>NC_080426.1:90760663-92225520 GCF_029873635.1 Malania oleifera | reverse complement strand
ATTGCGTTGCTACGGGATTAGATGGCTGATCTTCTTGGAAAGCATCATCGCTGACACTTTTCTCCCCATCTGCGATTTCTGTAATATCATACAAACTTCGAGGAGGAATTTTTTGGGCCACATGCCATTCACCCTTTGATTTTGTGTCCTTATGGTATAACACTTGTTCTATCTGCGTCGCAAGCACAAATGGGTCGTTTTGATACCATGTTTTACTAAAATTGACACTAGTAAAGTAGGCATCCGTATTTATCCTACTCTTTTTATTGCTAATGTCCCACCAGGTACACTTGAAGATGTGGACAAGTCTGTTAGCTCCATAGTGAAGCTTTATAATGTCATCCAACACACCAAAGTAGTCAATTTCCTCATCTCCTTTTGTGCCTAGCACCGCAACGCCACAATTTTGGGTTCTTCTATGCAGTTCGAGAGACTTGGTATGAAAGTGTAAGCTGTTGACAATGCAACCGCTGTAGTGGTTAACTCGTTGATCGGGGCCACATGCCAACACGTACAAATCTTTACTTGCTGTTGCTTATTTATTATTAATACATGACTTTCATCTATTAATTACAAAGGACTTTAGATGAGTAAACCGTCAATATTGAAAATGTACATTGTAGCGAACTCAGGCAATAGTTGTTACTTACACGGCACCCAAACCAATTGACAAATTCCTTCTTATGTCTTTCGTCACCATTCCTTTCATTTTGAGCGAAAAGCTCAGCTTTATGTTTGCTTTATGCAACAATAGTACATGTTAATGTCAACTAAGTATATATGCATATGTAAATACAATTCGAAGTCAAGAGTTTTGAACCACATACTCGATATATGGAATAATTTCATCACAATTATTGAGGACATAAAAACGTGCCTCTCGTAGGTCGTCCATATCAATGAAATCATAAACCCGTGCACCGAACGGCCGAACATTTCCTCGAAATATAGAACTCCTCGGTTCTTCATCTTTGGCATTAATAGCATGAACATCTGCATTTCGCTCCTCACAAGTGAACCTTGTTTCAATATCATGTAGATACATTGAGCAAAATGCAAGAAATTCACTGTCAATGTATGCCTCAATGATTGAACCTTCTGACCGTGCCTTATTGCGCACATACCCCTTCCAAGTGGATAAAAACCTATGCAGTTTACAAAGCATTAGTGAGTTGTACACACCAAAAAAAAAAAAAAACAAGGAAATCATGAGAACGTTGTAGGACTTTATAATGTACCTCTCAATAGGATACATCCAACGATATTGGACCGGTCCTCCAATTATGGCCTCCATTGATAAATGGACGGCTAGGTGGACCATCACATCGAAGAATGTTGGAGGAAATATTTTCTCCAGCTTGCATAGTATGATCACAATGTCCTCTGCTAACCGTTCAAGTACGTTTACGCTCAATTTCTTGGAGCACAATTGTCGAAAGAAGATCCCCATTTCAATCAGCACTGAGTGAACATCTTCGGTCAAGTGTACAAGAAGGAAAACGGGCAGAACTCGTTGCAAAAGGATGTGACAGTCATGACTTTTCATTCCTAACATCTTCCCTTCCCTCGTGCTTATGCATCGAGATATGTTCGATGCATATCCATTAGGGAACTTCACTGATTTCAACCACTCGAAGAAATTATTCTTCTCATCTTTCGAAAATGTGTAACAGGAAGATGGCATAAGAAGTTTGTCCCCATCACGAATCAGATGCAACTTAGGCCGTATTCCCATATCTTCCATATCCCGACGAGCATTTGCGTTGTCCTTTGTCTTCCCATTTATATCCAACAATGTACAAATGACATTCTCACAAATGTTCTTCTCGATGTGCATGACATCCAGGTTGTGGCGTAGTGGAAGATCTTTCCAGTATGACAACTCGAAGAAGATGCTTCTCTTTGTCCAATTTAACTCCCACTCAGCACGTTTCCTTTTTCTACTGCTAGGTGATTTCCCAAATTTCATATCTCCGATCAACCTGAGCTGGTTTAATATCTCTTCCCCACTTAGTCGGTTTGGTTGCAACCTCCGTTCAGGCTTTCCATTAAAGCTTCTGACACCATGAGTCCTCCAAGGATGTCCAGGCCATAAAAAATGACGATGACACATAAAACATAACTTGTGTCCATGCTTTAAGGATAAGGACCCAGCATCCTTATTACACACTGGGCATGCTAAGTAACCTTTTGTGCTCCAGCCCGACAGATTGCCGTAGGTGGGGAAATCATTAATTGTCCACAAAAGTACAGCATGCATTCGAAATGTTGTCCTGGTTTGCACATCAAATGTCTCCACTCCTTTTTCCCATAGTTCTTTCAACTCATCAATTAATGGCCTCAAGTAAACGTCAATATCATTACCAGGTGCCCTCAGTCCAGGAATAAGCAGAGACATATAAATGAAGGGTTCTTTCATGCATCGCCATGGCGGCATATTGTATGGCATCATCATAACTGGCCACATGTTGTATGGGTTGTTCATGTTACCGAAAGGATTGAACCCATTTGAAGTAAGGGCAAGTCTAATGTTACGAGGATCACTAGCAAACCACGGATGCATTTTATCAAACTTGTCCCAAGCTTCGGAGTCCTCTGGATGGCTAAGGGTGTTTCCATCTTGAAGACGTTTCTCTTTATGTCATCTCATATCTGTAGCAGTCTTTTTGCACATATACAATCGTTGCAGTCGCGGGATTAATGGACAATATCGCAAAACTTTTTGGGGGATATTTTTACCCTTCTTCTGATTAGTTGTATACCTCAGTTCACCACATTCTGGACACTCTTTCGTGTTTTCATGTTCACCATAAAAGAGTGCACAATCATACCTACACGCATGTATTGTAGTGTAACCGAGACCCAATTCACACATGTATGTCTTCACCTCATAAAAGGACTTTAGAAGTGTTTCATCATCAGGCAGTGCTGCCTTAATGAGGCTTAAATGCATGTTGAATGCGCTCTAAGATAACCCATGCATTGTCTTTTCATGAAGCAACTTTATCAAGAACTCTAATTTTGAGAACTTTCTACAGTTTGGATATAGGGGCACCCGTGCATCCCTCACGAGATTAGCAAATGATTTACCAAATTGATTTAACTACTATGATGGCAAGGTATGGTACCTACTGAAGTAGATTCATCACCAGTACGTGACACACTGACATCTTCTGTGTCCACTGCAATCCCCCCTTGTAAGTCACCTAACATTTCGATTAACCATTCCGAACGTGTATCACCACCTACTATATTTGCCCCCTTATCTTCATCGTCATCATCATCGCTCTAAACTGCATAAGCTTCACCGTGGAACACCCATCTTGTGTACCTTTTCTCCATTTCGAAGTCTAATAAATGTGAATGGACCAGATCAATGTGTTTGAATGTTATGTTTTGACATTTCTTGTAAGGACACCTTATTCTACGAGCACCATCAGTGTAAAAACCCAAAAAAAAATTAATTAATTAATTAATTAATCGGATTTAAAATAATAATAATAATAAGAAGAAAAAAATGATAATTAAAATTTATTTTTATTATTATTATTATTATTATTATTATTATTATTATTATATTTATACTCCTGAAGCTTCAGCAAGCTTCAGGAGATTCAAAAGTTATTATTATTACTCCTTTTTCTTCTTCTTCTTCTTCTTTACTTTTTCTTTTCTTTATTTTATTTCCTGCAACCTGCAATCTCTCTCTCCTCACGTTCTCTCTCCTTCTCTCCTCGATTTCGTAACGGATTTTCGCCCGATCAAAAATCCGAAGATACCACTAGACTCCATTCGCCGCTATCGTCATTTCTACTGAAGCGAATTGGTGGTAGGATCGGCGTAAGCGTATTCCCTAGGGTAAGCTATTTTCCCTTTTTCTTTAATTTCTTACAAAATATAAGCCTAATTGACGAAGGGATACCACCACGAGAATCTAGGGATGATTCTCTACAAGTCTAGTGGGACGGAATTCTCGTGGGGGTGTCGGGCCAAAACCCCAAATTTGGGATGCGGCGATTATTAAGGGGCTTATTTTTAATTAATTAGTATTAATTTAGAAATGCTAAAATATTAAACATCTGGGACTGAAGTAGGATTTCTGAAATTTAAGGTCCGAGTGAGCGCCGTAGGTGTAATTTTGGGACTTGCAGGAAAAATTTGAAAAATTAAGTAGGGATGTTAAATAATAGTTTAAATATTAATTTGAGGTATACGGAGCCTAGGGAAGGTTAGAGGAGTATTATTTTGGAGAAATAGATTAATTAATCTGAGAAAAATGTAATTTTCAAGAGTTGAATTTCGAGCGCCAAGGGCGTAGGATTTGGGTCCTAAGGAATTTCTCAATAGCCAGGTAAGGGAATAAACTAAAGTAGTAATTTTCCATGCAAATTATTATTGATTATGAGTAAATTTATTTTCAGAAAAACTTATGTTATATTGTGTATTACGAATGAAATGTACGATTGGGAAAATACTGCTATGATGATTAAAATATATATGTATGTATGAGGTGCCGGAAAATCACGATTTTAGAATATGAAGTATGACTTTTAACAACATATGTGTGACATGAATATTATTTTATATGAAATGTATTATGATGTGAAAGATTTTACGAACAAAGCATGATTTCAGGTATTATGAAAATATGAGTTATGTTGTGATGGTTTTGACGATTATGTGATAAATGATGTATTTTCAGAATATATATACCTGAAACAAGTTTGGCGCGAGGCCATATATTTATGTTATCGGCACGAGGCCGTATTTATGTTATTGGCGCGAGGCCATGTATTTATGTTATCGGCACGAGGCCATATTTATGTTATCGGCACGAGGCCATATTTATGTTATTAGCGCGAGGCCATGTATTTATGTTTTCGGCACGAGGCCGTAATTACTATATTTTTGGCACGAGGCCGTAATGATGTTATATATATGATCATGTATTATATGTTATCACCACCAGGATGTTAGTTTAGTTTAGTTCAGGGGCTCGGTACCGTAGCTATATGTGTAGATCAGATATCTACATCAGATTAGTGCTAACCATCCCACGAGGGGATGAAAGATGGATAGTCGATGTGGCTTTCAGTAGAGTGTGGACATCCACCTAGCAGTCCAGACCAGGGTGTGGCGAGTTCATCGTACTTAAAGACATATTTGATTCGCCAGTGGTCGGCCAACCATTGTCGGGTCCCGCCTTCGGGCTGCATAACCCGTCATGGGGGGTAATACATGACACCAGCTAGCTATTCATCCTGGGTTTGTTTTCAGTACTACAATTATAACAGATGATTTTATGTATGTTATGATTTATTAACAGATGTGAAAATATATGTTTACTGAGTACGATATGATGATATTTATAGATTTATGAAATGTACTATATACGTATAAATGCATTAAATATTCATGTTGCCACACAGCTATATTTAGTTTATTTTCCCTTACTAAGAAGTGTCTCACCCCTGAACATTAAATGATTTTTAGGAAATCCAGTGAGATTGGCAGGCTAGAGCCGCCATTGAGTGATTGGAGCTTCCCTACTAGAAGGGTAAGCATTGAACTAGGATCGGGAGTTTTTGTTATTTAATCCTAGTGTTATTTTGACTTTTGGAGGTTGCATATCATAACAGTATTTTAATGTTATAGAAAGCTCCGGTATTATGTTTTATGATTGGATGTTTGAGATTTTATGTTTACTGCTGCTAGGTTTTCCGCTGTGCTTGACAGGTGTCCCCGCTACCCACGGGTTCGGGTTGACCATTTGATCTATTATGTGACATTTTATGTTAAGAAACTAAGGGACGTTACAGTCAGCACGAGGACACACGAACTCTATGAAATCATTTACCCCTTTCACATATTCTGGCAAAAACCTACCTCGAGCATTCATCCAACTCTTATCCATGTTCATTAATTCCCTATAACATGTTCAAGTAAATGGTGTTGATTACATTGTCAGAATGTTTATGATGCATGCATTGTGAATCCTATAATCAACGACCTTCCGTCTAAAGGGCATGGATCCTATCCCATTTAGGAATGTTGAAATTACATTGCGATCAATCGCTCAAATTCCTTTGTTGCAATCATTATAAATTTCAGCAGCATCTCCCCATGGCTCTCCAAGTACATAAGATGGGGGAAGTGCACATCATCTGCTAGTTTTCCATCGCTAACAAATTATCACCACACCCCACTATGCACCCAGAGAACACAAGTAGAGATGCGATTGAAATATATAATGACAATGACGAAAGCGTGAACGATGACAAGAATGTCAATACAACTTCCTAAACTGTCCACATTGGACAATTCAATAATGGTTGAAATAAAAACATGACTAATCGTAAATGAGACAAATAATCGACATGTTCAATTGATTATTAGTCTACATAATATGACTAATACTCAATTGAATTTTAACAATTGATTTGTCCCACATGTACGATGAGGCATGAATGTATAGTAACCATTATTGAATGAGTCTAAGCTTCGATGCACACATGAAATGACAATAATTAATTTTTCATAAGGAGCCCGTGATAAGTAGGCAAGGCATAAGCCTTATGGCATTAAGGTGTAAAGATGTGGCTATTGAAGATAAATGCTTCAATAGGTAACAATCACGATTGATGGGACTATGAGAGTGATACTGAAAAGAAATTAATCATGCGTTAACAAGACTACCTCTAACCATGAATCACTCAGTTGCATAAAAATACATTACACCAAACAAGATAAAATATTTATCATATTATAATAATCATTACACAAACGGTATTAAGGTATTAACAAAAACATAAACAAAATGGTATTAATTAAATAATTATATTTTCATGGACATATATTCCCACCCACAAGTACTTTCAATAAAATACTCAAATAAATACTCATATCTTACATGTTACCACCCAAATTGCATCTCTCTCTCTCTCTCTCTCTCTCTCAAATAAAGCAAAGTGGTACATAGAACTTTCACGCACAGGCCTTCTCTCTCACTTTTCTCTTATATTTTTCAGCTTTTTTTATAACTAGTTGCAGGGAATAAAACCTTTGAAAAAGCAATGAATAAAACTGGCTCTGATACCAGATATGCCCAAATCACTCTTAGAACAAGGAAAGATTTTAAACAATTGTCAAGTAAAAGGACAGAAGCATCATAAATAGTATAGGCAAATTGAAAGTATTATCAGATTTAAGGGACGACTAATAGTTCGTTGGAGGGACGTGCTATTATGTCAAAATAACTGGCCGAGCCAGGCTTGACTGACAACCCTTTAGCAACCTTGAGAACACATAATCAATTGAAACGCATGCCTAATGAGTTTAAACTTTTAAGTGAATTAGTTTTTTAACCGAAGGCAAGTGCATATCTAAACAAACTGTAATTCCAAATTAAGTTCATTTGTAATTACAAATTATGCGTAATGGTCAGTATAATGTAATCTCAATTACAAACCTTTCAAAGAGCAATGAATAAAACTGGCTCTAATACCAGATACGCCCAGATCACTCTTAGAACAAGGAAAGATTTTAAACAATTGTCAAGTAAAAGGACAGAAGCATCATAAATAGTATAGGGAAATTGAAAGTATTCTCAGATTTAAGGGATGACTAATAGTCTGCTGGAGGGGCGTGCTATTATGTCAGAATAACTAGCCGAGCCAGGCTTGACGGACAACCCTTTAGCAACCTTGAGAACACATAATCATTCGAAACGCATGCCTAATGAGTTTAAACTTTTAAATGAATTAGTTCTTTAACCGAAGGCAAGTGCATATCTGAACAAACTGTAATTCCAAATTAAGTTCATTTGTAATTACAAATTATGCGTAATGGTCAGTATAATGTAATCTCAATTACAAACCTTTGAAAGAGCAATGAATAAAACTGGCTCTGATACCAGATACGCTCAGATCACTGTTAGAACAAGGAAAGATTTTAAATAATTGTTAAGTAGAAGGACAGAAGCATCATAAATAGTATAGGCAAATTGAAAGTATTCTCAGATTTAAGGGATGACTAATAGTTCACTCATCCAAATTTATAGTATAGGCAAATTGAAAGTTACACAAAAATCTTTCCAAAAAAATGTGTGCCAAATTTATAAATTCAGTATGCAAAAATGAAAGGAAAAAAAAATCAACATATTTATATAATGCTTTGTGGCTCTGTGTAACCTTTGCACATGATCTTCATTAAGAAAATGGGCTCTGGGCTTCACTAGTAAAATACAATTTGTTCATCCATAAGCTCAAGTATTGTATATGGACATATGTCAAAATATGAGAGCTCCTAGGGTTTGACATAACAATACTCTAGCATGCCCTATAAAATCTCTCATTGGCTCCTAAAGACACATAAAAAATCTTTTGATTTTTGCGACATGCTAAGCTGCAAGTCTTTTCATGTCCACTTAGACATATTGATTATTATTAAAGTTGATTTCTAGCACCTTCACTCACTCCAAAAATTGAATAGGTCAATTAGACCTGTTTCTTGGCATACTATGATTTTTTGGTTTTGAGTAAATTAAGATCTCAAGTGGAGTGGCCTCCTGCTCATTCTTGTACAGATGGCGAGACTGCAAGAAACAAGCCCAACTTCTAGGGAAATTTTATCGGTAATTGACTCTTTTTAAAAAAACAGGTTGCTGTTGACCGGTGTATTTTCATAAAGGTGCATTACTACACTATGTTTGTTATTTTTGTTTGTTTGGCTTGTGTACCTTTGAATGCAGCCATTATATGTTAATTAGGTTGCTTTTCCTTTCCAGATAAAAATGGAAGAGAACAGGAAAAAGTTAGCTAGGGTGATAAACTATCTTTACAAGTTATCAATAGAAAGAAGAAATGGTATGGTTACTGAAGCTGATAAAAGTGTTATTCTATTGTCTAAGAGACAAAAAGATGTTCTTGATATGCAAAATGGCATTGATGTGAGTTATGGGGATAAGGATAGCAGTAGCTCCGAGGAAGATGGCCATGCTGCTTCAGCCATTCTTTTAGGATCTAGCATTGTAGTCAAGAATGCAGTTCGCCCCATCAAGCCTACTGAAGTGAAAAGGCTGCCTCCTTATACAACGTGGATATTATTGGACAGGTTAAACGAAGACATTAGATTTCTTTCTTACTCTTGTCTGAAAATAGATCTATCATCTTAATTAAAAACTTGTAATTGTGCTTTAGTATGGTTATAAACCTAGCATGTGTTTGAATGTGGAGTTATGGAGTTCCTTTTGCTACCTATATTGTACAGGAGCAGACAACCTGCGAGCATTTTATGCATATTAACCTTTTATACTTGCAGGATTTTCTGGACCTGACTTGCTAGTTTATATTCATTGCTATTTTTATATCAGTGATACTTATGAGTTATGACATTGCATGATAATTGTAATTATAATTGTTAGTAATTAGTTTTACGGACAATAGTAATGGTTTGATGAGGGATTTGTAATTATTCCTTGTTTGGAGGGCCCTAAATAATGGAGAAAGTGGTCAGAAATCCATAGTAGAGTTTGACCACAACACAGGACTGATTATCTTCATGCATAAGGATACTTGATTACCTAGTAGAAAAGATTTAAAAATGATCAAAAACCTCCCTTTTTCTTTTCTATTTCAATTTCTAGGTTATTATATGATGATTTTTAAACTTTCCATATATAGAAATAGAAATAGATAGACTAGAAGCGACATATCTTATGTCAATGGCACTGAAGGGATATTAAATGAATGAAATTAAGATATGAATGGAATATAATGAAATAGAGCCACTTTGAGGTTCCTTATGAAATGAGGCATGGAACGGACCCACTACAAAGAAGTCCTGGAAGTTACATTGCGAAGGAATAAGCTTTGAGCTCAAAAGGCTTTTGTGCCAACACTCTGAGGCTTACGCCTTGCCTTACCTTACCTTACGTCTGTGCCTTTTAAAATACTGATGGTGGTGGACTGTTAATCAGCGGTTATTTTTTTTTGGGAAGGAAAGCATTATTAAGGGAGAATAATATACAAAGTGGATGAGAAATCTTCTAAAACAAAGGAGGAAAAGCTAAAAGGAAACAAGTATGAGATGAAATAAAAATCAGGATAACAAGTCCATACAAAATATCAGAAAAAAACCACATTGCCAAAACAACTCGACGAGAAAACCTATAGTGAAGGGAAGAAGACATTCTTGGCCCAAATCAAATCATGAAGTGCTATCTCCAAAAATATGAGCATTTCTTGTGAGAGAAAGTACCTATAAAACAGCAAGAACTGCACACCACCACAAAATCGTCGCATTCTTACACCATTAAGCTTCCAAAGCCTCTAGAATCAATAAGAAAAACAGCCTCCAAAGAATTGTAGGTTGGGCATACCTAACACTCAGAATAAACTCCCAACTCACAAGATGATCGTGAGTAACATGCTAATTACTAGTGTAATTTTGCACACCTAACATTCTTTGAAAATAAAGATAGCTTGCTCGTGCTCATCTTTTTTTTTGTGGCTCTGTGGTTTGCTTTTTATGGAATGAGCTCTTTTGTGAATATTAAACCAACATGCTAATTACTAGACGTATGAATTAGCTTCCAATTCACAAGATGATCCATCCTCTCACCGAGCATTGACCAAAGAAATTCTCTCATTATCCTCTCCAACCTTGTGGGCTGTGGATTTTTAGTCTCCAAATTTTTTAGCTTATGGATGTGGTTTTGTTCCTTTAGAAGTGTTCTTTGATTGATTGCAATAATATTTCAATGAATTTTGTTTTTCTTTCCATTTCTGGGTTGTTGTAGATAGAGTTTGAGCTTATGGAAAATGTTAATAATTTATTTTTTTGATAAAAATGGTCCAGGAATCAAAGAATGACTAAAGATCAATCTGCAGTGGGCCGAAGAAGAATTTATTATGATCAAAATTGTGGTGAGGCTTTAATTTCAGCGATAGTGAGGAGGAAGGTGTTGACGAGGAAGAAGAGAAGAAAGAGTTTGTGGAGCCTGAAGATTATGTTCTTCAGTTGGTATAACTAAATTGTATTGTTCTTTTCTATTTGTCATGGCTTGTGTTCTAGTTTGTTATTAATTCTTTTTGCTGAGATAAGTTTTCTGAGTGCAAAATTGATGCACTATTAGCTGATTTTTCTAGTTATCTGTTTGAAAACATAGTTTTATTGAAACAAATATCTAGTGGTACACTTTTCACTAGATTGTTTCCTAATCTCTCTTTTGGCATACGTTAGCCCCTGAGATAAGAATATTGGTGGATGATGGCTTCCCACTTTTGGAACAATTGAAAATTTTCCATTTGATATATGAATTATGACATACATGTTCATGTGTCTATATTAATCCGTGCGGTTATATTCTTCAATCTTCATGTTCGTGAGAGATTTTGCTTATGCTGGATTACAGAAGCTGTTGTCAGTTCTATTTCTCTCATTCGTTACTAATTTCTTTTGGTGTTTCTTTTTGCCGCTGTTTTACATCAAAATGACAAATTTGACATCATGATTCAAAATCTTTGTGAGCATAACAGTACAACCTTAAGTAGATAATTTTTTGCGACTCATTTTACCTCAAAATGAGTTGTTCGTAGTTTATTATTATTAAAGCTTGAGATACATTGTTGGCCTGCAACCTAATAACTTAAGCTTTTAAAATGGTATTCTAACATGGTATTAGAGCTGGTTACAAATAGGTCCTAGTCTCGTTGCCTCAGTTTATCATGTGGTGTTTAAAAAATTATTGTATTCACTGTAATGGGTGTTATCTATCGCGTGTTTATCTCTCCTCGTGTTGTTGGGCTGCACATGTGGGGGAATGTTAAACCTTAATATACATTTTTGGTCCACAACCTAATAACTTAAGATTTTAGGTAAAGTGGTATTCTAACAATTGTAAATCCCTGAAATTATTTTTTACTTTGGAGAGTTTCTATGCCAATGCGAGAGCCTCATCTGACCAAGTAATTGATTTAGTTGAAAATTTGAATATTTGTTCAAAGTTTTCTTAATCTTTTACACACAAACGAGAGAAGGTACTTTAGTTTCTAATGACATTTGCAAAATGAGTTAAGATCTGCAGAAGAAGAAGAATACTTACAAATTTGAACTTCCACGCAGATGAACTCACGAAGGCTCAAAGACGAGCTTGCAACCAGCTCCTTTTGGTTCGAAATCTCCACGACGAACTCACGAAGCTTCTAACAAACTCGCGAAGGGCTCCTGCTGGTTTGCAATGTGGAAGACTAACTCACGAAGCTCCTACTGGTTCGAAGGGTTGACGATGAACTCACGAAGGTCAGAAGAAGGCTAGAGGGCTTTGAAGGGTCGAAGAAGAAGGCCAGAACTGAAGGGTCTCTCACTTTCTCCTCTCGTGCTGGCTCTCTGAACAGACACTACAAATGAAGAATCAAATAGGGATTTAGGCATTAGGGATTAGGGATTTAGGGTTCGCCTGGGAGTGGGAGGGCTGAGCAAGGCGTATGGGCCGTGTACGCACTTGGGCAGTAGGCTCACTGGGCTGACAAGGTTTGGGATATTAGTGATGGTTGTTCAAACCGTCAGTAATACACTTAACGATTTCTTTTTTAATCTTTTTTAAATAAAAACACTATTAGTGACGATTCGTAACCGTCACTAATACGACATTATTAGTGACAGTCGTTCCAGACCGTGACTAATTCCCATACGATTTCTTTTTTGACATTTTTTAAATAAAAACTAGTAGTGACGGTGCTAAAACCGTCACTAATAAATAATATTAGTGACGGTTATCCCAAACCGTCACTAATACCCTAAACACATTTATTTTTTAAATATTTTTTTGTACAAAAACTAGTAGTAACGGTTTAAAACCATCACTAATACCAATTATTAGTGACGATTAGGGATAATCGTCACTAATACTCTAAATCTTTTCTTTTTTAATATTTTTTTTATATAAACAATAGTAGTGACGGTTTTAAAATCACACTAATACGATAAAATTGTCGCTAATATTTTCCTGGATAAATTTTCGCGCAGAAATTGTTTACTGTGCTCTTTTTAGTGACGAAAATATTAGTGACTAATTTGATTCATCACTAATAGTATACTATTAGTGACGGTTTCATAAATCGTCACTAATGCTTATAATTTTAGTGACGATTCTTAAGAACCGTCACTATTACTAACATTTAGTGACGAATTTGAATTCATCACTAATACTTTCGTCACTAAAAACACATTTTTTTCTAGTGATACCTTTCATTTTCATCAATTCATTTCCACATATACATAGCTAAATAAATGGTCATAGGCTTAGAAAACATAATTTATATGGTTGACATTTTAATAATCCACACCAAAACATATTCATAAATACAACATAATTTATTACCTTTAATTTCATAAAATCTGATTTAATATACAATTTCCCCTTACTTGACTTCTGAACTACGCCCGTAGGATCCCCGAACCGATACCCACGACGTTCACTTGGACCCTGAATCAAAACACTAGTTTAGTCAGATATACCCCAAATAACCCATTATTTTAGCAGTTTATCAACTTTTAAATCTAAAATAAGCATTTAAAACCCCAAAAACTAAGAAACATAGCCCTCACCTTAACTTGGGAGCATTCCCCAAAAAGCCTAGTTTAAGAAACTGATCCATTAGATGTGTAGAGAATCCTCCCTAGAACACTATAGCGGCTTCCGTTTAGCGATTTGCACTGAATCTGGGCCGAATTTGAAGAGAGAAGAGAGAGAAAATGACTTTCTAAAGAGAGAAATGAAGAAAATTGATTTCTTCGCGTGAAAGCAACCCTGTTTCCCTTATATACACGTTGTTGCCACGTGGACTAGTAGACGAGCAAATAAGGTTCGTCCACAAGCAACAGAAGAGACTTCGTTGATGAGAGGATACATTCGTTGACGAAATTCATAGTTTGAAATTACTTTCTTGGGATTCCTTCATCGACGAGGAGCGGGAGTTCGTCCACAATCTCTAGAAGGACACTCATCAATGAAGGCAGAACATTCGTCGACGAGGCCTACTATTCCTCTCCTCTAAAATCTTTCTTTTTTTCTTATTATCCTTTAATTCATTTCATTTATGATATTTCCTAATTATTTAATTAGTTTAAATTTTCGGGTCATTACATAATATGCCCTAAGACAATACCTGAAGGTATCATAAAGTGGCATTTTCCTAATTCGAAACCAATTCCTTCTCCTCACAATGAGCAAACACGCTTTCTAAATTTAATAAGCCTGCATCAAAAGAAGATCTAAAAATAGTCAAGTCATCCATAAAAACTTCCATGCAATTTTCAACCATGTCACTAAAAATGCTCATCATGCAACGTTGAAAAGTAGTAGGTGCATTACACAATCCAAATGACATTTTACGAAAAGCATAAGTACCAAAAGAACAAGTGAAAGTGATTTTATCCTGGTCTTCTAATGCAATTTCAATTTGATAATAACCAGAATAACCTTCCAAGAAATAATAGAACGGATGACCAGCCACACGCTCAAGAATTGAGTAATACAAGGAAGAGAAAAATGGTCTTTCCGGGTGGAAGCATTCATTTTTTGTAATCAATGCACATATGCCACCCAGTCACAAGTTTTGTAGGGACTAACTCTCCCAGACCATTCTTCACCACTGTAACACCTAACTTTTTAGGAACAACTTGTGTAGGACTTACCCATTTACTATCAGCAATAGGACATATGATTCCTACATCTAATAGTTTCTGACTCACTCGAAAAATGAGTAGTTCAAAAGCTATCCTAAGTATAGGAGTTCTGTCGTGTAATATTTAGCCCAAAGGCCAGATCGTCTCCTCAGGGAGTGCAGTTTAATTCCAAACTTAGTGCAATTCCAAAAGAAAATAAGAAAAAAAAAAAGTTTACTGAATACATATCAGATTCAGTTCCTAAGATGTTTGAAATTTTGTAACTAAATTAGAATGAAGCAAAACATAAACTAAATTACTCAACTGAATGCGGAAAAAAAAAATCTTTGTTAAACCATTCAAATAGGAAATAGATCCTACATTAAAAATTTTGGACAAAAGCCTAAAGATAAAAACTTTATTAATTAACTTAATCATTCAACCATAAAAATAAAAACTCAATTAAATGCCTACTTAAAAACTAGAACTAACTCAATCAATAACGTAAAAAAAAAAAAAATTAAATCTAATCCGATAATGGTTTCATTGAAAACAAACTTTACTCTTCAACAAATTAAATAATAAATTAAACCACAATATTAACTAAGATCTCAACTAAACCAAACTCAAGATTAAAAAAAAAAAAAAAACTCAACAAAATATTTAAATTCTATATGAAAATTTTAACGAAGACAAACCGAACTTAATAATGAAAGTTAACCCAACCAAAATTAACTCTAATAAAAACCCAACAATAATTTAAAGTTCAGATTTTTAATTAAAATTCAACTAAAGATTAACAATGATCGACCAACTATTTAAATGCAAGAAAGAAAGAAAAAAATAAATCCAAATAATAAAGTCTAATAATCTAGAATTAATGATATTAAAAAAAAATTAAAACTTTTGAACTAACTTAAAGAAAGAGAAGAGAGATGAGAGAAGAGAGAGAGAGAGAGAGAGAGAGAGAGAGAGAGAGAGAGAGAGAGAGAGAGAGAGAGAGAGAGAGCTAAAGAAAAGACTAGCTAAACCTACCAACTATTATATATATATATATATATCCCCTTTACATTAAAATGGCCAATTCTCATTCAAAATCCTCCAAATCGACTTTTTGCAGTGCATGGAAGGGCTGCCTGATGTGGTCACATCACCGTAGAGCCCAACCCATTTGAGTATCTCCCTTTTCTTTTTCTTTTTTTTTTTCTTTTCTTTTGTTAACACATAATCGATTCTGAACTTTCATGGCCAATTTTGACCTAATGAACATCCGTATCTCTCAAAGCTCAAAACATGAAAGTTGTAGAACTCTTTTTCTAATTTCCTCATAATTTTGAATCATCTCGATTGGAGCTTGGACAAGAAAGTTACACCCATATTACAAAGTAATGTCAAAATAGTCTATAAAACAGCATATGGTAAATTCACGTCCGATTTCGACCTTGATGTAGCCAGTATTTTTCAAAATGCAAAACATGAAAATTGTAGAGAGTGTTCTTATCTTTCTACATCATCCTAAATCATCTGAATTAAAGATTGGATGAGAGAGTTACGCATAGATTACGAAGTACCATCAGTTTTTAACTACCAATAGTCACCCTATAATAGAAAAATACCAAAAATTCATAAATTACTCAATAAAACCCAAATATTATAAATAGGACACAATGTTAAAATATTGAGAGAAATTATGTATTTAATTAAAAATATAATTCGTAATGCATGAATTAAAGCACCTAATTACACAATTTAAGCGCGTAATCACACCCCCAACTCAAGTTTTGCTAATCCCTAGAAAAAAAAAAAAAATTGAGAAAGCCACCAAATACTATCTACCTCCTCTTTCATGGGAAACATGGTTGTATTTACCGAATGCAACAAGGCTTTAAGCCCCTAAGTCGATCCTAGTGGACAAGTTGTAGTCTCGTGAGGGTTTCTAGGGCGACACCCACAAACACCAATTCCAATGAATATTAAATGAATGTACTGTTGACTCTACGAGTCCAATCCGGTTTTGATAATGACAAATCACTTGGTATTTGATCTATGCATTGAGTTTGTGAATAGGAACTATAAGTATGCACGGAAGGATAACGAGTCATGGAAGCCGTAAAGTAAAGCATACATATCTTGGCAAGATCCATGGAACTCAAAGAGTACGAGAATCAAGATGCAAGTGGCAAAATTCAAGAACGTCATGGGAATGGGTACATAGAACTCATGTATTTACGTTTTCATATGATTTAATTTGAGGCTCAAATCATACCTTAGAATGACCTTAGGACTCATGTATTTCATGAACATCATTAGGGGACTTTCATAGACTTAAAAATATTCTTAAAACCCTGAAAATGTTTTTATAAAAGAGCTAAGAAAAAGAGGAAATCAATTTTTCAAAGTATAAAGAAAAAAAATTGAGGAAATAGGTACTTCAGACGAACTCCATGGTCAGTCATTTGAAGTGGCAACTTCAAAAGACCGAAGTTAACCTTAGTCGTCTAAAGAAATTTTTTAGAAGACCGAAGATTAAGTTCAATCATCTGAAGAATTTCTAGTGAAACTCAGAACCTGGCAGAAACACCTCAAAAAACTGAACTCACTCTTCAAAAACCCAACACTTCAGTTGTTTGAGCCCCAACTTTCGTCGTTTGACCCTGTTTCTAGGTTATTTTTCGAAACTTAAAAAGAACTTCAGTCATCTGGGCCCTTGACCTCAGTCGTCTGAACTTGCAGGAAAACTTAAAATTTTAATTTTTATTAAGAGAACTCGCGAGATAATTTTTTATCCAACGGTTGAGATCAATTCTAAGGGTAAGACACTATATATACTGAATATCTAAACCCTAGTTCGTTAGCCAAGATCAAAGAGAAGAGAAGAGAACTTTGTTTGAAAGAGAATTGAGAAATATGAGCGTAAAGCTATACGATTGCCTGCACTCTAGCTTATATCATCAAGCTTAGGCAAATCTACTCTGAAAGTCAAAGAGGATTCGGTTACACATCTTGTTGTCATCTTGGTTTTGAGGTTTGGTTAATTCATTTAGCTTTTCAAGAGATTCTTATATCATCACATGTTATTGAATATCATTAGAAAGATTGATATTGAGTTTTTCATGTTCATATAAAGATTGTTTTTGACAAGATCATTACTTGAGGAAGTTTTTAGCTATTGGTTGAATAATTTTTTTTTGATTCAAGAGTATATATATATTTCATAGAACTTATCATTGCAAAATATAATTTTGAACATTTGTTAAGAAGTTGATCTTGAGTGTGCATATAGTAAATCATTTTTGAGAAGATTACCACTTGAGAAGAGCTTTAGTTATTGACTAAATACCTTTGGTTCAAGTGAGTATTCATTCAAAAATTGGATATTTTTAATATTACAAATCTACTTATTTGAGTATTCTTCGGGTTCATAACGATCAATTATTGAGGGATATTCTCTTAAATATATTACATTAGGGCTTTGATCTTTGGTATACATATCGTATATATATTTGCATATTACAAAGATCGTGGTGCGATTGAACATTTGAAAGAAAGTTTTTGATTTAGATCTTATACTATTCAAGATTCATTTTTCAATAAGATCATATTTGATAATTGATCATCACGTCTTCAAAGCTATTACTCATACAAACATTTTGGGAGATTTGACAAAAAGACAATTGTGTGTTAAAGCATATCATACATAACGATTGTATCTTTTCATACATTCTGAGTTTCAAGTTTTATCATTTGTTAATGTATTAGGAATTTGAATTGTACTCACGAGCTTTTGTTTGGAAGCAATTTTGAGTGTTTTAATTTACAGATTTCATTGTATTCACGGTTCAACTTGTGAACCGGGTTTGAGGTGAGAGTTGTATCTCTTGTAAGCAGTAGAATAGGAGGGACCTGTACCTCTTGTAAGCAGTGGATTGTAAGGGAAGCTCCGTCCCAATTTAAGGAGCAGGGATTTTAGTGAAATCTTTGAGTGGGTTGCTCAAGGCGAGGACGTAGGCCGAGTTAGTTGAACCTTGTAAAAATTGCGTTTGTTTTCTCTCTTCCCTTTAACTCTTTACTTTCCGTATTACATTTTATTAGTCGTATTGCATGTGTATGTTGAATCACTCTACACACACGTAATTGGGAAAAAGGAACTCATTGATAAAATCAATTTAAGTCAGTCATAAATTCCAGCATTTGATTTAGTAAATATACAAATATGGATTAAGTGGTAAATAGGTTCAAAGAATTTTAAAATACCCAATTCACCCCCCTTTTGGGATTACACCTTAATCAACATGTACATTCAACACGAATATACCATTTCACATATGAATATCACCAAATTACGCATAAGCTTATACACAATTCACGCAATTCCGAAGCAAGTCATTCATGCAAGTTTCATCATTATATAACCGTTAAGAATAGTATACTCACATAAAGTTAACTAGTAATTACAATTTAAAGTTATGTAACCATATAAATTCGAGTATAAATAGGCGAAATATCGAGGTATGTGTAATGTGTATGACTCATTACATCGGGATACTAGTGGACACCTACAGAATGGTCATTTTAACTTGGCCTAACTGGTATACCCTCAAGAACACTCAAAAAGGATGGGTTCACTCGTCATATGTGAGGAGGAGTGTCACGATCAAACATCCCACATATTGCAAGGAACAAACGCTAAACGTATGGAGTGGTCTAGTTTGAAAAGGATCCAGCCTATTTGTGATGTGTCGGGTCATTCACCCTAGCATCTTCTCACCTACTCACCATATCCAACCAAGCCCACCCTAGATCAACTTATTCACATACCAGGCATGAATACATCTGAAGCATTAAACGGTTGAAGAGTCTTCATATATGGAGAACATGTGTCGTGTCCCTGACTTTTTGTGGTATTTATATGGAGCAGGTATTAACCTTTCCTTTCATATGCATTTCTATTTTCCTTATTCTTTATTCTACTCATTCTTCAATTTCTGTCGTTTCATTGTCAATTAGGACAATCATTACACTTCTTTCGTTGTCTTCATACCACCAATGGGAATTAAGCTTGAACAGTAGTCCATGAACTAAGTCTATTTCTAAGGGTGGCTTAGCCTTCACATCTTGAGTAGGCTACAAGACTTAGGTTTCTATCTCCCCACTAGATGTCACCTCTAGGCTAGCAAGTCAAAAATTGAGACTAGTGTACAAAGAGTATCCAGAAAATAAGGGAAAGTTGAGTTTCATAAACTCTAAGTTGACGTCAAAAACTCAAAAGAACGATAAATGGCTCAACAGTACCTCACAAGATGTTATAGCCACCACGGGCGCTCTCTCAGTGCTCATAAGGAACCCTAAGTGCTACAAGTCACGTGAACGTGTATTTTCAGCCTCATGAGATACCATGTAAATACAAGAGTTTATATAGCTAGATTAGCACGAATGAACTGCTAATCAACCTATATATAGTTACAATTCCTAGATTAGCCATATAAAGATAAATTACACATAAATAACCCATTATACAACTTAAGTGTGTAACTCCTAGGTTATATGCAAGTATGTAGAGGGTATAAGTCAGTGTTAATCATGGCCTAATCATCCATATTCAAATTTTTTTTTTCAATGTAATTTCTTATCCCCCCCTAACTAAAGTGGAACATTGTCCTCAATGTGAAAGCATAGGGAAAGTAGAGCATACTTGGGTGGAGAAGTAAGGGAAAAGAAAAATTGAAACTAAGGAAAAATGTATCTGAAAATTAACTAAAAATAAGATAAGGTAAAAAAAAAATGAAAAGAAGGGAAAGAAAAACATCATAGTCTGTCTAGTGGAGGCTCTGGAGGAATTTCATCTAGTGGGTGCAAGTCTATAAATTGAACCGGTGAGTCTCCAAATTTGAGTTGTCAAAATGAATCTGTCTTCTTATATGCACAAAAGTTAGCCTCAAATAAATCAATACATTCTAAGGTACCAGACAAAACATGTGCAGATTGTCTTCCTTGTTTTAACAAGAAAAGATCTTTATTCAACATATTTTCTAGGAAATTCACTTCTTTAAGAACTGGTCTTTGAGGCAGAGTTGTTGAAGTAGTTACCATTGGTTCTTCAGAAGCATCAACTTTAAAATTTTTACCTAGTTCTTTGAAAGTTAAACTCTCTCTAGTCTGCTTACCCTCTTTATCGGGTGTACCCACCACCTTACCATTGCAGGGATTTGCTCCACCATTACACTCCTTGACATATACTCGGGTAGGGAGTGATGGTTCCACGACTATCAATCTCTAAGGGTAAGGTACCACAGGTTGATACTCCTTACTGGTTTCGGTCTCCACGTTAACTGACTTTTTCAATTCGGGGCTCGCTTCTTCTAATTTTTCTACTATCTCATCTATCTCAATTGTAACTTTAGGTGTTGGGACAATTGTTGGTATGTCAATGAGTATCTTAGGTAAGGAAACTTCTTTTCCACTTCTCGAAGGAATAACACTCTCCGCTCTCTCAAGAGAAACATTATGTATTTGTTGCTATTAGTACTGATATTCTTGAGGATTAGGCCGAGGTTCTACCATAAATTCCCCTTTTTCTAAGATATTCAACTACGTGCTCATCTCATTAATGGTATCCTACAATTCATGTAAGGCATGAATGTACTGATTGTTAGTTGTGACCTGAATCTGCATGAAATGCTGAAGAACATCCTTGAGAGACTTCTCCAGTGGAGCAGGTGCTACATTAGATTGAAATCCTGAAGGTGCATAGCTCTAAGAGATCTGTTGAGGCTGATACTGATGTTGAAGGGTAGCTTGATGATATGATGGATGATAAAGGGATGCATAGCACTGGGAAGGTTGATTCTGAAGTTGCTCTATACTATTCTCCTTTTCCATCTCCATAGCATCCAATCTTCTGGTGAGTTCAGCCAGACGCGCCTCAACAAAAAAAATCATCTTTCAATTCATACCACTCTCCACAATGTACTGCTCTTAATGGTTTAGCTGCAATTATCAATCCTAGTGTTCCATTGCTGAGCATAGTCAACTAAATGATCTAGACAATCCAATGCCTCATCAGGCTCCTTATCGAAGAAATATCCTAAACACATAGTATGAATGAACTGTTTCGATTCAAGAGTCAACGCAGTGCAGAAATAGTTGACCAGACGCCATGATTCAAATCCATGGTGAGGACACATGTTAACCAGACCTCTAAATCTCTCCTAGCTTTTATGAAATGTCTCATTAACTCTTTGCATGAATCGACTGATCTGTTCCTGCAAAAATTGAGTTCTATGTAAAGGAAAAAATTTATGTAGAAATTTGTTTTGCATATCAACCCAACTAGAGATAGAATTAGGCCTAAGAGAATTAAACCACGTCTTAGCCTTGTCTTTCAATGAAAATAAAATAAACACAATTTAATTGCATGATTAGTAGCAGCCCCATCTATGAATGTAACACATGCAAGCTCAAAATAAGTTAAATGCTGATACGGATTTTCACACTCCATCCCATAAAATTGAGGTATCATTGATATCATTCCAGGTTTAATGTTAAAGTTCTGTGCATTCTCAAACAATATGATGCAAGATGGTTGTATGGTTCGTGTGGGCTGAAAAAATTCATAAGCGTGCGTGGTGCAGGTGCAGTCATATTTTCTTCAAAACTCAAATTTTTTTCTTTTTTTTTTCTTTTTCTTGAGAAAAATTAAAATAATGGGAAAAACACTAGTTTGAAACTAAAACAGACATTCCCCGGCAACGGCGCCAAAAACTTGACTCACTCAAAAAAATGAGTAGCTCGAAAGCTATTCCAAGTATAGGAATTTTTTCGTGTAATATTTAGCCCAAAGGTCAGATCGTTTCCTAGGGGAATACAGTTTAATTCCAAATTTAATGTAATTCCAAAAGAAAATAAGAAAAGAAAAAGTTTACTGAACACAGTTCAGATTCAGTTCCTAAGATGTTTGAAATTTTGTGACTAAATTAAAACGAAACAAAACATAAACTATATTACTCAACTGAATGCGGAAAAGCAATCTTAGTTAAACCATTCAAACAGGAAATAAATCCTATGTTAAAAATTTCAGACAAAAGCCTAAAGATAAAAACTTTATTAATTAACTTAAGCATTCAACCATAAAAATAAAAACTCAATTAAACACCCCTTTAAAAACTATACCTAACTCAATCAATAAAGTAAAAAATAAAAAATAAATAAATCTAATCCGGCAATGGTTTCATAAAAAAAAAAAATTTTACTCTTCAACAACTTAAATAATAAATTAAACCACAATAATAACTAATATCTCAACTAAACCAAACTCAAGATAAAAACAAAAAAACTCAACAAAATATTTAAATTCTAAATGAAAATTTTAACAAAGACGAACCGAACTTAATAATAAAAATTAACCCAACCAAAATTAACACTAATAATAACCCAACAATAATTTAAAGTTCAGAATTTTAATTAAAATTCAAATAAAGATTAACAATGATCAACCAACTATTTAAATGCAAGAAAGAAAGAAAAAAATAAACTCAAATAATAAAGTCTAATAATCTAGAATTAACGATATTAAAAAAAAAATTAAAACTTTTGAAATAACTTAAAGAAAGAGAAGAGAGATGAGAGAAGAGAGAGAAGAAGGAGAGAGAGAGGAGGAGACAAGCCGTGAAGAGCCTCCTGCTGCGGCTAAAGCTGCTGCCCGCAAAAGAAAAGCTAAAGAAGACCTAAAGAAAAGACTAGCTAAACCTACCAACTAGTATATATATCCCCTTTACATTAAAATGGTCAATTCCCATTCAAAATCCCCCAAATCAGCTCTTTGTAGTGCATGGAAGGGCTGCCTAACGTGATCACATCACCATGGAGCCCAGCCCATTCGAGTCTCTCCCTTTTTTTTTTTTTTTTCTTTTGTTAACACATAATCGGTTCTAAACTTTCAAGGTCGATTTTGACCTAGTAAACGTACGTATCTCTCAAATCTTGAAACAAGAAAGTTGTATAACTTTTTTTGAGCTTTCCCCAAAATTTTGAATCGTCTCAATTAGAGTTTGGATGAAAAACCAGAGTATGAAATAATATTGAAATAGTCCATAAAACAGCGTATGGTAACTTTACGTCCGATTTAGACCTTGATGCAACCAGTATTTTTCAAAAAGCAAAACATGAAAATTGTAGAGCATTTTATTATCTTTCTACGACATCCTAAATCATCTAAATCGGAGGTCATATGAGAGAGTTACGCATAGATTACGAAGTACCATTGGTTTTTAGCTTCCAATAGTCGCCCTGTAATGAAAAAATACCAAAAATTCATAAATTACTCAATAAAACCCAAATATTATAAATAAGACACAATGTTAAAATATTGAGAGTAATTAGGCATTTAATTAAAAATATAATTCATAATGTATGAATTAAAGCACTTAATTAAGCAATTTAAGCACGTAATCAGTTTCAACACGTCATTCTTCACCACTTCTTTAATGGTGGGATTAAGCCTACGCTGGGGGTCTTTACGACGATAAGTTTCTTCTTCCAAATGAATTTTATAAGAACAGACCAGAGGACTAACACCTTTTATATCAGCAATGCTCTAACCTAAGGATGACTTATGGTCACTTAGGGTCCGAATTAATTTCTCACCTTAAGACTCAAACACTTCAGATGAGATAATAATAGGAAAAGTATCACGTATACCAAGGAAATCATGCTTTAAAGCCTTAGGCGAAGGCTTCAATTCAACCTTGGGTGCTTCCACACTTGAAGGAATTTGTTTTTCATCTTTATCAGGAAACTCCTCAAACTTTGGTTGTCATGCCCGAGTACCATAATCTTGAGTTCTATCAAAATAAGCACAAATATCAACTACATCAAATGGATTACTGATAGAATCAAACTCATAATTAACAAGAAAATACTCAAGGGGATCAAAATCATGGGCTGTAGAAACTCCACTATCCATGAGTGAGTCAATCATGTATGTTTGGTGGCCCGTCATCATCTTCTGGCTATTTTGCAATATGGAAGATATTCACCTCGAAAGTCACATTTCCAAAAGACAACTTCATGAGCCCATTCCTACAATTACTAAGAGCATTAGCAGTGGCAAGGAAAGGCCTACCTAAAATCAAAGGAATTTTAGAAGTAGTATCAACAATAGAGCTAGTGTTAAGGATTAGGAAATCAACAAGATAGTAAAATTTATCAATTTGAATTATAATATCCTCTACCACACCCTAGACTACTTTGACTAAACGGTCAGCCAATTGTAATACCACAGTGGTTGGTTTGATTTCTCTTAACCCTAACTGCAAATGAATATAATATGGTATTAGATTCACGCTAGCTCTCCTAAATCTTGCAAAGCTTGCCCAAACTCATGATTTCCAATGCTACATGCAATGGTTTGGCAACCAAGATCTTTGTACTTGGGAGGAATCCACTACTCAATTATAGCACTAACTTGTTTTGTCAAGAACATGATCTTCTTCACATTGTGCTTCCTCTTA
This sequence comes from Malania oleifera, assembly GCF_029873635.1. Taxonomy (NCBI): domain Eukaryota; kingdom Viridiplantae; phylum Streptophyta; class Magnoliopsida; order Santalales; family Ximeniaceae; genus Malania; species Malania oleifera. The sequence goes on along the minus strand of NC_080426.1, from coordinate 92,200,345 downwards.
ACTGTACACAAATCCTTGATAACTTTTGCATAACTAGGAACTTGTTTAATCACATGCACAAGAGGAAGATTGATTTTTACCTGCCTTAGATTCTCTAGGATTTCATTGTTAGGATCTAGAGTTTGCTTGCTTGATTTTAAAGCTTGAGGGAATGGTACCCTAACAGGTTTCTTTATCACCTAAGTTTTCTTGGACAGCTCAGCATCACTACTATCTTGATTCTTTTCCATATCCTCTGATTTGTTCGCTGTTGGGATGTGCAATGACTTACCACTTCATGTCACAATGAAATTCACATCCTTCAAATTCTCTTGGGCCATGTGTTGACTATTGCATGCAGACTGAGCTTGAGAAGGGAACTTACCTTGCTCATGTAGAGACCTGTACAATTATTGTAATTAAAAAATAAAGGAAAGGAGAATTCTAAGAGGGTTAGCAGGGTCTCGTCAACGAGTAACCTTCTTCGAATCATTGACGTGGACACGTGTCTTGTCAACGAGAAGATGCCAAGAGGACGGGTTTTTGGACCTAAATTTCATCGACGAGAAGTAGGGGTTCGTCGACGAAACTCCTTATTGGACTTGTCGACGAGGTGACGTGGCTCGTCGACGAGGCCACGTGTCAAGACACCTATAAATATGCAGGAAACGGGTTTGAAGGACGGAAAATTTTCTCTCCCTCACTTTCTCTCTCTAAAAAAGGGGTTCTCTCACTTCTCTTTAAGTTTTCAGCCCTGTCTCTCCCCGGTTCGACGATTGGAAGCTACCACGGTGATCTTAGGGAGATTCTCTACAACATAGTCGAGCCGAGTGAAATGTCAATTTGAGAAGTTTAAAAAACATCCCAAAGCCAGGTTGAGTGGATTATTTGAGTATTTTCAATATTATCCAATTCATTTGAGGTCAGATTTAGTATTATATGCGAATATACTAGAGTTTTGTGAAGTAAATTCTGGGGTATTATTTTTTCAGGAATAGGGTGTTTTGGGACCCTATAGATATAGGTTGGAGACCCCAGTGAACATTTCCAGAAGCTCAGGTAAGTTATAATCTAGAATATTTATGAGTATGTAGGTTTGGGGTAATATAGTTGATTTACTAGAAATATGTAAATGGGCGTTGTTTTAGGATTTTTTGGAATAGTACGCCGTGAGCGTGAGGTTTAAGTTGGAGGCGAGCCTCCCAGTTAGTTAGGTAAGGAAAATATGCTATGCTAGGAATTTTAGCAAGGTTACCAAAAAATTTTGTCTATATATATATATCGGTTATTATCCAGTTTTCCAGAATATGAGTTTTTATTATTTGGGTGGCCTGAATGGATATTTTCCTGATATAGAATTTATGTGGTTTTTCTAGAATATCATGATTTACAGTATATGCTTATATAGACAGATATTTACCAGAAAAATATTTATCAGACAAGTATTATAGATATTTATCAGACCAATATTTTACAATAAATATAGAATGCCATGTTTTTCAAAACCATAACACTCAGACTTTACAGATCATTCAGTTAGATACTACAGTCAGACATACAATTATTTTATTCAGATATTACAGCATTTACAGATTAGATATGTAGTGTTATGGTTATTTTGGAAACATGATGAAAACAGTAGGGTAATTATAGTAATAGTATATATAGTATTAGATCCCTGATGATTTATTTTAGACATATTTAGTCAGCAGAGCACGGTATCGTTGCTATTTTCAAATCAGAGTACAACCACATATCTCAGATAGTATGTGGATTCTGTCTATCATGTCCGGAGAGTTTGCAGTCTCCCCAGTACTCTGGGTTGAGGGGGCCCAGTTTGACATGGTAGTTTTCCAGTTCTGTGCTTAGGAGAGGATGCAGTTTGGCTGGGCTGAGGATTGGTAGAGTACAATTGACTTACCTAGTAGGCCAACCAGAGTTAAGTCTAGCCTATGGGCCGCACAACCCTATCATGAGGGGTTAAATCATGACATATAGTTTTTTAGGGAAAAATCTCAGTTATTTATATGTATACAAATTTACATAATTTTAGAAAATATAGTATGATATTAGAAGTATGTTAAGTAGAAAACTCAGATGATACAGTTATTTTTTAAACTACGATAAATGTAAGTTATACTTTATATTGATTTGCTAGCTTATACAGTATTAGATATTGTTTTTATAGTATTTATGCAACTCGATCGCCACATACTAGGAATAACATATTTCCACTTACTAAGCGTCGTGTCATCCCAACAATTTAATATTTTTCAGGTGAACCCGCTAGGCGAGCAGATCAGGCTCATAGATAGAGAGATCCTTTGTTTTGCCCTGCTTATAGGGTAAGTGTATTCATGGGATTATGTTTTTGAGCAAATGGTACTGAGGTGATGTGCAAATATGTATCTATGGTTTGGAAACACAAAATTCTGGTATTGTATATATATATATATGGGTGTATGACTTTATGTTTTCCATTGCATAGGTGTGACAATTTGTAAGCAAGGTTACCTTGGTGCCCATCTGAGGCCTGAGATGCTATAGCAGGTATAATAGGGGTATCATAGTATTATATATAAATGGTGTAATTTTTGGGTCGTTACAGTTTGGTATCAGAGCCTAGGTTGCTAGGTTCTGTAGGCTTTAGAGTACAGGGGAAAACAATACCAGAATTTAGAAATGGGATCTTAAAAAGAGTGGAACAAGATATCAGTGAATTAATGTTGGGATATTAGAATGAGAATTTAGGGTTCTGTTATGTGGTTTGGAGATAGAGTTTTGGGGTGGTTTCTATGATTTTCCTAGGGTGACGATTCCAGGAAAACCATAGTAAACTATCGATGATTTCTATTTCCACACGATAGGGCTCGACCTTAAATTATTGATAAGGGGTTAGGGGTATTTTTGTTAGCATGGTATTGTAGGGTTCAGATACTCAAAATAATTTGGTTATATTGTAGGATGGACCCAAGAAGTAGTAGCGCTCACGCTAGTGGTGATGACGGAGAAGGGCCTTTTGGTGCAGGAGGCGGGGATTCAGATGCTGTGCTACGCAGTGTGGCTCAGCAAGTCATGGCTGAGATTGCCCAAAGCTCTAGGGAGCATAGAGGTCCACCTCCAGCTTAGGAGTGCACGATAGAAAAATTTACGAAAATGAACCCACCAGCATTTTCAAGAGCGGCTGATCTTGCGGTTACGGAGAAATGGGTGCAGGAGATAGAGAAGATTTTGATGGTGTTTCACTGCACCAATGAGCAGAGGGTCCTTTATGCTACATATAAGTTGGCAGGGGAGGCCAAGAGACTGTGGACGGCCACTAGACTATTGGAGGAGTAGAGATCAATTCCAGTGCCGATGATCAGGGCCTGATATAGGGACATATTTTTTTATAGATACTATCCTACCTCAGTTAGAGAGACTAGAGTACAGGAATTTCTGAGCTTGTCCTAGGGATGGATGTCAGTCTAGTAGTATGCGGCCAAATTTATTGAATTATCGCGTTTCTGCCCTTATATTGTTCCAGATGAAGCTAAGAAGTCCAGGATGTTTGAGAGGAATTTGAAGTGAGATATTTATAGACAAGTGGCAGTACTGAGGATACATGACTTCTTAGAGTTAGTTGATAGGGCCATAATAGCAGAGGAGAGTTTGTTAAGAGAGACTGAGATACATAGCCAAAAGAAGAGGACCACACCCTCGAGTTTTCAGGCGGGGTCCAACTGAGGCCCTTGGAGAGAAGGTAGATTGAGTGGGGGTCAGAGGCAGACGGTAGAGCACAGTGGATTCCAAGGTGGACAGTCTTATTCCACTTGCCCCAAATGTGGATGGAGACACCTAGGTGAGTGCCATCCGGGGGAGAATGTCTGCTATCGTTGTGAGAGACCCGACCATATGGCTCGATCATGTCAGATGCCACCGATTTGTGCACCAGCTCCCAGACTGAATCGGGGTGGTCATCAGGTGCGTCATGGAGGCCAGCAGAGGAACACGGCGCCAACAAGGGTATATGCCTTGACGCCGACAAACGCCAAGACTATTGGAGACGTTGTCACTGGTACACTTACTGTGTTATCATATAAAGTTATTGTTTTGTTTGACACAGGTGCCACCCATTACCTTATATCGGCGGGGTATGTTAGAGTAACCGAGATAGAGGCACAGTTATTAGATGTAGAGCTATCTATAGTCATGCCGACGGGATCTATGGTAAGATGTAGGAAGGTGCTTCAAAACTTTCCAGTAAGCATTTAGGAGAAAGTACTACCAGCTAATCTCATGGTACTAGATATGTAGGGGTTTGATGTAATACTGGGTATGGACTGGCTAGCAGCTAATCTCGCCAGCATAGTTTGCCATAAAAAAGAAGTGATTTTCAGACCCCCGAGTGAGCAAGAATACAGTTTTTGGGTTCACGTGTAAGTGCCTCGCCACGTCTTGTGTCAGCTATTTAGGTGAGGAGACTGTTATAGGGTGGTTTCCAGGGATATGTTGCCTACATAAAGGAATTTACAAAAGAAGAAAAAAAACAAGTTGATATATCGGTAGTTAGAGAATTTCCAGATGTTTTTCCAGAGGAATTGTCTGGCTTACCACCAGACTAAGAAGTTGAATTTACCATGGATCTATTGCCAGGGTCAGCACCGTTATCTAAAGCACCATACCATATGGCTCCAGGTGAATTGAAAGAATTGAAAGATCAGTTATAAGAGTTGCTGGATAAGGGATTTATTGGGCCCAGTGTGTCGCCCTAGGGAGCACTAGTTCTATTTGTGAAGAAGAAAGATGGGACCATGATATTGTGTATAGATTATAGGGAGATAAACTGACAGTCAAGAATAAATATCTTCTTCCTTGGATCGATGATTTATTTTATCAGCTCTAGGGGACCCAGGTCTACTCCAAATTGATCTGCGGTCTGGTTATCATCAGGTAAAAGTTAGAGTAGATTACTTACTTTATTATTATTATTATTATTATTATTATTATTATTATTATTATTCTACCATTGTTATCATTATTATTATTATTATTATTATTATTATTATTATTATTATTATTACTATTATATTTAATTCATTATTATTATTATTATTATTATTATGGAATGTGGGTATTAGGGTTTTAAGTGGGAGAGCCTATTTATAGGCTCTTTCAGCCGAGCCAAAGGGGGGGGGGGGGGGGGGGGGCGCTGCACAGCAGCACGGAGAGCAAGCCAAGAAAATTTTTTTTTTTTCTTCTTCTTCTTCTTCCTGTTCCAGCCAAGGCAAGACCTCCCTGCTCTCCTTGGCTCTCTCAGCCATCCTCCACGGCAACCATTGTCGCCTCTCTCGCTGCTCCAGACTCGCTGCAACAGCAGCGACTCCCGGACAACCACCACAAAACTCACGGCTTTCCCACACCAGCGCAGCAACTCACCTTCACATCGCACAGATCCGGCACGGCGTTACCGTCGCCGTCGGCTACACCCCATTCCAAACCAGCTACGAAGCTCACGGCCTGCACCACCCTCTGCTACACAGCCGAGCCAACCCCCGGGCAAGCCATCGCAATCGTCTCCCACGATCACAACAGAACAGCTGTGCCCGAGGCCAGCCTCCTGCTGGTTCTGCTGCCATTACTCCCTCTCCGGCCACAGCCCATACTTCCGCAATCCTCCCAGCCTCCTGCCGAGACCATTCTCGGCTCTCTTCACGCCACCAGCAGCAGCGGCCACCAGCACTAGCTCCAGCTCCAACCGAGGCTGTCTCCGGCCTCTCCACTTAGACGCCGTGAAGCCCCCCCTCCAACTCCGGCATTCTCCACCGCCATCCGTTCCCCGCACAGTAAGTCTCCTTTACTGTCACATACATGCACACACACACCTTATGTTTTAAGTTTAAATTTTTCTTTATTTTATCCTTTATATATATATTAAAATTGTTATTGAAGGTTTTTTTTATGTTGATCATATTGTTATTATTATTTATATATTGTTATTAGTAAATTGCTTGGATATTATTATTGCCATTATATTAATTGTATTAACGTTATTATATTGATTTTACTTGTGTTGTATTAATTGTTGTATTATTGTTATTATAGAATTTTTATTGTAAGAACTTGTTCTAATATTTAAAGTTTAAATTTTTATCATATTTGTTACATATATAATATTGTGGTGAGATCTCTAATGTTATAATAATTGTTCTAATAGCTGATATTCATGTTTATATTGTTTCTTGTTGTATTTATTATTAATAAATTTATTACTATTATGAAATATTAATCGTCAGAGTTTGTGTAAAGGTCATATATTTGTATTCGTTGTACATATTAAATATTAATATTATTGTATAATTGTTGTTGTATTTGTTTTAATATTAAATATTCATGATTAGGGTTTTTGTTGTTATATTCACGTTGTGGGTTTTTATTATTGTTATGGCAATCTTAAGTGTTTGATTTTCATATTTAGGATTTTTTTTTTGTCATTATTTTATGTTTAATATTTGTGTAATTAGGGTAGTTTTTTTTTTTATTGTTGTACTTATTTATTTAACATTGATATTTAATAATTGATATTCATGTTTGTATCTTTTGTAGTATTTATGATTATATTTGTAGAATTTTCTTGTTAAACTTTTACTGTTATAGGATTTTTAATATTTGTTAAGTTGATATCCATGTTTGTATTTTGGCTATGTGTATTATTTAATAATCATTGCTGTCATTGCAAAATTGTTATGGTTAAAATATGTCTTAATATTTAATTTTAAACTTTTGTGGTATCCATTGTAAATGTTAAATGATGTATTATCAAGGTAGGATTTTTACATGTTTAGTAGTAAGGTAATATTACATATTTAGTAAATTAGGATCTTAAGCTTGGTGTTTTATTGATATTATATGTCAATTAATAATTTTAGTTATATGTATATCACATTTTAGCATATTGGTAAATATTACATATTTAGCATTTTTGTATTTTTTTTAATATTATATATTTAGTGATTTAGGGTTTAATGGATATTATATGTTTAGTAAATTAGCATTTTAATCGCATGTTTAGCATCAATTATTTTTTTTAGTATATTAATATAGTTAGTATTAATTATTAGTATCCTAGTATTTTTAGTATCAGCTATTTTTAGTATATAAATATGTTTAGTATTAATCATTATTAGAATCTTACTATATTTAGTATTAAGTATCCTTAATATATTAATATATATAGTATTTAGTTACTTATTTTGACATTCATAATATGTTAGTAGGTATGTGAGGCTTATTATTCTATTACCATATATTAAAAACCTCCCATGTTAGTATTTTCCTATAAAAATTTTATATATAATTTCAAAATTTTGGGAGTGTATTTTCTTAATTATTATCCCTATAATTTTATTGCGGGGGGTATTAGCCTTCGGGCTTCACGTACCTTTAAGCTCTGAGGGATATATATATGTATATATTTATTTATTTATTTATTTTTTTACATGTATTTATAAATTCATAAAAAAGAGTAATTTAAAGAATTATTAGATTAACTTAGGGATAATTTCAAATTAATTAGGTATCGTTCGTAAGAACGGGCGCGTAGGGGGTGCTCGTACCTTCCCCTCGCGTTACCGAACTCCCGACCCGAACTCTGGTAATGTAGACCGATTCTACCCCTAACGGGGTAGTAATCATGTGTTCTAACCGCACTAAAGGTTAGTGGCGACTCCGACATTCCATGTTTTTCCATAAAAATATTAAAATGATTTTTTATTTCGCCGCCCGGGGCACACGCGCTCCCGGGACGTCGCGACAATGGGCATTATGAATTTTTGGTGATGCCATTTGGGTTGACTAATACACTAATAGTATTTATGAATTTAATGAAGCGAGTGTTCCATCAGTACTTGGACCGGTTTGCTGTGATTTTCATTGATGATATACTAGTCTACTCAAGAAGTTCTGAGGAGCATGAGCTTCATTTGAGGCTGGTGTTGAAGACATTAAGAGAAAGAAAGTTGTACGCAAAATTCAAGTAATGTGAATTCTGGTTAAGGAAGTTTACTTTCCTTGGGCATGTGATCTCTGAGGGTCGTATCTCGGTTGACCCTAGTAAGATAGAGGCAGTGGTGAGTTGGGAAAGGCCAGGAAATGTCCAGGAGGTCAGGAGTTTTCTTTGTTTGGCAGGCTACTACCAACGCTTCGTAGATGGTTTCTCCAGATTATCGAGTACATTAACACGACTTACGAGGAAAAATGTGAAGTTTGATTGGACTAGTGATTGTGAGCAGAGTTTTCAAGAGTTAAAGTGGCGATTTGTTTTAGCACCGATACCGGCTAGTCCATTAGAGGAGGATGAATTTGTGATATACAGTGATGCATCTCTGAAGGGTCTTGGATGTGTGTTAATGCAACATGGAAGAGTCATAGCCTATGCATCTAGACAACTTAAAGAATATGAAAAGAACTATCCTGTGCATGACTTAGAATTAGCTGCAGTGGTTTATGCTTTAAAAATTAGGAAGCATTACCTATATGGAGGGAAATGCGAAATCTTCACGGACCGCAAAAGCTTAAAATATTTCTTTACCCAAAAAGAGTTGAATACGAGGCAAAGAAGGTGGTTAGAACTCATTAAAGATTATAACTGCATTATTAGTTACCACCCAAGGAAAGCAAATGTGGTAGCAAATGCTCTGAGCAGGAAATCAGTGGGACCAGGACTGACAGCTATGGAGGTTCGGCATCCGATCCTGATGGATTTGGAGAGACTTGGCGTAGAGTTAGTAGAGGATAATCCTCAGACATTTATTGCCAGCCTAATTGTGCAGCCTATGCTATATGAAAAGATTAAGGCCGCTCAGAGTGATGACACAGAATTAGCAGAGATAATAGTCATAGTGCGGGATGGTCAGGGAGAGGAGTTCAGTATCTCTGATGATGGAGTTCTAAGGTTTCACACCAGATTGTGTGTGCCTGTAAATGAGGATATTAGGAGAATGATTTTAGAAGAGGCTCACAGATCTTTATACACAGTTCATCCTAGTAGTACTAAAATGTATAGGGATCTGCGAGAGTATTTCTGGTGGAGTGGCATGAAAAGGGAGATTGCCGAATTTGTGCAGCAGTGTTTAACGTGCCAGCAGGTAAGATTGAACACTAGAGACCAGCAGGGTAGTTACAACCATTATTTATTCCTGAGTGGAAGTGGGATCGTATATTTTTGGACTTCGTTATTGGACTATCGCCAGCCTCGCATGGTTAGAATGCCATCTGGGTAATTGTTGATCATCTAATGAAGACAACTCATTTTCTATCTACTAAATTTAGCTACCCTATGAATAGATTGGCAGAGATTTACATTCAAGAGATTGTTTAACCCCACAGAGTGCCAGTGTCGATAGTCTCAGACCGTGATCCACGCTTTACATCATGGTTTTAGAAGAGCTTGTAGGAGTCTTTAGGATCGCAGTTAGCATTCAGCACCATTTCATCCTTAGATAGATGGTCAAACGGAAAGAAAAATTCAGGTACTTGAGGATATGCTTCGAGTGTGTGCATTGGACTTTAGGGGTAGCTGGACCCAGTATTTGCTGTTGGTTGAGTTTGCCTACAATAACAACTATCAAGATAGCATAGGCATGACACCTTACGAGGCGCTTTATGGTAAGAGGCGTCGTTCTCCTCCATACTGGGATGAGCTAGGTGAGAGGTGAGTTTTGGGGCCAGGAATAGTGCAGCAGGCATGCAATAAAGTCCAACTTAATAAAGATAGAATCAATCCAGCACAGAGTCGATAGAAAAGTTAAGCGAATACTCGTCGCCGGGAACTAAAATTTAAAGTGGGTGACCATGTGTTTTTTAAAATAGCATCATTGAAGGGAGTTATGAGGTTTCGGAAGAAGGGTAAGTTGAGGCCTAGGTTTATTGGCCCATTTGAAATACTTGAGAAGATTGGGTCAGTTGCCTATCAGCTAACTTTACCACTAGCTTTGTACAGAATATATGATGTATTTCACATTTCTATGTTAAGGAAATACGTCCCAGATCCTTCCCATATCATCAGTTATGCAGAATTAGAATTCAGAGATGCTCTGGATTATGAGGAAGCTCTAGTACAGATTTTAGAAAGAAAAGAACAGGAGTTGCATAGTTAGAAAATACCACTAGTAAAAGTCCTATGGAGGAATCACGTTATGGAGGAAGTTTCTTGGGAGCTTGAAGAGGAAATCAGATAGAAATACGCACATTTGATTAGTGGGGTATAGTAGTGATTTGTAAAGTTCAAGTAATGATAGTTTTATTTTGTTTAGTACGGAGTAACGAATGTATAGTTGAATTTTAGATTATAGGATAGGTAGTGTTTTGGTTTTGGGAGAATTTTTTTTTTATAAATATTGTTGTAATCTTCCAAAACCCTAAATGTAACCATGGTATTCCTCCACCATAAGTGAGAGTAAGTAATAAAATAAGTAGTCTATTTTCCTTAATGGATGGTGTTCAATACAGATAGTAAATTTCGAGGACGAAATTTTATAAGGAAGCGAGAATGTAGAGACCTGTAGAATTACGGTAATTAAAAAATAAAGGAAAGGAGAAAGTAAGGAGAATTCTAAGAGGGCCAATAGGGTCTCATTGACGAACGCTCCGCGTTCGTCGATGAACAGCCTTCTTGGGATCGTCGACGTGGACACATGTCTCGTCGATGAGAAGATATCGAGAGGATGATTTTTAGGACCTAAATTTCATTGACGAGAAGTAGGGGTTCATTGACGAAACTCCTTATTGGACTTGTCGATGAGGTGACATGGCTCGTCGATGAGGCCATGTGTCAAGACACCTATAAATACGTTGGAAACAGGTTTCAGTGAAAGAAAATTTTCTCTCCCTCACTTTCTCTCTCTAAAAATGGGGTTCTCTAAATTTTTTCTAAGTTTTCAGCCCCGTCTCTCCCTGGTTCGACGATTGGAAGCTACCACATTGATCCCAGGGAGATTCTCTACAACATAGTTGGAGTGAAATGTTGATTTGAGAAGTTTAGGAACCATCCCAAAACCAGGGTGAGTGGATTATTTGAGTATTTTCAGTATTACCTAATTCATTTGAGGTCAGATTTAGTATTATATGCGAATATACTAGAGTTTTGTGAAGTAAAATTTGGGGTATTATATTTTCAGGAATAGGGTGTTTTGGGACCCTACAGATATGGGTTGGAGACCTTAGTGAACATTTCCAGGAGTTCAGGTAAGTTGTAATCTAGAAAATTTACGAGTATGTAGGTTCGGGGTGATATAGTTGATTTACTGGAAATATATATATGGGTGTTGTTTCAGAATTTTTGGGAATAGTACGTCATGAGCATGGGGTTTAAGTCAGAGGCGAGCCTCCCAGTTAGTTAGGTAAGGAAAATATGCTATGCTAGGAATTTTAGCAAGGTTACCAAAAAATCTATATATATATATATATATATATATATATATATATATAATTTATTATCTAGTTTTCTAGAATATGAGTTTTTATTATTTGTGTGGCGTGAGTGGATATTTGCCTGATATAGAATTTATGTGGTTTTTCCAGAATATCATGATTTACAGTATATGCTTATATAGACAGATATTTGCCGGATAGATATTTATTAGAAAAGTATTATAGATATTTATTAGACCAGTATTTTACAATAATTATAGAATGTCATGTTTTCCAAAACCATAACACTCAGACTTTACAGATTATTCAGTTAGATATTACAGTCAGACATACAGTTATTTTATTCAGATATTACAACATTTACTGATAAGATATATAGTGTTATAGTTATTTTGGAAACATGATGAAAACAATATGGTAATTATTGTAATAGTATATAAAGTATCAATTCCCTGATGAATTATTTTAGACAGATTCAGTTAGTAGAGCATGGTACCGTTGCTATTTTCGGATCAGAGTGCAACCACATATCTCAGATAGTATGTGGATTTTGTCTACTGTGCCCTAAGAGTGCAGTCTCCCCAGTACTCTGGGTTGAGGGGGCTCGATTTGACGAGGTAGTTTTCCAATTCCGTGCTTAGGAGAGGACATAGTTTGGTCACACTAAGGACTGGTAGAGTACAGTTGACTTACCTAGTAGACCAACCCGAGTTAAGTCCAGCCTATAAGCCGCACAACCCTGTCATGAGGGGTTAAATCATGACATACAGTTTTCCAGGGAAAAATTTCAGTTATGTATATGTATACAGATTTGCAGGATTTTAGCAAATATAGTATGATATTAGAAGTATTTTAAGTAGAAAACTCTGACGATACAGTTATGTTTTAAACTATGATAAATGTAAGTTATACTTTATACTGATTTGCTAGCTTATACAGTATTAGATATTGTTATTATAGTATTTATGCAACTCAGTCGCCATACACTAGTAATAGTATTTATGCAACTCAGTCGCCACACACTAGTAATAGCATATTTCCACTTACTGAGCATCATCTCATCCCAACAATTTAATATTTTTCAGGTGAACCCGCTAGGCGAGCAAATCAAGCTCGCAAATAGAGAGATCCTTTGTTTTTCCCTGTTTATAGGGTAAGTGTATTTAGGGGATTATATTTTTGAGAAAATGGTACTGAGGTGATATGTAAATATGTATCTATGGTTTGGAAACACAAAATTATAGTATTGTATATATATATATGGGTGTATGACTTTATGTTTTCCACTGCATAGGTGTGCCAATTTGTAAATAGGGTTACCTTGGTGCCCATATGAGGCCTGAGATGCTATAATAGGTATAACAGGGGTATCAGAGTATTATATATATAAATGGTGTAATTTTTGGGTCGTTATAGTTATCCACACTCAAGGAGCTCATCAACTTGGACACTTGGCTCTTTATCTCCTTTTTTCTTCAACAACCTGTGTAATCAAAGATTCAAAGTTTTGGTTAGTCTTACCCTGTTTCTTAATAAAAGCATGTAAATTGCAAAGTGTCTTTTAAAAGACTCCTAGAAGATGAAGGCGCATGAAATGGTGTAGGATATGATCTAGGGGGTTGTGCAGGTAGCTAGTTTTCAGACTTCCAGCTAAAATTGGGGTGATTGCACCACCTTGGATTATTGGTATTAGAGAAAGGTGTAAAAGACTTCTTGTACATGCCTAAGGCATTACATTGTTCCTTATACATCCCTTTCATCTCAGCAAATGTGGGGCACTCTTTGGTGAGGTGAACTACCCGCCACACACAAAACATGGTCCAAAAGACTCCACACGATTAGCCACATGTGTTGTCTTTAATTCCTTAGTCTTTAACACTTATAGCTCCCTAGTGAGCATATCAACCTTAGCCTTTAGGTTATCCTCTTCCATGAGATGGTAAATTCCACCACCATTTGGGTTTCCTACAGGTCGTGAGCTATTTGTGCTCTCAGTAGCACTAAGTCCAGTCCAAGTGTGAGCTTTTTCAACAAGGTCATTAAGGTATTCTACGGCCTCATCAAGATCTTTTTGTAAGAACTCGCCATTACACATCATCTCTACAAATTGGTGCTCTCTAGGTGTAAGTCTCTTATAAATATTTCTCACTAAGCTCCAATTCTCATACCCATGGTGAGGACACATACTCAACAAGTCCTTAAATCTCTCCCCATACTGATACGAAGTCTCATTGTCCTTTCGTGCAAAGGTGGAGACTTGCTTTTTTAAAGCATTGGTCTTATCGTTTTAGTAAATTTGTAGAGAGTAAGATTGTAAGTAATTATCGTACTATGATTTATAGGTTTTGGGAACTTGGTTCACTGTTTAGGAGCTGTAGAATTCGTGTTTGGATTTTTGGGAAAGGTAATTAGTTATTTTTGAAATCAGATTCAGTAGAACTGTGGTTCACGATGTTGTGTATGTTTTGGCTACTTATTTGGGAAAATCTAATGGGTAAAAATTACGGAGTTTTCAAGTTACGGTTTTGGGAAAAAGGGGGCGTCGGGTTGCATCTCTGGTTTCATTGGAAAATCGTGGATATATTGTTGAGTATATTGTGTTATGGAGATAGTTGTGCCTTGACTTGTTTTAAACTGTATTTTGAAAATTATGATTGTGTGATTACCAAATAAGTGTGGAATGAACTATTATATGAATATACATTGAGTTGTGATTTGCTGAAATGAGATATAGGAACATGTGTTCCGAATTGTTCCAGGTTGTGAAAAAGTGTTCGGCTCTATATTCGAAGGCATGAAATATCGCCTCTTACCGGCTGATCACCAAAGGTTGTGGATCCACCAAATGTACGGGTACGATGCCATGGGAGCCTAGGGCTACGCCATGTGCCGGGGACGCTGTGTAATGCAAGCTGACTTCGTGCCAAAGAGTGTGACGGAACTGGGTTGATTGATCATGTGTGTGTTGAGAACTATATATAGGAACTGTTTTGTAGAAATACTAGAACTGAACTATGTATGTTTTATTTCATGATAACATTCATATGTCGCACACCGATACAACCTGATTCTGCCTTACTGAGATGTTTCACACCCCTACCGTATGTACATGTTTTCAGGTCCTTCAAGTAACCGGAACTAGTGTCCTAGTGTTAGGAGCATGGTGGTCGGTTTATTATGTAGAGTACTTGTGTAAGTACTTGGACTGTAACAGGGTTATCGTTTTGGGTATTGCAGGCACCTTGGATTATGTTTTGTAATATGGAGCTTAGACCCTGTTTGTGTAGACTCTAGTATGGTATGATGTATGTATGGAATGAACTTTTTCATTGCGTATATGTCGTGTATGCGAATTTGTATAGGGTGTACAAGAACCCCACGGGGCTGGGCCTTCGTTTATTATAGTATCATGTGTGTTTTGTATGATATAGGGACAGGTTAGGTTACAACATCACACCTTGGGGCCCATTGCCGGGTTCGGGGCGTGACAGGTTGATATCAGACCTAAACCAAGTTGTTAGGTCTTGTAGACTTGGTTATGTATTAATGTGTGTACGTACTAGAGCATAAGATATCGTGAATGGGTAGAGTAGGTCGAGGGTTGTCTTGTAGTTAGACAAGGATATGTTGGCGGTATTCTGTGCTTTTCCTCGAATGACGATTTCGGTAAAACCACGGCAAACCATTAATGGTTTCGTGTCGGAGTGATAAGACAGACCTGGACCCGTGAGATTGGTAGTTAACATAATTAGATGTCAATGATTGTGTAAACTGTATATGACGTAGGAATTCTAACTGATTCCTATTCTATTTTTCAAAATGGAGCCCAAGGATAACAACTTGGATAGTGTCTCCAAGGGGACTGCGAGCGATGAGTCTCCTTCTATGCCTTAAGGGTTGATGAGGCAGCTTATCCAGGAGACCGAGCGGAGTGTTAGGAGACATGAACATTCTCCTTCTGCTGTAGGGTGTACCATCAAGAGGTTTACATGTATGCACCCTCCGAAAATTTTAGGAGGACCCGATCCGATGATAGCAAAGGACTAGGTCGAGAAGACCGAAAGGATTCTGGAGGTCCTACACTGCAATGATAAGTAGAGAGTCCTCCACGCTACCTTCCAAGTGTCTAGGGAGGTTGGCCGATGGTGGACTGCGGTGAGTCTATTGGAGAAGTAGAGAGTTGGTCCAACAAAGATGATATGGAGCCGCCTCAAGGAAGTGTTCTTTAAGAGATATTTTTTGACCTCCACAAGAGATTCTAAGGCAGATGAGTTCTCTTTCCTGAAATAGGGAGATATGACGGTGTAGGGGTATGCTGCTCGGTGTATAGAGCTATCCCATTTTGCATCGTGCTTGATCTCGAACGAGTATGAGAAGGCTCGGAGGTTTGAGAAGAGCCTGAGGAAAGACATCCTCAGATTAGTGGGTATGTTGTAGATCCGTGAGTTTTTGGTTTTGGTGGATAAGTCCATTGTGATCGAGACCGGCATCCATTAGGATGAGGTGGATTAGGAACTAAAGAAGAGGCCAGTGCCATCAGGTTATCGTCAGGGATCATGGAAGAAGAGGAACAATGGCTCGGGCTACCTCCAAAATACCAAGCGTCAGGGTTCTCAAGTGGACCAATGGCGCGATCATTGTATCAGGTGCCATATATGGCATGACGGTGAGCGCCAGTCATTTGGGGGTAAATGTTACAGTTGTGGAAAATTAGGCAACATGGCTCGTGACTGCCGCGAACCGAATAGGGACACGCTTGCATCTAGTGTGAACTGGGGTAGCCATCAGATACCACGAGGAACCATCCAGGCATACACAGCTCCGGCGAGGGTATATTCTCTTACTCTAGCGGATGTTGATTGTGCAGGGAATGTATGACAAGTACCTTTGAAACCTAAGGTGTAGTCCCAAGAGGGGGGGGGTGAATTGGGTTATTTAAAATTTCTTTGATTCTTTTTGAGAACTCTTGTCCCTTTGCACAATCTCTTAAGGATTACTTCTATTGTTTTTAATGAGGCAATCCACACAAATTCCTATTTTCTAATTAATCCACAATCAACTAATATATCAATTAATTTACTATTCAAACACAACAACCACCCAACAAAAATCAATTTGAATCTTTAGAGTCCCTGTATATGAATATACAAGTCCTGTTGTTGTCTTTTGAATTTGAATATTACAACGACATTCAAACACTTTTTCAATATCAAAACTTAATTAAACCTTCATCTAATAAGTTTTTGGATGTTAACCAATCAACATACTTCCTTTCGGTCTCTGCAAAAGATCGATTAACCAACATACTCCCTTTCGGTTTCCGTAAGCCTAAGAACAAATTAGTTTTTAGGTTTACTTAATTTCTAATATGTGTTTTCTTTATACTTAAAAGTATTAAACATCCACGCAGGGTATATGGTTGTTGAAATTAAAAGAGAGTAAGGATAAGAGAGTAACACCACCACTTTTACGAGGTTCGGCTTATACCCAGCCTACGTCCTCACCTTAGGTCAACCACCCAAGGAATTTACTATATCTTGTTCCTTCTAGGTGGAACAAAAAATCTTATACAATTTACCCACTTTTTCAGGAAGAGAAACCTCTCCAAGCACCAACCTGTGCTTGGTCCAACGATCCAACAAACCTTTGAATCATTCAAAGTACAAGAAGATAGAAGTAGATCGATGGTTCTTTAAAAAAAAATTGAGTGCAACTCGGAACCAAGCTTTCTATTTTTCAATCCATAAAAAACGTAGAGTTTTTCTCCAGCAAAATGATGTGAGCAAAGGAACTTAAGGAGAATTTCAGTGCAGGAAGAATTTCAGCGTATTGATTGTTTCTCTTAGGCTTATCTTGCTAGTCTATTTTCTTTTTCATTGCCCAAAGGAGGTATTTATAGATTTTTCCAAAGAACAATTTCCTCATTTAATTAGGTAGCATTAAATTATTGAATTAATTTTAAAATTCAAATTTTTTTAAAAAAATATTTTTCTCATTTTAATTAGGTAGCATTAAATTATTGAATTAATTTTGAAATTCAAGATTTTTCCAAAGAACAATTCTCTCATTTAATTAGGTAGCGTTAAATTATTGAATTAATTTTGAAATTCAAAATTTTTCCAAGGAACAGTTTCCTCATTTAATTAGATTATTAAATTAATATTGAAATTCAAAATTTTTCTAAAGAACAATTTTGAAAACCCAAAAGGTTGGTAGTCGTCTGACTTGGCCACCCAAGCGTCTGTCAGTGCTCAGGCAGTTGCCTAAAACCCTACTGCCTCCTAAATTATTTCTTTTAAATTGTGGTAGTCGCCTGCTTATATAGGACAGTTGCCTAGTTGCCTGGCTCTCAGTATTTTCCTTTTTTACTTTGAAAACTTTCTTCCTTTGAGACCTTTTAATCAAAGACATATTTTAAGGTATTTTAAAAAAGTGTTTCTTAGTTTGTTTTGATTCATAAGAGCTTCACATGTATCTAGATAGTATGTGGCCTTGAAGTACTTACAACAATCCTTCTAATCATGGTTTTCCTAAAACACTAAGTTCTTCAGCCTCTCAAGATTCACTTTTGACTTTAAGAATTGTTTGGCCTTTAACCTCTTCATTTGTTCTTCATTGACCTCAATATTCTGAGGAGCTTCCACTAGATTGACATTGAACTTTATCTTATCAACTGTGAGTGCCCTTTTACCTAAATCAAATCACTCAACACAACATGTTAAAACATCCTTCATTTTGTTATCATCAAAACAAGATTGAAAAGTTCAGTTAGACCAACAATCTCCTCCTTTTTTATGATGACAAATGAGAAGCAAAAAATATGAGTAAGCGCGTAAAAAAAAATCTCCCCCTTACAACTAGCATTATTCTACTCCCCCTTACAATAAGCATTATTTTAACAATTTGTAGATTCAAGACAAATCATGCTCATTGCTCAATTTTTCATTCTTATCATGCTCAACATGCTAAAATATGATTTTTCACTATTATGCTATCATGCTCAACTTGCTCAAATACTATCATGTTAAACATGCTCAACATTCAATATCATGCTCTCAATCAAGCCAAAATGTTTGCTCCAAATACTACTCCCCCTTTTGACATCAATCAAAAAGGGTAAACATTTAAATGAACATATGATCACACACTTCTCAATCATGCCAAAATTCAATATCATATTTCATATTGGGCATTCTTATTTCATATGTGTTGTGACATCTTGGAATTTTCAATCATGCATATGGTGCTCAACATTCATATTTGTGAAAAAAAAAACTTAAAAAAAAAAACATTTGTTATGCATAATGCATCATTCAAATACTAAGATCATGACAATATTACCAATGCTCATAATTATGTTGTATTGTTTAAAAATCAAGTGATATATTCATGGATACCAATATACATCTTAGATATTCATGTTGAAGTTTTATCATGCACTTCTCATAGATGCTGATTTTTCATTTATTCATATGATCATAAGCATACATGGTCAAGAGCTTTAAAAAAAAAAAAAAACATGTTTCATACTTAATAACTTAGATTTTCAAAATACCAATTTCAGAATGCCAATTTTTCAAACTTCCACATGTAGCATGTTGCATATCACATATCATGAGCTCATTTTTTTTAAGCAGGAAAGGAAAGCAATCCAAGCTAAGTGTTGTATTATACAACACATCAAAGTACATGCCCAAAACAAACTTAGATCAAGCCCTGTCCTTTTAGTTTGCTTCTCTACTATGTAGTAGACCAAGCTCTCGTTTAATGGTTATAAATCTATCTTCTGAGAATGGTTTAGTAAAGATATCAGCCCATTGGTCATTTGTAGTGATGAATTCTAGAATGATGTCTTCTTTTGTAACACGATCTCTTAGGGAGTGGTGTCTTATGTCAATGTGTTTTGTTCTTGAGTGTGAAATAGGATTTTTAGATATGTTAATCGCACTCGTATTATCACACTTAATTGGTACAATTGTGTATTTTAAATTGAAATCTCTTAGTTTTTGTTTCATGTAAAGAGTTTGTGCACAACAACTACCAGCTGCCACATATTCGGCCTTAGCAGTTGACAAAGCCATGAAATTTTGTTTCTTAGAAAACCAAGAAACTAAAGATCTTCCTAAGAAGTGGCATGTGTCACTTGTGGTTTTTCTATCTATCTTACAACCGGCATAATCCGCATTTGAATAGATGATCATTTCAAAATCGGTGTCTTTAGGGTACCATAGTCCTAAGTTCATTGTGCCTATTAAGTATCTTAGGATTCTTTTAACAACTTGTTGGTGTGATTCCTTAGGTGCTGATTGAAAACGTGCACACATACACATACTAAACATTATATCGGGTCTACTGGCTGTTAGATATAGTAAACTTCTAATCATGCCTCTATAGTGCTTTGTGTCTATGGATTTTCCTTTTTCATCTTTGTCTAGGCTGATGGTGGTACTCATAGGTGTGCTTATGGGTTTACTATTTTCCATACCAAATTTTTGTTTCATATCTTTTATGTATTTGGATTGACTTATAAAAGTCCCATTCTTTGCTTGTTTAATTTGCAGTCCAAGGAAATAGTTTAACTCTCCCATCATGCTCAAATCAAATTCTTCTTGCATACATTTTGCAAACTCTTTACATAGATGTTCATTTGTAGCACCAAATATTATATCATCTATGTAGATTTGAACTAAAAGTATGTCATCTTCCTTATTTTTAATGAACAAGGTACTATCAATTTTTCCTCTTGAAAATCTCTTCTTAATTAGAAATCTACTAAGTTTTTCATACCAAGCCCTAGGGGCCTGTTTTAGTCCATATAAAGTCTTAGTTAGTCTAAATACATGGTTACGATTTTCAATATCCTCAAAACCAAGGGGTTGTTTAACATATACCTCTTCATTAATATACCCATTCAAGAATGCACTTTTGACATCCATTTGATATAACTTAAATTCTTTGTAGGAAGCATAGGCTAACAACATTCTAATAGCTTCCATTCTAGCTACGAGGGCAAAGGTTTCATCATAGTCTATTCCTTCTTCTTGATTGTACCCCTTTGCTATTATACCATTTTCATCCTTTTTATTTCTAAATACCCATTTGGTTCCTATGATCGAATGATTTTTCGGTTTGGCTACTAATTTACATACTTGGCTTCTTTCAAATGGTTTAATTCTTCTTGCATTGCAACTATCCAAGATTCATCCTTAAGGGCTTCTTCAACATCTTTAGGTTCATTTTGGGATAGGAATGCATAATGATTGCAAAGGTTCTTTAGTGAAGATTTAGTAGTCACACCTCTAGATGGATCACCTATAATTTGTTCTTGAGGGTGATCTTTCTTATACTTCCATTCTCTTGTTAATTCCATATTTTCTATGAGTTCATCCTTTGATTTTTCTTCGTTTATTTCCTTTTCTTCCTTGATTTCTGTCTCATCCTCCTTTTTGAACATATCATCTTTTTCTTCATTTTTGACTTCTCTTGAAAACGAGTTAGATTCATCAAAGTCTACATGAATTGATTCAACTATGGTGAGTGTTCTTTTGTTGTAGAATCTATAGGCTTTACTATTTGTGGAGTATCCTAGGAAAATGCCTTCATCCGATTTAGCATCAAATTTTCCTAAGTTATCTTTGTTATTTAGAACGAAACACTTACATCCAAAGACATGAAAGTAATTTATGTTAGGCCTTCTTCCTTTCCACAATTCATAGGGTGTCTTGTTTAGGTTTGATCTAATGGAAACCCTATTAATTGTATAGCTAGTTGTATTTACGGCTTCGACCCAAAAATATTTGGGTAGGTCATTTTCGTTAAGCATGGTCCTTGCCATTTCTTGGAGGGTTCTATTTTTCCTTTCCACAACTCCATTTTGTTGTGGGGTTCTAGGTGCTGAAAAATTGTGATTTATACAATGTTCATTACAAAATTTTTCAACACTTTGATTCTTAAATTCTATTTCTTGGTCACTTCTAATATTTAATACATTATACCCTTTCTCATTTTGAAGCTTCTTACATAAAGTGATTAATGAGTTGCAAGCTTCTTCTTTGTTAGCTAGGAACAACACCCATGTGTATCTTGAGTAATCATCAACGATTATGAAGGCGTATTGTTTTCCTCCTAAACTTTGGGTTCTAGTAGGACAAAACAAGTCTAAGTGTATGAGTTCTAGGGGTCTACTAGTTGATATATGATTCTTCTTTTTGAAGCTTTTCTTGATTTGTTTTCCTAATTGACAAGCATCACACACTTTATCTTTAACAAATTTGGTGTTAGGTAAGCCTTTCACTAAATTCTTTTAAGAGAGCTTGGATATAAGATCCATGCTTGCATGTCCTAACCTTTTATGCCAAAGCCAACTAATCTCGCTCATGGCTGCTAAGCAAGTTATGTCTTGAGAGATTAAGTTATCAAGGTTTATGCAATATACATTGTTCATTCTAAGTGCAGTGAATAGTGTTTTTTGATCCTTAGAATCTTGAATTACACATTTGTCTTTCTTAAATATTATTTCAAATCCTTTATCGCTAAGTGGACTAATGCTTAGTAAATTATGCTTTAGACCATTAACCAACAATCATCTATAGTATGTGAAGAGTCTTTACCGATTTTATCTATTCCGATGATCTTGCCTTTTGCATTGTCACCAAAGGTAACAAATCCTCCATCCTTTTGTGTAAGAGAGGTGAACTTAGATTTATCTCCTATCATATGCCTTGAACATCCGCTGTCCAAGTACCATTTATCCTTAGACGGTGTGGTCCAATCCTACAAGAAAGGATTTAAGTTGTTACTTTTGGAACCCAAACCTTCTTAGCTTTCTTTAAATCTTGTCTAGTTTTGGAATTTATCTTCCACTCATCTTTTACTCTAATGTACTTTTTCCTAAGTGGACAATTAAACATTATGTGTCCTTTATTTTTACACATGTAGCAAGTGGTGTGCTCATGAATATTTGTTGATGAAGTGCTTGCATAATGTCTAGATTGATTTACAAAATATCCCATAAACAAGTGTTCTTTCTTTTGTTTGATGCTCCATTATAACCAATTCCTTATTTGTTTTCCTACCATCTTTTTGAAGTTATCCTTACCTTTGGTAAAGTTGTAGATGATCTTTTCTTTCTCTTGAATTTGATTTTCAAGATCATTTATTTCTTGCACTTTCTTACAATCTTCATTTACTTGAGACTTAGCTAATTATTGAGATAAGTTATCTATTTTCTTCTCAAGTTCTTCAATATTTAAGTATTTTTCTTCTTCAACAAGTTAAGTTGATTTCTAAGTGCTTCATTTTGTTGTTTCAAGCTTGTGTTCCTCTTTGAGATTTTAATAAACTTGTTATGTAGAAAGAGTAATTCAACTTGAAGTTCTTTGTAAGAAGACATACTTTCACACGAATTACTACAAGATTCATTACACGAATCTTCATAGAGAGAATAATAAGAGTTTATCTCTTTGTTATGCGTCATGAAGCACATGTTTGCTACTTCTCGATCACTTGGCTCAGTTTCCGATTCACTCGAACTAGTGTCATCCCAAGTTGTCTTCATTGCAGGCTTCTTTTTCTTCTTTTCTTTCTTGAGTTGTGGGCATTCTAGTTTGATGTGCCCGACCTTTTTACAATGATAGCAAGTGGTAGGATCATTTTTGTTTTTGTATTCTTTTTTATTGCTTTCTCCTTTTTCAGCTTTTGATCCATTAAATTTTCTAGCGAATTTTTTTGTTTCTTCTTAAGAATTTTCCAAGTCTTTTAGTTATGAGAGCTAAGTCCTCATCTTCTAATTCACTAGATTCATTATCTTCCTCACTTAAATGTTCTTTCAAAGCTTTTAGAGCTATGGACGTCTAAGGAAGTTGTTTTAAGATTTATTCCTTCCGTAATGGCTGTGGCTTTTGGTTCCCAAATAGGTGGAAGTGCTCTTAGAATTTTACGGATCATCTCATGGGTGGAATAGGTTTTTCCTAATGCACTTAGGGAGTTTATGATATGGGTGAACCTAGTGTACATGCTTGTTATACTTTCTTCAGAGTTCATCCTAAAAGCTTCATATTCATTGGTTAACATATTGATTCTACTTTCCCTAACATATACCATGCATTCATAGGTTACTTCCAATTTATCCCAAATCTTTTTGGCTATTTTACTTGCCATTACTCTATTAAATTCATTTGCATCAAGTGCACAGTATAAGGCATTTATTGCACTTGAGTTAATTTGCAACATTTTGTAATCTGAGTCATTTAGTTCTTTATCTTCTTTAGGTACTTCTTTTCCATCAACAAGCTTAGTGGGGATTAAATTTCCATTTGTGACAACATTCCATGCCTTCCAGTACATTTTTTGAAGGTAGATTCTCATTCGTTGCTTCCAAAAGGTGTAATTTAATCCACAAAAGATGGGTGGCCTAGTTGAGGATTGACCCTCACCAAAGGGACCTACTCCTATTTGTACCATTTTGATCTTTGTATAGCTACTTGTTAGGTTTTGCTATAATTGGGCTTTGATACCAACTGAAACCTAAGGTGTAGTCCCAAGAGGTGGGGTGAATTGGGTTATTTAAAATTTCTTTGATTCTTTTTTAGAACTCTTGTCCCTTTTCACAATCTCTTAAGGATTACTTGTACTTTTGTTAATGAGGCAATCCACAAAAATTCCTATTTTCTAATTAATCCATAATTAGCTAATACAATCAATTAACTTACTATTCAAACACAACAACCACCCAACAAAAATCAATTTGAATCTTTATAGTCCCTGTATATGAATATACAACTCCTATTGTTGTATTTTGAATTTGAATATTACAACGACATTCAAACACTTTTTCAATATCAAAACTTAATTAAACCTTCAGCTAATAAGTTTTTGGATCTTAACCAATCAACATACTTTGTATACGGTACATCCTAGTAGCACGAAGATGTATCGGGATTTGTGCAAGACCTTCTGGTGGAGTGGTATGAAAGGGGAGATTGCTCAATTCATGGAATAGTGTCTGATGTGTCAGCAGGTGAAAGTTGAACATTAGAGGCCGGCAAGGCCGTTGCAGCCATTAGCTATTCCGGAGTGGAAATGGGAGCACATTTCCTTGGACTTTGTTAACAGATTGCCCTCCGCACTTCATGGGCAGAATGCCATTTAGGTAATCGTGGATAGTCGAAAAGAATAATACAGATCTTGGAGGATGTGTTACGGGCTTGCGTGTTAGACTTCGATGGTGGCTGGATGCAGTTTTTGCCACTAGTAGAGTTTGCCTATAACAATAGCTTCTAGGCTAGTATCGAGATGACACCGTTCGAGGCTCTATATGGTAAAAGGTGTCGGTATCCTCTGTATTGGGATGAGGTTGATGAACGTCAGGTTTTAGGACCTGAACTTGTGCAGCAGGTGTCTAAGAATGTGGGTTTGATTAAAGATAGGATTAAATCAGCTTAGAGTCGGCAGAAGAGCTTCGCGGATGTTCGTCGCCGTGAGTTGGAATTCAAGGTGGGGGTTAAGATATTCCTGAGAATTGCTCCGATGAAAGGGGTGATGAGATTCGGTAAGAAAGGCAAGCTGAGCCCGAGGTATATCAAACCATTCAAGGTTCTTGAGAGCATGGATCCAGTAGCTTATAGGATAGCACTACCCCCAGCGCTCTCAAGGATCCACGATGTGTTCCACATATCCATGTTGAGGAGGTACATGTCGGATCCATCGCATGTTATTAGTTACAAGAACTTAGAAATTAGGGATGCTTTAGCATATGAGGAGGTACCCGTTCAGGTTCTAGACTGTAAAGTTTAGAAGCTACGTGTCAAGGATATACCATTAGTGAAGGTATTGTGGCGGAATCGTGGGGTTGAGGAAGTTTCTTGGGAATTGGAAGCGGAGATATGTTGGAAGTATCCAAAGTTGTTCTGAGAGGTAGTTTGGATACTAGATTTAGTTGAGTACGTGTGAATAATGCTGCTATTGTATTGTGATAGGTGGTTAGTTTCTGAGAGTATGTGTTATTGTGAACTCCCGAGACGGTATATGTATGTAACCATGGTATTTCTCCACCATAAGCGAGGGTATGTATGTATTGTGACAGGGTTGCGTTGTAAGTGGCCTCCGACTCTTCCTAGAGTCAGGTATGTATATTCGGTTGTGTGGATGAGTTTGTAAATGAGAGATTACAAATTTCGAGGATGAAATTTTTGTAAAGAGGGGAGGTTGTAAGAACTCAACCAGTGAGATATGGATTAAATAAATGGGAAATGGGTAAAACAGAAAATTGAGTAGGCTTCGTCGACGAAGCTCATGTTTTTGTCGACGATGGCTCTTCTATTGTTCGGCGACAAAATGCAGAGGTTAGTCGACGAGGAGAAGCTGAGAGATTTTGGGAAATCTTGAAATCTTTGGCTAATCGACAAGGCCACCGCGACATCGATGAATTTCCTTCGCTGGCTCATCAACGAAGACACCGTCTCGTCGACGAGGTTTTTTGGGTCAAAGGCTCTATAAATATCCATTTCCTTTACTTCTTGGCTAAGATATCAAAATTATCTCTCTCTCTCTATCTCTCTCTCTCTCTCTCTCTTTAGAACTCAAAGCCCCACTCTCGCTCTCTAGATTTCTTCGTCGTCCGTCATTAAAATAGACAATCCGACTTTACTGTGAGGATTAGGGAAGGAATCTTTACGTGTTCTGTGGAACGGATTTTTATTTTGAGGTCTTCGGGTTTTAACCCAAAAATCGAGGTAAGGATCGGTTTTCATTTCTGTTTTAGTAGATCTATAGAGAGTAAGATTGTCAGTAATTATCGAACTGTGATTTATTGGTTTTGGGAACTTGGTTCGCTATTTAGGAGCCGTAGAATTTGTGTTTGAATTTTTTGGGAAAAGGTGAGGGGATTCTGTTTATATCGGTTATTTTTGAAATTAGATTCGGTAGAACTATGGTTCACAATCCTGTGTATGTCTTGGCTACTTATTCAGGGAAATCTAACGGATAAAAATTACGGGATTTTCACGTTACAGTTTTAGGAAAAAAGGGGTGTCGGGTTGCATCTCTGGTTTCATTGGAAAACCGTGGATATATTGTTGAGTATATTGTGTTATGGAGATGGTCGTTCCTTGACTTGTTTTAAACTGTGTTTTGAAAATTATGATTGTTTCATTACCAAATAAGTGTGGAATGAACTGTTATATGAATCTGCATTGAGTTGTGATTTGCTGAAATGAAATATAGGAACGTGTGTTCTGAATTGTTCCAAGTTGTGAAAGAGTGTCTGGCTCTATATCCGAGGGCGTGAAATATCGCCTCTTATCAGCTGATCACCAAAGGGTGTGGATCCACTAGATGTACCGATACGATGCCATGGGAGCCTGGGGCTACACCATGCGCCGGGGATGCCGTGTAATGCGGGCCGACTTCATGCCGAAGAGTGTGACGACGCTAGGTTGATTGATCATGTGTGTGTTGAGAACTATACTAGAACTGTTTTGTGGAAATATTGAAACTGAACTATGTATGTTTTATGTCATGATAACACTTATATGCCACACACCGATATAACCTGATTTTGCCTTAATGAGATGTGTCTCATCCCTATCGTACGTACATGTTTTCAAGTCCTTCAAGTAACTAGAACTAGCGTCTTAGTGTTGGGAGTGTGGTGGTCAGTTTACTGCATAGAGTACTTGTGTAAGTACTTGGACTATAACAGGGTTGTCATTTTGGGTATTGGTGGAGCTTAGACCTTGTTTGTATATACTATGGTATGGTGCGATGTATGTATGGAATGAACTTTTCCGCTTTGTATATGTCATCTATGTGAATGTGTATAGGGTACGGGAACCCCATGGGGTCAGACCTTCATTCATTATAGTATCATGTGTGTTTTGTATGATACAGGGACATGTTAGGTTACTACATCACACCCTGGGGCCTATTGCCGAGTTCGGGGTGTGACATACTTCCTCATTTATATAACCATTTAGAAATGCGCTTTTAACATCCATTTGATATAATTTGAAGTTCTTAAAAGCAACATATGCAAGTAACATTCGAATGGCTTCCATCCTAGCTACAGGTGCATAGGTTTCCTCAAAATCTATTCCTTCCTCTTTGTTATATCCTTGGGCAACTAGTCTAACTTTGTTTCTAATGACTATTCTATTTTCATCTTTCTTGTTCCTATATACCCATTTTGTTCCAATAACAGTGTAATAATTAGGTCTAGGAACCAAGGTCCAGACTTTGTTCCTCTCAAATTGATTTAATTCTTCCTGCATGGACATCACCCATGACTCATCCTCAATTGCCTCACTTACATTCTTAGGCTCTTCCTGTGATAGGAATGCAAAGTGGCTGATCATATTTCTAAGGGATGATCGGATGGCTACACCATGTGATGGCTCACCTATGATTTGATCTATGGGGTGATTCCTTACAAATTTCCATTCCCTAGGAAGTTCATGTACCTCAATATCTACTTGATTATCCTCAGTAGGTGTTTCTTTTATTTCATTACTTTTCTCAACATTATTCTCAATAAACAGATTTTCTAATCCCTTTATAATTTCAAAATCACCCTCATCAGTCTTTTTAGAGAAGGGATTGGACTCATCAAACACCATATGATGGATTCAATTATAGTCAATGTTCTTTTGTTATACACCGTGTAGGCTTTACTGTCTAACGCATAACCTAAAAAGATTCCCTCATCAGATTTGGCGTCAAATTTTCCTAGGTGTTTATTATCTCTAAGGACAAAACATTTACACCCAAAGACATGAAAAAGGGAAATATTAGGTCTATACCCATTCCACAGTTCATAAGGAGTTTTATTAAGAGTGGGCTTAATCAAAACTCTGTTCAATACATAGCAAGCAGTGTTCACTGCCTCATCCTAGAAATATTTGGGTAATTTATGTTCGTTAGGCATAGTTCTAGCCATTTCCTATAAAGACTTATTCTTTCTCTCAATTACTTCATTTTGTTGCGGTGTCCTGGGTGTAGAAAAGTTATCGGATATACCATGAGTTTCACAGTAGTTTTCCATATCCTAATTTTTAAATTCTCTACCTCTATCACTCTAGATATTTGTGATTGTATAACCCTTTTCATTTTGAATTTTCTTACAAAGTTTAACAAATGTTTCACATGCTTCATCTTTGTGTGCTAGAAATAATACCCATGTGAATCTAGAATAATCATCAACAATGACGAAGGTATATGATTTATCTCCTAGACTTTGAACTTGATTTGGACCAAATAGATCTAAGTGCAACATTTGAAGTGGCCTGGTGGTTGAGATAACTTTCTTCTTCTTAAAACTAGATTTTTTTTTGTTTTCCTAGTTGGCATGCGTCACATATTTTATCTTTCACGAATTGTGTCTTAGGTAAACCCTTAACTAATTCTCCTTTAACTAGTTTAGACAATAAATCCATGTTGGCATGACCTAATCATCTATGCCAAAGCCAACAAGCCTCATTTATAGCAGAAAAGTATTTCACATGTTAAGAGACTAAGTTATTAAAACTAATAGTGTAAACGTTTTCATTTCGTTTAGCAATAAACAAGATTTTATTCTCAGATCTATTTTCTACTAAGAATTTATCATATTCAAATGATACCCTATATCCTTTATCATATAGTTGGCTTATACTCAACAGATTATGCTTCAATCCATCAAAAAGTAAGACTATAACAAGTGAAGGATCCTTACCAACTTTGCCTACACCGATGATCTTTCCTTTTGCGTTGTCGCTAAAAGTGACGAATCATCCATCCTTTGGTGTGATGGATGCGAACTTTGCTTTATCTCCTGTCATGTGCTGCAAGCAGTCGCTATCCATGTACCATTTGTCCTTTTAAGAGGACGATCTCAAGCACACCTACAATAGACAATTATGTAACTAATTTTGGTACCCATATTTTCTTGGGTCCATAGGGGTTAGTGCTCGAATCTCCCTTGACTTTCCAAACCTTCTTAATTTTAACATATTTGTTTTTGAAGGGATAGTCCAATTTTATGTGGCCTATCATTTTACATTTAAAACATGTAGTATACCTATAGGAGTCTTTAGATGGGACGTAAGATTTTGACTCCCTTACAAAATATCCCATGAAAAGATGTTTCTGTTTTAGGTTTTCCATCCCATTAAAACCAAGGTCTTCCTTGTCTAGAGAATTTCTTTGTGTTCCAAGGAGTTTTTCAAAATTATTTTGGCTCTCTATGAATTTATAAATAATTTTAGATTTTTCTTCCAATTTTCTTTTTAACTCCACAATTTTCAAATCTTTTTCTTTTATTAGAGAAGCATGAGACTCATTTTGTTTTCCCAAAAGCTTTGAAAATTCCTTTAATTTAGTTTTCAAGTCATAATTTTTCTTAGACATTTTCTCATGCATTTTAAGAGTATACAAATATTCTTGTTGTAATTCATCATATGAAAGCATACTATTATCATTATTAGAATCACTAGAATAATATGATGAGGCAGAGAAAGATGATTTTACCTTGTGATCGTCATGTGCCATCAGGCACAAATTAGCAACCCGATCATCACTAGATTCAGAGTCTGAGCTGCTGGTACTATGTGTGCCCCAACCGACTTTCAGTGCTTTCTTCTTCTTTTTGGATACCTTCTTTAGTTGAGGAAAGTCTAGTTTGATGTGCCCAACTTCTCTACAATTGTAGCACGTAAGAGGATTATCCTTTTGTTTCCTCCTGCTTGACTCTCCTTTTTCTATTTTCAAGTCTTGAAATTTTCTGCCAAATTTCTTGTTCTTTTTCAAGAACTTTGTGAACTTTTTTCGTAAGAAGAGTCATATTCTCATCTGACTCTGAATCACTCTCTTCACTGGAGTTGTTGGTAGATACTTTGACAACTGCTACTTTCTTAGCTTTGTTCTACTCACTCATCCTTTCATTTATTGTTAATTCGTATATGATGAGCAATCCGATCAACTCATCCAGCATCATTGCTTTTAAGTTCCTTCCTTCTACTATTGCTGTAACTTTTTCCTCCCAAACTGGTGGTAGACCCCTAAGAATTTTCCTGATCATTTCATAAGTAGGGTAACTCTTACCAAGAGCATGTAAAGAATTTGTGATGTGGGTGAACTTGGTGTACATAGATTGAATTGATTCATCAGAAGTCATTTTGAATGCTTCGTATTCATTGGTGAGCATGTCTATCCTACTATCTTTTACATTCTTAGTGCATTCATATGTGACTTCTAATTTTTCCCATATTTCCTTAGTAGTCTTACAAGACATGACTCTATTAAGTTCATTTACATCTAATGCACATTATAAAAGGTTCATGGTTGTGGCATTTACTTGAATTGCTTTTATATCATCATCTATATTTTCATATTCAGTTTTAGGTACATTTTATTTCTCTACAATTTTCATAAGGACATAATCTCCTTTGGAGATAACCCTCCACACTTTCCAATCATCATTTTGAATGAAAATGCGCATTCTTTGTTTCTAGTAGGTTTAATTAACAACACAAAAAATAAGAGGTTGTGTGGAAGAGTATCCCTCACCAAAAGGCCGATATGAGTCATCATGATCCTTTTACAAAAAATGGTTAAGTCTATGTAACGAGGCTCTGATTCCAAATGTGAATTTAGGTGTAATCCAGAGAGGGGGGGGGGTGAATTAGATATTTAAAAAATATTTTCGGTCTCTTAATTCCTAATTTGAAAGTAAACCATGCAAGCACAAGTTTGAAGATACACAGATTTCAGTATTACACAACCTAATAAATTCAAGCTTTAGATATCTCAAATGATTCAGTATTACCCAATCAATCTCAAGTCTAAGAAATATTTAAGATATGCACAATAGACAAATATTAAATAAATAACAAAACGCAAGTGAAAATAAAAAAAAAGATAAGGTAAAAGAGAAGCTTACGCATGATTTTTTATAAGGTTTAGCCAAACTTGGCTGACATCCTCGCCTTGGGAAAAATACCCAAGTATTCCACTAATCTGCTCCTTAAACTCGGGCAAAGTTTCCTGTTACAAATCGCTGCTTACAAGAGGCGCAACTTCCTCCTTACAACCTGCTGCTTACAAGAGACGTAACTTCCTCCTTCCCGGTTCACAACCCGAACCGTCAATACTATAGATGAATAAAGTTTCTAAATACGCTCAAATGCTTCTAAACAAGCTCATGAGTACAGTGAAATATTAAACACACTCATAGGATATAACTTGAAGCTTAAGAGTGAATATGTGATGTTTTCAATAAAGTTTTTGCAATAACAAATGTATGATCTTTGTAATAATATATGTTAAGTTTGCTCCAAAGATATAAACCTTATTCAATATTTCTTTAGAAAAGATTTCCCAAAAATATGTATTTTGGAGATTTTAGGGTTTGCTCTCAAATAGTTTTTGCAATGATAAAATAAGATGAAATCTTTGATTAAAATATAAAAGTGAATGCTTTCAAAGATTTAAACTTTAGTAAAATCTTTTTCCTAAAATGATTTTTCAAACAATGAATAGATGAAAAACTAGAGTTCTTCCTCTTAATAAAAGTTTTAAATAAAATGAGTAGGAGAGTAGATAGACTTTAACAAGAAGTTTGAATGCTTAAAAATAAGAACTTGTTTACCAAACCTCAAAACCAATGATGCTTGCAAGATATGAGTGAAAGCCATTTGAACATGAGAGTAGAGAATGCCCAAGAGAGTTTTAGTACAAGAGAATATTGGCAAAAGGTTGTAAAATAGGTTTTAGGGTTGAAATATATAGGCATTCTTGGCACATGGACACTCTCCAATTGTTGGATCATTGAAAAGGTCAGTTATTTAAAAAAAAAAAAATCTTCTCATTGAGCGCTGGAATGTTAGCCTACCCCGACAGACTCGTCGATAGGTGGACACATTTGTCGACAAGTGTCATTCACTTGCTCATCGACGAGGCTAGGGGATCAGTCGACGAGTTATGGTCTGAGAAAATTGAGGTCTCAGAATTTGCTCGTCGACGAGAACATATACTATTGGACGAGGGGCCTTGATGTGGTCGTCAATGAGACTAGGTCATTCATCGATGAGTGGCCAAGTCTGAGAAATGTTAAGCCTCGGTAATTACTCGTCGACGAGGCCAGTGGATTCATCGATGAGTCCCCTAAAATTCAGCCCTATTAGCCTTCTAAATTATTAAACCAACACAAGATGAGTGTATGTAAATTATTCATGAAATGCATGAGTCCTAGGGTCAATCTAATGGACTTTTGAGCTTCCAACTATATCATGTGAGATATGTAAATACAAATAAAATTAAATACAAATTACAATTGAAAATGTTGAATTATCTTCATCCTTTGCTTTTTTACTTCCATGGATTGAGCCAAGCCATATGTGCTTCGAGTTCTTCATGGCTTCCATAGCAACCTCACCATCCATGCATGCTAAGTAATGATCCTATTCAAAAGCTCAATACACAGGTAAGATACTAAGTGATTTGTCATTATCAAAACAGGATTAGACTCATAGAATCAACACAAACTTTGGAGATGAAGATGAAGATGATGAGGATGACACTGAATTAGATGATGGAAATGATAATTAGCTTTTATCTTTTAAAAACAAGTTGGGGTTGTAATATTTAGGTTGTCTATAGCTCTTTACAATTTCTTTATCTTTGCTTATCTTCAACATGACATATTTTCATGCTAGATTGTGCTTATCTTGAATATCTTTTTACATAATGCAGGAATATTTGATTCATGGTTGATTTTGAGTATTGCATGCTAAGTTGCAATGCATGTACCCTTTTTGTTGATGTTAAAAGAGGGAGAAATATATGCAACAATGAGATATGTTGATATGTTGACATGTTTGATAAATACTGACATGTTGAACATGAAATATGTGATATGTTGATATGCGAACATAATATATGTGATATGTTGAAATGTGTCATGGAGAAATATATGTGCAAAATCTTATGATTGAGTCCATTAATAACATATGAACATATATTCAAGGGGAATTACTATAATTGACATGAGTGATTGAAAAGCATGATATACATTGAAAATTCTAAATGCTTGATTGATATGAGTATTGGAAGCATGATATATATTGAAAATTCTCAATGCTTGAAATTACTCTGATATGAATGTTGAAAGCATAATATTTTGAAAATGTGATATATTATAATATGTGTGTATGACTTATTAAGAGTATGCTTATTGTAAGGGGGAGCATTTTAAGATTTTCTTATTTTTGCTCCTTGTTTGTCATCATAAAAAAGAACGAGATTGTTGGCACAAGGCTTAATCACTTTTTGATGATAACAAATCAAGGTTACTTAACATGTCTATGCAAGTTTGAGTTTCAGGACCTAAGTGATCTTATGGTTTCAAGTGGATATACGTGAAGAGTTTGAATGGAAAATCACACTTAAGACAATAAGACATGAGAAACATGAAAGCTCAAGTCATGTGAGACATGAAGCTCATTGAAGCAGTGCTTAAAGCTCAGAAGACATAGTGGAAGCTTCGCAACATGAAGACTTAGACACTAAGATAGGAAAATCATATGAAAGTCTCATGTAAGTACCTCAAAACTCAATATTGATTGATTGAAACTCCTAAGATATGTCATTGGACTTAGATACCTGATTTTAATCATGGAAAATGTTTTCTCAAAAGTCCAAATCGAGTTTTCAAATACATGAATCAAGTTTGGAACCATAATTATTGAAAAACAAGTTTTGCTGAAAGGCAGGTGGCTGGTGTTAAGTCATCAGGCAACTGTGGTGCTTCTGTGTTCGAAAATATTGATCAAACAGAATAAGCACAAGAGACTGAACTATTGGGCACAGTCAACTAACCCCATTCTGATTTTCAAAATATGCTAATTTTAAAAGAGCACAGGTGACTGACCCTTCGAGGACAAGCAACTGATGCGTGTGTTTAAACATTTAACTGCGCTGATCTTGTTTCCAAATCTTGCGTGAATGGTTTCCAAATTGAGAGAAAATTAAAAGGAAATTTTTTGAAATCCTAGTGCACCATTTAAATGTATTATTTTTGCACATTATGGTGAAAACACATTTTGAAAATTGAACGGCATGCACAATTTCTGTATACTTTTGTCTGCACATGGCGATTGTTGTGTTCTTGTTTACAACTCAGAGAAAAATTGACTTGATCCTTCGTAACTCAACATCCTTAATCATTTTTGGTGATATACTTCGAGGTTCAACTTTCATATTGTTATTTTAAAGTATTATTTTTGAATCTAACATGCACCAATCTGATCATTTGAGGAGCTTTTCATTGTACAACCAAAATTTTTGCTGTTGTTGTATTGTTTGACGATTCAGGATTGTTGGATCGTTGCCTACCAAGAGAGGATTCTCGTTAAAGAGGCAGACTCCACCTTTGAGGGGGATAGGTTGTAACTTACCTGGTAATGAAGTTGGTAAAGGAAATCCTCTCAACGAGCTGCTGGAGGCAAGGACGTTGGCTACGGCCGAACCTTGTAAAAACAATGTGCTCAGCTTCTTCTTCCCTACACTTTTATTTTCTGCAAAATATAACCTGCATGCTTGATGTTTATTTTCATAAGAACTTGCTGAATATCATGTCTTGCTGAATATTAAACTTTGTTGGATATTTGAGATTGTGTTTAAGAATCTGTTGAAAAGGAAAATAGTGCTGAAAGTTGTGAACTTACTGAACATACTTTTCTGATAAAATATATATTATATTATTTGATCAAGGAGCTAATTTGAGAACTCAGAAAAGATTACAACCTTGATTTCATTAGTAAATTATCTGAGATTAATTAGTTGTTAATTAATTTTCTAAGTAAAGCTTAAGTGCTGAAGTTAATTAAGAGTTTTTTTTTTTTTTTTTGAAATTTTTTTAAAGGGAAATATTATCCTTGCTGAGAATCTGAACTTAATATTGATCATTTCATTGAGATATATATTGAATCACTGAATTCATTTTTCTTGATTATATTGTTGTAAATTTTATTGATTCAAACTAAAAGTTATATTTTGAATATGTGTTTAACTAAATGTGTTAATATTGTAAATTCAGATCTTGTATAGATCTTACATTCACATTTAATACTTTCTATTGATATAGTACAATAGCTAATAGAAATAGGATTTGTGTTGGAAAGGGTTAAAGTAAATAATAAATTCAGCAAATACTTTTTAAAGAACCCAATTCACGCCCCTCTTGGGAATATATCCTAATTTCAATTACATTTCTATAAAGAAGTCTTTACCCAATGTAAAATAGTGAGCTCTACATATAACTGAAATGAGTATAGTTTAGTATGTCTAAATTTAACTCTTTTCTTAAACTAACCTAAAACTTAAGTTTAAGGATGTTTATTTAGTTAATCAAGCAAATTGAATGAGTACTTACAAAAAAATTGAGCCCCAACTTTTTCATTATTAACAATTTGATTGGTCTATACAAAATTTCGCATACAATTGGGTTACAACATGCATATGGTTTTTATTGATTTAGAGAAGGCATATGATAGAGTTTTTTGGAAGTATTTAATTAATTAGGCGGGTTTTAGAAAAACAGAGGAGTATGTAGTAGATGCATTGAGGTTATTAAGGATACATATAATAGAGTAACGACTAGCATTAGGACTATAGATGGTGGGTTTAAAGACTTTATAATCACAATAGGTGCATATTAAAAGTTCTACTTTGAGCTCTTCTCTAGTTACTATAGTGATTGATGAATTTACTAGAAATATCCAAATTAGATCCAAGGTGTATGTTGTTTGCAAATGATACTGCTTTATTTGATAAAAGTAGGAGCATGATAGAATCTAAGTTCAAATTTCGGATAACAAATTTAGAGTTTAGAGGTTTTAGGATAAATAGAAACAAGACTCAATATCCAAAATGTAATTTTAGCCAGAAATATTAAAGATAAAACTATACTTGATAATCAAGAAATAAGCAACACTAGTAGATTTCGATATCTTGGATCTATTATGCAAGTGAAAAGAGAAATTGAAGAGGATTTAGTACATAGAGTTAAAGCAAGTTGGATAAAACTAAGAAAAGTTTTGGACATACTTTGTAAACGTGGATATAGTTAAAATTAAAAGGAAAGGTCTATACAATGATCATAAGACTAGCCATGCTATATGGACCAAAATACTAGACAACTAACAAACAACATATTTAAAAAGTAAAAGTTGTTGAAATGTGAATGTTAAGGTGGATGTGTGGTAAAACATTAAAAAATAAATTTAAGGAATGAAGATATTGCAACAAGTTGTGAATAGCACTAGTAGAAGACAAGATAGAGAATAGGTGGTTTAGATGATTCGAGCAATTGAAACAAAAGCCAAAAAATAGGCACTCTTTGGCACAAGGCTAGTTATTGTGAATGACGCTAAAAGAGGTAAGGGTGGACTTAAAATAACTTGAAATGAGGCTGTGAAAAGGGATCTAGATGCTGTTAAATTAGTTGAAAAAAATGTCCTTCATTGCGTGAATTATTGAAAAAAAAATTCATATGACCAACTCCATTTAGTGTTTCTATAAAAAAAGAAAAAAAGAAAAAAAATCAACTCTATTTAGTGGGAATTATTGTTGTTAGACGTCTACGAACAGAGTTTGAAATTATCAAAATATATATATATATATATTTTGTCCAATGCCACTTTGAAAAACAAGAATGGTTAAACTTTTGATTTTGTATGTATGATTAAAGGCAAAATGCCCTTAATATGTTATGATTATATTTTGAAGATAAGGCTGTTGACTAATGTTGTGTTGGTGCTCGGAGAAAAGAAAAATCAAGGGGGTAGGATTTGCATTTCTTTTTGGGGGTGCAGAATATATGTTGGTAGTGGCCATTAGCCGAATCTTGATTGACTAATTTAAAGATTGTGGACTTAATTATTTAATTGATCACTAAGTTAATGAAGTAATGATTGTAGTGCAAAAATGCTTCTCGCCCCAATATTTTCTTGTGCGACTTTCGTGTACGTAAAAGGGAAAATAGAGCATGTGTACATATATATATATATATATATATATATACATATATTATGTTCAATATCTGCATAAATTTTTTAGAGAAATGGAGCATTATAAACTCAAATTTTCGAAATAAAGAATTGTGAATATTTATTTATATCCTCTTAACGAAATTTATATTTGATCAAGTTTTTTGTACTTTTGTTTTCATTGTGTGTGTTGGGCATTTGTCAAGCATAGTTGCGTTAAATTTAGATGATGACTCGACTTTTTTTAACGAGAGATTTCAATCCTAAGATTTAGTCCATGAGCGCTGCGGTTTGGGCCCATGTCGTACTTATGGGGGTCTGCTCTCAGGAAATTTTTTTGAGCCCATTTTGTAGTCCATTCGGAACCCTGTACGTAGCATATAAAATGATTGTATTTTTAGGCGATTAGGGTTATGTAGTCACACTTCGCGAGAGAGAGAGAGAGGGAGAGTATTGTACTGCTGCATTCTCTGTATTTTCTTCTTGATAATAGCGAAATCCCTACAACTCTGTTGACGTAGGTAAAATTATTGAATCACGTAAATAATGTCTTGTGCGTATCATTGATTTTTCTTTGACGTGTATTCTTTCACTATTTTATTTTTCACAGGTTTGAGGAATTTATTCTTAATTCCCAGCAGTGTGTACATATTATATTGTGCTCGTGTTGCATACCATTCAAAAACAAGCACACTTTTTGTTAAAAGAAAATGATTTACAAGATAATAGGATAGACCATGTTTTTAAGGTGTGTTGATTTAATAGGCTAAGCAACAAAATTGGCAAGCAAAAAGGGCGAGTCCTTTGCTTATGTACTTTAGCTACGACTGGCTAGCTAGTCTTGTCCAATCGTACAAAAATTTAGGTCACGTTTAGTTTTTGGAAATAATTTTGAATTTTAAATTCTAATTTTTCAAGGACTTATAAAAATGCTAGCTTATTTTTTAGTTTTCCATTATTTATATTATTTAGATAGAGAAGAAAGAATTTTTTTAATCACGGACAATAAGTTTATATTTTCATTTCTAGATGTCCACATAATTACAAAAGCACATCTTGTTTTTCAAAAAAAAAATTATATAAACAAATTAAAAATATAAAAAACATTAAAAAAACATTTCTAACTTGTTTATAAAATTTTAAAATTAAAAAATAAGCTGTTGTATTTTAGTAATTTAAAAATTTGAAATGAAATATAAAATTGTTTTTGATAACTGAATAAAGCCCACATATTTTGTTATTTTTAGTATTTTATATAAATATCACAAAACTAAAAACGATGACAAATTTTATTATAATTTTTTAAAAATAAAAATAAAAAATTATTTTTCACAATTAAATAAGCTCTTGACATGCATGTGAAACCAAGTTTAATGCTTATTAGAAGATGAGATTTGACCAGGTATGGAAGCTAGAGGCATGGGCTACGTTGCATGGGTTTAGGTCGAGTTTTTTTTTTCGATTTATCTTTTTATTTTTTAAAAAAATATTAAATAATACTTTTTTTGAAAAAATAATTCCCGAAATGACTTTAACGTAATCTTACTACTTGATCCAACGAGATTTAAATAAATCTCGCTGAACTAAGTAGTCAGATTTAAACAGCAAAGGGAATTCATGAGTTGACGCGTGGTGACCAAATCTCGCTGGATGGAGTAGCGAGATTTGCTAAATCTCGTTACTCCATCAAACGAGATTTGCATGGATTAGAAGAATAAGGCAGTTCATGGGGTACTTATTGAGTACCAGCGCCTGCAGCACCAGCGAACCTGGCCACGATAGGCAATGCCCAATCAGGTATATGCACCCCAGCGTCCAGTTCTTACTCTTTGTGTCTTCCAACGCCAGGAAAAGCAGCGTCGTTTGGTGCAGCAGCGGCGCCGAACTGTATATCGTCAGGGCCGGCTCTGCCTTTAGGCAGTTGAGATGCCCGCCTTCTCAATTTTTTTTTTAATATAATAATATAGATTTTGGGCCCTAAATTTTTTTTTAATTAAATAATGTTAATATTATTTATTATGCTTTATTCCCATAATTGACTTCCCAACTAACAAATAAATGAAATTATATTTTAAAATATAAAATAAATACAATTTAATTCTTTTTTTTTTCAAGTCTTATTGACTTCTCAACTAACAACTTTATCATATTTCTAATTATTTATTACTCTCATATCTCTCTCTTAGTCTCTCTAAAAAATTTTTTCCATCTCTCACACTCTCTTACTCTCATCTCTCGGTGTCTATATGATTTTTGCTCCGACTCTTGTGTTCATCATTTTTGGGCCTTCGATTCTCTGTAATTTTCATTAACTTTAATTTTGATTTCAATATTTGTGTATTATTTTTCTATTATTTTTACTCTGAAATTTTTTTTTTTTCTATTTTTTCTTAGATTTTGAAAGTTTTGAGATTAGAACCGCAGAACTAAGCCCGCGGAACTGCAGAACTAAGCACTCGACTCTTTTCTTTAAGGCCGCCTTCGTGAACTATAAATTAATGTATCTCAAAAAGTTAAAAAAATTAATTTTAAATAAAAATAAAAATTAACTAAATATTAAGAATTCTTAATTAAATCATTCGCCTAAAACCTTGAAGATTCAGCCCATATATCGTCAGCCCCTTGTACAACGTAATCACCGTCGCCCCCACCATGCACAGAACCGTCCCCGCCACCTTCACCGCCCCGTCCTTCCTGTTCCACTGCACCTGCTCTATTCTGCAAAATTCAAAAAAACGCATACACATGTTAAAAAATATATATCCCCGTTTGTTTTTCGGCAAAAGTACAGGCGGTGTCTGATCGGATTGGGTACGTCTTTGGAATACGTACCCAACAAGGGCGAGGAGAAAGAACTGAAGAAGAAAAGAAAGAGTGATGGCAGGCCTCTCCTTCCTGATGATTCGCCAAAAGAAAAAAAAAATGATGAAGAACTCAAGCCATCTCCATGATGATGAAGTACCCAGAGGACCTCAAACACGAGCACATCAGGATCTTCAACGCAGATCCATCACCAAAGGGAAGACCTTGTTGAAGAAGACCAACCAACAGAAAGACACATCATTCGACCAAGAGATCACCATGTCAAAGCCAAAAGTTCAATACGGAAGCCACATCACCAGGAGTACAAGGTTATGCCGGAAACTCAATAAGAGAACATGAATTTGCAACACCTTCAGAGTATGCCGGAAACCCAATGGGAAAAATAGAAGAAGACAAGGAAAAGAATTTTTTTTAATATAAATATATATATATATATAAAATATATGTAGATACATAAACTTAGATAGTTAGCAACAGATGAACTAACAACCGCCTGTAGAATTAATTCCTCACTGTCAGAGATTAGTTCCTCAAAACAGAATTAAAGCACCATCATTGCACCTTCCGGGCTGAACCAGAGAACTTCAGAACCTCATTAGAAAACACAGCCCTTTAAGAAAAACTTCACAAGACTTACAACTCAAGTCTGCATCAGGAAGCAGCAACAACTGAAGTTTCAGCTAATTAATAATCTGAAATCATACATAACAGAACCACTCTGCACACTCTCAGCAGTCAAACCTCCAATATCTTCTTTCAGAACCACTAGCTAAAGAACAGAACCGAGCAGCACTGAGCAGAACAGACCATAAATGAACTATTCTGGACTGAACTAAGCTGAAAAGCCTTTAGCAGCAAACTTCTCACAAACTGAAACTGAGAGAAACTTAGGACAGCACTTCCTAACACACCAACACTCCCAGCAACCAAAAATCTAAAACTTCTATAGCTCAGCAGAACAAACAGAGCAGATCCACAATCTAACCTGCACTGAACTGAACTGAAAAACCACAAGAACTACAACTTCTCACAAACTCCAAGACGACTTCAGCCTTATTCTTCTAATTCAGTAGTGAGATTTTCTAAATCTTGCTACTCCATCCAGTGAGATTTGGCCGTCACGCTTTAACACATGAATTCCGTTTGCCATTTAAATCTCGCTACTTGGTCCAGCGAGATTTGTTTAAATCTCACTGGATCAAATAACGAGATTACGTTAGAGTCATTCTTGGAATTATTTTTCCCAAAAATGTATTATTTAATATATTGTTTTAAAAAAACTAAACCAAAAAAAAACTCGATTTTGGCATGATCCTAGTATAAAAATCATAAATAAATAAATAAATATGCTCATGATTATGTATAAATATAAAAAATAATATTATTCAATTCAATCTAGTTCTATGGAAGTTTAACAGTTCATAAAATATATATACACTTTAACCCAAAATAGAAATAGAAATGGTATAAGAAATATAAATTGGAATGACTGACTTATTGGTTAATCTAGGAAGAGACTAGGTCGGCAGGAAAAGTAACCAAAGGTTTGAATTAGGTGAGATGTAACCAATCATTGAGTATAAGTAGAAAAGAAGTAGTCAAGAGTTTTTATGATTTTTTCCTAGACTCTAGAAATAATTCATGTTATATACACACATACATGCACACAATATAATAGCATGAATAGTATAAAACTTTTACTGTTTTTTCAAAATACTATATTACTTTTCATAAAAAGAAAATTGAATTACCAAATTCTCTTAGATTAAAAATAACCCATTAAACTTCTTTTGGAATTTGAAAAAAAAAAAACAATGTGCTTTTGATTTGATATAATTTAGATCATGTGGATTTTTCTTATGTTAGAGGCTAGGGTTTTTAACTTTTTTAATCTCATATTTTTGTGTTAGATTAATATTTTTTTTAAAACATGATCTATTTTAATCTACCATTCGTACTCTATATTACAATAGGATGTCTACAAACATTTCTTTCTCTCTCTCTCCCTCCCTCTCTCTCATGCGCACATGCGCGCGCGCACTCATACACACACACACACACACACACTCATCAAGCCGTTTTTTCTCTTCTAGTTGAATGAAATTGAAAATTTGATATTGACTATATTCACATGGAATCCTCTTAGGGGAAATTAATATATTTTTCCAAGACTTTAAGGAGATATTTCTACCATGCCTATATGGAGACTAGCATAGGAAGACTTATATTGTTGCTAATTAATATAAGTTTTATAAGATGGAATTGTAATTTCTTTAGGTCTCTTGAAGATGTGTTTTGTGATGATTTCACAAGTGCATCAATTGCCTACAGTAATTAAGTTGTGACGACATCATGATTCATGAATACAGGCAATACAAGCCTAAAATTACGAAACTCATAATTTCACTAGGTCTATTTGAGGTTTGTTATACGATGTAATTGAAGAGAGTTGTGCAATTGGTGAGATTGACTAAGTTGTTTGTATAGTTTATATACCCATAAAGAAGGATATGTGGGAATTAAAGAATTTTCCACATCTGAATATTTCAACTTAAATGGTCAAATATCAAAGATAATTGATCTCCAATTACATTTTGATAAGGGTTAGCTAATCGGCCTAATCCAAGTTATATTAGGTTACCTATATCTTTTAGCGAGGATATGCCCAGAGTCAAGTTAGAATTCAATTGACACATCATCAAAACCAAAGAAGCTTAGATGATATATGGTTTAGGCATCTTAAGAAGATCATGAAAACAACTACACATTCAAATTTGAATTTGAACCATCTTGTGATTTAAAATGCTAGGGTAGTTATAAGATTATATTCAATTCAAATGATTAGGAGGTTCAAACATTAGAAATAGTATCAAGATAATAAAAGATCCTAAATCCCAATTAGCTAGTACTTTAGAGTTAAATTTTATGTTTTTAGATGTCCTTGTGACAATGGAATAAGGGTCATTATATGCCTTACTAGAATATACACAATTGACCATGTGTCATGTTGTCTTCTTCTTCTTCCTCCATCTTTTTTATATCTACTCCTACCTTTGTTCCTATTGGATCTATTTCCCTTCTTTCTCCTATCTTTTTCTTCTTCCACCTACAACTTTTACAATTTTTGTGCTTCTTATCTATCTTTCTGTAATGTATACTTACTTTAAAGGAAACCTGCAATTTTGAAGAAGGTGGCATAAGTGCTCATTTAAATTTTTATCTCTCATTTCTTCCTTTACTATAAGGGTGCTATCTTTGAATAAACACCTTTTTGGAATGCATGGTAGAGCTAACATATCTCTAGTCAGTAAAGGTGTAGGAAAGATGGTCAATGGGGACGTTACTAATCATAAGACTTAGAACCCTATGATTCATGGGGATGGTTTGTAGAACTTGGAGCAAAATTAGGGCTCTATTATGTTGATGCTGTCAATTCTCATTAGCCTCACTAATATTGAATTGGTGACGATCAGGAAAAAACTAATGAAAAGAACCAATATGCAACTTTCCACATCTCTTGAGAGGTCATTACTATAATGCAAGGATTATAATGCAACAATACTTGTGAACTTCGAAATAGAGATAGAGTCATGGTTAGAGAGTATGTGTAGAATCATGTTAGGTTACACTAATTTTACTCTAGAAATATTTGTTGACTTTATGAGTCCTATCTTGTTTTGATTATGACAAATCCAAAATATCTCACTTGTGCATCTAGCATTTGAATAGGTATTTATATTAGAAGGCACGATGAGTCGAGGTACAATGGAAGCCATGAGGAACTAAAAGCTTACTTCACCTGGTGTGTGGCATGACAATGTGAAAAGCAAGAGTTGAAGACATTTCTAATTTGAATTGAATAGACTCTATGAGTCCAATCCTATTTTGATAATGAAAAATCACTTGGTATTTGATCTGTGCATTGAGAATGTAAGCATGAATATTACTTAGCATGGACAGAAGGTGATGAAGTCACGGAAACCACGAAAATTAAAGCATATATATATATAACCTAACACAATCTATGGAACTAAAAGAGTAGAATAATGAAAATGCAAGCGTTAAGTTCAAGATCGTCATGGGAATGGGTATTTAGAATTGATGTATGTGCATATTTTATATGATATAGCTAGAAGCTCAAAATATACCCTACACATGTATATCATGAAAACCTTCTAGGGTTAAACATGGACTTAAAGAACTTATTTTGAACCTATGAAAATGTTTTATAAGAGATTAAAGCAAGAGAGTTCAAATGATTTTGAAAACTAAACTGAAAATTCTGAAGTTGGTCTGCCGAGACGACTGAGGAGTACCCT
Organism: Malania oleifera; assembly: GCF_029873635.1. Taxonomy (NCBI): domain Eukaryota; kingdom Viridiplantae; phylum Streptophyta; class Magnoliopsida; order Santalales; family Ximeniaceae; genus Malania; species Malania oleifera. The sequence goes on along the minus strand of NC_080426.1, from coordinate 92,155,797 downwards.
CAGAAGTCTGAAGATACAATCTTAGACGACTGAAGTTTTACTTCAGACGTCTGAAGAATTTCATCAGAAGACTGAAGAATTAGTTTGGGCATCTGAAGATAAAATTACTAAAACACATAACAGGCAGAACACCTTCAAACGTTTTAACTTTCAATTCAGTCGTCTGAACTAGGACTTCAGAAGACTGAACTCACAGTTCAGTCGTCTGACCCTGTGTCCAAACTATATTTTTTAGTACTTTAAGGAACATCAGACGTCTGAACTTGAACGCTCAGTCGTCTAAACCTGCAGAAACTTTAAAAATATGTACTTTAGCGAGAAAACACGCAAGTTATTCACTTGATCAAATTGATCCAATGGTCAGGACTTATCCTAAGGCCGGGATTACTTATATAAACAACTTCTAAACCCTAGTGCCTCACTTTTTGCATATAATTGATGAGCTTTGAACATTCTTGCACATCTCTTGAGAAGCATTGAATACTATTACTAAGAATCATAGCTTGCACTACAAAGAACACACATTCACTTGGGCATTCGCATATTCAAGATCTGAGCACATACACGTGTAACTTCTGTTAAATCTAGGTTTGATCTTGAGGTTTGAAAAAATATTTTATTGAGCTTTCATTTTTTTATTAATCAATCATCTTCTCTATTATCCATTTACTGAAAAATCTTTTTGGAGCAAGAATCTTATTTTTCCCATAGTTAATTATTTGAAAAATCTTTTGGGAATAGCATTCGAAAGTTTGAATCCTAGTGATATTCAAAGTTGTATTTTTATTCAAAGAGATCTGTCTTATTGGTGCAAAAAGTATTAGAGCAATTGTTTAAATCTTTGAAATATTCAAAGTCATATTTTTATTCAAAGATTTAATTGTACGAGTAATTTGATAACAAGAACTTAGATCTGCATAATATTCAAGACTATTTTAAAAAAAATATCTTATCTGATATTCTTGTATAAAGGGATTTAAAATCAACCTCTAAGATCTCAAAAGTTCTTATTTTTAAGAAATCATTTTTTGGGATATATTGATTAAAGGGTAATTTTTTTCAAGCATATCATTCATATAACGATTACATCGTTACATACAAACTGAGCTTCAAGTTTTATCGTATAAATATGTGTTAGGAATTTTTATTGTACTCATTAGCTTATTCAGAAGCATTTGAGTGTTTAGGAATTTTATCAACCTATTGTATTGACGGTTCGGGTTGTGAACTGAGAAGGAGGAAGTTGTACCTTTTGTAAGCAGCGGAGTAAGAGAAAGTTGTACCTCTTGTAAGCAGCGAAGTAGGAGAAAGTTGTGCCTGATATTGTAAGTAGTGAATTTGTAACTGAAAGCTCCGTCCCAGTTAAACGATCGGATTAGTGCAATCTTCGGGGATTTTGCCCAAGGCGAGGATGTAGGCCAGGTTTAGCCGAACCTCGTTGAAAATTCGGTGTCTACACTCTCTCTCTCTCTCTCTCTCTCTCTCTCTCTCTCTCTCCCTCTCTTTATATTCCGTACTTATATTCATATTATATCTGATGTGCATGTGTTAAATATTGATATATATGAATATCTAAAATACGAGAGAATAATTGGGTAATACTTAATTAATTGAGATATCCACTAATTAAATTCAATTTAGTTGTATAATACTGAAATTGGTATATATCCAAATTTGTGGATGTAAGGTTGAGTTTTCAATTAAGGATTGAAATACCAAAATATTTTTAAATACCCAATTCACCCCCCTCTTGCGAATTACACCTAAATTAACAATTGGTATTAGATCCTCGTTACATAGATTTAAATGTTTTTTGTAAAAAATCATGATGGCTTATTTTGGTATATCCCCATTTTGTGAGGGAAAATCTCTACAGGCCTTCCAATGTTTTATGGTGAAAATTTCTCCGGTTGGAGACTAAGAATGACTGTTTTTATCAAATCAATGGATTGGAGGACTTTGAGAGTAATTGTTCAAGGGAATTTTATACTCATGAAAATTGTCAATAATGTTGAAATTCTAAAGTTAGAAAATGAGTTTAATAAAAATGACATGGAATTGATGCAAGTAAATTTTAGTGCAATGAATATTCTATTTCTTGCCTTAGATACTAATGTCTTTCAAGAAATTAAATCATGTCAAAGGGCTATGGATATATGGGAAAAACTCGATAGGAGATTTGGAGAGACCAAAGCAAAGAAGTCCACCACTTGGGAAGATTCATGCTCAAATAATCAGGTAGTGGAAAATTGTGGTCTGATTGCATTAGTTGATGAGGAGGTACACTCTACTCATTCTACTTCTCATAATGATTCTCTAAATGATTCATGCAATGATCGTGATACTTCTTGTGATACATATTGTGATAATTCTGGTAGTGAATGTTATGATGAATTTGATAATGATAACATGCCATCTTATGAGGAATTACAAAATGGATTTGCTAAGACTTATAAAATTTTAACAAAGATATCTAAAAAGAAAATAATGTTGGAAAATGAAAATAAAGACTTAGCAAAGTTAGAACACTTTAAAGAGTCTCATACTTTTTGAGAAAAAGAAAAGGTTGAAAAGGAATTAGAAATTAAAAGATTAGTAACCAAAAAATGAGGCATCACTAAAAGATTTAGAAACAAAAATTAGTGTTGAAAAAGAAAAGGATTTGAAAATCATGAAATTAGAAAATAAGAATGATATGATGGAAAAAGAGTTGAAAGAGTTAAGATCCAAGATTTCGAGTGATAATGCAAAAGATCTTCAAACTTATGAACTTAAATGTAAAGCAAACAAAATGACCGATGAATTTGTAAAATTACAAGCTATTTACAAAGGCTTAAAGAATTTAAAACTTCAAGACCTATAAAGAAAGATAGAGGATCAAGGTAAGATCATCCACACATTTTCTAAGGGAAAAGAAAATCTTGAAAAGGTCATAGATTCTCAAAAGATGACCTTAGACAAAAAAGGTATAGGTTACAATGGAATTGAAAATAGGAGGAGAAAGAACCTATACATAGGGTACTTTGTCAAAGCGTCAAAGTTCTATGCTAGTACCTCCTCCGGTTCGTATGCTCACACCACCTGCATATTATGTAAAAATAAAGGATACATTAAATTTGATTGTCCATTTAAAAGGAAAGGTGTGAAGTCCAAATAGGTTTGGCGAGTCAAAGAAAATGGGTACCTAAAATAAACCCCAAAAACTCCTCTTTAGACTTTAGGATTGAGAATTTAGTGGAGTCGGCCACATAAACAAAAAGGGGTCGTGATGACTAATAAGCTTGGGGAATAGTATATGCTTAAAATGTAAAATCTTAGTATATGTATTTACTACACTATTATTATACTAAGAATCCTACAAGAAAGTTAAGTCAATATGATCTCTTTAAGCAATATATCCAATCTGACTACTTAATGAATATATATATATATATATATATATATATATATATATATATATATCATAATGATTGGGTAAGATATACAATATTGGTTAAAGCATGTTATCTTTGATTTGTTAAAAGTATAAGGTTGAAGGCTTAACGTGTTAAAATATCAGGAACCTTATATCTTTGCAATGAGTAACATAAATCATAACATTGAAGAATAAATCCACTTCTAAATGAATTAAAGCATTGTTGTTTAACGAATAATTCTTATTGCTTAACCCATGCTTAAATATTAAAATCCTAAGTTAAGCATATCATGTCCACTGCAAAAGACTGAGCCTTAGGAATAAATCATATATTAAACATCATCTAATCCTAAACTCATTCTTGGAGCCTAAAATGGTTAAATCAGTCATCATTCTAGCCACAAGAACTGATAAATCATAAACTCTACATCTTTCAAGTACTTATTAAAAGATATCCTATTATAATCAAATCAATGTAATTCTCTAAGGGATCCAAATGGTCTATCAAGACATTTTAATAAATATTCCATTTGTGCTCAAAATATAAAATTTCCAAATTTTGATTTACGCTAAAGCTTTTTCCTCCTTAAGAAATCTTACCATATCACGATGATATCCAGCTAAGATTCTTCTATCCTTGGCTCGTACCCTTGCTTAAAATTGAAGACATACTTATAAGGTATCATCCAATGGTGGGATAATCAAATATACCAGAAGAGCAGCACTTAAAACATAAAATTCTTCCCAATTGCTCTTTGCCTAAGTAGTTGGACATATTCGCTTCCACGTAATATTTTGAATCTTGTCCACTCACAATGAATATTCTTCTGAACTTAATGATAATCAAATCGTTAAGTGTATTTGTCAAATCTCACTTCACAAGCTCTCAAACTTCAAATCAAATCTATTAGAAGATTTTGAATATGTCAAATTACTAAGTTATTTGCTATAGGTTTCAAACTATATAAAAATGCAAATGATTGGGAAACCTATGCGTTGAGATCTATAAGAAAAGAAGCAATATAGGCTTATAACCCTAAAGAAGAATTGTTTATGACTTTTTGATCTTCTAAGCTAAAGCAGGTAAAATCAAGTATAAATCATTGAAAATCTTAGAATACTCGACTAAACTGGTGAAGAATGATTAAAATAAAAATACATAAAAAAATGATAAGTGCATAACTGAAGGGGAGCAAATTAACTTGAAAATACTATGACTCTAAAAAATAAGCATAATCACATTTAGTATCATATTTTGTATTTACACCTGTTATCAAATCATGAATGACATGTGTAAATTCTTTTGTGCATATTTGATGCAACTTGTTAACCACATGAATTTTTTTTAAACCATATTGAACTAAATTTATTGCATGCTTGAAAATATTTAGGGGAGCTGAGCTTCATTCCTAGAGAAAGAGCATAAAGAACTCATGTGCATCATATTATCGCTATAGTCAGTCTAAAATATTTTACAATGATTGCTTATATGACTTTGAACTAGTAGTGAAATTAATCCTTGATAAGTATAAGCATTTCATTTCATCTAAGCAAGTATTCAAACTCATAGGGGGTGCATTCTGAAAATTATTTCCTATCTCATTATGCTCACCAATATTTTATGCTTAGATGCGATTTAAAATTTTTGTGGCATGTACTCAATTATGATGATCCTATTGAATACTCTAAATGAAAAATATATTGCTTAGCCACAAGTTCCTTGAATTAACCATATGATCTTGTTTTAAAATGCATTGATATAGTTCGGATCTGTATGGTTAGTCCTTCTGGTTATAATTCCTTTCAGAATGTACTTAAAGCAAAAATCTAAAGAAAATTTGTTTTGGAGATCCAAAAGGTGAGAGATATATACTAGAGTAAATTTTTGATGAGAACTAAAGAGAGAGAGAAATTTTTTTGAGATCAAAAGGGGGAGAGATAATTTTTTTTAATTGCATAGTCAATAATGTGTATGAGCTTAAATAAATAAAAGGGGGAGAGTTTTTTTTTTTCTGAGCTAAAATAAATATAGTTGCCTAGAATTATATTAGGTTACATAATTCAGGGGGAGCAACATCAACTAATATTCACAATTGGTTAGAAATTTAAATTTTGGCTCATTTGTTCACATTTGGTATTAAACTCATAGTATGGTGATTGCATGTTAAATGATACATGTTAATCCTTACATAAACCTTTGAACTTTAGTGACTGTTTTGCTTATCCATGTCTATGTAAATTGACACATTGTGTATGTTCACATTGAAATTTAATTCAACAACATAGTTTTGCATTAGCAAGTGGGACAAGTACATTGAATAGCATAGGGAGACATATTTCACATTACGCTTTTGAAATATAAAGGTTGCATATTTTTTTTTAAAGATGAGATATTATTATGTCAGAACATTTTTGTTATATACCTTCTTGTTGATGTCAAAAAGGGGAGAAGAATATAAGGTTATAGAAAAAATATTAGCAAAATTAGAAAATTAGCTTGCAAAAGTTTTTTTTTGAATGCAAAGGAGAAAAGTACATAAGTACATGAGTTATAGATGCAAAACTATTGCCAATTTTACATTGTGCTGAATTTTATATTGTGCATTATCTTAGGGGGAGCCTTGTTAGGCGTAACCCATTTTATATTTTTGCTCGTGTATTTGTCATCATCAAAAAGAGGGAGATTGTTGACTCTATGAGTCCAATCCTGTTTTGATAATGACAAATCACTTGGTATTTGATCTGTGCATTAAGAATGTGAGCAGGAGCATTACTTAGCATGCACAGAAGGTGATGAAGTCATGGAAGCCACAAGGATTAAAGCATATATATAACCTGACAGAATTTATGGAACTAAAAGAGTAGAAGAATGAAGATGCAAGCGTCAAGTTCAAGATTGTCATGGGAATGGGTATTTAAAATTGATGTATGTGCATATTTTATATGATAGCTAGAAGCTCAAAATATACCCTTCACATGCATCTCATGAAAACCTTCTAGGGTTAAACATGGACTTAGAAAACTTATTTTGAACCCCAAAAAATGTTTTATAAGAGATTAAAACAAGAGAGCTCAAATGATTTTGAAAACTAAACTAAAAATTCTGAAGTTAATCTGCCTAGACGACTAAGGAGTACCCTTAGAAGTTTGAATATACAACCTCAGACGACTGAAGTTTTACTTTAGATGTTTGAAGAATTTCCTCAGAAGATTGAAGAATTAGTTTAGTCATCTAAAGATTTAATTACTGAAACACAGAATAGGCAAAACACTTTTAGATGTCCGAACTTTTAGTTTAGTTGTCTGAGCTGGGACTCAGAAGACTGAACCCATAGTTCAGTCGTTTGACTTGTGTCCAAACTATATTTTTCAGTGCTTTAAGGAACATCAGATGTCTAAACCCGAACTCTTAGTCGCCTAAACCTGCAGAAACTTTAAAAATCTGTACTTAAGTGAGAAAACATGCAAGTTATTCACTTAATCAAATTGAGCCAACGTTCAAAACTTATCCTAAGGCCAAGATTACTTATATAAACAACCTCTAAACCCTAGTACCTCAATTTTTGCATATGATTGAGGAGCTTTGAACATTCTTGTACGTATCTTCAGAAGCTTTGAATACTATTACTAAGAATCATAGCCTGCACTGCAAAGAACACACATTTACTTAGGTAGTCGCATATTCAAGATTTGAGTAAATACACGTGCAACTTCTGCTAAATCTAGGTTTGATCTTCAAGTTTGGAAAAATATTTTATTGAACTTTCAATTTTTTATTAATTGATCATCTTCTCTATTATTCGTTTACTAAAAAATCTTTTTGGAGCAAGAATCTTATTTTCCCATAGTTATTTATTTGAAAAATATTTTGGGAATAACATTCTAAAGTTTGAATCCTAGTGATATTCAAAGTTTTATTTTTATTCAAAGAGATCTATCTTATTGGTGCAAAAAGTATTAGAAAAATATTGTTTAAATCTTTGAAATATTCAAATTCATATTTTTATTTAAAGATTTAATCGTACAAGTTATTTGATAGCAAGAACTTAGATCTATATAATATTCAAGACTATTTTTAAAAAAAAAATCTTATCTGGTATTCTTGCATAAAGGGATTTAAAATAAAACTCTAAGATCTCCAAAGTTCTTATTTTTAAGAAATCATTTTTTGGGAGACATTGATTAAAGGGTAATTTTTTTTAAGCATATCATTCATATAATAATTACATCGCTACATACACACTGAGCTTCAAGTTTTATCATATGAATATGCGTTAGGAATTTTTATTGTACTCATTAGATTGTTGAGAAGCATCTGAGTGTTCAGGAATTTTTTTCAACCTATTCTATTGATGGGTTGGGTTGTGAATTAGGAAGGAGGAAGTTGTGCCTCTTGTAAGCAGCGGAGTAGGATGAAGTTGTGCCTCTTAAGGACGTAGGTTAGGTTTGACTAAACCTCGTTAAAAATTCAGTGTCTGCGCTCCCTCCCTCTCTCTCTCTCTCTCTCTCTCTCTCTCTCTCTCTCTCTTTCTCTCTCTCTCTCTCTCTCTCTCTCTCTCTCTCTCTCTCTTTCTCTCTCTCTCTCTCTCTCTCTCTCTCTCTCTCTCTCTATTTCCACACTTATATTCATATTATATCTGATGTGCATGTGTTAAATATTGATATATATATGACAATCTAAAATACGTAAGAATAATTGGGTAATACTTAATTAATTGAGATATCCACTACTGAAATCGGTATATATCAAAATTTGTGGATGTAAGGTTGAGTTTTCAATTAAGGATTGAAATACCAAAATATTTTTAAATACCCAATTCACCCCCCTCCCTCTTGGGATTACACCTAAATTAACAAATTGTAATTGCATTAAGTTTGGTTTGTAATATTGCATATCTTGCATGATGAAATTGAATGCTCAACATAGACCATAGACTGACCTTAGGAAACCTTAAATTTTCATGGAAAACCCTCTACTCAAAATTTTAAACTCACACAAAAGGTTTGAAAAGTTTAAAGGTCAAAATAGGGTTAAAACATTGTTTTTAACTAAGCCCAGTTGACCAGCCCTCACACATTCTACAAGCTCCAGTCAACTGACCATGCCCTTAGGCCAAAAATCAAAGATTTAACTAAGCCCAGTCAACCAACCATTTAACACTTTGTAAGCCCCAGTCACTTGGACCACACTTTTTAACCAAATTCAAAGGGCCAGCCGACCGGCCCAAAATGTACTTGAATAGGTAAGCCGACCGGCCTCTTGATCCGATAAACCGGATCTTGAGCCCAGTCTACCGAACCATCAGAGTTTTTGAAATTGCCTAAGACCATTCGACTGGTGCTATCCCCAGTTGATCATACCCCTCGATGCTTTTGAAAAAACACTAAGGCTAGTGGATTGGCGCTATTCCCAATCGACCGGACCTCTCGGGTTGGCCAATTTTTAAGCTCAAAACGGTCATTGATTTTTAATTAAACAAATCTAATAATGCCCAATGTGTCCCTTAACAATTTTTTTTTGAAGAAGTCATTATATAGCCCGCTCAAAAGCTCAATTAAGACAATTGATTAGCTTGAAAATTCTCTCAAAATATTTTTTGCTTTATTTATCCTACTCTCACATATACAAGTAAGCATCACTCTCTTTCTCCCATTCTTTGAAAAATCATTTTGTGAAAGAGAGCTTTGATTCACCTTTTTCATTTGCAAATTTATTGCACTTGAAGATTGTTGAAGATTCATTCTTGTGGGCATTTATCATCTCATCTAAAAGCATTTACTCTCACTTATTCATTTATTTTGAAAATTATTTTGAGAGTAAGCTTAGAGTTTCTCTCATATTATTTTGTTAATAAATATTTTTTTGGGGAAACTCATATAGCTTGTGAATCTTTGTGCACATCCATTGCAAGATTCAAAAGCTTACATTGTTTTTATTGCAAAAATTATTCTTGAGCAAAATCCTAAAATCTCTCATACTTGCTTTTGTAAAACATTTTTTGGAGATATCACTACAAAAAAACTAGTTTTTAGTGACGAAAATATTAGTGACGATTTGAATTTTGTCACTAAAAGTACAGTGTTAGTGACAATTTATACAAACTGTCACTACTAGTGTGAGTATTAGAGATGGTTCAGAAAACCGTCACTAATAAGACACTTTTAGTGATGAAACCCAAATTGTCATTAATACTTTCGTCACTAAAACCTAATTTTCTAGCTCAAATCATCATGGGAAACCACTTTTCGCGCAGAAATTATTCTAAGAAAATATTGGCGACATTTTTTGGGGTATTAGTGATGAACTCAAAGCATTACTAAAAGGCAATTATTAATGACAGTTAAATAACCATTACTAATAGTGTTATATTACTAACGGTTTTCTAAGTCGTTACTAAAAGTGCAAGTTGACTGTGAAAAGTCAACAATATTAGTGACGGTTTATTAGAACCATTACTAATAGCTTATTATTAGCGAAAAATTTAAAAAACCATCACTAATAGTATATTATTAGAGACGATTTATGTAAAGAGTCACTAATAGGTCCGTATTAGTAACAGTTTGTGGAACCGTGACTAATAATGCATTTGTTGACCAAAAAAGTCAACAATATTAGTGAAGGTGTTTAGAAACCATCACTAATAATGCATTATTAGTGACAATTCTACCAAACTGTCACTATTTTTCTTGTATTAGTAACGGTTTATAAAACCATCACTAACAAAGCATTTGTTGACTAGGAATAAGTCAAATGTATTAGCGACGGTTTATGCAAACTGTTAGTACTACTCTATTATTAGCGACAAATTTATTAAACCGTGACTAATATAGTTTTTTATTTAAAACAATATTAAAAAATTATTTAACTATATTAGTGACAATTTTTAAAAACCGTCACTAATAGTCTTGTTGACTTTGGTGTATTCCCAAGAGGGAGGGGGTGAATTAGAATTTTAAACTTATTCCTAAGTTAAACTAGATGTTAGCAGTATTTCACAACCTAGAGTCTTTCTATGCAATCTCAATCAAATATTTAAACAATTAAATGCAAACATTCAAGTGCTCAAATTTAAAGTGCGGAAATTTAAAGTGGGCACAAGAAATGTCATCGGGGTTCAGCCAATACTACCTATGTCCCCGCCTCAGCTCACAAGCCTGAGGATTACCACTATTGCTTACTTAATAGGTGGAGCGACACCTAAATACAACCAGATCAATTAGCATAGGGCTGATCTCAACCTTTACAACCAATCCTCTTGGACTGGATTACCGCCCTCTCAGGCCACACCTAGAATACAACAGAATCACAATACAATTTACGTACAAACATTGTGCTTCTTAATTAGGCAGATTTGCACCAGTAATAATAAAAGCAAACCAATAATGTAAGAACAATAAGCTCAATGGTGTATATGTGCAGTCAACACTCAAGCTAATAACTATCTCAATTTAAACACAAAAGTGTATCTAAAAGCTAATCTTCAAAATTATGTAAAGATAAAAATCTCAATCACAGTTTAGGGTTTCAAAGATTTGTATAAAGAATAATTAGAATATCTCAAAAATACTCTTGAAATTAGGAATAGTTTCCCAAGAGAGGGGGTGAATTGGAATCTTTTGATATTTTGATAATTTTTTAATCTTTTTCTTTAGATACTGAATAGAGCACAACAGATAATATATAAACACTCCTTAGAATACTTGTAATTTAAACAAACAAGATAATCAATAAAGCTTAAACAATTTAATCACTTAATCAAGGATAATATTTATTTTGTTGATTTCATTGTGAATATGTATCACCTACTTTGAATTAACTTCCGATATGTACCTCTCTTGATTAAGATTTCCGCAGATTAACCAATGTACTCCCTTTTGGGTTTCTGCAAACGGTTAATCGAAACGTACTTTCTAAATACCAAGAATCTTTATTTCTTTCTCTTTGAAACTTGTTACCTGCACTTTGAAATCATACAAAATAGCAAATAAAGTATATAAAATAGAGAGAAAGTCACAAGATTTTTACGAGGTTTGGCTTCAACACAACCTACGTCGTCGCCCTTGGCAAAATACCAAAAGTTTCCACTATAGTAGTTCCGTTACTGGGTGGAACAAAGCCTGTTTACAATCACTCCTTTGGTCAAGGCTAGAGCCCGCCGTCTCCAAACAATATGTCCTTGTTTGGTCAATGTTCCAATAGCTTGGAAACGTTCAAAATCGACAAGAGAAATATCAAAACCTGATATACAAGAGAAGCTCACTCAAAGAGCAGATTAGTACAGATAAGAACTATGTACTTCAAAAGATAAAATATCAAGAATGAAATAAACTTTTGAAACTTTTCAAAGAATTCACCAAAATCCTTTTCTCTAGATGAGAAATTAGTAATTCTTCAGGATTTGATGAACAAAATATTAGAACAACAATACTTTCAACTTTGCAAGAGATTGAGTAAGAGATATTAGAGCAAGAGAGCTTTGAGAGAGTTTTCAATACTTGGATGATCTTTTTAATTCACAAGAACCATATATTTATAGGCTTTCAAGTAGGTTCCCTTGTTGTAAGAGTTTCCTTAAAAAATTTCCCAAGTTGTTTAGAAAATTTGGGTTTCAAACGGCTATAATTTAAAAATAAGAATTTTAAAATTTTTTCCCGTTGAACAGTGTTCAGTTGACTGAAGTGTCGTGGTCAGTCAACTGAAGTTCCTTAAACCCTTAACAAATTGAACTGAATACAGGGTCAGTTAACTGAAGTTAGAGTTCAGATGACTGAAGTCGCAAGTTTAGTTAATTGAAGTCACAAGTTCAGTCGACTGAAGTTTCTTACACTCTTAAAAAATAAAACTGGATACAGGGTCAGTCATCTAAAGTCAGGGTTCAGATGTCTGATGTCGCAGGTTCAGTTGACTAAAGTCACAAGTTCAGTCGACTGAACTCACTGCTACAACTCTCTGCCTGTTCTAGAAATTCTTCAGTCAGCTGGACTTATTCTTCAGTTGACTGAAGTAATTCTTCAGATGTCTGAACTCAATGCTCAGTCAACTGAAGTCTCTACTTCAGTCATCTGAACTGAAAAGTTCAGTCAACTGATCTTTACTAACATCTGTTTATATATAAAAAAACTCTTTTGCTCTCTCTTGAATTTAATAAATACTTAATTAAATAAGTCTTTAAACCTTGATAATCTCTTAGAAAAAGCTTCAAAATATATTTCAAAGATATTTTTCCTTTTGAAATACTTACATATATGTTTCCTAGGCCTTCAAGCTTGAGTCCTCTCAGCTCTTGAGATGTTTTGAACAATTTTCTTGGGCTTCAAATATGTCAGACCCTTCATGAATCTTTGAGAAGATATCTTTATACTTGACTTATACTTATTCTTCTCTTAAATCATACTTGATCTAAATTTAAGCTTTGCTTTGAACCACACTTGATCCATATTTCCTGAAACATGAAAACTCAACCTTTTTCTAGTTAAATCATCCTTTGTTTGTTATCACCAAAATCAATTGAAAGACCTTGTTAGGCCAACAATCTCCCCCTTTTTGATGATGACAAACAAAGAGTAAAGATAAAATATAAAGTGAATTACTCCCCCTTACTATGAACATTAATAAGCAAGTAAAAAGAACTCCCCCTTGCTAAAAGCCATAGAAAATTTTAAGTTCATATATTCATATATCCATGTAATTCATATATATAACAAAGAATCATATTCACGATATATGATTGCAGTTTACGTACTTTTACATAATCCAGATTTACATAATTCTGATTTCAGTTCAAGTTCACATTTACTCAAGTTCACATATATGATTACATAATCCATTTACTTGCAGGATTTTAAGGAGGTTTTATGTTTTATCTTTGCTATCTTTTCTCCCCCTTTGGCATTAATCAAAAAGAATAAGCCAATTATAAAGAGTCAAACAAAAATGTGCTGAGAAGATAATATATATACATATGTCCCATATCTCAAAAAGTTACATTTAAGCAGGAGAACTAGATAAGGTAAAATACATAAGCTGTGAGCCATGGAAAACAAAAAAAAAAATTTACACAGAAACCTAAACTAGAGAACATCTAGCTATCCTAGTCTTCTTCTACATAATCATCTCCTTTTTCTGCTTCTTCTCCTCCTTCTTCTTGAGACCCTTCTTCTTCAGTGTTTTCTTCATCACCTTCATTGTCAGAAGTTCCCACATCATCATCATTTGCATCATCATCATTATCACCATCATCATCATCATCATTTGCATCATCATCATCATCACCATTATCATCATCATCATCATCATTAGCACTCTGATGAGCAGAGCTGATCTCCATGGGATCACTGCCCTTAGAAGTTTTGGCTTGATAGTGCTCTATAAGAGTTACTCGTTTATCAAGTGATGTGACCTTTGCCTTGATATTCTGAAGACCAGTGCGTACTTCAGAAGAGAAACTAGAAAAGTCTTGTTGAAAGGAAAAAAACCAGGAAGGTGCTTCTGAAGATGAACCAAGGTCTTGTGTGGAAGAGGATTGAGCTGCTGTTGATACTGGAGCAGAGGCTGAGGCTGATGCTGAAGCTGAAGCTGCTGTAGATGCAGGTGGTGCTTTTGTAGACTTAGTAGCTTTCAAATACCAGCTGGTACTACCCTTATCATAGCCCATTTGTTTAAGAGAAGTCTCATTAAAGAAATCATATCGAGTCCTTTTTATGAAAAATTCAGAACCAGTGGTAGCATTAAGTTGAGTAAAGAGGAGTGTAAGAAGTCCTCCATAAGGAAGAATAACTCGATTTGATTCCAACTTAGTCCACATCCAATGGACAATCAAACTAGCCAAATCTAATTTCTTACCTTTAAGTAGACATCAAAGAACAAAGCATTCGATATAAGAGAGGTGATCAAAAGAACCTTGTTTTGGTAAGATATTAGTGGAAATGATCTTATAAAGAATTTGGCTTTTTAAATTCAATTGCTTGTAAAGTGGAGGATGTGCAAAATAAACAGGCTCACGTTCCATAATCATAGGAAGAAATTCTGTAGGAGTGAAGCCTTGTTCTAGGATCCAAGACTGAGTAAACGCAGGACAATTAAAATCTCCTGGAGCAATTTTGAAAATAGGAGATAATATTTCAAAATTCAACAAAATTTTCTTTCCTTTAACTTCGGAAGTGTAAATCCCATGTTCATATTGCATATTTGCATAGAAGATTTTGACTAAATGAGGAAAACAACCCTTAGGTTGTTGAATGATAAAGTCATACCATCCAATATCACGAAACACAGTTTAGAATATCAGCAAATTCAGTGACAAAGAATGATACATCTAGAATTTTACCTAAGATAGGTTCTATAGAACTCAAGGAACTTTGATAACGGATTCGAGCTCTTGGAGCAACTAACCACTTATCAATATTTTGGATTTCTCTGCCTGAAGAAGAACCTTTGTTTGCAGTCTGCTTGGTTCGAGACAGATTTGTAGAAACCCTAGATATCTGTGAGGAATCTTAGTAGGGTAGAAATGATGAAGTGAAGAGAAAGTGAGGGAAAAGAAAGAGTTTGGAGTTCGGATGAATGAGGCAAAGAACTTCAGAAGTCTAAAGTTAGGGTTTAGTCCACTTGAAAATATATAAATCCCACGACTTCGAATGACTGAGGTTAAGTACAGATGACTGAAGTCTGAAAAATATGAAATTTTAAAAATCAGTATGAGTTCAGTCGTCTGAAGCCCTAGGTTCAGTCATCTGAACTCTTTTTCTACTGAGTTCAGTCGTCTGAGGTATGAACATCAGTTGTCTGAAGTGTATATAAATTCTAGAATTTTACTTTTAAAACACTTATCTGCAGTGAATTAACCCAAGTTCCCTCCTATTATGTATGAATCTTTCTTCACATAAAGGTTTCGTAAAAATATCAGCCCATTGATCACTTGTACTTATAAATTCAAGAATTATATCTTCCTTTTGAACATGATCTCTCAAAAAATGATGTCTTATGTCTATATGCTATGCTTAGTTCTTGAGTGTGAAATTGGATCCTTAGATATATTTATGGCACTTGTATTATCACACTTTATCGGGATTGTTTTATATTCTAAATTAAAATCCTTTAATTGTTGTTTCATATATAGGATTTGTGCACAACAACTTCCTGCTGCTACATATTCAACTTCAGCGGTAGATAAAGCTATAGAATTTTGCTTCTTTGGAAACCATGACACCAATGATTGTCCTAGAAAATGACATGTGCCCCTTGTACTTTTTCCATCAATCTTACATCCAGCATAATCAGCATCAGAATAACTGATCATATTAAAATCTGTGTCCTTTGGATACCATAACCCTAGATCGAGTGATCCTACCAAGTACCTAAGAATTCTTTTTACAGCTATTAAGTGTGATTCATTGGGGTCTGATTGAAATCTAGCACACATACACACACTAAACATAACATCCGGTCTACTAGCAGTTAAATATAGTAGGCTACCAATAATTCCTCTATAGTGAGTAATGTCTACTTGCTTTCCTTTTTCATCTCTATCAAGACTTGTAGTTGTACTCATAGGAGTTCCTATTGGTTTACTTTGTTCCATATCAAACTTTTTAAGCATATCCTTGATGTACTTAGTTTGATTTATGAAAGTTCCATTTTTAGCTTGCTTTATTTGTAGTCCTAAAAAATAATTTAACTCTCCCATCATACTCATCTCAAATTCTTTTCGCATACATAAAGCAAAGTCTTGACATAAATCTTCATTTGTTGCTCCAAATATAATATCATCTACATATATTTGAACTATTAGCATATCATTGTTTTTGGATTTGATGAATAAAGTACTATCAACTTTTCCTCTTATAAATTCATTTTTAAGTAAAAATTTACTTAACCTCTCCTACCAAGCTTGTGGAGCTTGTTTCAAACCATAGAGAGCTTTTGTCAATTTGAATACATGGTTTGGATTTTTAGAACTTTCAAAACCTGGAGGTTGTTTGACATACACTTCTTCATTTATATATCCATTTAAGAAAGCACTTTTTATATCCATTTGATATAACTTAAAATCCTTATGAGTTGCATAAGCTAAAAACATCCTAATAGCTTCCATCCTAGCCACTGGTGCAAATGTTTCATCATAATCAATTCCTTCTTCTTGATTATACCCTTGAGCCACAAGCCTAGCTTTATTTCTTATAACAACTCCATTTTCATCCTTCTTGTTTCTGAACACCCATTTAGTTCCTATAATTGATTTATCTTTAGGTTTTGGTATAAGTTCCCATACTTGAATTCTTTCGAATTGATTTAATTCCTCTTGCATTGCTATAATCCAAGAATCATCATTTAAAGCATCTTCAATATTTTTAGGTTCATCTTGGGACAAAAATGCATAATGATTACAAATATTCTTTAGTGAGGCCCTCGTTGTTATCCCTTTTGATGTTTCACCAAGTATTTGTTCTTTTGGATGATTTTTGTTATATTTCCATTCTTTAGGAAGATTCAGATTTTCTGCAAAGTTTTCATTTTCATCATTCATGTCTTTGATGTGTAAACTAATTGTTTCATCAAAAGTTATATGAATTGATTCCATGATCGTAGAAGTTTTTTTGTTGAGAATCCTATAAGCTTTACTACTTGTAGAATAACCTAAGAAGATACCTTCATCTGATTTTGCATCAAATTTTCCTAGATCATCTTTAGTATTTAATATAAAGCACTTACAACCAAAAACATGAAAGTAGGAAATATTAGGTTTTCTAACTTTCCAAAGTTCATAAGGTGTTTTATCTATTTTTTATCTTATTGAAACCCTATTTACAATACAGCATGCTGTATTTATAGCTTCTACCCCAAAGTATTTAGGCAAATTATTTTTATTTAGCATTGTTCTTGCCATTTCTTGTAAAGTTCTGTTTTTCCGTTTAACAACTCCATTTTGTTTTGGAGTTCTAGGTGCCGAAAAATTATGAGTTATTCCATATTCATTACAAAATTTTTCAATTTCCTTATTTTTAAACTCTCTTCCTTGGTCACTTCTAAAACTTGTTACATTGTAACCTTTCTCATTTTGTAATTTCTTACATAAGTTTATTAAATGGTTACATGCTTCATCTTTGTTTGCTAAAAATATTACCCAAGTGTATCTTGAATAATCATCTACTATAACAAAAGCATATTGCTTGCCACCTAAGCTTAAGGTTCTAGTTGGACCAAATAAGTCTAGATGCAAGAATTCTAGAGGTCTTTTAGTGGATATGTATTTTTTTTTTCTTAAAACTAGTTTTTACTTGTTTTCCCTTTTGACATGCATCACACAACTTGTCTTTTATGAATTTAGTATTTGGTAGTCCTTTTACAAGATTTTTCTTAGATAATTTGGATAGTAAATCCATGCTAGCATGACCTAGTTTCCTATGCCATAACAAACTTACTTCATTCATAGCTATTAAACAAGTTATGTTTTGATTTGCTATTTTCTCAAGATTTATACAATATACATTATTTATTCTATAAGCCATAAACATGATTTCTTTGTTTTTGGGATTTTGAATAACACATTTTTCCTTCATGAAAATTACTTCAAAACCTTTATCACTTAATTGACTAATACTTAAAAGGTTATGTTTTAGTCCTTCCACTAATAACACATTATCTATAGTAAGTGAAGATTCTTTACTAATTTTTCCAATACCGATAATTTTACCTTTGGCATTGTCGCCGAAGGTAACGTATCCCCCATCCTTTTGTTTAAAAGTAGAAAACTTGGTCTTGTCACCGGTCATATGCCTTGAGCACCCGCTGTCCAAGTACCATTTTTCCGTTGTCATTGTTGTCCTAAGGCAAACCTACAATGAGGGACACTATATGTTAGTTTTTGGTACCCAAATTCTTTTGACTTTCTTTATTTTGTTATTAGTTCCATTATTTGCTTTCCATTCTCCTTGGATTTTAACATATTTTCTTTTTAATGGACAATTGAACATCACATGTCCTTTAGTTTTGCACATATAACAAGTGATGTGTTCATGTTTTCTATTTGATGAGGTACTAGCATAAAACTTGGCTTCCTTAACAAAATATCCCATATATAGCTTTTTATTCTTTTTATTTGTTTTACCATTGTAGCCTATTCCTTCTTTGTTTCCATGAAGTCTTTGTTGTCTGATCTTCTTTTCAAAGTTTTCTTTTCCTTTGGTAAAATCATAGATAACCTTTTCTTTATCCTCAATTTCCTTTTTGAGTTCATTTATTTTTAAATCTTTCTTATTTAAACCTTCTTTATGAGTTTTATCTAACTCTTGTTTTACTACATTTAATTCTTCTTCCAGCTGCTTATTATAAGTATGTCTTTCTTCTTCAATAACTTTGAATGATTCAAGTTGTTTTGCTAGCTCTTGATTTTGATCTTTCAAAATCATGTTTCTTTTAGACACTTTTATAAATCTTTTATGAAGTGAGAATAACTCAATTTGTAATTCCTTATAAGAGGGCAAACTATCACATGAATGATCACAAGATTCATTTTGAGATTCAGATGAAGAGTAATAAGAATTTACCTCTTCATTGTTTGCCATGAAGCATATATTTGCCATCTCCTGTTCACTTGATTCAATTTTAGTTTCGCTAGAGCTCGAGTCATCCCAAGTAGCTTTCATTGCTTCCTTCTTTTTCTTCTTGTCTTTCTTGAATGATGGACAATCAGGTTTGATATGCCCTGACTTTTTGCAATGATAACAAATTGGTAAATCATTCTTACGTTTACTTTCTTTCCTACTTGTCTCTCCTTTTTCAGTTTTCTTTTTATTAAACTTTTTAGGAAACCTTTTATTTCTTCTAAAAAATTTTCCTAGTCTCTTAGTAATAAAAGCCAGCTCATCTTGATCTAAGTCACTTGTTTCACTTTCTTCTTCACTAGTGCTATGGTTGGATGCTTTTAGAGCAATAGATTTTTTATGCTTAGATTCAGGATTTCTTTCCTTCAATGCCATTTCATATGTGAGAAGTGACCCTATAAGTTCATCTAATGAAGTAGTCTTTAAATTTCTCCCTTCTGTGATAGCTGTGGCCTTTGGTTCCCAAATAGAAGGTAGGCCTTTTAAAATTTTTCTGATCATTTCATAAGTAGTATAGGTTTTTCCTAAGGCACTTAAGGAGTTTATTATGTGAGTAAACCTAGTGTACATGCTTGATATGGTTTCATCAGAATTCATTTTGAAAGCTTCGTATTCATTTGTTAACATGTCTATCCTGTTATCTCTAACATCAACAGTTCCTTCATAAGTTACTTCTAGTTTATCCCAAATTTCTTTAGCTATTTTGCAGGCCATGACTCGGTTAAACTCATTAGCGTCCAATGCAAAATATAATGCATTTACAGCACTTGCATTTATTTGAAGCATTTTATAGTCTAGGTCAGTCATATCTTTCTTTTCTTTTGGAATATGTTTTCCATCAACTATTTTAGTGGGGATAAGATTTCCATCCATGACTACTTCCCAAGCTTTCCAATCCATGTGTTGGAGATATATTTCCATTCTCTTTTTCCAGAAAGTATAATTGTGTTCACAAAAGATTGGTGGATGGGTTGAGGATTGGCCTTACCCAAAGGGTGCTACTCCAATATTTGCCATTAGATCTTTTTATAGTTTCTTTTAGGAATCTCTATAACTAGGCTCTAATACCAATTGAAATTAGGAATAGCTTCCCAAGAGGAGGGGGGGTGAATTAGAATCTTTTTATATTTTGATAATTTTTTAATCTTTTTCTTTAGATACTGAATAGAGCACAACAGATAATATATAAACACTCCTTAGAATACTTGTAATTTAAACAAACAAGATAATCAATAAAGCTTAAACAATTTAATCACTTAATCAAGGATAATATTTATTTTGTTGATTTCCGTGTGAATATGTATCACCTGCTTTGAATTAACTTCCGGTATGTACCTCTATTGATTAAGATTTCTGCAGATTAACCAACGTACTCCCTTTTGGGTTTCTGCAAACGGTTAATCGAAACGTACTTTCTAAATACCAAGAATCTTTATTTCTTTCTCTTTGAAACTTCTTACCAGCACTTTGAAATCATACAACATAGAAAATAAAGTATATAAAATAGAGAGAAAGACACAAAATTTTACGAGGTTCGGCTTCAACATAGCCTACGTCCTCGCCCTTGGCAAAATACCAAAGGTTTCCACTATAGTAGTTCCGTTACTGGGTGGAACAAAGCCTGTTTACAATCACTCCTTTGGTCAAGGCTAGAGCCCGCCTTCTCCAAACAATATGTCCTTGTTTGGTCAACGTTCCAACAGCCTGGAAACATTCAAAATCTACAAGAGAAATATCAAAACCTGATATACAAGAGAAGCTCACTCAAAGAGCAGATTAGTACAGATAAGAACTATGTACTTCAAAAGATAAAATATCAAGAATGAAATAAACTTTTGAAGCTTTTCAAAGAATTCACCAAAATCCTTTTCTCCAAATGAGAATCAATAATTCTTTAGGATTTGATGAAGAAAATATCAGAACAACAATACTTTCAGCTTTGCAAGAGATTGAGTAAGAGATATTAGAGCAAGAGAGCTTTGAGAGAGTTTTCAATACTTGGATGATTTTTTAATTCAAAGAACCATATATTTATAGGCTTTCAAGTAGGTTCCCTTATTGTAAGAGTTTCCTTAAAAAATTTCCCAAGTTGTTTAGAAAATTTGGGTTTCAAACAGCTATAATTTAAAAATAAGAATTTTAAAATTTTTTTCCATTGAACAGTGTTCAGTTGACTGAAGTGTCGTGGTCAGTCAACTGAAGTTCCTTAAACCCTTAACAAATTGAACTGAATACAGGGTCAGTTAACTGAAGTTAGAGTTCAGATGACTGAAGTCGCAAGTTCAGTTGATTGAAGTCACAAGTTCAGTCGACTGAAGTTTCTTACACTCTTAAAAAATAAAACTGGATACAGGGCCAGTCATCTAAAGTCAGGGTTCAGATGTCTGATGTCGCAGGTTCAGTTGACTAAAGTCACAAGTTCAGTCGACTGAACTCACTGCTGTAACTCTCTGCCTGTTCTAGAAATTCTTCAGTCAGCTGGACTTATTCTTCAGTTGACTGAAGTAATTCTTCAGATGTCTGAACTCAATGCTCAGTCAACTGAAGTCTCTACTTCAGTCATCTGAACTGAAAAGTTCAGTCTACTGATCTTTACTAACATCTGTTTATATATATAAAAAAAAAAAAACTTTCTTTTAAAACTCTTTTGCTCTCTCATGAATTTAATAAATACTTAATTAAATAAGTCTTTTAAACCTTGATAATCTCTTAGAAAAAGCTTCAAAATATATTTCAAAGATATTTTGCCTTTTGAAATACTTACATATATGTTTCCTAGGCCTTCAAGCTTGAGTCCTCTCAGCTTTTGAGATGTTTTGAACAATTTTCTTGAGCTTCAAATATATCAGACCCTTCATGAATCTTTGAGAAGATATCTTCATACTTGACTTATACTTATTCTTCTCTTAAATCATACTTGATCTAAATTTGAGCTTTGCTTTGAACCACACTTGATCCATATTTTCTGAAACATCAAAACTCAACCTTTTTCAACTTAAATCATCCTTTGTTTGTTATCACCAAAATCAATTGAAAGACCTTGTTAGGCCAACAACTCTCAAAGTCCAGTACGCACTCTCGAAGCATATCTTCTAATATATGTATCATCCTCTTAGTCTTTCCATTTGACTGAGGATGGAATGTCGTGCTAAAAGATAACTGAGACCCTAAAGCCTCTCGTAAGCTTTTCCAAAAATCGTGACGTGAAACGTGGGTCTTTGTCTGAAACTATAGATACTGGTACCCCTAAGAATGAACTATCTCCTGAATGTAAATCTCCACTAAACGGTTAAGGGAGTAGCTAATCTTGATAGGAAGGAAATGGGCGGTCTTAGTCAAACGGTCAACAATCACCCAAATGGCATTTTGGTCGTGCAACGCTGTCGGCAGTCCTAACACAAAATCCATAGATATATGATCCCACTTCCACTCTAGATAAATAATGGTTGCAACTGCCCTACCGGCCTCTGGTGCTTAGCTTTTACCTACTGACACGTCAAACACTGGCTACGTTCTCGGCAATCTCTTTCTTCATACCACTCCACTAATACGACTCTCGTAGATCCCTATACATTTTCGTACTACCAGGATGACTGTGTACAAAGATCTGTGAGCCTCCTTTAAAATAGTCTTCTTGATATTAACATTGGCAAGAACACATAATCTAGAATGGAACCGCAAAGGTCTGTCATCTGCGATACTGAAATCCTCCCCCCTGACCACTCTACACTCTGTTCATCACCTTTTCTAATTCCGGGTCTTCCTTATGAGCGGCTTTAATCCTTCCTGCAGGGTAGGTTGCACTACTAAACTGGCGATACATACCTAAGAATCACCCTTGACTAATTCGATGTCGAGTCTCTCTAGATCCATCATGATCGGATACTGGATCTCTATAGCTGCCAACGCTGGTCTCGCAGACTTCTTACTCAAAGCATCAGCTACCACGTTCACCTTTCGTGGGTGGTAACTGATAGTGCAGTCAAAATCATTAATAAACTCTAACCACCTTCTTTGTCTCATATTCAATTCATTTTGAGTGAAAAAGTACTTTAAACTCTTGTGGTCGGAGAAAATCTCACACTGCTCGCCATATAGGTAATGCCTCCAAATCTTCAATGTGTGTACTACTGCAGTTAATTCAAGATCATGGGTAGGATAGTTCTTTTCATACTCTTTCAATTGCCTAGAAGCATACGCTACCACCCTGCTATGCTACATCAATACACAATCAAGTCCCTTCAAGGACGCATCACTATAAATGACATAACCCTTAACCCCATGATGGGATGAATAGCATTGGCGTCGTGACTAGCCTATGCTTCAATTCTTGATAACTCTACTCACAGCTGTCGTCCCATTCAAATCTAGTATTCTTCCTGGTCAGTCGTGTTAGAGGCCTCGATAACACTGAGAATCCCTCAACGAAATGACGGTAATACCCAGCTAGCCCCAAGAAACTCCTAATCTCCTAGACGTTCCTTGGTCTAGCCCAATTCACTACCACCTCAATTTTACTATGATCCATAGAAATACCATCTCCTGAAATGACATGCCCCAAAAACACAACTTTCTCAAGTCAAAATTCACATTTACTGAACTTAGTGTACAACTTCTTTTCCCGAAGCGTCTGTAAAACCTGCCTCAAATGCATCTATGCTCCTCATAGCTCCTCGAATAGACTAATACGTCATCAATAAAAACAACAACAAACTGGTCTAAGTATTGGTGGAAGACTCTATTCATCAAGTCCATAAATACCACAGGAGCATTCGTCAAACCAAACGGCATAACAAGAAATTCATAATGCCCATTCCTAGTCCTGAAGGCCATCTTCGAGACGTTTTCCCCTTTCACTTTCACCTGATGATAGCTTTATTTGAGGTCGATCTTAGAATACACCCATGTACTCGGGAGTTGGTAAAAAAAATCATCACTATGGGGTAGAGGATATTTGTTCTTGATTGTCACTTGGTTAATCTCCTTATAATCTATACACATCCTTATAGACCCATATTTCTTCTTCACAAATAATATTAGAGCTCCCCACGTATAAAACCTTTGTCAAGCAAATCCTGCAACTGATTCTTCAATTCTGCCAATTCTGTTGGCGCCATTCGGTAAGGTACTTTATAAATTGGCGCTGTACCTCGAAGTAGATCTATAAAAAAATCTACCTCACGATCAAGTGGCAAGCCTGGTAACTATTCTGGAAAAACATTTGTAAACTCCTTTACTACTGGCATGCTAGCGAGTTTCAATTCATTCTTTGACATCTCCTTCACAAAAGCCACGAACCCCTGACAACCACTCAATAGTAATCTCCTCGCTTGAACAGTTGAAACTAACCGGGGCGAAGATTGCACTCGCGACCCTACGAATATGAATTCTGCTATTCCTAGAGGTCTACATATCACTTCTCGTGAATGGCAATCTATATTGGAAAAATTAGCTTTCAGCCAATCCATGCCGAAGATTACATCGAACCCATGCATGTCTAGCACTATCAGATCGGCAGACAGAATTTCCCCTTGAATATCAACTAGGCAATCCCCGAGTACCCTACTACACCTCACTACGGACCCAATCGATGTAGACGCTAACAATTCAGTATTTAACAACTATGTTTCTTCCCCCACATAATTTAATACACCTCATAACTACGAATGAATGCATGGCTCTTGAATCAAACAATGCAGTAACTTTTAAAGAAATCATACTAACCATACCTGTCACCACGTCACTGGCTGTATCAGCATCACCTGGTGTTAAAGCAAACACTTTGGCTAGAGCCATATTCCTCTGCTGGCCCCTATGTGGTGCTTGATAGCCTCCCCGGTACAGTCTGGGAGCCGAAGTAGCATCTAGTGGTGTAGGGCAATCTCGCACCAGATGTCTCCATCTGTTGTAGCAATAGCAGAAAGCTCTCCCTACTCGACACTATCCCGAGTGTCTCCTCCCATAAGCCTGATAGATGGGAGGATTTTGCACCATATAAACCTCATAATCCTCAGTCTCCTACCTCCGTCCTCTGTTGTAATTTCCTCTCCTCCACTGACTCAGCCAATGACCCTACTGGTAGCCTGAAGGTGCAGATCTCTTCTTCTATCCCTGCACCTCTGCATCCATACGCTCACCAACCTCTACCAGAGCTGCTCTGTCGACTAACTCAGCGAAGTCTTGTATCTTCAGCACCTCCACCTGCTTAAATATGCTTCACCTCAAACCTCTTTCAAACTGTCTCACCTTTTTCACCTCATCAGAAACAATATACGGAGTGAAGCGAGAGAGCTCTATAAACCGTGTCACATACTATTGGACCGATAACTGTCCCTGCCTCAGACTCAGGAACTCCTCCACTTTAGCCTCCTTGACAATAGTTGGAAAATACTTGTCAAAGAATAACTCTTTAAATTGGTCCCACGTCATGGCTATCGGCATCGACCTCTGTTGCTCCAAAAGTCTCACTGCAGTCCACCACCTCTCGGCCTCCCTCGTCATTTTATAGGTGGCGAAGAGGACCCTCTATTCTTCTGTACACTGCAATACAACCAAGACTTTCTCGATCTCCTGCATCCAATTCTCAGGGGCTCCGGGATCTACTCCTCCTAAAAACACTAGAGGATTCATCTTAGTAAACTTATCTATAGTGCACCCATGTCCTATAGACGGATCTCAACCATAACCTACCGAGCCACGTTCCGTAGTACTGCATCAGAATCAGACTCACCTGCACTCAAGGGCCCTGCTCCATCATTGCCACTCGCATGGGAACTACCTTTTCCTAGATCCATCCTAAAAAACAATAAATGTAACTTAGGAACCCTATATTTATGCTTACACACCTACCATAGTTACTTATCTTAACTTCCTCAACTCATTCCTAACTTCAGTCCTACATTCTAGGAACACAACCTGACAATAGTTTACTATGATTTTCTTGAAATCGTCACCCCAAGAAAAGCATAGAAACCACCATGGAAGCCTTGCCTCTAGACTATAGAACAACGTCTTAAATCCTTTTCCTATACTCTGGTATCGTTTCCGCTACACTCTAAAGTCTACAGAACCTAGCAACCTAGGCTCTAATACCAAATTGTAATGACTTGCTCATTTAACCATTTTTTTTCCATAACAGCAAAACCTCTATAATAAATCTAGCAGATCATAATCATCCTGAACTCGTGGGTACCAGGGATACATCAGAAATGCAGTACGGAAGCCTAAGCAGCAAGAAATATAAAATTATAAACATCTTATAATAACATGTATACAACACCATTCATCATAATACCAGAGTTACTACATCCATTGTATTTATATTTACAACCCAAAATAATTCCTAGGGTCATTTCCCACAAAATCCATCTGACCCCACTAGACACTTACCCTTCAGAAGGGTAGACTAGTTGTAACTACCTTAGCGGAGCTTTATCTGCTCTCCTATCAGGGGCTCTTGAAATGTTTATATAATTAGAGATGAGACCCCTCTTAGTAAGGGAAATAAGCTAATACTAGTGTGTGGCAACATGAGTATTTCCATGTTATACATAAAAGTATACATAAGCATATTTAGTAAAACTGTCTATATCATTTCTGGGAAAAACATGTATAATCATAGCATAGTAGAACATACTGGTTTTCCATAAGCATAATTCATCTCATATAATAATAATACAAAAACCACCCTGGAAGGTTAGCTGGTTGGTGTCATGTCTTACCCCCACATGACTGGGTTGTGTGGCCCGAAGGCAGGACCTGACAATGGCTAGCTGACCACTGCCAAGTTAAAGTAAATGTCTGTAAGTACAATGGGTTTGCCAAACCTGGTCCGTACACCAGGGGCACCAACACTTCAATAAACCACATTGACTATCCATCCTCACGCTGCCCTGTATGACAACGATAACAATATCAAGATGATCATGAACACATAGCTACAATACCGTGCAAGTGCAAGCCTAAACCAAGCCAACCAGGTTGTGATAACATATAACATATTTCAAACAGTAATACATGGCTATTTTGTAATAGTAATTGTCAATTCAATATCATCATATCACATTTCATATATAACGTGAAAATCATCGACCCATACGCCGACATTTCATATTTTATCAATCACGGCCCGTACGTCGTACCACATATCAATAAGGAGTTCGGCCCATACACCGACATATCACATAAATGACTTGGCCCATATGCCGGCATATCATGTAAATGGCTTGGTGCGTACGCCGGCATATCATGTAAGAACATTCGCAGCCCGTACTCCGATATATCATATAAAATTCTTAGCGCGTACGCCGGTATATCATATTAAACATTGTATCATTTAACATTTTTCCAAAAAACATTAATTCATAATAAATTCTACTTATGCCACATAGAATGGGTATTATGTATATTCAGAACATATCGTCATTTATAGGAGTATTTCCCAACATAATGTATATATATATTCCTAAAATCCAATGCTATAAAATTATACATATATTTTCATAAAACAACTAGCTTAGTTTATCCCCTTACCTGATTCCTCAAAAGGCCCCTAAAACAATCACTCCAACGCATGCAGGGTTCCATGGTCAACACCCTGAAAACAACATTTTTCAGAACTAAACTTCAGTATTTCTTCGTATATAACATTTCCTACAACTATGGTAAAGCCAAATTCTGAATAAAAAGCCTTACCTTGAATCTTTGATGAATTTCAAACTCATCCCACCGACGATCCACTCCAGTAAATATGCAAAGAACTTTCCCAGGAGTGTCGTGATGGTTTCGGATCATCGATCCGGTGAAGAACGGACCCAGAAATTAAGAGAGAAGGGTAGGGAAACGAACAGGAGAGAGAAAGGAAAGTCTTTGTAGGAAATTTCAGCCAAAAATGAAGTTTAGGCCTATTTATACACTAGCCTTCATCGACGAGCCACGTCACCTCGTTGACAAGGTCTAGAAGGCAGTTTGTCGATGAACTTTCCCCTTGTCGATGAAATTCAGAATTACCAAAACATCCTCTCGGTATCCTCTCATTGACGAAATGCTCCCTCATCGATGAGCCCCTCATGTTCTCCCGTCGACGAACCCCCTGTACTCGTCGACGAGGCCCTGTTACCTTTTCCTTTTTCCCTCTTCTTTTATTATTTAAATACTATAATTTCTATGGGTCACTACACTAGATACCTTTCAAAGTCTTAGAAAATATTTTTTACAAGGTCCAAATAATATTTCAAAATATTAAAATCATTTTTGGAATAAAAAATCTAAAGGAATTTTGATTTCAAGATGTTCGAGTGTCTGAGGCATCATGCTTAGTCTATTGAATGCAGAAGTCAGAACAAACTGGTATGAGATCAGGGAGTTTGGGTGACCGAACGTCAGGTTTAGTCGATTGAATTGGTACTGCTATTGTAAAGCTCCAAACACAGTTAGTTCGGGCAATCGAACCTCAAGTTCAGTCGACCGAATGGCTATTGCTAATTTTGATATTCCTAATTTTAATTGAAGCGCTGCAATAAGTTTAGAAAATGACATAAAATATATTCAATTCTAAAATATTATGTTACCAAAACACGTACTATGACTATAATTCAAACCTACATATAAATAACTACCTTTAAACGTGCATGTTTTACACAAGAGATTACACCTATTATTTAATATCAAAGGTAATTTGCACTGTTCTTGCTGAAAAACTTTTCTGTGTTCATATTTTCAAGCTTATAGCTTTTCAAACCAGAAAACCTAGCCTTACTCTTCGAGCTTCATAGAAATATCATTTTGAGGGTGTAATAGATTTGATTGTGTACATCTACTATATTTAGAGAGCTTCTATTTTTTCAAACTCTATTGTTACAACTTCTTTGTAAATTGACGGTTCTGATATTGAATCGTTAAACAAGCGAAAGAGTGTTTTTACTTTAGAGGCTTCTCTGCCTATTGAAGGAGATAGACAACTCCACCTAAGTAAAAGAGAGAGGCAACTCTACCTAGTGAAGGAGTGGGGTACTCCACCCCAGCAAATGAGAGAGGTAACTCCACCTAAGTAAAGGAGAGAGGCGACTATGCCTATTGAAGGAGGGTTTGTAAAAGGTGTCTCTGCCTACTAAAAGAGAGAGGCTCCTCTGCCTAATGAAGGAGGGATAGTGAATCCTCATAGCAAGTTGCTTAATGCAAGGATGTAGGCATGGTCGTCGAACCTTGTAAATAATCTGGTGTCACTTTTATCCTTATCTCTTTCATATTTAAGTATATTTATATAGTTTTTTATATGTTGTGAATATTATTTTCATTGTGTTGGTTGATCATGTATTGGAATCATACTGCTGTGAATATTATTCTCATTGTGTTGTTAGATTAATTGTTGGAATCATTACAACAACTCTGCTGTGGTTAAGCATATTTAATATTGATCTGTTGTGAATGTTGTTAATATTGTGTAGTTGATCATGTGTTGAAATCAGTGCAATAAACTCTTTAATATTTAAATATATCTCTATTGATAGATTTTTTTGTTGGGAATACTGTTGTGAAAATAACTTGTGAAAATTATATTGAAAATTGATTAAAGCTTCTGCATAATTTTTTTAAATATCCAATTCACCTCCCCCTCTTGGGACTACACCTCGACTTTCAATTACAACAATGCTCTGATACCAATTTTTTGTGAAAATTCAATGCACAATAGAACAAATCGACCATACAACGCAACAACCAATAGTGAAATATACAGAACAACAATCGCACAAATTATAATGAAAGCAATAAAAATGACACAAAGAATTACGTGGTTTGGCAATGCCTATATCCACGGGAGCAATCAACAATATAATTTTCACTATCTTGTGTCTAAAGACACTTTGTTACATAGTACAACAAATATTTATAAGTTTTCGAGAAGCTTTCCATCCAAAACCCAACTTGTCCAATGTCCCAATTCAAAATTTGAAAACAAACGCGGAGTAATCGAGCCAAATCGTTGACGGTTTGTAGAGATATTGTCGATGGTTTAATACCGAGAGCAAATAATCAATGTAACAGGTTCGAAATCGTCGAATGTTTCACTAAATCTAGACCAAACCATCGACGGTTTCCTTGTAACCATTGATGATTTTCTTTTACAAGTCAGCATTTTTGTTTTCTTCATGTTTTCTCTTTGTACATGCCTTCCACTCAATCATATGAACCATATATTATAATAGTATATTTAGTGTTTACATTTTACTCAATACCCACTACCCAACCAACTCCAAGTCCATCTAGGTCATTCAATGCGAGATTACAAGGGGCCCAAAATCAGAGTTCAGCCTTCGACCCCATGCAACCACAGTTATGAACCCACCTAAATATCCAAATCCAAGGGTGAGTTAGGCCTCCCTTTTTTGTCCCACTTTTTCCTTTTTAAAAGAAACATGTAGGTTTAATGTGTTTGGTAATCATTTTTTTTAACTTTTAAAAACAAACTTTTACCTTTTTGGGAAGCTTTCAAAAGTTATTGATTTGAAGTTTCTAGAAGTTAAAATTTTTTCTCCAACAAAATTTTCTATTCCTCTGTTATCTTTAATTTTTTTTTTTTTTCCAAATGTAAAAACTATCAGAACATTAATTATATTCTCTAAATATGCCTATCCAAACACTCAAAGTCATCTTCTTATTTGTAATAGCCACTTTTTTTTTTTTACATGGGGGAGGAGGTGGGGCAAACATTTTTAAATAATTTCAATAAATTCCTTTTTATCAGCTCCTTATTAAAAGGTCCTTTCAAAAGTCATAAGAGATCCAAACTGAGCCCGTATGTAAGAACCCGAACCGTGATATATGGAATAAAAAAAAAATAAGAGAAGGGTAAAACGGTAAGTGAGCAGGCTTCCTCGACAAAGCTGGAATTCATCGACGAGGGCCCTTTTGTTGTTTGACGACGAAATGCAAGTGTTCGTCGACAAGGAGAAGTTGAGGGGTTTTAGAAAATTCGAAAATCTCAGGCTCGTCGATAAGGCCACCGCTTTGTCGATGAACTCCCTTCATTGACTCGTCGATGAAGACGTCGCCTCATCGACGAGGTTGGCCGAGTCAAAGGTTCTATAAATATCCATTTGGGTTGCTTCTTAGCTAAGTAATCAAAATCCTCTCTCTCTTTCTCTCTCTCTCTAAGAACTCAAAATTCTTTCTCTTTCTCTCTCTCTAGATTTCTTCGCCGTATGTTGCTAGAATCGATGATCCGACGTTACTACGAGGATCAAGGAAGGATTCTCTTCGAGACTTGTGGAATAGATCTTCGTTTCGACCATTTTGGGGATTTAACCTAAAATCAAGGTAAGGCTCGGTTTTCAATTCTATTATGGTAGTTCTGTAGAGAATGGAATTGTAAGTATGTTTGGTACTATGGTTTATAGGTTTTGGGAACTTGGTTCGTTGTTTAGGAGCCGTAGAGTTTGGGTTTTGGATTTTTGGGGAAAGGTAAGGGGATTTTGTTTATATCAGTTATTTTTGAAATCGAATTTGGTAGAACTGTGGTTCACGGTCCTGTGTGTTTTGACTACTCACATGGGGAAATCTAACAGGTGGAAATAGAGGGGTTTTCATGTTACAGTTTTAGGAAAAAGGGGGCATTCAGTTGCATCTCTGGTTTTATTGGAAAACCGTGGATATATTGTGATATATATTGTGTTATGGAGATGGCCGTGCTTTGACTTGTTTAAACTGTATTTTGAAAAATCATGATTTTTAGATTACCAAATGGGTGTGGATTGATTTGTTATATGAACATGCATGAGTTGTGATTTTCTGAAATGAGAAATAGGAACAGGGTTCCGAATTGTTCTAGGTTATAAAAGAGTGCCTGACTCTATACTCGAGGGTGTGAAATACCACCTGCCAGTGGCAAGTGTGTCTGGCTCTATATCCGAGGGCGTTAGCCTTACCGGCTGATCACTGAAGGGTGTGGATCCACCAGTTGTACTGGTACGATGCCATAAGAGCCTGGGGCAATGCCATGTGCTGGGGACTCCGTGTAATGCGGGCCAGCTTCAGGTCGAAGGGTGTGACGACACCGAATTACTTAATCATGAGTGTGTGTGTGATGAGCACTATACTAGAACTGTTTTGTGAAAATACTGGAACTGTATTAAACTGTGTATGTTTTATGTCATGATAACACTTATATGCCACACATTGTATAACCTGGATCTGCCTTACCGAGAGGTGTTTCACCCCTATCGTACGTACATTTTTTTCAGGTCCTTTGAGTAACCGAAACTAGCGTCCTTGTGTTGGGAGCATAGTGGTCGGTGTACTGTGGGAGGTACTTGTGTAAGTACTAGGACTTTATCGGGTTGCCATTTTGGGTTTTGGTTGACACTTGGGTTTATGTTTTGTATTATGGAGCTTAGACTCCTTTTGTATAGACTCCGGTACGGTGCAATGTATGTACAGAAAGAACAGTTTCCGTTGCCTATTTGTCATATATGTGAATGTGTATAGGGTGTATAGGAACCCCACGGGATCAGACCCTCATTCATTATGGTGTATCATTGGTGTTTTGTATGATACAGGGACATGTTAGGTTACTAATTCACCCCTGGGTCCCATTACCGGGTTCGGGGCGTGACACCAGATCTCTTTAGCCCTTGTTGACTTACTTAAATTACTAAAACATCTTTCCCTTAGTCTAGTAGGAAAAATCCTAAAATAAGTCAAATATTAGAATTCAATCCTTCATTCTTCACTCTTGCAATCCTCATATTTCCATCAGACAACTTACACCGTAGCAACATGTCAAATCATCAATGCATAAGGTAAACTAGATAATCTAGAAACATACAATCTAGATGTATAATCCCAACATTTATACAGTAGCAGCAGGTCCCACATGATTAGCCATTTGTGTTCATGCACTTGATCTTTCAATACATGTTTAGTAGTTTGGAGGTTGTGGAGATGGAAATGTATGACTAGAATGGAGGGGAAATTGGAGAGTAATACAAATGAGTGGCTGTCCATTAAGAATTTGGTGGGGGGTTTTGAGTGAGAATATGACAGTTATGGCTCATTTAAATAATACTAATGTTTGGATCTTGCAGAATTTGGAGGTGCAGATTGTAAATAAAAAGAATAAAGCTATGCAAGTAGTGAGATGGCTAAAACCGAGGCAAGGGAGATTGAAACTAAATTTGGATGGGAACAGCTTGGGGAACTCAAGGCCAGCGGGTGGTGGTGGCATCCTTAGAGATTGTACAAGTTCTTTTATTTTCAATTTTTCAAAATATTTTGGTTCTTGTTCTAATAATGAAGCTGAATTGAGAATAGTGATGGAAGGAATAAAGCTTTGCAAACAATTGGGCCATACTAGTATTGACATTGAATGTGATTCGAATATTGTAGTAAATTAGATAATATCCAGTAAATGCTCTATATGGTATTTGTGGGATTTTTGGGAGTAGCTTATAGGTGTATTGGAGGGAGTATATTTTTCTATAAATCATTTGTATAGAGAAGGGAATAAAGTAGCAAATGCGTTGGCTCGACAAGGTGCCATAGAGAGGAATAATTTGTTTACAAATAGTAGTCAACTTCCTAGAGTTATCAAAAGTTCATATAGATTGGATAAGATAGGTACGACTTATATGAGGTATGTTTTGTTGGTTTCCTTTTGGTATTGGTATATGTTTGTTTTCTTCTTCTTTTTGGTTTGATGCATGGGGTTCTTTTTATTTGGTTATTATGTAAACCCCAAGTGTTAGGGGAAGGGGATGATTACAGCAACATACAGAACACAATCACACACCAAACACAAGGAAAATTATGTGGTTCTGCCAAACTCGGCCTACATTCACGGGAGAGAGGAAGTCACACTATATTATCAAGAAAAATACAGTGGAGGAGGAGAACACACTCACTCACTCAACTCTAGCTCAAACCCCTCTGCCACACACACACAACACTCTCTATTTTCTTCTCTCTCTATATTTTCTTTTTACCACTCACACTATATATCATAAAGCATTGTACATATGTATATATGAGAGAGAGGAGCATTGAGATGGAGCAGAAATAAAGACAAATTACATGCTCGAGGCTGCGCTTGCTCCACGAGTTGTGCCATCCCAAGAAACAATAAATGCACCCACATGGGTGGGTCAACAAATCAACCCCTCCAAACATGTGGGGGTAGCTAAGTGTCTGCTAATTTGATGCTGCAACACTGTGACCTTGCCTTAGACTTAAGGCGTCCGCACTCCCTCGAGAGAGTGCCCGCACCCCCTTGCTGAGGTGCACATGCAGGGATCATCTTCTGGATCATTTCAGTAGATCTAGGAGACCTACTGAATCGGAGCATAACTCAAATTTCTCTCTAATCACTGTCTTTGTCATCATATCTACTGGCTTTTGACTGCCAAGGATCTTCTTAGCGGTTAATATCCCTTCATCGAGAAGAGATCTGATGAAGTGATAGCGGAGTCCAATGTGCTTGTCTTTGAGTGGAATGCTGAATTCTTTGCCAAGTGTATAGAACTCTAACTATCACTATACAAAACACTCTTCACCTGCTTGAAACCCAACTCTATCATCAAACCCTATAACTAGATCATCTTTTTGCTCACTTCTATCATGGCCACATACTCTACCTCTGTAGTGGATAGAGCAACGATTTTTTGAATATGTGATACCCAACTAACGACAGTAGCACCTACAGTGAAAACATATCGAGTAGTGCTTCTTATGTGATCTATCTCACCAGCAAAATCTTGATCTACGTATCCCTATAATGTCATATTACTTTTGCCAAAGCATAAACATTTGTTAATTGTACCTCGGAGATACCGTAAAATCCATTTTATCACTTCCCAATGAATTTTTCCTAGATTTGACATGAATCTACTGACGATTCACACTGCATGACTGAGATCTGGTCTCGTGCAAACCATGGCATACATTAAGCTTCCTATAGCTGAGGCATATGGCATTTTTTCCATTTCTTTCTTCTCTTCCTCTGACTCTGGAGACTAAGTCTTTGATAACTTGAAATAACCAGCTAATGGTGTGCTAACTGCCTTAGCATCACTCATGTTGAACCTTCTGAGAATCCGCTTGATGTACTTGGCCTGAGACAACTGTAAGGTTCCCTCCTTTCTGTCTCTAGTGATTCTCATCCCAAGCATTTGCTTTGCTGGACCTAAGTCCTTCATTTCAAATTTAGTGGACAACTACCTTTTCAATTTTCTGATCTCATCCATGTCTGATCTTGCAATTAGCATATCATCAACATAAAGCAAAAAAGTTATGTAACATGATTTATACCTCTTGAAATAGTAACAATGATCGGCGTTGCATTTGCGGTAGTCATTCTTTTGCATGAAGCTGTCAAATTTCTTATACCACCGGCTTGGAGCTTGTTTCAAACCATACAGAATCTTATTCAACCTACAAACAAGTTTTTTATTACCTTTCTCTGCAAAACTTCTAGTTTGTGCATGTATATCTCCTCCTCTAGATCACCATGGAGGAAAGCAATTTTTACATCTAACTGCTCGAGGTGTAAATTCTTGGCTGCAGCAATGCTCAAAACTGTCCGAATGGTTGTGTGTTTCACAATTGGTAAGAATATTTCTGAGTAGTCAATACCTTCTATTTTTCAGAAACCTTTGACCATGAGTCATGCTTTGTATCGTCTTAAACCATCATGCTCTTCTTTTATGTGGTACACCCATTTGTTTTGAAGAGTTTCTTTTCCCTTAGGAAACCTAGCCAGCTCCCAAGTTCTATTGTCGATGAGTAATTTCATCTCATCTTTCATGGCAAGTTCCCACTTTCTAGTCTCATCCACTTGACATGCTTCATCATAGCACTCTGGTTCACTTGCATCAGTTAGTAACAAGTAATCCAAATATCTCCTATTTGGTACATGCGGTCAGGAAGACCTCCTCAAAGTCAGAGTAGGAGTTTGTGGTGCTTCAGAGCACTCCTCTGTGATAGATTCTTCTATTTGGGAATTATCAATAGTCTGTTGTGCCACGTTACTGTTAGTGAAATCATCCAACTCTACAATATCAGGGTTATATAGTGCTAGATTACTTGATGATGTCGCGTCTTTGTACATAACTTTTTCATTGAAAACAACATCTCAACTTCTAATTATTTTCTTGTTTTGATCATCCCAGATGTGGTAACCAAACTCATCTTCACCATATCCAAGAAATGTGCATTTTTGAGATTTTGGATCAAGCTTGCTCCTAGCCTGATCACTTATATGTACATAAGCAACGTAACCAAAAATTTTTAAATGTGAAAGTTTTACCTCCTTTTTGCTCCATACCTCCTCCAGTAACTGGAACTGCAATGGTACTGATGGACTTCGGTTGATAAGATAAGCATCTGTGTTGATAGCTTCTTCTCAAGACTATTTTGGTAAACCTACTTGTAATCGCATACTTCTGGCTCTCTCAGTAAAGGTTCTGTTCATTCGTTCTACTATGCCATTGTGTTGGGGTGTACCTGGCATGATTCTTTCAAGTCTGATCCCATGCTCGTAGAAAAACCTTTTGAATTCTCTATCTTCATATTCACCACCATTGTCTGCTCTTAGTTTTTTGATTTTTAAGCATGTTTCATTTTCCACCACAGCTTTCCATTTCTTGAAAACATCATACACTTCAGATTTATGTCTTAAGAAATAAACCCATACCTTCCTAGAATGGTCGTCAATAAAGGTGACGAAATAGGATTTCCCGCCAATGGATGAAATTGGGCTCAATCCCCAAACATCGGTGTGCACCAGCTCTACTTTTTCTTTCTTTGGAGTTCTGCCGAATGTCTGAAAGCTGACTCTTTTCTATTTTCTGAGGATGCAGCTTTCACATTGGTCAATACTAGCTGCCTGGAGACCTAGTATCTTTCCTTTTGAATTCATGATTTTCAAACCTTTCTCACTCATGTGACCAAGTCTCTGGTGCCATAGGTTTGAATTTTCATTCCCTGCAGCAACTAAAATTGACATGCAAGCATCTGAGGTCATATAAAAAGTACTAGTTTTCTTGCCGTGCAAGCATGTCATTGCACCTTTGGAAAATTTCCAACTTTCGCCACAGAAGGTTGTAGTGTAACCTTTACTTGCAAGCTGTCCAATAGATATTAAATTTTTCTTGAAATCAGGGATATATCTGAGATCAGTTAAACTCCAGGTGGTACTTGTCAAATTTATTTTTGCTTATACTTTTCCTGCAATTTCATAAGGTTTGTCATCACCAAGATAAACATTGGCAAGATTACCGGGTACATACCTGTTAAGCATTTCTTTGTTGCCTGTTGCGTGAAATGAGGCTCCAGAGTCTAATACCCAAGACTCTCCCTTCTTTTCCAAAGAGCATAATAGTGCATCTCCTTCTCCTAAAGAAGAGGCAACATTTGCTTCGGTCTTATTTTCTAGCTCCTTCTTTTGGGATCAACATTGATTTTTGTAGTGGCCAATCTTGCCACAATTCCAACACTCGATCTGCTTTTTGTTTTGAGTCTTGTTAGAATTTCCCAGAGCTCTTGATTTGGACCGTCTGCTTCTTAATCTTCCACAGTTTTGATTTCTATTTTAATTTCTGCCCCCGGTCTGTTTCTCACCTTATGAGACCAAGGCACGCCCTTGGAGGTTAACAGTTGGCTTTCTAAGGATGTCAGTATCCTGTAGTGAAGCCATTACTTCTTCCAAATTCAAGGTTTCCTTACCAACAAGCAATGCTATGACGAGACTATCATAAGAAGGTGGTAGAGATGCCAAGAGAAGAAGTGCTTTATCTTCTTCTTCAACTTTTACACCAAGACTCATTAGTTGGGTCACGATCTTGTTGTAATCATTTATATGGTCAATAATATTTACACCTTCTTCCATTTTTAGCTGATAGAATTTTTTCTTCAAAAAAAGCTTGTTTGTTAGAGATTTTGACATGTATCTCTGTTCTAATTTATTCCATAGCTCAACAAGTGATGATTCATCTAAAACATAATATTTAACTTCATTTGACAAGTATAAACGAATAGTACTAATCGTTTTCATTTTCATCTCTACCCAATCATCATCATTGATATTTTTTGGCTTCTTCTCGATTAGCGGCTTGATCAAGTCATGTTGAATCAAGATATCCTTGACTATACTCTGCCATAAACTGAAATTGTTCTGATTTCTCCACGCCAAACTTGAATAAATTGTCATCCATTATAAAATAGTAATTTAAAGGCTGATTTTGGAAAAATCGACTGAACCAATGTGTCCGAAACGGTCAAAATAGTTAGGAATAGGTTTGAGCCAATTTATGTGTGGGTCCCGTAGATGATGTGGCAAGCAGGCCCCACTGGTGACGTGGCAGGTGGGCCCCCTAGTGACGTGGCAAAAAATTTGCAAATTCTAGGCGTGCACCTTCTACACCCTTCTATTGTTGCTTGCAATTAAATGTGTAGATATCCCCTCCTTTTCTTGTACTAAAAAAATGAAGAGACAATACCTTTTTTAAAAAAAATAATAAAAGACCTTACCCCCTTTTTAGAGACTTGTAGTGGAGGATTCAACCTTCCGCTTCATCCTTTTGCTCCATCTCTGTCTCTACGCAGAGGAAAAAAAAAAGTCCTCACTAGATGCTGCAATCACTCGTGGCTGAGAGATCCAATTGCGATCAGCAGCGAACAATTTTGTGGGGAAGCAACGAGGAGCTAATATGGCAGTGTGTGAAGTCATTGTTCACGCCTCTACGACAGCTGTCCCAGCTTCGTCTCAACGTTGCTAAACCCGAAGGTAAGCACAAATTTTTAATCACGCTCCTCAACCTCTTCGTGCTCTGATACCAGTTGTTAGGGGAACGGGATGATTACAACAACATACAGAACACAATCACACACCAAACACAAGGAAAATTATGTGGCTCGGTCAAACTTGGCCTACATCCACAGGAGAGAGGGAGTCACACTATATTATCAAGAAAAATACAGTGGAGGAGGAGAACACACTCACTCACTCAACTCTAGCTCAAACCCCTCTGCCACACACACACAACACTCTTTATTTTCTTCTCTCTGTATATTTTCTTTTTACACTCACACTATATATCATAAAGCAGTGTACATATGTATATATGAGAGAGAGGCGCATTAAGATGAAGCAGTAATAAAGAAAAATTGCATGCTCGAGGCTGTGCATGCTCCACGAGCTGTGCCATCTCAAGAAACAATAAATGCACCCACGTGGGTGGGTCAATACCAAGTGTCCTTTTGTTTCCACGGTATTCCTCCGGCATAAGTGAGTTATTAATCAAATTAAAAAAGGAGGTGTCGCCCTCTTTTACAAAAAAAAAAAAAAAAACATATTTTTCAACTTACCAAATTATAAATTAGAAGTTTAATTATTACTTTACGAAATAAATTAGGGCAATTAAAGGAGGCGGTAGTGTGGAGTGCCACTACAAGGAGAAAAAAAAAAAAAATTGGAGTGCCACAATAGTAAAAAAGAAGTTTGTGTGGCAATATGTGAGGCAGTCGTAGTGTGTTATGCAATCTTTATCAACGTGACAATTAGAAGGTCTTTTGTCCGATTTTGCTAACATTTGAAGAGCACGTTCAGGATTTGTCGACCTTTCATACGGACGGTGGAGATCTATTTCAGAGTTTTGGAAGACCTGATTTTGTAGTACTAACAGTAACTGTGTTCGGGTGACTTCTTTCCGCTCATTCTTATTTTATCACTATTCTTTTAGGAATCATTTTTGCTCTAAGTTTGTGGGCATTTTTGGTGATTGTACTGCTGTAATTTTTGCTTCCATTATAGTGGAAATTTTATTGGGTTTCATAGGCCCCGTGGTTTTTACCCTTCACATTGGAGGGGTTTTCCACGTTAAAAATCATGGTGTTCCCATTGTGATGTGTGATTTATTATTATTGTTGGTTGGTTATTTTTACCTGTCACAGATTTAATTTTGGGAAAGATTTATCCACTGTGTTAGTGTTCCTATTACTTTCCCAAAAAGTCGTATCAGAGTCAGGTTCATATAAAATATGGAAGACAACGTAGGTACTATATGCAAGCTCACAACTTCAAATTATTTAATTTGGAAACCAAAGATGGAGGATATTCTCTATTGTAAGGATTTATTTGATCCGATTGAGTTGGATAGTGATAAGCCGGAAAAACAAACTGAAGCTGACTGAGAGAAAATGCATAGGAAAGCAGTTGGCATAATCAAATAGGGGGTGGATAATACTGTAACAACCCAGGGAATTTTAAATAATTTATGATAATAAAGAAGATATAAAGGGAAGAAAGAAAAAATTCAAAAAGGGTGGCAACAAACATTTGTCAACAAATAGACTGGTCTTGTTGATGAATGTTCTTCATAACTCGTCGACGAGGAAATACTGAGAGGGGGCTTTTCATGAACTGAAATCCGTCGACGAGTTCATGATTTCGTCACCGAATTTTGTACAGGACTTGTCGACGAATCGACGTGTCTCGTCAATGAATCCCTGTGTATAAAAAGTGGAATTCTTTCATTTCAACATGAATTTCTTGCATGCCTTCTCTCTCTCTCTAGAAATTTCGGCCCTTCCACCTTCTCTCTTTGATTCCGAGCCAAATTTAGCTTGATTCGACGATCAGAAGCTACCATGAGACTCTTGGGAAGATTCTATACAATATAGGCATAGTAGATCTTTGATTTCAGTAGTTTGGGAACATCCCAAAACCAAGGTAAATAAGTTATTTTGGAATTTCTTTAGTAAATATGGTCCTTTGGAGCTTAGGAAGTATTATAAGGGTGTCTTGCTAAAGTTTGAGGAATGTGGAATTTTTA
Organism: Malania oleifera; assembly: GCF_029873635.1. Taxonomy (NCBI): domain Eukaryota; kingdom Viridiplantae; phylum Streptophyta; class Magnoliopsida; order Santalales; family Ximeniaceae; genus Malania; species Malania oleifera. The sequence continues at coordinate 92,114,958 of NC_080426.1, read as the reverse complement.
ATTTCCAGGGTCTCGTTTTGTTGATCTTGGGTCGAATTTCGAGAAGCAAGTAAGGGGAAATAATTTATAATGGCTTTTTTATAATTTTAAAATGACTAGTTTTGAGTATGAATTCTTATATACATACAGGTATAATTTTCTAAACCTTGCTGGTATGGAAAATAATGTTTTTAGGTAGATAAATTATATTGAAAAATATTTGTGTGGTTGAAACCATTTTGATAATTAAATGATTGTGATTAATGTGGAATGAGGAATCATTGAGACTGTGAATATAGTTTGGCTGCAAAGTTTGCCTGGTTGAATATGCAGATTGATTGCAGATACTAATGTTGTGTATACAGTGGTAGAATTGTGGGTGTGTGGCATAATTGGTTTGCGGTTGACTTGTGTTGTGGTTCATGTAAATTGTGATATAGTGTTGGCAGTGGTATGAGGAGGTCGTTATATCGTACCTGGTATAACTGTCATATAATGTTGGCAGTGGTATGAGGAGGACATTATATGGACGTTTAAATTGGGAGGTGAACTTTGGCAGTGGTATGAGGAGGTTGTTTACCTACTTACTATGAAAGGGCTGCTGTTTTGTGGCCTGTTTGATTTGATTAGTCCTGCGTGGACCAATCCTGTGTGGACGTTGATGTTGTAGTTTGAGTAGTCCTGTGTGGACATTGATGCTGTGTGATTTGATTAGTCCTGTGTGAACCAGTCTTGTGTGGACATTGATGCTGTGTGATTTGATTAGTCCTGTGTGGGCCAGTCATGTATGGACATTGATGTTGTGTGATTTGATCCTACATAATTGATTATGATATGGGCACATGCATGAAATTGTGTGAAGTGATTGTGTCGGATGTGTACGACTATTAATTAATTTAGTATTTAGGGTAAAGTAGATTACTCCACCCGAGGGCTTGCTGAGAAAGGCGAGTACGCTGGTAATTAATTGTGGATACCAGAGTAGATGGAAGCCACTTGTATGGGCGGGTGATCTTCCCTATTCTTGGTCACTTTACCTGAATACATAACCCGAAAGCTTACTGAGAAAGGTGAGTGCCCTGGTGTTAGCACTAAAGCAGAGGGAACCTACTTGTATGGGGAAGTAGATTTCCTTATTCTCGAAAACTAACATGAAAATACTGATGATTATGGGTATGTGATTGGATGATAAAGACGTTGACCTTGTGTGATTATGGGCATGTTATCTGGACATTTGGTGAATCGTGTGTACACTTTAGATGGATATTTTAATTATATTGTAAGCACTTCAGCCACACACTATTATAAATTATTTCTTCCTTACTAAGAGGTGTCTCACCCTGTCATATGTTAAATCTTTTCAGGTGATCGAGCTTAGATAGCTCCAAGGCAGGGTAGTTGTGTGAGTGAAACTGGAAGAGTTATGATTTAGTTTTTATGTTTCTTTATATTCCTTCCAGGTCTGTAATATGGTAAATATGGATATATGGTATAAGTTTGTTGATGCTCAAATATAGAACTCTGGTATTTTATGTTCAAGGTTTTATTATTATTTCTCCGCTGCGTAAATGGTATCAAAGACGCGTGTCGTTCTCATAACACTTCGGGCCCCACGTGGCGGGTCTGGAGTGTTACAGTTGGTATTAGAGCATAACGGTCTTGCAGACTTTAGGAGGATTAATACTAGAGTATAGGTTTGAATTGAATAAGGGTAGGAATGGGTAGAATAGGGAATTGACAGAAGTTTGAGGTTGTTTCGTAATTCGAAAGCAGAAATCCCTTAATGGACTTCTGTGATTTTCTAAATCAGTTGACCGTTTTAGAAAACAACAGTAAATCCATTGACGGTGATGTTTTCGAGTTGTGAAACCGAGATTTGAATTTAAATATTTGAAGTTTAGATGATTGTGGATAAATAGATGTTGGATGTTTAATTAAGGATATGGATATTAATTTGGTTTTTCGTTATGATGTGTATGTCAAATATATAAAGATATGGAGATTCTGAATTGCCTTTGTTGTACATTTATATTCATGGATGGATCCTAGAGGTAATGGCGTGAATGAAGGAGGAGGAAGTGAGATGGGAGCTTTTAGCGGGGACGAGGTTGACACCTCTAGGCTATTACGAGGAATAGCTCACCAGGTTAGGGAAGAAATGAGACAAGATTTTGCGGGAACAAGCTATCCACCAGTGCACCAGGGTTGCACTATTGATTAGTTTACATGTAACGACCTGCTTAATTTCCATGTTTTTTTTTGTTATACAATGATTTCTACATGCTCTGATACCATACTGGGGGTAAACCTAATCATTAGCCTAAGCAGTGAGAGCAGAAATCAAATAAACATTTCCATATACATAATTATATACAATACCAGAGTGCTAATAGGTTTCCCAAAATTACATATATCACTGTTCCCAAAATATCCTCAACTGGTGAGGGCTATACAAAAACACTCCCAAAAATATACTCACTCTTTACTGATAGGGTAGTACAGTGGCCCCTCTTTCTGCGAGCCTAATCTACGAGCCTACCTGGATCACCTGAAAAATGATTTAGCACTGGGATGAGCCAACACTCAGTAAAACGAAATATGTTATTACTAGTGTGTGGCAAATGAGCTATAATATTATGAAAATCTGTTTTCATATAATCCTGTATAACTGAATAGGTAAATACAGTACAAGTAATAAAATTCACCACCCTTTTCATGTTGCTTAACATAACAGTATTGTAGGTTACTATTCAAAATACTTCTACTATACATAAGTATGTTCTCTGTTTCTGTAAATCTGTACATACGTAATAGTAACTAAAAATTTTCCTGGTGGATAACTGTATGTCATGATTTAACCCCTTATGACAGGGTTGTGTGGCCCGTAGGTGGGATCTACACTAGCTGACCGACCAGAGTAAATCACTATACTGCCTCAGTCTGATCTGCCCACCTCAACTCATATCTGATGGGGAGCCTGTCCACGTCAAGGGCCTAGGTGATCGACCTACTACCACGTATTATCTAAATAGGTGGTTGCACTTATAACATAATATCTGTAGCGACGGTACCATGCTCTGTAACTGTATGGTCCAACAAGGTCTAATACTATATAATATATCTCTTTATACAACTATCTGATTTACCATGATTCTAAAATAACTGTAATAACCATGATACTGAATAAACTGTAATTGTAATCCATACGTCATGGTACTAAGAACTGTATAATCATAATACTGAAAACTGCATAATCATAGTACTGAAATTCGTATAATCATGGTACTGAGATTCGTATAATCATGGTACTAGAATTCGTATAATCATGGTACTAAGATTCATATAATCATGGTATTAGAATTCGTAAAACATATCTCCGTACTCTATTCATATTCTCAAGCCACACCATACTTTAATACATAATATTCATAATTTAATAAACTGTATAATATTTTAAAATTTCCTAGCATAGCATATTTCTTTTACCTGACTACTGGAAAGCCCCTATGGTTTACTGGCCTAACACTCGCAGGGCCTCCTACACAACACCCTGAAAACAACATTTGTTAGAATAAAATATCAGTATTTCTTTGCCTATATCATTTTCTATAACTGTAAGAAGGCCAAAATTGGACTAAAAGGTCTTACCCTGAATTTGGGATGAAATCCAACTTTGCTTCACCAACGATACACTCCGGTAGACTTGCAGAGAACTTTGCCAGGAGCGTCGTGGTGGCTTCGGATCGTCGATCTGGTGACTGGTGATGACGAAATTGAAGAGAGAAGGGAGAGGGACCATAGAAGAGAGAGAGGAGAGAGAGAGAGAGAGAGAGAGAGAGAAAGAGAGAGTACTAAAAATGTGATAAAAATCCGAGTTTTCACTATTTATAGGGCCAGATTCATCAACGAGACACGTCACCTTGTCGACGAGTCCTTCAGTAAATTTGTCGATGAACCTTACCCTTCGTCGACGAAATTTAGAGCAACCCAAAACCTTCCCTCTGTATTTTCTCGTCGACGAAATGGGACCTCATCGACGAGATCCTGAAGACCTTCGTCGATGAAATCCTGCATTTGTCGACGAAGCCTGGTAGTTTCCTGAAATTTTTCTCCTCCTATTTCTATTTCCATTTCTCTCCCTCATTATTATTTAAAATACTATTATTCTTCGGGTTATTACATTCTCCCCTCCTTATAAAATTTCGCCTTCGAAATTTACTATTTGTATCTCTGTCTATACACTCCATCATCCAGTAAAAGAAAAGGGTTTACTTATTTTATTACTTGCCCTTACTTATGACGGAGGAATACCATGGTTACATGGGTAGTTCTTAGAGATTACAACCATAAAAGAAAATTCTCCCAAAACCAAAATGCTATCTAACCTATGCTCTACATTACAATTACACTTGACTCAACAAAATAAAACTATTATCTTAGCATATACATCAATACTATAATTCATCAAATAAATAGGGATATTTCCATCTGATTTCATCTTCAAGCTCCCATAAGGCTTCTTTAATCGTGTGGTTTCTCCATAGAACTTTTACTAGTGGTATCTTCTTGTTGTGCAATTCTTGTTCTTTTCTATCTAGGATCTGTACTGGAGCTTCTTCATATGCTAAAACCTCACTTACTTCCAATTCCGCGTGGTTGATGATATGGGAAGGATATGGGACGTATTTTCTTAGCATAGAAACATGAAATACGTCATGAACTCGAAATAGAGATGGCGGTAAAGCTAGCCGATAGACTACTGACCCAATCTTCTCAAGTATCTCAAATGGGCCAATAAACCTAGGGTTCAACTTACCCTTATTCCCAAATCTCAAGATCCCCTTGAGTGGAGTTATTCTTAGAATACATGATTACCCACTTCAAATTCTAGTTCTCGATGGTGAGTATCCGTGTAGCTTTTCTGCCGACTCTGCACTACACTGATCCTATCTCGAATAAGTCGGACATTATCACACGCTTGCTAAATTATCTCTGGATCCAAAACTTGCATTTCACCTACGTCATCCTAGAAAAGAGGAGATTGACATCTCCTACCATATAATGCCTCGTAGGGCGTCATGCCGATGCTAGTCTGATAACTATTATTATAAGCAAATTGAACTAGCGAAAAAAACTGAATACAGCTATCTCCGAAGTCTAGCACACAAGCACGAAGCATATCTTCTAATACTTTAATTGTTCTCTTAGTCTAACCATTGATATGAGGATGGAAAGTCGTGCTGAATGCTAGCTGAGTCCCTAGTGCCTCCTGTAAACTCCTTTAGAACCGTGACGTAAAATGTGGATCATGGTCCGAGACTATGGATACCGGCACTCCATAGGGTTGAACAATCTCTTGTATATATATCTCTGCTAACCGGTTCATAGGGTAGCTGACTTCAATAGGCAGAAAATGTGTTGTCCTTGTCAACCTATCAACCACCACCCAAATGGCATTCTGACCATGCAGCACCGGCGGTTCCAATAACAAAATCCATGGATACATGGTCCCACTGCCATTCAGGAATGAAAGTGGTTGTAATTGACTAGCCGGTCTCTAGTGCTCAACTTTAACCTGCCGGCACGTCAAACATTGCCGCACAAACTCTGCTATCTCCCTTTTCATACCACTCCACCAGAAATACTCCCACAAATCCCTATACATTTTTGTACTACCAGGATGAACAGTGTATAGAGATTTGTGTGCCTCCTCTAAAATCATCCTCTTGATGTTGTCATCTGCAGGCACACACAATCTGGTGCGAAATCTCAAAGCTCCATCGTCAGAAATACTGAATTCCTCTCACTGACCATCCTGTATTCTGGCAAACACTTCCACTAACTCTGGATCATCTCTTTGAGCAGCTTTAATCTTTTCATACAATGTGGGTTGTACCACCAAACTGGCAATAAGCGCCTGAGAATCATCCTCCACTAATTCCACACCAAGTCTTTCTAAGTCCATCTGAATCGGATGCTGAATTACCGCTACTAGTTGTGTTGTGTCTCTTGATTTACGGCTCAAAGCATTAGCCACCACATTTGCTTTACCTGGGTGGTAATTGATGGTGCAGTAGTAATCCTTAATAAGCTCCAACCATCTCCTATGCCACATATTCAACTCTTTTTGTGTAAAGAAGTATTTTAGGCTCTTATGATCAGAAAATATCTCACACCTCTCACCATAAAGGTAATGCCTCCAGATCTTCAGTGCATGTACAACGGCAGCCAATTCTAGATCGTGAGTAGGGTAGTTCTTTTCATATTCTTTCAACTGCCTGGATGCATATGCTATCACCCTACCATGCTGCATTAACACACAACCAAGCCCTTTCAAAGACACGTCACTTTAAATAACATAACCATCGCCTCCTAATGGAATCGTCAGAATTGGTGCAGTGACAAACCGCTACTTTAATTCCTGGAAGCTCTACTCACATTCTTCATCCCACACAAATTTGGCATTTTTCCTAGTCAACCGCATGAGAAGACTTGACAAAGCTGAAAATTCCTCCACAAATCGGTGGTAATAACCTGCTAGTCCTAAGAAGCTCCTAACTTCCTGCACATTTCTCAGCCTAGCCCAATTTACTACCTCGTCAATCTTGCTGGGATCCACTGAAATACCGTCTCCTGAGATCACATGGCCTAAAAATGCAACCTTCTCAAGCCAAAACTCACACTTGCTAAACTTGGCATAGACCTTCTCCTCTCCGAGTATCTGCAGCACCTGTCTCAAATGTACCTCATTCTCCTCAAAACTCCTCGAGTACACCAGTATATCATCAATGGAAACTACTATAAACTGATCTAGATACTGGTGAAAAACTATGTTCATCAAGTCCATGAACACAGCCAAGGCATTCGTCAGACCAAATGGCATAACGAGAAATTCATAGTGCCTGTACCTGGTCCTGAAGGCTGTCTTCGCGATGTCCTCCACTTTTACTCTCACTTGATGATACCCGAATCTGAGGTCAATCTTAGAATATCCTGTGTACCCCGGAGCTGATCAAAAAAATAGTCTATACGGGGTAGAGAATATTTATTCTTAATAATAACTTTGTTTATCTCCCTGTAATCAATACACATCCTCATGGACCTGTATTTCTTCTTTACGAATAACACTGGAGCTCCCCATGGCAATACACTGGGTCGTATAAACCCCTTGTTTAGCAAGTATTGCAACTATTCCTTTAATTCTCTCAATTCAGCTGAAGCCATACAGGAAGGAACCTTAGAAATCGGCAGAGTCCCTGGAGGTAAATCTATAGGAAAATCCACCTCACGCACAGGAGGCAACCCTGGTAGCTCCTCTAGAAAAACATCTAGAAATTATCGTACTACTGGGGTGCTATCAATCTTTAATTCATTTTCAGATACTTCTTTCACAAATGCTATAAACCCTAGACCTCCATCCAGAAGTAATCCACTCGCCTGCACGGCTGACACTAACTACGTTGGAGCACATACCCGTGAACCAATGAATCTGAATCCCTGCTCTTCAGGAGGTCTAAAAATTACTTCTTTCTGGAAACAATCAATGCTAGCGTGATTGGCAGCCAATCAGTCCATACCCAGTATTATATCGAACCCACACATATCAAACACAATAAGATCTGTTGGTAGTACTTTCCCCTGAATTTCTATCAGATAGCCCTTAAGTATCCTCTGACATCTTATCTCGAATCTTGATGGTGTAGCTATTGATAGCGCTATATCTAACGACAGTGTCTCACACTCAGATAATTTAATATAAGATGCAGAAATGAAAGAATGAGTAGCACCTAAGTCAAAAAGAACAATAACTGGATATGATAAAACAGTAAATGTACCGATCACCACATTCGTAGCAGCCTCTGCTTCACCCGGCGTCAGAGTATATACTCATGTTGGGGCCACATTTCTCTGTTGGCCACCCCGAGGAGCCTAGTATCCTCCCCGAGCTGCCTGATGTCCTCCCTGATATGGACTAGGAGTTGGGACCTGGTCCTACTGACCTGGGCATTCACGTACCACGTGACCGGGTCTCCCTCAATGATAACATACACCTCTGCATACCCGACACTCTCTCAAATGATGTCTCCCGCATGTCTGACATACTGGGTAAGATAGCACACCCTGGTTCCTATAAGGTCCTATCATCTGCCTCTGGTCTCCCCTATTGCGACCTCCTCACCATGGACCCCTACTAGAGCCAGCCTGAAAACCCTGAGGCGCAGGCCGCTTCCTCTGACTCTGAGTTGCTACACCCCTCTGAATGCCACTCTCAATAATCGCAGCTCTATCTACAACATCTGTGAATGTCTGAGCCCTGAAACCAATCACCTTCTCAAACAAGTTCTGCCTCAGTCCCTTTTCAAACTTCCTTATATTTTTCTCTTCATCAGGTGCTAGATGTGGAGCAAAACACGACAACTTGAAAAACCAAGCCGCATACTGGGATATAGTCATCTGCCCCTGTACCAAATGCAAAAACTCTGCTGTCTTTGCACTCCGAACGATCGCGGGGAAATACCGCTCGAATAATGGATCCTTAAATCAGTCCCATGTCACTGGAACTGGAACCGGCCTCTGCTCCTTTATCAGATGCACTGCTCTCCACCAGCGCTTCGCCTCCCCTATCAACTTGAATGTTGCAAATACTACCTTCTGCTCATTTGTACATGCAAGTACCGCCAGCGTCTCTTCGATATCTTGGAACCAATTCTCAGCTACTATCGGGTCATCTCCTCCAGCAAAGGATGGGGGTTTCATACGCATAAACTACTTAATTGAACAGCCACGCTCCCCAAAACTCCTGGCCATCTCAGCCATCACCTGCTGAGTGACGCTACATAGTACAACATCTATATCTCTTCCACCTATGCTGGAAGGTCTTGGCCTATCCTCCCCAGCATTCGTGCCACTACTTCTTGGGTCTATCCTGAAAACAAGAAACACACTTAAGCACTTTACCTCCTATACAGACCTATCCTATAACAACTCAAAATTAATTACCTTCCCCAACCTTAACTCAATATCTAGTTCTGCCACCTAGACACACGACCCGACAATAGTTTACTATGGTTTTCCTGAAATCGTCACCCCAGGAAAAACACAAAAACCACCACGGTAATCATGTACCCAGACATAGAACAAACCTCAAATCCTTTCCTATACTCTGGTATTGCTTCCGCTGCACTCTAAAGTTTACATAACCTAGTAATCTAAGCTTTGATACCAAACTGTAACGACCTGCTTAATTTCCATGTTTTTTTTTTTTATACAATGATATTCTACATGCTCTAATACCATACTGGGGGTAAACCCAATCATTAACCTAAGCAGCAAGAAGCATAAATCAAATAAACATATTCATATACATAATTATACACAATACCATAGTGCTAACAGGTTTCCCAAAATTACATATATCACTGTTCCCAAAATATCCTCAACTGGTAAGGGCTATACAAAAACACTCCCAAAAATATACTCTCTCTACTGACAAGGCAGTACTGTGGCCCCTCTATCTGCGAGCCTGATCTGCTCGCCTACTTGGATCACCAAAAAAATGATTCAACATTGGGATGAGCCAATGCTTAGTAAGACGAAATATGCTATTACTAGGGTGTGGCAAATGAGCTATAATATTATGAAAATCTGTTTTCATATAATCCTATATAACTGAATGGGTAAATACAGTACAAGTAATAAAATTCACCACCCTTTCCATGATGCTTAACATAACAGTATTGTAGGTTACTATTCAAAATACTTCTATTATACATAAGTATGTTCCCTGTTTCTATAAATCTGTACATACGTAATAGTAACTGAAAATTTTCCCTATAGATAATTGTGTGTCATGATTTAACCCCTCATGATAGGGTTGTGCGGCCCGTAGGTGGGATCTACACTGGCTGGCCAACTAGGGTAAATCACTATACACCCTCGGTCTGATCTGCCCACCTTAACCCATGTCTGATGAGGAGCCTGTCCACGTCAAGGCCCTAGGTGATCGACCTACTACCACGTATTATCTAAATAGGTGGTTGCACTCATAACATAATATTTGTAGCAACGGTACCATGCTCTGTAGTTGTATGGTCCAACAGGGTCTGATACTATATAATATATCTCTATATACAACTATCTGATTTACCATGATTTTGAAATAACTATAATAACCATGATACTGAATAAACTGTAACCGTAATCCATACGTCATGGTATTGATAACTATATAATCATAACACTGAAAATTGCATAATCAAAGTACTGAAATTCGTATAATCATGGTACTAGAATTCGTTTAATCATGGTACTGAGATTCGTATAATCATGGTACTAGAACTCGTATAATCATGGTACTAGTATTCATAAAACATATCTCTGTACTATATTCATATTCTTAAGCCACACCATATTTTAATACATAATATTCATAATTTAATAAACTGTATATTATTTTAAAATTTCCTAGTATAGCATATTTCCCTTAGCTGACTATTGGAAAGTCCCTATGGTTTATTGGCCTAACACCTGCAGGGCCTCCTATACAACACCCTAAAAACAACATTTGTTAGAATAAAATATCAGTTTTTCTTTGCCTATATCATTTCCTATAACTGTCAGAAGGCCAAAAATGGACTAAAACGCCTTACCCTGAATTTGGGATGAAATCCAACTTCGTTTCACCAATGATCCGCTCCAATAGACTTGCAGAGAACTTTGCCATGAGCGTCGTGGTGGCTTCGGATCATCGATTCGGCGACTGGAGGGGCCAAAATCAAAGAGAGAAGGGAGAGGGACCGTAGGAGAGAGAGAGAGAGAGAGAGAGAGAGAGAGAGAGAGAGAGAGCACTGAAAATGTGATAAAAATATGAGTTTTCACTACTTATGGGGCCAGATTCGTCGACAAGACACGTCACCTCGTCGACGAGTCCTTCAATAAATTCATCGATGAACCTTACCCTTCATCAACGAAATTCAGAGCAGCCCAAAACCTTCACTTGATATTTTCTCATCGATGAAACAGGACCTCGTAGACGAGATACTGAAGACCTTCGTCGACGAAATCCTACATTTGTCGATGAAGCCTGGTAGTTTCCTGAAATTTTTATCCTCCTATTTCTGTTTCCATTTCTCTCCCTCATTATTATTTAAAATACTATTATTCTTTGGGTCACTCCATTACACGTTTGAAACCCTCATCTTTTGAGGGTGGTACTGATCCAATTAAGGTTGAGATGTGGATGCAAGAAATGGAGAAAATCCTGGCCGTGTTGAATTGTATTGAGGAGCAGAAGATCCTTTTCGCCACTTTCAAACTGATTGGAGAAGCTGAACGGTGGTGGCATGCTATGAAACTATTGGAGGAACAACGAGTGGTACCAATAGCAATGACATGGGTTCGCTTCAAGCAAGTCTTCTATAACCGATATTTTCCTACCACCACTAGAAATGCAAAGGCAGAAGAATTTTTCAGCTTGACTCAGGGGCGCCTTACAGTTCAGCAGTACGCTGCTAAATTTCTGGAGTTATCTCATTTTGCACCTTTTGTGGTTCCTGATGAATATTAGAAGGTGTGGTGGTTCGAGAGGGGCCTGAATCATAGGATCTATGAGCATATGGCGTGTTTGCAAATTCAGGATTTCACGGAGATGGTGGAGAAAGCTATAGTGGCAGAGTCAAGTCTGCAGAGGGGTACAGAGGCATCAGAATGAAGGAAGAGGCCTGCATCTCCACGATCCCGAATAAATGTCCGTCAAGGGTCGTGGAGGGGATACAGAGATGCAGTAGGCCAGGGTTCAAAAAGAGGTGATCGGGGTCGACAGGGCGACTCGTCACGCCCCCATTGTTTTAGGTGCAATCAATGACATTGGGGAGAATGTTGGGGCAAGGGTGTTATATGCTATAGGTGTGGAAAAAATGGTCACATAGCTCGGGAATGTTGAGAACCGATGAATAATACACCAACCCCGAACCAAAATCGGAACCAAAGGAACAATCTAGTGACTTGCGGCTGCGGTGGCCCGCGCGCGTGTCTATATGTTTGGTACGCCTGAAGAGGGCAACACTAAGGGCCCAGGTAATATATTTATGTGTAATATGGTTATGTTAAATAAGTGTGTTAATGTTGGTTAAGTTGGCATGATTTGATGACTGTGTATATTTAAGTTATTTAAAATTTATAAATGTGGTAAATTAACTTAATGGTGTGTAAATGGGTGATTAACGAATTTTGAGGATGAAATTCTTTTTAGGGGGGAAGAATGTAACAACCTAGGGAATTTTAAATAATTTACGATAATAAAGAAGATATAAAGGGAAGAAAGAATAAATTCAAAAAGGGTGGCAGCAAACATTCATTGACGAATAGACTAGTCTTGTCAACGAATGTTCTTCATAGCTCGTCGACAAGGGTAAATGTCTCATCGATGAGGAAATACCGAGAGGGGGCTTTTCACAAACTGAAATTCTTCAACGAGTTCATGATTTTGTTGCTGAATTTTGTACTGAACTCATCGACGAATTGATGTGTCTCGTCGACGAATCCTTATGTATAAAAAGTGGAATTCTTTCATTTCAGTGCGAATTTCTTGCATGTCTTCTCTCTCTCTTTAGAAATTTTGGCCCGTCCACCTTCTCTCTTCGATACCGAACCAGATTTAGCTTGGTTCGACAATCAGAAGCTACCACGAGACTCCTGGGAAGATTCTCTGCAATATAGGCGGAGTAAATCTTTGATTTGAGTAGTTTGGGAAACATCCCGAAACCTAGGTAAATGAGTTATTTTGGAATTTCTTTAGTAAATATGGTCATTTGGAGCTTAGGAAGTATTATAAGGGTGTCTTGCTAAAGTTTGAGGAATGTGGAAATTTTAATTTCCAGGGTCTCATTTTGTTGATCTTGAGTCGAATTAATTTCGAGTAGTAGGTAAGGGGAAATATTTTATAATGGATTTTTTCATAATTTTAAAACGATAAGTTTTGGGTATGAATTCTTATATGCATACAGGTATAATTTTCTAAACCTTGCTGGTATGGAAAATAATGTTTTTAAGTAGATAAATTATATTGAAAAATATATGTGTGGTTGAAACCATTTTTGATAATTAAATGATTGTGATTAATGTGGAATGAGGAATCATTGAGACTACGAATATTGTTTGGCTGCGAAGTCTGCCTGGTTGAATATGCTGATTGATTGAGGATACTGATGTTGTGTATACAGTGGTAGAATTGTTGATGTGTGGCATGATTGGTTTGCGGTTGACTTGTGTTGTGGTTTATGTAAATTGCGATATAGCGTTGGCAGTGGTATGAGGAGGTCATTATATCGTACCTGGTATAACCGTTATATAACGTTGGCAGTGGTGTGAGGAGGTTGTTATATGGACATTTATATTAGGAGGTAAACATTGGTAGTGGTATGAGGAGGTTGTTTACCTATTTACTATGAACGGAGTGCTGTTTTGTGGCTTGTGTGATTTGATTAGTCCTGTGTGGACCCATCCTGTGTGGACGTTGGTGTTGTAATTTGAGCAATCCTGTGTGGACATTTATGCTGTGTGATTTGATTAGTCTTGTGTGGACCAGTCCTATGTGGACATTGATGTTGTGTGATTTGATTAGTCCTGTGTGGGTCAGTCCTGTATGGACATTGATGTTGTGTGATTTCATTCTGTGTGGATTGATTATGATATGGGTGCATGCATGAAATTCTGTGAAGCGATTGTGTTGGTTGTGTACGACGATTAATTAATTAAGTATTTAGGGAAAAATAGATTACTCCACCCGAGGGCTTGCTGAGAAAGGTGATTACGCTGGTAATTAATCGTGTATACCAGAGTAGAGGGAAGCCATGTGTATGGGCTTGTGATCTTCCCTATTCTCGGTGACTTTACCTAAATACATAACCCGAGGGCTTACTAAGAAAGGTGAGTGCCCTGGTATTAGCACTAGAGTATAGGGAACCTACTTGTATGGGCGGGTAGATTTCCTTATTCTCGAAAACTGACATTAAAATACTGATGATTATGGGTATATGATTGGATGATAAAAACATTGACCTTGTGTGATTATGGGCATGTTATCTAGACTTATGGTGAACTGTATGTACACTTTAGATGGATATTTTAATTATATTGTAAACACTTCAGCCACACACTATTATAAACTATTTCTTCCTTACTGAGAGGTGTCTCACCTCGTCATATGTTAAATCTTTTTAGGTTATCCAGGTGATTGAGCTTAGATAGCTCCAGGGCAGGGTAGTTGTGTGAGTGAAACTGGAACAGTTATGATTTAGTTTTTATGTTTCTTTATATTTCTTCCAGGTCTTTGATATGGTAAATATGAATATATGGTATAAGTTTGTTGATGCACAAATATAGAACTCTGGTATTTTATGTTCAAGATTTTATTATTATTTCTCTGCTGCGTAAATGGTATCAGAGACGCGTGTCATTCTCATAACACACCGAGCCCCACGTGGCGGGTCCGGGGTGTTATAAATACTGTTTTTCATCATATGGCTCAAGAGACAGATGCCCAAATACTTTGGAATAAGTTGGAGAGTCTTTATAAGAGAAAGACTGCTCACAACAAAGCTTTTGCAATTAGAAAGCTTGTAAATTTGAAGCTTAATGAAGGAAAATTTGTTACTGAGCATTTGATCGATTTCCAGTATTTGGTAAACCGGCCAACTAACCAACATGAAGATAATTTTAGAGGATGAACTACAAGCTTTGTTGCTGTTGGCCTTACAAGGCTTAAAATCTTGTTATCTTGTTTTGATGCTAACAAACAAGTGAAATTTAATGTATTTGTGTGAGTAATGTTGTTTTAGGGCTCATATATGAGAAAGCAAGGTCAAAGTGCTCACAAGGATCAAATGAAGCTTAAAAGAGTCAAAGCATGGATTTAAAGATGATATATTAAAACTTGACGAATATGAGGACATGAATGATTTGTTGAAAACCAAGGAATGTTAAAGTCAAAAGAGCCAAAGAAAAGCAAAGTGAGAAAGTTCAAAGAATATGTAATCTTGAAGAAAAGATGGAAGCTTGAAGAAAAGATGGACTCAATCCAAGGACAAAACATGAAGACTCAAGAACCTAGAATGAGAAAAGTCTTAGAAGTCTCATGTAAGTGCTTTAATGTTTAAAATATCATTTGAAATATTTTGAAGCTTTTAGGTTAACTTATTGGACCTAGATACCTTTTAACATACTTGGAAAATATTTTTATAAGGTTAAAAATTATTTTTAAAAAAGTTATAAAATGTTATGGCCAAAACACTGAAGCGGGGTCACTACTATCAGACATCTGAACACTGTTCACGGGAGGGACTTTAGCCATCTGAACAGCACACAGAATGACCTCAGACGTCTGAACTCGTCACTTCAGACGTCTGAAGATTTTCTAAAAAAAATATAAAGTGGCAGTAGTTATTCACACGTCTGAACCCGGCACTTCAAACATCTGAACTTGACACCTCAGACGTCGGAACCCTACTTCAGACATCTGACCCTGTGTCTAGTTCATTTTTAAAGGGGTTTTAGGAACTTTAGATGACTAAAATCGAATCTTCAGACATCTGAACACTGTTCAACGAGAACATTTTTTAAATTCTAATATTTTAAAATATAGCCGTTTGAGCTCCAAACTTTCTAAAAACTTGGAAAACTCTCTAAGGAAACTTTTGCAACATGGAAACAAGTTTGAAAGCCTATAAATACATGGTTTTGCAAATCAAAATATATCCAAGAATTGAAAAATCTGTTAGTAAAGCTGAAAGCACTCTTGTTCTTCCAAAGCTCTCTTGTTCACTCATTTCAAAACTCTTTTGCTAAGATATTCTAAAGTGCTGATCCTTCTTCCTTTGAATTCCTACTGCTAATCTTCTTCTAAGAAGGATATTGGTGAATTCTACACTTGAGCTTCATTCTATTTCATATTGATATTTTACATTCAAGTATATAGTGCTGAAATTGTACTAATTTGCTCTTTGAGAGAGTATACTTGTACGCAGATCTTATCTTGTGTTTCTTGTAGTTCTTTGATGTTCCAATGATTGTTTTGGATTGTTGGCTAAGCAAGGGGATATTGCTTAGAAAGGTGGGCTCTAGCCTAGTTAAGGAGTGACCGGACCAGGGAATATCGTTTGGAGAAGGCGGGCTCTAGCCTTAACAAAGGAGTGTTGTAAAGGTTTGTTCCACCCGTCAACAGAACAGGTTTAGTGAATCCTTTGGTGGTTTGCCAAAAGCGAGGACGTAGGCTGTGTTGAAGCTAAACCTCATAAAAATCTCCATCTCACTCTCTTTTTCCCTTACTCTTTATTCTCAACATATTTAAATTGCGTGGATGGTTTATTTGATAATCATATATACTACGTGATATTTGGAAATCAAACAAACTTAAGGTTTAATTTTGATTTGGGTTGCGGAAACTGAAAGGGAGTACGTTGGTTACACCATATCTTGCAGAAACCTTACGGGAGTACGTTACTTGGTTAACGTCCCAAAGATAAATTTACTAAGAGTTTATTTGAGTTCTAAATATTTGGAAAGAGTGATTTGATTCATCTATATAGGGCTTTACATCAGCAAGCATAAATTCTCATTCACTACAGGACTTGGTTCAAATTTGCTAAATATAAACAAACAACCATCTTGAGTTGTTATATCACCAAAGTGCTGAATACTTTATATCTTGGTTTGGTTGTTTGTTGTTTAACTTGTACTTGGCAAATAAATTGATTGTTTGGCTTGAAGATTGTGTTTAATTGATTGGTTGTTTAATTGTGTTATTGATTGGATAAAAGAACTAAGTTCTTGATTGATTAAAGAATTAAAAAAAAAAAAAAGTCAAGAATTGGTTAAAAGAAATAAAAGAAGTTTAAGATATTTTAAAAGGAATCAAAAGAAATTTTTTAGAATCCAATTCACCCCCCCCCTCTTGGGAAGCTATTCCTAATTTCAATTGGTATCAGAGTGGGGTTATAACAAATCCTAACAAGTAGTTGTAAAAAGATCGTAATGGCTAACTTAGGCGTAGCTCCCTTTGGAGAGTGACAATCTTCAATTAGGCCTCCTATCTTTTGTGGTTTGAACTACACGTTTTGGAAAAAGAGAATGCAAATCTCCAAAGGATGAATTGGAAAGTATGGGAAGTTGTTATAGATGCAGATCAAATTCCCACTAAGATAGTAGATGGAAAACAAATCCCAAAAGAGAAGAAAGATATGACCGCTCAAGATTATAAAATGCTCCAAACAAATTCAAGTGCTATAAATGCTTTATATTATGTCTTGGATGCTAATGAATTTAATCGAGTAATGGCTTGTAAATCAGCTAAGGAAATATGGGATAAGCTAGAATTTACTTATAAAGGAACAACGAATGTTAGGGATAATAGGATTGAGATGCTCACAAGCAAGTATGAAGCCTTTAAGATAAACCCGGATGAATCAATTACAAATATGTTTACTAGGTTCACTCACATAATCAATTCCCTAAATGCATTAGGAAAAACTTATACTCTTATGAGATGATAAGAAAAATTTTAAGAGGCCTTGCCTTCATGTGGGAACCAAAGGCTACTGCTATTACGAAAGGTAGAAATTTGAAAAACACATCTTTAGATGAGCTTATAGGTTCTCTCCTCACATACGAAATGACAGTGAATGAAAAGAGCGGGAAAACCAAAGCCCAAGAAAAAATAGCCTTTAAAGCCTTAGAAGAAACTCAAGTAGTGAAATGGATGAAGATGAAGAAGCCTTCATATCTAAAAAGCTAGTAAGGATACTAAGAAGGAGAAACAAATTCAAGAGAAGAAATCAAAAATATGAATCAGATGAATCAAAAGAAGAAATCAGCAAAAAGAAATCTAAAAATAAAACCCCTAGATGCTATAATTGCAATAAAGTCGGACATATTAAACCAGAATGTCCACTATTAAAGAAAGAGTTTAAAAATAAAAACAAGAAGGCCATGAAAGCCACTACTTGGGATAGTACAAGTAGTTCGGAGAATGAAATAAGTGACCAAGAGGTTGCTTACACGTGCTTTATGACATGAGATAATGAAGAAAGCTCCTCAACTAAATCTTCAAATAATAATTGTAGTGATGAATCAAGTGATGAGAGTATGCCATCTTATGATGAACTTAAAAAATGATCTATTCAAAGTACATAAGATGCTGATGAAAGCAAATAAACAAAACACCTCATTGAAGAATAAGAATGAAAGTTTAATGAAAGAGTTAGAATTCCTAAAGAATGCTAAAAGAGATAAAGACTCAAAACTCAAGCAATTAGAACATAAGTATGAATCAGCAATAAAAGAAAAAGAATCCAAAAATCTTGCTGAAAATGAAAACAACTTGAAAATTGAGAAACTAGAAAGCAAGAATGACCAAATGATAGAAGACCTTCGATCCTTATCATCTACCGTATACGAGAAAGTTATATATATTTTTGAATTGGAGGATAGAATCAGAAAATTATCTCTAGAATTAGAGAAATCATTAAAGAAGGTTGTTAACAAGAAAGACATAAAGTTAAATGATCTCAAGAATCAAATCAAAGATAAGGATAAAATTATTTACAACTTCATACAAATATGCCACGATCCAAATCAGATGGTATCAAGGGATCTTTGTCTTCAACAAGGATCAATAATGATGAGGTGGAGAAATGGTTAGTGACTCCACATGCTAAGCAACTTTATCGAAATAAGATTGCTTCTGCTGAACCTATTTTAGGTAAAGTTCTTGATGTAACGTTCTTCAATTCGGATTTTCTTGAAATCATGGAACTCTTTAAGGATATTAGATGGGATAGGTTTATTACATATCAAGCTAAAGGATATTATCCCAATGTTGTTCGGATTTTCTATGCAAATATGGAACGATGTGATAATGGGATCAAAACCAATCTGCTTGGGCAAAATATTCATCTAACTCCCATATCTTTGGGAAAAATTCTTCAAATCAAGCTAGGAGATTTTGAGGTTCACATTATTGAGAAACAATGGATTTTGTCCCAGGGTTACTCCACAAGAATTTTTGCCTCTAATCATAACTGAAAGTCTTGTTAATTTTGGGCATCCACCTCTTTACAAACAGCTTAATCTAAAAGCTCTAATCCTGCACAAACTCATTACAAACAACTTCTTACCACGTTCTGGTTCTCATGATCATATTTCATTCCTAGATTGTTTTGTAATGTGGTGTATTCTCAAAGGGAAAAAGATGGATCTTCCAAGCTAATTATCCAGTGGATTATTTTGAAAGTTGATGCCCCTCGTATTGTTCTACCATATGCTAGGATGTTAAATATGGTTTTTGCTCACTTTAATATTCTTACACCATCATTTAACTTCACTGGAAAAACCCATTACGATATTTTTTCTGATACTATTCTTAAATGTATGGGATATAACTCTCCTCAAGGATAGTTTCATAAGGTACGTCGTCATGTATCATCTGCACCACCACCTCCATCTTCCATACCTATATCCTTCGTTCAACTTGATCCCGAAACTCCTTTATGGTTCGTTCCATTTTTTAATCATTATATGACTTTCAGTGCTGGAATGAAATCTGAACTTGGTACTCTGCAAGAGAAAGTGTCTACTATAGAAACTCATTGTTCAAGTATTGATAAGCGAGTTGATAAGATTGAACAACAGTTGGCCAGTTCCTCTAAAGGCAAAACTCCAATGAATATCAGCTCTGCTACATCAAGTGATGATGAATCTAGTGAATAAAAGGAAGGAGATGATAAAAGTGGATCTATGGAAGCTTCTGATTGATGTGTTTTCATCTATGAGTTATTTATCACTTTTCTGTATTAAAGCTCTATCGGATAGTATGTTCTAAAAGTAGTATTTTGTTGTTAGCTTTACCGTGATCCCAAGAGGGGGGGGTGAATTGGTATTTTTAAACTTTAACCCCTAGGTATTCCTCCTAACAGCAGTATGTTCACAACACTATGGTTAATCTAATGCGAATAATATAAATATATCATAAAATTAACTGAAGCAGTTTAATTAATCGCACACCAGAAAGCAGTAAATAAAGGATGACACGTAGATATGTTATCGAGGTTCGGCCAACTACCTATGTCTCCGCCTTGGCTAACCAGCACAAGGATTATCACAATAACTTGCTCACTTAAACGGGTGGAGCGGCACCTATACAAACTAGGTCAAATTATTACAGGGTTGACCTCAACCTTAACCAATCCTTATCGGGTTGGGTTACCGCCCCTCAGGCCACGCCTAGAATCTCTTAGATATACAATCAAAAGGTACAAAGTATGGGTGCTTTTACGTAAAGCAAATTTGTACCACAAATGCGCACAATATCACATACACCACAGATGATTTAATAATGTAAGCTCAGTATGGTCTAAGTAGTTTAACTCTAAAAGATGTCTTCTATCAGTGCAGTGAGTACGTGAGAGTATCAATAATAATCTGTGTATTTCAAAGTATTCAATCAAATGTGTTCACACAGAATATCAAACAAGCCTCAAGAATATCAATCAGCAGAATGTCTCAATCATATGAATATGTATATGCTTGGATTGCAAGATATATGTAATCTTTGTATTTCAGAAAATGATATAGACTTGAATGGATATTGCCACAAATATTAATATAACACACACAAATATCTTTTCACAAATGTATCGATATGAATACCACAAGATATTTGAGTATGTTTAAAAGTATTTCTGCAAGCCAAAAAACAAATACAAACTTATTAAGATATTGCAATGAGAATGCAACACTTAGAAGTTCAGCAAAGTCTTCTTAGTATAGGCTTATGAGAAAATCCCCCTAAGAATACTTAGGTAATGCTCTCAAGAAAATCGATTCAAACAATCAACGAATAAGAGAGCAAAACCTTAAACCAATAACACTAAAATACACTTACAAATGATTTAGAGATGAAGTAGGTAAGTTTGAGTAGATTTTGAGATAATATGAGCAATAGGAAGTATTTAACTTTGAGAGAGAAATTTGATTTTTGGTTTTTGCTAATCAATCCTTAATTCTCCCAAATGAAGGAGTATATATAGACATACTGAAAATTTTGACCGTTGGGAACCTATTAGGGATTGTTAGAAAAGTTTAATGACATTTAAATCAATTTAACCCTATTTAAAATTATTAATAGCAGTAAAAAAAATAGGAGCAACCCGAGAGGTCCAGTCGACCAGAAATGTTTCGATCAACCAGGACTCAAGTGGTATGGTCGACCAGGGGTATTTTGAACTGAGTGGTCAGTCGACCGGCGGAGGGCGATTTTCCAAATCTCTGAGTTTCGATCGACCAGGACATTCTGAACTACCTAGTTCGGTCGACCAGACCGCTGGAAATTCTCTCGAGGACCCTCCAGTCGACCAGGTAGTTGGAGTACAAAAGTGGTCGGTCGACTAGGAGGTCAAAATGTTGACTCCCAATGGTTCGGTCAACCGGGATCAAATGAACTGTAAGGGCTCGATCGACCGGGAGGTCAAAATGTTGACTCTCAGGTGGTTCGGTCGATCGGGGTCAAATGAACTGTAATGGCTCGGTCGACCAGACTGTGGTCAACATGTTGACCCGGACCGGTTTTGGTCGACCAAGAGGAAATGACCTGTGTGGGTCGGTCGACCGAAAGTACAAGACTTGTACATTTTTGTCCTTTTTCAAGCATGCAATTACCTAAGTCAAATATTCAAACATATGTATGCATGAGTGAGTGTCCTAGAGTCATTTGTGTCCAAAATTAAGACACCCTAAGGTCATGCTAAGGTCATTTTGCATTATGATTTGGTTTGAGCTTACAAGATAAATCATGCATGTGATGTGTGTGCTTATTACAAACCGAATACCCTAATTACTATTACAGACAAATTTCACTAAAAATATTACAATTAAGAGCATGAATTTGCCTTCAAGCTTTGAGCTTTCACATGCCATTAATGATCTACTAATATGAACCTGCACATGAACTAGATATTTATTAAATACCGGAGTATTTGTCATTATCAAAACCGCGCGTGACCTATAAGGTCAACATTTGTATTGCAGTACTTCTCTATTTTTGTATTTATTTCTCCTTTTTGATTGATGTCCAAAGGGGGAGATGTTTAAGAGAAGAGTGCAAAAATATGCTACAAAAAACTTGTTGTACTTATATGGATCATATATCATATATCATATCTTGTGGTTTATGAATTATCATCATACCTATAAAAATGTATCATGCTTATTGATAAGGGGAGCCATGAGTATTAATTCTTATTATTTTTGCTCTCGATTTGTCATCATAAAAAAGGAGGAAATTGTTGGCCTAATAAGGCTTACAATTGAGAGTTTGTTCTATGACAGGCAACTTCCAAATCATGGCAGGCAACTGCCAATTGAACGTTGGCTTAAAAACTCTCAATGGGAAGATTTTTTAAACAAAATTTATGAACACTATTATTTTAAAAAACTTGGAAACTATTTTAAGGAAACTTTGGGGATAAGGAATTGCTTCTAAACATCTATAGATAGCCCCAATCTTCAAAGGTTTGAGACATCCAAGCAATTTTCAAGCAATCAAAGTTCTCAAAAGCTCTCAAACTTTCTTGTGTTCAACTACTGAATTGCAACTGATTCAAACTCCGAAGAAAAGCTTTCAATGTCAGAATCTTTCATATTTTGAAAGATATTTGGTGATTTAAACTTAGTATTGAGCTTCAAATTTTTTAATATTTGAATTGCTTTGAAGTATTATTGAGTTGAATGTTGTATTAACCTAGTCTGCTGTGAGAGTGTTTGATTGTACACAAAATCTCTATATCTTGATTCTTATTCATAGATGATTCAGGGCCGTAGAATCGTTGGACTAAACAAGGGTATATCATTTAGAGAGGCCGGCTCTAGCCTAACAGAAGGAGTGTTTGTAATCGGTATTGTTCCACCCGTCAACGGAACTAAACTAGTGAATCCTTTGGTGGTTTACCAAAGGCGAGAACGTAGGCTGGGTATAAGCCGAACCTCGTAAAATCTTGTGTCTCTCTTCTTCCTTACTCTTTACTTTTTCAGCAAAGACTTATAATCTGTGTGTATACTTTTAATTGATTAATTCTAAGTGTTTAGTTGTTAAATAGATCGGAGGATAATTTGTTTTTGGTTTGATCAGCATTGATTGCGGAAACCAAAAGGCACTACGTTGGTTGATCAACCTAAACTTATTAATCTGAAAGTTTGTTTAAAAGTTGAATATAAAGAAGACTTGTGAGTTTGGAACAAACACAAGGCTTACATAAATTCAGCGTGCTTTATAATTCATTACAAGGCTATTGAGACAAAGATCGAATTTTTTATTTTGATTGGTTGTGATTGAATTGTCTTTATATTTACTTGTTGTAGTTGTTAATATTAAATAAAGAATAAAAATTGAAATAATTTTAAAGATTCCAATTCACCCCCCCCCCCTCTTGGGAAGCTATCCTAATTTCAGGTGTGTTGACCCTATCGTTTGTTAAAGATAGCTTGTTTAATGAAGAGACCAAAAGGAAAGAAATAGGTACAGATAATACACAGGTACTTGTTACAGAAGATAGAGGGAGAAGCTGATACAAAAATGAAAGGGGTAGAAGTAAAAATAGAAGCAAGTCAAGGTCAAGATTTAAAAATCATGAGTGTCATTATTGTGGTAAAAATGGTCATATCAAGAAGTACTGTTACAAGTGGAAGAGAGAAAATAAAAGTAACTGTGACAAGCAAAAAAAGAATGATCAAGATAATAATGATCACGTTGCCACTACTGTTGGAGATGATTTGGTTCTTGTTTATGATGATAATGTAATTAGTGTTGCCTGTAATGAAATTAGTTGGGTGGTTCACAGCGGTGCCTCTTTTCACATGACATCAAGGAAGTATTTTTTCAGTTCATATACTTCTGGTGACTTTGGAGTTTTGAAGATGGGAAACGATGTTGTGGTATCGATAGTTGGCAATGAAACTATTTGCTTAAAGACCAAAAATGGAACATAATTGGTACTCAATAATGTCAGGCATGCTCCTAGCTAGTGTTCATATGCATTTGATCTCTGTTGCAAGACTTGATGATGATAGATATTGCAACTTCTTTGGTCATGGACAATGGAGACTTACCAGAGGAAATTTAATTGTGGCCCACGCTAACAAATTTTCTAATTTATATTTTATAAGTGCTTCTATTTGCTTGAATTATGTGAATGCAGTTGATAGCGATATCACATCAGAGTTATGGCACAAGCGACTTAGTCACATTACGGAGAAATGACTCGATTTCTTGGCCAAGAAGAATTTGCTATCAGGTTTAAATGGTGAAAAACTAAAAGGATGTGTTCACTATTTGGCTGAGAAGCAGAAAAGGGTGTCATTTAAAAGTCATCTTCCTTCTAGAAAAATAGAGTTACTTGAGTTGATTCATTCATATGTTTTATAGCCCAATGAAGTTAAGGAAACGTCATGGTGCACTTTATTTTGTTACTTTTATTGATGATCATTCAAGAAAGCTTTTGGTTTATGCTTTGAAATCCAAAGACCTGGTGCTTGATATGTTTAAAGATTTTCAGGCTTTAGTTAAGAGAGAAACAGGAAAGAAGATAAAATGTATTCGCACTAGTAATGGTGGTGAGTATTGTGGTCCATTTGATGTGTACTGTAGACAACAGGGCATCCAACATCATAAGACATCTGTTAAGACTCCTTAGTTGAATGGTTTTCCAGAAAGGACGAACAAAACACTGGTAGAGAAAGTTAGATGTTTGCTTCAGAAGAAAAACTACTTGGATCATTTTGGGGTGAGGCATTATACACTGTTGTTCATGTAATTAACTTGTCTCTTACTGTTACGCTACAGAATGATGTCCTTGACAGAATCTTGTATGGGAAGAATGTTTCCTATGACCATCTACATGTGTTTAGCTGCAAAGCTTTCGTTTATGTGCCTTGAGATGAAAGATCCAAGTTAGATGTCAAGGCAAGATAGTGCATTTTTATTGTTAGATGTCAAGGCACGACAGTGCATTTTTATTATGTATGGTTAGGATGAGTTTGGCTATAGGTTTTATTATAAAGAAACTTTTGAGAAGTCATGATGTAGTCTTCATGGAGGATCAAACCATTGAAGACATTAGCAAAACAAAAAATTCTCAGTTTCGGAGATAGTAATGGCTCAGTTGACTTGGATCCAATTCCTTCTAAAATTTTCCTAATACAATTGAGATTGACAATCAGTATGATACAGAGGCAGATGTTCAGAATGATCATGTGGTGGAAGATCACGAAACTATTATGAGGAAGGTACTTCGACTATTGAACCACCTACAACTTCACTCAAGAGGTCTACTAGAGACCGATAGCCCTCCATGAGATATCTTATAGATGAGTACGTTCTTGTAACTAATGAGGGAGAACCAGAGTGTTATGAAGAAACCATTGGAAGTAAGCAGAAGCAATAATGGTTTAGTGCAATGGAAGATGAAATGAAATCTTTGCATGACAACCACACTTTTGAGCTAGTAAAATTACCTAAAGGTATGAGAGCTTTGAAAAATCGAAGGATCTATAGATTAAAACAAGAATAGAATTCTTCACTCCCATGGTACAAAGCTAGACTAGTTGTCAAAGGCTTCAGATAGAAAAAAAGGATTGATTTTGGGGAGATTTTCTCACCAGTTGTGAAAATGTCATCAATCTGTGTTGTTTTGGGCTTGGTTGCTAGTATTGATTTGGAGCTTGAGCAGATGGATGTGAAAATTGTTTTCCTTTATAGCGATCTAGAGGAAGAAATTTATATGAACCAACCTGAGGGTTTTGGGGTGAAAGGTAAGGAGAATTATGTTTGCAGATTGAAGAAGAGCTTGTATGGCCTGAAACAAGCTCCTAAACAATAGTATAAGAAGTTCGAGTCTGTCATGGTTCAACAAGGCTACAGAAAGACGACTTCAGACCATTGTGTATTTGTTCAAAAATTCTCTAATGATGATTCATTATTATTATTATTATTATTATTATTATTATTATTATTATTATTATTATTATTATTATTATTGGCTTTATGCTGATGACATGCTCATTATTGGTTACAATGCTTCTAGAATTGACAGGTTAAAGCACGTGTTGAGCAAGTCTTTTTCCATAAAAGACTTGGGACCAGTGAAACATATTCTTGGCATGAGAATCTCACGTGACAGAAGTGCTAAGAAGTTGTGGTTATCTCAGGAAAAGTATATTGAGAAGGTACTTCAACGGTTTCACATGGAGGAAGCGAAAGTGGTAAGTTCTCCTCTTGCTACACATTTCAAGTTAAGTAGTAAATAGTCTCCTTTTAATGATGAAGAAAAAAGAGACATGGAAACTATTCCAAATGCATCTGTAGTTGGTAGCTTAATGTATGCCATGGTTTGCACAAGGCCATATTTTGTAACAACCTAGATATTCATATCATTTTTTATATATATACAATATAATCGTATTACTCTGATACCCCTGATAACATTTACTATAACATCTCAGTCCCAAAGTGGACAATGAGGAATACATGTTCATAAGATAAAACACCTATGCAGCGGAAAACATAAAATCAAATACCATAAATACAATACCAGAATTTTAGTATTTTTTCCCAAAATATACATACACATCACTCCAAAAACATTCACCAGACCCCCTAAGATCTACTAAAAAATACATCTTCCTGAAACACTTACCCTGTAGACAGGGCAGTACAAACGTCCCCTCTTTTTTCGAGCTTGATCTACTCGTCTAGCTGGGTCACCTGAAATGTGTTAAATTACTGGGATGGGATAACTCTCAGTAAGATGAAATATGCTATTACAAGTGTGTGGTAGCTAAGTTTACATGAATAATATACTGTTAAACAACTGAAACTGAGATAGCATGTAAAATAATATAAGTATAACTCTCACTTATGTGACTTAAAATACAACTATTTATGAAATTTCTATTTAATCATACTTTTAGTAATTATAGATATATCTATTATTTCACTATAAATCTATATATATATACATAACTGTGAAAACTTATTGGATGGTTCTATGTCATGATTTAACCCCTCATGATAGGGTTGTGTGGCCCGTAGGTGGGACTTATCACTGGTTGGCCTGCTAAGATAAGTTAACTGAAACCTTTGTCGTTAGATCGACCGCCTCAACCCAGACTACTAGGGAGCCTACAATCTCTCACAAGGCACGATCAAATACTCATAAAATCCACACACTATCTGAGATATGTAGTTGCACTCTGATCTAAATAGCTATAGTACGTGCTCTGAAATCTGATATGATCCATCAGGGTCTGATACTGTATAATATTAATTAGTATATATCTTACTATTTTACCATGATTCTGGTTCAATTGTAATAACCATAACATTGTAAAAGCTAATATGAATAAATTATAATATCTGATCTGAGTAAACTGTAATATCTTAACGTTATGGTTCTGTAATCTGTACATCATGGTATTCTGAAAATTCTATAAAATATCTTTCTATGTATATACTGTAAATCATAATTTTGTAAATTCTGTATAACATATTTTTGTACATATAAACTGTAAATCATGATACTATGCAAACTGTGCAAATTCTGTACTGAATTGTTATTTACTCATGCCACACAATTAAATAAGTAAAACCCATGTACTATAATTTGTAAAACTATATAATATTTATATGGAAAAATCCTTATTATACTACTATATTTCACTGGTAAAAATCTCTAATTAAGCTGGAATAACGTATTTCACCTACTTCACTGACTAGAAAGCCTGACTCCAACTTTATCCTCACACCCCTAGCATAACAAACTCAAAATCCTTGAATATAAATATATATTTCCAAATTCAATCCATCCAAACGAAGAATAATAACTATACTCGCCTTTTCTCTAGGCTCACATATTTATTTTATCCATAAAATTCTAAACTACTAATTAATTATCAATATTACCTGAGTTCCTGAGAAAACACCCGCTGGGATCCTCAACCCAAGTTTATGGTGTTTGGAAACTCAAACCCTAAAAACACAACACCCAAGTTTATTCAACTCAAACTTCAGTATATTTTCATCTAACAGGAGATCTGGATTCAAAAAATCCTAATAACTATATATAAAAAAAAAACCTCTAAAATAACCCACTTACCCTGATTTTTGAATGGTGCCTAAACTTCTCAAACCAAAATTCTACTCTGACTAAGTTTTAGAGAATCTTCCTGGGATCATTGTGGTAACTTCTGATCGCTGAACTGAGGAAAAACGGGGCTGAAACTTAGAGAGAAGGTGGAGAGACCATAGGTAGAGAGAGAGAAAACAAGAAATCTCGCTGAAAATATGATTTTGCATATATATATAGACTGCTACCACGTGGTTTCGTTGACGAGCCACGTGTACTCGTCGACGAACCGAAGAAGAGAGTTCATCGATGAGGATGATGAGTTCGTTGATGAACCAAAGGGTCTGAATTCCCCCCTCTCGGTATCTCTTTGTCAATGAAACACTAAAACTTGTCCACGAACATACAAGGGAGTTCGTCAACGAACCCTGCTTTGTCCCTTTTCGATTTTCCTTTTTCCTCCCATTTAACTCCATTTTTATTTATTATTTAACTGTTATTATCTTCTGGGTCTTTACAGATTTAGCTTATGCAGTTGGTGTAGTTTGTAAATTTTTCTCTAATCCAGGTAGAGAACTTTGGAATGCTGTGAAATGGATTATGAGGTATCTATGTGGTACAGTTGATTTGAAACTCTATTTTGGTTGTGAAAAACTAGTTCTAGTTAGCTATACAGATTCAGAGATGACTGGAGATTCGTACTTGGGAAAATCTACTTCAGGTTATTTGATTACCTTTATAAGGGGGAGCTGTGTCTTGGCAATCTAGGTTGCAGAAATGTGTTGCTTTGTCCACTATAGAAGTTGTGTTCATTGCAGCTACTGAGGCATGTAAAGAGTTATTATGGATGAATAAATTGGTTCTTGAACTTGGATTCACTCAAAAGAGGTATGTTTTATTTTGTGATAATCAAAGTGTTATTCGTCTCAGTAAGAATTCAACCTTTCATGGTAAATCAAAGCATATTGATGTGAGATATCATTGGATTTGAGATGTTTTGGATTCTAAGTTGCTTGAACTTGAGAAGATCCACACTGATAAGAATGTTGTTGATATGATGACAAAGCTAGTGCCTTGTGCAAAGCTTGAGTTGTGTGTCGAGGCAGCCGATATCAAAATTGTTTGATAATCTTAATGGGCTGGAGGGCGAGATTTGTTGGGTCCAGCCCACATAAGTAAATTGTTTTTTTTTTTTTTTAAATGGAAGACCATGTTCTTAAAGCCCATTAGGGCAATTAAAGGAGGCGGTAGTGTGGAGTTTCGCAATAGGGAGAAAAAAAAATTGGAGCGCCGCAATAGTGAAAAAGAAGTGTGTGTCGTCTGTGAGGCAGCAGTAGTGTGTTGTGCAGTCTTTATCAACTCGAGCATCGAAAGGTCTTTTTTGATCCAATTTTTTAAAATTTTGGAGAACACATTCAGGATTTGTTGACCTTCGATCTGAATGCTGGAGATCTGTTTCAGAGCTTTGGAGGACCTGATTTTGTAGTACTAATAGTAACGACGTTCGTGCGATTTCTTTTCGCTCATTCTTATTTTATCGCGATTCTTTTGGGAATCCTTTTTACTCAAAGTTTGTGAGCATTTTTTATGATTGTACTACTGTAATTTTTGTCTCTATTAAAGTGAAAATTTTATTGGGTCTCATAGGCCCCGTGAATTTTACCCTTCACATTGGAAGGGTTTTTTACGTTAAAAATCGTGGTATTCTTATTATGGTGTGTAATTTATTATTATTGTTGGTTGATTATTTTTACTTGCCACTGTTGACCCTATGGGTCATTCCCTGTTTTGATTATGACAAATATTCTAGTATTTGATAGCTTTCAAGTTTGTGTGCAGGTTTATATTAGCAAATCAATTGATGGCACATGAAGTAAAGCGTGAAGACCTTGAAGATTGTTTCTTATTGTAATTTATATTATTTTGGTCTGTAATAATTTATATGGGTCTGTAATAATCTCTTCATGTCATGCATGTAGGTTTTGTAAGCTCAACATGACCATAGACTGACCATAGGGGACCGAATGACCTTAGGGCACCCTTTGGTTGACTGAGGTCAGGTTTTTGGGCATACTTGAAAAGACCCAAGGCTCCTACACATTGTGCACAAAGTCCCCATATTAACTTGCTCAATTAGGGGATCAAAATTGAGATAAAATGGACTTCAATTGAAAAGGTTGAGAGGGTTCAAGCAACTGAACCCAAGCCGTGTAAAACGGCTCGAGCGACCGAACAAGTCAACATGTTAAACTTGTGTTCGGGAACTCGAACCACTTTTGAGCGTATCTCCCTCAGGCACTCAAACTTGTGTCAGGTTCCTTTTCAACTACCCGGGAACCCGAACGATCACGTTCAAAATGGGCTCGGGCAACCGAATTGGCTGGTTCGGTTAACCGAACTTGGAACCGGGCACCCAAACCTACGAACAAATGCTACTGACTTTGGTTTGGGCTACCGAGCTAATATTCTGGCTACCAAACTATTTTTGAGGGTTTTTAAAAAATGAGTGTGGTTAGGCGACCGAGCCTCAGTTCAGCCATCCAAACCTTGTCGGGTTAAAATTATTTTAACTGAGGTAAACACGGGTTAATATTTCATAAGCATTTTAGTCTTTTCTAAGAATACCCAATAGGCCCCAAGCGGTTATATTTTTAACCTTTTCAATAAATATGGGTTCATTTGTGAAGATTAAATAAGATTAGCCAAAATCATTAGTAAAAATCTTTTCTATCTCAAAATTTCATTTTGCTCAAAATACTTACAAATATTCATTCCCTTGATACATCTTGATATTGAGAGAGTTTATTGATTGTTCTTGTGTTTGTTAGATAGTGCTTAAACTCCCACCCTTCTTGTTGATTGTGTGATTTATTTTTGGGGAGTTTAGTCAAGTTTATCCCACTGATTTCATATTATAAATCTTTTGTTGGGATAGACTAGCAAGCCTGAGGGTCTTTGCATAGTTGTTGCAAGACTCCCATAACTTTGATTTTTGTTGTGCAAAAATATTTTCAGCAAGTCAAAACATTTTTCAAACTAGTAGTGTGCTCATCTTATTGAAGGAAATCTCTTGAGCTAATTTGAACATATGATTAAAAATCTTTGAAACTCTGATTGAACATTGAGATTTGATATTAATTTGTTTCAAAGATATAACTTGTTTTGAACACTCTTAAACATTCTGGTGATAATACCATATTGAGTATTGCTTGCACAAAGATACACATCACTGAGTTTACAATTTCCTATATTGTTAATGTGTGGTTGATTGAGTATATTGTGCGTATTATAGTACATACCTGCTTAGTGTGAGAAGTATATTTTCATGTACAAAATTTATACACATTTGTTGTATTACAGGCGTGGGTCTGAAGAGAGAGACTAATCATATTGAATAGTCTCGGAGTGGCTTAGACTCAGTTAGAAAAACTAGGTGCGCTATCCTGATAAGGCGTGTTGATTTAGGTCAGCCCCGTGAATTAACCTGGCTGTAACCGGTGCTGCTCCACCCGTTAAGTGAGCATTAATGGAATCTTCGGACTTGCGAACTAGAGCCGGGGACGTAGGCACAGTTGGTCGAATCCCGATAACATATCGTGTGTGCATTATTTATATTTTCGCAATTTATATTTAGTTGTCTTGTTACTTTCCCAACAACAAGGCCAGCCAATCATTTCCCTACTTTCAATGCCTAGAAACCAAGTTTTTATCTTCAATCTGTAATGCTATAGCCCTGACCCCGCTAACTTCCTTGCCCCAGTGGAATTAAAAAAAAAAAAAAATGTAAAATGAGCTACCAGTCACCGTTTCTGTCAAAATCGTTTAATTTTGTTAATTCTCTGTTTGGATGCTGAGAAATGGTGGGAAGAACATAAGAAACATGGGGGAAAAAACACCACTTAGCTAAGCTCAATACAATTAATAGTTGGCATGATAGTGAGATTTGCAAATTTTGGAAATTAGAATAATAAAAGAACACCCTAACTCCTTTTTTGTGGTTTTATTTTGCTTTCCATTTCTTCATTTTTCCCAGAATACAAACAGAGGGCAAAATAAAAAATAAAAAAAAAATAAAAAAGGGAAGGAAGAGTAATTTTGCAGAATGCCGGAGTTTTTGAATCTGCAAACTATTTTCAACAAACTTTTAGTCCATACTCCCCCATTTGATGTGAAAGAAAACTGGTTTTGCATTTGCGTGCTCGCGCGGGCGCGCGTCCATTTATATATTAAGTTTTGTTCTACAAAAACTAAATGCGTTGCAGCCTATGTCTGCATTATCAACTCACTTGAGACTTGGAAATTTGGCTGTAAGTTGGTGAGGCTATTGGACTGCTGAAAGTCAGATTGATGCCATGCATGTTCTGTTCAGCTAGTGCCCGCAATTTGTTAAGTTCAGGCAACACTACCATCCCAAGATCCGGTCTATCTTTCCTTCTCAGCTCTGCACACTGAAGCGATAGCTTTGCAAAGTGCAGAGTCTCTTCCATTGGCCAGTCAGGAACAGCCGGGTCAAGCATCTGAGCAAAAGTTCCTCTCTCAATGGATGCTTCAACATGATGAGTCAACCCCATTGGGGGCTTGGCTGTAATTATTTGTAGGAGCATGATCCCAAGTGAATAAATATCAGACTTTATTCCAAGCATCCCAGTTTGCTGGTATTCTGGATCTATGTAACAGAAGGTGCCGGCTGTTGAAGTCATGCGATACTGAGTTACATTATTGGATACAGATTGAGGGACAAGCCTGGCCAAGCCAACATCACTAATCTTGCTGACATAGTTACGGTCAAGCAATATGTTGGCGGGTTTCAGGTCACGGTGTACTAGAGGTTCTGGCTTGGTCTGGTGGAGAAAAAGAAGACCAGTACCAATCTCCGCAGCAATTCGGAATCTAAGCTGCCAAGGAAGTACTGGGGTATTCCCTCGCCGGAAGAGACGATCTTCTAAGCTTCCATTAGCCATGTATTCATAGACCAGGCAGCCATACTCCGGGCAGGCTCCAAGGAGGAGAACCATGTTGGGATGCCGTATGCAGCTAAGTATTTCAACCTGCATTAGAGCTGTCAATATGAATTTGAAGAAAACATTGACTTTTTACCAATATAAAGTTAGTTATGATCTAGGTCTACAAATATGATTGGTTCAAATGGGCTTAGTTGTGCTGTGCACTGGCTGCTAGATTTAGAAGAACAAATTGTACCATTAAATTGCTGGATATGCATACCAAGTTCTAGCTACAAGAAAGTTGTAGGCTTTATTCAGTAAAATTCCTAAACTTGAATGATGTGCGTAAGTCGTGTACCTCTTGCTGAAACTGTGACCTTCCTTGAGCTGCATCTGGACGAAGAACTTTTACTGCAACTGGCGTATGGTCCAGATAACACTTGTACACTGGCCCATAACCTCCTTCCCCAATCTTGCGTGATTCCAGAAAGGACTCAGTTGCTGATTCAATCTCATTAATTGAGTATTTTCGATACCTGGCATCGTTTTGAGCCAGAGCATCTAGTGCTCTCTTCTTCTTCCCTGCTTCTCTGAGGGCCTTCTTTTCTGCATTCATTCTTTTTAGTGCTTCACGTTCTGCAATCTTTTGAGCTGCTTCAGCTGCCTGAATAGCGGCTCTACACTTAGCTTTCTCCTGCTCTACCATTGCAAATGCATATTCTTCAGCAAGTCGTGCCTCCTCAATTTTATGTTCTTCTTCAATCTTCCATCGGTGGAGTTCCTTGGCCTGCAATGGAAGTCCACCAGATTTTATGTTTCTCATGTTGGCATTTGAGGTTTTAAATTTTTTATATTGTCATATGCACTGTATTTATTTCAATTTCTGCCAGTTCTATTTCTCAACATCATTCCAATACCAAGAAAAAATGCTATAAAACCTCAAAATTTTCAGTTTCACCAAGGTCGAAGTTTATCAAACAAGTTTAAAACCTCACTAGGTGCAGAATTCAGCCATAAGTACCTGCTGCTTTGCTGAAAGTGCTTCCTTGCATGCTGTACTGTACATGTCCATTGTTTGCTTGAGCTCTAGCTTGAGCCTTCGCATTTCAGCTTCGACATCATCCTATAATAGTTATATTCGGAACAGCAGCATTAGTTTTCCATTCTGCAACTCTTTACTTGCATAAACGCACATACTTGCATGCATAAGCCTACACCCTCATGGTTTATTCAGGTAAATTTACATTGTAACTTCCGCTTTCTAAGTTGTTGTTATTCTTGATGTTTTTGAAAGCTAAATGGTTGATTAATGTGAAATGATAAAACGGTCGAGAGACATTGAAACAGGGAAACTAGGCATATATCTACTGGATAGAGCAAGTGCTGCAGAAGATTATTACACTACAGAACTATTTCCCAGATCAAACTCTCATAGCACACTCATGGGCTTGGCAGATGATGTAACACATAAGTTACTCATTTTAAAATTGGTAATACTTAAAACAATCACATATGGCTAAAAACATGCATAATTTAGTATGACTGTATGTATGAGTGTGTGTAGATGCCTACTGAGTTTTAAGTACTGTTTTGGTGAAATTACATGAACACCTACTGTGTTTGGTGATGGCCATGATGATGTCCCACTTTCTCCAGAGTTAGATGAGAAATCATGTGAATAGTTATGCTCAGATGGCTTGGCACCTGGTGAGTATGCTGACTGATAAAGTCTGTAGTTTGTGTCCGAGCTATTCGAATGCTGGTGGGTTAAGGCAAATTCCAAATTCTCATAAAATGGGGACATGTGGTCAGTGCTAGGCCTGCCAGAGCTCACGAAGGATATATCAGATTCTAGAGGAGAGTGGTCCCCTTGTAATTTGCCAATTGAAAGCGGGTGAGGTCTGTTAATTGAAAGAGGAGAACGGCCCCCATGTGATTTGCTAATTGTAGTTCTACCCCTACCAAACGGTGACCTGTTTCATAAGCTATGAGTTAGTCCTTCCCTCTCATAGAATAAACCAAATAATGTCTTTTCTTTTCTAGCATATTCTATTTTTAAAGAACCAGAATGCCGTATAAGGCATGAAATAATTGCAAATATATGCAACAGAAACATGAAACTACAGGATAAAGAAATTGTTATCCGTTTTGTATCCTAGATGTCTAAATTAATATTCTTTTGGTGTGCTCCTAAGACAGTACCCCATATGAAAAACCTTGAGACTTAGTTTATAGTTTGAATGGGTCATGACTTACTTGATTTCAGTGTCCTCATTCAGGGTATCAGATGAACTTGGTGACTTCTCTGTTACTAAAATAGGATAAGTATTTGTTAGGAACAAGGAGCAAACTAATTAGTAGAAATTGAGAACGTGATATTATTTAAATTGCAGAACAAACCTCTTGAACCACTGTTATGCGAGAAATGTGCCTCAGCTGTTTCTGAAATGCTGGATTGACTTGTCGATTGGTGTTGAAAGCTTGCATTGCCACTGCGGGAATGGCTATTCGATTTCATCCCCATCATCTTTTCCCTGGAGACGACATAAACTTCGCAGAACCGTGGTGCATTTTTCTTCACGTTACTTGTAATGTCTCCTGTTTTGTGTCTTTGGAATAGAAAGATAAAGAGTTAACAAAATTGCACTAATCGCTTCTTATATGCATAGACGCACTCTATAGATCTATAATGCCAATTTGAAGCTTGAATTTGAGCGTATGAGAAATGTGCAAACTTTCAGACTTGCTTCCAACACCTAAAAGTGAAATGATCAGCTTTACTTGAACAGATGATGTTATTTTAATTATTGAGCTGTTTGGCTTTATTTAAGTGCGATGTGTGTGGTAAAAGATTTGGAATTTTTCTTTTTTTGTGTTGTTGAAATGATGCATTGCATGCTTACATTTGCTGCCTGTTCTGGGATTAAAGAATGCATGCATAATGGTATGCAATTTAGGACATTTGAATTAGTTCCTTCTCTAACATTTTAAAGAATGAGGATATTTAAGTATAAGATTTTGTTCAAGCATTTTTTCAGGTGTTTGACAATGAAGAAAACAAGATGAGTATAGTTAATTACCTTAGTGGTGCACCCATTACCAAAATCTCAATTGAATGGTCTGTAACATAATCAACCAATGCTTTTGACACATCTGAATCTTCAAGAATGACCTGGTGACACTTCATCTGTTGCAAAGATTGACCAGAGAATGAAGTAATTGAAAGATTAGTTTGAGAAGGAAACTCCTACTCTCTTAAGGGTAAATGGAATGGTTCAATAGATGATTTTAGAAGTTACACATTCAACATTTTCTCACATCCCTCAATGAGTGTGTGCGCGCGCGTGTGCACATGAGGATGTTAGAAGAAATGTAAATGTTCTGTAAAAATTATGTATAGGAAGTACAAATCAGCAGAACCCACATCTCTACGAGCACAAAAGCAACGGAAGGGACTGAACAGCTCCTTGGCATGATGTTCACACTGTTGTTTATGCGCTCTTGCAACTTCATCAGTGGCATCGGAGCTAGACTGGCTCCCAGCTGCGCAAACACAAAGAAACCCAAAAGAATTAAAAAAAAGTTTCCATTACTTACATTCTGTCTTTGTCTTTGAACAACGATTGTAGAATCTAGACCCTCTTGACCTTAAATACTCTGCAAACCAAAGGAAAAATTAAACAAAAGCAAACCATATTTGCCCAAATCACTCAAAACAAAGTCTAGCTAGGGTGTGGGTATCCAATGAGATTGAATTGCCCCATTGCAAATAAATACATACATACAAACAGTCATACACACACACACACACACAGATATATATATCAATGAAATTGCCAAAGGAAAATTTGATGTCATTAACAACCAAATGTAAATGCCTCTAATTAATTAACAAGTGGCTGATGCTCTTCAATATTTTAAAATAATAATAATAATTATTATTTATATAGGGGGGAAGAGAGAGAGAGAGAGAGAGAGAGAGAGAGAGAGAGAGAGAGAGGGAGCTAGGCAGAGAGAGTACTTGCAGAGGGAAGAGGAGAGGCCATTTTTTCGTTGACATGGAGGAGTGCGATAGCTTGGGTTCTGCTGGCGATATGATCAATAGCCCATTTCAAAGCATATTGGCTGCCTCTGTCCCTATCTATTGCCACTGCTATCATATTACCCTTTTTCCCTCCTTCTCCACCGCCACCACCACGAGCATGTCGTGCCATCAACTAATCAATTTGCTCTCTCCCTCTCTCTCCCCACCAAATCAAAAATTATCTATCTTAAATCATCAGCTTCAGCGTCAGGAACAGGAGGAACCTCGAACACTGCAGCCCCTCTTATACAACGTCCGCCACATTTCTCAACAATTAACAAATTAACGACTACATTTCCCGAGAAACAAAAAAATCCCATTACCCTCCTCCTAAGAGGGATCGAGTTGGTTTGCATACCCAGTCATCCCAATTAACCATTTCGCATAATGCTCTTGTTTCTATACTCTATATTTAGTTTTTTAGCTGTTTCGGTTTAATCCATCCAACGTCCCCAGCATTACAGAGATGATGAACACCCCATCAATTTTGGAAGCAGGCGGGTTTTTTAGTTTTATATTGTGGGGTCACCCCTCAAAATAGCTCTCTCCACTGCATTCCATTCCGTTCCAACCATGGTTTTAAATAACTGCTGTGACCATGGTTCACTGCAAAATCAGTCGGAAGAAAAATAATGGCTGCAGCGACCATTACGTAAAGGCTGCTACATAAATTATGTAACGACCGAAAAATATATTTTATTTTTTACTTTTTCTTCTTATTTTTTCCCCTCTCTTTCATAAACCATCCTCAATATACCATGTGACGAGATGTGGAAAAGATTATAATGAGGATGACAATGATACAAAATTTTACTATTTCTTTAAATACTTACAAAAGATGCATTAATTAATAATTTGAGAATATTAACTCGTCAGAAAAATATTTTATTTTCATAATATTAGTAATGTGATATTTATATTCTATATTTTTCAACTTCAACCTACTTTCTTTTCTAACTGTTTTATATTTGTATTATCATATGTTTTATGTGTCTAATAGATTAATGGAGTGTATAATGTATTTTTGTTTTATTAATTAATTTAGCGCACATAATAATTTATCACTAATAAGAACAATGAGAAGTATAAATAGGCATACACACGTAATTTTTCTATCAATTATGGTTTAAAACAAATGTAAACTTGTTACTCATACCAAATAAGTTAGTTACTTGAACTAATGATCCGAAATATTCTAAAACTCTCTCTAAGAAGGGCTAAAAGTTTAAAATGTGCAAATACGCTAATATGCACAAGGTTGTGCGTGCTTTAAAAAATTACACAATCGTTGCACCCACTTCCCGTTATGTAACATCCAACTCAGGCTTCCCGTTACACGTGTTACCGTTACATTATGCTACCCTTTACTGTGACTTAAAACCTTGGTTCCAACTCCGTACATTCTCACAGCTACTATAACAAGACATATGCCTAATTATATTACATGTCCTAAATGTATTATATACTACGGATTACTAAAAAGCTCAATGCCAATTTTGTTTCATTTCTTAAGATTTGACAAAAAGACAATAACTTTTCTTAAAGTTTTTAAATTTTCAAGGACCACTCTTGAAATTTTAAGAATTTTAGAGACCTCCCCTAAGTTTTGTCAAAAAGACAAACTTTTTTCTTATATTTTGCAAAAAGATAAATTTGAAGGGAAAGTTTGTGTCTTTTTAACAAAGTTCGATGAGGGTTTATGACACTTTTGAAACCTTAGATTTTGTCTTTTTGCCAAACCTTGGAGAAGATGAGTATCTTTTACCCTGTTTTTTAATAGTCCTATTCTGACAAATCATTGTAAATTATTTAGGGTTATCTTTTTCATATGTTGTTTTTATTTTGGGATAACTTTCTAACTTCTCCATTTTTGAAAAATCAAAGATTCTTCAGTTTTCTTAAACTATTTTTAAATAGTTGGAGTCTTTGACTTTTGACATTTTGTGCCATTCCTGAATAGCTAATCTCTTTGGGTTTTCCCCTATAGTTCTCAATTAGCATTTTCTTTTTCTTTTTTAATTAATTTCCCCTAATTTTTTTAATTGTGATTTGTTTTGGGGGAAAATATTATATATGAACTAATTCCCATAAGTAAATCAATGGAGTATGCAAACAATAAATAAAAATGCGACACAAGAAATTTAACGTGGTTCCCTCAAATGTACGTCCACGGGACACGAGAGTCCAAATCCACTATCACCAAATTCGTACAAAGTGGATACAAAAGTCATAAGCCTTACAAATACACAAAAGTATATAAATAAATGTAGCAAGATGGAAATACTTCACCAAATATTCTGAACAAAGCTCAAAAGAACCAACAAAAAATGAGGACAATCAAAGAAATACCAATATGTTGTAAATGCATAGTCGAAACAACAGCAGTAGGTTGCTACAACGAAGAAAACGACTTGCGTGGTTGCTGGAGTGAGGTGTTGGAGCTGCAGACATGAGTGAAACAGAATGGAGAAAAAAACTAAGGAGCTACTAGTTGCTGTAAGTAGAAAAATGGAGAAAAAGGAGATGAAGGGGAAGCTAGTTGTTCCTACACATGAGACCTTTGTGCTGAAGGTGAGTACTGCTTCCTTGAGAAGCCAACAAGCTCAAAAAAAAAAAAAAAAACAAACCACTTTCCAGGCCACACAAGGAGGGAAACCCAAAAAGTCTCCCGACTTATAGGGACGACTCCACCAATTTGGCCAAAGCTTGCTTGTCTCAAGACAATGCTTTTGTCATCATATCTGAACCATTATCGTCAGTGTGAATTTTGTCAAGTTACAATAATTTCCTATCCAACACATCCCGAATCTAATGATATCTAACATCGATATGTTTTGACTTTGAATGGAAGATAAAATTCTTACTCAAATGAATTGCACTTTGGCTATCACAAAAAATAACATACTTTTCTTGTTCCATTCCCAACTCTTTCAAGAATCTTTTCAACCAAAGTATTTCTTTGCAAGATTTCGTAATGGCAATAAACTCGGCTTCCGTAGTAGATAAAGCAACATATTTCTATAATTTAGATTGCTATGCCACAGCTCCCTATGTAAAAATCATCAAATAACCCCGAAGTGGATTTTCTAGAATCAACATCACCAACCATGTCGACATCTATGAATCCATGGAGCATAGATTTACCATTTCCAAAACACAAACACACCTTTGAAGTGCCTTTAAGATATTGAAGAATCCATTTTACTGCTAACCAATGCTCCTTTCCCGAATTAGAGAGAAATCAACTAACAACTCCAATGGCGTGAGGTAAATTCGGTCTTGTGCAAACCATTGCATACATTAAGGAACCAACGGCCGAAGCATAAGGAATTTTCTTCATCTTCCTTGTCTTTCTTACTTGTAGGACTTTGTTTTGTACTAAGCTTGAAATAAGTAGCAAATAGGCAACCAACGGGTTTTACTTTATCCATATTGAACCTCACAAGCACTTTGTCAATGTAACTTTCTTGAGACAACTAAATTTGACCTTTTTCATGATCACGAACAATTCTCATGCCAAGAATTTACTTTGTTGGTTCCAAGTCTTTCATAGCAAAAGATTTGCTCAACTCCAACTTCAACTTACCAATCTTGGAGAAATATTGTCCTATAATAAACATATCATCAACATAGAGTAAGAGAATAATATAAGTACCATCCAGAAATTTTTTCACAAACACATAATCATCCGAGGAGGTTTTTAAGTAACCATGATCAATCATGAAATAATCAAATTTCTTGTACCATCTCTGTGGTGCTTGCTTCAACCCATACAAATTTTTCTTTAATTTGCACACTAAATTCTCTTTCCCTTTTTGTTTGAAACCTTCCAATTGTTCCATGTAAATTTCATTTTCCAAGTCACCATGTAAGAAAGCAGTTTTCACATCTAGTTGCTCAACTTCTAAATTCAAGTATGCTGCCATGCCAAAAAAAACTCGAATAGATGACATCATCACAACTGGTGAGAATATTTCATCAAAGTCAATTCCCTTTTTTGACCAAAGTCTTTTACCACAAGCCTAGCCTTGTACCAAAGATTCTTTCGATCATTTTTCAGCCTAAACACCCATTTATTTTTCAAAGCTTTCTTTCTAGGAGGAAGTTTAACCAAATGATAAGTGTGATTGTCAACTATGGAGTTCGTTTCCTTTTGCATAGCCTCCATCCATTCAACTTTATTTTCCTGGTTCATGGCTTTTTGATAGCTTTTAGGTTCCCCTTGATCCGTTAGAGTAACATAATCACTTGATGGATATTTCGTTGAAGGTTTTGGCTCTCTTGAAGACCTTCTCAATGGAGCTTGCTCTTGAACTTGTTGCTCCCCCTCATTTTCATCTTCAACATCACTAGGAATTTCAACATTTCCAACATCTTCAAGACGTGAAAGAATATCTTCTATATTTTCATCATGTGCCAAAGGGGGAGAAGGTAACTCTAAGTCAACAAAATCATTCCCATTAGATTATGATTGCTCAACCGTGTCAAAATCTTCAATTGTTTGATCTTTCAAAAATACAACATCCCAGCTTCTAACAATTTTCTTGTCAACTGGATCCCACAATCTATATCCAAATTCATCATGCCTATTGAAATAAGGAATAACTTCCCAAGAGAGGGGGTGAATTGGATTCTTTTAAATTTTAATGATTTTTAAGATTTTGATTTTAATACCCAGAAAACAAAATATATAAACGATAATCACACTTAAAAATACTGAAATTTAAATTCACGAGTCAATTTATGAAATCAAAGCAATTCAATTACTCAACAAAGAATATTAGAGCTTTTGTTAATTTCCCTGTAAGCTTTTAGTATGCACTTCTCTTGATCAAGATTCCCGCAGATTAACCAACTTACTCCCTTTTGGGTTTCCGAAAACAGTTAATCAAAACGTACTTTCTAAATATCAAGTATCTTTGTTTCTTTCTCACTTAAAAACCTGCAACCTGAACTTTTAAACCATACAACAATAGCAAGTAAAGAATATAAAGTAAAGCAGAGAGAAAGACACAAGATTTTTTACGAGGTTCGGCTTCAACACAGCCTACGTCCTCGCCGTTGGAAAAAGACCAAAGGGTTCCACTATATTAGTTCCGTTACCGGGTGGAACAATACCTGTTTACAACCACTCCTTCTGTTAGGCTAGAGCCCGCCTCTCCAAATGACAATTCCTCGTTTGGTCCAACAATTCAACAGCTTTGAATCGTCTAAGTATCAAGATAAAGAGATTTTGCGTACAAAAGAAAAACTCTCACAGCAGAGTAGATTAGTACAATAATCAGCACAATGATACTTCAAAGTAATTCAAATATAAAAGAATTTGACGCTCAATACTTAGTATGAATCACCAAATAATTTTCAAAAGATGAAAGATTCTGACTTTTGAAAGCTTTGCTTCAAAGTATAAATCAGTAGCAAATCAGTAGTTTGAACACAAAAGAGTTTAAGATCCTTTGAGAACTTTGAATGCTTGAAGATTGCTTGATCTCAAAACCTTTGAAGATTGCTTGATCTAGAAACCTTTGAAGGTTGCTTGATCTAAAAACTTTTGAAGATTGTTGGATCTAAAAACCTTTGAAGATTGCTTAATTTCAAAAACCTTTGAATATTGCTTAATTGTTAAAAACTTTTGAAGATTGGGGCTATTTATAGATGTTTAGAAGCCATTCATTACTCCCAAGGTTTCCTTAAAATCGTTTCCAAATATTTTAAAATAATTATGTCCAAAAACATGGTTTAAAAAATCTTCCCGTTGAGAGATTTAATGCCAACGTTCGAGTGGCAGTCGCTTGTCACAGAACAAACTCTTAACATAGAATGCTGGCAGTCGCCTATCAGAACCAAGGCAGTCACCTGGCTTGTTCACGCAGGCGCCTGATAGGTTTAGGTAGTTGCTTGTCTTGCTACTAACTTTTTGAAAAACCTTTTACTTAATTTGGCAGTCGCCTGCCACATCATGGCAGTCGCCTGGCCCTTCTTTATTTGAAAAGTTTTTCTTTTTCAAAAACCCTTTCTTTTCATTTATTATAAAAATATTCTTTACAGTATTCAAAAATATATTTCTGAATTACTTGAGAGCTTCAAATAAATTTATACTTGAAATTTACTTTGAAGTACTTACATTTAGAACATCCTTGAAAAATATAATTCTTTAATCTTCAATCTTATTCTTCCATCATCTTTGTGGTTTCAATCTTTTCTTCGAGCTTTTCACTAGTATAACTTTATTCCTCATGCCCTTTGTAATCCATAAGCTTTATTATATTCTTCAAGAATTCTTTGTAATCCATAGGCTTCCTTATGCACTTGAGCTTTGTTACTTTCCTGAAAAACTTTCACTTGAACCATATTAAACACATCATTGATTTGTTATCATCAAAATAAGAATTG
Source organism: Malania oleifera (assembly GCF_029873635.1). Classification (NCBI taxonomy): domain Eukaryota; kingdom Viridiplantae; phylum Streptophyta; class Magnoliopsida; order Santalales; family Ximeniaceae; genus Malania; species Malania oleifera. Next base: position 92,071,393 of record NC_080426.1, on the reverse strand, counting down.
TAAGCCTTATTAGGCCAACACCTACAGCCAAGAAAAATACATTGCATTGTCTTGTCATCAAGTTTGGATCTTTCATCTTTTGGAATGTGAACAAATGCACGACAACCAAACACTTTCAAGTGATTATAAGTGACATCCTTACCTTTCCAAATTTTTTTGGGAACTTCACCAAGTAAAGGAGTTGAAGGAAACAAATTAATCAAGTCCACCGTTGTCCTTATTGCTTCACTCCCAAAATGATTTTGGCAACTTTGCATGAGAGAGCATACATCTCATTCTCTCTAGTATGGTGCGATTCATCCTTTCAGCAATTCTTCTTTGTTAGGGGATTTTATTGACTGTCTTTTGTTGTCCAATGCCTTGGCTGTTACAATATGCATCAAATAGGCCAATGTACTCTCCACCATTATCTGAGCGCACACATTTCACCTTCATTCCAATCTCCCTTTCAACTTTAACCTAAAAATACTTAAACACATATAAAACTTGATCTTTAGTCTTCAAAGTGTAAGCCCAAACTTTTCTTGAACAATAATCAATAAAAGTAACAAAATAAAATGCAACACCACAAGATTTAATTTTCAAAGGACCACATACATTTGAATGTATCAAATTTAAAACATTAGATTTTTTAGTAACAAACTTTGTATGAAAAGGAGCTATATGTTGCTTACCGGCCAAACAACGAATACAAGCTTTAAGAGGAGTACCTTTCATTCTGGGTAGAAGCTTCATTTTGAACAAAAACTGCATTCCTTTTTCACTCATGTGCCCAAGCCGCTTATGTCACAAATCGGTGGAAGAGTGACTCTCAATTGCATTCACAATACCATTACCAATTTTACCTTGCATCATATAAAGTGTACCAGTGAGCCACCACCAAATTACCCGGGGTGAGCTTCCATTTTCCATCACTAAAATAATTATCAAACCCTTCATCATCAAGATTTCCGGTAGATATCAAATTTAGTCGAATATCAGGTACATGTCTCACATCTTTGAGCACCAACTTGCATCCCAAATTTGTTTCCAAACAAACATTTCCCATGCCAACAATTTTCGACAGACCTTCATTTCCTATTTGAACAACTCCATAATTTCCTTTGAAACAACAAGTGAAAAAATCTCACTGAGAAGTGACATTAAATGACACACCGGAATCAATAACCCAATCAGTCTCTTGACTTGTCAAATTAATGCAACTTTCATCACAAACAACCATATGATCACCATCAGATGCAATTGAAGTTGTGTCTTCATGTTTTTTCTCAAAAAGTTTCTCTTTCTTTTGCTCCTTGAATTTCAATTTTTTATCCTCCTGCAATTCATCATCAAAAACTATTTTCATAGTAGCAAGCTAATTAATAATATTTTTCTTCTCATTCAAATGTTCGGTAATAAAACCACCATCTTTATATTTCAAATTCACCAATTTTCGGAAAAGAAAAGTTTTATTTGTAGCCGACATTCTATCATAAAGACCCTCTAATTTTTTTCCACAATTCATGTGCCAAAATTTCGATAGAAACATGATGAAAAACACTATCATCAATCCATTGTCGAATGACACCAACGATTTTTCTATTAAGCCTATTCCACTCATCATCACTCATGTCTTTAGGCTTTCGACTATCACCCTTAATAGGTCCATCCAAATCTTTGCAAAATAAATGGTCTTGCATTTTTGTTTTCCAAGTTACCCAATTGCTTCCATTCAAGCTAATCATGCGACCAACATTACCATCCATGATTTACACTAATTTAATGCGTACAAATAACACGGCTCTAATACCACTTGTTGGGCAAAAATATTATATATGAACTAATTCCCACAAGTAAATTAATGGAGTAATGCAAACAATAAATAAAAATGAGACACAAGAAATTTAACGTGGTTCCCTCAAAAGTTGAGGTACGTCCACAGGGCACGGCAGTCCAAATTCACTATCACCAAATTCGTACAAAGTGGATACAAAAGGCATAAGCCTTACAAATACACAATAGTGTATAAATAAATGTAGCAAGATGGAAATGCCTCACCAAATATTCTGAACAAAGCTCCAAAGAACCAACCAAAAATGAGCACAATCAGAGAAATACCAATATACTGTAAATACACAGCCAGAACAGCAATAGCATGTTGTTGTAGTGGAGAAGATGACCAGCGTAGTTGCTGGAGCTGCAGATGTGAGTGAAACAAAATGGAGAAAAAAAACTAAGGAACTGCTTGCTGGTGTAAGTAGAAAAAAGGAGAAAAAAGAGATGAAGGGGCAGCTAGCTATTCCTACACGTGAGACCTTTGTGCTGAAGGTGAGTACTGCTTCCTTGAGAAGCCAACAAGCTTTGAAAAAAAACCACTTTTCAATTGTTGGGCCCCACAAGGAGGTAAACCCAACAATTTGGCGAAGACATAATTTAAGTCCCTATCTATTGAATCAAGAACATCTAATAAAATAACTTGGAGGGAGAACCAGGGGGAAAGGCCGTCGTCCCGTGGGTTTGGGAGCGACTTATGTATAGTGTTCTGGACCATTAGGTAACACTTCCTTGCTTAAGTATTTAATTTATGAAACTATTTTTATATTTTACATATTTTTATAATTTAAAAATATTTGTTGTGAGATGCATCTTCCCTAATTTGTTTTTGGTTTTTTTTTTTTTTTTTTCACTTGAAATGTTTTTATCATTTGTCCAATCATTTATGCATCTCAAACTTTCTTTCCAACATTTCATCTCCTTATGACTTGCTCTCTCCCCACCTAATAACCTTTCTTCTCCTCACGCCTCTAGCTTCTCAAGTTTTCTCTATATATGTAGAGAAAGTTCACTACAAAAAATCAGGGTATTAGTGACGGTTTTAAAATAGTTGCTATATATGCCGTTACTACTAACTTTTAGTAAGGAATTTAACTTTCGTCACTAATAATAGAGTATTAGTGATGGATTAAATCCTTCACTAAAACCCTAACACCGTCACTATATAGCATATCATGGCTCAACTCAAATTCGTCACTAATAATAGGGGTATTAGTGACGAATTATAAATTTGTCACTACTAGTAGGGTATTAGTGACGACTTAGATATTCGTCACTAGTAGTATGGTATTATTGACGAATTAGAAATTAGTAAGTACTAGTAGGGTATTAGTGACGAATTAAAAATTCGTCACTACTAGTGTGGTATTATTGGCGAATCAGAAATTCGTCACTAATAGGAGCGGTATTAGTGACGAATTAGAAATTAGTCACTAATAGTAGGATATTAGTGACGAATTTGAATCCTTCACTAATAATTAGAAAAATTAAACATGAATTCTTATATAAAAATTTATAATTACATTTTCGAATATATAAACTAAAACCATAATTACTACAAAATTTGTAAATCATTCAAATTTTCAAATTTAAATACAAATTCAATTAAAATGAACAAATAACATATGTTCAGATAACAAAAATTATTTAAAAATATTTAAAATTCAAATACAAATACTAATACAAATTAAAATTAAAATACAAAATCTCCATTTGTTCAAATAACAATAAAAATTATAAAGAAATAATCAAAAATTGCATCTAACGACTGTAGTGCATGCATGCATGACATCATGCTGATGTTATGATAGCTGCGAATCCTAGAAATTAAGAGTCATTAAAAAAAATTTAGTATACCAAATCAAAGAGAGCTAACGCTAAGTATAATCAGGAAAAATAATTATATGATATAACAAATTGGTAAAGATTTCATAATCATGCATATTACATAATTTGTACGGTAGTAATATCAATAATGAAAATTGTAACGTTGCTTTCGAGAACATAGATTTCAAACATTTGAATGGATTTGAAAAAATTTTAGTACAATTTAATATTACATTTTATTTAAATTTAATGTAAATTCAAGTCCAAAGTGTCTCGAAACATGAGGAGTATAAAATTATATTGAAATTTATTAAAGTCTATTTAAATCTAAACTTAAGATGTAAAATGCATGCCCTGGAACGCAACATGAGATTAGTTTCTGGGGGATTTGCACAATGACTCAATAAGGTATTAGCATTGCGTAGGGAAGGAGATGCAGCGAATAAATCCAGCTGGGGGCACGTGTCCAATTAGCATGCTTTACTGTTTTGTAGACAAGCATTATTGCTCTACTTGAAATGAAACTCTAAATAGTGATTGTGGGGTTTGCAGAGGAGGGAAATGGGAAGATTCATGGAGAAAAAGGTCATGAACTGGCATGAGCAAGTGTGTATCTTTTCAAGCCTTAATGAGAAAATATTAAAACTAAGTAAAATATGTCAGTCAAATGGACATGAAATTGGTTATTTGTTTGGTAGCAGAGAAAATTATGGAAAATAAAATATGCCCTAGGCGCTTTCATCGGTGATCTCGTTCATGGACCATTTTTTTTCACTTTTTTTTGTTCTTTTATATAGTGACATTACAACCCATATGCTAGACGAATCCCTAATTATGCCTTTTTCAAATAATTATGAAAATAATGTTCCTTGTGAGTTGTGTATATATTCAACTTATGCGTTTTTCAAATTTTCAAATCCTCTGCCAAGTGTATATAATATTTTCAATGATTTCGGCACGACAATGAATGCTTTAAGCTTACTGGACCAAAAACATATCATCAATGAATTTCTGTTCTAAATGAACTAAGTCTACATTGCCTCATTTATTATGATTCCTAAGTTTCACTCATCCTTTCAAAAATATTTTAACATTAAACTAAGCCTATCTTTTCTTTAGGACTTTGGAAAATTTTAATGCAATTTCGGCAACATGTCGTCTGTGAATTGGACGTTTTCCCATAAAACCTACACCTGATAGGTTCAAATAGATCATTTATAAGAAGTTGAAGGCACATGAGAACCTATATCCACTACTAGCATACAATACACATCAACTGCGTCTACCATGTAGGAGGCATCCTAGACTAGCATGCAATCATGTAGCATATTCACGATAGTAATACATGTAACCATATCTTAAATTCAGAATATAAATAGCAGAGAACAATGGATAGTATTGGGTTCAATGTAGTATTAATGTTATTCATCCAGGCATTTGGACATGAATGTTATGAGATGATGAGAACATTTAATTTACTTAATTATAAAATGATGCTCCCTGTGAGTTATGTATATATTCAACTTATGCATTTTTCAAATTTTCAAATCCTCAGCCAAGTGTATATAATATTTTCAATGATTTCGGCACGGCAATGAATGCTTTAAGCTTACCAGACCAAAAAAATATCAATGAATATCTATTCTAAATGAACTAAGTCTACATTGCCTCATTTATTATGATTCCTAAGTTTCACTCATCCTTTTAAAAATATTTTAACATTAAACTAAGCCTATCTTTTCTTTAGGACTTTGAAAAATTTTAACACAATTTCGGCAGCATGTCGTCTGTAAATTGGACATTTTCCCATAAAATCTGCACCTGATAAGTTCAAATAGATCATTTATAAGAAGTTGAAGGCACACGAGAACCTATATCCACTACCAGCATACAATACACATCAATTGCATCCGCCATGCAGGAGGCATCCTAGACTAGCATGCAATCATGTAGCATATTAACGACAGTAATACATGTAACCATATCTTAAATTCAGAATTAAAAAAAATGATTATCTCGAGTCATCCGATAATATGCTCGTTAAAAATATTTTAAATAACCTAAACATATCCTGAAAAATTGATGTGAGACCCAAATAGACAATGACAAGAACACTTCTCATGTCAATCTCACCCACATAAGACATGAATCTGCTTTACCACTATCGTACTATATACAAAATAACGTGCCTCTAAATCATCTGATTCACTCCTCTCATATCATGTAACATCTATACCCATATAAGTATAAAAACATAATTTAACATGAAACTCAATTTGTAATCATAATACCTTATCATTAATCAGAGGAGCCACCCGCATCATTTGGTCCAAATTGGCGCATCCTTTCCTCTAATCATGTTTGCCTATTTATCATGGCCTGCATTTGGGCTCAAAAGCTAGAGACCTCCGTTCTCAATTGTGTGTTCTCCATTTCCATCATCTGCATCCATCGAGCCATCTCCTACTTATCATACTCGACCTCTCGACACTGTCATTCCATCTCTGCACAAGTCGCCACACCCATGGATGATGATGTTGTTGGGGCGATGTATCCACTTCCAAGACCTTTCACCTAGCCCCCGCTTGTTGCCCAAGCACCTGGGAAGTGATCTTGAAATCTATCATGTGCTGACTCCCCTCTGAAATAGGTGCATCCCTCAACTTGACCATCCGTGCCTAATTTTAATCATGAAAATGATAAAAAGGAATAAGTAAGACTACAAATTTGATGTTTTGAATAAAGTAATAAACTAAATCTTTTGCTTCACTTACATGTCTGTCCTATGCATCCTCACACCACTCCCCCGATCGTCGTTGGTGTGTTCTCTGATACAAATCTGATAGCGGCTCCTTTGCGCCAGTCTTGGGATCACGCTGCATTATCATATAAGACATCATTAGTATTATGTCATGTAATGATTAGATAGTTTTATATATAGTAATTACCTCGTGATGATTTACGAATAGCCTCGATCCACCGTAATGCGTCGTAGGGATTTTGCTACGATTCGCAGCATTTGTTTCACATATGGTCTACAAGGAAGATGAAATGACGACTTATTAGAAACATCATTATGAAAAATTGGTGATTATAATACAAACACATCACCTGATAGCGTGGGTCACGAAAATGGCAACACACCACCTCCCAATCCTCTTAGGATATCTTATCGTACGGCCGCGCTTGTGCTTCATCTCCCATTGCTTGAAAATGGGAGCGCATTTTCAAGCGATAGCTCTTAAATTTATTACACAATTGGACATCGACCACCCTCCTCACATGGTCGTCCGTGAGGATGTCCATATCAAACTCCTCTTGCATATATAGGTAATACTTTTACAATTTTAGACAGTTGTTAATTGGCTAGTATATCAAAAGTAAAAAAACATTTAAATTAAAAACAACTTTATAGGGTTAGGGAACTTACCAAAATGTGCATGTAAAGAACCATGCGCTGCCCCTGAGTCACCTGTGGCCAACTGAATGCTGTGATTGGAGCATACTGTCGGCATATAATGCCGAGCTCCCTCGTCCACGCGGTGCACCAATCGTTCAGTGGGGCAGTGTATCTTGGAGGAATGTCAATCTGAATCCATTGTTTTGTCCTATCTAGGTGCTTCTTTAGCGACATGTTCTTTGCTGCACCACGACCTGACCTGACCATGGACGTAGATGTTGAAAGTAGAGTTAATTTAACAACAACATTATAATCATACACGTGAATAACTATCATCAACAGTTAACATGTAAATAAAGTAATCGTATCCATACCAACACTGCTTATCACGGTTGGCAACTTACCCTGCGTGTCAGTCGCATAAGTGTATCCATGTATGGCTGAGGTGCTGATGACTCAGACAATGGTGCCATCGCATCACAACCAATGGGGTCTGCCGGTCTGGAGGATGTCAGATCATCCTCATTCAATGTACTCGTGTGCCTGAAAGGATTTCTCCAACATTGGCCTCCTGGTGCCATATCTGCACATTAATAGACAAGTAAATATAAGAAATACGAATATTAGATGGATGCAGCATACATCTATTTTTAAGTTATTTACACATATCAGATACATAGTGACAAAAATAATATGCTTACCCCCCCTATACGTCCTCAATATCGGTATCATCCTTACTTTATAAAGTGTCTTCCTCTTCACTATAGTACTCGACCCCTATTTCATCTTCCCCATCAGTTTCCTCATTGTCGATGAAGTGAACGTCTATAGAAGGTTCAATTGTAATGTCAGCAGTCCCTAAGTGTTCTGTCGTGCCACCATCCTTATGCAATGGTATTGGATCAACGCCTTCTTCGACAACATCTGCAGCAGACTGCACTGCTGCACAGACAGATGGCTCATCTTCTTGGAATGCAGTATCACTGGCACTCATCTCACTATTTGCAACTTTTGCAATAGCGTACAAACTTCGGGGAGGAATCTTTTGGGTCACATGTCATTCACCCTTCAATTTGGCGTCTTTAGGTAAAACACTTGTTCTGCTTGCATCGCAAGCACGAAAAGGTCATTTTGATACCAGGTCTTGCTAAAATTGACACTCGTGAAGTCGGCATCGGTGTTTATCCCTGTCTTTTTATTGCCGATGTCCCACCAGGTACACTTGAACAGGTGGACGACTCTGTTTGCTCCATAGCTAAGCTCTATAATGTCATCCAACACACCAAAGTAGTCAATTTCTTCATCTTCTTCTGTGCCTAGCACTGCAACCCCACAATTTTGGGTTCTTCTATGCCATTCGAGGGAGTTTGTATGAAATCGTAACCCGTTGACAATGCAACTGCTGTAGCGGTTAACTCGTTGATCGAGGCCACATGCCAACGCGTGCAAATCTTTACTTTTCGTTGGTTCCTTATTGTAATACATGAATTTCATCTATTAAATAAATAGGACTTTAGAAGAATAAACTGTCAATAGTGAAAACATACATTGATTCTCACTCAAGCAGTTTTTGTTACTTACATGACTCCCAAACCAATTGATAAATTCCTTCTTATGTCTTTCATCAACATTCCATTCATTTTGGGCTAGGAGTTCAGCTTTATGTTCGCTATATGCAACAGTAGTACATGTTAATGTCAAGTAAGTATATAATTATGCATATGTAAATACAATGCAAAGTAAGGAGTTTGGAACCACGTACTCAATATATGGAATAGTTTCATCACAATTGTTGAGGACGTAAAAATGAGCCTTTTTTAGGTCGTCCATATCAATGAAATCGTAAACTTGTGCACTGAGAGGCCGAACATTTTCTCGAAATATAGAGCTCCTGGGTTCTTCATCATCGGCATTAATAGCATGAACGTTTGCATTTCGCTCATCACAAGTGAACATTGTGTCAATATCATGTGGATACAATGAGCAAAATGCAAAACATTCATTGTCAATGTACGCCTCAATGATTAAACCTTCCGGTCGTGCCTTATTGCGCACATACCCCTTCAAAGTTGACAAGAACCTGTACATTTTACTTAGCACTATAGACTTGTAGACACAATAAAGAAAAATAAATAAAAACCAGGAAATCACGTGACCATTATACAAGGACTTTATACTTTACTTCTCAATAGGATACATCCAACGATATTGAATCGGTCCTCCAATTATGGCCTTTCTTGGTAAATGGATAGCTAGGTGGACCATCACATTGAAGAATGCTGGTGGAAAAATTTTCTCTAGCTTGCATAGAATGATCACAATGTCATCCTCTAACCGTTCAATTACGTTTACACTTAATTTTTTTTAGAACAACTGCCAAAAAAAGAATCACAGCTCAATCAACACCGAGCGAACATCTTCAGTCAAGTGTCCACAAAGGAAAACGGGTAGAACCCATTATTAAAGGACGTGATAGTCATGACTTTTCATTCCTAACATCTTCCCTTCCTTCATGTTTATGCATCGAGCTATGTTTGATGCATATCCATCAGGGAACTTCACTAATTTCAACCATTCAAAGAATTTATTCTTCTAATCCTTCTAAAATGTGTAACAAGCTGATGGCATGAGAATTTTGTCCCCATCACGAAACAGGTGCAGCTCAGGCCGTATTCCCATATCTTCTATATCTCGGCGAGCATTTGCGGTGTCCTTTGTCTTCCCATTTATATCAAGCAATGTACCAATGATATTCTCACAAATGTTCTTTTTGATGTGCATGACATCCAAGTTGTGGTGTAGTAGAAGATCTTTCCAGTATGGCAACTCGAAGAAGATGCTTCTCTTTGTCCAATTCAACTCCCACTCAGCGCGTTTTCTTTTTCTACTAGTCGGTGGTTTCCCAAATTTCACATCTCCGATTAACCTTAGCTAGTTTAATGTCTTTTTCCCATTTAGCCGCTTTGGCGGCGACCTTTGTTCAGGTTTTCCATTTAAGCTTCTAATGCCACGAGTCCTCCAAGGATGTTCAGTTCGTAGAAAACAACGATGACACATAAAGCATAACTTGCGGCCATGCTTCAAGGATAAGGACCCAACATCTTTATTACATACTGGGCATGCTAAGTAACCCTTTGTGTTCCAACCTGATAGGTTGTCGTATGCAGGGAAATCATTAATTGTCCATAAGACTGCAGCATGCATCCGATATTTTGTCCTGGTTTCCTTATCAAATGTCTCCACTCCTTTTTTCCCATAATTCTTCCAACTCATCAATTAACAGATGCAGGTAAACATCAATATCATTACTAGGTGCTCTCGGTCCAGAAATCAACAGAGACATATAAATGAAAGGTTCTTCCATACATCGCCATGGCGGCATATTGTATGGCATCATCATAATTGGTCACATGCTATATGGATTGGTCATGTTACCGAAAGGATTGAACCCATCTGAAGCAAGGCCAAGTTTGATGTTACGAGGATCACTAGCAAACCACAGATGCATTTTATCAAATTTAGCCCAAGCTTCAGAGTCTGCTAGATGGCTAAGGGTGTTTCCATCTTGAATACGTTTCTCTTGATGCCATCTCATATCTATAGCAGTATTTTTGCACATATACAATCGTTGCAGCTGCGAGATTAATGGACAATATCGCAAAACGTTTTTGGGGATCGTTTTACCCTTTGTTGAATCAGGTGTAATCCCAAGAGGGGGGGTGAATTGGGTATTTAAAAATTCTTTGACACTTATTTACCGCTTAAACCCTTCTTATATATTTACCAATTAATTCTTGTAACTCAATTACTTATGTGTAAGGATATCCAACCTATGCATGCAATGTACATACTTTAAATGCAATGTTGAAAATAAAGAGTAAAGGGAAGAGAGAAGACAAACACGGTTTTACGAGGTTTAGCCGACTTGGCCTACGTCCTCGCCTTGAGCAACCACTCAAGGATTCACTAAATCTCCGCTCCTTAAATTGGGACGGAGCTTACCTGTACAATCCGCTACTTACAAGAGGTACAACTCCCTCCTACTCCGCTGCTTACAAGAGATATAGCTCTCTCCTCACACACCGGTTCGCACACCGAACCGTGTATACAATATAATCTGAAAAATAACACTCAAAGATGCTTCTAACAAAAGCGTGTGAGTACAAATCAAATTCCTAATACATTAACATATGATATAACTTGAAGCTTATGAATGTACGAAAAACAATGCAATCATTTTAATGTATGATATGCTTCAACACACAAATCCCTATTTAACCAAAAACTCCCAAGTACAGATATATTTAAAATGTTTTGGAGTATACTAGGGTTCTTGGTTCACTTTGCAAAAAGGCACAAATATATTTGAAGTGAACCTGTTAACAAAAACTTTGTCTTGAATATTAAATCAATCAAAGACACAAAGTTTTTCTTTCAAGTATTCAATCACAAACTGAGTATATTATTTTTCAGAAATTATCCCTCAATAGAATAAATAGTTATAAGTACCAAGGATATTTAATCAAGCGTTAATATATCTAAAATATAGATCCTTTATCAAACGCACACTTGAATAAAAAACTTTTAATTAATCACACATCCTAAATCAAGTAATTATCTTGTTTAGAACAACTATATATATGTATAGGCACTTTCAATATCAATCTTTTAATCAAAATAGGTTTTTCAATAATAAGCTCTATGAATGATATATATGTATATTAATATAGTCTTGAATCAAAAATCAATCAACCAAGCTAAACAAGCTTTCTCAAGTAATGATCTTTTCAAAAATCAATTTTCATACAAATATGCACACTCAAGATCAAAAATTTTCTAATGATGTTCAAGAATACGTAATAAGATGAGAAGTTCTTAAGAACAACAACTTGAAAGATCAAACCTCAATACTAGATTGAAGCACAATTGAATGAATGAATGCCTTTTGATATTCGAAATAGATTTGCCCAAAGACGATGAAAGTAGAATGAAGTGCAGACAATCAGCTTAAGTTTCTCTACAATCTTGCAATACGATGTGTTCTTCTCTTGTTGTGTGTCTTAGCCTTGTTCTAGGGTTTAGATATTCAGTATATATAGTATTTTACCCTTAGGATTGATCTCAGCCATTGGATCAATGAAATAGCTTGCTAGTTCTTTTAATAAAAATCTAATTTTTAAACTTTCCCGCGACTTTAGGCAACCGAAGTGGGGTTCAGGCTCCTGAAGTTGCAAGTTTAGGCGCCTGAGGTCCTCAGTTTAGGAAACTGAAGTGCCTCTAGTAGGTTCTGTGTTTCCCATTAATTCTTCAGGCTACCAAACTTAATCTTCAGGCAACCGAAGAAATTCTTCAGGCGACTGAAGTTGAGTTCAGGCTACTGAAGTCCCATTTTTCTCAATTATTCATTTCCAGTTTAAAATTTTGCTTTGCTTCTTTTCTTGGGTCTTTTATAAAACATATTTTTCATGATTTAAAAAAATTTCTAAGTCCATGAATGTCCCCTAAAGATATATATATATATATATATATATGTATATATGAAATGCATGAATCCTAATGTCTTTCTAAGTTATGTTGAACCTCAAATTAAAACATATGAAAATTTAAGTACATGAGTTCTAAATACCCATTCCTAAGATGTTCTTGAACTTTACCGCTTGCATCTTAATTCTTGTACTCTTGAGTTCCATAGATCTTGCCAAGATTTGATAGCTTTACTTGAAGGCTTCCATGACTCGTTGTCTTTCCATGCATGCTTAATATAGTTCCTATTCACAAACTCCATGCACAGATCAAATACCAAGTGATTTGTCATTATCAAAAATGGATTGGACTCGTAGAGTCAACACCCTTCTTTTGATTAGTTGTACACTTCGGTTCACCACATTCTGGGCACTCATTCGCATTTTCATGTTCACCATAAAAAAGTGCACAATCATACCTACAAGCGTGTATTAGAGTGTAATCGAGACCCAATTCACGCATGTATGTCTTCGCCTCATAGAAAGACTTGGGAAGTGTTTCACCACCAGGCAGTGCTACCTTAATGAGGCTTAAATGCATATTGAATGTGCTCTGAGATAACCCATGCATTGTCCTTACATGAAGCAACTTTATCAAAAATTCTAATTTTGAGAACTTTTTACAGTTTGGATATAGGGGCACCTGTGCATCCCTCATGAGATTAGTAAATGGTTTACCGAGTCAATTCAACATACTTGGATAGCAAGGTATGGTACCCGCTGAAGTAGTTTCATCACCAGTATGTGACACACTGACATCACCCGTGTCCACTGCAATCCCTCTTTGCAAGTCACCTAACATTTCAATTAACCATTCCAAACGTGTATCACCACCTACTATATTTGCCCCTCATCTTCATCGTTATCATCATTGCTCTCAACTGCGTAATCTTCACCGTGGAACACCCATCTTGTGTACCTTTTCTCCATTCCAAAGTCTGATAAATGTGAATGGATCAAATCAATGTGTTTGAATGTTATGTTCTGACATTTCTTACAAGGACCCCGAGCATTCATCCAACTCTTATCCATGTTCATTAATTACCCTATAATATGTCTAAGTAAATGATGTTCATTATATTCTTATAATGTTTATCATGCATGCATCGTGAATCCTATAATCAACCATCATACTCTGAAGGGTACGAATCCTATCCCATTCAGGAATGTTGCATTTACATTGCGATCAATCGCTCAAATTCCTTCATCGTAGTCATTATAAATTTCGACAACATCTCCCCATGGCTCTCCAAGTACACAAGATGGGGGAAGTGAAAATTTTGCTAGTTTTCCATCACTAACAAATTGTCATGACACCCCACTATGCACCTAGAGAAAACAAGTAGAGACACACTTGAAATATATAATGACAATTGACAAAACATGAACGATGACAACAATGTAAATACAACTTCTTAAACTATCCACATTGGATAATCCAAGAATGGTTGAAATACAAACATTACTAATCGTAAGTGAAACAAATAATTAACATGTTCAAGTGATTATTAGTCAACATAGTATGACTAATAATCAATTGAAATACAACAATTGATTTGTCTCACATGTACGATTAGGAATGAATGTATAGTAACCGTTCTTGGATGGGTCTAAGCTTCAATGAATACATGAAATTATAGTAATTAATTTGACATTTTACTTTTTATTCCATTTAATTCTTGACCTTCACTGTATACTTACGATTGTTGTTCTTAGCCAAGTCTTTTTTATTTTCAATTATAAACCTAAGATCGTCTCTTTTCTTACGAATTTCAACACGTGAGAGACGCGAGTTAGAATGACTTTAAGTTTTAACTGATCATGCATATATTTCTTTGTACATAGTTTTATTATGGACAAACTTTAACGAAATTTTGACAGCATGCCGTCTGTAAATTGAACATTTTCCAAAAAGTTTCTACACTAAAACTTGATAGATTCAAGAAAAAAAATCACAATAATACACATCATGCAGATACTAGTGAGTTTGTCCATGTGAGAACCTAATTCCCCTACCAACATGCAATTCACTATGTACTGCATCAGCCATGCAGTTGGCGTTCAACACAAGCATATTTGAAAGGTATTAACACATTTAAATGAAGTGTTGATGGGGGTTGTAAACTGGAATGAAGAAGTTTGCCTTGAAACTACTTGGTAGGGCTCCATTTTCAATCCATGTCAATGCCTATTTTACTTTCTTTCCTTAGTTTTTCATCTCTTACCTTGAAGATGCTCCTGTATTAGGTCATGCATTCTGGAACCTCAATAATACTCTCTTCTCACAGAGCAGCTACTTTCATTAAAACAAATTTCATTTTTCCTCATGTTAGATTCAAACTCTTAGTGAGACACTTTCACTTGCAGAATAGCTTATACTTCATGTTCATGTGCATGGTTCGCCTCTAGAATTTAGACCCACACAAAAATGGGAAATCTCATCCATGCTTTATAAGCTCATATTTAAAATAAGGGAAAATTTTGAAAATCAAATTAAGCATCGATGACAATGCAATTTATGATGCTAAATTCAGCAAAATATAATTCAGTTCATGAGCCTTGGATTCCATCATTTCCACACCAAAAAAAAAATAAAAAAAATGTGATGATCCAATTACTAATGTATATAATTCCACTTTTAGGCAAAAAAAATTATAATAAAACAATAATTTTATTATATACATAATTAAGACTAATTATTGTTTATGATTTGTATTATAATATATACATATATAATGTATTATAATATATACATATATAATGTAAATACTAATTATTTACGTTATAGTAATAATACATTATAATTTTTATCAGTTCTAAGTATTATTAATCTTGGGAATAAAAAGGGGCGAGTTTGAGCATTAGTTATGATTTGTACAAATTTTTTAATAAAAAAAACGCATTACAAAGTTCAATTGTATTTAATTTATAAAAAACTAATATATAATCTACACAAATTGAAAATTCAATATTTGAATTCAATGTTCTCATATGTAGAGTACGAGTTAACTAGAAATCTAGAAAATAAAAAATATATATATTTTTTAAAATTTATTTAAAAATTTAAAAATTAAAAAACAAGGTGTTTTTTGCAATAATCTAAAATCGGAAATAAAAAATAAAAATAGTTTCACAAGCAAATAAACAAGGTGTAATTTTTGTATATATTATATATTTCACATCATGTCAATTGAGAAATTTATAAAGTGAGCAAATGGTGTTTGGAAAAATAGATTTTAATTCTCAAATTTAGATATTTATGGATTTAAATAAAATTTAATATAAGTTTGTATTATATTTTTATTGAAATTCACACAAATCCATATTTAAAGTCTGAATTTTAAGCTTGCAAAAATGAATAAAAATTTTTTTATTGCAAAATTTAAACAATATAATAAAAAAGAAAAATAAATTGAAACTATGAGTTCAAAGTAATTAAAAAACAAACATCAATGATTATACTAAAGATACAAACTTCAACCAATTTTTATTTATAAGACGACAACCATAAAAACTAGAAATTATCATACTAGGAAGAAAATCTTCAACCAATTTTTATTGACAAGGCATATTTATAAGTTACAAATAATAATTAATATTTTTTTTGAGTAAGAAAAATTAAAACTTTTGTGAGTTATCTAATATTATAGTTAGCACAATAAACTATAAATTTCAACTATTGATTAATAATAATTTAAGCTATAAAATGAAATCCTACAAGTGACTGACCTTCAAATACTACTGCACGAGGATATATATCCCTTTCTTATTACATGTTAAACGAAATAATTATAATATATACATATATAATGTAAATACTTAGTCTTAATAAACAAAAAAAAAAATATAATGTATTATTAAGCAGGGGCAGCTTATTTAAATATACATAATTAGGACTAAGTATTACTATTAAAAATTAAAAAAATAAAGTGATAATGTATTTTTGAAAGCAAAACTTTTGAGTTTAAATGTAGATTTCTATAGATTAAAATAACTCCATACAAAAGCTAAATTCTATCTAAATCTAAGCAAACCAATTAAAAATTTTCCATGCTCCCAAAAACATGGTTAGGGATTGACTATTTTAAAAACAAGAGATAACCCATAATGGAGATCCTAGAAATTTAATATATTGTTGAGGTTCCAGCCAAAAAAAAAATAAACAAAGAAGAAAGACAAGGGAACAAACCTAAGATGTTTGGCGAGAAGCTAAGGCCGTCAGTCGGCTGGGAATAGCGGGAGCTAGATTGGAAAAGGGGTTCGACGAGGGTCGCATTGGGAGACTAGGAGAGGGCGTACCAAGCCGTCAATCCACTAGGGCTCCGACGAAGCCTGTGATGTCTGGCGAACAGGGCACACCAGGCCGAGAGAGAGCAGTAGGAGACTGGGAGAGACGATTGCGAGAGCAGGAGGGGATTGGAAGAGGAGGAGCAAGGAGAAGGAGGGAAAATATCCCGTAGATAGGGATAAGAGATTTTGGGCATTGGTGATGGTTTAAATCGTCACTATTATTCTTCGTCTTTTTTTTTTTTTTTTTTTTAAGACATAACATTAGTGACGGTCCACAATTCATCACTAATAATGACCTGGTAGTGACAAATTTAGAAATTCGTCACTAATAAGGGACCAATGGTGACGAATTTATAAATTTGTCACTAATATTCTGAACTTAAATTTTTTTTATTTTTTTTTAAAAAGGAAGTATTAGTGACGAATCTAAAAAATTGTCACTATTGGTCCCTTATTAGTAACGAATTTAAAACATCATCACTAATACTCTGAACTGGGTTTTTTTTTTTTTTTTTTTTAAAAAAAGAAATTATTAGTGACGGTTCTCAAATCCGTCACTAATAAAGGACCAATAGTGACGAATTCATAAATTCACCACTAATACTCTGAACTTAAAATTTTTAATTTTTTTAAAATAGGAAGTATTAGTGACGGTTTATGAATCCGTCACTAATAAGAAGCCAATAGTGACGAATCTAAAAATTCGTCACTAATACTCTAAACTTAAATTTTTATTTTATTTTTTAAAAAAATGAAGTATTAGTGGCGGTTGTCAAATCTATCGCTAATAATGACCAATAGTGACGAATTTAAAAATTCATCACTAATACTCTGAACTTAAAATTTTTTATTTCCTTTAAAAAAATAGTACTGTCGGTTATTTAATCATCACTAATGTTTATCTTTTAGTGACGGATTTAATTCATCACTAATATCACATAAATTGTCCCTAATATTTTTCCGGGTTAATTTATACTAATACTCTGAACTTAAAATTTTTTATTTCCTTTAAAAAAATAGTACTGACGGTTATTTAATCGTCACTAATGTTTATCTTTTAGTGACGGATTTAATTCATCACTAATATCACATAAATTGTCACTAATATTTTTCTGGGTTAATTTATAAGTAAAAAATATTTTCGAGCCATATTTTCTTATTTTTAGTGACGAATTCAAATTCGTCACTAATAGTGCCGTATTAGTAACGGTTACTAGAACAGTCACTAATACCCTGATATTAGTGATGAATTTGAATCCTTCACTAATAATTTCGTCACTAAAAACCAGTTTTTTTGTAGTGGTTCCTTCTTTGTTGTAGCAAGTAGAGAATTTGCATTGATAACACATTGAAATAAGAGACGAGTTGAAGTCAATAACTTAGTAGCTAAATATTTAGTTTCTTTATAAGCACGTTCATGCATTCATTCTACATGAGTCATTAGTTAATATCAATATTTTAGAATGATAGTAAACTTTCCCTTTTGTTCATTTTCTTTTGCAGTGAAGAAATTATATTAAAAATACAACACTAATCTATGACCAAATATGGTAGTCTTATTGCAACACAAGTTGATTACTAACTCATTATGTAACTTCATTTGGTACATGCACTATTTTTTAGTAAGTATAAAGATGTTCGTCTACACATGTTGTATCTATAACATGTCTTTATTTTTTTGAAACTATAATTACTCTTATAAAAATATAAATTGAATAATAATTTGTTGACTTTTTAAAGTATATAGTATTATTTTTAGGGATAGCATTGAGGCATATGAATACAACATGCATTATTATTATTATTATTTAAAAAAGGAGGGCGACACCTCCATTTATTTATTGATATACCCTCACTTTTGGCGGAGAAATACCATGGTTACAAGACAAACATTGGGAGATTACAAATTGAAAAAATTATAGGTCTACCAAAAAACAACACTAACATCCAACCAAAACAGGACTACAAATCCAAACAAAACTAAACAAGAACAAAACAACCAATAAAACACCTCATGCATCAAACCAAATAAAAGAAAAAAACAAACCTATACCAATACCAAAAGGAAACCAACTAAACATACCTCATATAAGTCGTATCCATCTTATCCAGTTTATACAAACCTTTGATAACTCTGGGAAATTGACTACTATTTATAAACAAATTATTCCTCCCCATAGTACCTTGTTGAGCCAAAGAATCTACCACTTTATTCCCTTCTCTATACAAGTGATTTAAAGAAAAATCTACTTCCTCCAATAAACCAATAAGGTGCTCCCAAAAATCCCACAAATACGACAAGGAGCATTTACTAGATCTTATCCAATTTACTACAATCTTCGAATCATATTCAATGTCAATATTGGTATGACCCAATTGTTTACAAAACTTTATTCCTTCCATCACTGCTCTCAATTCAGCTTCATTATTAGAACAAGAACCAAAGTATTTTGAAAAACCACAAATAAAAGAACCTGTACAGTCTCTAAGGATTCCACCACCTGCCGGCCCTGGGTTCCCCAAGCTGCTCCCATCCAAATTTAGTTTCAACCTCCCTTGCCTCGGTTTTAGTCATCTCACACCTTGCATAGTTTTATTCCTTTTATTCACAATTTGCAGTTCCAGATTCTGTAATATCCGAACATCAGCATCCTTTAACTTAGTCATAACTATCATGTTCATAATTAAAACCCCCACCTAATTCTTAATGGACAGCCACACATCTGTACTACTCTCCAATATCCCCTCTATTCTAGCCACACATCTCCTTCTCCACAACCTCCAAACTACAAAATAAGGAATCAAACCCATCAGTGTTCCCAATTGAGAATATCGGGAAGCCCTATTAAACCACATTTGGACTCTTTCTTTCCAGCTTTGGTACCTAAGGAAAGGTACACCTACCTCCACCAAAACCTTCCTCCATACATCAATAGCAATATCTCCCTTATTTAAAACATGTTTCACATCTTCTAATTACCTCATCTCGCAACAATCACATGCCAAAGCAAGTGATACCTCCACCCTTCTTACCTTTTCATCAACGCTTAAGCACTCCAAGGCAACCTTCCATATACAGACAGCAATTTTCTTTAGTAACCATTTGTTCCAAACCCACTCTGCCCAATCAAACTTTGGAGCTCTAACCCTGATAGCATCCCATGCTGACTTTGTATTAAAGCAACCATTCTTTTTCGGGAGCCATAGAAGTATATCCGAAGAGTTTCTAAGTTTTACAACTCTTTCCACCACTTATTCCACTTTATTAAATCTCAAAATCCTTTGCAAATTTTTCACATCCCACACATTATTAATAACCAAATATTTTAATCTGATATGTGAATGTGCATCATCTGGGCATTCTAAAAACAAAGGTCCCAAATCCAGAAACTTATCATACCACAATTTTACATCTCTATCTCTAACCTTCCACTTAGATTTACTTAACAGCTTAGGCATGCACTGCAAAATTTTCCTCTAAAAAGAAGAATCTGATCCATGTGGCCTGCAAAGAGCAATATGTCCTCCTTTAACATATTTAGCTTTAAAAAATCTAGCCCATAAAGTATTTTGTGTTAATAACTGCCAACCAAACTTCATAAACAACGACCGTTGCACTTCCAAAATATCCCTTACTTCTATACCCCCCCTCCTCCATAGGAGCACACAATTTCTTCCAAGCCCTCCATTTTATTTTTTCTTTTCCATCCTTAAATCCCCAGAAAAAAGAGGCAAGCATACTTTATTTCTATTTTATCACCAGTTTCAGGGCATTTAGAATAGTTAACAGATGCAATGACATGCTCAAAAGCACATATCTCAACAGTTTACTTTCTTAACCCTCAATTTTCTTACTGATTTTTTGAATTAAAGGGTCAAAATGACAACCCTTCAATTTACCATCCATGATTGGCACTCCCAAATACGTAAAAGGAAATTTATCTTCAATAAAACTAGTCTCTTGTAGAATTTTTCCCTTCTTCTGAATACCTAACTTCTTTGAGAAAAAAATAGCTGATTTATCTTTATTCACCCTTTGACCAGTCCAGCATACAACTTTCATTATGTTCACATACATCATGTATGTAATATACCTATACCTATACCTGTTTTTTTTTTAATTTACTTGATTTTTTTGTGATAATACAAGTCAAATAATAGAAATTTCCTAATTTTAAAATTATATAGTGATATTAAGTGTGATAGTTCATATATACAATTTTATTATAGAGAAAATATTTTACACAAATTTATACAATTTACACACAAAGCTTGTGTTTAAAACTAGTTAGATATGAAGTTAATTTCGAGAAAATTATTGGGGGTCACACTATATTATTTATATGTGCATTAAAATTTAAGTCACTATTAACATAATCTTGCAACTATGATCAAATGGAAGGAGGTTGAAAGGGGATAATTGCCCATCCTTTCATAATACATTTAAGTAGCTTACATGACACTTGTCTACTAATTAGGTTAACCACACAAACAAGGGAACAAAGTTAAAACTAGTAGATTGAACCACTCTACCATGTGAATGATGCATCTTGCCCACATTATAGATATAGGAAAATCAATTCCAGTGCCCTTCTAATGATTTAATACCTACACAGAGTAAGCATAGGGTGACCAAAGTGAGGTTCTAGAAAAACCTTCCCAAGTTAGTAAGGTAATCAAATGTATAGAGGTCACGCAGTTTGAGTTGTTATTATTCAACTTTTACCTTTGTCCTTTCTCCTTTCATATATATATTGAGGGATTATGGTTCTTCCTCTGATACGGATGGGATTCATTCTCAATTTCTTATAGGATATATGGCCTACCATGGTTATAAGCATTTATTATGCGCCCCCCCCCCCCCCCCCCCCAAAGTACGTGCTTTGCTAGCTTGTCAACCTGGACTGTTGCCAATATGGGAGCATTGATGTCCTTCTCAAGTGAGAGACATATAGCATCTATCTTTTAAGGCTCATGCCTTGCACAAGTGCTCATGTCTTTGTACGTTCTTTTAGTGTTTCTAACCCTATTAGTTGCACCTAGCCCACTACTCATAGGAGCTCTATATTGTAGGGTTGTCTTGTTACAATCATCTTTTGTGGTTGGCTCAGCTCACTAAGGTCGGGACTTAAGAAGTTCTTTCTAGGGCTCTGAGCTTTAGCTATTGTTAGAAAAACAATACATGGTAGAGTCTGCACTTAGTGCTTCAATTGGAGAGGCTTGAGAGTTATATCATTGCAATGGGGTTTGTATGTACCTAATTTTGGTTGGGGTCACTTTAGGCTCTCATGAACCCCACTTAAGGTCTTTGTATCCCTTTTAAGGGGCATGTGAGCTTGAATTCTTTTAATAAGGCATTTTGGAAATTTCTAATGCATTTTATTTGCATTTTGCATCATTCTCATTTTCATTAGATTAATATAATTTTTTATTAAATAAAATCTTCAAAACACCCTTAATTTTTCCATTTAATTTTTTGAAAAAATTTAAAAAAAAAAAAAGAAAAAGAAAAGATATGCTTCTTTTAGTACCAAAATACTAAAAATATCTCTTATTTCTTTTTTACTTTCCCTTTTCCCCCATCTTATACTTGTTCTTTTACCTTTTTAGGGTCTTTGCAAGCTCAATCTCTCTTAAAGCCTTGCTCTTCAAACCCTTAGCTCCCAACAAACTAAGCTCTCACACATCATGGTTTCGGTAGTTGCTTTTATAGGTGGGTTTTCCTTTCAATTAAAGTCCTCTTATCACTCTCATCCACCCATCTTGCTACCAAACAAAAACAAAAGAGTTCTTTTGTTCACTATTTGCTTACATTTCATTTCCACCTTCTCAAATACAATCTTTACAACTTGACACATCAGCATTCATTCTTAACATCACAAAATCGACACAAAATCAACAAAATACAACAATATTCAAATTCCAAATTCCTCGCATATCCATCCAATTCCAAGTTTGAAGTTCACACAAAGCATAAAAACATAACAAATTCACAAAAACAACAAACTTAATCTAGCTTTTTAGCTCATGGCTCTATCAAGCTCTAATTTTCTAAGTAAATCCCACCTTAATCTATATTTTCAAAATTAGAGCCTGATTGACCTTGATTTCAAAATTAAAGTCAAATTGGACTCCAAATTCAAAAAATTAGATTCAATTTAACTTTAATTTTTCAAATCATGATCAATTGAACCTTGAATCCCTAAAATAAAACCCCATTCAAACCCATTTATTAAACTCAATTCAATCCCAAGCCCCCACATTGAACACAAATTGACACTACATGCACAAAGTTGAAAGAAAAACACACATCTCTCTTTTTGCACACTACACCCACAATTCATCTAAATTCACACAATATACCCAATTTCACATGTACAATTTCAAATGCTAGACTCAACTTGACCCAATTTCACCTTTATCAATCACATTTAATTTCATACACATCACCCATATTTCTTTGAATCACACTTACCTAATCTCTTCTCGCACTAATCACACACACGCATACACTAAATGCACATGCACATACTATCATACCCCAAAATCCCCTCAAACTGAAGTTTGGTCTACTCTTATTCAGCCTAGACCCCCTCTCTTAGCTAAAGACATATTGTCTCCAACTAAAATGACACATAGCCCCTCATTTTTTTTATCCAAAATAAATAAAAAATAAAATCTAATTGGAGATTCTTACTCCAATAGTTTTGCATAAAGAATATTACAAGAGAAATCATATAAATAAATGAAAATAATGGGGAAGAACCCTATAGAACCCTATAGAAGCTAGGCTAAGTTTGCCCTACATAATTGAGCCACTATCCTTAATCCCAATTTAGAGGTAATTTTCAATTGCCTTCTAAATTCATAGAACACTCACAGCACTAATGCATGATTTGTTGAATCAAACTAAGATTTAATTAATACATGCTTTGTTCTAGCTTTAATTTTAATTAGAAATTGAGATGTATATTGTTTCATTAAATGAAATTATATGTCATTTGTAAAGTCAACTTGAGAAAGAACAAGGATGATGTATGTTCTTGTTGATGAAATTTGTTAATGTGTTGTCATTTGCAAACTGGAAAGATGATGAATATGCATTTTTGAATCATGTTTCATATGGTATCTTGGATGTGAAATCAATATGTTCTTGTGCATTTTTAAAATCATGGAAAAATCATACTCATAAGATTGTCCTATTTCTACCAGCCACCACACTAAAGTTAAAAATCTAGAAGAGAGAGAAGGAAACTGAGAGAATCTAGGAAAGCAATGCAAGAAATACAAATTTACTATCTTTTCATGATGTTTTTTTGGCCTAACAAGGCTTAATCTCGGTTTGATGATAACAAATCAAGGTTACTTAACATGTTTGTTTAAGTAAAGTTTCAGGGCTCAAAGGTATTCATGAGATTGAGTTCAAGTATTTGACAAACTTGAATGAAGATTATACTAAAAGCATTGAGCTATGATGAAGTTAAAGCATATTGAAGAATTGGATAAAGCTTGGACAAAGTATGGAAGCTAAAGCATGAAGACTTAGGATTTTATATAGTCTTACCTTGTAAAAGTTTTATATAAGTACTTCACAAATTCAATATTGATGTTTGAAGCTCTTAGGAAAAATCATTGACTTAGAGACCTATTTTTAAATCATGGAAAATATTTTCATAAAGTATCAGATAAGTTTTTCCAAGATCAAAGTTAAAGTTTTGAAACCAAATTTTGAAAAACAAGTAGCAAGCAGAACAAGCGACTGATGATTTATCACCACGTGACTGATGTTTTGCTGACTTTGTTAATAAATAGACGGAATAGGAGGAGATGACTGACCCCTTAAAGTCCAGTTGACTAATTCAATACTGACTTTCAAAATATGTTGAATTAAAAATCTAAAGTAACTGACCCTCGGCCATTAGTCGACTGAAGTCTATGTTTCAAACTTTTAACAACACTAATAAAGTTTCCAAATTTGATTTCTTGGTTCCCAAACTAAGAGAAAACTTTGGGAAAACGGTAAGAAATTCTTGTGCACTATTTATATGTTTTATTCTCACACATTAGGGTAACTTATGAAAAACATACAAAGCACATATGAATCAAATTTTTCAAATTCATACTGCTGAATTCTTCTGAAAGTATTGTTGTGCTGTTGCTAAAACTACTCACGAAATTCTGATTCAATCTCTTGATTTCCTCACTCCTTCATCAAAACACTAGTGATATTATTTTGGGCTTCAATTTCTTTATTGATTTTGATTGAAGTATATCGATACTAACATTGTACAAATTTTCTCTTCTGAGAGTATTTCATTGTGTGAACAAAGTTTGTTCCGTGTTTTTGTTTTTCACGGTTAATGATTGTTGAATCGTTGCCTAGTGAGAGGATTGTTCTTGTTAGAGAGGGATCTCCACCTTGAATGGAGAGGTGTGCTTCACCTGGTAACAAAGTGGAAAGGGAACCCTCTCAATGTGTTACTTGAGGCAAGGACGTAGGCCACTGGCCGAACCTTGTAAAAACACTGGTGTTCATCTACATTCTTGCAAGTATATAAACTATGTGTATGCTTACTTAATTGTTGAGAATTTGCTGGATATTGGGAATTTGCGGGAATACTGATTGTAATTGTATTTGAATCAAGGACCTATATTGATTGTGATTGTTAGATTGAATGTTCAAGTAAGTATTAAATACTAAATATTTGAATACATAGCTGAGGTAATACAAGTGTGATTGATTATCCTATTGAGGCAAAAATTGCAAGATATTAAAAATTGATTTATTGAAATCTTGACATTTTCATTGATCATTGTTGAAAAAATGAGTTTGGATATTGCTTGGCTATTGAAGCGCTTAAATTTGATTTTGTATTGTAATCTTATATTTACATTTATATATACCTGGGACTCTCTGTTAATTGGTATAGTATGGTGACTGATTAGAATATTTGTGATTATGTGATTGTAGAAAATTAATTTGATAAGGGTAATACGTAACTAAAGTTTTTCCAAAGAAGATTTTAAAACCCCATTCACCTCCTTCTTTTGGGAGTGCACCTTCAATCTCATGTTTGACTATATGTTTGTCTCTATTTACATATGAGTGCATGCATGTTCACCTTTACTGAGGCATGATCTATTTGGGGTATTTGGTCCTCTTTTATAGCTTGAGGGGTAATAGACCTAACAAAATCATTGCGTTTGCATGGTGGTTCTATTAGACCTTTTGATTTTGCGTGCATGCTATTTACTTGTTGCAATTGTTTCTTTTGCATGTTAATTAGTAAATTTCATCCAACATGAGTGTGATTTCTCTTTTTGTGAGTATGATTGTTCCTTGTTTAACTTGTTTTGATGTATGTTTCTTGCATGTTGTCTACATATTTATATCCATTTTGCATGTGTATGTGTTATTTGTCTCCTATTACTTACTCTACACATTGTTCATTAGAACTATCCATAATAAACCTTCCTCTGACCTTGGGGTTATGTATTTGCATACCTCTAAGGAATCAACAGTGAGGGAGGTTTTTGTCTTATGTTAGGCCTCCCAATATTTAAATACAAGGTAAATAAACTACTAAAATAGAGAAAAAAAAATGTTGATCCTCTTAGGGATCCTTTGGGATTGTGATTTTTCATGCCTTTGGGGATCTTAATTTGAGGGAGGTTTTTATGTTATGTATAGATAATGAACAGGTAATCAAATAAAATGAAAAATTATAAGTCTTAGTCAATTTAATTCAAAGGTAATCTTAGGCTAATCAAGTACCATTCATGGAATGACTTTATAGCGGGTGTTAGTACTTTCCTCTCATATAAATGTACTCTCAAACTTGACTATGATCACATAGATCTTGACTGCTAGTTTCCTTAACCTTCAGTAGTAATTAGGTGATCTAACCACATCTTGAAAAATAAATGGTCAGAGGAAATTCCTTGGCCTTTATTGACCCAGTTTGTCACAGTCACCATCCCCCCCCCCCCAACATCTTAACTTCATACCTTACATATTTCATTTTTGGGATCACCCATTCCTCCCTGTTAAAGTCCTCTAAGACATGTCGACAGGGTTGACAATAGTTCAGGGTCAAGTTATGCCTCTTTCATACACGTAAGGGCACACCTAGTGTCATTTGGATCCTCACACCACTAGGGCCTAAAAACATGGCCTCGATGTTAGGGATAACCACTTTCTATAGGATTTTAAGTTTGCTAAGGTGGTTTTGATTGTCCTTAATTTTCTTTGTTTTTCAATTTTTGCTTCCAAATTTCTACTCTAGTTTCTTTGTCTCTATTACTGGTCTTTCATATGCTACCTTTTTTGACTCCTTACACCAAGTACACCCTTTAATTCCTTTTTTTTTTCTTATTCATCTTTATTTATTTATTTTTGTACACCCTCCAATTCCTCTCTAGATTTGGATATAGGGCTTCCTCTTTTATTCTCTTACTAGTTCCTCTACTTCTAGTGGCAATTATAAGAGGGGGATCCTCAACCCTTTGTAAGCACTCCTTGTCTTTTGTCAAAGGGAAATGACACTTGTGTCTCGAGAGGCATCTCCCAACAACCCTAACAATAATCCTACAAGTAGTGAAGATTCATAAAGTACTTAAGAGAACCTTTGTTGAGCTTGGCACCTTGAGGGTTGGTGACAATATTGGGATAATGGAGGAGTTTTATATTGTTTTCTCCTTTATGCTGCACCTTCCTTCCCCTTAGTAAGTGATTCTACCAAGTGATTTGAAAGGAGATTTGTCTATATAAGGACACTCTACAAGATGTGGTCTAATTTCTACTCAACCATTTTTTTTCATCAAGGACCTAAAATGTTTTTATGTTTCTCTTTCTCAAATTCTTCCCAACTCTCAGGACACCTTCTATGGCTTCGTCGTCCTTGTCAGGGAGAATAGGCTCATCTCTACCCTTAAGCTCTCTTTCTACCTAATCCTCCTTAATCAATAGGCCATGCCGAAGGCTAGTGGTATTTTTGTGTAAAGTCTAATAAATGTTTCCTCCTCGAGGTCCAATTTCCGATTCATCATAGAAAGGAAAGTTCTTTTTTTTTTTTTTTTTTCAAATCTAATGTCAATGGCCAATAAAGGAACTTGATTAAAAATATTTTCTTTAATCAAGGATGGAACGAGATTAAAAAGAACTAGAGGTGGGGACAATGACCTCTATAAGCACCCTATTTTATGATGTTCTACTTACTGAACCCATGCTTATTCAAGTTGGGTTCAACCACACCATCCCATGTCCTCATGGGAGAAAGTATTTCTAGTTCTAAGGATTTCTAGGGCATTTTCCCTTCTTCTTCTTCTTCTTCTTCTTCTTCTTCTTTTTTTTTTTTTTTTTTTTCACTTTTTAGTTGGTGGGATTAAGTATGAGCTTTTCTGATTAGTGTAGAACTCTTGAAAATCTCTCCTTATCTCCATCACACTGTTCTAAGGTTATAATGCCATCAGGCAAGTCCTCTCTAACCCTCAACCCTCAAATGGATTTGCAATCAATGGAATGGCCTTTGATAAATCAACATAGGAATCTCTATGTTGGGCTACAACTTAAGGCAACGACAAAGATGGTTAGCCACTCTCCGCTATAACTAAGGCTAGCCCTTAGATTTGGATGACTCCTAAAAAGACCCTAGGTTGTGGAATCCTCCTTAGCCTCAACAAGAACTACTAGTAGGGAATTATAGTGTGTATGTTGTGCGATGGACACAAGTGTTTAAGAGAATATAAGGCTAGGTTTGTGTGTGTGTGTGTGTGTGTGCATATATGGGTGCATGAGCATATGTGTATGGAGAGGGTATGTGAATTCCAAGTGGCCCAATGGTTGAATGCCATATGAAGAATGATTTTGCATATAGAAGCATTGTTTGTTGTGATTTTAGGGGACTATAAGTGTTTATATTTGTGTAATGAAGGCAAATATTTGAAGGAATATAAGGCTAGCTGTTCATGTCTATGTTCTTGTATATAGATGGACGAGGAGTGTGAATCTTAAGTGAGACAATAGGCAAGTCCTAATAAAGAGAGTGATCTTGCATTTAAAAGCAAGGTTAGTTTGGGTTCTAGGGAATTACAGGGTGTATATGTTTATTTAAGGACACAGTAAGAAGTATCGAGTTCTCAAAGGGTTATTTTTAGAAAGCAAAGTCACTTTAGCCTTAGGATTGAAGAACCTAGTTAGGTAATGAAAGTAGTCACCCTACTATGACTGAGAGCATGAGGGAGACAATTTTATGATATATGGCTAGGTTTGTGTGTGTGTGTGTGTGTGTGTGTGTGCGTGTGTGTGCCTGTGTGTGTGCATGGGCATAGAGGGGCAATGTGAATGCTAAATGGCTCAATAGGCAAGTGCCAACAAAAGACTAGTTTTTTTACATTTACGAGCAAGGTTTGCTAGGATTTTAGGTAATTATAGGGTGTGTGTGTGTGTGTGTGTGTTGATGGCAATTGTATGAAGGAATATAACATTAACTACCTTGAAATGAAGAATCTTCAAAACAAGGAAATATAGGGCTCGAAGATTACTAACACTGAATTACCTCCTCTACCATGAATGATTAGACCTAAAGGTTAGAGATTCTAAACTGTCGAATTGTCAAAAACAATAAAAGATTAGTCTTAGAAATTAGTGACACAAACTTCCTCAACTTCAAAAAAAGATTTAATCTTGTTAGACACCCAAATTATTGAAGACAAGAAGTTTGATAATAAGGAATTAAAAGCCCCATGCAATTGAAAAATAGACTTGAATCTATGTCATTAGTGCAAGTGTTAGCAAAAAAAATTGATTCATGGATAGGTATGACATTGATTCATGGAATTGAAATAATGAAGCATGAGTCCATTTTATCATCACAGGAATTAAAGCAAAGCCAAGACAAGTTCAATTAGGATGTCCGAGTGATTAAAGACCCTAGGTTATGGAATCCTCCTCAGGCTTAATGGGTGCTACTAGTAAATAAATTATAGGGTGTATGCTATGTAGTGAAGACAAGTGTTAAAGAGAATATAAGGATAGGTTTGTGTGTGTGTGTGTGTGTACATGTGTGCATATGTGGGTGCACGAGCATATATGTATAAAGAGGGTATGTGAATTCCGAGTGGCCCAATGGCTACATGCCATATGAAGAATGATTATGCATATAGAAGCATTGTTTGTTGTGATTTTAAGGGAGTATAAGTGTTTATATGTGTGTAATGAAGGCAAATATGTGAAGGAATATAAGGCTAGCTCTTTGTGTCTATGTTCTTACATGTAAATGGAGGGGGAATGTGAATCTTAAGTGGGACAATAACCAAGTCTTAATAAAGAGAGTGATTTTGCATTTAAAAGCAAGGTTTGTTTGGATTCTAGGGAATTACATGGTTTATGTGTTTATTTAGGAAATTAGTTTTATCTAAGAAATTAGTGAGAAGAGCCAAGTCAGTGCTTAAAGGGTTATTTTTAGGAAGCAAAGTGACTTTAGCCTTAGGATAGAGGAACCTAGTTAGGGAATGAAAGTAGTCACTCTAATAGGACCGAGGGTGTGTGGGAGCCACTTTTCTGATATACGGTTAGGTTTGTGTGTGTGTGTGTGTGTGTGCATGTGCATAGGGCAGTGTAATCCTAAATGGCACAATGGGCAAGTGCCAACAAAAGACTAGCTTTTTGCATTTACAAGCAAGGTTTGCTAGGATTTTAGGGAGTTATAGGGGTGTGTGTGTGTGTGTGTTGATGGCAAGTGTATGAAGGAATATAACATTTAATACCTTGAAATGAATAATCTTCAAAATAAGGACATATAGGGCTTAAAGATTACTAATACTTAATTACCTCCTCCACCAAGAATGATTAAATCTAAAGGTTAGAGATCCTAAACTGTCGAACTCTTAAAAATAATAAAAGAATAGTCTAAGGAATTAGTGACTCGAACTTCCTCGACTACAAAAAAAAAAGATTTAACCTTGTTAGACACCTGAATTATTAAATCTTGAAGACAAGAAGTTTAATCGTAAGGAATTAAAAGCCCCACAAAAATGCAAAATAGACTTGAATCTATTTCAATAGTGCAAGTGTTAGCAAAAGAAATTGATTCGTGGATAGGTATCACATTGATTCAAGGAAACAATGAAAAATGACTCCATTTAATCATCGCTTGAATTAAATCAGAGCCAAGAGCAAGTCAATTAGGATATCAGGGTGATTAAAGAGAAATTAAACTAATTTATGTACATGTTTATGGCTATAAGCATAGGAAACATAGTCCAAATAGAGTAATCATATCTTGCTAATGTCTCTGAGTGATAACCTATTGTTCCACCAAGTATTGTGTTTATTCATCTTATCCCAATCATGTTAGAATCAAGCATGGAAAACTCATTTCATTTGTCAGCATCAAAGCATCCATGTGTTTCCCTGAGTAGCATCCAATGCAAAGGAAGAAACTGAGCATGTCCCAATAGTAGCATCCCTTAGAGGAATTGTGCAAGAATCAGAAATGTAGACCAATTATGAGTTGATTGAAGAAAGACTCTGAGCCATAAAGGGGATTGATAGATAGGTTCAACTGATACGTTCAGTCTCCATTTGAGCCATGATGTGATCCTACCTCAAAATTCAAGATTCTAGAATTCTAGAATTCGAGAAGTTCGACAAGATGAAGTGTCCAAACATGCAACTTATCATGTTCTATAGCAAAATGGTAGCACATGCCTAGAATGACAAGCAACTCATTCATTGTTTCTAAGATAGTTTAATAAGGGTACCTTTGTGCTAGTATATGTAGTTAGATAGAGCTTAGATTAGGACATGGTTTGATCTAGCAAGTGCTTTCTTGAAGGAGTAAAAGCATTTGATGAAAATGGCCCTAGACAAGATGGCCTTGCAAAACATGAGGAAGAAAATTGAATGAAAGCTTCAAAGAATATGCATTTAGGAGGAAGGAAATGTCTTCATTTTTTCAACCACCCCTTATAGATTAAGAAATCTTAGCACTATTTATTGGTACTCTCCTCAACATATATGACATGTGTTTGTTAGGGTGCATCACTGCAAAACTTGCTAATGTAGTGAGAATCAAAAAAATAATTGAGTTAGGCATAAAAATTAGAAAGATTTGGGATGAGGAACAAATATTCTTGGAGGTTAAAAGAAAAATGATGATGATTAGAGTGCCAAAGGCAGGGGTCAAAGAAAAACATGAAAAGAAAAAAATGCACTTTGTAATGTCTCTGCATATCATCCACTAGTGATGGTAAAGCTGATGTAGGATGGGATTGATCAACCTATGTCCTACGGTTCAACCCTCACACAAGCACATACATCATGCTATCTTTCACAAGTTGTTGGAATTTTGAAAAGGTGTATGTGTTGTCTAGAAAATAAGTCCCAATTGGTTTTTTCACAAAGGAATCAAGTTACATGCGGAAAAGTTGCTATTTCAAATATTCAAAAATATAAGTTCTATGTTAGTGCACTACTATTCATACAAGTGATTCTAGCTAGCAAGTATTAATATTAAAATCGAATGGTTCAAATGTGCTATTCAAATATGGAATTTTAGGCTTCAAGCAAAGGTTTACACAATATTAAGCAAGGGTTTACAATCAAATAAGGGCTAAAGAAAATAACAATCTCACCAAAGGAAATCTTTGGATGACTTGATATTATGCACCACAAGTTTGTATCACGTCGTAGGTCCTTCGTAGAAGTTTTGAAACACCAAGATGAACACAGTTGAACCATCGAGGAGGTGACCATGTGGGTGTATGATGGTGGTGTCTATTGATGGAAGCTCTTAGAATGTTAAATGAAGGAGGGGATGATGGAGTTGCTGGATAGAGTGGTCTCTCACCACTTGATCTCTGGAGAGAACATTATAGCCACACACTGCTCGCTCACAAAGAAAGGGACATGCTTCACAAGCTCAACAATGGAAAACTTCAATATATTCAAACTTCTTCCTCTTTTGTTCTTACAATGAGAAGGTATATATAGACTTAGCTTAGAAAGACATGGGGGGACAAACATTACAAATGTTAACACAAGTTTCTAACATAATAAATGCTCTCACATGCTAACTAGGTTATCTTGCAATATTACAAATATAATACATATGCCATAAAGGGGGTCCAAATCCTTGTCGGGCCTAATGGAGCCGTGTGGGGCTCCTAAGCTATGTGGGGCCCACATGGGTCTTGAACTTGAATCCTCTTCGGCATATCAATGGGGGACTTCATTCACCAAAAGCCTTCATGTAATCCTTGTGTACCTACAAAAGAGTCATGAACTGAAGTGGACATTTAGAGATTGTCCATATGTCACCATATTGGCAAAGGAAAGGGGTAAGGCCAGCTGATCCCCATCATCTCTCGTGGACCATAAAAAATCATTCTTTGAAGAATGAGAAGTGAAGTACCAAGAGTATAATTCCGGATTAAGATGAAGGAGGTCTTCTTTTAGAATCCAGCTATGCTCAGAAAGTGGTTTACCTCTCTACTTGACCAAGAACTTCTGGTATGATCCTGCTCGTGTGAACATTGTCTTTTCATCCAAGATCTCTTTAATTTCATCACTATTCTTGGGTATAGGTAAAGGTGGGGGTAAAGGCACATTTAGGTTTTCAAG
The DNA here is from genome assembly GCF_029873635.1 of Malania oleifera. Classification (NCBI taxonomy): domain Eukaryota; kingdom Viridiplantae; phylum Streptophyta; class Magnoliopsida; order Santalales; family Ximeniaceae; genus Malania; species Malania oleifera. The sequence continues at coordinate 92,037,915 of NC_080426.1, read as the reverse complement.
TTCATTATGAGTGGGGAAAGGAGTGGGATCACCTACAAGGTTAGTATTTGAAGGTTCTACTAAAGAACTTGCTTTGAAAAATGGGGTTGAATCCTCAATATTAAAAACATTTCTAATGCCAAAATCAATAGGAATATCAAGCATGTAAGCATTAGAACTAATTTTCTTTAAAATTTTGAGAGGACCCATCTTTTTAGCATGGAACTTCCTTACCTTTCCTATAGGAATCTGCTTGGGCGAACACGAACCATAACCATATCACCCTCTGAAAATTCTTGTAACCTGCGATGTATGTTAGTACTAGATCTATAATGTTCATTGTTGAGGTTAATTTTCATTCTTATTTTAGAGTGTAGGTCGCGTATGTGCTTAACAAAAGCATCAGCTTGTTCACTCACTCTAACCTATGGAGGTAATGGGACAAGATCTATGGGCTTCCTGGGTTGGTAACCAGTGACAACTTGAAATAGGCTAAGGTCAGTGATTTTATTCACTGAGCTATTAAACACAAATTTAGCCATTGGAAGACACAAATCCTATGAACCTATGTTCTGACCTATTAGGCATCTTAATAGGTCACCTAAGCTCCTATTAACTACCTTGGTTTTCCCATCTACTTGGGGATGGTAAGCACTAGAAAACTCGAGTTTAGTACTTAACATTGCCCACAAGGTTTTCCAGAAGTAACTTTCAAACTTTACATCTCAGTCAGAAACAATGGTCTTGAGAAGACCATGCAGTTTTACAATTTTTATGAAAAATATGGATGCGATTTTTAAGGCATCATGTGTTTTGTTACATGGAATAAAACAGGAAATTTTGGAAAATCTATCCACAACAACAAACACATAATCATTCCTTCTAGCAGTCCTAGGGAGTCCTAAAATAAAATCCATGCTAATATCCTACAAAAGGGTATGAGGTACAGGTAAAGGAGTGTACAATCTAGTATTCTGCTTCCTACCCTTTATAGATTGACATGTTCCATGATGAGATACAACTCTACCGACGCCCTTTTTTAGACTAGGCCAAAATAACCTATCCTCTATTATAACAATGGTTTTATCCCTACCAAAATTACCTACAACACCGCCTGCATGTAGTTTCCATATTAATTGGTCACTTAAAGACATAAAGGGTATACACAACCTAGATCCTTTGAATAGGAATCCTTTATGGATCACAAAGTCTAGATGGGTTTTGGGAAGTCCTTGTAGCAGGTCAGAAAAGATGTCACAAAATTCCAGACATTGAGAATATTCTTTCTTGATACTCTCGAAGCCCATTACTCTCGCCTCTAAGGTCTATAAAATTGACATTACTCGGCTTAAAGCATAAGCTTCTTTGTTTTCAACACTGGCTCAGTGTTTGAGTACAAAAGTGTACTGCTGAATGTACTCAATCCACTTGACATGCCTATGATTTAGTTTCTTTTGGGTGCTTAATTATCTAAGGGCGTAGTGATCAGAAAAGAGTACAAACTCATGCGGGAGTAAGTAATGTCTCCAGTGCCTCAAAGATTGGACTACAACATAGAATTATTTATCATAGATAGAGTAACACTACTGGGCATCATTCAAATTTTCAGTGAAGAAGGCAACAAGATGGTCTTCCGGACTAAGCACTCCTCCTATGCCAACACTTGAAACATCACAAGCTACTTTAAACAGTTTTTGAAAATCAGGGAGGTGTAGCACAAGGACTTTTGTCATCCAATCCTTAATTTCTAAAAAGACTTTAGTTGCATCTTTGGGCCACACAAACTCTCCTTTCTTAAGACAATTTGTAATGGGTGCCATGATAGTACTGAGATTCTTAATGAATCTCCCATAGAATGTGGCTAACCCATGGAAACTTCTTGTTTCATCAATATTTCTAGGAGTAGGCCAATTTTGGATAGCCTTGACCTTCTCAAGGTCAACAGAAACTCCTTAGAGACAACATATCCTACAAATATTATCTAAGGAGCCATGAAGGTACACTTTTTCAAATTTGCATACAATTTCTGTTCTTTTAGCACTTCAAACACTCCCCTTAAGTGATTTCAATGCTCTTTTCTTGTTTGTTTATAAATCAAGATGTCGTCAAAATAGACAACAAGGAAATGCCTAATGAAAGGTCTCAAAATTTGAGTCATCACTCACATGAATGTACTAGGTGCATTAGTGAGACCAAATGGCATCACCAACCATTCCTACAAGCCATCTTTAGTTTTGAATGCAGTCTTCCATTCATTTCCAGGTCTTATTCTAATCTGATGGTATCCACCTTTAAGATCAATTTTTGAAAAGATCTTGGAACCAACCATTTGATCAAGAATATCATCTAGCCTAGGTATGGGATATCTATACTTGATTGTGATTTTATTAATGGCTCTGATGTCAATGCACATTCTCCAAGTTCCATCTTTCTTTAGAGTAAGAAGGGCGGGACATGCATATGGGTTCATGCTTTTTTGAATAAATCCCTTACTTCTCAGCTCATAAACTTGCCTTCTCAGTTCCTCGTGTTTTTTAGGATTCATCCTATAGTGTAGAAAATTGGTAAAGAGGATCTTGGAAAAAGGTCTATTGCATGCTGGATGTCTCTCATATGATGCAATTCATTTGGGGGTTCAGAGATGTCATCCTCAAATTGAGCACATATTGGTGACACTTCATGTGGTGTCTCACGTTCAAGAGTAGAGGAGTCATTCTCCTTGGTTACCACAACATAGACAACTTGTGTCTCTTTACTCTCTTGTTCAAAATGCTTCTTGCTTAGAACATGCAAAGAAGTTCCAACCTTCTCTCTTCTTTTCAAGTTTTTATTTTCCTTGTCTTGTTTGTCCTTCTTAGGCTCTAGAGGACTCAAGACAATCTTCTTTCCATTGCACCTAAAAGTATAGGTGTTGGCTCAACCATTTTATGAAACATCAAGAACGTACATCCAAGGTCTTCCTAACAAAATATGGGTAGCATTCATAGGAAGGACGTCACACCAGATTTCATCTTCGTAGTCCGCAATCTTGATGGGGACTAAACACCTATGGCTTACGGGCATTATTGCTGCATTTACCCAAGCAACTCTATAAGGAGTGGGATGGGGTTCAACTTTCAAATTTAGATTTTCTGAAGGTAACTTTGAAATCACATTCATGCAGCTTCTACCATCAATGATCATCTTGCAACTTTTATTTCCACACTTGATGTAGGTATAGAAAATAGAAGTATTGCGCCAATCCTCTGGTTCTCAAGGAGTCACCATGATGCATCTCATAACATTTAGATTAGCATTCTCATATTCCTCAATTGACAATTCATCCTCACTTGCTACTTCCCCGGGAATATAAGGATATTCTTCTCCCGACTTTTCTTCTTCATCCTCTCTTTCAATGGCTAAATTCCTAGTGGGGCATTGCCTAACAAAGTGGCATTTTTTGTGACACTTGTTACATACATCATTCCTAGAAATTTATTTAGAAGGCCAATTGATGGGTGCTTTCCCTTTTTCCAATGGCTGCTGGATGGTGGGATTGTTGCCTCTTGAAGTTACTTGACCCATGTTGGTAAGTCTAGTCTTATCATAAGATGTGGTCATTCTTTGATAATAGTCATTGGAGGTTTTTCCAAATTTCCTTCCCATTTGAGCTTTACTCATCTTCTCATAGACATGTGCCAAGTTAAGGCTTGCTCAAGGGAGTCAATGTGATGGAGAAACAACTCTTTCCTCAATTCAAGTTTCAAGCCAATCCTAAAACAAGAAATTTTTTTCCCAATGCTTTCTTCTATCCCACATCTAATGGATAGTTCATCAAACTTGCTCATATATTTGGTCACACTCGTACTACCTTGCCTAAGGCTATAGAGCTGATCCACAAGACATTCCCTTTAAGAAATTGGAACATACTTTTCTTCAATCTTTATTTCATCAAATCCCAATGTTCTATAGGTCCATGACCAAGGCGAGCTTCTTGTCTTTCGACATTCACCCAATGAAGCTTTGCTTGCCCAATTAATCCCATCTTTGCAAATCTCACTCGATGTGGGTCATTCATCTTATACCAATCAAAGTATGAATCCATTTCAGCTAACCAATCCTAAAAAAATTTTGGATCCATTTGACCATCATATGTAAGGGCTTTAACTTTTACTATTTTCATCACCTCCATATCAAGACCATGTTTTCCCTATGACATGGTCTCCTTGGTAGGACATCCTCTTCATCATAATCCTCATCATTCCAGTGTGGAACATAAGGGTCATGACGTTGGAACCTTCTAAAAGCATTTGGTCTTTATGAGGGAGGAATGGGAGCTTGTTCTTGGGGCGGTGTCCTCTCCCTTGGAGGGTGGGTTCACTCCCTAAAGTGATGAGAAGCAAGCTCATTGTCAACCTCAAGAAGCTATCCTGAATTTTCCGAAGGTGAGTTAGTAGCTAAACTAGCTTCTAACCTCTTAATTCTTGTAAGTACACTGGTCAAGTCTTAGGTTAAGACATGGACTTGGTCTCGTAGGTCGTCTAGGAGTACATCACTATCCATATCATTCCTACAACTATGATAATGATTCCCAGCTCTAGTAGAAATCTTAGGGGTTGGGGATGATTCGGGCACACTAAGGCAGCCCTTGGGATGGTGTTTGGTCACACAAAGTAAGGTCTAAGATGAACCTAACCTAAGTAAGGTCCAAATATCCAAAACTCAAAAGATAGGTGGGTTGTTCTGGTCATAATCATCGACTGATTAGGCCAAATAGTTGACTATTTCAGACAATGCTAAAATCTTGTGAGCTGCTACCATGAATATCCTTCGGTATATGCGGCATACCTTTTGCTAGCAAACTCCAAATTGGGTGATCTTGGTATCAAAGGAAATCTAAGAGAATTTCCCACAACTTTTGTGTTCAAACTTTTTAAAGATGGAAATGTTTTGATAGATAAAATCACACATCAATTTTGCAGCAGAAAATTAAAATCTTGTTACTTATAGGGTTCGCCTAATTTGACCTAAGCTCCGATACCAAGATGATGTAGGATGGGATTGGTCGACCTATGTCCTACGGTTCAACCCTCACGCAAGCACATACATTCAAAACACTTTGATTTAAGAATTTGATTAACCAACATAAACACCATAAATCATGTTATCTTTCACAAGTTGTCGAAATTTTGAAAAAGTGTATGTGTTGTCAAGGAAATAAGTCCCAATTGGTTCTTTCACAAAGGAATCAAGTTACATGCGGAAAATTTTCTATTTCAAATATTCAAGAATATAAGTTCTATGTTAGCACACTAATATTCATACAAGTGATTCAAGTTAGCAAGTATCAATATTAAAATCGAATGGTTCAAATGTGTTATTCAAATATGGAATTTTAGGCTTCAAGCAAAGGTTTACACAATATTAAGCAAGGGTTTACAATCGAATGAGGGCTAAAGAAAATAACAATATCACCATAGGAAATATTTGGATGACTTGATATTTTCCACTACAAGCTTGGATCACATCGTAGGTCCTTCATACAAGCTTTGAAACACCAAGACGAACGTAACTATGGAGTGTTGGGGAGGTAACCGTGTGGGTGTATGATGATGGTGTTTGTTTGGTGTTGATAGAGGAGGGGATGATGGAGTCACTAGATAGAGTGGTCTCTCACCACTTGATCTCCAGAGAGAACGTTGTAGCCTCACACTACTCACTCACAAAGAGAGGGACAAGATTCATAAGCTCAACAATGGAAATTTTCAATATATTCAAACTTCTTCATCTTTGTTCATAGAATAAGAAGGTACATATAAACTTAGCTTGGGGAGACAAGACATGGGAACAAAGCATGGGGGGGACAAACATAATAAATGCTAACGCAAGTTTCTAACATAATAAATGCTCTCACATCCAAGCTAGGTTGTCTTGAAATATTACAAATATATACATATGCCAAAAAGGGGGCCCAATGAAGCCGTGTGGGGCCCATATGGGTCTTGAACTTGAACTTGCTTCACCATATCAATTAGGGTCTTCATGCACCAAAAGCCTTCACGTAATCCATTTGTACCTACAAAAGAGTTACGAACCAAAGTGGACATCTGGAGGTCATCCACATACCACCATGTCGATGAAGGAAAAGGGGTAATGCCGGTAAATCCCCATCAAAAGCCTACCCTCACTACCACCTAAGCAAGGAAGTTGGGACAGAAGTAACTAAATGACAAGAGAGGGACAATGAAAGTTCAACATATACCCATAACATATGCAGAGTTGTTCCCACACCTACTTGAGGGTCATCTCGTTGTACCTATCCCACCGATGAAGGTTCATGAACCTTAATCAAAGTGGTTTGATCCCCAATGCTACTTGTGAATACCATTCAAGTGATTCAGGCTATATGATCAAGAATTGTCAGACATTCAAATATAAAGTCTAAACCTTGCAAAATGAAAAATGAATTGATCTTGACTATAAGGATGAATTTGTAGGCTCATAGGTCAAAGGTGGTGTCACAAAGGCAAATAAGAGAAGCTAGTTGGTAGAAACCGAGTTATGCCTTAATAGTTGGAAGTATTCAAAATTTTGTCAAGCATGTGTGATGTTAGTTTTTTTTTTTTTTAGTGACTTTTGTGGCTTATAACTTATTTTGTTTTGTTTTATTTTACCAAAAATTGAAAACGGTGTTATGCTACCCACAAAAAGAATGTCAATTCAAGTTTCCTTTAATAAAAGGAAGCATTTTTTAGAAAATTCCATATGCATATGCATTCCATGTTGCATTGATAAGTACTATCTTATTTATATTATGTCATAATAATCCTTTTGCAAGTCTAAGGATAGTGACTTCATATAATCTAGGGATGTCGATCTTGATCTTGGTTATTAAAACTTAGTTCACTAGATAGAATCTGTAGAGGCCCGGAAAATAAAAATGATAAGAAAATTAGAAGAAAAGAGGAAAATGGTCTGGTGAGGAGAAAATCGGCGTCGATTTTCTGGAGTACTAAGAAAACCGTCGACGGTTTTAAAGTTACCACAGTCGGGTAAAAGGGTAAATAGTGAAACCGGTTTGGTTAAAGACAATGTTGACCTTATAGGTCATATCTCTGTTTTGATTATAACAAATACTCATATATTTAATGTCTGCTGAGTTGATGTGCAGGTTTATCTTGGCGGTATCATATGATGGCACTCGGAGACTCTTGGAGGAAAATGAAGACCTTGAAGACCCTAGTTATAATTTAATTGGTGTATTTCTTTGATGTAAAGGGTCTATAATAGTAATTAGGGGTCTGGTTTGTAATAAGCTCACACACACATCACCTGCTTGATAATACGTAAGCTCAAACAAACCGGAGATAAGAAATGACCTTCGAATGACCTTAGGGTGTACCCTTCGGTCGACCTTCAGTTGACCAACACCGGACTTTTTCGGTGCATTCAAAATTGGACTCAAGTGACCCTAGGACACACACATGTACACATATGATTATTCTTGAATAGGGCTTGTTTGTTTCAAAATGGGACCAAAATGCACACATAATGCACTTTCGGTCAACCAGCCAAGCCAGTTCATTTTGGCCTGGTCGACCAAAACCAGTCCGGGTCAATTGTTGACCAAGGCCGTGGTCGACCGAGCCCTTACAGTTCATTTGACCCTGGTCGACCGAACTACCTGGGAGTCAACATTTTGACCTCCCGGTCGACCGACCACTTTTGTACTCCAACTACCTGGTCGACCGGAGGGTCTTCGGGAGGATTTCCAGTGGTCTGGTTGACCAAACCAGCCAGTTCAAAACGGCCTGGTCGACCGAACCTCAAAGTTTGTAAAAATCGCCTATCCCGGTCGACCGAACATTTAGTTCATTTTTCCCCTGGTCGACCGAACCTAGAAAAACTACCCTTGACACATATATATGGTCGACCGATCCTTCAATTCAAAAATCCCCTGGTCGACCGAACCATATGTGTCCTGGTCGATCGAAACATTTCTGGTCGACCGGACCTCTCGGGTTGACCTGATTTTTACCATGGTTAAACATCTTTTAAACAGGGTTAAAATATTTGAAAGGTTATTAAACTTTCCTAATTATTCCCAATAGGTCCCCAATGGTTATATTTCAAGGGATGCCTATAGATACCCCCTCATTTGGGATAATTAGCATGGGGATTAAAAATATTGATTAAGAGAAATTCTCTAAAAATCCCAAATCCTATAATACTCATATCCAATCCCCATTCACTCATGCTTACCTTCTTTGATCTCTTAAATCCTCTGTAAGTCGATTGAGTGTTTATATTTAATAGGTTTGCTCTCCCATTCATATTTGATTGATTTATTTTCATTGAGAGCTAAACCTAAGTATTCTTAGGAGACTTTGTTAATAAGTCTATCCTAAGAAGACTTTGATAGATCTTCTAAGATTTGCAACTTCATTGCAACATCTTAAGAAGATTGTATCTGTTTTTTGGTTACAAAACATTTTCAAAATACTTTTAAATATCTAGTGTGCTTTGTCTTGATAAATCTTTAAAGAGATATTTGTTTGTGTGAGAAAAATCTTTGTTGCAATATTCATTGATTTATATCTTTAGTTGAATATAAAGATTAAACTCCTTTTTGCAAACCAAACTTATACATTGCTAGAGCTTCACACACACACACACACACACACACACACACACACACACACATATATATATATATATATATATATATATTGTTTGGTTGATATCGTTGTTTGAGCACTTAGATTGAATACATCTTGTGATACAATGATTGTAGTGTTCACACTCTCACGCACTGATTACAACGATAGTAAATCTATTTGAGAGTAGACATCTTAAACCACACTGAGCTTACATATTATATCATATTGTGGTGTATGTGATATTGTGCGTATCTGGGTACACATCTACTTTACTTGAAAGCTTATTCATTGTACCATTTGATTGTATTTTAAATACTGTTGTATTTCCAGGCACGCGCCTGAAGAGGGAGACTAGCCTTGGAATGGTCCCAGATTGGCTTAGACCAGGTTAGGAATGCTAGGTGTGTCGTCCTGTTAAGGCGTGTAGGTTGAGGTCAGCCCCGCTAATTGACTTGGTTAAGGTTGAGGTCAGCCCTGTGATAATTTGACCTGGTTGTAAACGGTGTCGCTCCACCCTTAAGTGAGCTATTAGTGAAATCCTTTAGCTTGCAAGCTTGAGGCGGGGACGTAGGCATAGTTGGCCGAACCCCGATAACATATCGTGTGTTCACTTACATTTCCGCACTTTATATTTACCGCACATGTATGTTATGGGTGAATGATGCGTATGACTTAATTTCCTCATTATATTTATCTACGCATTTGGAAATTGCATAGATTGACTCTAGGTTGTGTACATACTGCTGTTTATCTGGTTTAACCTAGGCGATAAATTTTAAATTCCAATTCATCCCACCTCTTGGGAATACACCAATTCTAACAAACAAAATCGGCAATGGTTTTCTAGGAGACTAAAAAAATTGTCGATGGTTTTTGCCTAGGACAAAAATATATAAAAGGGTTGCATGCCATTTTCTTGTAAAAATTTCAAAAGCCTCATTCTCACTCTCTCAACTGCGAGCTCTCTCTCTCTCTCTCTCTCTCTCTCTCTCTCTCTCTCTCTCTCTCTTTATTTCTCACTCTAAAATCACCTCATCGACAATTAGAATCTGTATTTTAGGCCTAGCGGCGATCCTTGTCAATTTGATCGGAGCATAATTATGTTTTGAAGATCCCAGGCACCACTTCAAAGTTGAGGTAAGTGTGTTAAATGTGGTTATTTGATTTATTAAAAGAATATGGGTTTAGAGAGATTTAAATGACTATATGTAGAGACCCGGGAAAATAAAATAAAAAAATAAAAGGGGAACAAGTGATTTTTGGCTGAAAGGGGAGAAAATTGGCGACGATTTTCTAGAGGGAACTGAAAATCGATGACAGTTTTCAAAAGTTACCGTGAAACGGTAACTGGTAAACAGTAAAATCAGGCCAGTTAAATAGTGAAAGTGGAAAAGTAATCCCAAGAGGGGGAGTGAATTGGGTTATTAAAAAATTTATGGTTCCTTTTAATAATCCTTAAGTTTCTTGTTTTACAACTTTATCAATTCACAAAACAAAACTAAAACACACCACAAGTTAACAAAAACTTAACCAAATAATCTAACCTAAAATAAACAATCAATCAACCACAACGTTGCAACACTTTTGTGTAATTTCAGGAGCCCTATAAATGATATGCAAGCCCTATTTTTTTGGAATGACTTTATTGCGCTCTCTTAATCAAGATTTCCACAAATTAACCAATGCACTCCCTTGTGGGTTTCTGCAAATGGTTAATTGAAACGTACTTTCTTTGTTTTAAGAATCTTCTATTTAATTTAGCAATGATCCCTACAACTTGCACTTAGTATAAACACACACAATATAACAAGTGCTGAAATTTAAAAAGAGTAGGGAAAGAAGAACACCATGATTTTATGAGATTTGGCTTATCCCCAGCCTACGTCCTCTCCTTTGGTCAATACCACCAAAGGATTCCACTATGAATGCCCCTTTTAGGGCGGAGCAAACCTTTTACAAATACCCTCTTTTTAGGAAGAGAAACCTCTCCGAGTGATCAACCCACGCTTGGTTCAACGATCCAAATCGGCCTTAAACCATCAAAGTACAACAACAAGAGAACAATAATTTGTGTACAAGAACACTCTCAAAATAGAGCAAGTTTGTACAAGTTAGAGCACTAAATATACTTCAATCAAATATTAAGATAGTAAATATGAAGTTTAAGATTAGATATCACCGAAGGTTCTTTAGAATTTGAGGAAACTTAATTGTAGATTAGAACCGTAGGCTTATGAATCAGCAGCAATTTAGTAGAGTTCTCCCAGTAAGAGTGTTTGAAAGAGTGAGCTTTGTGAGAGATTAAGTGTAGGATGCTTGACTGCTTGAATGTATGCTTGGTGATTTGATTTCTTGGGCTTAAAGGACTATTTATAAACTTTTTAGGATGAGTTTCCTTGTTTCCCAAGTTACTTGGAGTGTCCACCAAGTTTTTATAGCGTTCACTTTTGAAAAACTAATTTTGAGAATTTTCCCGTTGAGGTTCAAAAATTTAAATTCCCGTAGGGTCAGTCGGCTGCATAGGAAACTAGGTAGGTGTTTTATATAGGTCAGTTGGCTAGACAAGAGACTGAGACCTTTTTGTCTGCCAAAAATTTAATTCCATTAAATTGTCAGTTGGTTAACTAAACATAATTCAAAAGTGTCAGTCGGCTGGGCTTGTTAGTCGGCTAACTGATCTTAGTTCAAAATGGTCAGTCAACTGGGCAGTTATTCAACGGTTATATTTTTCAGTCGGCTGAGAAAATTTAGAGCATTTTGGTCAGTAGGCTGACCAGTCAATTTTTCAAAACTTCTGATTTTTTAAGATTTTAAAGCTTTTGTTATTTGAAAAACTTGAATGTGAATTTTCAAAAACATTTTCTTGGGTTTTTAAAAAACTTGGTCTCTAAGTTCTTATTGCATCCTAATGAGCTTCATATTTCTAAATAATATTTGAATTGAAATATTTACAAATGACTTTCTAAACATGAACTCATTAAGCACTAAGTCTTCAAGCTCTTTTGTCCATCTCTTGAGGTTCAGCTTGACTTCAAGTCCCAATAACCTTTAAGCTTTGACATGTACCCAAGAAGCTTTCATTTGATTGGCTTTAATTGCAAACTTTCTTCCGTGATAACCATGAAAGTATTTTTATAATTCAATCCTGAAATAAAGTCACTCAACAACTTATGTTAATATATCCTTTATTTGTTATCATCAAAACAAGATTAAAAAGCCTAGTTAGGCCAACAATCTCCCCCTTTTTGATGATGACAAACAAGGAGCAAAGATGAGGGTTCCTTTGAGAAGACTCCCCCTTACTATAGGCATTCTTTCAATATTTTAAGTATATCAAGCTTACGTAATCTATTATAATTCAATATATCATGTTAGCATGTAGAGCGCTTCATATGCTTTAATATGTCAATGTGCTACTTTATCATGATGAATATGCTTCAAAAATATGCAATATATTAAAAACAAATCGTCATATAAAGTCATACAAAGTCAAAGTACTCAAAATATCATCTTTGCTTTCAATAATCTCTCCCCCTTTAGACATCAATCAAAACAAGGGGAAAAGTATCAGGCTTTAAGAAGTCATACAAGTACAAGTAAAGAAAGAGAAACACCCAAACTAAGTTATACAAAATATTTAATACATTCAAAAACGTTCCATAGTTCAGATTTTGTGAGTACAAAGGCAGTCTAGCTAGCATCATCATCATCATCATCATCATCTTCTTCTTCTTCTTCTTCTTCTTCATCTTCTTCCTCCGAACCATTCTCTTCTTCCATATTTTCCTCGTCTTTAGCACCACTCTTTTCCTTAGAGTCCTCAAAATCACTCCCATCATTACTTACTAGAGCAGAACTGATGTCCATGGGATCATCAGAATGTGAGGAGCTTGGTAAGTGTTTCTCAATACGACTTAAGAGGTCATCAAGTAAAAAGCAATTTGCTTGAAGGGAATAAAAATTGGTTTGAAGGGATTGGAGCCCTATTTGCATGTTGTTACTAAAGGTGGTAAATTGTTGATGAAAAGGGTTAAACAATGTAGAAGGAGTTGTAACAGGAGGTTGGTGCACTCATTCTCCACTTCCCTTTAAAATCCATCCATTCTTATATTTTTCATAACCCATTAGTTTTAGAGTAGTGGAATTGAAAATGTCATAATGGGTTCGTTTCACAAAGAAATCAGTAGGAGAGGATACTCGCATCTTAGCAAAGAGTTGATTCAGGATTCCTCCATAGGGAAGAGTTTCGTGTTTCCATATGAGATATCATCCATTTGATCATTAGACTAGGTAGATCAAGTTTCTTGCCCTTGAGCAAGCACCATAGTACAAAGCAGTCTAAATAGGAGACATACGCGTGTGAACCAGCTTGAGGAAGTATATTATAAGTGATAATTTTATGAAGAATTTAAGCTTGAAGGTTCATATGTTTGTATAAAGGTGGATTTTCAAATGAAGTAGGTTCGATGTCCAAGATTAAAGGAAGAAATTCTTCTGGAGTAAAGCTTTGTTCTAGAATCCATGAAGTTCCAAAAGGAGGGCATTTGAAATCTCGTTGGTGATTTTGAAAATTTTGGCTAGAGAATCGGGAGTGAGAGAAATAGATTTTCTCATTACCTCGAAAGTGAGCTTGGTTTCTTCCTTTACAAAATTTGCATAGAAAATTTTTATGAGTTTTGGGAAGTGTCCATTAGCTTGATACAAAATAAAATATTTCCATCCTAGGACCTCAAACAATGAAAGGATGTGAGGGAAATCGGATGTGAAAAATGAAGTTTCAAGAATTTATATTTGGAAAGAGTGATTGGATTTATTTATACAGGGCTTTACTTCAGTGAGCATAAATTATAATTCATAATCACAGGGCTTATATAAAGAAACAAACTGTCTTAAGATCTTATATTACCAAAGTGCTGAATACTTTATATCTTGGTTTGGTTATTTGTTGTTTAACTTGTACTTGGAAAATAAATTGATTGTTTGGTTTGAAGATTTTATTTAATTGATTGGATAAAAGAACTAAGTTTTTGATTGATTAAGGAATTAAAAAAAAAAAAAAGTCAAGAATTGGTTAAAAGAAATAAAAGAAGTTTAAGGTATTTTAAAAGGAATCAAAAGAAATTTTTAGAATCCAATTCACCCCCCCCCCTCTTGGGAAGCTATTCCTAATTTCAATTGGTATCAGAGCGGGGTTATAACAAATCTTAAATAGTAGTTATAAAAAGATCTAAATGGCTAACTTAGGCGTAGCTCCCTTTGGAGAGGGACAATCTTCACTTAGGCCACTAATCTTTTGTGGTTTGAACTACACTTTTTGGGAAAAGAGAATGCAAATATATCTTCAAACTATGAATTGGAAAGCATGGGAAGTTGTCATGGAAGGTGACCAAATACCCACTAAGATAGTTGATGGAAAATAAGTTCCCAAAGAGAAAAATGATATGACCGACCTAGACTATAAGATACTACAAGTTAATGCTAGTGCTATGAATGCGTTATATTGTGCTTTAGATGCTACTGAATTTAATCGAGTAATGGCTTGTAAATCAGCTAAGGAAATATGGGATAAGCTAGAAGTTACTTATGAAGGAACAACAGATGTTAGGGATAATAGGGTTGATATGCTCACAAGCGAGTATGAAGCCTTTAAGATGAACCCGGATGAATCAATTACAAATATGTTTACTAGGTTCACTCATATAATAAATTCCCTAAATGCCTTAGGAAAAACTTACACTACTTATGAGATGATAAGAAAAATTCTACGAGGCCTTCCCTCCATGTGGGAACCAAAAGCTACTGCTATCATGAAAGGTAGAAATCTGAAAAATACATCCTTAGATAAGCTTATAGGTTCTCTCCTCACATACGAAATGGTAATGAATGAAAAAAGTGGGAAAACCAAAGCTCAAGAAAAAATAGCCTTTAAAACTTCACAAGAAAACTCTAGTAGTAAAAAGATGGATGAAGATGAAGCAGCCTTTATATCTAAAAAGCTAGCAAGGATACTAAGAAGGAAAAACAAATTCAAGAGAAGAATTCAAAAATCTGAATCAGATGAAGAAGAAGAAGAAGAAGAAGTTAGTAAGGAATCAAAGAATAAAACTCCTACGTGTTACAATTGCAACAAAGCTGGACATATCAAACCGGAATGTCCACTACTAAAGAAAGAATCTAAGAAGAAAAAGAAGAAGGCCATGAAAGCCACTACTTGGGATAGTACAAGCAGTTCAGAGAATGAAATAAGTGACCAAGAGGTTGCTTACATGTGCTTTATGACATGGGATAACAAAGAAAGCTCCTTAACTAAATCTTCAAATAATTCTTGTAGTGATGAATCAAGTGATAAGGGTATGCCATCTTATGATGAACTTCAAAATGATCTATTCAAAGTACATAAGATGCTGATGAAAGCAAATAAACAAAACACCTCATTGAAGAATAAGAATGAAAGTTTAATGAAAGAGTTAGAATTCTTGAAGAATGCTGAAAGAGATAAAGACTCAAAACTCAAGCAATTAGAACATAAGTATGAATCAGCAAATAAAGAAATAGAATCCAAAAATTTTTCTAAAAAAGAAAACAACTTGAAAATTGAGAAACTAGAAATCAAGAATGAACAAATGATGGAAGACCTTCAATCTCTATCCTCTACCGTATATGAGAAAGATATGTATATTTCTGAATTAGAGGATAGAATAAGAAAATTATCTCTAGAGTTAAAGAAATCACAAAAGAAAGTTGATAACAAGAAAGAGATAGAAAATCTCAAGAGTCAGATTGAAGAAAAAGATAAGATCATTCATAACTTCACTAAAGGAAAAGAAAATCTTGATAAAATGATTGGCTTACAAAGAATGTCTTTAAATAAAGAAGGCATTGGTTTCAATGGAATTGAAAATAAAAAGAAAAAGAATTCTTACATGGGATATTTCTTGAAAGAATCCAAAGACTATACTTGCACATCTTCTAATGCTTACACAAACATTATATGCTATCAATGCAAGAAAAAGGGGAATATAAAGTTTGAATGTCCGTTTAAGAGGAAAAGTGTTAAAACCAAACAAGTATGGAAAATAAAAGAAACCTCCCTTGAAAAATCCTTCGGACCCAAGAAAATATGGGTACCAAAAATGAAATAATGACTTCACACATATATAAATTAGAAAATGGTATTGTTGGCCAAAATCATAAGATGACTTTTTACAAGGCTTAACTTAAGAAAATATAGAGAAAATATAAAATCTGAGCTTATTATATAAGCGCCTTGCTGTTACATGCTACATGCTTACTTGCCTACAAATGATGTATTAATATGCTATATGTGTATTAATTAACTTGACTTGATTTATATTGAAAAGTATGGCTCATTATGTTGAAAATTGAGAATGAGATTATTGAGCTTAAGTATAAATTTTTGATATAAGGATAATTCTTGAACATGCATGATTTTAAATGAATGACATAGATAAACATACTGCTCTTTATCTATGAGCTATGAAAGATAATAGTAGTTATATTGGTATCCATGAACTATACATTATGCGATATTAAGCTTTGGTATCTATAAAGTATTTTTGGTTTCACATGTTAAAAATTTCAATAGATATCAAATCTAAAAGCTTACTTGGTATCACAAAGTCAAATTATTCATGAGCATGATTATGTCTATGAGCATGATGTGACATTGATGATCTTAGCATGATATTGATATTTGATATGTGATATGATTCAATATTTTATATGAGATGATAAAAGCAAAATTAATAACAAAGCTGAATGTATTGAATTCAGGGGGAGTGTCATGAATCATTAATCAATTGATATCATGAATTATTATTATTTTAAATTTTAAATTCGTATCATAAAAACCATCAAATTAATATTAGTTGGTATCTTAAATAAATGTGGTGAGCTACACACTACACATGCTATATTGAAAAACAATAACTTGAGTGTGTACATATGTTTGGAATACATGGTTATTGATATGCTCAAAATGATTTGTATTTGAATTTAAATAATTTCTTTTCTTTTTTATTGATGTCAAAAGGGGGAGAAGTTGTGAAGCAAAAATTGGGCATAATTGAGCATGAACATTATATCTATTCAAAAGAAGTATTTAAGTATTTGATATTGATTGAAAAAGCTTGTATAACCAAAAGAAAGTGATAAGCATGATCGATGAAATTAATATTGATTTTATTAAGATGAAGCTTATTGAAAGGGGGAGCCTTTTTTCTTTAAGGCTTACTCAAATTTTTGCTCCTTGTTTGTCATCATCAAAAAGGGGGAGATTGTTGGTCTTACAAGGCTTAAAATCTTGTTATCTTCTTTTGATGCTAACAAACAAGTGAAATTTAATGTATTTGTGTGAGTAATGATATTTCAGGGTTCATATATGTGAAAGTAAGGTCAAGTGCCCACAAGGATCAAATATGATGGAAGCAAGGTCAAAGTGCTCACAAGGATCAAATGAAGCTTAAATGAGCTAAGACATGAATTACTTGTTAAAGAACATGAGGACATGAATAAATTGTTGAAAGCTAAGGCATATTAAAGTCAAGAGATTCAAAGAAAGGCAAAGTAAGAAAGCTTAAAGAATATGGAAGCTTGAAGAAAAGATGGATTAAATCCAAGGACAAAGCATGAAGACTCAAGAACTTAGAATGTTAATATTTTAGAAGTCTTATGTAAGTGCTTTAATTTTTAAAATATCGTTTGAAATATTTTGAAACTTATAGGTTAACTTTTTAGACCTAGATACTTTTTAAAATACCTGAAAAATATTTTTATAAGATCAAAAATTATTTAAAAAAGGTTAGAATCATTTTTGGAATAAAAAACACCAAAAAGAGTTTTTCCCAAATGTTGTCAATTTTTATATAGCCGCATTGAGGTGAATTTTCCTCTATCCAAAACTCTTTATTTTAAATACTGGTCAACATTAAAGTTGTAGGATTTTCTCTTAGCTTTCATTTGACACCAAGAACTCCTAATTTAGAGTTACACATAAAAAGTTATGGCCAAAATACTGAAATGGGGTCACTGCTGTTAAACATTTAAAAACTATTCAATGGGCAAATTTTTAAAATTCTAATGTTTTAAATTATAGTCGTTTGAACCTTAAATATTCTAATAAATAGGGAAACTCTTTAAGGAAACTTTGGCAAGTTTGAAAGCCTATAAATACATGGTTTTGCAAAACAAATAAAAATGCTAAGAATTGAAAAATCTGTTTTTGAGAAGCTGAAAGTACTCTTGTTCTTCCTAAGTTCTCTTGCTCACTCATTGAAAAATTCTTTTACTAAGAACTCTGAAGTGTTGATCCTTCTTCCTTTGAATTCCTACTGCTAATCCTCTTCTAAGAAGGATATTGGTGAATTCTACACTTGAGCTTTATTCTATTTCCTATTGATATTTTACATTGAAGTATATAGTGCTGAAATTGTACTAACTTGCTCTTTCAGAGAGTATACTTGTACGTAGATTTTATCTTGTGTTTCTTGTAGTTCATTGATGTTCCAAGGTGTTTGGATCGTTGGCTAAGCAAGGGGATATTGCTTAGAGAGGCGAACTCTAGCCTATGTAAGGAGTGACCGAACGAGGGAATATCGTTTGGAGAAGGCAGGCTCTAGCCTTAACCAAGGAATATTGTAATCGGTTTTATTCCACCCATCAATAGAACAGGTTTAGTGAATCCTTTGGTGGTTTGCCAAAGGCGAGGACGTAGGCTGGGTATAAGCCAAACCTCGTAAAAATCTCCGTCTCACTCTCTCTTTCCCTATTCTTTATTTTCAGTTCATATACAATTGCGTGGATGATTTAAATATCTAAATTATACATACTATGCATATTTGGAAATCAAGTAAACTTAAAATCCAATTTTGATTTGGGTTGCAGAAACCGAAAGGGAGTACGTTGGTTACACCATATCCTGCGGAAACCATACGGGAGTACGTTACTTGGTTAACACCCTAAAGATAAATTTGCCAAGAGTTTATTTGAATTCTAAATATTTGGAAAGAGTGATTGGATTTATTTATACAGGGCTTTACTTCAGTAAGCATAAAGTATAATTCATAATCACAGGGTTTATATAAACAAACAAACTATCTTAAGATCTTATATTACCAAAGTACTGAAGACTTTATATCTTGGTTTGGTTATTTGTTGTTTAACTTGTACTTGGAAAATAAATTGATTGTTTGGTCTGAAGATTGTGTTTAATTGATTGGATAAAAGAACTAAGTTTTTGATTGATTAAGGAATTAAAAAAAAAAACAAGTCAAGAATTGGTTAAAAGAAATAAAAGAAGTTTAAGGTATTTTAAAAGGAATCAAAAGAAATTTTTAGAATCCAATTCACCCCCCCTCTTGGGAAGCTATTCCTAATTTCAGAATTCAAAGATTGTTTTATACCATTTGTAAGATCGATCCAAGGAGTAGTGGTGCACGTGCTGGAGGTGTTGATGTAGGGCCTTCCAATACGAGAGGTGGAGATCCCGATGCAGGGTTATGTAGCGTAACCCAGCAAGTGATGACGGAATTGACCAGGAATTCTAGGAAGCGGAACTGCATAATTGAGCAGTTCATGCGTATGAAACCCCCATCTTTTTATGGAGAGGTTGACTCATTCAGGGCTGAGGATTGGATCCAAAAGATTGACAAAATTTTGGTTGTCCTTCCATGTATTGACGAGTAGAGGATCTTGTTAGCTACACTTAAATTGATGGGAGAGGTGAAAAACTAATGGAGATCAATGGGAATTCTAGAGGAACAAAGTCCTAAACCTAAAATGATGACATCGAGCTGTTTTAGGGAGATATTTTTGGAGTGATTCTTTCCTATTACTAAAAGAAGTGCAAAAGCAGTTGAGTTTTTGAGTTTGACACAGGGACATATGATGATACAACAGTATGCCGTCAGATTCATTGAGTTGTCCTGCTTTGCTCCATATCTAGTGCCAGATGAGGAAAAGAATATGAGGAAGTTTGAGGAGGGCCTAAGCCGAGGATTACATGAGCAGGTTGTAGGCTTTCGGACCCAGACATTTACAAAGTTGGTGGATAGAGCTGCAGTGATTAAGAGTGAACTACAGAGAGGCACCGCAACATAGAACTAGAGAAAAAGGGTCGTGCCTATAGATTTTCAGGCAAGGTCCAGCCGAGGGCCTTGGAGGAGGCAGGATAGCAATGGTGGTCAGAATCAAGAAATGGGAGGCCAAGTAGTACAAGGCAGACCGGTGCCTCCTCCTTGCCCTATATGCTACAAGAGACACACAAAAGAGTGTTGAGTCAGGAAGATGGTTTGTTATCAATGTTATCAACCTGGGCATATGACGAGAAACTATCGAGCACCGCCAACTTTTGCACGTATTTTTAGATTATACCAAGGAGTTTGTCAGGCACCTCGAGGTGGACTGTAGAGGAATGCTGCCCCGACACGAGCTAATATGCTGACACCGAGGGATGCAGAGGTAGCAGGAGATGTTGTGACAGGTACAGTTCAATTCTTTCATTTATAGTTACTGCTTTATTTGATTTAGGGGAGACTCATTCTTTTATCGCCCAGCAGTTTGTTAAATTTTTTGGGTTAGAAACATAGCAGTTGGGTGTCAGTTTGTTAGTAGCTACGTTGACTAGGGTTGTAGGGATATGTAGAAAAGTACTCAAGAACTGTCCAGTATGCATTCGGGGAAGGTCTTTATTTGTTAATCTAGTGGTCTTGGATATGCATGGGTTTGAGGTAATTCTGGGAATAGAATGGCTAGCTACTAACCATGCAAGTATAGACTGTTATCAGAAAGAGGTAGTGTTCAGATCTTTAAAAGGATAGGAATATAGATTTTGTGGGGTCATGTGTGCACAACCCACCACAATTGTTATCCACTATTCAGGCGGAGGGTAGTTGCTAGAGGATTGCTAGGGATACTTGGATTGCGTGAAGGAGGTATCAGAAGGGGAGTTAAGATTAGAGGATATCCCGATAGTAAGGGATTTTCCCAATGTTTTTCTCGAGGATTTTTTGGGACTATCTCCTGATCATGAGGTAGAGTTTATTATCGATCTGGTTTCAGGCAGGGGTGGCAAACGGTCGGTTTGGCCAAATTCGGGTAATTAACTGAATTAACTAAAAATTTTGGTTAATTGATGTTGTTAACTGAACCGATCGAACTACTGAATCTCACCAAGTCGAACCCAACCAAATTACCTTTTCGAGTAATTCGGTTAACCGAATTTAATCAAAATTATTTGAAATTAATTTCTAAAAATAGAACACAATTATAATTTTTTTTTTTTACCAAATCCAACTTAATCAAACACCTTATCTATTAATTTTATTAATAAAAATGATATTTTACTATTGAACTGTAAGAGTAAAATTTACATTGTTACAGTGTTACGTTACCTACCGTCAGAACACTTAATTCTCAAAAAAAAAACTATAATGAAACCATTAGAGGCCCAAATCTAGCCAGCTAGGTGTCTTAGCCTTGCTTAGATAAAATCTAATTAATGTAAAAATAGAACCCTGCTTAGATAAAATCTAATCAATGTAAAAATAAAATTGTATGCATACCAAACAAGTAATTCTAATCAATATAATCTTGAAATTCTTCCTAAAACAATCTAGAAAACCTTCCTAAAAAAATATAATTACAGACCAAACATAAAATTTAAAGGTCTGCAGTGTCTACTTGGCTTTGAGTTCAAAAGTTCAAATTCCCTAATATTATATTACAGACCAATTTAAATAGTTTGTGTAAAATAAAAATAAAAAACAAACATAAAATATAAATTGTTTCTGAAAAATTAAAACAAAGAATGGGGCTTCAATGATTCATACATCAGCTGACAGCTACAATTTCATGGCTTCTTATATTAGAAACTCCCACTCTTCAACTTCTTACATTACAAACTACCACTGGAAGGACCACACAAAATGGATCTTTCCTTGTGCTTATTTTACCTGCAACAAACCAAAATAATGATAATTGATAGCATGTAATTTATATGACTTCCACTAAAACCCAACCCTTTCATTTACTGCAAGCCCTTCCTACCATCCCACAGCAAGCTGTAACTTATAAATATATGAAAATGACAAACCATTAAAATTCTAAGTTTTCAACAATTTGTCAAAACAATAAATTATACATTGTCAATAATGATAATTGATAGCATGTAATTTATATGACAAAACACTTAAGAATAATCTCAATATGAAACTAACCCTTTGTCCTTCTTTATTTGGCCTTATTCACCAATTGTGGACTCCAATGCAACCTTTGACAACTCTAAAAAATTGTATAGATCCACTTGTGAGTTGTAATAATTAATCATTCAATGAACAAATGAATTTTTTTTACAATATAAAAATATAATATTACCTTTTTCTAGATTTTCAAGGTCATCTATGTCTTCTTCAACCTTAATTGAAGTATATGAACCCCAGATCCAATCTTGTGTACAGATAAGAGCTTGAACAATTTTATGAGTCAAAGAAATCTTAAAGGCATCAAGAACATGCCCCCCACCCCCCCCCCCCCCCCCCCCCCCCGCGGTGCTAAAAGCAGACTCTGAAGCAACTGTAGAGATGCGTACTGCTAAAACATCACGAACCATATGTGAAAGGATGGGAAACCTTTGACAATTTAACCTCCACCACTCCAAAATATCAAAGCCCTCCACGTCCTTTTCACATCCTCCCCCAAATACCTATCCAACTCTGATTTATTATCTCCACCTCCAATTTTAGTCTTGTACTTTTGATACAAAATTTTGAACTTTTGTTGTGCTGCTTCACCTTGACCAGGGGAGCAAATGGAGCTTGAAGTTTCACTTCTATATGATTCTTCATTTTTAGATTATGACAACTTTTTACACTCAGCAACAATTCAAATTTTGTATCCCGAACCTTTTTCCCCACCAATAAACCTTTGTCACCTTCATACATCGTAGAAAGTGCATATTGTACAAATCCCAACTTATGTCTAGGGTTAAGAACAAATGCAACAAAAATCAACATATTCATTTTGTCAATGTTTCCCTAGTACTTGTTGTATTTATCCTTTATTTTCATGCTCATTAAACTCAACTCCAGGTCATCAATATTTTCCCACTCTTTTAGAAGACAATCAATCCCACTAATTTCATCAAAAAATGAATTACTTGTAACATACAAAGAACCTGAAACTCGTATAGTGAGTTTATAGAAGTGTTCCAAAAACATCACAAATTTTTTGACTTTTTCCCAATCAAAACTACTTGGTATGCCATCCCTAGTCTCAAGCTTAATTCGAAATGAAGGATTTTCACCCCTAAACCTATCAAAAGTCATTTCATATCTTTGAGCCGTGTCTAAGATCAGATAAGTAGAATTTCATCGTATGCTAACATTTAGGCATAACATCTTTTTGCATTCTACTTTTTCTACTTCTGCATAACACTTGAAATTGTTCAACCTAGCAGGTGAATGCCTAACATATCTGACTGCATCTCTAGCATGAGCAACTGAATCTCCCATTTCTTTCAAACCATCTAGCACAACTAGGTTAATTATATGTGCAATGCATCTCATGTGCAAGAATTTGCCCCCTAGAATGTCTTTTCTCCAATTTGAAACTTTTCTTTTTATGTAGCCAATTGCAACGTCATTTGAACTTGCATTATCTACAGTCATTGTAAACACATTATCAACTCCCAAGTCAAGAAAACACCTCTCAATGGCCATACCTATCTCTTCACTTTTATAACTATAAATTGGACAAAAGTTAAGGATCTTTTTTGTTCAATTTCCAATCATTATCTATAAAGTGTGCAGTTAAACACATATAATTGACCTTTTGCAAAGAAGTCCATGTATCAGTTGTGAAACTAACCCTTTGAAAGGAGGTTTTCAAAAACTTTTTCAACTTTAACCTCTCTTCCATGTAAAGGTCATAACAATCCCTAGAAATTGTCCATCTTGATGGAATTCGAAAACAAGGGCATGCAACTTTCATAAGATGTTTGAATCCCATATTCTCTACAAATTTAAAAGGCAATTCATCAATAGTAAGCATGTAAGATAATGCCTTTTGAATTGCCTCTTGGTCAAATTTCCAATTTGTAAGAGTTGCCTCTGAGCCTTCTACATTTTTTGAGGCTGGTTGATAATTTAGTTGTCTGTTTTGTTTCTTCAACATGTGGATTTTGTGCACATCTAACCATATGATATCGAAGTGTGCCCGTACCATTCTTTTTAGGATTGGTACAGTAATCAATATGAAAATAATGACACTTACCCTTAATTTCACCAGACTCCAGCACAAATTTAGTGAAGTGATCCCACACTTCAGATCTTGGTCTCATTCTCTTCCTCATTTTTTGATTAGATTGAGCAAAAGGATTAGAAGCACTCTCACTTGTCATGCTAGGAATTGAAGGCTGATGTTGGGAATTAGCTTGCATCATTATTGCATCCTCCAAGTTTGGCACCTCCACCTCTATAGGCAAGCCATTGCTCATTTTCCCTTCAAAATCTGAAAAAAAAAAAAAAAAAAAAAAAAGGTAAAGTCCATCGTAATAGAGTACCATTATGGGTCATAATGGGCCAAAATAAAAGAACCATGCCACCATATAAAATACATGATCTAAAATGATAACAATATTACAAATTTAAAATTATTTTCAAGATCTAAAATGCAGCGCTTAATTTTTCGAAAAGGTTGAAGTTTAAGAGTTTTACAGAATTTTTTCATATAAAA
Organism: Malania oleifera; assembly: GCF_029873635.1. Taxonomy (NCBI): domain Eukaryota; kingdom Viridiplantae; phylum Streptophyta; class Magnoliopsida; order Santalales; family Ximeniaceae; genus Malania; species Malania oleifera. The sequence goes on along the minus strand of NC_080426.1, from coordinate 92,013,547 downwards.
ATATTAAAGTTTAGGTTAAGTTCACCAGATGATACCAAAATGAGAGTCTTTACGTTATTAAAAGCAAGGGCATTGAGAGATTTTGAGCCTAGTTTCCCATTCTACATAAATCCTAAAATTGGGTCTATATATTGTCTATGTCATTGAGACTACCTTAAGGTTCAAAATGTCAACAGTAATACTCAAAGAAAAATATGATCAAGCACAAAGATTGATAGAGCAAGGTTAGTTTCACGACTTTATATCAATGTTACAGTATTTAGAGAATATGTGGTACACAATAGGTGTACGTGCCAACATCAAATCAAGTATTAAATCCCAAGAAAGGCAAGTGGTGGCATCTAGTTGAACCAAAGCTGTGAAGATGGGAAAAATGAAAAAAAAAAAAAATAGAATGAGTTAAGTACTAGAAAGGGTGGTTCAGTCACTTCCAAGGGCACTACACTAGTGAATGAATATTTAGTGGATTAAGTTTAACAGTAAAGATTTTGGTGAGACAACTCGAGAAGGGTTAAAGTCATTGCCCATTATAGCAGTCATTAGGTTGCATAGCCAAACACAAGTTTGATAATGCGAATTGATCAATAAGATATTGCATTTTTTTTATTCATAGATTAATTTTATTCAAATTGTTTCCAAAAATCATCATAGAACTGACATCCATTTTCTTTGAGAAAGAGCTCATAAGTTAGAAGGTTGTGAGACATGTTGACTTTTTGGGTCCATCTCCTGTTTTGATTATGACAAACCACAATATCTCATCTATGTGCTTTGAGTATTTGAACGGGTTTATTTTTATAAGCACTGATGACAGATGAGAAATGGAAGCCGAGAAGCACTTAAATAAGCATACCCCAGCATTTTCCACGAAATTGCAAAGGAGCAGCGCATAAAGACCGATCTTTATTTTCAGTTGTATTAGTATATTTTATTTTATTCATTTCGAGTCTGTAATAATTCAAAGGTCTCTAATAATGAATGCATGGCATGCATGGTAGGGACTATAAGTTCAAGACCATAGAAAGACCTTAGGGATCAGTCAACCGACGCAAGATTTTTTTGGTGTTCTAAAGAAGACCTAGACTGACCTTAGAACTCCTTATAATTTATAAAAATATGCCCTATAGTCTTAAACATTGATTATTATATGAATAGGGTTAATATAATAAGGGACTTAGAACCGAAATGTATGAAAAATACATATTCGATTGACCGAACTTAAAAGTAAAATTTTCCACAATCGACCGAACCAGCCTGGGTCAACAGTTTGGCCATGGCATGGTCAACCGAACCCTGCCCAGTTCAAGTTACCCTATTGACCGAACTTTCTCCTGGTCAACAGTTTGACCATATGGACGATTGCACCTATTGCTTAAGCCAACCACCTAGTCGACCGAATTCTCATGTGTGTTTGGCCAACCGTCCGATCAATCGAACCACTTAGTTCAAATCCACACGGTCAATTGAACCGCACTGAAATAAAAAATCGCCTTTGAGAACCTTAGTCTGGTCGACCGAACTTCCAATTCAAATTTTACCCGGTCGACCGAACTTTGTCACTGGGTCAACTGAACTTCAAGTCCAGTCAGCCGATGCTCTTGGGTTGGACAATAATTTTTACCACGATTAAATTTTTTAAATAGGGTTAATTGTGTTAAAACATTTTAAAACAGTCCTAATAATACCATGTGTATCCCCAATGGCTATAATGTACCCCTCTTCTATATATATGTCTTCATTTGTCCAGATTAGGGAGAGACTAGGAAAAAGATTAAGAAAAATATTTTCTCAATTTTCCAAGCCTATTTTTCACATACTACTTCCATACACTCTCATACTCCAAATTTCTTGATTAACCAAGCTTATTGAGAGTTTTTATTGTGTTTATTGTAGCTTGCTTAATACTCTCAATATTGTGCTTGTAGTTTGTTCTTGATTTTTTAAGAATTAAGCAAAGAGTTATCCCATTGATTTAATTGATAAATCTAGTGTTGGGAAAAACTCATAAGCTTGATGATCTTTGCATTGTCATTGCAAGACTCCTATAGCTATAATTTTTGGTGTGCAAATATTTTTCCAAGCTGTAATATTTTCAAACTACTCTTGCGCTTATTTCATTGAAAGAAAATATTTTGAGTTAGTATGAATATTTGATTAGCATCTTTGAAGGTCTAATTTGTTATTGAGATTTATTATAACTTGTTTCAAAGAAATAGCTTATTAGAACACTCTTGAGCACATACGTGATTATACATTGTTGAGTGTTTGCTTGCACAAAGATCATTACACACATACTCTCACATACTACTTGATATATTGACATTTTCAGAGAGTAGTCACATTAAACTTCATTGAGCTTATAGTTCTTATCTCTTAGAATTGCATTGGTTATTGCATGCACGTATTGGTACAAATCTTCTTGTTGGAGAAGCACTGAAATTGTACACGAAATTTATATTGTAAATCTGTTGTATTCCAAGCACGGGCCTGAAGAGAGAGACTAGCCTTGTTGAGTCCCGGAATGGCTTAGACCCAGTTAGGAAAGTTAGGTGCGCCATCCTGGTAAGGTGTGTTGGTTGAGGTTAGCCCCTTTGATTGACCTAATTGTAACTGATGCTATTCCACCTGTTAAGTGAGCTTTAGTGGAATCCTCGGGCTTGCGAGCTAGAGGTGGGGACGTAGGCATAGTTGGTCGAACCCTGATAACATTTCTTGTGCGTGCTTTTAATTTCCGCATTTTAAATTCCAGCACACAAATGTGTATATTTTACTATTGTGAATGATTGGGTTTATAGTTGCATAGATAGACCCTAGGTCGTGTAATACTGCTAATCTGGTTTAATCTAGGAAGAATAAATTTTTAAATTCCCAATTCACCCCCTCTTGGGAATACACCAAGGCTAACAAGATATTTTAGAAATTAGGCTAAATCAGTAAAGGAAAAGTAGAAACACCTTATTGATGGTTCAAAAACACCTTATATGAACTACATGCATCTTGTGATCATATCATGACATGGATTTCATTTGACTGAGAGTTTAGGAAGCTATGAAGGTTCGTTTATTCCTTTATTTCCATATATTTTCCAAAAACCTAGAGTGGTGTTCTCACCAACGATGTAGTGGCTTAATGCCCTTGCCAAAGGTTTAGCTCTCCCCCTCCCCCTAGAAAAACTAGAGTGGTTTTCTCATGAATGACAAAGTGATTTGTTGCCCATGTCAAAGGTTTACCCCCCCCCCCTTTTCAAAAAACCTAAAGTGATTTTCTCACTAGTGACATGGCACTTTGTTGCCTATGTCAGAGGTTCATTCCCTAAAAACCAAAAGTTATTTTCTCACCAATAACATAGTGATCTGTTGCCCATGTCAGAGGTTTGCCCCCTATAAAACCTGGAGTGGTTTTTTTACAAATGATATGACAATTTGTTGCCCATATCAAAGGTTTAGCACCCAAAAACCTAAAATGATTTTCTTACTAATGGGATAGTAGTTTGTTGCCCATATCAGAGGTATAATCCCCAAAAACCTAAAGTGGTTTTCTCACCAATGACATAGCATTTTGTTTTCTATGTTAAAGGTTTACCTCCTAAAACTTAGAATGGTTTTCTTACCAATGGCAAAGCAATTTGTTGCCCATAGTAGAGGTCTATCTCCTAAAAATTTAAAGTGATTTTCTGACCAATGACACAGGAGTTTTTTGCCCATGTTGATTGCATTGAATTCTTTTTTTTTTTTTTGCTTCCCCCTTGTAATAGGAAATAAGAAATTTCAACTATCTGGGATTTAACAAACTTCACAACTTCTTCAAGATACTTTTTAGGATTAACAAACTTTACAACTTCTTCAAAAACTGCCCAAATATCAGTACATTTAATGTATCTTCAAAAACTACTCAGATGTTAATTGAATCAATCTATACAAAGAATTATTATCCCAAATCTTGATTGACCAAAAACCTTTGTCCTTTAAATCAAATAGGAAGTTTGTTTCTTCGAGAAACCTAGATTTGTAACAGTTGGGATTGAACCTACCATTTTACTTAATAGGCTACCTATGTGTCCCTTTTTAAAGGATCAAGTTCATCTATAGTTCAGATGCAATTTTAGGATAAGTAACATTGATTTTTTTTTCTTATTTTTTTCCCCTAACATCATTTTTACCAAGCATAAAGTCATGTGACACTAGAAAAGTCAAAGAAAATGGGGAAAGCTTGCATTTTATTGATTATTGAATGAGTATTACATTGCCTCATAGTTTATAAAACAAAATGTATAACTCAAGACCTAAGGGTAAAATTTCTTGATTACGTCAAAGTTAAAAGGTTAAGCAAACACTTTATTGTTTATATTAACGAAAGTCCCAGCATCTCTTGAGAATTCTTTCTTCACTTTATATGACCCTTCATAGTTTGGAGTAAACATTTCTATAGTGTAATTTCTATTAGCTAGAATCTTCTTTATATAAAATCACCTTCCTCAAAGATCTGAGGTTTGATTTTCTTATTATAAACTCTGGCGATCCTTTACTAATATAATTGACCGTGATATATAGCCTATAACCTTTTTTCATCAATAAAGTTTAGTTGATCTAGTCTATTCTATACCCATTTAGCTTCTAGCAGTTAAAATTCCATAAGGGCACAAAGGGATGGAATCTCCACTTTTAATGGTACTACAACATCCATTTCATATACCAAAGAGTATGGAGTTGTCCTATTTAAGTTCTAATAAATCTTTGATAAGCATGCAATGTGAATGGAAGCATCTTATACCAATCCTTATAAGTTATTATCATTTTCTCCAGATCGTTTTAATATTTATATTTTCAGCTTCAACGACTTCATTCATCTTAGGACAATATGTGGAAGAGTTATGATGTTGAATCTTAAACTACTAACACAAGTCCTTCAACATCATGTTATTCAAATTTCTTGTATTATGTGAAGTGATATGTTCTAGAAGCCCATATCTATTGATTATTTCCTTCTTGAAAAATTTGACTACCACCTTTCTTGTGATGCTTGCATATGATGCAACCTCAACCCACTTTATAAAGTAATCAATGGCCATCAAAATGAAACAATGGTGTAAAGACCCAAAAAATTAAAATGATTGAAATAAAAAAAAAAAAAATATATATATATATATATATATCATAGATAAAATAACAAATAAATAAATAAAATAAAATGGCGTGAGAAAAAGAACAAAAAAAATTAATTAAAATTAAAAAAAATAAATTAAATAATTAAATAATTAGTAATTAAATTAAACATTATTACATTGGAATTAAAAAAAACTAAAAACTAATTGAAATAAGATATATATATATATATATATATATGTATATAGGTAAGTTGTTATATAATATATATATATATATATATATATACACACACATCTGTAAAGTTAAAGAAAGAAGAAGAAGAAGAAGAAGTCAGAGGCGCAACCCCCCCCCCCACCTTGAATAATCCTCCTGCGTGCACCAGCCACCTCCGTCTCCGTCTCTCTCTCTCTTTCTTAATTTCTCGGCGGATTTGCAGCGGATCGGGAAACGGAAGGTCGTTGGATTCCTGGCTTCGCCACCGACATTTCTACTGGAGCAGATTTTTCGTGGGAACGGCTTAAGCACTGCTCCTGGGGAAAGGTAATTTTTTTCCATCTTCCCAATTTCGCTGTTAATATGCAGTTAAATCGACGATCGGGTACCACCACGTGGTCCTAATCACGGTTGTCGTCATTTTGGCGTAGGTAATTTTCCAATTGGGATTTTCTAGACCCCACTCCAAAGCGAGAGTGGAATTTGAAAATTTTGATAATTTGGCTATATTTAAGGGTATATTTATTTATTTAGGAATTATGGCCTAAGAAATATTAAAATAATATTTTATTCAGAAATAATTTATTGGAACTATGAATTTAATTTTAGGGTCCGGGTGAGCGCCGCAGGCATCTTTTCGGGGTCCCTGTTGGCATAGTTCAAGAAATAAGGTAAGGGAAAAAATATATATTAAATCAGAATTTGCATGAATTTAATGAAAATTGAATTGTGTTATATATATACGTGTGTATGCTTCAGTATGGGTTTAAAATGCCAACCATTTGAATTATGTGTTTCCGAGTCTAGGGTTGTTTATTAGATACATATATGTGAAAATGAACTGATGAAAGTGGGAAATATTTTTAGGATAATTATGTAAAAAATGAAAGGTATTTTTAGTATATAAACATTAAATGTTGGTTGGCTTATTTTACAGGTAATGTATGAATTTTATTATTAAATTGTGTGGCATGAGATTCTGTGCAAATATATGTTAAATGTATGAGATGCAGGTTAAGTAAGTAATGCATTGTGAATAAAACATGATATGGACTATGCTGCTTGTGTGTGTTAATGCAACCATGTAACAACTGAAATATGTTGGGTAAAATAGCTAAAAGTGGCTACGTAAATGTGTAATAGCTGAAATATGTTGGGTAAATGTGTAACAACTGAAAGTGGCTGGGTAAATGTGTAACAGTTGAAAGTGACTAGGTAAATGTGTAACAGCTGAAAGCGGCTAGGTAAATGTGTAACAACTGAAATATACTGGGTAAAACAACTGAAAGTGGCTGGGTAAATGAGTAATAACTGAAATATGTTGGGTAAAACAGCTGAAATATGTTGAGTAAAACAGTTGAAAGTGGATGGGTAAAGGTGTAACAGCTGAAAAATGTTAGGTAAAACAGCTGAAAGATGCTGGGTATGAAATGAAATGAAATGAAAAGGGAAATGAATGAAATGGAAATAAAATGTGAAATGTGAATGATATAAATGGGAAAGAGTTACTTAAAGTGAAATGCAATGCAATGTTAAGCTATGAATATGAATATATATGTATGATTGAATAACGATAGAAATAATGATGTATTATGATATTAGAAGTATCTATGTATGTAGAACATGTTACGTTTGGGCGGGGCACACTCTTCGCCTGAGAGCTTGCTGAGTAAGGCGAGTGCACTAGTAGTTTCAGATGTAGTAGTAGCTGCATAACGCACTAGGGCGGAGGAAACCTACTTGTATGGGCAGGTAGAATTCCCTATCCTTAGGGCCTTTGCCAGTAAACTGTTGTTGAATGCGTAAGTACGAAATCAATCTTACACTTGAGAGCTTACTGAGTAAGGTGAGTACTCTAGTATGCTTTAGTAGTGACCTTTGGGTTACTTAAGTATCAGAGCAGAGGAGTGCTACTTGTATAGGTGGGTAATCACCCCTATTCTTGGGTAATCTCGTGGGTAAACATTTGCATATGATTGTTAGGTTCAGAAATTGACTTTCAATATTATGTTAATGATGCGCAAATATTATAAAATGATATGTATAATCTGATGATGGTCACACGCTGAGTTTAATATATTGTTTCTTCCCTTACTAAGATGTGTCTCACCTGAATATCAATGTATCTTTTTTTTTAGGACCTCCTCGAGATCGAGCTTAGAAAGCTCGAGGGTTTTTAGCCTTCTGAGGATTGTATAAAAAGAAAAGGGTATATTTCTATGTTAATTTTGGGGAATGTAAATATTAATATTTTATGTCTTTATGTTTTAAGGTTGTTGAGTAAAGAATGTTTGAGAACATACTCTGAAATGTTTTGGAGATATATGTTTTTATGAAAATGCAGGTGTTGAAGGATATTATGGTTTATGGATAGAACTAGGAAACTCTGGTATTATTTGTATGATTGAGGTTCATAGTTGTGTTTTCCGCTGCGTATGTATGGTTTAACTATGGAATATCAGGGATTTTATCAGGTATAACGTGCCGGACCCGGGTTTAAGGGTTCGGGGCATTACAGATGGTATCAGAGAAATGTCCAGCCAAAAGTGTGATTAATTTCACATTGCCTAGATATAGAAATGTTAGAGTATTAGGTTAGAGATGATTTATACCAGAGTATAGGAAACAGTTAGGATAAGAATGCTAGATGGATAGGTCAGGTTAGGTGTTGAGGAGTAGGTATGGAGTAGAAAAGTATAGGATTTTGTCTTATAACTTGGAGGTAGAAATCCCTTAGCAGACTTCTGTGATTTTCTGATTCAGTCGATGGTTTCAAAAAACCACGGTAAATCCATCGACGGTAATGTTTCCTAGCCATGAGATTGGTCCTTATATAGAGAACTTGGATATGTATTAGATTTAAAGTATATAATTGTGTTGTTAGGATTATGGTGTGGGATATAGTAAATCATAGAATTATGGGAATGAAAGATGGGGTAAGAAATTTCGAGGGTGAAATTTCTTATAGAGGGGAGAATGTAAAGTCCCGAAAAATTAAAATGATTGAAATAAATAAATAAATATATATATATATATAATAGATAAAAATAACAAATAAATAAATAGAAGAAATGGTGTGGGAAAAAGAAGAAAAAAAATTAATAAAAATTAAATTAAATTAAGATAAATTAAATAATTAAATAATTAGTAATTAAATTAAACATTATTACATTGGAATTAAAACAAAAAACAAAAAACTAATTGAAATAAGATATATATATATATATATATAATTGAAATAAGATATATATATATATATATATATATATATATATCTATATATATATACACACATCTGTAAAGTTAAAGAAAGAAGAAGAAGAAGAAGTCAGAGGCGCAACCCCCCCCCCCCCCGAATAATCCTCCTACGCGCGCCAGCCACCTCTGTCTCTGTCTCTCTCTCTCTTAATTTCTCGGCAGATTTGCAGCAGATCGGGAAACAGAAGGTGCCGTTGGATTCCTGACTCCGCCATCAACATTTCTACTAGAGTAGATTTGTCGTGGAAACGGCTTAAGCACTACTCATAGGGAAAGGTAATTTTTCCCCATTTTTCCAATTTCGCTGTTAATATGCGGTTAAATCGATGATCGGGTACCACCACGTGGTCCTAATCACAGTTGTCGTCATTTTGGCATAGGTAATTTTTTAATTGGGGTTTTCTAGGCCCCACTCCAAAGCGAGAGTAAGATTTGAGAAATTTGGTAATTTGGCTATATTTAAGGGTATTATTGTGTATTGGATTTAAAGTATATAATTGTATTGTTGGGATTATGGCGTGGGATATAGTAAATCATAGAATTATGAGAATGAAAGGTAGGATAACAAATTTCGAAGACGAAATTTCTTAAGGAAGGGAGAATGTAAAGATCCGAAAAATTAAAATGAATGAAATAAATAAATATATATATATATATATATATATATAATAGATAAAATAACAAATAAATAAATAAAAGAAATGGCGTGAGAAAAAGAAGAAAAAAAATTAATTAAAATTAAAAAAAATTAAATTAAATTAAGATAAATTAAATAATTAAATAATTAGTAATTAAATTAAACATTATTACATTGGAATTAAAAAAAAAAACTATAAACTAATTGAATTAAGATATATATATACATCTGTAAAGTTAAAGAAAGAAGAAGAAGAAGAAGTCAGAGGCGCAACCCTCCATGAACTTCTTCCATAATATAGGTTGTTTCTAGGTACTAGTGCCATCAACACTATTGGATTTTTCAAGTATTCTTTAATCTTGTCAAAATATTTTTGTCACTCACCATTCCAAGTATAAGGATTATCCTTCTTCAACAATCTAAAAATCGACTCACATGTGACAGTTATCTAAGATATGGATTGAGCATTGTAATTCTGCCTTCACAAAAATACTTGTACTAACTTTTTATTGAACTGAGGCTCCAACTTATTTATAGCTGAAATTTTAGTTGGTTCCACCTCAATCCCTTTTTGACTTGTAAAAAGCCACAACAATTTATGAAATGTTGTCCCAAAAAGTGCATTAGTTGGACTTAAATTCAACTTGTACTTTCTCAGCCTTTAAAATAACTTTTTCAGACCTTGAGGTTGTTCTTCATCTACCTTTGACTTAGAAATCATGTCGTCCACATATACTTCAATATCTTTATGTATCGTGTCAAGGAATAGTGTCACCATGGCTCTCTAGTAAGTCGCACTAGCATTCTTAAACCCAAAAGGCATTACATTGTAGCAGAACATGCCCCATTGAGTAATGAATTTGGTTTTTGCCTTATCTTCTTTTGCCATCTTGATCTGGTTGTATCTTGAGAAGCCATCCATGAATGAATTGGAACAATATTAGCCATCCATTAACCAACACACATTCTCATTTCACCCCTTCTTAGGAACTAGAACAATATTAGCTACCTATTTCAAATAGTTGCATACGTCTAAAACTATTGTATTAGATTTCTTCTTAACCTCCTCTTTGATTTTCACTTGTCATTTTTGGACATATTCTTATGAGATTTTGTTTCATAAGCTTGAAATTAGGCCAAAGTAGTATCTTAAAGATCGCCATAGCTATGTCGAAACTAGGCATATCTTGATAAGACAAGCAAATATATCCTTGTATTCATGAAGAAAATTAAATACTTCCTATCTTACTTGCGGATTCATTAAAATACTAATTTTCACTTCCTATGGGGCAGAATTTGCTCCCAAATTCACAACTTCATTACCCTCTATATGTGGCTTAATTTGCTTTTCTTTATGCTCCAACATCCTCAAAAGCTCCTCTAATGGTTTTAACTCCTTATCTCCTCCACTATGGTTTTGCAAAGCATTTTTATTATAATCAACAATGTTCTCAAGGCTCAGGATACGTTTTTTGTAGGCATAAAATAAACTAACTCTAAAGAGCTAAAGCAAGAAAACAAGGATAAAATAAAATATAAGCATGTTAATGAATTATCTATCTTTAGCCACAGATCAAACCAAGATAAATTTTATTCAAAAAATTATTCATACATAGGCAGGACCTCAATAGTCCAATTATCAAGTTACCCTGGTGCAAATCTAGAAACATCCAGTTGATACCTCTTTTAATCAACCATGTTGTTAGATATCTTGTCTTCAAAATAACTAGACAAGATTGATGTCCTTGAAAACTATCTCTAATCCATGATGCATCAAACACAATGGCTTTGGAAAATGAATTGAATGTGGAGAATAACTAGCATGTAGGGACCTTCCTTCAATTATAGCCAATCTTTTTTATTGAAATAAATAAATGTTTCAGTTTTTCCCATCTTAGTTGGTCAGAAACCCAATCCAAAAGTATCTTTATGACTCCTTAACACAATTGGTTTGATTATTCATTGAAAATGTTTCCCAAATACTTTCCCAAATTAATATTCTTACTTCAATATATGCCTTGCAATCATCATATTAACTTTTGCAAACTTTGGTTCAAGAACCAAAACATTTTCTCCTCCAAAATTTGAAGACATTATTTTTTCCATGTTAAAAAGACAATATATGTTGCGGAACTTGCAACTCCAATGTAAGACACCAAACATGGTTTAATTGTTCCAATGCTTTCTTCACCTTTCAGATTAATTAGGTGATCTTTATAAATGAGCTTTAACTTTTGATGCAACAATGATTGCATTACCCTACCTATATGGATCCACGCCCTTCCCAATAACAGGCTGAATAAAGGTTCAATTTCTAACAATTGGAATACTATCTCGAAGATACAAGGACCAATATCTATCTTTAAATCCTCCCATAATTTCCTTCATGGTTCTATTAAAAGCTTTTACTGTCAAAATACTTTTCCTTCTTGATGATTTTTCAATGCCCAACTTCACAAGTGTAGCATGTAAACACACATTCAAAGCTTATCCGTAGTCAACTAACACCCTTGGTATGATCATCTAACCATGATTCATTGTTATATGCAAATGACTCACATGACCTTTTCTTTTAGCCAAAATTTCATCATCATTTTATGTTATATTGTTGGCTATCAATATATAATTTTCCAAGTCCTAAAATTGTTCAATTGTTACATTTTGTGGCACATGAGCCTTTTTCAAAACCTTTAGTAAAACATTTATAAGTCCTTCAGAAGTTGTGAGCAAGTCAAGTACACAAATTTTAGCTGGAGTCTTATTCATCTGTTCACAATGATGTGGTCACTAATTTTGAGTTGTTTTAAAAACTTTTCCACCTCTTCATCACAAACTTCCTTACACTTTTCTTTATCAAGTTCTTTCTCTTTCTCCTAACCAGCTTTGTCTTTACCTTTCCTTTTTATTTCTAGTTCTTTCGAAGTGTAACAACATCCACTTCTTGTTATTCTACCAACACCAGACAAATTGGCTACATTGGCCTCATTATTAGAGTTCATTATTTCTGCTTTATACTTCAAAGGCACAACTTGATTGGAAGAATATAGGAATGGCATAGGTGGCTTAATGGTTATAGATTCAACATTGGGTGGAGATGGTATATGATATTGTGTGTATACTAGTGTATAAATGATGGTGATGGATGATATGGCTTGATTTATACCATGGACCTCACAAACATCACAGGCATTAATTGAAGTGTTTCCATGATCTGGAAAAGTGTTAGTTTCGATGTTTGGGTTTGAAGTATCTCCAATAGGCTAGAATTTAAAAATGTTTGCATCAATTAGGTCTTGAACTCTATGTTTAAGACCTAACCATGCATTACCGGTATGACCTAAAGCATTATATGACATTCACATGAGACATTAGGATTATGGAACCTCATATTCTACCCCGGTTTCAAAGGTATAAGGACAATTTCCCTTGAGACACTAATTGATGGTATAAATCAACTAGAGGGATTGGTAATGTAGTGAACTCTCTTTTAGGTTTGGAATGAGGATTATTATAGCTTGGGTTGGTATTTGGTAAATTTTGCATATTAGTTTGTTGGTTGATGACATGTTAAGTGGTATAAGTACACACAACTTGGGTTGCAATTTGATTTTGTGTCTTGCGTTAGGATACCATACTGACTTCTCATTCCTTCTCGTTTTAAAAAAAAGTCTTCTTAGCCATACTCAGCTCAGTTGTCTTCAAAGCAGTGTAATTAATGAGCTTCACTAACTTAAGACCACGTTCAATCCTTTCCCTAATAGCTACCATTATTGCAAAGTTGGATGAACTTTGGGGAATCAATTTGTCATAGTACATCCCTTTCAATGCCCCCACAAAAGTGCTACCATCTTTGTATCAGGTAATGGTGGATTGACTTGAGCAGCAACTTCTCTCCATCTTTGTGCATAATTTTTGAAGAGTTCTGAACTTTTATTTTCCATATTCTAAAGATTCATTTGATCTATAGCAATATCAGCATTGAATTTATATTGCCTCAAGAATATTTTAGCTAAATCTTGTATTTCTAACTTTTCTTTTGTCTAGTAAAGCATACCATTTAAGTGTTGGTCCAGTTAAGCTTTAGTGAAAAATGTGCATGAGCAATTTTTTATTCTTTTGTATAAGGTGTGATCTTCCTTACATTTGTAGATGGATTTTTGGACAACTCATACCATTGTACTTGTCAAACTCAATAACCTTGAACTTTTCTAGTAAAACCTCCTTTATGAAGAGACAAGGATCCTCAAAATCTCTAACTTCCCCATCTTGTATTCCTTAAATTAACCAACTACTCTTTGATCCACACTATGCAATCTTAACCTCCAACTGATTGTCCTTCCACATCCTTTGATTTAGTGGAATTATTTTAGTTCAGTATTGACTCTATGTCTTGTTGGCCTAACAAGGCTGAATCTCGTTTTGATAATGACAAACCAAGGTATCTTATTGTGTTTTGAAGTGAATTTACAGGTATTATATCTTACAAGTACAATGGATTTCATTTAAGTTTAACAGTCATGAAGAAAACAAACCAAATGAAGAATGGCAAGAGTTTCGTTGAAGATCAAGCTTCAAGACATGAAGACTTAGATTTTATTTCATGTGTAATGTAATATAAGTTTCATGTAAGTACTTCATAAACTTATGTTTGTCTATGAAACTCTTAGGATAAATAATTGGACTTATTTGGACCTTAGGAATTTTCAAATATCTTGGGAAATATTTTTACAAGGCCAAAAGTTATTTCAAAAGGCTTAAATTTTTTTTTAATGAAAAAACTTCTAAACAAGATTTTCCAATTCCCCTTCTTTTTTCTACAAATGCATTGATGTGCGATTTTCTCTATCTATATCTTTCCAAATTCAAATATATTCAACAATAAAGTTGTGGGATTTTTTCTCAGCTTGCTTTTTACACCAAGATTGCCTTATTTGGAGTTCTCTAGAAAAATTGTGTCCTAAATACTAAAGAGTGTTTGAACCTGAAATTTCCTAAGGAGTTTGGGCGACCAAACCTCAGGTTCAGTTGATCGAATGGCTTCGGATGACCAAACTTAGAGTTCAGGCAACCAAAGTGCTACTGCCACTTTGAAAATTCAATTTTAATTGGTTCGGGCGACCGAACACATGGTTCAGGCAACCGAAGTACGCAATAACTCTCGAAAAAGTCTAACCCTAAACATGTTAGGGCAACCTAATAGCAAGAAAATAGATTGATTTTATTCTTTAATAGCTCATGTGCGCCATTCTTCTTCGCTAAGTTGATTTTCTGGTTTTTGTACTTCGAGATCTTAGTTTTCAATCCAGAAAACCTAGCAAACCTCTTAAGCTTCATAGAAAATTTATTTTTAGAGTATTAGATTGATTTAATGTGTATAAATCCAATTTTTTAGAGAGTTACATCTTGTACAAAAATATGTTGCTGTAATTGTTTTTGAACGATTGATTCAGGAATAGAATCGACCTAATAAGAGGGGTGTTCTTGCTAGAGAGGGATCTCCACCTATTGAATGGAGAGAGGTGCTCCACCAATTGAAAGTAAAGAGGTAGCTATACCTATTGAATGAAGAGAGTTAAGGAAATCCTCACAGCGGGTTGCTTGAGGCAACGATGTAAGCACGTTGTTGAACCTTGTAAAAAAAATCTTGGTGTTTTTATTTCCCTTATATCTTTAATTTCTTGCACATATATATATTGATATTCATCTATTTGAATGGTTTATTGATTTGGGATTGGTATGAATGTTTAGATTGATTTGTGGATGTTTTGGATGAATAAAATATATATTGAGATCAAACTTTGTTGCAAGCTAAAAATTCAAACTTGGTTTAATCTGCTGAAATTGTTTAATATTGATTGATTAATTGTTCAAATACAAGAAGAATATTTGATTGGTTAAATATCTTGTTACCAATATAGATATGTTGCAAAAATAGTACATCTTGTAATTTGATTTTATATTTAGGATTGTTCACTCGTATATCGTTTGCTGCTTTTTTTTTTTTTTTTTTAGAAAAAGAGGGCGGCACCTCCTATATTTATTAGAAAACCCCTCACTTATAGCGGAGGAATACCGTGGTTCCAACCTTGAGACTTAGGGAAAACAAAATCAAACCCCAAGAATCTAAAATTGACTTAACCAACTAATTCAAAACCAATAAACCAATAACCAACAACCAAACAAATAAATAAGAACTAAACAACTATAAGTGGAAAACAAATAAAACTCCAAAAAATCTTAAGGAATAAACCAACCACTACAACCTTCACAAACACCAGCACAAAGCATCACGAGCGCAAGGAAGGAAATCCCAACAAATCCAATAGAATCATTCCCCTGTCGTGCTGTAGAAGCTCATCCTAGCAACTATATGATCGAGATATACCAGATTCACCCTGCTTGGCAGAGAAATCCGCACTTTGATTCGCCTCCCTATAAATATGTTCCACTTTGTAATGTATGCCTCTTAATGCTAGCACAAGCTCTTCCCACAATTTCCATAAGTTCCAAGCCAAACACTTCCCAAAATTAATCCATTGAACCAACAAAGCAGAGTCACAGGTAATCTCCACTTGATAAAATCCGAGATCTTTGTACAGATTAATCCTAATAATAATTGCTTTCAATTCAACCATATTATTGGTTCCATAACCCAGTAATAAGGAAAAAGCTACTTTAAATAATCCTCTTTCATCTCTTATCACGCCTCCACCACCACAATTACCTAGGTTACCTCTACAGCTTCCATCCACATTCAACTTAACCCAATCTATCTCAAGTTTACACCATCTGACTACATGAGGAAAACGAACCCTCATATTTTTTACTTAAATATCCAAAGCACGAAGAACTGCAACATTCATGCAAGAAGCAGGTGCACATTTAGTTAACTTGTTCGAAATGGATCTCAACCAATATTTAATATCAAGCCACACAGTTCTCATCGCATTATGAACTGATTCCATCCTGGCTCTACATCGACGAGTCCAAAGTCTCCAAATGATGAGACTAGGTATGAGACCTACCAAAATGCCTAACTGTGAGGCCTGTCTCGCACAACTAAATCAAAAATGAACTCTGACTTTCTATGTATTCGTTGCCATACAACTAACACCCAATGCCACTACTGCTTGTTTCCATACCTCCTGAGCAAAAGATCCCGTGCAAAACACATGGTTTAGAGATTCAATCTTGGCATTTGAACAACAATCACACCGAGAGGCCATATGAACACCTACTTCTTGAATATGAGTATCAATCGAAAGACAAGCAAACCAAAACTTCCATATACAAATTGACACCCGTTTTGGGAACATAGGATGCCAGATCCATTTTGAAACTAAGAATTCTTCTTTATGCTCCCTTATAAATTCCCAAGCACTTGCTTCGGTAAATTTCCCATCTGTTGAAGGTTCTGAAATCACTATATCTGGACCCTCCTTGCAAGAAATAGCAGAGATCATTACTTCCTCAGCCTGTTCTTCACCCAACAGATCCACTAATAAATCAACATTCCACCCATCTTTATCCCAACAATCTCGTGTTCTTATCTTATGGTTTTTGATTTCCTCAACCTTAGCACAAAGGGGACTGGAGGCTAACCATCGATCAAACCAAAAAGAGGCCGACCCTTCTTTAATTTGAACATGAACATGCTCTAATACTTCAGGTATCACAAGAGCAATCGATTTCCAAAACTTGGTTTCTTTATCTAGCTTTATTTCTCTCAAATGGTGTCTATTATTCAAATACTTGGCTTTAAAGAATTGAGTCCACAGATTATCCATAGTTAACAATCTCCACACAAACTTCATATGCAATGATTTTTTTAACTTCCTCAAAATCCCTAATACCCAAACCACCCACACAAACAGGCTTACATATATTAGGCCAGGAACACCATTTCTTTTTTCTTTTATCATTTACTCCACCCCAAAAAAATGTTCGATAACATAGAATTTAACTTTTTGAAGACAATCTTAGGAATGTCAATTACTGCCAATTAATAAACCTCATTGATGATAATACATGCTTAATTAAAACTAAAAGGCCCCCTTGAGATAAAAGCTTAAATTTCCAACTCGCTATCTTTTTCCTCAATTTAGCAACTAGAGGCTCTAAAATACGAGCCGTAAGACGACCCGATACCAAAAGAGCACCCAAGTATGTAGTAAGGAACCCTCCTTCCGCAAAGCCAGTCATCCTTAACAAGGATTGCTTCCGAGCATAAGCAATTTTCTTTGACAAAAAAAAAAAAAAATACTTGACTTGTCTTTATTTATCATTTGGTCAGACCAATCCTCATATTTCTTAAGAGTCTTGATAAGCATTCGAATAGAACTTCTCTTACTATTGGAAAAAATAAGAATGTCATCTGCATAGAGTAGGTGAGATACCAAAGGCACCCTACGAGGATGATAGCAAGCTCCTATCTTATTCTCTATAAATTTTTTCTTTAGTAGCTGAGAAAGAACTTCCTGAAAAATAATAAACAGATAAGGAGATAGAGGATCTCCTTGGTGAAGCCCTCAAGAAGGTTTAAAGAAACCTTTATAAGTGTCATTCATCATAATGGAGAACCAAGGAGAGGAAACACATTTCGCCACTAAACCAAAAAATCTCTGGGAGAATAAAAAACTTTTCAGAACCAAGTTTAAAAAATCTCAATCGACCTTATCATAAGTCTTCGCTATGTCTACTTTGATCATTACATTTCCACCATTAGACTTCTTATCCAAAGAATGAATCATTTCTTGTGCCAATGTAATATTTTCAAATATACTTCTACTGGGAATGAAGCTCCCTGCTCCGGAGAAATCAATGCAGACAATAAACCTATCATCCTTGCAACAATAATTTTTGAAAACATTTTATAGATAACACTACAAAGACTAATAGGCCTGAACTTGTCAAAACTCTGGGGATTCTGAACTTTTTGTTGCTTAGTTTTTCATTGGTGATTGAAATAATCAAGGGACGTGATAAATAAGTTTTAAAATAAAGCAAGCTTTCGCAGGTTGAGATTTTAAAATACCTAATTCACCCCCCTCGCAGGACTATACCATTACTTTCAATTGGTATCAGAGTTTAGGTTGCAATAAATCTTAACTAGTGCTTGGGAGCATGGATTTTATGCCTTAAATTATGATTTGTGTGGATTTGGCATAAAGTTAATGTAATTTTGTATTAGATTCTATTCAAATCCACACAAATCCAAATTCAAGGTCCAAAAATCTATACTCTCGAAACGTAGGATCAAGCTCTAAAATGTGCTTATTAAACTAGGAAAATGAGGCAAAAAACTGTTCAAAAATACATAATTCAAATGATCACCTTATGCCCTCTTTATTCACTCCCATATTTACAAGTACATAATAGAAGATAATCAAGAAACAACCAAAAAAAGATAATGTTATGTTCAAGGAGTATGTATAATTTGTCTTAACCTTAAATAGAATTAAAGAACTTCACTTCTATGAAATTGAAATAAACAAGAAACAACACAGCCAAGACATGGAACATGAGCTGGTATTTGAGAACCATCTTGGAGTGGCCTAAAGCCTCCAACGCCTTCATCTTCTCCTCAGTTTCTTTGCCTGCTTTCGTTTCTGCTTCCTTTCTCTTTTGTGCCTCTAGCTTGGCAATTCTCTGAGCAGCTTCAGCTGCCTCAATTGCAGCTGCACATTTTGCTTTCTCCTTTTCTGCAGTTGCTAACGCAACTTCCGCAGCCAACTGCGCCTCCTTTAGCCTTTGTTCTTCTTCCAATTTCCAATTGTGGAGTTCCCTTGCCTGTGATGAAGGTGCATTTGCATTTGAAAGCCAAAAGTTAGATTCATAAACTTACCAACTTTGGAATACTAATTTTAATGGATTTAGATTTTTTTTTGCCACCATAAATTTCATGCCAGCAGCAATTCTCTAAATTATATTAAGCAGAATGAAGTCCCCAGTACCTTCTGTTGTGCTGCAAGGGCTTCTTTGGAGACTTCATGGTACATCTCTATGATTCGGTTAAGCTCCAGACTTAGCCTCTCAATCTTTTCATCCACATCTTCCTGTAACATTTAAAGATTGTTAGTTAGTGATGGGGCAGCAACTCAATTATGCAAGTGCACTTGTATATATGGCACCAAGGCTGGCTTGATTATAGTGTGGACTGGGTTTGGGTTCAGTTACCAAGGTGATTCCCAATGTACGATATGTGTGTGTTTCGTGTGCGGTTGCCTCTACAAACATGCATAAGAAATTGGCAAACAAAGTCTATGCAAATATATCATTTATCAAATGTTACCGTGCAATAGTCTGTACACATCCAATGCTAAAACAAGGTGCTATTTGTTACATTTTTTATCCATGTAAACTTTTCATCATGTTCTGTAGCTAATTTTTTGTGAATTACCAAAGCTCTCAGTAGTTGCATTAACCTGCAATTTTCTTGTATCATATTATTTTTCTCCACTCATATGTTTTCCCACTCCACTCTTTCCTAGAAAAATGTTTTGGCTAAGTTGACAAATTTCAAATAATTCTGCAATCCTAAACTTGACACTGGCAAACATTCCATCACGCTGACTTACCAAGTCTGGCAAACATGATTTTATTCCAACATCCTCCATATTTGAGGACAATTCATGCAAAGCCTTCATATCAACTGACTTGGATCTAGTGCATATTGACTCAAAAACATCATCATCCATGTTCAAGCCTTCTGAGCGCTGTCCAGCCCGCTCCAGTCCAAGATTTTCATAGAAGGAAAGGAATGCACTGTCAGTGCTTCTCCTGTCAGGGCTTATAAATGGCATGCTGACATCCGGAGCAGAGATCTCATCAGGTAATCTGTAATCTGCAGCCGTTCCTCTACAGAAGGGTGACATGTATGTCCAACGTTTTCAAAGTGAGTCCCACACTTCACTTAGCGAAAAACAGAAGGATAAAAAAGAAAACTCTCATATTTGCAAAAATTTTGAACCACAATTAAAAAGAACCATGACACAGATGATTGCCAAACATTTCAATTGGAAAAAGAGAAAAAGTCAGCAATGTCATGGATCTTCACGTCCCTTTTTCATCTCAAATCCAAGATGTTACTTTGCATTGGTTGTAATACCAATCCCACATCATGTTTTTAAATATGGAATCATATAATTCCATAAAGATATTGGATGTCCATGGCTAAAGCCTCCAGTTTACACATGGCATGGGAAAATTATAATAGTATAACAACCACAGTAAGGGCATAAAACATTGCGTTGTTATATAATGCTAAAAATAAAACATTGACTAGCAAGAAGGGAACTGCTCACATAGAATCTGTGTCATCATTCATACGTGATGAAAATGGTGTCCTCTGATCCATGCCTGACATAAGAGGTGGTCGACGGGAGGAAGCTCTTATGGATGTGGCCTTTGATTTTGATATGACACACACAGTGCAGAACTCTGGTGCCCATTTTGATACCTGGCCTGGAACATCTGTACACTTGAATAGCCTGTAAACATTCATGTAATCAGATAAATTAATTTTAAAAAATAACCAGGAAAACACCAGTTCTTTTTTTCTTCTACACATGCATCCAATGTTTTTTATGTGTGTTCACCTACTACCAACACACACTACAAATGTTTTGTCAGTTAAGATCTCATTGAAGTTCCAAGTAAGGCATGACCTCAAGTTGATCAAAGGAAAATGTTTTGAAACAGTTATGTTGTGTTGTTGACTTGATGTTCTAGGAATTTTGCAGGATTTAAATTTTGTACAAGCACAATAAACCGAGTAATTTTTAGTTCGATTGGTATGGTGGTAGTTACTTGGAAATGCTTGTCCTTGAAGTTGCACCAAGTACCAAAGTCTCAATTTTACGCTCAGAGATGAATTCGATCAATGCTTTTGCTATATTTGTGTCCTCAAGTGCTACAACATCACATTGCACCTGATACCAAAATTGTAAAAGAAGACAATAATTAGTATGTCAGGAGAGAGTGCGAACATGAGCTTGTAATTGATGCATTTTCTTTCATAATATTAAAAGATAGAAAAGAGGAATGTGGAAGTTGCAATGTGAGAGCTCACTTGTCTACGAATACAGTAGCATCGGAAAGGAAAAAACAGTTCCGCGATTGGATTAATGGGCTCTTTTCCGGCGAGGATGTCATCGTTTCCAGTTTCTGATGAACCTGGAAAAGAGATGATTCATTAAGAATTCTAACTAGTAACTAGAATTGGACTGACATAACAAGCTACAGATCCAAAATAGTTCGATGTTCTTCTATAACCCATATCAGCATCAACCTCCAATCCATAATATGAAAAACCTATTACCATATTCTTCTCCTCGCAACATAATTCTAAAACAAGAACAAAAAAATAAGGGTCGGAGGGTGAAGAACAAATGAGAAGGAGATACCTGCAATATGAGATGTTGGTGGTTTTGCATTGACATGGACAAGTATAAGATTTTCCCTATTTTTAGTGATATTATCAATAGCCCATTTCAGAGCATTTTGGCTTCCTCTATCCTTGTCCACTGCCACTGCAATCAACTTCCTTCCCCTATTTTCCCCAGAACTCCTCATCTACCTTCCTTCTCTATTCTTTTTTTTTTTTTTTTTTTTCCTGCACAAGCAATTTCCAAGAAATCAAGAAGGTGGGTTATCGTGATAAATAAAGACAAACCCAATTTCAGTTTCAGAATTTAGAACGAATGCAAAACTACTTCCCCAACCATAAGAAATCAAAACAAAAAACAAAATCCTACAAGTACCCGTCGCCCCGGGGGATCTACGGCACAGAACGACCTATCATTGGCCGGCAGCTGTGATTTTGAAACAAACCGGCCGCTGTACAGCCGTGAGAAACGGACAGCAGCTCTGCTCCCGTTTCTATGGACAAAACATTGGATTTTGTCCATAGGATCAATCTCAACTGTCATCTCCAGATCTAGGATTTTGTTTTGGTTTGGTGGCACGGTTAGTAAAATGTTATGCTCACCTCACGGTCCGTTTACAATTTAGAAAGTACTAGAGAAAGAAAAAAGAATAAAAAATTTTATTTTATTATATTTGGTTAATTAGAAAAATAAAAAAAATAAGATTACTGAACAAAAATTATATTCTATACATTAATAATATTTATTCTTTCTTAATTTTTATTATTTTAGAATGCTTTTATTTTAATAGTGCTACAGAAAGAAAATATAATGAAAAATATTTTTTCTCAAATAAAATTCTCCACTCTCAAAAAAGAAAAACAAGAATGTTAAAAAGAATCTATAAGCTATAGTTGTTTTTCAACTTGTATGAATTACCTTGTTCCATAATAATGGCAGGCTTACAAAAAATATTCTTACTTTTTTTATTTTTAATAAAAAATGAATTATCATAATTTAACAGCCCGGAATTATATAAAATTGTGGAATGATTATTTCAATTTAAATCAAGTTATAGTTTTACGCATGAATTTATATTGGAGGAAGCATGGGTAAAGAGCATTTTTACTCGTACACTTACACTTACTCCCTCAAAAATGACATCTCCTGTAGGAGAAAATTTATTACTTATGCATTCTATTCTTTTAGAGTAAAAACTTTAGCATATGATGTATTGTTTATTTTATACCTTTTACAATGACCTTTTTTTTTTGTTATATAAGGTTTTTGGCGGGTAAATTGAAAAGGTTAAAACAAAGGTTTAGGGTGTGAAATAAATAAACTTTTGGTCGTGTTGATGATATCATACAAGAATTGGAGGAAATTGTATAAAAATATGAGAATTTACTACAGGCAAAGTACTCAGAATCAGTTGAAGAAGAATTCTTTATTTCTAAGACTAAATTGGAGGTATGGTATAAAAGAGAAGAGACAAGGCTGGCGCAGCAAGCAAAGAAGAAATGACTAACTGATGGTGATCAAAATTCAAAATTTTTCCATGCGGTGATTGCGCAAAGAAGGCATAAGTCTTGTGTGAATTCAATTGTGCTTCCTAATGGATCGGTGCTGTAAAATATGCAGATGGTTCACGATGAGGTTGTGAATTATTTTAAGCAATTCTTGGGACAGAATAGTTCAATGCAAAGGTCAAATCTAGACAGTATTATCCAATCGGTGGTTTCTGAGGATTCTATAAAAAAACTGAAGGAAGAACCAAGAAGGAGATATATGCAGCTATTTGTTCTATTTTTGTTGACAGTAGCCCGGGACCGGATGGTTTTGGGTCTTCTTTCTATCTTACTTGCTAGAAGATTATTAAAAATGATGTGATGGAAGTGGTAAGGGCGTTCTTCAAAGGTGATATATTGTCTTGCTATTTTTGTTCCTCTTATATAGTTCTTATTCCAAAAGTAAAGGATCCTCAATCTTTTGATAAATTTCGCCCGAAAAGCCTTTGTAACGTAATGTATAAAATTTTCTCCAAAATCCTTGTTGGCAAGCTATCGTTGGTGATGGGTGATTTAATATCACTGAGCAACATGCTTTTGTGAAAAGGATGAGTATTTTTTTAAAATAAAACGTTTGCTCAAGAGATGACAAAATTGTTACATAGGCGGGTGAGAAGAGGTAATATGATGCTAAAACTTGACATGAACAAAGCGTATGATCAAGTGGAGTGGCAGGTGGTAGATCAGATTTTTCATGCTCTTGGTTTTCTAGATTGTTTCTGTTAGTTGATTCAGAATTGTATTTCTACTCCATGATTTTTTGTTATGATAAATGGCACTTATAGGGGTTTCTTCAAGTCAAAAAGGGGTTTGAAGCAGGGGGATCCGTTGTCCCCGCATATTTTCATCATCATGGAAGAAGTTCTTTCTAGATTAATTCAAAAAAGATGACTGAGAAGTGGATTTTACCATTTGCGCATCCGAGTGGTGCTCCTATTATATCGCATTTAATGTACGCAAATGATGTTATTATATTTGCTAATGCTAGTCAAAAAATATGTTAGACAGTTAATGGAGGTGATCAAGGAGTATGAAAGCTGGACTGGCCAAAGGGTGAATAAAGATAAATCAGCTATTTTTTTCTCAAAGAAGTTGGGTGCTCAGAGGAAGGGAGAAATTCTACAAAAAAAAAACTGGTCTTATTGAAGGTAAATTTCCTTTTACGTATTTGGGAGTACCGATCGTGGATGGTAAATTGAAGAGCTATCATTTTGACCCTTTAATTCAAAAAATCAGTATGAATATTGAGGGTTGGAAAAGTAGACTATTGTCTCAAGGAGGTCGTCTAGTTTCGTTGAGATATGTGCTTTCGAGCATGTCACTACATCTGTAAGCTGTTCTAAATGCCCTGAAGCTAGTGATAAAAAAGATATAAGGTATGTTTTCCTATTTTTTTTTGGGGGGGGGGGGGTGGTTAAGGATGGAAAGAAAAAATGAAATGGAAGGCTTGGAAGAAATTGTGTGTTTTTGTGGAGGAGGGGGGATAGGAGTAAGGGACATTTCAGAAGTACAACGATCGTTGTTTATGAAGTTTGGTTGGCAGTTATTAACACAAAATTCTTTATGAGCTAGATTTTTTAAAGCTAAATATGTTAAAGGAGGACATATTGCTCTTTGCAGGCCATATGGATCAAATTCTTATTTTTGGAGG
The DNA here is from genome assembly GCF_029873635.1 of Malania oleifera. Lineage (NCBI taxonomy): Eukaryota > Viridiplantae > Streptophyta > Magnoliopsida > Santalales > Ximeniaceae > Malania > Malania oleifera. Next base: position 91,988,750 of record NC_080426.1, on the reverse strand, counting down.
AAAATTTTGCAATGTATTCCTGAATTGTTAAGTGAATTTAAGTGGAATGTTAGAGAAGGAGATGTAAAATTATGGTATGATAAGTTTCTGGATTCGGGACCTATATTTTCAGAATTTTTAGATGGTGCACATTCACATATCAAATTAAAAGATTTGGTTATTAATAATGTGTGGGATGTGGAAAATTTGCAAAGGATTATAGGTTTTAATAAAGCAGAAGAAGTGATGGAAAGAGTTGGAAAACTCAGAAACTCTTCAGACATCCTGTTATGGCTCCCGGAAAAGAATGGTTGCTTTAATACAAAGTCGGCATAGGATGTTATCAGAGTTAGAGCTCCAAAGTTTGATTGGGTAAAGTGTGTTTGGAACAAATGGTTACCAAATAAAATTGTTATCTGTATGTGGAAAGTTGCTTTTAAGTGCTTAAGCGTTGATGAAAAGGCGAGAAAGGTAGGCATATCACTTGCTTCGGCATGTGATTGTTGTGAGATGAGACAATTAGAAGATGTGGAGCATGTTTTGAATAAGGGAGATCTTACTGCTAAAGTATGGAGGAAGGTTTCGATGGAGGTAGATGTAACTTTCCTTAAGCACGAAAGTTGGAAAGAAAGAGTCCAAATGTGGTTTAATAGGGCTTCCCGATACTCTCAATTGGGAACTTTGATGGGTTTGATTCCTTGTTTAGTAGTTTGGAGGTTGTGGAGAAGGAAATGTGTGGCTAGAATGGAGGGAAAATTGGAGAGTAGTACAGATGTGAGGTTGTCCATTAAGAATTAGGTGGCGGTTTTGAGTAAGAACATGACAGTTATGGCTCATTTAAATGATGTTGATGTTCAGATATTTGTAGAATATGGAAGTGCAGATTGTGAATAAAAAGAATAAAGTTATGCAAGGTGTGAGATGGCTAAAACTGAAGCAAAGGAGCTTGAAACTAAATTTGGATAAGAGCATCTTGGGGAACCCAGGGCCAGCGGGTGGTGGTGGCATCCTTAGAGACTATACAAGTTCTTTTATTTTTGATTTTTCAAAACACTTTGGCACTTGTTCTAATAATGAAGCTGAATTGAGAGCAGTGATGGAAGGAATAAAGCTTTGTAAGCAATTGGGTTATACTAGTATTGACATTGAATGTGATTCGAATATTGTAGTAAATTAGATAAGATCTAGTAAATGCTCTTTATGGTATTTGTGGGATTTTTGGGAACAATTTATTGGTTTATTGGAGAGAGTAGACTTTTCTATAAATCATTTTTATAGAGAAGGAAATAAAGTGGCAGATGCTTTGGCTCAACAAGGTGCCATGGGGAGGAATAGTTTGTTTACAAATAGTAATCAACTTCCCAGAGTTATCAAAGGTTTGTATGGATTGGATAAGATGGGTACGACTTATATGAGATATGTTTAGTTGGTTTCCTTTTGGTTTTGGTATAGGTTTGTTTTCTTCTTTTGTTTGGTTTGATGCACGGGGTGTTTTATTAATTATTTATAAGCCCCAAGTGTCCTTTTTGTTTCCATGGTATTCCTCCTCCATAAGTAAGAGTTATTAATAAACTTGGGATGGGGCTGCTATATGGGTGGCTTCCGGCTATTTCCAAAAAAAAAAAGTCATCAAATGTTTAAAAAGATAGATCAGCCGCATGTAAATTGCACAAGGAGTTGACCTTCTCTGGATAGATTGAGCTTACCTGTAACAGATTGGTCACATATATGTCAAATGGATACAAATTTTCCCTAGACAAAACTAGCAGCCCAATACGACAAGGCCACACGTCACATTAATGATAAAAAATATATATAATAGATAAAAATAAAATAAAGTAATAAATAGAAAAGTAAAATCTAAGAGTACCCCTGAGTTTTTTGAACATGACACTTCAACTCTTGAATTTTTAAAAATTACTAAAAAAAATCCTAATATTTGAATTTATCGACAAAATAAATCTTAATTGATATTGTTAGTCAGTTGTTAACTATATAAAAAATGAATTTTACCATTGATAAAATAATAATTTTATCCTTTTTATTCACTAGTGATAAAGATAACTTAAGAAAATGATATTCATTTAATAAATTAAGCTGGGAAAATCTTCCAGTTAAGTAAAATATATTTTGAAAATTGAACTTGTAAGTGACTTGGACACTTATTTCTTAAGTTAACCAGTCTAATTGGCTTGATTTGTAGAAACCTGAACTCAGAAAATAAGGAAATAAATAAAGAAAAGGAAAAAGGGAAAATATTCAAAGGCAAGCCGCAGTTTGTCGACGAATGCCCTTTTGTGGTTCGTCGATGAAGTTCAAGCGTTGTCGATGAATAAATACTAAGAGCAATTTTAGACATAAGGTTTGTCAACGAACCCATCTTTCGTCGACGAATGTGCTTCTGCAGTTTGTCGACGAAGACTCCATTTTTTTTGACGAATTGTGCTGGGTCAACTGTCTATAAATAGATTTTTAAGTTACTTCTTGATTAAGAAAACTAAAATCTCTCTCTTTCTCTCTCTAACCCATGCCCCTCACCTTCTCTATCTACGATTTCCTGTCGTTCGTCACCCGAATTGGCGATCGGAAGATATCACAAGGATCAAGAGGCGTTTCTCTATAAGTCTAGTAAAGTAGGTTTTTGAATTAGGACTTTCCAAGCATCACTCCAAAGTTGAGGTAAGGGTAGAAATGAGCTATTTGTCTAGCATTTAACTATTTAAATAGGGTGTATGGGCTTGGGGATGTGTAATAGTTGCTAATCTGGGATTTGAATTGATTAAACTAGGAAAAATATGTTTTTAGGGTTTTGGAGCCCTGTATTGCCGTAGGGTGGGCTTTAAGAGCGTCGTAGGAACTGTAGCGCGCCAACCCACCATGTGGGCCCGAAGTGCTAGAAAAATAAATAAACATTCTCTGATACCACACATACACAAATATATAGGAATACAACCTGCCCTAACCAGGGAATCCTGGGTGCACTTGCCAATATTTGAAATAAAACCATACAGCAGAAGATTACTAAAACATCAACATTCTTTACCAGAATTCTAACTGTTCCCCAAATATATACACACCACTATCCGTCTATATAATACAATCCCCAAAAACAATAAAATAGAATAATTGGTATCTCACCAACACTGATAACTACTCCCAAAAGTCTAACTCCCACCTCAAGGCAAACTAGGAACGATTCCCTGAAGGACCTGAAAAATCATTTGTATAATGGGGAAAGATACTTCTTAGTAAAACAAATTATATTAACATCAGTGTGTGACTATCATGGGTTCTCGTGTGAAATAAAATTTCATCATTCAAATATATATGAAAATTGCATTTTAAAGAAAATTGTACTATACTATTTATCAGAAGATACATAATTTACCAGTAATAATGATCGGTTCAGCATAGCCCATTTATAGTAAATCTGCTCATATATGCATAAAAGATGCAACCTGGACTGCCAAAGTAGCATCGTCACGCTATCACATACTCATATGACATGCTTCCCCCTATGACGGGTTGTGCGACCCGAAGGCTGAACTCAACTCGTAGCTGGCGGTTCCGCAGCTGAATCAAACTGTCATCACAAGTACGATTGTACCTACCTATGGTTACCCAGTATACCACGGATGGGGCCTCCCGGAAAAAAGGCCAGAGTAGTACTGCGGCCCAGGTCTCCAATCGACTTATCACACCTCCATGCTCGTGTGATTGCACTCACTACCACATATAGTTATGGTATCGTGCTCACAATATTACATGTCACAAATCCACATGGTTCTAGAATCATATATACCAATTTACATAGTAAAAATTGCATTATAACTCATTTCATATATAAAAATTATCATTCAATAAAACTCAAACCCCCAGCCATCATATCAAACTCGGCCCCCTTCTATTATATCGAAACTCGGCCCCCGACCATTATATCAAAACTCGGCCCCTGGCAGTTATATCATATACAGTGTAAAAACCAATTAAAACACTCTGTTCACATATACCATTTAAAATTGTTCCCATGCAACACAATTTTCATTTGTTAACCATAAATAAAATAACCTAACTGGGAAAAACATGAATTGCTGGAAATAGGGTGTGAACATCTCCAAGGTTTTATTTAACTCAAAATACACATTTAATAGAAAATAGGAAATGATTAACCAACCACAATAATTTTCCCCAAAAACATATACTGCATTTTAACCAGTATACTTGCAAGAAATCCCACTAATAAACCAAAAATCAACGACCTACTGCGTTTGCAGCTCAAAATCCTAAAACCACATTTCCCCCCAGATAAATCAACACAAACCCCATAATATTCCTCATTTAGCATTTTCTAGGCCCCCTATACTCCAAAACAACTATAAAACCTTAAAATATCCTACTTATCCTGATTTTGGAGTAATGCCTGAAAAGTTCAAATCAAAAATCCACTCCACTAGACTTGTAAAGAATCTTCCCTAGATTCTTGTGGTAACTTTCGATCGTCGAATCTGGAAACGAATGGCGAGAAATCGTAGAGAGAGAGAGAGAGAGAGAGAGAGAGAGAGAGAGAGAGAGAATTTGAGTTTCTTAATCACTAAGGAACTAAAAATCCTATTTATAAACCATTGACCCGGTCACATTCATCGACAAAATGATGCCTTCTTTGATGAACTGCAGAAGAATGTTCATCAATGAAAGAAGGCCTTTGTCGATGAAATCTAAGCCTGAAATTTCAGTTGTTCAGGATTTCTTCATCGACGACGCCCTAAACTTCGTCGGCGAACCACAGAAGGGCCTTCGTCGACAAAAATAGGGGATTCGTCCACGAAGCCAACTGAAATTCCATTTTTAAATTTCCTTTTCTTCTTTTCTTATTTATTTCTTTATTTTTCAAGTTCGGGATTCTACAATCTTCCCCCTTATAAAAGTTTCATCCTCGAAATTGCTAATTAATACCAATCACATCCTCCCCTCACAATCCCTCTCTATCGAAGAGTCAGAAGCCACCCACATAGCGGCCCTGTCCCAGATTTATTAAATACCATCACTTATGGCGGAGGAATACCGTGGTTACATATACTATCTTTGGAGATTACAATATCCATACCAAATTCTCCCAAAGACCAACCATGAACAAACTATAACCTGTAGATAAAACTAAACAACCTACCCTAAGAAACCTATATACAAAATTAATACTTACCAATCCTTCTACTTACTTGATTACTGCTGAGCCTCTTTGAATAGTTGTGGATACTTCTGACGTATTTCTACTTCTAATTCCCGTGATGCCTCTTCTACTGCATGATTACGCCAAAGTAACTTTACCAACTAAATCCTCTTAGTACGCAGCTCCTGTTCCTTATAGTTTAGAATCTAAACTGGTGTCTCCTAATATGTCAATGTGTCCCCACGCTCCAAAGACTCGTAAATGATCACATGCGAAGGATCCAGAATGTACTTTCTCAGCATGGATATGTGGAACACTTCATGAATCCTAGACAGTGCTAGGGGTAATGCTATTATGTACGCCACCGGACCAACTCTCTCCAGAATCTCGAATAGGCTGATGTATTTGGGGCTTAGCTTCCCCTTTTTTTCCAAATCTCATTGCCCCTTTCATCGGAGCAATCCTCAAGAATATGGCATCACCTATCTCGAACACCAACTCCCTTCGATGAGTATCCGCATAACTCTTCTGCTTCTATGCTGCCTTTATTCTTTCCCTAATAAATTGGACCTTCTCAGAGGTCTACTAAATAAGCTCCAGCCCCAAAATCAGTTGCTTACTAACCTCGTCCCAGTACAACATAGATCGGTACCTGCGACCATACAGTGCCTCATAGAGTGATATCCCAATACTGGCTTGATAACTATTATTATATGCGAACTTAACTAACGGCAGGTATTTAATCCAACTACCCTCGAACTCCAGTACACACGCCCATAGCATATCCTCTAAGATTTGAATAATCCTCTCTGACTGACCATCGGTCTACAAGTGACAAGTGGTATTAAAAGTGAGTTGAGATCCTAAAGCTTCCTATAGACTCTTCCAAAATCGGGAAGTAAACCGCGAGTCCCTATCTAAAATGATAGACGCAGGCAACCTATGCAGTCTAACTATCTCCTGTACATAAAGCTCTGCTAGCTTATTCATAGAATAACTGACTTTAATCAGAATGAAATGAGTAGTCTTCGTCAGTCTGTCAACAACTATCCAAATAGCATTCTGTCCTTGAAGTGTGATGGCAGTCCCATGACAAAATCCATGGAAATGTACTCCCATTTTCACTTAGGAATGAGATGTTGTTGCAACAGTCTTGTCGGCCTTTGGTGCTCAGCCTTCGCCTGCTGACACATCAGGCACTACTCAACAAAATGGACGATCTCTCTTTTCATATTAGACCACCAGAAAGATTCTCACAAATCCTTGTACATCTTTGTGATCCCTAGATGAACTGTATATAGAAAGCGATGTGCCTCTTCCAGGATAGTTTATTTAATCTCAGTGTCATTCGGCACGCATATCCTGGTGTGAAATATCAACACCCCGTCATCTGAGACATTGAAATCTACATTCAGCCTATCCTGTACTCCACTCACAATCTTTGCCTGCTCTGTATCTTTCGACTGAGTTGTTCTGATCTTTTCCAATAAGGTCGGTCGCACTACCAGGCTAGCAATGAATACTTGGTGATTTTCTTCCACTAATTCCATGTCCAACCTTTCCAGGTCCATTCCAATCTCATGCTGAACCCCAACTACTGAAATTGACACAGGCACTGACTTCTAACTCAAAGAATCAGCTACCACATTAGCTTTTCCAGGGTGGTAACTAATGGTACACTCATAGTCCTTTATTTATTCTAGCCATCTTCGCTACCTCATGTTCAACTCTTTCTGAGTGAAAAATTACTTAAGACTCCTGTGGCTGGTAAAGATATCACACCTTTCACTATATAGGTAGTGCCTCCAGATCTTTAATGCATAGACTACTGCTACCAATTCCATGTCATCCATTGGGTAATTCTTCTCATACTCCTTGAGTTGGCGAGAGGCAAATGCAATTACTTTTCCTTACAGCATTAAGACATACCCGAGTCCCTTCTTAGATGCATCACTGTAGATCACAAATCCACCTTCTCCTGATGGAATAGTCAACACTAGAGCAGTAACTAAATGCTTCTTTAGTTCTTGAAAACTCTACTAGCACTCATCAGACCACTCAAACTTCATATTCTTCCTCATGAGTTGTGTTAGTGGACCTAATAGTTTAGAAAAAACCCGCTACAAACCGACAGTACTATCTTGCTAGACCCAAGAAACTTCTAATCTAATGCACGTTCTTCCATCTTGCCCAATCAACTACTGATTCTATCGAGCTTGGGCCCACTGAAACGCCTTCCCTGGACACTACATGTCCCAAAAATGCCACTTGCACTAACTAGAATTTGCATTTATTGAACTTCTTAAACAATTTCTTTCTTTCTAAGTACCTGGAGTACCAACCTCGAGTGAGTTGCATGCTCCTTAGGACTCCTTGAATAAACCAAGATGTCATCGATGAATACCATTACAAACTTATCTAGGTACTCGTGGAATACCCTATTCATCAAATCTATGAATGTCACAGGAGCATTAGTCAACCTAAATGGCATAACCAAAATCTCCTAGTGGCCATACCTGGTACGGACGTTTTAGGTACATCTTCTAATTTAACTCTCACCTTATGATACCTGGATCCTAGATCTATCTTGGAGAAGACATGTGTGCCCTATAACTGGTCAAACAAATCATCAATTCGGGGTAACGGGTATTTATTCTTACTGCCACTTTATTAATCTCTCTGTAGTCAATGCACATCCTCATCGACCCATCCCTCTTCTTTACAAATAACACCGATGCTCCCTAGGGTGATACACTCAATCTGATAAACCCTTTATCTAGAAGTTCATGCAGCTGCTCCTTTAACTCCTTTAGTTCTACTAGAGCCATTCTATATGGAGCCTTAAAAATAGATGATGTCCCTGGAATCAATTCGATGACAAACTCCACCTCACGATCAGGAGGCAATCTCAGTAAGTCCTTTGGAAAAACATTTAAGAACTCCCTTTGTAGTAACCCGGATTATTATAGAAATTAAATAATAAATAAAGGAGAGAGAAAGGAATTTCAAAAGGGGCCTTAGCAGGGTCTCGTCAACGAACAGCCTTCTTAGACATGTCGACGAGGATGTGAGTCTCATCGACGAGGTGATATCGAGAGGCGTGATTTCAGAGCATATGGATCGTCGATGAGCTCCTTACTTTCATCGCTGAGATACCTTCTACGGCTTGTCGACGAGTCCACGTGGCAAACATCATATATATACGAAAATCACATTTCAGTGAGAGAAATCACTTTCTCTCTCTCCTACACGGCTCTCTCTATTTCTCTCTAAATTTGTCGCCCCATTTCTCCCCGTTTCGATGATCAGAAGTCGCCACGTTGATCCTGGGGAGATTCTCTACAAGTCTGCTAAAGTAGATTGTTGGTTAGGCTAACTTGAGCACGATCCCAAAATCAAGGTAAGTAGATTATTTAGGTATTTTTAGTATTATTAGACTTATTTGAGCTTAGAATTTGTATTGTATGAGAATATACTGGAGTTCTATAGAGTAAAATTAGGATTTTATGATTTCAGGGTTTTGGACTGCAAGCAAGTTGGGGAATCTAGTGGGTGTTTCCAGGAACCCAAGTAAATAATAAATAGTTTGTAATTTAGGAAATATGAGTTTGAGAACTATTCTGGGAATTTAGTTGATTGAAAGGGAAGTATGTATGTGTAATATCAAGATTTTTGGTATTATGGATGTTTAGGTGTGAGTTCGAATTTAGCAGACGAGCCTAATTGTTGACCTTATAGATCACACCCGGTTTTGAAAATGAAAAATACTTAGGTATTTGATGATTTTCAAGTGTTTATGTAGGCTTAGATGAGCATCTTAATGAATGACACTAGAAATAAGACATGAAAATCTTGAAGATTTTAATTTGTATTGCCAAATCAATTTATGTAATACGGGTCTATAATAGTAACTAGGAATATGGTCTATATTACTTACCTGCATATCATGCATATAGGATATATGGTAAGCTCAGTAAGACCATAGTATGACTCTAGGTCCAACAACTCTCACATATATCATACAAAATACAGGAGTGTTAGAAATGCATCTAAATTGAATAATATTAGAGAATTTGAGGGAGCTCGGGCGACCGAACCTTAGGAGTTCAAAACTCCTCGAGCGCCCGAACTGTTGAGAAGTCAACAGTTAACTTAGGCTCTCGGGTGACTGAACCATTTTGTGCATACTATCCACAGGCGCTCGAACCCCTTGAAAGGGACATTCCACCAACACGAGCTACCGAGCTGTTTAGTTCAAACTGAGCCCCGGGCGATCGAACACACAAGTTTGGGCTACCGAAGCAATGACCGGGCACCCTAAGTTATGAAGAGATGTTTTTGACTTTTATTCGGGTCACCGAACTTGAACTCGGGCTACCGAACTGATTTTAATAGCTTTTATTATTGTGTCTATTCATGTAGTGATCCAAAATATACATATATATAATAAATAAATAAACTCAAAATAGAAAATTAAATTAAATCAAATTAAATTAATTAAATAAATAAAAATAATTTATTAAATAATTATTATTAATTAAATTATATAATATAATATATTATTATAATATAATATGTTGTTATTATTATTATTATTATTATTATTATTATTATTATTATTATTATTATTATTATTATTATTATTATATGTGTGTGTGTGTGTGTGTGTAAAGGATCCTGACGCTGGAAGCTTCAGGATCCTAAATTTCTTCAGAGCAAAGAAGGCCGCCACCCCCCTTGTTAAAATCCCTGTGCCCCAGCTTGCATCTGTCTCCGCCTCTCTCTCTCTCTCTTAATTTTTCGACGGATTTTCAACGGATCAAGAAACGGAAGGTGTCGTTGGATTCCTGGTTCTGCTGTCGACATTTCTACTGGAGCAGATTTGTCGTGAAAGTGGTTTAGACACTATTTTTGGGATAAGGAAAATTTTTCCTAATTTCTCAATTTCGCTTTAAATCTGCCGTTAAATCAACGATCGGGCACTACTATGGTGTCCTAGTCACAATCGTCATCATTTTACCTAGAGTAAATTTCCAATTTGGGTTTTCTAGGCCCCACTCCAAAGCGAGAGTGAGATTTGGGAAATTAGGTAAATTGGCTATATTTGAGGGTATAATTAATGATTTGGAATTCATGGGCCTAGGAAATATTAAAATGATATTTTATTTAGGGTTAATTTAATGGAACTAGAATTTTTAATTTTAGGGTCCGAGTGAGCGCCGTAGGCATCTTTTCGGGGTCTCTATTGGTGCAGTGTAAGAAATCAGGTAAGGAGAAAACTATATATTAAACCAGAATTTTTATGAATTTAATGAAAAAATAAATTGTATTATATATACATGTATATGTTTCGATATGGGTTTAAAAATATCAACCATTTAAATTACGTTTTCTAAGCTTAGGGTTGTTTATTAGATACGTATATACGAAAATCAACTGATGAAAGTGAAAGATATTTTTAGGATACTTATATAAGAAATGAAAGGTATATTTTTAGCATATAAATGTCAAATGTAGGTTGGCTTATTTTACAAGAAATATATGTATGAATTTTACTGCTAAATTGTGTGGCATGAGTAAAATAGAATTTTGTGTGGAATTATGTTATATATATGAGACGTAAGATATATAGAAAATGAACTGAGTATGAAAATGATATATGAAATATGCTGCATATGAGTGTTAATGCAATCATGGAAACAACCACGGCTGAAAAGATGCTGAACAACTACGGCTGGAAAATGCCAAACAACCATGGCTGAAAAATGCCGAGACTAACCAACAATGGCTAAAAAGGTGTTGGGAATGTTATGAAATAAAATGAAAATGAAATGAAAAAGAACGAAATGGAAATGAAATGTGATATGTGAACAATGCAAAATGGGAAAAAGTCATATAAAGTGAAATGCTATGAAATGTCAAAGCTAAGAACATGAAGAGATGTGAATTACAGAATAATGAAAGACAGAATAATGTATTATGATATTATTAGTATTTATACTAGTAGAGCATATTACGTTTGGGCGGGGCGTACTCTTTGCCTGAGGGCTTGCTGAGAAAGGTGAGTGCCATGGTTGTATCAGGTGTAGCAGTAAGCTGCATAGCGTGTTAGGGCAGAGGGAAACTACTTGTATGGGCAGGTAGATTTCCCTATTCTTGGGAGCCTTCATCGGTAAACTTTTGGTATGAACAATGTGAGTACGAGATTAATTTATCACTTAAGGGCTTACTGAGTAAGGTGAGTGCCCTGGTATACTTTAACTATGACCTATGGGTTGCCTAATGTATTCGAGCCGAGGTGTGCTACTTGTATGGGCGGGTAATCACCCCTATCCTTAGGTAATCTCGTGAGTAAAATATCTTGCATGTGTTTGAATAAGATCACAAAATGATTTTAGAAATTATGTTAAGGATTTGCAAATGATAAATAATATGTTGTATATACAAACCTCATGTTGGCCACACACTCTTTTAATATATTGTTTCTTCACTTACTGAGATGTGTCTCACTTGAATACGAACTTATCTTTTTCAAGACCTCCACGAGATCAAGCTTTGAGAGCTCGAGCTGTTATTGCACTTTTGAAAAAAATGGTATAATTTTAATAATTTTTTGGGATGTAAATATTTTATGTTTTATGTTTTGTATTTTAAGTCTTATGAGAAATGGATGGTTGTGAAACATACTGGTGGTTGTGAATACTGGAAGTGTTGGTTATGTTTTGGAGATACGTATATATGTGAATACAGGTGGATGTATGATTTATGTTTGAATGTAGATGGATTTAGAAAACTTCAGTATTATATTTGTTGAAAGATTGTAGTTATGTTTTCCGCTGCACAAATGATATTAGAATGTGGATTATCAGGTAACTGAGTGGATTAGTAGCACTCCGAATCCACTTAGGGGGTTAGGGCATTACAAATGGTATCAGAGCAGTGTCTAGCCAGAAGTGTGATTAATTTCACATTGCCTGGATATGGAAATGTTAGAGTGCTATATTAGAGATAATTTATACCAGAGTATAAGAAATAGTTAGGATAAGGATGCTAAATGGATAGGTTAGGTTAGGTGTTTAGAAGTAGGTATGGTGTAGGGAAGTATAAGATTCTGTTTTGTAGTTTAGAGGCAGAAATACATCGATGATTTCCTATGATTTTTCTGAAGCAGTCAATGGCCTTAGAAAAGTCACGGTAAATCTTATATGATTTCGTTTCTAAGCTGCGAGGCTAGTCCTTATATGGAGAACTTGGATGCATATTGGATTTAAATTATATAATTGTATTGTTGAGGTTATGATATGGAACTCTTATCTCTTTCTTGTCCTATTTTTAGGATGGATCCTAGAGATGAGGATGTAGAGGCAGAAGGAAGAGATGATTCAGAGACCTCCAGTGAAGAGGAAATTGATACCTCTATGATGTTGAAAGGTATAGCCCAGCAGGTCAGTGTAGAAATGAGGAAGGATTCAAGGGAACAAAACTGCCCAAATGTAGATAAGGGCAGTAGTATCAAAGAATTTATGAGATTGAACCCTCCTACTTTTGAGGGGGGACCTGATATGGTGATTGCAAAGAACTGGGTTCAACAGATAGAAGAGATATTGGAGGTACTTGATTGCACGGACGAGTAGAGGGTATGTTATGCTGCATTCAAGATGACTGGAGAGGCGAAGCGCTGGTGGCTTTTTGCGAAGCTGCTAGAGGATCAGAGGGTGACAAAGATAGCTCTTACTTGGGAGAGATTTAAGGAGCTGTTCTTTGACAGGTATTTTCCTTCATCTGTTAGAGAAGAAAAGATTGAAGAATTTACTAATCTGACATAAGGGAATATGACGGTCGGTGAATATGCGGCCAAGTTTTATTTAGGGTTAATTTAATGGAACTAAAATTTTTAATTTCAGGATCCGGGTGAGCGCCACAGACATCTTTTCGGGGTCCCTATTGGCGTAGTGCAAGAAATCGGGTAAGGGGAAAATATATATTAAACCAGAATTTTTATGAATTTAATGAAAAAATAAATTGTGTTATATATACGTGTATATGTTTCGGTATGAGTTTAAAAATGCCGACCATTTAAATTTCGTTTTCTGAACTTAGGGCTGTTTATTAGATACGTATATGCGAAAAATGAACTGATGAAAGTGAAAGATATTTTTAGGATAATTATGTAAGAAATAAAAGGTATATTTTCAGCATATAAATGTTAAATGTGGGTTGGCTTATTTTACATGAAATATATGTATGAATTTTACTGCTAACATGAAGAGATGTGAATTATAGAATAATGATAGACAGAATAATGTATTATGGTATTATTAGTATTTATACTAGTAGAACATGTTACGTTTGGGTGGGGCGTACTCTTCGCCTGAGGGCTTGCTAAGAAAGGTGAGTGTCTTGGTTATATCAGGTGTAGTAGTAGGCTGCATAACATGCTAAGGCAGAGGGAAACTACTTGTATGGGCAGGTAGATTTCCCTATTCGTGGGAGCTTTTGCCGGTAAACTTTTGGTATGAACTATGTGAGTACAAGATTAATTTATCACTTAAGGGCTTATTGAGTAAGGTGAGTGCCTTGGTATGCTTTAGTTGTGACCTTTGGGTTGCATAATGTATCTGAGCAGAGGGATGCTACTTGTATGGGCGGGTAATCACCCCTATTCTTAGGTAATCTCGTAGGTAAAATATCTTGCATGTGTTTGAATAGGATTACAAAATGATCTAAAAAATTATGTTAATGATTTTCAAATGATAAATAATATGTTGTATATACAAACCTCATGTTGGCCACACACTATTTTAATATATTGTTTATTCTCTTACTGAGATGTGTCTCACTCGAATACGAACTTATATTTTTCAGGACCTCCATGAGATCGAGCATAGAGAGCTCGAGCTGTTATAGCTGTAACAACCAAGGATTTTTGTACAGGGTTCATTGACGAATACAGGGGATTCGTCGACGAGTTCATAAGGGATTTCGTCGACAAAGTCAGATCTCGTCGACAATAAAATACCGAGAGAGGTTTTGGGGCAGCCTAAAATTTGTCGACGAGGTGACGTGTTTCGTCAATGAATCTGGCCCTGTAAATAGTGAAAAAGTCAGATTTTTATCTAATGTCAAGATTCCTCTCTCCTCTCTCTCTCTCTCTCTCTCTCTCTCTCTCTCTCTCTCTCTCTCTCTCTCTCTCTCTATGTCCCTCTCTCACTTCTCTCTTCGTTTCCAGGTTCGTTTCTCACTGGATTGAAGATCTGAGGCTACCACGATGTTCCTAGCAAAGTTCTTTGCAAATCTGACGGAGCTGATCGTTGGAAAAGTTGAGTTGGAATTTGTCCCAATCTCCGAGTAAGGCATTTTATTCAGTATTTGTCTTTCCCTCAATTATAAGAAATGTTGTAGGTAAGAAAATATAGATATTTTGTTCTAGGGGATTGTGTTTTTAGGATGTTGAGCTAGGAACTCTGTAGGTATAGAGTCAGAATTTTATAGGGGCTTTTCAGAGTTAAGGTAAGGGAAATATGCTATGCTAGGAGTTTTCATAATTCTATCAGAGATTTCATAGACATATATTTATACCAGTTTATTATACAGTATTTATAGAATATGAGTTTAAATGCTTGTGTGGCCTGAGTAAATTTTCATGAGATGAAGAAATTTATATAGCTTTTATAATGTATCATACTATACTGAATACATAGATATAGATAGTATATATAGTTTATATAGTTTTTCTCAGTATATGGAATTATACAGAATATACAGATATAAATATATGTTCACAGAGACTATATAGAGAAATGTACATGCATATACAACTTTTATACAAATAGTTTCATGAGACAGATATATATACAAATACATGTATACAATTTTATTCAGACCAGTATGTATATCACAGCTTTATACAGAATAGTATATACAGAGTTATAGCATACCAAGTATCCTATTACCATAACATACAGAGTATACAAACAGAGTATACAAACAGAGATATAGAGGTAGCATCAAGATGCTACAGATAAAGTATACAGAGATTACAGTATTTACAGTATAAAAAGATAGCATTATGGTAATTTTGGAAACATGATGAGAACAGTAAAAGAGTATATATGTATATATGTATATAGTATCAGATCCCTGTGGAAAGATTACAGACAGATACAGTACAGATATAGATTACAGAGCACGGTACCGTTGCTATATACAAATAGAGTGCAACCATATATCTCAGATAGTGTGTGGGTACCGTCAGCCGTGCTCGGAGAGGTTGCAGCACCTCAGTTCACTAGGTGGAGGGGGCCGATTTGACGAGGTAGTAGCTAGTCCCAAGCCTAGGAGTAGATGCAGTTTGGCCAGGCTGAGGTAGTGTAGATTATATTGACTTATCTGGAGGGCCGACCAGATGAAGTCCCGCCTACGGGCCGCACAACCCTATCATGAGGGGTCAAATGATGATGTACAGAGTCCTAGGGATAAAGCACAGTAATATATATATATATATATATATATGTATACAGTTTTACAGTATATGATGAGTGTAGTATGATATTATCAGTATGAAAAGTGGAAAGTACGGATGATACAGTTATATTTTAAATTGTGAAAATAAATATATGTTTTATAGATTATTTTATTGCATTACAGTTCAGTTGCTATTTAAAAAGTGTTCTTAACTTAGTTGTCACACACTAGTAATAGCATATTTCCACTTACTAAGCATCGACTCATACTTTAACATTTTTCAGGTGAGCCAGTTAGGCGAGCAGATCAGGCTCGCGGATAGAGGATGTTTTGATCACCCTGGTTATAGGGTGAGTTTTTGACAGAGTTGTGTATATTTTTTAATAGATGATGCTGGAAGGGTATTTTGTATGGCTATGGTCTGTATATACTGGATTTTGGTATTGCATAGTATATATTTGAATGGTTGTATGATTTATGTTCCCGCTGCTTAGGTATGGATGTAGATACATATATATATATAAATGGTATGAATTTTGAGGACGTTACAATAGCACTTTTGAGAAAAAAGGGTATAATTTTGACAATATTTTGGGATGTAAATATTTTATGTTTTATGTTTTGTGTTTTAAGTCTTATGAGAAATGGATGATTGTGAAACATACTAGTGGTTGTGAATACTAGAAGTGTAGGTCATGTTTTGGAGATATGTATATATGTGAATACAGGTGAATGTATGATTTATGTTAGAATATAGATGGATTTAGAAAATTCTGGTATTATATTTGTTGAAAGATTGTAGTTATGTTTTCCGCTACATAAATGATATTAGAATGTGGATTATCAGGTAACTAAGCGGATTAGTAGCACTCCGGGTCCACTTAGGGGGTTGAAGGCGTTACAGTTCGGGCGACCGAATCACGGTTCAGCCACCTAAACCTCGCCGGGTTAAAATTATTTTAACTATGATAAAATCAGGTTAAGTTGGGTTAATTGTGTTTAAATTATTTAAAACTTTTCTAGTAATTCTCAACAGGTCCCAAACGATTATAATTTTACCCTTACCTATAAATATAGGCTCATTTGCAAACATTAGCAATTAATTAGCAATTTTCATTAGCCAAAATTTTCTCTTTTGAAAACATTCGCTTTGTCCAAATACTCTTAAATTTTCATTTCCTTGATACATTATGAGATCGTTAGAGCATATTTAGAGTGCTTGTGATTGCTAGAATTTGCTACAAACTCCCATTTTTGTGTTTGATTGTGATATTATTTTTGGGGAGTTTAGTTTAGGTTTATCCCACGGATTTTCATATTATAAATCTTGTGTTGGGATAAACTAAGTGAGCTTAGGATATTTGCATTGTTATTGCAAGTGTTCAATAGCTTTGATTTTTGTTGTGCAAAGATATTTTCAACAAGCAAAATATTTTCAAATTAGTAGTGTGCTTATTTCATTAAAGAAAATATTCTTGAACTAGTTTGAATATCTTATTGATATCTTTGGAATATTGATTTGCTACTAAACTGTGCTTTGCTTAAATTCCAAAATTTTGCTTGTATTGAACACTCTTGAGCATTTCACCGATTATTCCATATTGAGTGTTGATAGCACAACTATTTGCATAACTAAGCTTACACTATATCCATATCTTTGATGTGTATGTGACTGTGCGTATTGGGTACATATCTGCTTTACGTGAAAGCATAATCATTGTACCAGTTGATTAAGAAAATACTGTTGTATTCCAGGCGTGGCCTGAGGGGATGGTAATCCATCCTGGTAAGGATTGTGTGTAAAGGTTGAGGTCAGCCTTGTGCTAATTGACGTGATTGTTTAGGTGCTGCTCCACCCATTTAAGTGAGCATTATAGTGGCAATCCTTGTGCTTGTTAGCCAAGGCGGGGACGTAGGCAATTTTTCGAACCTCGATAACACTCTTGCGTGTCACGTCTCTTTACTACTTTCTAGTGCATGCTTAGTTGATTAAATTGAGTTATTTAATTTTTGATATATATTACAATTGATTTATTTTACTTGCACTAGATTGACTTTAGGGTTGTGAATATACTACTGTTAGGATACC
The DNA here is from genome assembly GCF_029873635.1 of Malania oleifera. Lineage (NCBI taxonomy): Eukaryota > Viridiplantae > Streptophyta > Magnoliopsida > Santalales > Ximeniaceae > Malania > Malania oleifera. Next base: position 91,971,051 of record NC_080426.1, on the reverse strand, counting down.
GACCTAGGGCATTAATTTTAAAAATACCAATTCACCCCACCTCTTAGGATCATGGTAAAGCTAACACTAATTGTCAGATAAGGGGAATAAATTATATCAGGTATTTTCAGAAGTTTAACTAATTTAAATAGAGCATGTGATTATGGAAATATTGAATATGATTATTTCTAGAAAAATTTTATAGGTATTCTAGGCAGATCATTATACCTGAATTATCACTCAAGTTGCGTGGCATGAGTAAATAAATATGATATAGCATTTATTTTCAGAAATTACATATGTTATAGTATAGTGTTTGGGAATACTATTGTTGAACGGGAAAATAGATTTAATATGTATTATTAGAGAATGTGATATCAGGGTAGATTTTATGTTTAGAATATAACTTATACTTGTGTGGCACGAGTATGATTTTCTATGGAAATTATGTTATATCGAAATACTACGATTTCCCAAAATAAGCATGTTATAATAAGTTTTCAGGAAAACTGTAAAACAATATAGGAATTATGGTTTAAAAATATTATGTTAACAGAGCAAAAATTTAATGTTCTGTAATATATGATATGACTGACTTTAAACCGTGATCGGTATGAAATGCGATTGTTTATAGAGTTATGTAAATAAGTATAATTGTATTCCCTCCTCATATACGGGCCAACATGAGATTATTCTCCTCGCATACGGGTCAACATGAGGATGGGTATAGAGTATAGTCCCTTCTCATATACGGGCCAGCATGAGGTTATCCTCCTTGTATACAAGTCAGCATGAGGATGAGTATAGTAGAGTCCCTCCTCATATATGGGCCAGCATGAGGTTATCCTCCTCGTATATGGGTCAGCATGAGGATGAGTATGGCAAAGTCCCTCCCTGTATATGGGCCATCGTGAGGTTGTATCCTGCTCGTATACAGGTTAGCATGAGGATGTGTATAGCAAATTATTATAGAAATATGATATGATAGTTTTATATGGAATTATAATATGACAAATGTATGTAGTTTTATGTAATGGCAAATTATAATAGAATTATGTTACGATAATTTTATGTTGTAATACAGTTCAACAGTGTTGTATAAAGTTATCATTATTTATACAGAAATGTGAATCTATACTAGGTTATGTATGCATAGAGAAATATGATTTTATACCAAGTTATAGTTATATAGGCATGTATATATATTTTTGAGAATAAAGTATTTGGTGAACTAAAATACATTTTGAAATGAAAATATGAATTTTCAAATATATGTAAATAAGTGTGAGAACAGTATAAATGATATTACAGTAAAAGTGCATTAATAAGTCATTATATCTTGCTTACTTGACAACTCACCTACCACACACTGATAATAATTTATCCCCCACTTACTGAGAGGTGTCTCACCCCATGAAAACTTTAACATTTTACAGATTCACATGGAGGATAGAAGTAATCAGAGTAGCACAGCAGAAGTGTGCGTGGGATAGAAGGTCTTACCTAGAATTGTATTATTTTATTATGTCTTAATGATTTTTGAGCAATAGGGATGTAATTTGTGAAGTCATTGATGATATTTTATATTGAGATGAATTAGTACTCTGGTAATTGATTATTAAGGTTTTCCATTGGATGAAATGTTCAGGTCGTTACAGGTGGTATCAAAGAAATTGAGCGAAAATTTTTGGGTCGTTACACCCTTACCACGGGGATATCCTCCAATTTAAGTTCCTCCCTTGGTGCTTTTTTTACGAATGCTAAGTACCCTTGGCAACCCTCCAAATGTAACCTCCTTGTTTGCATAGCTGAAAGGATCTGTGGTGCAGAGCGCACACACGACCTGACAAATATAAACTTCGGCTCCTCAGAAGGTCTGAACACTATCTCCTTCTTGTGGTAGTCAATGCTTGCATAGCTAGCTGTTAACAAATCCATTCTTATAATAAGATCAAAGTCATGCATATCAAATATAATCAAATTAGTAGGTATCGTCCTCCCCTGAATTTCCATTGGATAGTCTCGGATTACTTTGCTACACACTACCACTGCCCCTGTCAGTGTAACCACCTATAACTCAGCATCTAATGATTATGTTTCTACTCCGCACAATTTGATGAATTCCCTAGAAATGAAGGAATGTGTCACACCTGAATCAAACAATACAATGACACTATTTGACAAAATGGAAATAGTCCTATCACCATGTCACTAACGCTCTCAGCATTGCCCAGAGTTAAGGAATACACCCACGCGTGGGTCATACCCCTCAGTTAGTTTCCGCGTGGTACCTGCCCACCTCCCCGATACTACTGTTGTCGAGGTGTGAAATTTAGCATCTCACGACATTCTTGCGCCATATGTCCGAGCTTTCCACAGCAGTAATAGCCACGTGGTCTACCCCTGCATTCACTTGAATGCCACCTGCCACACTTAGGACAAACAGGGTGTGATGAGGTACCCTGAAATGCCCTAGTACCTGTATCCTATCACTAGCCTCTACCGTGATCATACCTCCTCCAAGTACCTTGCCTTGCACTTAAATACGAACTAGAAGGCATCGTTCTCTTCTTCGGGTTTTGTACCTCCACATCACCCTATAGACTTGTCTCTGCTACAGTGGCCTTATCCACCAATATAGCAAACTCCTGCACCTGTAGTACAGCCACTTACTTTTTAATCTCCTACTTCAAGCCCATCTCAAAATTTCAAGCCTTCGCAGGCTTGTCTGGTACCATATAGGGAGCAAACCATGACAACTCCACAAATCGGGCAACATATTGCTCAACTATTAGTTGTCCCTGAGTCAGGTTCAGGAACTCCTCTGCCTTCGCTTTCCTGACAGAGGCTGGAAAATACTGATCAAAGAATACCTCTCTGAAATGGCTCCACATCATCGCCACCGGTATCAGTCTCTACTCCACTAGCAGCTTTACTGCTTCCCACCATCTCTCAGCCTCTCTGGTCAACTTAAACACAACATATAGCATCTTATGCTTATTAGTGCATAGCAGTACAGCCAAGATCTTTTCGATCTCCTAAATCCAGTTCTCCGCAATGATTAGGTTGGTACTTCCCGTCAAAGTAGGAGGCTTCAGGCGAGTGAACTTCTCAATAGAATCTCCTAGCTCAGCAATGGGACGATTCTACCCCCAAGAACTCTGTGCAACTTCGGCCATAAACTGCTGGGCAAAATCCCAAAATGCCACTATAGAATCACTGCCACCCTCATGGGCAGCTCCCTCACTGCTACTTCTTCCGGTGACAGCATTACTGTCTTTGGGATCCATCTTAAAGAAAGAACCAAACGAGTTAGAATTCCTATATCCTAACATGTCTGGTGCAATTATAACACAAAATACTCACTTAAATAAATTCCACTACTGGACTAAATCATTTCCCCCTAATTAAAGACATACTCCGCCAATCTCATATTCCAGTTCTAATTTTCAAGTTTCTGCCCCTCCACTTGGAAACAAAAGCATCAATGGATTGTCATGGTTTCCTGAACCCCTCGACTGATCTAGAAAAACGCAAAAGTCTGTTAAGGAATTTCTGCCTCCAGGCTTACAAAGAAAAACTTGAATTTCCTATTCTACCCATTCCTATCCTCATCTTATACTCTGGTAAAAATCATTCAACCTAGTCTACAAAACCTAACAACCTGGGCGCTCTAATACCACCTATAGCGCCCCCACCCGCCACGTGGGCCCAGAGTGGTAGAAAAATAAATAAACATTCTCTGATAACACACATACACAGATATATAGGAATACAACCCGCCCTAACCAGGGAATCCCGAGTGCACCTACCAATACTGAAAATAAAACCATACAGCGGAAGATTACTAAAACATCAACATTCTTTACCAGAGTTCTAATTATTCCCCAAATATATACATACCACTATCTGTCTACATATTATAATCCCAAAAAATAGTAAAATAGAATAATTGGTATCTTACCAGCACTGATAACTACTCCCAAAAGTCTAACTCCCGCCCTGAGGCAAACTAGGAATGGTTCCCTAAAGGACCTAAAAAATCATTTGTATAATAGGGTGAGACACTTTTCAGTAAGACGGATTATATTAACATCTGTGTGTGACTAGCATGGGTTCTTGTGTGAAATAAAATTCTATCATATATATATATATATATGAAAATGGCATTTCAAATGAAACTGTACAATACTATTTATCAGAAGATACATAATTTACCAGTAATAATGGTTGGCTCAATATAGCCCATTTATAGTAAATCTGCCCATATATGCATAAAAGATGCAATTTGTACTGCCAAAGTAGCGTCGTCACACTATCACATATTCATATGACATGCTCCCCCCCCCCCCAAAATTACGGGTTGTGCGGCCCAAAGGCTGGACTCAACTCGCAATCGGCGGTTCCACAGCTGAGTCAAACTATCATCATAAGTACGATTGTGCCTACCTATGGTCACCCGGTATACCACAGATGGGGCCCCCAGCAAAAACCTTGGAGTAGTATTGTGGCCTAGGTCTCCAATCGACTTATCAGACCTCCATACCCGTGTGATTGCACTCACTACCACATATAGCTATGGTACCGTACTCACAATATCACATATCACAAATCCACAGGGTTCTAGAATCATATATGACAATTTACATAATAAAAATTGTATTATAACTTATTTCATATATAAAATTGTTATTCAATAAAATCCGGCCCCCGGTTGTCATATCAAACTCGGCGCCCAACCATTATATCAAAACTTGGCTCCCGAACGTTATATAATATACAGTGTAAAAACCAATTAAAAAATTCTATTAACATATGCCATTTAAAATTGTTCCCATGCCACACAATTTTCATTTGTTAACCATAAATAAAATACCCTAACTGGGAAAAACATAAATTGTTGGAAACAGGGTCTGAATATCTCTAGGGTTTTATTTAACTCAAAATACATATTTAATAGAAAATAGGAGATGATCAACCATCCACAATAATTTTACCCAAAAACATATACTGCATTATAATCAGTCCATATTTCACAAAAAAAAAAAAAAAAAAAACTGACATAATATAATCCCCTTACTTGACTTACAAGAAAGCCCACTGAAAATCCCAAAATCCATGCCCTACAACGTTTGTAGCTCAAAATCCTGAAACCACATTTCCCCCAAATAAATCAACACAAACCCCAGAATATTCCTCATTTAGCATTTCCTAGGCCCCCTATACTCTAAAACAACTATAAAGTCTTAAAATATCCTACTTACTCTGATTTTGGAGTAATGCCTGAAAAGATCAGATAAAAAATCCGCTCCTCTAGACTTGTAGAAAATCTTCCCTAGATCCTCATGGTAACTTCTGATTGTCGAATCTGGCAACGAAAGACAAGATATCATATATATATATATATATATATATATATATATATATATATATATATACACACACATATATATATATATATAGAGAGAGAGAGAGAGAATTTGAGTTTCTTAATCACTAAGCAACTAAAAATCCTATTTATAAGTCATTGACTCGGTCACATTCATTAACGAAATGATGTCTTCGTCGATGAACTGCAGAAGAATGTTTATGGATGAAAAAAGGACTTCATTGATGAACTCTATGCTTGAAATTTTAGTCGTTCTGGATTCATCGTCAACAACGCCCTGGACTTCGTTGACGAACCACAGAAGGGCCTTCGTCGACGAAAACAGGGGATTCGTCGACGAAGCCTACTAAAATTCCATTTTTAAATTTCCTTTTCTTCTTTTCTTATTTATTTTTTTATTTTTCAGGTTCGGGTTTCTATAGGAACTCTTTCAGTAAATAGGAAAGGGGATTAAGTTAAGTCAAGATTTTTCTAAAGTTGAACTGATTAAACTGCTATATATGTATGTTTATGTTTTCAATTATTATTACGAAAACCAATAGTTCAAAAATGGATTTTTCAAACTTAGGATATATGATATCGTATTTTGAGTAAAAAAAAAGGTGGAAAGTTTGGTTTAACCTCCTAAACTAAATATACTTTGTTTCTTGGTTGCCTACGAGTTATGTTCAAAATATTGAAATCATGTGGCAGGTGATTTTTTTTGGGGGTTATTGTATAACCAAATTTGTGAATGTTTGTGAAATACTGGAATTGTTTATGAAAAGTATAGGGATTTGTTATAGCGTCTGTGAGCCAAGTTTTATATAATGGTCGGGGGCAAGGATTTTGTTATAGCGGTTGTGAGCCAAGTTTTATATGACAGCCGGGGGCTGGGTCTCATATGATGATCGAGGGCCAAGATTTTGTTTAACGGGTGTGAGTCGAGTTGTATATAACATCCAGGGGCTGGGTTTTATTTGACAGCCAAGGGCCAAGTTTTATAATATGACAGGTTTTATACGAAATGAGTTTAAACTATAGTTTTTATTACTTAAATTGCACGATATGCTCTGGGAACCCTGAGGACCAGTTGTATTATAAGCATAATACCGTTGCTAGAGATTCAGTACTTGGCCATGTGCGCCCACATCGTTCTGAATAGAAGTATAAGGTGGTTTTAGCTAATTAGCCTTGGTAAAGGGTGTACCTTCCTTGAGGTCTGGACCCGGAAGTGGTAAGCCAATTGGACACCCACATCTAGGTTGCTGATGCTTGCAAACGTAGTTCGCAGATGTATGATTTTGACTTTGTCTCGATTGATCCCCCAAGGCTTAGTCCAGCCTTTAGGCCGCACAACCCGTACAATAGGGGAAGTAAATTTGTTTAGTCCTAGTGATTACGCGTCAAAAATAGGGTAATTCGACATTTAAATTCATGCATTAAAGGTCATAATTTTAATTAAATGCTCGAGTATGTCTATCTTTTTAATCAATGAGCTCATTCGATAATTATCCTATTTTGTCGAGGAAATTTACGGTCATTCGTGTTTTAATATTGCAGGACAATTTTTGGAGATCAAGATTCAAATTTAAAATGTACAGGAAGCCAAGCATGTACTTGTACGTTGTTGTGTTTGGAAAGAGCCGCGTACGTGAACCAAGAATCAAGTAAAGATCCGTGAGAATTAAATGAAGAAGTCATGCAATCCATGCGCATCGATTGAGAATCTACACACCGAAAGTCCCCTTGGACATTTAACGAAAAGAAAATCAAGAAGAAAAAAATATACATGTGAACATATATATATATATATATGTGTGTGTGTGTGTGTGTGTGTGTGTGTGTGTCTATTGTGCAAGAGGGCCGTGTTGGGCTTGAATCAAAATACAAGGTGGGTTGGCAGCTGAAAGAAGACAAAAAGAAAAAAAAAAAAAAAAACCACAAAGCAAATAAAACAAAAAAAAAAAAAGGTGAAGCCGTGTGTGTGTGTGTGTGTGTGTGCAAGAAGAAAGAGGCGCTGGAACCCATGGGCAGTGCTAGGAACTCGTGGGTACTGCTGGGCGCACAAGGGCAGCCCAGCATGTATTGTTTTGGAGGGCAAGAAAGGAAATAGGAAGAGGGGAGCAAAAGAAGGGTTTTTTGGAGTTCTTCAAAGGGGAGCCGTGTGAGAGCAGTTGGGGCTTTTTTTTGGGGGTTTGTGCGCTAGCAAGGAGGGCCATCTGAGAGCAGCTGGGGGCTGTTTTTGGGTTTGTACGCTGCTGCAAGGAGCAGAAGACAGCAGCTATTGCTGGTGTGTGTGAGAGCACACCTAGGGCCTTCTTTCTTTCTCTCTCTCTCTTGCTGCTCCTTTCTCTTTAAAAAAATAGTTTAGTTGTTTATTGTTTACTTTATTATTAACTGAATAGATGTTTTGATGTTGAGTTTGAAGTGATTATGACATTGAGTATTTATATTTAGAGTATTGTTGAGTTTATTAATCTTTCTTTCAGCTTGTCTCTTTACTTTGATGTTTGCCTAAAGATTTTGTTTGAGTTGTTAATGTTGAGTTTAAGTATTAATTTTTACGTTGTTATTTCAGTGATCTATTAGGTTAATTTAATTTTTTCTCTTTGTTTGTTATCTTAAATGTTTTAGGATTGAAATAATTAGTTGTTTTTATTTGTTGTCTTTCATTTTATTGATGCAATGAGCAACCGTGGAATTAATTTGACCCAAAAATTGTGGATTGCAAGCATGAGTGGCTAAGTTCGGTAACTCGGGTTGTGGGTCAATGTCGTTTGTTTTCCATGGTTTATTAGTTATCCTAAGAAATTATTGTTAAACTTTTATTTGGTTAAAACCGAATATTGAAGGCATCATTGATAAATCGCTGGCTCTTATTTCTTGTTTTGTTGTTGACGATAGGCACATCAAAACCTTGATTTAATCTAGGATTTTAATCAACTAATTTTTACATAAAAATTCAGTTGATGCTTAATGAGAGTTTTTATTTTCTTCCGTTTGGATGTGGTCAATTTACTCGATCTTTAGTAATAAAATTTCAACTTATTAATGCCTTGATTGGATTAACAAGAAGAGGAGTAAGGCCTAGGAAACTAGTAAACGGTGGAAGCAAACAGACGTTGAACCCGTAACATGAGTGTTTGATAAAATTGTTTCAGTTAATCTATTTAGTTTTGGTTGCGTTATTAAATTTACATTTTTGGAAAATTGATAAAATTTCATTCTCATTTTGATAGTTTACTCAAGCATCTCCCACTTTGTTTACTTTTTTCAAAATCATAAAAGACCAAAAAGATTTTCAACCCACATTTTACTGCAACAAGATTTCACTAAACTTTCACAAATACTTTGATACTCAGTGGTCCTTGTGGAATACGATCCTGGACTCATCCTTTATACAACTTGACACTTCTGCACTTGGAAGCATAACTCAGAACGAGTCACCTAGGGAGTGTCTTTTATGCATATCTATAGATTTATGTAAATGATGTTACTTATTTACTGAACGGTTTATACTATGGAAACGAGACAAGTATTTTCAACTATGTAAAGCAAGTACAATGTAAAATAGCTATTTTCGATTAAACGAAGGATATATATTTTCTGTAAACACTAAATGCATGTTGACCACACACTAATGTTAACTTAATCTGCCTTACTGAGAAGTGTCTCACCCCCCATATACCAATTATCTTTTCAGGACCATCTTGAGGTCAAGTTTAGCGAACTCCGCGGTGGGATGATACCCAGTTTGTTTTTGAGAGTGTTAGTAAGAATTCTACTGTATTTAAGTCTTGTTTGAAGTCTCTGAGTATGTAATATGGGTGTATGAACGGAGTTCGTTTCTTTCTTTTGGTTGGAATGTAATATCGATATCGAGAGACTTTTGTATATGTTAATAGTTTAGAACTCTAGTAATGGATTTTGGAGAATATTTTATTTACTTCTGCTGCAATTATATAATGATTATAGTATCAGGTACATAGACGTCACTAAAGTAGCACCTCGGGCCCACGTGGCGAGTCGGGGCGCTACATGATTGGTCTAGGTCAATTAGTTGACATAAGTATACCAACATAATTAAATTATTATTTCAAAAAAAAAATTTAAGAATATATGAAAAATAAACAATACAAATAATTTAGAACAATTCTTCGATAACTACATTGTTCCAAAATATTTGTTATATATAATTTTCATGCAAATAAAATGACCAAATATATCTTTTAAAAATAAAATATAGTTTAAAACTCAACTCATATCAGCCAATTTGTCGAACTACAACTCGCTGCTATGTTTGGTTGAATCTTATATTTAAGAAAATAGTGATTGGGATAAAATAAAATAAAAATCGGTGAATTAACTCAATCAAAGGTCAATCAATTAACATTAATAAGTTTTCTTTATCCATTTAGCATTCATATTTTGCACATGAAAGAACTCACATTCAACTTTATAACTTTAGTTTATCAAGTAGAATTTTGAAATTTTAGAATATGTTTTTTTAACACTATATTTGATAGGTTGTTTGAATTTAAAAATATTGGGCTATATTTTATTTGTTTTATGATGTGTTTAGTCATTAAATTTTTCTAAAAATTACATCTAACAAATATTTTGTACCATTATAATAATATATTTTTTTATGTTTTATTGGTAGCTCTAGTTTTCATGTACATGTAAGAACCTGAACCGTGATATAGGAGTTAATTGTGTAAAAGAAGGGTAAAATGGTGAATTGAGCAGAGTTCGTCAACGAGGCCAAGGTTCGTCGATAAAGGTTGAAGGCTCCTCGTCGAAGAAATTCAGACACTTGTCGACGAGGGAATGCCGAGAGGTCCGGAGGAATTGAAATATCCGGCTCGTCAACAAGGCCACCGACTCGTTGACGAAGCTAATGGCAGACTTGTCGACGAGGATGCCAATCCATCGACGAATCCACCCAGGTCAAAGGTTCTATCAATGATATTTTTGGTTGCTTTGGGGCTAAGTTTCCCTGTATTCTCTCTCTCTCTCTCTCTAGAACTCGAAGGAACTCTCTCTCTCTCTAGAACTCGAAGGAACTCTCTCTCTCTTCCATTTCTTCCCCGTTCGTTGCCTGATTTGTAAATCGGACGTTACTGCGAGAATTAGGGAAGGATTCTCTACGTTTCTAGAGGATCGGAATTTCGTTTCGAGCGTTTTTGGGTTTCGGGCAAAAATCAAGGTAAGGCTCTATTTTCGTTTTTGATTCAGTATATGTATAGTAGTACGAATTGTAAGTATATATTGTACTGTGGTTTGAAGGTTTTGGAGTCTCGGTTCGTCGTTTTGGGGATCGTAGAGTTTGTAATTAGAATTCGGGTTAAGGTAAGGGGATTCTGTTTATATCAGTTTATTTTCGAAATCAGGATCAGCAAGCTTGTAGGCTACAATCGTATATATATATATATATATATATATATATATATATATATATATATATATATATGTTTTGGTAACTTATTTGGAGAAATCCATCGGGTAAAAATGCGGGATTTTCGGGTTACAGTTGTCAGGAAAATTAGGGATTTCGGATATCATCGCTACTTTGTTTGGAAAACTGTTGGCTATGTTGAAACTATATTATTGAGGTGACCGTAGTCCATATTTGCATAAATTGTATACTTGAATTTGTAAACAATTTGATTTGCCGTAAACCAAATAAGTGTGGTATGTATGGTTGTATGTATTTGTTTCAGGTATTTGTAAAATAGCTATGTGGCAGCTTATTATCGTACGCTTAAATGTATAGGAACATGAGTTTCAAAATGATTTCAGGTTTTGTGAAATCGGCTAGGGGCGGTTAATTACCGTACGCCGAAATAGCTATGTGCTGGCTAATTACCGTATGCTGCACCATGTATCAGTTAACTACCGTGGGCGAGAGTGGCCGGCTCTATATCCGGGGTGTGAAATATCACCAGTATGTTCCGGCTGGTCACCGATGGGTGTGTTCTACACCGAATGGAGCAATGTAATCACGGTGGGCCTCGGTCGTCGCAGCGTAGTTGCGTATGTAGCAATGTAATCACTGTGAGACTCAGGTGACCATGTGTAGCTGCGTATGGAGCAATGTAATCACTATTGGGCCTTGGTCGTCGCGGCGTAGTTGCGTAGGTAGCAATGTAATAGCTGGGAGACTTAGGTGACCTTGTGTAGTTGTGTACTAGTGTGACGACACTGATCGTATGTTTTGGGTATCGTATGTACTAGAATGGTTTTGTGAAAATACTGGAATTGTATGTAACTGTATGAAACTGTATGGAAATGTTTCGAACTGTACCATATTTTGTCGTGTTATGAAGTATGTAAAATAACACTAGTATGCCACACACTAATATAACCTATTTTCTTCCTTACTGAGAGGTGTCTCACATTGAACGTACGTACAATGTTTTTTTTTTCAAGTCCTTCAGGTAGCTGTATGTAGCATCCTAACGTCTGGAAGCGGGGGTGCCATTAGCTACTGCTGATACCGTCAGGTACGGGTTTTTGTATCCGAGTTGTCGGGATGGTTTTTGGGTAGATGCCTGGAGTATGTTGTAATTATGGGAGTGTATATCCTAGTTTTGTATAGACTCTGGTATGATACTGTATGTGTATAAAAAGATAGTATTCCTCTGCGTATTTTGATGAATATGAATGTTTTTGTGTATGTATATAGGGTATCTGTTCACCCCAGGGGGTCGGACCCTCTTCTATGTTGTATCATGTATGTTTTAATTGATACAGAGACAGGTTAGATTACTATATTCACACTTGGGTCCCACTAGCGGGTTCGGGGTGTGACAGCTTGATATTAGAGCTAACCAAGTTGTTAGGTCTTGTAGACTTGGTTAGGAGTATTGATGTGTACATACCAGAGTATAGGATGTAGGAAATGGGTAGTGTTGGTCGAAGGTTATTCTGTTGCTAGATCGGGATGTGTCAGTGGTATTCCGTGTTTTTCCTGGAATAGGCAGGGCTGACCATTAATGGATTTGTGTCGGTGTGATGGGACTGGCTTAAACCTGTGAGAGTGTTAGTTAACATGATTAGGTTTATGATTGTGTTAACTGCGTACGATATAGGAATTCTAACTGATTCCTATACTATTTTCAGAATGGAGCCCAAGGATAATAACTTGGAGAGTGGGTCTGAGGAGACGGCAAGTGATGAGTCTCCTTCTGTTTCTCGTGGTTTGGCGAGACAGGTGATCCGAGAGATTGGGAGGAGTGTTAGGAGATGCGAGAGCTCTCCTATCGATGCGGGGCGTACCATCGAGAGGTTCACACGCATGCACCCTCTGACATTTACGAGAGGACCTGATCCGATAGTGGTGGAGGTTTGGGTCAAGAAGACCGAGAGGATTTTGGAAGTCCTCCACTGCACTAAGAAGCAGAAGGTCTTGTACACTACCTTCTAGCTGACTAGGGAGGCAGGGCGATGGTGGATAGCAGTGAGTCTGTTTGAGAGACAGAGAGCTGGTCCATCTGGTATGACGTGGGGCCGTTTCAAGGAGGTATTTTTAGAGAGATACTTTTCGGTCTCCACTCGGGATGCGAAGGCTGATGAGTTTTCAGGCCTGATGCAGGAAACTTTGACAATACAGAGGTATGCTACCAGATATATCGAGTTATCTCGATTTGCGCCGTACTTGGTTTTGAATGAGCACGAGAAGACTCGGAGGTTCGAGAGGTGTCTGAGGAAAGACATCCGCCGTCTAGTGGGGATGCTGCAGATCCGTGAGTTCTCTGTTCTGGTGGATAAAACCAACATAGTTGAGACCGACCTTCAGGGAGATGAGGTAGTGCAGGTTCAGGGGAAAAGGCCAGTATCTTCTGGTCCTCAGAGTGGTCCTTGGCAGGGATAGTGGAAGAAGAAGAAGAATTATAGCTCTGGTTATTGGCGGAACATTGAGCGGCCGAGTTCTCAGGGGGATCCATCCTCCGCACCATGCACTAAGTGCCGTAAATGGCATGATGGCGAATGTCAGCCATTCTGGGGTGTCTGCTACAACTGTGGCAAGTCAAGCCACATGGCGAAGAGCTGTCAGGAGCAAAGGAGGATTATGCCTGCATAGAGTCAGAACCGTGGGAGTATTCAGATGCCTCGGGGGAACTACCAGGCAACCACGGCTGTAGTGAGAGTATATTCACTTACTCCAGAAGATGCGGAACATGCTGGGAACGTGGTGACAGGTACCATGTTATTGCTTTCGAATAGAGCCATTGTTTTATTTGATTTGGGGGCAACTCATTCGTTCATATCTGCTAGTTTTGTGAAGTTGTGTGAGGCAAAAACCTGTGTGATGAATGAGATGTTGGATGTGACTACGCCAACTAGGAGTGTAACGATTTGTAGTAAGATGTTAGGAAACTGCCTAATTGTGATTCGGGAGAGACTGCTACCGGTAAATCTTGTAGTATACGATATATCGGGTTTCGACGTCATACTGGGAATGGATTGGTTGTTCTTTAACTATGCGGTGATTGATTGTTGTAAGAAGGTAGCAGTGTTCAGATCTCCTGGGAAGCAGGAGTATAAGTTTGTGGGATCGTGTGTGTGTTCGACGCCACAGATTATATCGGCATTACAGGCGAGGAGGTTTCTCTTAGATGGTTGTCAGGGGTACTTAGCTTGCGTGAAGGAACTGCCATGGGATGAGTTGAGACTCGAGGATGTTTGGGGTGGTCAACGAGTTTTCGGATTTGTTTCTAGATGACTTGCCCGGTTTACCTCTGGATCGTGAGGTGGAGTTTATGATAAAGTTGCTGCCTGGTAAGACACCGATCTCTAAAGCTCCATATCGGATGGCTCTAGCAAAACTTCGAGAGTTGAAGAAGTAGTTGCAAGAACTACTAGACTAGGGTTTTATTCGACCAAGTGTTTCACCCTAGGGAGCTCCAATTTTGTTTGTGAAGAAGAAGGATGGGTCGATGCATATGTGCATTGACTACCGTGAGATCAACAAAGTGACGATGAAGAACCGTTACCCTTTGCCTTGTATAGATGATCTTTTTGACCAGTTGTAGGGAACGCAGGTCTTTTCGAAGATCGACCTATGGTCAGGGTATCATTAGGTGAGGGTTAGGTCTGAGGATGTAGCAAAGACCGCTTTCCTAATCAGATACGGCCACTATGAGTTTTTGGTTATGTTGTTCGAGTTGACCAATGCACCGGCAGTGTTCATGGATTTGATGAATCGGGTTTTCCATAAGTACCTAGACCAGTTTGTACTGGTGTTCATTGATGACATTTTGGTATACTAGAGGAGTTCGAAAGAGCATGGGAAACATTTAAGGTTAGTGCTACAGACTCTGCGAGAGAAGAAGTTGTACGCCAAGCTGAAGAAGTGTGAGTTCTGGTTGAATCAGGTCGTGTTCTTAGGCCATGTGGTGTCTGAGGGCGGTATCTCCATTGACCCTAGCAAGATTGAAGCTATGGTCAACTGGGCTAGACCGAAGAGTGTGCAGAAGGTTCGTAGTTTTCTAGGACTAGCGGGTTACTATCGTTGGTTCGTGGAGGGATTCTCTAAATTGTCTGGACCTCTGACACAATTGACTAAGAAGGGGGTGAAGTTTGACTAGACTAGTGATTGCGAGCAGTGCTTTCTTGAGTTGAAGCACCGGGTGGTTATTGCTCCAGTCTTGACCATTCCTTCGGGGGATGAGGGTTTTGTGATTTATAGCAATGCGTCTCTAAAGGGTTTGGGATGTGTGCTTATGCAACAGGGTAAGGTAGTAGCTTATGCTTCTCGACAACTTAAGGAGTATGAGAAGAATTACCCTACGCATGACTTAGAGTTAGCTGTTGTTGTTTATGCCTTGAAGATCTGGCGACACTACCTATACAGTGTTCGGTGTGAGATTTTCACTGACCACAAAAGTCTTAGGTACTTTTTCATGCAGAATGAGCTGAATATGAGGCAAAGGAGGTGGCTAGAGTTGATTAAGGACTACGATTGCATGATCATTTATCACCCGGGAAAGGCTAATATGGTAGCAGATGCGTTGAGTTGGAAGTCAGAGCATACAGTAGTAACTGCAATTGTGGTTCAGCATCATATCAGACGGGATCTGGAAAGCCTTGGCGTGGAGTTGGTGACTGCTAATCATCAGGCTTTCGTTGCCAACTTGGTAATCCAGCCGACCTTGTTTGAGCGTATTAAAGTCATGCATGCTAATGATGCAGAGTTAGCTGAGATTGTGGAGAAAGCGCAGTAGGGTTTGGCTACGGATTTTAACATCTTTGATAGAGGTGTGTTGAGGTTTGAGACCAGACTGTGTGTTCCAAATGACAATGGGATCAGAAGGACGATTATGGAGGAAGCGCATCGTTCTCTATATACGGTACATCCGGGTAGTACGTAGATGTATCGGTATTTGCGCTAGTCCTTCTGGTGGAGTGGTATGAAGAGGGATATTGCCCGGTTTGTGGAACAATGTTTGATGTGTCAGCAGGTTAAGGCTGAAGATCAGAGGTCAGCAGAGCCGTTGCAGCCTTTGCCTATTCTGGTATGGAAATGGGAGCACATTTCTATGGACTTTGTTACCGGATTGCCGCCAGTGCATCACGGGCAGAATGCTATTTGGGTAATCATGGACAGGTTGACAAAATATGTTCACTTTGTACCGATGAAGGTCAGCTACCCTTTAAGTAGGCTAGCGAACTTGTATGTGCATGAGATTGTGAGAATGCACGGAGTACCGGTGTCCATTGTGTCAGATCGAGATCCAAGGTTTACTTCTCGATTCTGGAAGAGCTTGCAGGAAGCATTGGGGACGAAGCTTACTCTCAGTACCGCGTTCCACCGCTAGACTGATGGACGGTTGGAGAGGACGATACAGATCTTGGAGGATATGTTACGGGCTTGTGTATTGGACTTCGGTGGTAGTTGGATTCAGTTTCTGCCACTAGTGGAGTTTGCCTATAATAATAGCTTCTAGGCTAGTATAGGGATGACACCGTTTGAGGCTTTGTATGATTGGAGGTGTCGATCCTCTTTGTATTGGAATGAGGTCTGTGAACGTCAGGTTTTAGGACCTGAACTCGTGCAGTAGGCATCTGAGAAGGTAGGTTTGATCCGGGAGAGGATTAGAACGGCCTAGAGTCAGCAGAAGAGTTATGCAGATGTTCGCCGCCGTAAGTTGGAGTTTGAGGTAGGGGGCAAAGTATTCCTTATAATCGCTCCGATGAAGGGAGTGATGAGATTCGGAAGGAAGGGCAAGTTGAGCCCGAGGTATATCAGACCATTTGAGGTTATTGAGCGAGTGGGTCCGATAGCCTACATAATTGCACTACCCCCAGCACTCTAGAGGGTCCACAATGTGTTTCACATATCCATGCTGAGAAGGTACATGTTGGATCCATCTCATGTTATCAGTTATGATGAGTTGGAAATCGAGGATACTTTAGCGTATGAGGAAATACCTGTTCAAGTTTGGACCATAAAGTTCAGAAGTTTCGTACCAAAGAAACACCATTGGTGAAGGTATTGTGGCGAAACCACGAGATCGAGGAAGCTTCTTGGGAACTAGAAACAAAAATACTCCAGAAGTATTTGTTGTTGTTTTGAGTAGTATTTGGATAGCAGGGTGGTATGAGTATGTATGTATGTATGTAATACTCTGTTATCGTATTAGTATTGTGTGGGTAGTCTTTAGGGGAGTCTTGTAGTATTGTGAGCTTCCAAGATCGTGTATACATGTAACCACGATATTCCTCCGCCATAAGTGAGGGAATGTATGTATGTATGTATGTATGTATCGTAACGGGGCTACGTATAAATGGCCGCCGTATTCTCTAGAGTATGTGTGTATGTATCGTAGAGGGGACTGCGTATAAATGGTCGCCACTTCACCTCAGTGTGTATGTATGTAGTAGTATGAATGTGTTTGTAATGAGAGATTGCAAATTTCGAGGATGAAATTTTTGTAAGGAGGGGGGATTGTAAGAACCCAAATTGTGATACATGGGTTAATTGTGTAAAAGAAGGGTAAAATGGTGAATTAAGCAGAGTTCGTCGACAAGGCCAGGGTTTGTCGATAAAGGTTGAAGGCTCCTCGTCGACGAAATTTAGAGACTCATCGACGAGGGAATGCCAAGAGGTCCAGAGGAATTGAAATATTCGGCTCGTCGACGAGGCCACCAACTCGTCGACCAAGCTAATGGCGGACTCGTCGACGAGGATGCCAATTCGTCGACAAATCCACCCAGGTCAAAGGTTCTATAAATGATATTTTTGGTTTCTTTGGTGCTAAGTTTCCCTAAATTCTCTCTCTCTCTCTTCGATTTCTTCGCTGTTCGTCACCTGATTTGTAAATTGGACGTTACTACGAGGATCAGGGAAGGATTCTCCACGTTTCTAGTGGATCAGAATTCCGTTTCGAGCATTTTCGGATTTCAGGCAAAAATCAAGGTAAGGCTCGGTTTTCGTTTCTAATTCAGTATGTGTATAGTAGTATGAATTGTAAGTATGTATTGTACTGTGGTTTATAGGTTTTGGAGTCTCGGTTCGTAGTTTTGGGGACCATAGAGTTCGTAGTTGGAATTCGGGTTAAGGTAAGGGGATTTTGTTTATATCAGTTTATTTTCGAAATCAGGATCGGTAAGCTTGTAGGCTACGATCATATGTATGTTTTGGTAACTTATTTGGGGAAATCCATTGGGTAAAAATGTAGGATTTTTGGGTTACAGTTTTCAGGAAAATTGGGGATTTTGGGTATCATCTCTACTTTGTTTGGAAAACTGTTGGTTACGTTGAAACTGTATTATTGAGGTGATCGTAGTCCATATTTGCATAAATTGTATGCTTGAATTTGTAAACGATTTGATTTGTCATAAACCAAATAAGTGTGGTATGTATGGTTGTATGTATTTGTTCCAGGTATTTGTAAAACAGTTATGTGGCGGCTTATTATCGTATGCTGAAATGCATAGGAACGTGAGCTCCAAAATGATTCCAGGTTTTGTGAAATTGGCTAGGGGCAGCTAATTACCGTATGCTGAAACAGCTATGTGGCGGCTAATTACTGTACGCTGCGCCATGCACCGGTTAACTAACGTGGGCGAGAGTGGCTGGCTCTTTATCCGGGGTGTGAAATATCACCAGTATGTTCCGGCTAGTCACCGATGGGTGTGTTCTACACCGTATGGAGCAATGTAATCATTGTGGGCCTCGGTCATCGCAGTGTAGTTGCGTATGTAGCAATGTAATCGCTATGAGACTCAGGTGACCTTGTGTAGTTGCGTATGGAGCAATGTAATCACTATTGGGCCTTGGTTGCTGTGGCATAGTTGCGTAAGTAGCAATGTAATCACTGGGAGACTTAGGTGACCTTGTGTAGTTGTGTACTAGTGTGACGACACTGACTGTATGTTTTGGGTATCGTATGTACTGGAATGGTTTTGTAAAAATACTGGAACTGTATGTAACTGTATGAAACAGTATGGAAATGTTTCGAATTGTATCGTATTTTTTTGTGTTATGAAATATGTAAAATAATACTAGTATGTCACACACTAATATAACCTGTTTTCTTCCTTACTGAGAGGTATCTCACCCCGAACGTACGTATAATGTTTTTTTTCAGGTCCTTCAGGTAGCTATATTTAGCATCCTAGCATCTAGAAGCGAGGGTGCCATTAGCTACTGCTGATACCGTTAGGTACGGGTTTTTGTATCCAGGTTGTTGGGATGGTTTTTGGGTAGACACCCGGAATATGTGTTAATTATGGGAGTGTATAACCTAGTTTTGTATAGACTCTGGTATGATATTGTATGTGTATAAAAGGACCGTATTCCGCTGCTTATTTTTATGAGTACAGATGTTTATGTGTATGTATATAGGGTATCTATTCACCCCACGGGGTCGGACCCTCTTCTGTGTTGTATCATGTATGTTTTAATTGATACAGTGACATGTTAGATTACTATATTCACACCTGGGTCCCACTCATGGGTTCGGGGCGTGACAATATATATATATATATATATATTAATATTTTGAAGTAATAATAGAATTATTTTAATATGTTAATGTCAATTGATTGACCCAAGGCGACTGCGAAATTTAAATTGTTCATTTCAAGAATCAGTCGGGTCTCTAGTTTACTTATTTAATTTTAAAAATATTATACTAACACACTTTATCAATTTAAATTGATATCATTTTAAAATATTATTTTATCGAGTATAAAATTTATTTTCTACATATACTTTATGGTTAACTAGTATCTCACCAACACTGATAACTACTCCCAAAAGTCTAACTCCCACCCTAAGGCAAACTAGGAACAGTTCCCTGAAGGACTTCAAAAATCATTTGTATAATAGGGTGAGACACTTTTCAATAAGATGGATTATATTAACATCGGTGTGTGACTAACATGGGTTCTTGTGTGAAATAAAATTATATCATTTAAATATATATATATATATATATATATATATATATATGAAATTGAAGAAAATTGTACTATACTGTTTATCAGAAGATACATAATTTACTAGTAATAATGGTCGGCTCAGTATTGCCAATTTATAGTAAATCTGCCCATATATGCATAAAAGACGCAACCTGGACTACCAAAGTAGCGTCATCACACTATCACATAGACATGCTAGCCCTAATGACGGGTTGTGTGGCCCGAAGGCTGGACTCAACTCGCAGCCGACGGTTCCACAGCTAAGTCAAATTATCATCACAAGTACGATTGTGCTTACCTATGGTCACTCAGTATACCACGAATGGGCCTTCCAACAAAAATCTCAGAGTAGTACTGTGGCCCAGGTCTCTAATCGACTTATCAGACCTCCATGCCCGTGTGATTGCACTCACTACCATATATAGCTATGGTACCGTGCTCACAATATCACACATCACAAATCCGCAGGGTTCTAGAACCATATATTGCAATTTACATAATAAAAATTGTATTAAAACTTATTTCATATATAAAAATTGTCATTCAATAAAACCTGGCCCCTGGTTGTCATATCAAACTCGGCCCCTAGCCATTATATCAAAACTCGGCCCCCAACCATTATATCATATATAGTGTAAAAACTAATTAAAACACTCAATTCACATATGCCATTTAAAACAATTTCCATGCCACTCAATTTTCATTTGTTAACCATAAATAAAATAACCTAACTGGAAAAAACATAAATTGCTGGAAACAGAGTGTGAACATCTCTAGGGTTTTATTTAACTCAAAATACATATTTAGTAGAAAATAGGAGATGATCAACCAACCACAATAATTTTTCCCAAAAACATATACTGCATAATATCAGTCCATCTTTCACAAAAAAAAACTAACATAATATAATCCCCTTACCTGGCTTATAAGAAAGTCCGCTGGAAACCTCAAAATCCACACCCTACAGCGTTTGCAACTCAAAATCCTGAAACCACATTTCCCCTAGATAAATCAACACAAACCCCAGAATATTCCTCATTAAGCATTTCCTAGGCCCCCTATACTCTAAAACAACTATAAAGTCTTAAAATATCCTACTTACTCTGATTTTGGAGTAATGCTTGAAAAGCTCAAATCAAAAATCCGTTTTGCTAGACTTGTAGAGAATCTTCCCTGGATCCTCGTGGTAACTTCCGATTGTCGAAATTGGCAACGAACGACAAGAAATCATAGAGAGAGAGAGAGAGAGAGAGAGAGAGAGAGAGAGAGAGAAAATTTGAGTTTCTTAATCACTAAGCAACTTAAAACGCCTATTTATAAGTAATTGACTTGGTCACATTTATCGACAAAATGACGTCTTCAACGACAAACTGCAGAAGAATATTTGGGGATGAAAGAAGGCCTTCGTCGATGAACTCTAAGCTTGAAATTTCAGTTATTCAGGATTTCTTCATCGACAACGCCCTGAACATCGTCGACGAACCACAGAAGGGCCTTGGTCAACAAAAACAGGGGATTCGTCAACGAAGCCTACTGAAATTCCATTTTTAAATTTCCTTTTCTTCTTTTTTTTTTTATTTATTTCTTTATTTTTCGGGTTCTGGTTTCTACAGGAACTCTCTCAGTAAACAGGAAAGAAGATTAAGTTAAGTCAAGATTTTTCTAAAGTTGAACGGATTAAACTGCTATATATGGATATTTATGTTTTCAGTTATTATTACGAAAACCAACCATTCAAAAATGGATTTTTCAAAATTAGGATATATGATATCGTATTTTAAGTAAAAATGAATGGTGGAAAGTTTGGTTTAACCTTATAAACTAAATATACTGTGTTCCTTGGTTGCCTATGGGCTATGTTCAAATTACTGAAATCGTGTGGCAGGTGAATTTTTTTTGGGGGTTATTGTATAACTGAATTTGTGAATATTTGTGAAACACTGGAACTGTTTATGAAAAAGTATAGGGATTTGTTATAGCGTTTGTGAACCAATTTTTATATAATGGTCGAGGGCTAGGATTTTGTTATAGCGGTTGTGAGCCGAGTTTTATATGACGGTCGGGGGTCGGGTTTTATATGACGGATGAGGGCTAGGATTTTGTTTAACAGTTGTGAGTCGAGTTGTATATAACGGCCGAGGGCCATGTTTTATTTGATAGCTAGGGGCCGAGTTTTATAATATGACAGGTTTTATACGAAATGAGTTTAAACTACAATTTTTATTGCTTAAACTGCATGATAAGATTATGAACCCTGAGGACCAGTTGTATTATGAGCACAGTACTGTTGCTAGAGATTCAGTATTTGGTCATGTGCACCCACACTGTTATGAATAGAAGTGTAGGGTGGTTTCAGCCAATTAGCCTCAGTAAAGGATCTACCTTCCCTAAGGTCTGGACCAGGAAGTGGTAAGGCAATTGGAAACCCGCATCTAGGTTGCGGATGCCTGCAGACATAGTTCGCAGATGTATGATTTTAAGTTTGTCTAGGTAGATACCCCAGGGCTTAGTCCAGCTTTCAGGCCACACAACTCGTACCATGGGGGAAGTAAATTGTGCTTAGTCATAGGGAGTGTCTTTTATGCATATCTGCAGATTTATGTAAACGATGTTACTTATTTACTGAACGGTTTATACTATGGAAACGAGACAAGTATTTTCAATTGTGTAAAGCAAGTACAATGTAAAATAGTTATTTTCAGTTATATGGAGGATAGATAATTTCTGTAAACACTAAATGCATGCTGAGCACACACTAATGTTAACTTAATCTGCCTTACTGAGAAGTGTCTCACCCCCAATATACCAATTATCTTTTCAAGACCATCTCGAGGTCGAGTTTAGCAAACTCCGGGGTGGGATGATAGCCAGTTAGTTTTTGAGAGTGTCAATGAGAACTCTATTGTATTTAAGTCGTGTTTGAAGTCCTTGACTATGTAATATGGGTGTACAAATGGAGTTCGTTTCTTTCTTTTGGTTGGAATGTAATATGGATATCGGGAGACTTTTGTATATGTTAATAGTTTAGAACTCTGGTAATGGATTTTGGAGAATGTTTTATTTACTTCCGCTGCAATTATATAATGATTATAGTATCAAGTATACAAACGTCACTAAAGTAGCACCTCGGGCCCACGTGGCGAGTCGGGGCGCTACATGATTCGTTCAGATCAATTAGTTGACATAAGTATACCAACATAATTAAATTATTATTTCAAAAAAAAATTAAGAATATATGAAAAATAAACAATACAAATAATTTAGAACAATTTTTCGATAACTACATTGTTCCAAAATATTTGTTATATATAATTTTCATGCAAATAAAATGACCAAATATATCTTTAGAAAATAAAATATAGTTTAAAACTCATATTGCCCAATTTGTCGAACTACGACTTGCTGCTATGTTTGGTTGAATCTTATATTTAAGAACATAGCGATTGGGATAAAATAAAATAAAAATTGGTGAATTAACTTGATCAAAGGTCAATCAATTAATATTAATAAATTTTCTTTATCCATTTAGCATTCATATTTTGCACATGAAAGAACTCACATTCAACTTTATAACTTTAGTTTATAAAGTAGAATTTTGAAATTTTAGAATATGTTTTTTTAATGCTATATTTGATATGTTGTTTGAATTTAAAAATATTGAGCTATATTTTATTTGTTTTATGATGTGTTTAGTCATTAAATCTTTCTAAAAATTACATCTAATAAATATTTTGTACCATTATAATAATATATATTTTTTATGTTTTATTGGCAACTCTAGTTTTCATATATATATATTTTAAAATTTTGAAGTAATAATAGAATTATTTTGATATGTTGATGTCAATTGATTGACCCAAGCGACTACAACATTTAAATTGTTCATTTCAAGAATCAGGTCTCTAATTTACTTATTTAATTTTTAAAATATTATACTAACACACTTTATGAGTTTAAATTGATATCATTTTAAAATATTATTTTATTGAGTATCAAATTTATTTTCTACATATACTTTATGGTTAACTAATAGTTAATTAATGGAAGATTCATTGGTGAGCTTTTGACAATTTTTAGAATAAACATACTTGAAAATTTTAGAAGGTGTGATTGAATTTTATCCTAAATAAAATAAACAATAACAATCTATATGGTCAAATCTATGGGAGAGATGTTAAGTTATGCCGTCAAATCTGGGTCGTATTTTATGCATGACTGAAACTGGACTATGTGGCTTCATCAACTGCATTCCCGACCTTTCTAGTAGTGTCAGCATTATGTCAGACAACGTCATGCTACTATAAGCTCTACAAGGTACAGTAGGTTTGGCGGCGTCACATATCTTTTTAATAAGTAAATGACAAATAAACTAAAATGAATTTGAAATGATGAAATATCATAGATAATTCATAAAAAAGAAGTTTAAAGTACAAAAAAAAAAAAAACAATTTAATTTAATTTTTTTTTTTTAAAATCCAAAATAAATTCGTGAATTTCTAATTTTCAAAAAATTTCATAAATAAAAAAAATTCTTAGAACATTGAAAGAAATTCCTTACAATCAAGAAAATATTTGAGAAATTATTTAAAATATAGAAAATTTTTGAAAATATTTTAGCCTCGTAAGACTTTATTTCGGCATATATTCCTTTCTACATATCTTTTTTTCAATTTTATCTGATATTATGTGTCTTTTATTAGCTAATCACATGGGTCATGCTCTCTAGCTTTTGCTTCTTAATTTCTTACTTTATTCCTCATTTATACCTCTAAATAAATATGACGATAGACCTTGAGGTTATGTCTATGCATGAGCTTGGGGATATAGAGGTAAGAGAAGATTTTTTTCATGTGCATTACTTCTCCACATCAAATGGCATGGTAAATAATAAAATGGAAAAGCACGCAAAAAAAAGAGTCAATTCTATAAGGAATCTTTGGGGCATGCCTTTAAAGGTCTCAAGGAAAGGGAAGATTTGTGTCTTGTATATGGTGGCCCAATATTAAAAAAGAAGGAAATATTTTGAATCTTGATTGATTGATTTCAAAAGTAATCTCAAATTAGTTAAATCCAAATCATATGAAAAGTGTGTAGGTGCGCTAATACCTTTCCCATCACATAATCGTACTCCTAGACTCAACTTGATTGTGTGACCATCACTACATCTTCCTTGGATTTGGGTCAATTAACTAGTTAGTGATTAATTATATGATCTAATCCCACCTACAATAAGCTAGATAGGTTAGTGGCAACTTCGTTAATTCATATATTTGACCCATACTGGATACGCATTTTCCTATTAATTCAATCTTTTCATTTGTATATATCTAGGTTGTTCAAACATACACATTCAATAGGGTCGCCCCTTTGGGATGTCCGACACTCTAAATTGATAAATCCTTCTAGCCATCAAAGCCCTTCATCTACTAAATTCAAGTAAATAATAAATGGAATTTAGAAAGGACGGACCCTTTAAAATGTATGACTAACTTGCATCAATCACACTATTCCCTTGTCCACAACAATTCAAATCCTCTATATATATATATATATATATATATTTAAAGATGTTTAAAATGAAGTCTACGATTTCATTAAAAGCTAAATTAGTTTAGCATCACCTAGATTCTATTGAGGATAATTAATTGTTAGACAATCTTCATCTTTTGAAACGGCGCATGTCCTTGCCCGCCTCAAAGTTAAGAAACCATGAAGAGGAGTAGAATTCTCTTCACTAGTAGAATATTAATTAAAATATCAAAATTTGAATCTTAAGAGTTATAATTTTTTATTTAAAATAATACTTTTATATTTAAGTGTTGGAGAAGGATAGAGGGAAGACTCATTATCTAAATGGATTAGTTGAGATCTTAAAGAGTTTCAAACATTATCGTCCAAAAAAAAAGTACTTGCAGAATTTGCGAGTGCTAATTAAGTTCAAAAGTTGTTTCTAAAAAAAGTGTCTGTGGCTTCTTTTTCTTCTTCTTCTTCTTCTTTTGCTTTTTTTAAAAATTGAATTTTATTTTTCATTTTTAAAGTTGTTTTAATTACCACATTCATAGAGGTAGTTTTTGTGTTTGGATGTCGTAGATGGACTTCTCTCCCTTGTAAAACAATTTCATATATGGACGATTAGTTTATTCCCATGCTAAAAACCCGAGTTTGTAACCTCTATACTCTCCCCCTTCAGTTTACTAGATGAAAAACAATTAAAAGTGTTGCAAGATAAAATGGTGATGACTTACAACGTTGCTCTCCGACTTCCGATGACCTGAAAAGGATGAAAACAATGCAGGCTTGGATGACCCGGGGTGTACACTAGGGGGTCACTCTGATGCCTGAGTAAGGGAATGCTTTTAAGAGGTCGAATGTAACAGTAAGATTGGGTTAAAAGTAAGTTACCTTGACTTATCTGCATCACTGTTCTTTATAGTGGCGAGGTTTGTGATGCAGGGATGTGGATCGCTCTAGAGGTTTAAAGCGTCAGCGTGGATTTCTCTCTTCATTATTGGATTAGAGCTAATTGCTCCTACAATCAGCTATTCGTAAGCACATTCTGTCGAGCTGATCTTTGTGGCCATTTTTGCCAAGTTGTTTTTGCTGAGCAACTCTTCGTGGGCTTTTTCTGCTGAGCCGTTTTTTCCAAAA
Organism: Malania oleifera; assembly: GCF_029873635.1. NCBI lineage: Eukaryota > Viridiplantae > Streptophyta > Magnoliopsida > Santalales > Ximeniaceae > Malania > Malania oleifera. The sequence goes on along the minus strand of NC_080426.1, from coordinate 91,944,620 downwards.
AACTCTTTGTGGGCTTTTTCTTCCAACCTAATCTTCGAGGTAGTTCTTGTCAAGTTGTTTTTGTCGACCCACTCTTCAAGGCAATTCTTGTTGAGCCATTCTTGCTGAGCAGACTTTGCCAAACTAATTCGGTCGAGCTACTCTTCAGGGCAATTCTTGTTGAGCCATTTTTGCCGATCAACTATTCATGGTCACATTCTACTGAGCTGATCTTCATAGCCATTCTTGCCAAGCTTTTTTTGCTGAGTAGCTCTTCGTGGGCTTTTGTTAGGCATCCTTCTGGCCTCACAGGCTATGCTCGTCAGTTGGGTCGATTACGCTTAATGTGCTATACTCATTTGTTGGGTAGTCTTTTGGCCTCGTGAGGTTTGCTCGTTAATTGGGCTGATTTTGCCTAATGAGTTGTGTTCACTTATTGGGCAGTATTATGACCTCACGAGCTTTGCTCGTTAGTTGTGTCAATTTCGCCTAATGAGTTATGCTCATTTGTTGGGAAGTCTTCTGGCCTCACGAGGTTTGCTTATCAGTTGGGCTGATTTCGCCTAATGAGCTATGCTCATTTATTGGGCAGTCTTATAACCTCACAAGGTTTGCTCATCAGTTGGGCTGATTTTGCCTAATAAGTCGTGCTCACTTGTTGGGCAGTCTTCTAGCCTCATGAGCGTTACTCGTCAGTTGGGCTAATTCTTCTTTACCTAATGAGTTGTGCTTACTCGTTGGGCAGTCTTCTAGCCTTATGAGTTTTGTTCGTCAATTGGGCCAATTTCGTCAAATGAGCTATGCTCATTTATTGGGTAGTCTTCTGGCCTCACGAGGTTTGCTCATCAGTTGGACCGATTTTGCCTAATAAGTTGTGTTCACTTATTGGGCAGTCTTTTGGCCTCATGACCATTGCTCATCAGTTGGGCCAATTCTTTTTTTCCTAATAAGTTGTGCTCATTTTTTGGCTAAAATCGAATAGCGTGAGAGAGAATGCAGTTATAGGTATGTATGCAAAATTTGATAATTTAATAAAGGCATACAAAATGTTCGAGATGACTGACAGAGATGCAATTTTATGGAACAATTTCCTTGGGCATGCTAGGTTAGGTCAGAACCCCCTATGGCATTGGTATGCGAGACATCTAGGGGAGTGTAGGACTGGAACTTACTTGTATGTCCTAATCCCCCAAGGACTACTCTACAACTTGTTACTCTCTTGCCTCTTCCCTATTTTAGAGGCCTCCTCCATATCCCTCGAACTCTTTCTCTTTAGATAAGTTCGCTCTCTTTTTGTGTCCATTACCTCTTCCAGATTAATATACTTCTGCACTCATGCCATCAGCTCCCCCATGTCAGCTGGGGGTCTCTTTCCTAGAGAAGATAAAAGGTTTCCTGACTGAAGGGCCGTGGTCAGGGCTGCCAACGCCACTCCAATGTCCAGGTTGCGGATCTACACGGTCACGGTGATGAAGCGATGCATGAACTTTTTCAGCGTCTCGCATTCTCCTTCAACTAAGTTCATCAAATGAGCCGAAGTTTTAACAATTCTTCGACTGCTCATGAAATGGCTGGTAAACTGCTGTTCCATCTCAGAGAATGAGCCGATCGATCCAAGCCATAGGGTTCACTACCAATCCCCTGACACTACCTTTAAGGGTGGCTACGAATGCCCGATACATGATGGCTTCAAGTGCACCCTGCAATTGCATCAACACCTTAAAGGTGTCCAGATGATCAACCAGGTCAGTCAAAGCCCCGTTCCTTTTAAAGGTCGGCATTTTGAATTTGTTGGGCAGCGGGGCCTACATCACTTCTTTGGTGAACGGCGGCTCCAAGGATCTTAGAGAGGTTTCCCTGTAAAAGGGGTTGGTTAAACCCTCTTTCATCATTTTCTCAATTTGGTCTATCTTCTTAATCCTTTCCTCTAACTCGGTCGATCTCTGCTCATTCACTCTTACGCTATTCGCGTCTTCCACCTTCTTAGTGAGGTTAGTTTTTTCATCACTCTCCTTTAGTTTCTCTGCTTTCTTAGGTGGGTTGGGGCTAACCTGTTGTCGGTGGGGGACATGCTCCTCTTGACTCTTTTGGTGCATTAGTAGGTTGAACATATCCTCCATTTTCTTTTGGAATGCGATAAATTTCTCCCTGGTGACCCCCGAATGCTCTACAGAAGTGGAGTGAATGGACTGGGGTGATTCTTTTCCAGCGGTAGGGCCGGAGCTTGAGGCGTGAGTGGTTGTCATCATTTGAGTGTCAGAGGTCGGGAGCAAAATGAGCACCTCTCAGAAGCAGTTCCCATACACAGCGCCAACTGTTGGGAGATAAAATGGTAATGACCTGGGACGTTGCTCTCCGACTTCGGATGACCTGAAAAGGATGAAAACAAAATAGGCTTAGAGGACCCGAGGTGTACTCTGGGGGGTCACTCTGATGCCTAAGTAAGGGAATGCTTTCAAGAGGTCGAATGCAATAGTAAGATTGGCTTAAGAGTGAGTTATCTTGGCTTGTCTACATCACCTTTCTTTACCTTGGATCGCTCCAAAGGTTTAAGCGCCAATGTGGATCACTTTAGGCATTTAAGGTGCCAGTGTGGATCTCTCCCTTCATTATTGGATTAGAGCTAATTGCTCCTACTAGAGAATTCGACGTGGGTAGTGATTGCTGAGTTTTGACTTTCTTTTATAAGCTGATATATTTATGGCATATAAAAAAGAAAGGATTTCTCGGCATAATAATAATAATAATATAGAAGGAAAGATTAACATCTCCATCCCCATAATCTTTAACATTAATTTGTTCCTGTGTGCACATATACGTAGTGAATGAAAAATACATATTGGTCAAGAAGTCACATTATAGTGTCATCATCATTTAAAATATCTTCATATTGAAGAAATGTTGCCCATCTTTTCTATAAAGTATGTTAATTAAATGGCAATACAATATTCCAAAAGTCTGCAGGACAATACCCAAGGAAGATCGATAGTCAACATATATATATATATATATATATATATATATATATATATATATAAAATGAATTAATTGATTGACTTCAATAAATTAAGCAACACCGCCCATGCACGCACGTACCCTTCCCTCTCCATCCCATGCACGTAATTCCATGCACCCTCATTGCCTCGTTAATTAATTGGTCCTTCATCTTCAAATCATTGAATCCATCCTCCAGTTCCAAAGTATTTTCAACAAAACCCATTCCCTGCCCCCACAAAATTAATATTAATGAATTTCATCGTTGACGAACAGCTGACATATTTATATTTATGCAAGATCATGAGGATGGATGGATGGGTACATGCATATGATCAATTAATTAATCTCATTCTCAGCTGCATAGCTACATGTCGAAATCATCGGACAACTTTCTGGTGGAATGAAACTTGTCGTTGTCGACTTCGGTGATAGCAAAGGATCGCGAGGAGTAGAACTCTTGGTCATCAAAACCTTCTCTCACCTCCTCGATCCTCTCCACAGCCTCCTTCATGTCCCACCTCTTCTCCACGTCCCCCACGCAGCACGCCAACCCTATCCTCAACAGCTTCATCATCTCCCTTTCGCTCCCCACGCTCCTTCCTCCCCCCATCGCCTTGTCCAACACCTCCGCTCCCGATGCCTCCGCCTCCTGTGCCACTGAGCTTACCCACCTTGCCAAGTCCGACTCTTCGCTCCCCTTCCCTTGCCCCCGCTGCAACATGTAGTTGGCCGGGAACCGAGCCGTGAGGATCTCGATAATAAGGACGCCGAGACTCCAAACGTCGGTCCTCTTAGTGACGCGGTGGAGGTCGCGGTACTCGGGTGACTTGTAGGCCACCAGGAAGTCTTGGGCGTGCTCTTGGTTAGTGAGTGGAACAAGTCCGTAGTCGGCGAGTAGAGGTTCGAAGGACTCATTGAGGAGGACATTCGAGGATTTGAGGTGACCGTGCGGAGTGACAAGGCTTGAAAGCTCGCCGTGGAGGTACGCCAGCCCCCTTCCCACTCCTTTTACGATTTTCAACCTACTTGGCCAATCTAGACTCGGTACGCCTTGAGCATTGTTGCCTGCATTAATTTGCATAAGTCAAAATACAAAGTATATATTTGCAATGTTCGCTACATGAGAATGTAAAAATAGCTAACCGTTCCCTCAAAAAAAAAAAAAAAAAAGTAGAAATAACTAATTTTTGTCATATAGAATCAAATTGATAACCTAATCTATATTATATGCGCTATATATGTTTGTCATATAATTTTTTATTCTATCGTACTAATTTTAATCCATTTCATACCGTGAAGACGAACGGCAAGGCTGCCATTGTGAACAAAGTCGGTGACCAAGAGCTTCTCTTCCTGCCTGTAGTAGTAGGCAACAAGAGGAAGCAAGTTGGGGTGTGTGAGCTTCCCAAGCCTTCTCATGTGCTCTTGAAACTCTTCCCTCCCAACATTGTTCATCTCCTTAAACCTCTTCACCACCATCACCGGTCCATTCACCAGTGCTGCCTTGTAGGATGACCCGAAGCACCCGCTCCCCATTATCTCCGCCGACGCCTTCAGCAGCTCCCCCAGCTCGAACTTCTCCCTGTCTTGCCTAACAAATGACAACCTCCCACCTGCCGCTTGTCCCCCGCCGGCACCACCCTTCTTGCCCTGCTCCATCTGGTCCAGCTCCCCGGACCCCACCTTCTTCCCCAAGCTTGACGGCAGAGGCCGACCCTCCGCTGCAAGCGGCAATTGATGCCGAGCTGACCGCTGGTGGCTCCGAAGGATGACGATCGTCAGGGCGCAGATGGCCACCAATGCTATCACCGCTACTACCACCGCCACCGCGGTTATTACCACAGTAGATGTCTTGGAGCCACCGCTGCCGCCGTTATGGCCGGAGTTGGTGGAGCTGGCATTGGCGACAGGGCAGATGTTGGCCAGCGGTGCCCCGCATAGACCCCGGTTGCCTGCTTCACACGTAATCAAAGGAATATCAAGTGGTCAAATTTAGAGTATGATTAATGGGAAAAAAATAATAGATATAGCAGGCATATAGTAACATGATTTTATCAAGTAGAAAAATTGTGTAAATTAATTAAATACATACATTTGGCGAAATTAAAATAAATTTGTTGTGTATAATTTGTGTATCTAATAATTTCTCGGTTAATGGATGCCTCCAATGGAACCAAAAAAAATAAAGATTAGATGTGGCAATCCAATAAGTATACATATAATATCCTTCTTTTTTTTTCCTTTTTTTTTTTTGAAGTACAATCATATTGCTCTATCTATTTACAACATATAAATATCTTATCTTTGAATATTTTATTTCAATTTTGTCTTCATTTATATCTATTACCATCATGATAGAACAACATATTTTAATTCTCTTCTTTGAGCTACAACTGTAAAATTTTGATTTCTTCCTTGATTACTTTACCGAAACAAAAAAAACCACATACAATTAAAAAGGCCTTTCAAATGATTGGAACAGCCTTTTCCACTATGAAAAATAGCTTTTAAAATATTTTATATGGGTTTGATTATTTGTCACATACTAGCCTTTGTGAGATTATTTTCTTTATTTTTTACTATAAAATTAATTAATGTCCATATTCAACATGGATGCAAAATTTTTAATGCATGCATATCTAAAAATTTTGAGCATATTTCATGAATTTACTTATTATTAAAAATTTATGCACAGAAGTGCAGTTTTCAAATTGAAATTAAATTCTGTTTGAGAGATAAGTAAATATATGATTTTCAAAAAATAGACTCTAAATTAATTAATTATATACGTACTAAGTGCGTTTTGAAAACTTAAAAAATGATTTTTAAATATTGAATACAACTTTTTCCATTTATCTAAAACAAAGAAGAAAATCATTAGCAGATCGATTATCTAAATCAATCATAAGTAATCTGATGGTGTTGATCCCAAAAAAAAAAAAAATGGTGATTAGTAAATAATCAATGCCCGCATTAGCCTTCCTAGAATTTGTATCTTAAAAGGCATTCAACTGTTAAGATACAGGGTTAGGCTGTGAAACCAATTCGGCCCACATCGGTCATATGTTTGTCCCCCGAATAGAAATAAACAAATGAAGTAACTAACCTGAAAAGTTGGTTGGATCCATCTTGGAGATGGTCGGGGGAATAGGACCCTCCAACAGGTTGTTGGAGACATTCACCAGGTAGAGCTTCTTGTCATTGTGGAAATCTGGTATTCTACCAGCAAACCTGTTGTTCTCCAGCTCCAACTCCAAAAGTCTGGGCAAGCGGGTGAGCGACTCCGGGATTTTCCCGCTCAACCTGTTGTTTGCCAAGTGCACCTTCTTCAGGTTCAGCATTCCCGCGAACGCGCCGCCCGCGATTTCCCCGTCGAACTGGTTGTCCGACAGGTAGATCGATTTCAATGCCGGAAGGATTGTGCTTATGTTGGGCAAATGGCCGCTGAGGTTGTTGCTCTTCAAGCTCAGGGATCTCAAATTGGGCAGCCTCCTGAGGGCCTCCAAGCTCAGCGCGTCGCTCTTCAGCCCCTTGTTCTCTGCCTGCAGAACCCACACCGATCCGCCGTTGCAGACTAGGCCGTCCCAGTTCGCTTTGTTCCCCCTGCACGGGCTGCTTGTATCAGATAACCACGGTGCCAATCCTCCGGGACTATCGAATTGGGAAATGAAGGAGCGCAGGGCTTCTGATTCCGGCGAACTGCTAGCCGCGGAACCGGCAGCAGCCATCCCCGGATCAACGTTGGATAGTACTACCAATATGAAAACGGTTAACGTCGGGAGGCGCAGCTGCAGCAGAGGGTGCAATGTGGACGGAGGCGCCCGATTCTGTTTAATCATATTAAAAGCGGTACGGGAGGCGGTGGGGGCCATGGAAGCGGCGATGATGGTGTGAGGTGGTGCACGCACTGGTGGGGCGGCGTGCGTGCCCTCCACGGGGGCTGTGGGATTTGAGGATGGTTGCCGTGGCTGCAGGGGCGAAGATGGCCTTTGTGGGGGATGGAGTAGTTTTAATGGCATAGCGTTGCTCGTGAGAGAGAGAGAGGAGCTAGGTGCTAAGAATAGATAATAAAATTAAAAAGGGGGGGGGGGGGGGGAGGAAGGGATGTGGTGCATGATCAAGTGAGGGCAGCATTGCTTTGCATGCATGCAGAGTGGGTTTGACGAAGTCTCCCAGTCCTTTATTTTCTGCATCAATCTACGTGTATGCGTGTGGTATGTGAGAGATTTGAGCGGACAGCCTAGAGTTGTACGTCTTTTTACTTTTACCAGCCCAAGCCCAATGCGGGAAGGGTCAAGGGCACTGCTGTAATTAAACTTGTTGGCAACGGTAATATCTAGTTATATTTAGGGATGTACAGCTGTCCGCGGCTATTCCTTGTCAGTGCATTCCCCGGTTGACCTCACTTCCTCCATCTCTTTCAGTTATCATAAATAATCTTTTTTTTTTTTTCTATTATCCAATTGAATTAACTATTTCATTTTATTTACCATTAAACCTTTGAATTTAATTATTCCATATAAAGTATCAGAAACTATATATAAAACCAAATCCCTTCACATATGTATATGAGTTGAAAATATCCTATGCTAGTAGCTTCACCTACATAGTTTGAGAGTCATTAACTGATTAAGAGGGATCATTACTTTTCATTGTATTAAACAAGAATATTAAGGAGTATAACTTACTTATCTTCCATAATAACATATAATACTTTATTGATTTAACTTCAATGAAGTATTTAATCCCTTGGACCCTAGACGAATGGATAAAAAGCACATTCTAGGCGAAGGGTGGGGGGACTCTAGGAGGACCCTAGATGCATGGTACTCCAAGATAAGGTATTTTATAGAGAAACACTATAATTACTTGGTCTACACACTATTTCAAGACTAACTTGAGCATTGAATAAGGTTCACGAAAGCCACCGAGAGTCTCCTAATTCACTATTTCTTTTTCTTTAGTTTCAGATAATCACTGGGATTTTTGAATGGGGAAATGAACTTCAATTTTTTGTCTAAGCAATTTGCATGTCAGGCAGTGGAACTTCGTTAGAAAAAAAGACAAGAAGTGCTTTAATTTGATGAAGATCATATATTGTCTAAGTATAAGGTATTGAATTGAAGAATTAACAAAAATAGATTTGATGAACATTCATGCACACACCTAGACACTGTAGGAAAATATGTTGTTAGAAAAAAAAAAAAAAGAGAGAGAGAGAGATAGGAAGTACTTTGACGAAAGCCTTTTATTGTCTAAATTAGTCTAAAATAATGAAGAAGTAACAAGGACGGGTTTCACAGTCATTCACTCAGACTTAACATCAAAGTAGTTCTTCATATTTAAGATTCTATTTGTTTAAACCCTAGTTTAGGGGGGGGGGGGGGAAGGTGTGAATTTTGAAACGAATATGCTGCTTTAGTTAGATATTTTATTGACATTAATAAAGTCGATTGGTATTTTATCCTCGTCAACGACTTGGTTGTCATTATAGTTATATTTATTGCATATGTTCTAAGGGCATACCAATTGTGCATAACTAGCATTTATGCACATGATTTACCAACTAATATGAGTTTATGCTAATCTATGAATAGACAGTCTATTTGTCCTCATGTTAATATCATCTACCTTTACTTTAATCACATTACTTAACTTTATATAGTTTTAGAGATTGCCTCACTTTTCTCGCAATCAAGCCCCATCAATGATCAACCTTTCCACGACAAACTCTATTTCTACCTATATATGCTAAACGGCTCAATAAAAAAATGTAAATTCAAGTCTTTGCTCATTCTATGGCAAACTCTATTTCTACCTATATAATACAAACTCTATTTCTAATTCTCTTGAAACTTTACCTTCAATCATCCCTTTGCTTCATTTTGCAACTCACGTTTTTTTTAATCCCATCATCTAAACTAAAATATGCATTAACAATCAATTAAACAAAAAGGAAAAGGAAAATATCATATCAAAGCTCTTCATTGCAAGGAGAGCACAACTCCCAAAAGGACAACAAAAAATAAAAGAAAATTGGGTGGTTAAATGTCCATAAATATATATAAGGAAGTAAAAAAGAAAAATCATAGATTAACTTGCCGAATACACCATTTATCTTGATACTAATTAATTATGCTGCATATGCTTCTGGCAATCCTTCCATTAGAATTACATAACATTCTAATATAAGGTAACGTTGTTTATGCTATTATTAGAATATTATATTTATTAGAATTACATAAATTTGCATATGTTTAATAAACTACTTAAGTAACAACACTATCTTTTTTGACAATAATAAATTCCCTTTAACAAAAAATAATAAAAGATTGACCACAACAGTCTTGGGACTTAGCACGGCATATCTTGAGGTCGTGCAATGGATTTAAGACATGAGCTTAATTTGTTAAAACAATAGACAATCGAGCTCCACTCAGATTTGATAGATGAACTCTACTCATATATTGATGAATTTGCTTACTCATAATTAAGTAACAAATGAGTTATGCCCACGAAGTGATAAATGAGTTTCCTCATATAAACAAAATATGAGTTATGCTTATAAATTGTTAGATGAGCTTTGCTCATGATACATAGTCAAGCTCTTCTTGAATTTGACAGATGAATCCTGCTCATAGATTAACAAATGAGTTTGGTTTGCTCAAAAATGATAAATAATGATAGATGACCTCTACTCATAATTGAGACATAAACTTGATCTTCTCATTAAATGGTAAATGATTTTTTATTATGATTAAAGAATATTCTTTAAATGAAAAATGAACTATGCTCATAATTATCAGTAAGCTCTACTTATAAATGATAGAGGAGCTCCATTCATAATTGAAATATAAGCTCTACTCATAAAATGATATATGAGTTCTACTTATAACTAACATATGAACTCTAATGAGTAGCCCAATGGGGTCATGAAGACCAACATCTAACTAATTGCTCTACAAGACTATAATGACTGAACCCCTGTCAACCCCAGAATCTAGAAGTTACATGACAATCCCCAAACAATAAACCTAAAGAAAGAAAAAAGACCATAATTTACAAGACACAAATGATTGAAAAAAAAAATCGCCATCTTCATTTTTTTTAAAAGGAAAAATGAAGGGAAAACCCCCAAGAGATTTAAAAATAAGAGATTTATGAATTAAAGAAAGGATTTGGGAGTACACTTGTGCATAGGGAAGGTCGGCTAACCATTCTAAAGAAGATTGATTAGCCAGCACCCCCTATTGAGGTTAGGAATGATTTATACCAGAGTATAGGATTGAGTTGCGATAAGGATATGAATGGGTAGATTAAGATACCGTTAGGAATTCTGAGTTGTGTTTCGTAAGCTTGGGAGCAGAAATCCCTTGATGGTCTTTTATGTTTTTCTGAAGAAGTAGCTAACTTTAAAAAATCATGATAAATCCATCGATGGTGATGTTTCCGAGCGGAGAAATTCGAACTTGGGATTTGAACTCGAAGGTTAGGTTGATTGATTTGTAAAGGAAAATCTTTGAAAGAGAATAATTTAGGTGTTGTGATTTAACGATTTGTGGTCAACTTGGGTGTTTGTTATTTTAATTGGAGGATATGGAAATGTGTTGTATGAGGTTGGCTAGTTGATTTCAAAGGTTAAGGAAATGATTGATTAGTTAGTAAAATTTCGAGGAAGAAATTTCTTAAAGAAGGGAAGAATGTAATAACCCGGAAAAAAAAATTAAAAAATTAAAAAATAATTAATTCATTAAAATTATTAATAAATTAATTAGTTAAACATTATTAAATTAATGTGTTAAATAAACAAATAAAAAGAAATAATATGAAAAAAAATTAAGACTAATTATTAATTAAATATTATTAAATTAATTAATTAATTAAATAAACAAATAAGAGGAATAGTGTGGAAAAGAAAAGAAAAATTGAAATAAAGGTATATAAATATATACAAGGTTATTATATAATATAAGTTAAAGTAGATATATATATATATATATATATAATATTAAAATAATATATATAAAATGTAATAAGATGGATTGGATTTCAATTTGAAATCCAATCCCATCCATCTTCACGCATCTCAAATTCTCTTTTAGTCTCCTTCTCTCACCCTCTCTTGCTCCTCCGTCTCTGTCTCTCTCCTTCTCTTAATTTCTCGATGAGTTTATGGCGGGTCGGGAAACGGAATGTGCCATTAGATTTCTGGTTCCGCTGTCGACATTTTTACTGGAACAGATTCGTCGTGGGAATGACTTAAGCACTACTCCTGGGGAAAGGTAATTTTTTTTCTATTTTCTTAATTTTGCTTTAAATATGAGGTTAAATCGACGATCGGGTACTACCACGTGATCCTAGTCGCGATTGCCGTCATTTTGATGTAGATAAATTTTCAATTGGGGTTTTCTAGACCCTACACCAAAGTAAGAGTGAGATTTGAGAAATTTGACAATTTGGCTAAATTTAAGGGTATATTTATTTATTTAGGAATTATGACCCTAGAAAATATTTAAATAATATTTTATTCAGGAATAATTTATTGGAGTTAGGATTTTTGATTCAGGGTCTGGGTGAGCGCCGCAGGTATTTTTCCAAAGTCCTTATTGGCGTAGTTCAAGAAATCAGGTAAGGGAAAAAATACATATTAAATCATAATTTTTATGAATTTAATGAAAAAATAAACTGTGTTATATGTACGTGTATATGTTTTGGTATGGGTAAAATGCCAACTGTTTAAATTATATTTTTTCGAGTCTAGAGCTGTTTATTAGATATGTATATGCGAAAATAAACTGATGAAAGTGGAAAAATATTTTCAAGGTAATTATGTAAGAAATGAAAGGTATTTTCAGTATATAAACATTAAATGTTGGTTGGCTTATTTTTAGGCAATGTATGAATTTTACTACTAAATTGTGTGGCATGAGAATCTGTGCAAATTATATGTTAAATGTATGAGATGCAGGCTAAGTAAGTAAAGTAATGAGAATAAAATATGATATGGACAATGTTGCCTGTGTATGTTAAATGCAACCATATAAAGGTACGACAGTTGAAAGTCGGGTTAGCAGATCTAGCTCATTTTTATGTGGACTAACTGATGACAGTTCAAAGGAGTTGTGTTAGATTCTAGCGCATTTTTATGTGGACTAACAAATGACGGCTAAAGAGCGGTTGTAGTACAAATGAATGAAATGAAAATGTTATGAAATGAAATGACAAAGAATGACAATGCAATGAAATGAAATGTGAAATGTGAATGATACAAATGGGAAAGAGTCACTTAAAGTGAACACAAGGAAATGTTAAGTTATGAACATAAAAGAATGTGAATGATTGAATAACGATGGAAATAATGATGTATTATGATGTTAGAAGTATCTATGTACGTAGAACATGTTACGATTGGGCGAGACATACTCTTCGCTTAAGGGCTTGCTGAGTAAAGCGAGTGCACTAGTAGTTTCAGATGTGGCAGTAGCTGTATAACGCGCTAGGGCAGAGGGAACCTACTTGTATAGGCGGGTAGAATTCCCTATCCTTAGGACCTTTACCGGTAAACTATTGTTGAATGCGTGAGTGCGAGATTAATTTATCACTTGACGGCTTACTGAGTAAGATGAGTGCCCTGGTACGCTTTAACTGCAACCTTTGGGTTGCCTAAATATCAGAGCAGAGGGGTGCTACTTGTATGGGCGGGTAATCACCCCTATCCTCGGGTAATCTCGTGGGTTAAACATTTGCATGTGTTTGATTAGGTTCAGGGAATGATTTTAGAAATTATGTTAACGATTTTCAAATGTTAAATTTTATATTGTTATATAAACTCATGTTAGCCACACACTGTTTTAATATATTGTTTCTTCCCTTACTGAGATGTATCTCACCTGAATATGAAATTATCTTTTTTAGGAGTTCCTCGAGATCGAGCTTAGAGAGCCCGAGATTTTATAGCATTTTTGGTAAATAGAAAGAGAAAATGGAATATTTTTATGTAATTTTGATATGTATATTTTATGTTTTATGATTTATGTTTTAAGTTTTATAAGAATTTTGAAGACATGTATATATTTGAATACAGGTGGATAATCAATTTATTATGGTTGGTAATTAGAATTAGTAAACTCTGGTATTATGTTATATGGAGATTATGGTTATGTTTTTCGCTGCGTATATTATGGGTTATGGATTATTAGGGATTTTATCAGGTATAACGCGCCAAACCGGGTTTAAGGGTTCGGGGCGTTACATAATGGTATCAAAGCCAACACCCAGTCGGAAGTGAGATGAGATTCACATCGCCTAGGTTTAGAAATGTGGGTTCCCAACGAGAACGTTACGTTCTATAAGTGGGGGAGAATGTGATACCCAATGGATGAAAGACTTAAAAGACTAGATGTTACTACCCATATCAATAAGGTGTACCTTTCTTTTCGGGAGTTTTTTCATAAGAACTTCACAATTAAGCGTGCCTGACTTGGAGCAATCTTGGGATGGGTGACCTCCTGGGAAGTTTTCCCAAGAAGTGTGTGAGTGAAGACAAAACACACTAAAAAGGATACGTGTTAGTCTGTAAGGTCAGTCATTAGTCCGATAAGACCTGTCCCCTGTTGTCTAGTCTAAGTAGAGGAGGAGAGATGTAGTGCTCCCTGGCAGACCCAGGTTGGGGAGTTACAAAGAATGATTACCACTTTGTTTGTGTGTGTGTGTGTGTGTGTGTGTGTTGTGTGTGTGTGCACGCACATTAAACAAAAGAAAAAAAGAAAAGGAAGAAAAAAAGTTCTCTTTTTTATCATCCAATGAAATATCGACGTACAAAGGCTTCAAAAGATAAGGTTAAAACCCCTAATATACTTTTATTTAAAAGTATATTAAAATGAGGGCTTGATTTGATTTGAAATCAAGGATTAATAGACGAGCTCCATTCATAATTGAAATATAAGCTCTACTCATAAAATGATATATGAGTTCTACTTATAATTGACATATGAGCTCTAAGGAGTAGTGTCACGCCCTGAACCCGCGGATGGGTCTCAAGTGTGAATATAGTAACCTAACATGTCTTTGTATCATTTAAAACATACATGATCCTATACTAAATGAGGGTCCGACCCCGTGGGGTACACGTAAACCCTATATGCAATTACATACATATTCATACACATCAAATATGAAGCGAAAATGTTCTTTCTATACATACATCATACCATACTAGAGTCTATACAAAACTGGAATATATGTTCACAAAATACAATGTATACCCCGGGTGTCTACAAAACCCAATACTAACAACCCAGTTACAAAACCCATACTTACACAGGTACTAAACGTAGTTAACCGACACCCACACTTCCGGACGCTAGGATGCTAGTTTCAGCTACCCAAAGGACCTAAAAAACATTTGTATATTTGGGGTGAGACACCTCTTAGCAAGGAAGAAAGTAGGTTATATTAGTGTGTGGCATACAAGTATTATTTCAACATAAAACATAACACAATACAGTTCCAGTATTTTCATAATTCAGTTCCAGTACATACGATACCAAATATACGGTCAGTGTCATCACACTCAAGCACACAATACCCTACAATAACCGAAGCCTCACAGCGATACCGTTGCCAGTACGGTGTCCACTCACACCCATCGGTGACCAGTTGGAACAAATTGGTGATATTTCACACCCTTGGATATAGAGCCGGACATTCTCACCCACGGTAATTAACTGAGACATGGCGGCAGCGTACAGTAATTAGCCAACCATAGCTGTTTTACGAAACCTGGAACAATTTTAGGACTCATGTTCTCATACTCATCAACGTACGATAATTAGCTACCCCTAACTGTTTTACAAAACCTAAAACATTTTACATATAACAGGTCATTCCACACTTATTTGAGCATACACAAATCATATCGTTTTTAGTTCGAGAAACACAATTTAATACAAATACAGGTACCGTCATCTCAATACTACAGTTTTATACAACATATGATTTCCAACAGAAATAGAGATGATACCCGAAATTCCCAATTTTCCCAAAAACTATAACCTAAAAATCCCTCATTTTCACCCAAAAGATTTTCCCAAATAAGTAGCCAAAACATACATATGATCGTAAACTACAGGTTTACTGATTCCGATTTCAAAAATAACTGATATAAACAGAATCTCCTTACCTTTTCCCGAATATCAAAATACGAACTCTACGGCTCCAAAACTACGAACCGAGTTCCCAAAACCTAAACATCTAAGAACTATACTTCACTATAATTCTTACTACTACATATATACCGAAACGAAACTGAAATTAGACCCTTACCTCGGTTTTGGGTCAAAACCCAAAAATCCTAGAAATGAATTTCTGGTCCATTATAAACGTAGAGATTTCCCTCCTAATCAACGTGGTAGCATCGAATCGTTAATTCCAGCAACTAACGGCCTGAAATCCTAGAGAGAGAGAGAGAGAGAGTTTTAGCTTTCTTAGCAATGAAGCAACAAAATATCCTATTTATAGACACTTGAGCTGGTCCAATTCATCGATGAGACGGCACTTTCATCGACAAATCATCCACACATTTCGTCGATGAACCGACACCTTCGGTGACGAACCCTATTCCGATATTTTACAACACATTCGGTATCTCTTCATCGACAAGGGTCTGAATTTCAGCGACAAAGAGTATAAGGGCCTTTGTTGACGAGAACAATGGCTTCATTGATGAAGCCTACAAAATTTGCCTTTTTACCCTTTCTCATTTAGTCAGTCTACATATCTCGGGTCGGGTTCTTACAAGTAGCCCTATGGGGCCATGAAGACCAACCTCTAACTAATTGCTTTACAAGACTATAATGAATGAACCCTTGTCAACCCCAGAATCTGAGAGTTACAATACAATCCCCAAACAATAAACCTAAAGAAAGAACAAAGACTATAATTTACAAGACACAAATGATTGAAAAAATGGAATTGTCTGTGGCGACCTACTTAATTTCCATATTTTTTTTCCTTTTATTATAAAAAAAATATCATATATCCAGCATATCATAATCCACCTGGACCCGTGGGTACCAGGGATAAGACAAAACCATATAACGGAAGCCTAAACAGTAGAAAACATAAATCCATGTACATACCTTTATATCATTTAATACAATACCAGAGTTTAATCTATCCATATTACACATCCCAAAATAACCAAAAATCAATCGTAGGGCCGATACCTAAAAACCCAACATCAGACCCTAGCAAACGACTTACTCTTCAGAAAGGGCAGGTCAACTATATCTACCTCAGCGGAGCTTTATCCGCTTTGCTATCCGGGGCTCCTGAAAAGTTCATGAAATTTTGGGGTGTGACACCTCTCAGTAAGGGAAATAAACTAATACTAGTGTGTGACAACATAAGTATTCCGTATTATATATATACCATATAGAACATATTTAATAAATTGTTATGTCATATCTGGGAAAACATACATATCATCGTAGCATGGCAGAACATACTGCATTTTCATAAATGTATATCATCTCATAATAATAATAATAATACAAAAACATTCTTGGTAGATTAGCTGGTTGTTGTCATGTATTAGCCCCACATGACTGGGTTGTGTGGCCCGAAGGCGAGACCTAACAATGGTTGGCCGACCACTGCCAAGTCAAAAGTACAGTCTGTAAGTCTGATAGGTCTGCTAGACCTGGTCCGTACACCAGGGGCACTCACACACTTCTTAAAAACCACAACGACCATCCAATCTCACATCAGTCCGTACAGCAGCGTTAACACAAATATCATGATCACAATAACCGTGGACACATAGCAGTAGTACCATGCAAGTGCTAGCCTAGACCAAGCCAACCAAGTTCTGATATCATATAACATATACTGAAACTATGATACATAGATATTTCATATCATTAATTATCAAAACAATCATATCATTTTGTATATATACGTATATTATGAAAATCATTGGCCCGTACATACGTATTTCACATTTTACCATAGCTCAGCCCGTATGCTGGCAAATCATATCCATAGCACAGCCCGTACACTGGAAAATCATACACATAGCTCGACTCGTACGCCGGCAAATCATATACATAGCTCAGTTTGTACGCTGGCGAATCATATCCATAGCTCAGCCCATACGCCGGAAAATCACATAGCTCAGTCCGTACGCCGACAAAACAAATCAAAATCTCGGCCCACACACCGGTTTTCCATTATAAAAATTCGTATCATTAATAATACATTCCCAGAAAACAGTATTTCGTAACAATTTCTACTCATGCCACACGAAACAGGTTTTTCATATATTTAACATACCATCATTTTCAGTAATATTTTCTAAATATAAATCATATATAAATATATTTATTTTCCTAAAATCAAATGCTATGATAATATACATAATTTTCATAAAATTACTAGCTTAATTTATCCCCTTACCTGATTCTTGAAAAGCCCATAAGAGAAATACTCCTTTACCCGCAGGGTTCCCCGTTCAACACCCTGAAAACGGAATTTCCTAGAACTAAAGTTCAATATTTCTACGTGTACTACACTTTCTACAACTTTCAAATAACCAAATACTGAGTAGAAAGTCTTACCCTGGATTTGGGATGGTTTCCAACTCAGCCCCATCAACGATCTGCTCCGAAAAATTTGTAGAGAACTTTCCCAAGAGCATCGTGGTGGCTTCAGATCGTCGAACTGGCGGAAATCTGACCAAAAAACTTAGAGAGAAGGAGGAGAAACCGAAGGATGAGAGAGAGAGAGAGAGAGAGAGAGAGAGATTCTACGCAAGAAAATGAACTGAAAAATCACATTTAACCCTATTTATACTACATGATTCGTCGACGAGCCACGTCACCTTGTCGACGAGTCCTGTAAAAATTTCATCAACGAACCTCAACCCTCGTCGACGAATTTCAGCCTTCCAAAAATCCTCTCTCGGTATCTTCTCGTCGACGAGATCCTGAAGAACCCTCATCGACGAAGCCCCTGTGTTCACCGACGAGGCGTGGAAAATTTCTCAGGATTATCCCATCAAAAATACAACGTCGTCGACGAAGTCGACCGCCTTCTTTTGTTCCTATTTCCATTTCCCTTTATTTTTATTATTTAAATACCATTATTCTTTGGGTCGTTACAGTCATCTTCATTTTTTTAAAAGGGAAAATGAAGGGAAAACCCCTAAGAAATCTAAAAATAAGAAATTTACAAATTAAAGAAAGGATTTGGGAGTACACTTATGCATAGGGAAGGTGATAGGCTAATCATTCTAAAGGAGATTGATTAGCCAACACCCCCTATTGACACTCGTACTAAGAATGATTACCGCTTTGTTTGTGTGTGTGTGCGTGCGCGCGCGCCTTAAACAAAAGAAAAAAAGAAAAGGAAGAAAAAAAGTTTTCCCTTTTTTATCATCCAATGAAATATTGACATACAAAGGCTTCAAACGATAAGGTTAAAGCCCCTAATATACTTTTGTTTAAAAAAAAAAAAAAAGGTTGGCCTCAAGAAACCTTAAATTTTGAAAATAAAAATAATGGAGAAAGTGGAAAACGGATGAAAAAGCTTTGTTTGATTGCAATCGATGATTCAAAGATGATCAAATCTCAAAAACTAAATTATTATAAAAAATGGAAAATGGAGAAAATTTGGGTTGCCATCAAATTCAAGATGAGCTTCGACTTGACTAAAGAAGATGGTTGGATTTTGAAACTAGTGTTTTTTTTTTTTTAAATGGATCGATGTAATAATAAAAATTGATTACCAACCAAATAAAATGAGGGCTTGATTTGATTTGAAATCAAGGATTGAAAGTGGCTAGAATTGAAATATCTTGATTAAAATCATGGATTGAATTATTTGATGCAAAAATCTATTGATTAGAATTAGGGATTAATAGTGATTGAAAGTTTGAAATCCATAATTGAAATCAGGAGTTTATTGTGATTGATGTGAAAATCACTTACTGAATCAAAAATTAATGGTGATGAAGATTTTTAATCCATGATTAAAATCATGCTCTTAAAGGTGATTGAGTTGAAAATCCCATAATTGAAATAAGAAATTTATGGTGATAGAGATTTTAAAATCCAAGATTAAAATTAGAGATTTTAATGGTGATCAAGTGAAAAATCCCCTATTTGAAATCAGGAATTTATGGAGATGAAGTTTTCAAATCCAAGATTAAAATCAAAGATTTAATTGTGATTGAGTGGAAAATCCCCTAACTGAACTCAGGAATTTATGGTGATGGAAGTTTCAAATCCAAGATTAAAATCAAAGATTTAATGGTAATTGAATGGAAAATTCCTTTATTGAAGTTTGAGATTTAATGTTGATTGGGAGAGAATCTGTTAATTGAAATCCCCCATTGGTGGTGATTAGGAAGACTTATGATTTGCATTCAATCAAAAGGATATATTTTTTTAAGAAAAATAATATTCAATTTGATACTACTTACTCTTTGTAAACTGATGGTTCAGGTGTTGGATCGTTGAACAAGCGAAAGGGTATTTTTCACTTGAGAGGTAACTCCACCTAAGTAAAGGAAAGAGGCGACTTTGCTTAGTGACGGAGTGGGGTTCTCCGCCCAAACAAAGGAGAGAGGTAACTCCACCTATGTAAAGGAGAGAGACAACTCTGCCTATTGAAGGAGGGTTTGTAAAAGGCATCTCCACCTACTAAAAGAGAGAGGTTTCTCTTCCTATTGAAGGAAGTATAGTGAATCCTCGTAGCAGGTTGCTTGAGGCAAAGACATAGGCACGATTTCCTAAACCTTCTAAGAAATATGTGTCACTCTCAACCTTATCTCTTTTATATTTCTAAGCATATTTATCTCGAAATATATCTGCTGTGAATGTTGAAAATATTTTACTTTGATTTTTGAATGTTGTGAATGATTTGAATATTCTTACTAACATCTGCAGTAGTTACTAAGATTATGTTGATTTATTCTACTGGGAATGTTATTGTGATTGGTATAAATCTGTTGGGAATGATATTGTGATTGGTATATCACTTATTCAAGATATAATATAAACTATCTCGTGGATTGAGAATTTTTTGAGTGATATTGATTTGTTATAAAAATTGTTAATATTGTGTAGTCTAATTTAATATTTAAATCATAGCATAAACATGTTTATATTCAAAGCATATTTTGATATACTTATTTGTTGAAGAACACTGCTGTTAAGAAGTTAGATTGTGTGTGAAATAATAGTTTTTTTTTTTTTTTAAAGATTGATTAAAGCTTCCATGATAAATATTTAAATACCCAAGTCACCCCTTCTCTTGGGATCACACCTCGAGCTTCAATTGGTATCAGAGTCAGGTTGCAACAAATCCTAACAATTAGTTGCATAAAAATCTAAATGGCAAACCTAGGTGTCCCCATTTGGTGAAGGTCAATCCTCCACAAGGCCTCCAACATTTTGCAGTGTTAACTACAATTAGGAGTTATCCACACCATGAGGGGTCATCTGCTCATGCTGGTGTTGTGTCAGGCACCCCACTTGTGCCAAACACAAATACTATAACTATTGCTATTGAATATATAAGAAACTAAAGTAATATAAAAACTAATAATAAAATACTAAAAAGAACAAGACAAGAAATTAACGAGGTTCGGTATAAAATTACCTATGTCCTTAGGCGCCGACGATCAATCCACTACTTCTTGATAAAGTACAACTTTGAGGTGTGTTTTACAAATGAAGAGTTGAGCTCTTTATAGAGTTTCAACCTCAAGTCCAAAAAACACTTCTCTCCAATGTGGGACAAATAATACAAAAAATTCAAAACAACTTTTTATACTAATGTGGAATTATTCCACCAATATGGGACGAAAAATAACAAATCTCCACCTTGACAATAAATTAAACAAATTTTTCAGTCACCAACATTTTCTAGAGTTCCACATCATCGACGCCTTCAAAAAATATTCAGACTTGCAGGATATTGATCAAGTCCAAACAATGTTTGAACTTGACTGTTGTCACAATCTTGGTTAACATATCTGCGGGATTTTCAGTTGTAGCAATCTTCTGAAGAAGTATCTTGCCTCCATCAATAATATCCCGCAAAAAATGAAACCGAACGTCGATATGCTTCGTTTGTGCATGATAGAATTGGTTCTTTGCCAATTGAATAGCACTCTGGCTATCACAAAACACAACAATGTACTTCTACACAACTCCCAAATTTTCAAGTAAATCCTACAACCAAATAGCTTCCTTAACAGCCTCAAAAGCTGCCATGTACTCTGCTTCTGTTGTCAACAAGGCAATGGTAGACTATAAGGTAGACCTCCAACTCAGTGGACCATTAGCAAATATAAAAACATATCAAGTAGTTGATCGACGTTTATCCAAATCACTTGCAAAATCAAAATCCACATATCCAACAACACGTTGATCAATAATATTATTTTTCTCAAATACTATACCAACATCAATTGTATTCATAATATATCTCAAAATCCAATTCACAGCTTGCCAATATCCTTTACCCTGATCATGCATATACCTGATCACCATACTAACAACTTGTGAAATATCAGGTCTAGTACAAACCATTGCATACATCAGACTACCAATAGCACTTGCATAAGGAACCTATGACATATACCTACGTTCCTCATCTGATTTAGGAGATAAAGCTGCACTAAGTTTAAAATGAGGAGTAAGAGGAGTGCTTACTGGTTTTCACTGCTCAGACATGCCAAAACTCTATACTACCTTCTTCAAATGTTGTTTCTGAGACAAACTAACTCTTCCTATCATTATGTCTCTGCGAATCTCCATGCCAAGTATTTTCTTTGCTTTACCAAGAACTTTCATCTCAAACTCTTGATTTAACTTACTTTTCAACTTGTTAATTTCTTCCCTATTCTTTGAAGCTATCAACATACCAGAGTAAATATATAAAAGGTCCATTTTGTAGTCTGCGAAAATAAACACAATGATCATGTTTATTTCTGATGTACTTCTGACCCATCATAAACTGATAAAATTGTTCGTACCACTATCTTGGAGACTATTTTAAACCATACAATGATTTACCCAGTTTACATACCCAATTTTCTTTTCCAGCAACCTGAAATCCTTCTGGCTGAGTCATATAGATTTCCTCTTCCAAATCACCATGTAAAAATGCAGTTTTTACATCGAGTTGAACTAGTTCAAGATCAAATTATGCTACCAAAGCCGAAAAAATTTGAATGGAAGAATGTTTAACAACTGGAGAAAATACCTCATTATAATCAATGTCTTCCTTCTGTGCATAGCCCTCAGCTACCAATCTACCTTTGAAGCAAACATTATTTGCATCAGGAAATTCTTCTTTCTTTACATAAAACCATTTGCAACCAATTGCTTTCTTACCCTTGGGCAGTTGGGCTAGCTCCCAAGTTTAATTCTGATGAAGAGACTGCATTTCTTCATCCATTGCTCTTTTCCACTTGTCTGATTGAGAGTTCCTTATTGCTTCTCTGAAAGTGTAAGGAACATTATCATCCACAACTAGAAGTGCATAGGCCACCATATTAGTATACCGAGCAGGTTTTCGAATTTCTCATCTTGGCCTCTAAGAAACAATAGATTCTTGTTGCTGTGAAGATTCTCAAATTGAAATCTTCTCTTCTTGTAAACTATTCGCCACCGTAACTGGAGAGTTATCTTATGTAGTCTCATTTCTCACTAGGCTTCTCAAAATTGTCTCAACCTCCACCTGTTGTTGAGTACCACTGGTCTTCTCTTCAACTCATGACTCCTTTCGTATTGTTTTCTTCATCATCGCTAGTTCAACAAAAGTCACATCCCTACTTAAAATCATTTTTTTTGTCTCTAAACACCAAAGAAGGTATCCTTTGACTCATGCACTTATGCCTAAGAATATTGCTTTCTTGACTCTTGGATCTAACTTAGATTCTTTAACATGATAATAATCCATAGTACCAAATACATGTAAAGAATCATAATCACTAGCAAGCATTCTAAACCATACTTCATAGGGTGTTTTTCCCCCTATTGTAGATGATGGTAGACGATTGATGAGATGACACGCATATCTATCAACCTCAGCCCAAAACCTTTTGTCTAACCTAGCAGTAGACAATGTACATCGAACTTTCTCCAGCAAAGTCTGATTCATGCGCTCTGCCACCCCATTCTACTGTGGTGTATCTCAAACTGTGAAGTGTCGAGCAATAACTTCATCCTGACATACCTTTATAAATGGGTTACTCGTGTATTCACCACCATTATCTGATCTGAGCCGTTTAATCTTTCTGCCAGTTTGAGTTTCAACTAATTTTTTCCACTTAAGAAAAATATCACACACTTCATTTTTATGCTTCTTAGAATACACCCAAAGTCTTCTGGAAAAATCATCAACAAAAGTGACAAAATAATGCATACCACCCAACGAAACTATTTTTTTTGGGCCCCCATACATCTGTATGGATGTAGTCTAAAATACCTTTAGTCTGGTGGATTGCAGTGTCAAATTTCACTCTAGTCTATTTTCCCATAATGCAATGCTCACAAAATTCAAGTTTGCACACCTTTGCACCCTTTAACAAACCTCACTTAGCCAATTGTTGTAAAGATTTTTCTCCTACATGTGCTAATCACATATGCCATAACCTGGTTGTATCTGAACCTGCATCTTTCTCAGAAACAACAGCTACTGAGCCAATAATTGTACTACCTTGTAAATAATACAAGTTATTCTTCCTAATTCCTTTCATCACCACCAACGCACCTGATTTAATCTTTAAGGTTCCATCTTTTAAAGTGATAGTGAACCCTTTTGATTCTAAGGCACCCAATGAAATCAGATTCTTCTTTAGGCTTAGAACATACCTAACATCAGTCAAGGCCTTAATAGTTCCATCTTGACATTTCAACTATAATGATCCTATTCCAGTTGTTTTACAAGTATTATCATTTCCCACAAAAACAACCCCACCATGTAATTCTTCAAAATTAAAAAAACCATTCCCTATTGGGACACATATGATAGGAACAACCAGAATCCAAAATCCACTCACCAAAATAATGTGCAAAGATGTTCCAACAAGAGAAAAATCTGACTCACTTCCATCATCATTGGCTATATTGGCATTAGAATGTGCTTTGCCCTTATTCTTCTACTGTAATTTAGGGCAATTTTTCTGCTAATGCCCTCTCTCACAACAAAAGTCGCATTCATCTTTAGCAGGTCTCCCACAAGATTTACTCCTCCCATGAGATTTACTCTTCCTTCCAGTCATACGACTCTGAGAACGTCCCCTTATTATTAGTGCTTCTGCTGTTTCCTTGTGGACCCTCTAATCCTTCTTTATGCATTCAATACTAATCAATGCAATACAAACAGCATCATAAGTAACTTTAACTTTCCCATACAATAAAGTGATGGTCAAATGTTCATACTCATCACGGAGAGAATTCAGCAATAATATGGCTTTATCCTCATCTTTCACCTTTTCATCCAAATTTAACAAATCGGCCAAAATTCTATTGAAAGCATTTATGTGGTCATTAATCAAAATACCTGGCTGATATTGGAAGCGAAACAATTTCTTTTTCAAATAGAGCCAATTTTCCAGACTCTTGGTCATAAATGTATCTTCCAATGTCTTCCACAATTCTTTGCAGATGTCTCCCTTATAACACAATATTTCTGATTTTTAGCGAGACACAGACGAATCGTACCACATGCCTAACGATTGATCTTTTCCCAATCTCTATCACCCATATCTACTAGTTTATCATCCAAAGCAATATCTAGTTCTTGCTGATACAAGATGTCCATCACCTCACATTGCCATATACTAAAATTATTGGTACCATCAAATTTCTCCACCTCAAACCAAGCATTAGCGATGATGATGTCGAAGCCAAAGGGGTTGGAGTTCGTGTGGACAGAGTTTCTTCTACTACTGCACTAGTTTCTGCCATTTTCTATATAATCAATAGCAACCAACAAAGCAAAAGGCCTAGGATGAATAGTACGTACCAACTCTGTCTACTATGTTTTATCCTATGAAATTCCATTTTGACCAGGCAGACCTCCAGGGAGCGACTGAGCCGCAATGGTCTCTGAGCAATCACTTAGACAAGGTCTTTCTTAGGCATCAAACGTGGAATCAAGGATCCTAACAGAGGAACACCTCCGTATCGACAATATTCAACCTAGCTCTGATACCAATTGTTGTGTCGGGCACCCCACTTGTGCCAAACATCAATACTACAACTATTGCTATTCAATATATAAGAAACTAAAGTAATGTAGAAACTAATAATAAAATAGTAAAAAGAACAAGACAAGAAATTAATGAGGTTCGGTCTAGAATTACCTACGTCCTCGGGCGCCGATAATCAATTCACTACTTCTTGACAAAATACAACTTTGAGGTGTTTTTAACAAATGAAGAGTTGAGCTCTTTATATAGCTTCAACTTCAAGTCCAAAAAATGCTTCTCTCCAATGTGGGACAAATAATACAAAAAATTGAAAACAACTTTTTATACTAATGTGAAACTATTCTACCAATGTGGAACAAAAAACAATAGCTGGTCCAGCTACTACTCCTTCTGATTATGCCTCCAACCTAGGAACTCTCCATAATCTTCATCAGTATATGGACTTCAGATTTGAAACTATGCAAGATATTCACTCTAACTTCAATTCCTTTAATCAAAGCCTTATAAGGATTGAAAGCAATATGGGTAGTGCTTCCTCGTCTAAAGGGAAAGCACCCATGGAAGCAAGCTTGAGTGAAGAGGACAAAGAAGAGGATAAAGATGATGATGAGGAGGATGAGAGCTCATCCAGTGGAGATCCTATTGATGAGGACTAGATAAGATTTTTGCTAGTTATTCGAGAGAGATATCTTTGAAACTTTTTGTGACTATTTGTACTTTGATTGTACTTATTTTGTTTCTTGTTCAGTTGAAAGTAGCTTCGTAATGTATGATTACTGATATTAATATATATATATATATATGATTGGTTAGCAACCATTATGAATTCTATGTTGAAATGTTGACTGTGTATGCATGTTGATTGCTGAATGTTGGTTGTGATGTAATGTTGAATGTTGACAAACTTCTCCTTGTTAATGTATACTTCTCACGTATTGTTGGTGATCATATCTTTGTGAACTGCATGCTGGTTATTGCCAAACATATGTTTGCTCTTGCTGTCCATTTGCATAGTTGTATTATAATACTGAATTTTTGTTGAGATTTTTTTGCAGATGTCCAAAGGGGAAGAATAATAAGAAAACTAAGTGTTAAAATAATACTGTTTATTTCTATGTCAAAAAGGGGAAAACATTTTGACCATAATGCAAAAATTATTTATAAAATACCCTTCTGAATTCTAAGTAAAAAGGGGGAGGATTCTAACTTAGTATGAAGCATAATACATTTTGAAAGATAATCAAAATTGAGTTTAAATGCCATTAAATTAAAAAATTTTAAGTCATAATCTCAATATGCCTAGCTATTTTACATTGCTTATTATTACATTTATGCATATTGCAAGGGAAAGTCTTATCAAGGCTACTACACTTTACTCCTTATTTTTCATCATCAAAAAAGGGGAGATTGTTGGCCTAACTAGGCTTAATCTCGTTTTGTTAATGACAAACCAAGACATTTAATTGTGCTATCAAGTGTATTTACAGGTAGTACTATATAAAAGTACAATATAAGATGCATAATGGAATGTCATAAAGAACACAAGTAAATGAAAGATGGTTATTGGAGGAAAGCTTAGATGAAGACCAAGCTTAAAGACATGAAGACCTAAATAGCTTATCATGTGTATTGTAAAAAAGGTTTCATGTAAATACGTCTTATTTGGTTTTTGTTATGAAGCTCTTAGGTTATATATTTGAACCCTAGATACCTTTTAAAGACTTGGAAATATATTTTTACAAAGTCCAAATGTTATTTAAAACGGTTAAAAATCATTTTTGGAATCAAAATTTAAAGGAATATTGAATTTCAGGATGTTCGGGCACTTGAGGCTAATGCTCAGTTAACCGAATGCAGGAGTCTGTACAAACTGGTCTTGTAATGCCCCAACTTGGGTCTGTCAGGGAGCACTGCGTCTCTCCTCTTCCACCTAGACCAGACAATAGAGGCAGGCCTTATTGGACTAATGATTGGCCCCATAAACCAACACGTTTCCTTTTAGTGTGTTTTGTTCTCACTCACACACTTTCTGAGAAGACTCCCTAGAAGGTCACCCACCCAAGATTACTCCAAGTCAGGCTCGCTTAACCATGTAGTTCTTTGTGGGAAGGCTCCTGAAAAGAAAGGTGCACCTTGTTGATATGGGTGGTAACATCTAATCCTTTTAAGCCTTTCTTCCACAGGGTATCACATTCGCCCCCACTTACAGAACACAACATCCTCGTTGCAAACCTACATTTCCCAACCTAGGCGATGTGAATCTCATCACACTTATGGCTAGGTAATCAGCTCTGACACCATTTTATAATGCCCTAACTTGGGTCTGCCAAGGAGCACTACGTCTCTCCTCCTCCACCTGGACCAGACAATAGGGGCAAGCCTTATCGGACTAATGACTAGTCCACAAATCAACACGTGTCTTTTTTAGTGTGTTTTGTCCTCACTCACACACTTTTTGAGAAAACTTCCCAGAAGGTCACCCATCCCAAGATTACTCCAAGCCAAGCACACTTAACCATGAAATTATTTATGAGAATGCTCCCGAAAAGAAAGGTGCACCTTATTGATATGGGTAGTAACATCTAATCCTTTTAAGCATTTCTCCTATGGGGTATCATAGGACTGGCTTCAGAGAGTTTGGGCGACCAAACCTCAGGTTCATTCGACCGAATGGCTACTGTCATTGTTAAAGTTTCAGGCAGTGTTAGTTCCGACAACCGAACCTCAAGTTCAATCGACCAAATGTGTTCGGATAACCGAACTTAGAGTTTAGTTGACCGAATGGCTACTTCTAATTTTGAAATTCATATTTAAATTGGTTTGGACAACTAAATTGTCTGTTTAGTCAACCGAAACGCTGCGATAAGTTTCACAAACGGCCTAAAATCTTTTCAATTCTCAAATACAATGTTACCAAAACATGCACAACGGCTATAATTCAAAAGATGATATAAATAGCTAATCCTAAACATGCTTTGGACGAGAGATTACACATATTGTTGAATACCAAGTATGATTCATTCCTTTTGCTGAACAATTTATGAGTTTTTTCTTCAAGTTTTTAGCTTTTCAAAACTAGAAAACCTAGCCTAATCGCTTTTGATTGTGTACTAATAGGAATGGTGTGATCCCAAGAGGGGTGAATTGGGTATTATAAATTTTTTTCTAGGTTCAATTCAAATCGCAAACAGTATTTCTCAACCTAGGTTCTTTCTAAGCAATATTAATTCCCCCAAATGATCAAGTATGCAAAAATTTAAAACATAATGGCATTATTAACAAATTAAATATTTGCATACATCCACCGCCTCATATCCCATTCAAATATAAGAGTTGTTGGAATTGGTGTATTCCCAATAGGGGGGTGAATTGGGTATTTAAAAATTTATTCCTAGGCTTATTCGAATCAGCAGCAATAATACACAACCTAGGGTCTGTCTATATAATCGTAAACTCAATAAACACATGTACAACATATAATGAATAAAGCATACAACATATGTAATGACCTGCTTATTTTACCAATTTTTTTTTCCATAACAACAAAACTAGTATAATAAACCCCACAGATCATAATCAACCTAAATCCGTGGGTACCAGGGATACAACAGAGATACCATACGGAAGCCTAAGCAGCAAGAAACATAAAATTATATACATCTTATAATTCCACTCAACATAATTCTAGAGTTACTACATTCATCATTTACAACCCAAAACAGTCAAAAAAGGCAATCCTAGGGTCTTCGCCCAAAATCCATTTGACCCTATCAAAACACTTACCCTTCAGAAAGGGCATATCAGCTGTAACTACCTCTGCAAAGCCTTATCTGCTCTCCTATATAGGGCCCCTGAAATGTTCATATAATTTGGGGTGAGACACCTCTCAGTAAAGGAAATAAACTAAAACCAGTGTGTGGCAACATGAGTTTTTCTGTGTTATACATAAAAGCATACATAAGCATATTTAGTAAAACTGTCTATATCATTTCCGGAAAAAAAACATGTATAATCATAGCATAGCAGAACATATTGGTTTTCCATAAGCATAATTCATCTCATATAATAATAATACAAGAACCACCCTGGAAGGTTAGTTGGCTGGTGTCATGTCTTACCCCCACATGACTGGGTTGTGTGACCCGAAGGGGGGACCTAACAATGGGTGGTCGACCACTGCCAAGTCAAAATAAATGTTTGTAAGTACAATGGGCCTGCCAAACCCGGTTTGTACACTAAGGGTGCCAACACTTCAATAAACCACATCAACTATCCGTCCTCATGCTGCCTCGTACGACAGCGATAACACGATATCATGATGATCATGAACACATAGCTACGGTACCATGCAAGTGCAAGCCTAAACGAAGCCAACCAGGTTTTGATAACATATAACATATTCCAAATTGTGATACATTGCTATTCCATAATAATAATTGTCAATTTAATATCATCATATCACATTTCATATACAATGTGAAAATCATCAGCCCGTATGCCAAAATTTCATATTTTATTAGTCACGGACCCGTATGCTGGCTCATTCACGGCCCGTATGTCGTATCACATATCAAATAAGAGACTCGACCTGTACGCCGACTCATTCACGGCCCGTACGCCGTATTACATATCAAATAAAACTCTCAGCCCAAACGCCGATTTATCATTATAAACTCTGTATCATTTAACATTTTCCCAAAAAATAATAATTCATAATAAATTCTACTCATGCCACACATAATGGATATTATGTCTATTCAGAACATATCGTCATTTACAGCAGTATTTCCTAACATAACACACACACACACACACACACACACACACACATATATATATATATATATATATATATGTATTCCTGAAATCAAATGCTATAAAATTATACATATATTTTCATAAAACAACTAACTTAGTTTATCCCCTTCCTGATTCCTGAAAAACCTCAGAGATAAATTGTCCTGCACCCGCAGGGTTCCCCGTTCAACACCCTAAAAATGATATTCCCCAGAACAAAAATTCAGTATTTCATTGCGTACTACATTTTCTACAACTGTAGGGAATGCCAAATACTGAATAAAAGTTTTACCCTGAATTTGAGATGAATTCCAACTTAGCCCCACCAACGATCCACTTCAGTAGGGTTGAAGAGAACTTTCTCAGAAGTATCGTGGTGGCCTCGGATTGTTGAACCAGCAAAAGATTGGCTCGAAATCCAAGAGAGAAGGAGGGAAAACCGAAAGGAGAGAGAAAGAAAATTCATGTGGCCAAAATCAGCTAAAAAATCGCGTTTAGGGCTACTTATACACTGGCCTTCGTCGACGAGCCACGTCACCTCATCAACAAGGTCAAGAAGGACGTTCGGTGACAAACATCTGCTTCTCAATGACGAAATTCATAGATGGGAACATAGCCTCTCAGTATTTTCTCATCGACGAAGCACACCCTCGTCGACGAGCCCAATATGTCACGTCGTCGACGAACATGAATTTAATTTTTTTTTCTTCTCTCTCTTTATTATTTAAGTACCATAATTCTTTGGGTCACTACAACATACATGTGCTGAAAATGAAACTATAGAAAATAAATTGCAAAAATATAAAGTACACGCACAATATGTTATCGGGGTTCGGCCAATACTGCCTACGTCCCCACCTTAGCTTGCAAGTCTGATGATTCCACTAATGCTCACTTAACAGGTGGAGCGGCACCGGTTACAACACCAGGTCAAATTACCAGGGCTGACCACAACCTTTACAACCAATCCTTATGGGCTAGATCAACACCCCCTTAGGCCACGCCCGGAATATAATAGATAATCAATATAATTTTGTGTAGAAATGAAGATGCTTCTAACACAAGTAGATTTATACCGATACGCACAAGTAATAACCAATGTACTTCAATATGATAGGAAATATAAGCTCAATGAAGATATATGAAACTACTCTCGATAGAATGTCAATAAGCAATCAAAGTGTGAGAGTGAGTTTAGTAAAGTTTCTTTAAAACAAATTATATAAATATATCAACCACAAATAAGGTTTTAAAGATTTTCAAGAGTATAATCAAATATCTCAAAAAGGATTTCCAAAAGTTTAAGCACAAGAGATATTTAGCAAACAAGTTTGTCAAAAATATTTTCTACAAAACACAAAACAAGCTCAAGAGTCTTGCAATAAAAATGCAAAGACTCGCAAGCTAATAAAAGTTTCCCCACAAAAAGGATTTATAAATTAAATCTATAAGAAAAAACTTTTTTTCTTAACTCTCAATAAAATCAGCAAGCAATCACAATGAGAGTATAAGCTTATATGTATAATCTCTAGAGACACTCACAAAGGATATCTTGCAAGAGGAATGGGTGAGAGTAGGTTTTTGAAGCTTGTATGAGAGAAATAGGTTTTTGAAATTTCAGAGAATATTTTTCTAATGATGTTTGCTAATCAGTTGCTAATCAAACGAAATGAGGGAGTATATAGACACTCCAAAAAATTATAACCGTTCGGGACTCATTCGGTATTTTTGAAAAAATTTAAGTGAGGTCAATTAAAAATAACCCCGATTTTACCTCGGTAAAAATTGGCAACCCGAGAGTTTTCGATCAACCATATTTGAAGTTCATTCTACCAGAGCACTAAGTTCGGTCGACCATAGCATTTTTGAACTAAGGTTTTGGTCAACCATGCATATTTAAGCAATCTTGGATCCTCTGAGGTTCAGTCAACCAGGATATGTTCAGTTGACCAAATTCAAAGGTTCGGTCAACTAAGTCATTTTTCAACTAGAAGTTTGATCGACTAGGGCATTGGGAATCAGCCACATGCCAATTTGGTCGACTATGCAGTGTAAGTTCATTTTAAAAGTGGTCGACCAAATGGTCAATAGTTGACCCTAGAAGGTTCGGTCGACCGAATAGTCTATGTTGGTTTGGGTTCGGTCGACCGAGCATATTAAAATTGTGCATTTAAGTCCAGATTTTGAATACTAATTTCCCCTGATAACATATATGAAAATGGGGACTTACTCTAAGTGTCTGTGCAAGGTCCTAGGGACTTTCTGAGGTCTTTTTAACTAAACACAAAAATCTAGTGTCGATCGACCAAAGGGTGGTCCCTAAGGTCATGTGGTTCCCTATGGTCTGTCTATAGTCATGTTGAGCTTATATTCCTACCATGCAATAATTATTACATACTGATATAAATTATTACAAACCCAAATATAATAAATGCATTTACAAATGAAGCACAAACAAGTTTTCTTCTTTTGCTCTTCATTTTCCCATTGAATATGTCAGGAGTATGATCTTTAAGTTCCTCAGGCTTCCATAAATCCACTCTCATGTGTGTGCTATATTGTAAACCTGCTCACAAACTAGATACACACATAAGATCCTTGTGTTTTGTTAGCATCAAAACCAAAGATCAGACTCAAAAAGTCAACAAGTGTGCATGTAAAGTGATTAAGCTATGAGTGCATACATACACGTGTGCAGCATATCCCATTTAATTTAAATGTGTATATGCAAATAATTATAACTATAAATGAACAAGCACACACGTGCGCACGCACACACAGACACACACGCAGAGAGAAAAGACATATAGGATTTTTTATCGAGGTTTGTACAAAACATCCTACATCCCCACCTTGGGCATACCCCCCAAGGATTCCACTATCCTTGCTCACTTAAAGAGGTGGAGCAGAAGTCGTTTACAACATCTCCTTACAGGGCGAGGAATACCCCAGCTATACTTACTGGGCGGACCCATAACCCAGCCATACTTTACGAGCGGTGCCAAGACCCTACTCAATTACCATACTAAGCCGAACTAGTCTCCCTTATGGGGCGGAGACTTCCCAGTTCAATTTACCGGGCTGAACCAAACCAGTCACCTTTACGAGCCAGAGACTCCCCAGCTCAATACACGTAAGCCAAATCGGTTCATAAAACAATTTCTGTACATAATACACGCTTCTAAATACAATCAGATATCTACACAGTAAAGCTTAAGAATGCACTCTCGTATGATATGAAATATAAGCTTAGTAGAGTAAGGGTGTTTTTCTCAAAATAATATTTTTCAATCTTTGAAAGATGATGTATATAATAAATACTCAAAGATTTGACCCTAATAAAATTTTCTTCCAAAAATATTTTTCAATAAAGAGTGTAGGAGAGCCTAGGGATTTTATTGTAAACAATTTTTGCATAAAAAATATATATTTGATCTTTGATTTTCATAATAATATGCAATGTGCATTTTCAAAGATCTAAAGCACCCAAGAGATTTTCCCTAAAAATGATATTCAAAAATATTATGGGGAGACCTGAAGAAATTATAATGATTAAATAATAAAGAGGGAGAAAATGAAATTAAAAAAGGGGTCACAGTAGGCTCTCGTCATGTTCATCGACGAAGAGGCTTATTGGGATTGTTGACGGGGACATGTGTCTCGTTGACGAGAAGATATCGAGAGACTATTTTCAATTCTGAATTTTGTCAATGAGGAATAGTCATTCGTCGATGAACTTCCATCGTGGCCTTGTCGACGAAGTGACGTGGCTTGTCGACGAGTGCATGTGTATAAATAGCCTAAACTCAAATTTTTCCGCAGAAATAAGAGCAAAAACCGTCTCTCTCTCTCTCTCTCTCTCTCTCTCTCTCTCTCTCTCTCTCTCTCTCTCTCTCTCCTGTTCGTCCCTTCCCCTTTCTCTATAAGATTTTGGGCCGGATTTTCGCCAGTTTGACGATCTGAGGCCACCACGACACTCCTGAGAGAGTTCTCTTCAAGTCTGCTAGAGTGGATCATTGGTGGGGTTAACTTGGATTTCATCTCAAATTCAAGATAAGACTTTTATTCAATATTTGGCTTTCCTACAATTGTAGGAAATGTAGTACTCAAAGAAATACTGTAGTTTTGTTCAGGGAGATATTGTTTTCAAGGAGTTGAACGGGGAACCTTGCGGGTGTAGGACTAGGCACTTTGGGGGCTTTTCAGTAGTCAGGTAAGGGAATAAATTAAAGTAGTAATTTTTCATGGAAATTATTATTATTTATTAGCAGATTTATGTTCAGAAAGCATGTATTAAATAAAAGTATTATTGAGAAAATATATATTTGGAAAAATGCTGCTGTTATACAAGAATGTATAGTTTAATATGAAATGTCAGGGAATATGATTTCAGAATAGAATGTATGATCTTATTTAGCATTGTGTGGCATGAATATTATTTTACGCATATCATATTATGTTAAGTCAACTTTACAATTAAAGCATGTTTCAGTAATTTTCAGAAATAACAAGATAATGCTGCACATTGTGATTTCAGAATACATGATAAGTAATACATTTATTCAAATGAGTATGTATGTTATGTTTGGTGCAAGGCCATGATTGATAGCCGGTACAAGACCGTGAATTATGCATGTTTTTGGCGCAAGGCCGCAGTTATGAATATATTCGGTGCAAAGCCGTAATTATTTATGTTATTACAGAAATCAGAAAATGTTATCAATCTATTTACGTTAAATAGTATATTATCATGTATTATATGTTATCAGAATCTGAATGATAGTTCAGATCAGTTTCAAGAGCACGGTACCATAGCTATACAGTTCAGTTCAGTTCAGACTTATGCTAACTGCCCTTGCTAGTAGAGGGGGTGGGAGATGGATAGTCGATGTGGCTTTAAGTGTAGAGTTGTAGACGTCCACTTGCCAGTTTGGACTAAGGTGTGGCGGGCCCATCATACTTACAGAAATTTTTGACTCAGTAGTAGTCGGTCAGCCATTGTCGGGTCCCGCTTTCGGGCTGCACAACCCGTCATGGGGGGTAATACATGACATCAGCTAGCTATTCATCGTGGGTAAATTTCAGAATTACTAGTTATATTAGATGATTTTATGAATGGTGAAATGTAGTATGATTTAGTATATTTATGAAAATGATATGTTTATTCAGTTATGATATTATCAATGTTTTCAAGCATGTGACACGTACTGTATTTTTATTATAGTACCTAAATATTCATGTTACCACACAACTGTATTTAGTTTATTTCCCTTACTGAGAGGTGTCTCACCCCAGCTTAAATCATTTCAGGGAACCTAGAAAGACAGGCGGACTGAAGCCGCCATTGAGGCATTGATTACCACCCCGCTAGAAGAGAGAGTCATTTGAACTAGGGTCAATAGGTTTTTGATTTTAGATCCTAGATATATCTTTTGATGATTTTGGGGATTGTATAATTATATATAGTATTATGATGATATGTAGGTAACTCTGGTATAATGTATCTTATGGTTGGGTGAATGAAATTTATGTTTACTGCTGCTTAGGTTTCCGCTATGTATGACAGGTGTGTCCCTATTATCCACAGGTTTGAGTTGACTTTGTTATGTTTTAAGTTAATGATAATTAATATGATTCATTATGTAGTAAATTAAGCAGGTCATTACATATTAGGTTAAGGGAAGCTAGAGTTTATAGCTCAAAAAGATTTTAGCAAAATAAACAAAAGTGAGCTTTAGGATTTTTGCAATGAAAATGCAAAGATTCACAAGCAAGAAAGGTTTCTCCAAAAATATTTATAAATGAAAATACGTGGAGAAACACTAAGCTAACTCTCACAAAATGATTTTTAAGAACTGAAGAGAGAGTGAGAGTATATGCTTATCAATGAAAATAAATGCCCAAATTAAATACTTTCTCAAGAAATTTTCAAAAAAAAAAAGAGGTGAAAGAGAGTTTGAGAGAGTGAAAATTTTACCCCAAAAGGATTTTGAAATAAAAATAAATATGGGGGAACTTTGATTAAAAAAATATTTAAGAGAGTTTTGAAATTACTCAAAGTTGCTAATCAAGCTAATGGAATGGGTATTTATAGACTCCTTGAAAATCTGACCATTTGGGGACAAACTTAGTATTTTCTAAATTATTTAATTAAAAATTAAACGTGATTAGTGCTGGAAAGTAATTGAAACCTGAGACATTCGATCAGCTGACCCTAGCGTCGGTCGGCTAACCTCACACAGAAATTTTGAACATCTGAAGGGGTTCAATTGGCCAAGCAAAGCGCTGGTTGGCTGACCTAGGGTGATTTACCTTTCTTCATAGGTTCAGTTGGCTGGCCAAATGTCCACTCAGCCGAGCCTTAAAGGTCGGTTGGCTAAGGCAATTTCAAACTGAAAGCATCGGTCGACTAAGGAAGGTAGAAAGGCCAAGTTCAGAGGTCGGTCGACTGTGGACACTAAGTTCAAAAAATAGTCGATCGACTAAGTCAAGTCAAACTTTTGACTTTTGGCCTAATTTGGTTGACTGAGCTGATTATAACTTGAACTAGTCGATCAATTAAGGTTAGTGAATTCCTTAGTTTTTACCCTAATTTTATTTTGAAAAAAACCTTATATCATTTTAACATTTTAGAAAATGGTTTTTCATGAAAGGTTTGGTCCCCTAAAGTCAATCTATGGTCATTTTGAGCATTTAATCATATCATGCATGATATGCATTATTACATAAAAAATCAAAAACAAAATGCAATACAATATAAAAGAGATGTCTTCTTCTTCTTCTTTTACTCTTCAGTCTTCATGGAATATGCCAGATCGTATAGGCTTTGCGTCCTTCAGGCTTCTATTTCCGTTCCCTTATCTGTGTGTTAAATTAATGGACTCGTTCACATGCTAAATACACACATAAGATAAAGTTCTTTTCTAGCATCAAAATCAAGATCGAACTCAAAAAGTCAATAATCTCTCCCTTTTTGATGATGACAAATGCACTAGAGTAAAATGGATTCAACTTGAAAAAGGCTCCCACTAACAATATTCATAATTTAAAATATAGACAATATAGCACAAACATATCAAGAAAGAAGACATTACAAATTAATTATACATTTAATTTTTGCGTTAAAGTACATTAAAGCTCAGATATTTTACCCCTATATTATTTGCCTCTATATTTGTCCCTCATATAAAGAATTTAACATTTTGCTCATAAGTCTCTCCCCCTTTTGGCATCAGCAAAAAGGACTAAGTTAAGTAGAAATTAAGTTTAGCATTTAGTACATTTTTAGCTTAAAAGAGAAACTCCATATTTTTGAAATAATTTTATTTTACTCAAAAGACTCTCCCCCTTTTTGGTATAAGATTTGGGCATATATAAAAAAAAAAATTAAAAACTATTTTTGAAACATTAGACAATTTTGCATACAAAACAGTTTAACTGGTCATTTAAGATTAAAAAAAAAAAAAATGGCATGATGAATAAGGCTGGACCAGAAATATACACAAACCATTGCAATTCAAGCATTTCATAAGACACGCAAAAAATTGGAATTTAAAGCATGCGGCTTATGAAAAAATAGGTTTGAGCATAAAATCAATCTAATTAGTTCACATGCATTTCATGTGTAATCAATGAACTAGTTGTGCAACACCCTTTAAAAAAAATTGAAATTTAATGACATAAAATTTTAACACAGAGATAGCACAAGTCATGAAAACATTTAAGCATACAAGCAATAAACAAGATATATTCCATATAAGTTCATTTCTTGCATTTAAAATATATTTATATATATATATATATATATATATATATATATATATATACTGAGGATTGTCAATAAATACTGAGGATTGTGTTTGCTGAAAAAGAAACTTTAAAGATCATGCAAGTAATGTTTTTTGGTTTAGCATTTAAGAACAATCCATAATATAACCAGAAAAAGCCACCATATTGATCCTAAAATACGGAACAATCAATGCCAAATCATATGGTAATTTCAAAGACACTGTGGCTAGGCAAAACATTGTCAGTCCAGATATTCAATAAAAACATTATATTTAAACACACAAGCCACGAAATGTTTAATGCAGATCTAAGCTAAAAGTTTGGGTGAGCACAAAAGATAGAGATTTAAATTTAAAATCTCCCTCTTTCAATTTGAATACGTGCTTAGATTCTGTTTACTACTTATACTAATACTAATTTTGAAAATTCATTAAGCGTTTAAACAGTATAAGTACTATTTAAATAAGTTTCTTTGGATATGTTGACTTTTTTAGTCTGATCCCTGTTTTGATGCTGACAAGGCACTTGGATCTAATGTGTGTGGCTTGTACTTGAACAGGTTAATTATTCAGAATACACACATGGAAGAGGGAAGTGGAAGTAAAGACAGGACTTAGAGCGCATATAACTTGGCGTATTACATGAAGACTGAAGAGTAAAAGACAAGAAGACATTTGAATTTTATTTTAAATGTATTTTTTGTTTTATAATTTGGTTTGTAATAATGTGTGGCATGCATGATGTGATTGAAAGCTCAAAATGACCATAGACTGATCATAGGGGACCAACAAATTTTCAGGAAAATAATTTAGGGTCAAAAATAGGGCCAAAATTATATTTACAATTACTTCAGTCAACCGACGTTGCATTTTTTAGGCTTAATTAAAAAGCCTCGGCCAACTGAACACACGTAAGGCTAGAAGTCAAATAGTTGACCATGCCTCGGCCGACCAACCAGAAAATGAACATAGCTTTCATGGTCGACCGACCCTCAAACTTGGCTTCTCTACCATCCCCGGGTGACCAAACTTTTAGTTCAAATTTGCCTCGGCCAACTGGTATTTAAAAACCGGCATGTCGAACCTTAGGCTAGGTGGCTGAAATCACGAAGGAAAGGAAAATCGCCTTAGGTTAGCCAACCGACCCCTTGCTTGGCAAACCGAATCCTTTTGAAATTCAAAAATGTGTTGTGAGACGATAGCCAACTAATGCCTTGGTCCGGTTGACCAAACCTCTTGGGTTCCAAGTCTTTTTCAATGCTAATCATGTTTAAATTTTAATTAATCTTTTCTAAAAATATTGAGTGTGTCCCGAACGGTCAAAATCTTTCCAAAGTCTATACATACCCCTTTCATTTGCTTAATTAGTAACTTTGATTAACTTTCAAATCCTCTCAAACCTTTTCTTAATCAAAGTTCCCCCATATTCACCTTTATTTCAAAAATCATTTTTGGGGCAAAATTTTATACTCCATCTCTCTTTTATTCTTATTTAAACAAATCTTTTGAAAGAGAGAATTTTCCCTTAGGGCATTCATTTTATTTCGGGCATATCTTTTTTCAAGCACCCAATCTCACTTACTCTTTAATTTTTAAAATCATTTTTTAGAGTGTTTCCTAAAGTTTTCCCATACATTTCTTGATAAATATTTTATTGGGAAAATCTTTTTTTTTCTTGTGAATCTTGCACATCCATTGCAAGATTCAAAGGCTCATGTGTGTTTACTTGCAAAATCTTGTTGAGCCAAAAACCCTAGTTTCCCTTGAACACTATTTGAAAAAAAAAAAAAATTAGGGAGATCTTTTTATCGAGGTCAAAAACTTCGAGTGATTATCATATACATTGGTTTCAAAGGTTGAAAAATCATTTTGAGTAAAACACCCTTACTCACTTGAACTTTAAATTCATATCATATGTGAGTGCATTAGTGCTTAATTATGTAAACATCTGCTTTTTGAGAAGCATTCTTTGCTATACAAAAATTTATTATTATCGTTGTTGTATTCCCGGCATGTGTCTAAAAGAGGATTGCACTGGCTTGTAACGTGCACCGGATTGTTTAAACCCAGTTAAGAAAGCACCGGATGGTTCAGACCCGATTAGGAGAACCAAGTACACCTTTTTAAGGTGTGGTTGTAAAGGTTGGGGTCAGCCATGTGAATTTGACATAGGGTTTCCCTGGCCCA
The DNA here is from genome assembly GCF_029873635.1 of Malania oleifera. Lineage (NCBI taxonomy): Eukaryota > Viridiplantae > Streptophyta > Magnoliopsida > Santalales > Ximeniaceae > Malania > Malania oleifera. The sequence goes on along the minus strand of NC_080426.1, from coordinate 91,904,642 downwards.
ATAAGGAAATAGTAGTGTAATCAGTGTCGCTCTACCCGTTAAGTGAGCATTAGTGGAATCCTTGGCCTACTGGCTCAAAGCGAGGACGTAGGCAGGATTGGCCGAACCCCGATAACAAATTTTTTGTTGGCCCTTTATCTTTGGTCTTTAATTTCCGCACATGCATGCTTAATTATTAATTGTTTCGATTATACTACATATATGTTATGTGTGTGTGTGTGTGTGTGTGTGTGTGTGTTGAAGTGGTAAATGCTTAGAATGAACCTAGGTTGTTGTTGACCTTATGGGTCATACACTATTTGATTATGATAAATACTCCAGTATTTAATGTTTATCAAATTTGTGTGCAGGCTCATATTAGTAAGATTACTTGATGGCATGTGAAGACTTGAAGACTAAAGACCCTGAAGACTCATTTAGTATAATTTACATTATGTTCATTTTGGGACTGTAATAGTAAAATAGGAAAGGTCTATAATATTAATGCATATCATGCATTGTAAGAACTACAAGCTCAAATGACCTTAGACAGTCGACCGACGCCAGGTTTTTGAGACTAACTCAAAGAACTTAGAAAAACCCTAGGTCTTTGCACATACATATAAATTTGTCCTCATAATCACTTATATTAATTAGGGGAAATAATTGAAATGAATATAGGACATTTGCCCAAAATCCATGAGGTTTCAGGTGACCAAACTTGGAAAGCATATTTGCCTCAGTTGACCGAATTGTGGAAAAGTCAGAAAGTTGACTTAGGCTTCAGGCGATAGAACCTAAATGACCGTAGCATCCACGGGCGACCGAACCTTGATTATGACTTTTCTCACCAACTCGACAGCCCAAACTTCACATTCAAATTTTCCTCGGGCTACAAAACACATGAGTTCGACAAACCAAACTCAGGACCGGGCGACCGAACCGCAGTCTTTTAAAATAGCCTTCAGTTCAGCAGACCAAACCCTTATTCAAGCACCCAAACGTTCAAAAATGACTTTTTCTATTGTATATATTTGGGTGATCAAACCTCAAGTCGAGCACCCGAAACTCTCGGGTTGTTTTATTTTTCACCACTATTAAGAGAGGTTAAATGGGGTTAATTTTACTAAACAATTTTAAAACAAATTTAATTATGACTCTTATGTCCTCAACGGTCATAATTTAGCCATCTTCTATATATAAGGGCTCATTTGCAAGGATTAACATAGGATTAGCAAAATAGATTACCAAAATCCTCTCAAAAATCCTAAGCCTTAATTTGCTATACAAACCTCATACACTCATACTATACTACTTCCTTTGAGAAATCTAGCATTGTGAGTGTTTTATTGATTATTCTATATTGCTAGAGACCCTCACTTGTTCTTGTGTTTGTGATTTTTAATTGTGGGTTAAGCAAAGGAGTTTTCCCATTGATTTTATTTGATAAATCTTTGGTTGGAAAAATTCTTAGAGCTAAGTGGGTCTTTGCATTATCATTACAAGACTCATTAGGGCTTGTATTTTGTGTGTGCAAAAATATTTTTACAAAATCATATTTGAATATCTCTTTGTGCTTTGATATTGAGAAAAACTATTTTTGAGATATTCTAAATTTTCATTAGCTTGAACTTTGAAGCCCTAAACTAAGATTGAGATTTTATCATTACTTAGTTTCAAAGACTTGCTTGTAGATACACTCTTTGTGCTTGATTGAATATAGACATTACTTTGAGTGTTAGCACACAAATTACACAGAGCTTATAATTCTTATCTTACTGATGTGCATTGATTGATATTGGTACAAATCTACTTGTGTAAGAAGCATTTCCGTGTATGTAAATTTTTATATCTATTGTATTCCAAGCGTGAGCCTAAAGAGGGAGACTAACCCTGTTGAATAATCTCGATTGGCTTAGACCCAGTTAGGAAAGGTAGGTGCACCATCCTTGTAAGGTGTGGTTGTTGGTTGAGGTCAGCCCCGTGAATTGACCTGGTTATAACTGGTGCCGCTCCACACGCTAAGTGAGCATTAGTGGAATCCTTGTGCTAGTGAGCCAAGGCGAGGACGTAGGCAGTATTGGCCAAACGCTGATAACATATCATGTGTGCACTATTTATATTTCCAAAATTTATATTTCCGCACATGTATATTATATTATGATTGTTGGACATGATTTAATTTATGCACATTATAGTTATCTGCGCATTTGGAACTACATAGACAGAGCCTAGGTTTGTGTAATACTGGTTGTTGGATTAGTTAAACCTAGGAAGAAAGTTTAAGTACCCAATTCACCCCCCCTCTTGGGAATACACCAAAGTCAACAATTTGTATCAGAGCCTCGTGGCATTGACTTAAACATTTTTACTAAAGATCGAGATGGCTCAAATTGGTATATCCCCATTCAGAGAGGGATAGTCACCTTCTAGGCCTCCTGTATTTTGTGGTGTCAATTACACCACCTGAAAAATTAGAATGAGCGTATTTATAAAATCAATGAATTGGATGGCCTGGCGGGTGATTATTAATGGAATTCATATGCCCTTGGATGAAAATGAGATTAGGTTAATGCATGCGAATTCATATGCCATGGACATGTTATATCTTGCATTAGATTCTAATATTTTTGTTGAGTTTGTGGCATGTAAAAGTGCAAAATAAATTTGGGATGAGCTTGAAAGAAAATATGGAGAGATCCAAGAGAAAGATATCAGTCCTTCTGATGCTCCAAGTTCAAATGATCAGAAGGAGGTAAACCATGCGCATGTAGCATTTGCAATCAGTGAGGTATATGATTCTCACTCTATCTCTTTTGATGACTCCTATTGCGAATGCTGCTATATAACATGTACTGAATCTAATAATAAATCTATTGATGATGTGCACGATGATTCTTGTAACAAATATTGTGACATATCTGGTGATGAATCTTCTAATAACTCATGTGATGTTTTGGCTGACGAAACAGTGATTCATATGATAATTATTGTGTTAAATTCTATATTGAATCATAAAATGAGTTTATTGACGGAAGCATGTTTCTGAATGAAAAATTAGAAAATGCTTCATTGAAAATGCATAAGCTTCTAGTTAGGATGAGTAAACAGAAACATTTTTGAAAAATGAAAATAAAAGGGTAGTAATACAATTAGAAGAACTAAAAAGACTATCATTCTATCCTTGAAAAGAAAAAGGTTGTGAAGGTTTTGAAGATCATCTGTCTACAAAGAAAAACTGAAAATTATTTTGGAATGATTTAAAATCAACAAATGCAAAAGACTACTCCGACAAACCCTTCGTAGTTAAAAAGAGAAATATTTTCAAAAAGGGTTCATATTTTGTTTATCAAACCCACAATCATGCCTCATCTGGTAAAAACAGAATAAATAAGCATAGTCCTTCACAAAAATCCAAAGTTTTCTTATTTCGAAAATGAAATGGCACATTCAATCTACATGTCCATCTAGAAGTGCCCGAGGCTTAAATAGGAAGATGAAGTGGGTAATCATGAAGGCGAACCTCGTAGGACCTAAAGAAAAATGGACTTAAATTAAATTACCAAATTAGTTAATTTTTCCTTAGACCGTAGGATTGGATTTAGGGGTTTGTAATGTCAATAGGCTTGGGAGGTGGTATAGGTTCAAAATGTAGAAGTTTAATATACACATCCACTTCCAATTGGAGAACATCACATCTTTGTAAGGTAATTAATTCTAACTGCTTAACTCATGCTTAAATATAACATATTAAGTTAAGATACTATTGTCCACTGCACAAAGATGATCTTTAGGGATCCATCCTAGTCTATCTACCTTTGACCCTAATCTCATTAATCAAAACCTGGTCATCATTATAGGTATAAGCACCAGTAATCATAAATTCCACATCTATCTAGTTCTTATCAATAGACATCATCCTCTCAATCAAACTTGTGGCATCCATTAAGGGATTTAAGCCTTTCACTGAACCACAGCCAAAATAAATCCCTATGTACTTAATTTGTAAAATCGTCAAAGGTTGGTTCACCATATCCTCCATAGGAAATCTTTACCATACCACAATCACATCAAATAGAGATTCTGTCTATTCCTTGGTGCATATCCTTACTCTAAAAATTGTGATCATATTTAAAGGATACTTCCAATCACCAAAAAGCTATGATTAAGAACCATATACTCCTAAATGCGCATTGATAAGGTGACTTGGACATATTCACCTGTACGAAAATATTCTGAATATTGTCCTGCGTTCTACAAAATACTCTTCCGAACTTAATAGAGATTAAAAATTTAAAAGTATTTACTCTAACGCCTGTCATAAGCTCTCAAACCTTAAACTCAAATATTTTAGAGCTTCATCTTTGTGAAATTGAAATGAATGGCTAAATTGGTTGCAGCAAGTGTCAATCTAAACGAATGCATAAAATTTAAGTAGACCTATGCACATGCAGTTTAAATCGAAAGCCATTTGAACTCGCGCCTCTCGCATATTGAAATTCATAAGAAAAAAGGCAGACATAGGCTTATTTCCTTAACAAATATTTATTGCGACTCTTTGATCCGACAAGCCTAAAGCATTCAAAGTCAAGCTTAAATCATTAGAAATCTTATAATTCTTGGCTAAACAACTAGAAAATGAAAAAGGCATCAAATGAGTTGAGTGCATAACTCAGGGGGAGCTTTTATTCTTCATGATTATATAAATTGAAATGCTCTCTTGATATCATACATTTTATACTCATATGCCTTTATGAAATCAGCATTGTAGTCTATTATCCATGATTTAATAAATGGTTAAAATTTCCTTGATGGATAGTTTATGTATTTTCCTAGCACGAACTACTATTGAGCTATATTGAATATCTTGAATTGATTATACCACTGGATTGCATGCTTGTGTTGAAAGCCTCCTACATGGTGGATGCAGTTGATGTGTATTGCATGCTGTTAGTGGATATAGGTTCTTATGTGCCTTGAACTGAACTATAAATTGATTATTTGAACCTATCAAGTACAAGTTTTATGGGAAAATGTCCGATTTACAGACGGCATGCTGCCAAAATTTTGACAGGAACTTTCCCAAAATAGAACCTTGTACATAGATGATTATGATAAAATTAATGTTAAAATCATTTCGAAAGGATGTGTGAAAACTGAATATAATAAACTTCATCCTCACATAATCATAAAATGATTAGGGAGTTCAACTCCATCCCTAGAAAAGAGTTTAATGGCTTCATATGCATCATGCTTTACTTTTTGAAATATTTAGGCTCTTCTAGAAACCCTGAGCAAAATATCCGGCTTTCATGGTTCTATGATTGAGATATGGATTGCTCTTGGTAATAAGTATTATAGAATGTCTTAATACATATTCTTCGATGCATTTGTTGCCTATAGGGACAACCATACTAATCAGAACATAGTTGATAAATCATTAGTAGGGTTGGTTTAAAAGTTTTAAAATGAACAACTTATACTACTAAGCATATTGAAAATGGTCTTTAACTGGTATAAGCTACTTATTACATCTAAGCTTGAACTCAAATTGATAGGGAGAGCATCCAAAAATTAAAATACCTATCATATTATGCTCACAAACTTTTCAGCTTAGATTTGTGTTGGAACCCTTGTGGTATGTGCTTAAATGAAATTATCTTTGTGAAAATATTTAGTTCATATATATTGCTTTGCCACATGTTCTTTGTGTTGCCATATGATCTTGCATGTGACTAAAAAATTTTTAGGATCATTGTGATTGTGCTTTTCTGGTTATATTTTAGTATACGCTTTATTAACAAACCAGAAAATTTGTGCTTGCTTGTTTTAAATTAAAATTTCCTTTTTAGCAAGCACCCCCTAGTACCATTTTGCAAACATTATAAGGGGGATATATATTATTATTATTATATACATATATATCTTTAAATTGCATAACTGGTTCGATAACTTCACATAAAAATGCATGTGAACTTGTTGGACTGTTTTTGTACTCAAACCAACTATTTGCTATCATATGTCATGTGCTTTAAATTCAAATCTTCCACAAGTCTTATGATATGTTTCAATTGCAATGGTTTGTGTATATTTATGGTCTAACCTTGTTTTCATGTCATTTAAGTCATTTAAATGACCAGTTTTTTTTTGTTTGTGTGCTTAATTGCTATATTTCATACTTTATGAAGCTATTTTTTTCATTTATTTTGCATTGTATGATTATATTATCTTTTTGAATGCTGAAAGTAATACTTATTGATATACTGGACTGTTTGAGTTGAGTAAATTATTGTAAATCATTTGTTGAACTCAATCATGTCATTTCTATGTAGAATTTTTTTTTTTTTTTGGGGGGGGAAATGTTCTATTTTCAAAACAGCATGTTTCCAAAATTTCTAAAGATTTTCCCAAAACCATATTTATATGTAAATGACAATTATCCTTTGCTTGCCAATATGTTTCAATTGTCATTCTTGTATGGCCCTTTTTTCTATTGCTAAAAGGGGGAGAAGTGGAAATTTTGGGTAATAAATTTTTAAAATCTTTATTTTTCTCATTATGCATAAAGTCAGGGGGGGCCTTTCTTGGCTGTACTCATTTTTTGCATAAGGTATTTGTCATCATCAAAAAAGGGGAGATTGTTGACCTTATGGGTCATGCCCTATTTTGATTATGACAAACACTCTGGTATTTAATGTCTATCAAGTTTGTGTGTAGGCTCATATTTGTAAGATCACTTGATGGCACGTAAAGACTTGAACACTAAAGACCCAGAAGACTTATTTATTGTAATTTACATTATGTTCATTTCGGGCCTATAATAGTAAAATAGGAAAGCTCTATAATATTAATGCATATCATGCATGGTAAGAACTACAAGTTCAAATGACCTTAGATAGTCGACCAACGCCAGGTTTTTGGGACTAACTCAAAGAACTTAGAAAGACCCTAGGTCCTTGCACATACACATAAATTTGTCCCCATAATCACTTATATTAATTAGGGGAAATAATTGAAATGAATATAGGACTTTTGCCCAAAATCCACGAGGTTTCATGCGACCGAACTTGGCAAGTATATTTGCCTCGGTTGACCAAACCGTGGAAAAGTCAGAAAGTTGACTTAGGCTTCAAGCGACCGAACCTAAACGATCGTAGCGTCCACGGGTGATAGAACCTTGATTATGACTTTTCCCACCAACTTGGTAGCCTGAACTTCATGTTCAAATTTTCCTCAGGCTACCGAACACATGAGTTCGGCAAACCAAACTCAGGATCGGGCGACCGAACTGTGGTCTTTTGAAATCACCTTCAATTCAGCAGACCGAGCCCTTATTCAAACACCCCAAACGTTCAAAAATGACTTTTTCTATTGTGTCTATTCGAGCGACCGAACCTCAAGTCAAGCACCTAAAACTCTTGAGTTGTTTTATTTTTCACCTCAATTAAGAGGGGTTAATCTTACTAAACAATTTTAAAACAAATTTAATAATGACCTCTATGTCCTCAATGGTCATTATGTAGCTCTCTTCTATATATAAAGGTTCATTTGCAAGGATTTGCATAGGATTAGAAAAATAGATTAAGTAAATTCCTCTTAAAAATATTAAGCCTTAATTTTCTATACAAACCTCATACACTCATACTATACTACTTCCTATGAGAAATCTAGCATTGTGAGTGTTTTATTGATTATTATACATTGCTAGAAACCCTCACTTGCTCTTGTGCTTGTGATTTTTATTTAAGGGTTAAGCAAAGGAGTTTTCTCGTTGATTTTATTTGATAAAGCTTTGGTTGGGAAAATTCTTAGAGTTAAGTGGGTCTTTGCATTATCATTGCAAGACTCATTAGGGCTTGTATTTTGTGTGTGCAAAAATATTTTTTAAAAATCATATTTGAATATCTCTTTGTGCTTTGATATTGAGAAAAACTATTTTTGACATATTCTAAATTTCCATTGACTTGAATCTTTGAAACCCTGAGCTAAGATTGAGATTTTATCATTACTTAGTTTCAAAGACTTGCTTGTAGATACACTCTTTGTGCTTGATTGAATATAGACATTACTTTGAGTGTTAGCACACAAATTGCGCAGAGCTTATAGTTCTTATCTTGTTGATGCGCATTTATTGATATTGGTACAAATCTGCTTGTGTAAGAAGCATTTTTGTGTACGTAAATTTTTATATCTATTGTATTCCAAGAGTGGGCCTAAAGAGGGAGACTAGCCTTGTTGAATAGTCCTGGACTGGCTTAGACCCGATTAGGAAAGGTAGGTGCACCATCCTGATAAGGTGCGGTTGTAGGTTGAGGTCAGCCTCGTGAATTGACCTGGTTGTAACCGGTGCCGCTCCACCCGTTAAGTGAGCATTAGTGGAATCCTTGTGCTGATGTGCCAAGGCGGGGGCATAGGCAGTATTTGCCCGAACCCCGATAACATATCGTATGTGCACTATTTATATTTCTGCAATTTATATTTTCGCATGTGTATGTTATCTTGTGATTGCTACGCATGATTTAATTTTCGCATGTTATATTTATCTGCACATTTGGAACTACATAGACAAACCCTAGGTTTGTGTAATACTGGTTGTTGGATTAGTTGAACTTAAGAAGAAAGTTTAAATACCCAATTCACCCCCCCCCCCCCTCTCTTGGGAATACACCAAAGTCAACACTTGTGACATACTAGTTGTGGATTTTAATTTTACCTAAGAATGAATTCTTAAATACCCAATTCACCCCCCCCCCCTCTCTTGGGAATACACAAATTCCAACAATTGGTATTCGAACCTCATTGCAAAAAGCATAACCACCTTTATTAAAGATCACAATGGCTCTCATTGGCGTATCCCTATTCAGTGTGGGACAGTCATGTGGCAGGCCTCCACTATTTTGTAGTGTAAACTACATCCCTTGGAAAATCAGAATGAGCATATTTATAAAATCAATGAATTGGATGGCCTGGCAAGTGGCTGATAGTAGAATTTGTATGCCTATAGATAAAAAAAATGGCATTAATTTAATACATGCAAATTTATATGCCATAAATATATTGTACTCTGCTTAAAGACTAACTTTTTCAAGAGATCATGGTTTATGGTCATGCATGGGATATATGTAAAAAGCTAGTGAAGAGGTATATGATTCTATCTCTACTTCTATTGATGATTCTATTAGCTTTGGTGTATTCTCAAAAGGGGGGTGAATTGGGTATTTAAAAATTAATCCCCTAGGTTTAACTAATCTAGCAAGCAGTATTTCACAAACCTAAGGTCTTTCTATGTATTCACAATCTCAATCAAATATTTAAATGATAAACGTAAACATACGAGTGCAGAAAGTAAATTTTGGAAAATAAAATTAACATGAGATATGTTATCGGGGTTCGGCCAATTGTGCCTATGTCTCTGCCTCTAGTTCGTAAGACCGAGGATTCCACTAATGCTCACTTAACGGGTGGAGCGGCACCTAAAACAACCAGGTTAATTAGCACAGGGCTGACCTCAACCTTTACACGATCTCCTTGTAGGGTGGAAAAGGCCCTAACAATGCTTACGGGCTGGATTACCGCCCCCTTAGGCCACGCTTGAAATACAATAGTATTTTTCACAACATAACTGGTACAGTGATTATGCTTCTCAAGTAAGCAGATATGTACCCAATATAATCTATCACATGCACATGAACATTATAGGTAATGTAAGCTTAGTGATGTGTATTTTTGTGCAAGCCACACTCAACAAGATATGATCTCAAGAATGCTCAAGAGTGTTCTAATCAAGCTATTTCTTTGAAACAAGTCATATCAAATCTCAATAATGAATCACAGTTTCAAAGATGCTGCAACAATCTTTAAATCAATTCAAAAATATTTTCTTCAATGTAATATGTCAATAGTTATTTGAAAGAATAATATAGCTTGTATAAAATATTTTGCATAACAAAATCAAGCTATAGGAATCTTTGCAATGACAATGCAAAGATCCTTAAGCTAATGAGTTTTTCCTAACACTAGATTTATCAAATAAAAATTTGTGGGAAAACTCTTGCTTAACTCCCCAAAAACAATAACAATCAATCAAGAAAAACAATGGGAGTATAAGCAACCTCTAATAGGCACTATCACACTCAATAAGCTCTCACAATATCAGGATGTGTCAAGGGGATAAATATTTGAGAGAATTTGGGCAATATAAGTTTTTGAAAAAGAGAGGATTTTGCACTAATGATTTTCGCTAATTCTTGCTAATCCTCACATATGAGCATATATTTATAGGCAAGCTAAAAAATATAACTATTTTGGACCTTTAGGGTGTTATTAGAAAAGTTCCAAAATGCTTAAGCACTATTAACCCTCATTAACTCAATTTTACCTTGGTTAAAATAATTTTAACCTGGCAAGGTTTGAGTGGCTAAATCGAGGTTCAGTCGCCCGAACAGACACATTTATAAAGCCCTTAAAAGTAGATCCGTAGCCTGAGTGTAGGTTCGAAAACTCGAACAAAACTCGGAAACATTTGTTCGTAGGTTCGGGTGCTTGGTCCTAGGTTCGATAGCCCAAAAGCACGTGTTCAGTCGCCTAGGGCCTATTTTGAACTAAATTCCTTGGCAGTCCAAGTTGGTGAAAAGGTTACATATAGGGGTTCGGTCGCCTGGGGAAGATATGGTCAAAATGTGTGCGGTAGCCCAAAGCATGGTCAAACTGTTGACTTCTCAACAGTTTGGGCGCCCAAGGTTAAATGAACCCATGGGGTTCGGTCACCCGAGCTCTCTCAATTTTCCCTATATTATTCAATTTTATTCATTTTTAACACTCCTCAATTTTGTATGATATATGTGCATGAGTGTTAGGACCTATAGTCATAATAGGGTCTTACTGAGGCCGTTTTGAGATAGTCCCAAAAATATGGCGTCGGTCAACAAGAGTGCCCTAAGGTCATTCAGTCCCTATGGTCAAACTATGGTCATGTTGAGCTTACAAAACCTACATGCATGACATGCAGAGATTATTACAAACCAATATAAATTATTACAAACCCACATATAAAATAAAATATAAAGATACAACTAGAAATAGACATCGGTCTTTATGCGTTGCTCCTTTGCAAATCCATGGAATACACCAAAAAATGTGTGTGTTTAAGTGCTTCTTAGCTTCCATCTCTCATCTATCATCTGTGCTTAGATAAGTAATCATATTCATACACTCAAAGCACACATATGAGATACTGTGATTTTTCATAATCAAAATAGGGAGCTAACCAAAAAGTCAACAGATTCTTGTACTGAGTGCTAATATACATTATTTGTTGAATCATCTATGGAAGTTTATAATAATGCTGTTAATGATGCATGCAATGATTCATGTGATTATTGTGACATATCTTGAAATGAATCATGCATTGAATTTAATGTTAAAGGCATGCCTTCTCATGAAAAACTAGAAAATGCTTTATTGAAAATCCGCAAGTTTCTAGTTAGGATATCTAAGAAGAAAAAGTTTTTGAAAAATTAGAATAAAAGGTGGAAAAACAATTAAAAGAATTAAAATAATATCATGCCACTCTAGAAAATAAAAATATTAAGAAAATATTGAAAATTATTTGGTTAGAGAAAGAAATAAATGATTATTCTAGAGTTACACTTAAAGTTTGTTGACTTTTTGAGTCTGATCTCGTTTTGATAATGACAAAACACAATTATCTCATTTGTGAATTGAGCCTTTTAGAAAGATCATTATTTAGCACACACGAATGACACGAATGCTATAGAAGTCATGAGGAACTTGAAGCGCATTCAACCTGGCACATTCTATGAAATTAAAAGAGTAAAAGGATAAAGATATTTCAGATTTTCAGTTGTAATGTGTGTTTAGTCTCACTTATATTTATATATTTCATAAGATATAATTGGGAGCTCAAAAAGACCTTAGAATGACCTTAGGACTCATGCATTTCATTAAAAATCTATTTACATCAATTCTAGGTTGGATGGAAATTTTAAAGGCAAATAGTTCTGAAAAATAGAGGCCTCATCGGCGAACCTCCTGGCCTCGTCGATGAATTCATAAAGACCATTCGGCAAATAATGATCTGCTCTCGTCAACGAGAAAACATCGAAAGCTCAAAAATCTCAAACAATCCACCCGTTGATGAACTCAAGTTCCCGTCGACGAACGAGTGTTGAACACTCGTCGACGAGTCTGTCAGGCAAACTAACGCTCCAATGTGCAATGGGCAGATTTTTTTTTAACAAAAATATTTCTTTTATGATACAATGGTCAGGATATGCCCTGTTAGCTTTGGTGTATTCCCAAGAGGGGGGGAATTGGGATTTTAAAAATTAATCCCGTAGGTTTAACTAATCTAGCAAGCTGTATTTCACAAACCTAGGGTCTTTCTATGTATTCACAATCCCAATCAAATATTTAAACAATAAACATAAACATACAAGTTCAGAAAGTAAATTGCAAAAAATAAAATCAACACCAGATATATTATCGAGGTTCGGTCAACTGTGCCTACATCCCCGTGTCTAGCTCCCCGAGAATTCCACTAATGTTCACTTAACGGGTAGAGCGGCACCTAAAACAACGAGGTCAATTCAAGGAGCTAACCTCAACCAACACGCCTTACCAGGATGGCACACCTAACTTTCCTAACCAGGTCTAAGCCAATCCGAGACTATTCAACAGGACTAGTCTCCCTCTTCAGGCCCACGCCTGGAATACAATCAATATAAAATTTGCGAACAAATAAAAGCTTCTTATACAAGAAAATATGTACCACTGCGCACAATATAATCAATGCTCCTCAATGATGTAAGAACTATAAGCTCAGTGCTCTATGTGTGCAATCAACACTCTATATTATGGATAATCTCAAATATGCACAAGAGTGTATAAACAAGGTTTTCTTTTAAACACAATATAAAATATCTCAATGCAAGCTTAAGGTTTCAAAGATGCCAATCAGAGTATTCAAACAACCTAAAAATATTTTCTCAAATGTATATAGCACAAGAGTTGTTTGAAATCTAGCTTTGTAAAATATTTTTGCACACAAAAGAACAAGCCCAAATGAGTATTGCAACGATAATGCAAACTCACTTAACTATATGACTTTTCCCAACCAAAGATTTATCAAATGAAATTAAGGGAAAAATCTAGCTCAACCCTCAATATGAAAATCAAATGTGTAATACACAAGTGAGGGTTTCTAGCACAATATAACAAGCAATAAACACTCACAAGGTAAGATCTCTCAAAGAAATGAAGGTATCTGAGTGATATGGACTTAGTAGGAGAAAATAGGATTTGGAATTTTTTAGAGAATTTTGGCTTAATCCTATTTGCTAATCTTGCCTTAATTTTGAAAATGAAGAGATATATATAGGCATACGCAAAATTATGATCATTGGGGACACCAAGGGTATTACTAAATTTGTTCTAAAAAGCATTAAAAAAATTAACCCTGTTTACTTAATTTTAACCCTGGTAAAAATTAATTTAACCCAAGAGATTCGGGTGCCCGACCCAAGCTTCGGTCTCTCGAACAAACTCAACCAAAAAAGTGCTTTTTCGAAGTTTGGGTGCCTTAGTCTGGGATCAATTGGCTGAACAAAAGACATAATGTTTCTGTCCGCGGTTTAGGTGCCTTAAGCTAAGTTCGGTAGCCCGAACTTGCCAATTCGGTCACTAGAGGCATATTTCAACGTAATGTTCAGGCGCCCGGATTGGTGAAAAGGTGTCAAGTCAAGGATTCGGTTGCCCGTGGACGATGCGATCAAATATGTTCAGCCGCCTGAATCGATGTCAACATTTTGACTTTCCACGGTTCGGGCACTTGAGGCATTTTGAACGCCACAGGTTCGGTCGCCCGACCTCTCCCAAGATTTTCATTTAAGTCCAATTTTTGCTTCAATTAATTTCCCTGATATTATAAGTGATATTGGGGACTGTTTGTGCATTTGTTTAGGGTCCTAAGGTCTTTCTATCCTACCGAAAAAATCTGGCGTCAGTCGACCGAAGGGTGTTCCCTAAGGTCTCTGTAAGTTCTTGAGCTTATAAGTTCCTACATGCATGCAATGCAAATTATTCAGACCTTTCCCCTATGTTACTATTACAGACCCGAATAAGGCAATAAATAAGGTACAATAATGAGAAAGCTTCAGGGTCGTTGTTTTCTTCAAGTCTTCAAGTGCCATCAACTGATTTCGTCAATATGAACCTGCACACAAACTTGAAAAACATTAAATACTAAGAGTATTTGTCATTATCAACACTGGGAATGACCTATAGGGTCAACATGCCCATATGCAAAGATGCTTATAAATATCAAATCCTAAACCTAGTTTTACTTCTTTTTTGCCAATACTCTTCACATAAAAACTTTCTTGGGCATTCTTTACGTTGATTTTCAAGATCAAGGGTCATTCACTCATATCTTTTGCAAACATATTGGGTATTGAGGTTTGGTAAAACAAGCTTTAATTTTTGAGCATTCAATCATCATATTCAAAGTATTTCTTCTCTCATATTCTTTTATTTTTAATATCTTATTGAGAGAAGGAACTCTAGCTCTTCATCGATTTATTATTTGAAATCTCTTTTTGGGAAAAAGTTTTGCTAGAGTTTAAATCTTTAAAAGCATTCACGTTTATACTTTATTCAAAGATTTAATCATATTCCATTATTGCAAAAACTATTTGAGAGCAAATCCTAAAATCTCCAAAATACATATTTTTGAGATATCCTTTGTGGAGGAATTTTTTTAAAATAAAGTTTAGATCTTTGGAGCAAACGTATCATATATATATACACAATGATCATGTTGATTTAGGTGTAATCCCAAGAGGGGGGGTGAATTGGGTATTTTTAAAATTCTTTCAAACTAATTACCACTTAGTCCCTATGTCTAAATTTAACAAATTACTTATCAAGTTCGTGTGAGATTATTCGAAAACATACATGCAATGTAAGTAATGAAGTGCATTGTGGAAATTAAAAAGATAACAGAAGAGAGAAGGCAAACGCGATTTTACGAGGTTTAGCCAACCCGGCTTACGTCCTCGTCTTGAGCAACCCACTCAAGGATTCAACTATAATCCTTGCTCCTTAAATTGGGATGGAGCTTCCCTTACATCCACTGCTTACAAGAGGTACAGCTTCCTCCTAATTCACTGCTTACAAGAGATACAGCTCTCTTCTCAAACCCAGTTCACAATTTGAATCTTGATTACAATATAATCTGCAAAACACTCAATGTTGCTTCTAACAAAGCTAGTAAGTACAATTGAAATTCCTAGCACATAATCATATGATGAAACTTGAAACTCAAAATGTATGTAACGATACACTCGTTAATGAAAGAATATGCTTCAACACACAATTTCTCTTTTTACCCATACTCCCAAGTAATGATATAATTAAAAGCTTTGGAAAAAATTTGGGTTCTAGTTCACTTTGCGAAAATACATGAATATCTAATGTGAACTTACCAAAAGCTTTATCTTGAATATTATATTAATCAAAATCAAGAAGCTTTCTTTCAAATATTCAATCACAACACAATCTTTGTAATATCCAAATCTATGTATATATATACATATATATATATATATATATATATATATATATATAATATGATTTCCAAAGATCAAAAACTGAATATAAAGTTTTCCAAAGAAAATATCCCTCAATAAAATAAATATTTCTGAACACCAATGATATTTAATCAAGTGTTTTAATATATCTAAAATATAGATCCTTTAACTGAATACACACTTGAATCAAAACTATTTAATCAATTATGAAACCCTTTATCAAGTAGTGAGATTATCTAAATAATCTATATGAAAGTATACTCACTATCAATCACTCAGCTTATTTCAACAATAGATTTTGGAATGAGAAGTTCTTTGAAAAATATATATCAATCAAGCAAATCAGTTTATATGAAGAACTCTATGAAAAGAAATATCACGTGTAGATCAATTTACCAAACCTCAATACCAAATTGATTCCACCATGATAGCTAGATTGCTTTTTGAAAAACAAGATAGCCTTAGCTCAGATTCGATGTAAGAACGTTGAAATCCCAGGCAAAGGTTTCAGTAGTGTGTTCAAAGTTATGCTAAACATGCAATCTCGACAAAAGGTTTGTTCTCTTCTCTTCCAAAAGTCTTAGCTTTAGCACTTGGGTTTAGATGATGTATAAATAGGTGTCTTGCCCTTAGAATCAATCCTAACCATTGGATCAAAGAAATAGCTCGCGTATTCTTTCATTAAAAATTAAAATTGTTAAACTTTCCCGCAAGTTCAGGCAACTGAGGTTAAAGGCCCAGAAGACTGAAGTTCCTTAGAGCCTCAAAAAAATTAACCTGGACACAAGGTCAAACGATTGAAGTTTGGGGTTCAAACGACTGAAGTGTCGGATTCAGATGACTGAAGTCCGAGTTCAGTCTTCCGAGGTGCTCCTGCTAGGTTCTGTGTTTCACCATTAATTCTTTAGGCAACTGAACTTAATCTTCTGTCTTCTAAAGAAATTTTTCAGATGACTAAGGTTGAGTTCAAGCTACTGAAGTGACCATTTCCTAAATTTCTTTTTTCTAATTCAAAAATCTGTTTTGCTTTCTTTCTTGGTTCTTTTATAAAAGTATTTTTCGGGGTTTTGAAAATATTTCCAAGTTCATGAATATCCCTTAATGATGTTCATGAAATGCATGAATCCTAAGGTCATTCTAGGGTATATGTTGAGCCTCAAATTAAATCATATGAAAATGTAAATACATTAGCTCTAAGTACCCATTCCCATGACAATCTTGAACTTATTGCTTGCATCTTCATTCTTGTACTCTTTAAGTTCCGTGGATTGTACCAAGATATGTATGTTTTAATCTTCATGGCTTCCATGCCTTGTTATCCTTTCATGCATGCTATATATAGTTCCTGTTCACAATATCAATGCACAGATCAAATACCAAGTGATTTGTCATTATCAAAACTGGATTAAACTCATAGAGTCAACAGATCATATATCTGATTATAGCAAAAATATTATTGAAAACATCACATACACTCATTGAGCTTCAAGATTATACCCTATGAGTATGTTTAGGATTTTATTGTACTCATTAGTTTGTTGAGAAGCATTTGAGTATTCAGGAATTTCGTTCAACGATTGTATTAATGGTTCGGGTTGTGAACTGGGAAGGAGGAAATTACGCCTATTGTAAGCAGCGGAGTAGGAGGAAGTTGTGCCTCTTATAAGCAGTAGAGTAAGAGGAAGTTATGCCTCTTGTAAGTAGTAGGTTTGCAATGGGAAGCTTTGTCCGGGTTTAAGAAGCAGATTAGTGGAATCCTTGGGTGTTTTGCCCAAGGTGAGGACGTAGGCCGAGTTTGGCTGAACCTCATAAAATCTTGTGTTTGGATCTCTCTTCCTTTATCCTTTTATTTCCGCTTGCGCTTAATTAATTCTTTATTGTGTATACTTTATATAATTGCTGATTACGCATCAAAACTGCGTAATTGGGCATCTTAACCTGGGCTTTACGGTTTATATTTTTAATTAAATGTCCAAAATTGTCCAATATATTAATAAAGTGCCAAAATCATCATTCTTGAACTCTATTGCACTATTTATGAAGTTTTGGTAATTTTTGTTGCAGGAAAAATCTCGGAAACCAAAACCAACACCTATTCGTATTTCATGCATAACTTTTCCATCCAAGCTTCGTTTAAGATGATTCAAATTTTTAGAGAAAGAGGAAAGGATTATCTACAACTTTTGTGTTTTGAGTTCTATGAGAAACGGGCTCTAGAAGAGTCAGATTTGTGATGAACAGAGAGTGAAAAAAATGAAAAAAAATATAACAATTCGAGTTGGGTCAAGTTGTCGGGTCAGACTTAATTGGATCGGATTTCACCTATCCAGGTCTAGGGCAACCCAGCTCCCCCTTAAATCCCCTTCTCTTCCTCTCCCTGCGCAGGCAGCCCGCGGGGCTCTCCAGTTCTCTCTCTATCTCTATTTTTCTTGGCTCTCTTTTTCTCCTCTCTTTGTTTTTTTTCCTGTCTCTGTTTTTCTCTCCTCCGGCAACTCCCTCTTAATCACCCTCTCTTCCCCTTTCCTTTCCCTTCCCTTCTCTTTTCTCCCTTTCTCTTCTTTCTTTTCCTGTATTTTTCTTTGTCTCTATTCTTTTCTCTCGCATTCTCTTCCTCTCTGCTCTGATCTTCCCTTACCCTGCTTCCCTTCTCTGTTTTTTTATAATTCTAGCCAGCCCCTGTTCAGTAGAAATCTGCATAGCCCCAGCCTCCATCCTCTGCAGCTCCTCAAGTCAAGACCTCCGGCCACTCCGGCAGAGCTGAGCAACCCTCTGCAACTCCACTGAAGCCCAACAGCTTAAGCACTCCTCTACTCTGCAACACAGTCGAGTCCTCCAGAAGTTGCTGCTGTTCAACCGCACCAGCAACAACCTGAGGCTTCTCCAGCCTTCAAACAGCAGGCCGTGAGGCTTATCTGCAGCAACCATCTTCTTCTCCTCTGCTCCACGGCTAGCCACCTGCTGCCAGCACCAACCTCTCTCAGCCACCATTTTTCCAGCAACTCCAGTGACTCCGACCATCTGCAGCAGGCTACCTCACGGCTAGGACTCCACCCAAGCTCCAGACTCCAGAGACAAAGCACTCCACAGGCCTTTGTTTTCTTTTCTTCTTTCTATCTCTCTCAACTTTTCTCTTATGTTTATTGTATTATTATTATTTGTTTGAGCATTGAATTAAATTGGTTTGAATTTTATTTTAGACTTTGATTGTTGTTTAGACTTTTTATTAAAGTAAGAATTTTCATTGGGATATTTATTTAGGCTTTTTATTCTTCTTACAGTATTTATTTATCTATTTACTTATTTTCTTTTTCTTTTAATTGAGTATGTGTTAGGATCGGTAATGCTCGATTTAGTACCTTAATTTGGTGATGTCCATTCTAGTTCTTAAATAAATAAATAAAAAGGAGAAAAGTGTTATTGTGTTTCGTTAAATTTAGATCTTTATTCGTGTTTTGTTCCTTCGGTTTGAGTTCTTGGCTCATATTAAAAGTTCAGCTTTTAGTCTGCGTTTAAATTGTGATTTTGATTCGTAATTTTTAGTTCATGTTAAAGATTTGATTTTTATTCCGCGTGTGTGTGTGTGTTTGATTAGGTTTCCATTCCTGTGTGTTTTAATTCCATGTTCTAGGTTACCATCCTTAATTAATGAGTGTTTCGAAGTTTCCTCGAGTAGACTAGGGTTTCCATTGTTTGCTTCTTAGTTCCACATATGTTAGTTTTAGGGTTTTACTTTGCATGTTATTTTAATTAGTTTGAATAAATCTCAACAACTTTGAAAATCCAGAATCTGAACTAAGTTCAGTACATTTTTGTTTTCAATTGAAAAAACGTAAAATCTGAGATTAAAACGCATTCCCTGAGGAGACGATCTAGCCCTTGGGCTTAATATTACACAACATAACTCCTATACTTGGGATAGCTTCCGAGCTGCTCATTTTTCGAGTGACTCAAGTTTTTGGCGCACTTAAAACTGATTGGGTAACACTAAATTGCTTAAGATAATATTAACTTGAATTTAGTAAATTGAGCAATACTGAAATTTCAATATCTCCAAACTAGCATTTGTAGTTGTGATTTTAAAATTAGGACTTAAAGGCTTAGAATTTTAAAAATGCCCAATTCACCCCCCCCCCCCCTCTTGGGATTACACCTAAATTAACATATGGTATCAGAGACAAGTTGCTTAGACTTAAATGTTTTTTTTTTTTAAAAGATCACAATGGCTTATGTTGGTGTATCCCCATTTGGTGAGGGACAATCTTATCCTAGTTCTCCAATATTTTGCAGTGAAAATTTTTCGATTTGGAAACTAAAAATGAGTGTTTTTATAAAATCAATGGACTGGAAGGCCTAACAAGCAATAGTTAAAGGAATTAGTATGCCAATAACTAAAAATGATATGCATGCAAATTCAAATGCCATGGATATGCTATATCATGCTTTAGATTCTAATAGTTTTCATGAAATTATGACATGTACATGTGCGAGAGATATTTGGGAAGAACTTGATAGGAAGTTTGGAGAAACCCAGGAGAAAGAAACCACCATTCCGGATATATCAAGTTCAAATGATCAAGAGGTAGCAAATTGTAAACAAACTGAGTTAGTTGAGGAGGAGGTATATGTATCTCAGCCTATTTCAATTAATGATTCATTTATTGATTCATGTGATGATTTTTGCAATAAATCTTGCGATAAATCTTATGAAAAATCATGTGATGAATCTTGTGTTATATTGTGTAATGAATCATGTGTTAAATCATCTGTTGATAATCCTAATAATGATTCATGTAGTGTCTCTTGTGACAATATTGCTATTGATGCATGCAATAATTCAAATGATGGATCTTATGACAATTCTTGTAATGAATCATGTGTGGAATCATCTGTTGATAATTCTATTAATAATGCATGCAATGATTCATGTGATGTTTACTATAATAAATTTTATGTTGAATCATGTGTTGAATTATATAATGAAAGCATGTCTTTGTATGGAGATCTATAAAAAAGCCTTAGTTCAAATGCGTAAGCTTCTAGCTAGGATATCTAAGAAGAAAATGTGTTTGAAAAATGAAAATGAAAGGATAGCTAAACAATTAGAGGAATTAAAATATTATCATGCTATTCTAGAAAAGAAGAGAATCATGAAGATTTTGAAGATCACTTGCTTAGATAGAAAAATAGATGAACATCCTGAAACAATTTCCAAGGTTAGAAGTGAAAATAATTCAAATAAACCCTTAGAAGTTAAAAGAAATTATATTTCTAAAACGGGTTCGGATCTATCTCAAAAATTCCATAGTCATCCCTCATTAAGTAAAAAGAGAAGAAATGAGCATACTTTCTCACGAATATACAAAACTTGCTTATTTTGTAAAATGAAAGGGCATACCCAATATAAGTGTCCATTTAGAGGCGTCTGAGACAAAGAATAAAAAATGACTTGGGTAATCAAGAAAGGTGTCGCGACGTCCCGGGCGCGCGTGTGCCCCGAGCGGCGAAATTAAAATCATTTTTAATATTTTCATGGAAAAATCATGGAAAAGGTCGGAGTCGCCACTAACCTTTAGTGCGGTTAGAACACATTATTACTACCCCGTTGGGGGTAGAATCGGTCTATGTTACCAGAGTTAGGCTCGGGAGTTCGGTTACGCGAGGGGAAGGTACGAGCACCCCCTACGCACCCGTTCTTACGAACGGTACCTAATTAATTTGAAACTATCCCTAAGTTAATCTAATAAATCTTTAAATTACTCCTTTTTGTGGATTTATAAATACCTATGAAAAATAAATAAATAAATAAATATATACATATATTCCCTCAGAGCTTAGGGTACGTGATGCCCGAAGGCTCATACCCCCGCAATAAAATCATAGGGATATACATACGAAAATACTTACTAAAATAATACAAAAATATTAGAAATAATGGATATCTCAATACAAAATATAAACATAGGATATAGTTGAAAATTCCATAAATATGTGAAAATAATAGCCCTAATATATTATAATGATAATACATTATCTATAATAATAATACTATTATAATAATAACACATATATATATATCTCATAATATTAATAACACATAAATACCAATACGATATTATAATACCACTTTAATATATATATATCATAACACGTAAATATTAATACTATACCATAATAATACCACTAGACTAATAATACATATATATCATAATTTTACTAACTATACAATATGATAATAATATATATTAACAAATACATGCAAAAACCCTAACTATAAATAATCAAAACTTTAACATAACACTAATAAAACCCTGATATTAACAATAAAGGAAACATGACAATAAATCAAACCCTAAAAGTTAAATATAAACAAACATGGAAACAAATAAAACAAAATTATGGCATTTAGACAAACCTAAAAATAAATATACAATGATATGGAAATAATCAAACCCTAAAAAAAAAAAAAATTCAACGTGCAATAAAATGGAAATAAATCAAAAATCCTAAAAAATATGTACTAATAATTTGGAAACATAACAAATCCTAAAGTTAAAATGTGATAATAATATGGAAACACTCATAACCCTAAAGTTAATAATCAATCTATATAGAGGCATTTAAACTATAAAAATATTAATAACATGGAAACCAATCAAAACCCTAAATATAATAGGCAACATGTATAATAAGAATAATAGCTTGGAAATAATTAGAGTCTTACAATTAATGTACAATAACAATGTGGAAACAAATTAAACCTTATAATACACATGCAATATATACAATAATGGAAACTATTACACAAGTAATATTAATATTATGGGAAGCAATTTAAACCCTAGAGTTAACAAATAAAACACGCGACAATAATTATGGAAATAATTTTAAAACCTTACCATTAATATATCATGACAATATGAGAGACCAATCAAATCCTAAATAAAGCATATGATGAACAAAACCCTAAGTATACAATTAAAACCCTAAATACAACATGTAATAATTTAAACTCTAAATGCATAATATATACTAAAATAAATAACATATCACAAGATAGTATACAACAATATAGACACCCTAAATAATAAATGAGTATATTACAATGATTGACGATACAATGATAACATAAACACTTTAAACCAATATTCAACAATAAATATAGACATGTAATAAGGTATAATACTAATAATAATAATCCAACAATAATATTAATATTTATATACATATATAATAAAAGTGTAAACATGAAGACTATATATTACAATAAATAAATGAATAAATAAAAGATTAAATATTACACATATCTGCATAAAAACAAAAAAACAAAAAAAAGAAAAAGAAAAACTGAATATTAGATATTAGTAATGACCAAAAATCAGAAGAGAAATAAATAGAAATAAAATAAAACAAAATAACAAAAAATAAAATAAAATTGCATGTGTGTGTGTGTGTGTGTGTGTGTTCTGTGCATGTGTGTGCACGAGCAGAAGGACTTACAGAGGGGGGGGCATCGCCGGAGAACGGAGACTGGAAACGGCGATGACAGCAAGGGCTGCCGAAGACGACGACGGCGGTGGAGGACGGCAAGGACCGCCGGAGACGACAACGGCGGTGAAGGTTCCAGCGACTCTCTCCTGCAACAGTGGACTTTTGTGGTGGAATGGAGTTTAGTTGCGGCTCGCCGGATCTGGGTGTGGCTGGGAAGTTGGTGACGATGCGCTGCGGAGGTCCACTGGGTTCTGCTTTGTTGAAGTGGCCGGAGAGTGGTCTGCTGGGGGTTCTGCTACAGGCTGGAGGATGGTGGCCGTGGGATGCTCGGCTACTTGCAGGGATTTTGGAGGGAGTGAGAGATGAGGGTGTGGGAATGGATGGAGGGTGGCGGTGCTGCTGTTGCAGCAAGAGAGAGAGAGATTTTGGTCTTCTTTTTTTTTTTCTTTGGCTTGCTGCCGGCTCCCCTCTTGTTCGTGTGCGCTGCCCCTCTTTTATAAAAAAAAAAATTTTGAAAACCTAAGAAACTTTCCTTTTTTTTTTTTTTATTTGATTTTATTTTATTTTTTAGGCTTTTGGTAATAATGAAATGGGAAATAATAATAATAGTTAATATCATAATAAGGTAATACTACTAAATAGTAAACAATAATAAATGATTATATATATAAAAAATAAAAAAATAAAATAAAAATGAAGATACTATCGATAATAATAATAATAATTAAAATAAAGTAATAATAATAATATTAAACGTAATAAATAATAATAATAACCATGATAAAATTACCAAAAATAATAAAAATAATAATAGCCAAAATAAGATACTAATGCTAATAATAATAATAATGATAAAATAATAATAATAATGATAAAATAATAATAATAATAATAATAATAATAATAATAATAATAATAATAATAATAATAAGTATAGTAAAGTAAAAATAAAATAAAGATAATAAAAGTACTAGTAAAATAATAGTAAAGTACTAATAATATAGGAAAATAATAATAATAATAATAATAATAATAATAATAATGATAATAATAATAATAATAATAATAATAATAATAATAATAATAATAATAAAATAATAAGAATAATAAGAGGGGACCCCTTGTTCTATTTGGCTAGGGCAAAAATAGGGTGTCTACAAAAGGTTCCAATTGGAATTACATGATCATTTAATTCTTTCTTTGTTCTTAGGATTAGTTATAGGGTAGGTGATGACTAAAAGCTTAGAAATGGTTTGTAATAACCTGAACCCAGAAAATAAAAGAAAAATAAATAAAAAGGAAAGGGAAAATAAATAAAGGAAAGGAAGAAAAATTCCAAGACAGCACAGCAGGAACTCGTCAACGAGTGCACTGTGCTCGTCGATGAAAAGATCCCGAGAGTGTGGAAAATTTAGGTTTTTAAATGATTCATCAACGAACCCAATGTTCTCGTCGACGAGTGTCCTTTTTTGCTTCGTCAACAAACCTTTTAGACTCGTCGACGAACATCAACCTATAAATAGGCCTTGGATCATTTTCTTCCATGAAAATTCCTCTCCCTCACTTTCTCTCTCTAGGGCTTTAGCCTCCCTGCCTTCTCTCTTCGATTTTGGCCTGAATTGAGCCCAATTCAACGATCAGAAACCACCACGAGGTTCCTGGGGCAATTCTTTCCAAGTTAATCGAAGTAGAAACTTGATTTGGAGTTTTTGGGCACCACCCCAAAACTAGGGTAGGGGAGTTATTTTCGAGATTTATTAATTATTTAACAGTATGGACTTGAAAATGTTAGGATATTAGGCATTTTGGAACGAAAACTGATTAAGATAGGATATATGGAATATAGGGTCTCGTTTTTCATTCGGTAAGGCAGAATTTCTAGGATCAGGTAAAGGGAGTAAGTTATACCAGTTTTTATTAAATTTGAACTTGTTAAATTTGAGTATGTAAATTTATATATATATATATATATATATATATATATATATATATAAGTATGGTTTTTGAATGGTTTAGGCATTTGAAAAAAAATGATGGTTTTGAATATAATTTATATATGGGAAAAACCTTGTGGCATGAGAATAACCTTTTATAATTAAATGGTTGTGATTACTGTTAAGTTGAGAATACTGTTTGCTTATGGAAACTATTTGTTTGTGAATACTACTTGTTTGTGGATATTGCTTGATTGAGAATACTGCCTGGTTGTGGATTTTGTCTGGTTGTAAATACTGTCTAGTGGTGAATAATGTTGAAAATGCATTGGATATGTAATGTGGTTCATGTAAATTGCGATATAACATTGGCAGTGGTATGAGGAGGTTGTTATATTGTACCCGATATAAATCACCATATAACGTTGGCAGTGAAATGAGGAGTTCGTTTTACCGATTTACTATGAACGGGGTTGTGTGTGTAGAATGGTAACCTATGTGGTTGTGAAGCTTGTGTAGTAACCTGTGTGGTTGTAAATCCTGTGTGGATATGGACCATGTGGGGGTGTGAATGAAGTGTGTGGTATCCTGTGTGGATGTGCTGTGGTTATGTGTATACGTGAATCTCTGTGGAATGATTAATATTGTATGTGTTTGAATTAAATTGCATGAATATTTATGGCAAAGTAAAACTCTCCACCTGAGAACTTGCTGAGAAAGGTGAGTGCCTTGGTAAGCATCAATTGTAGCCTCATCTAAATAAAAGGGGAAGGTAACAAATGGTATCAGAGCAAAGGGGTGTTACATGTATGGGCGTGTCAACTCCCCAATCCTCAGAAACTTTCACTATAAGTATTGGTTATGATTGTATGACGACAGTCTATATGCGCCTTGCCAGTTGTTGTTGATTAATTAATGAATATATTTTGTATTTACTAAAAACCCTTTTGCCACACACTGTTATAGTTTACTTCTTCCTTACTAAGAGAAGTCTCACCCCGGCGTAATATTATCTTTTTTAGGTCCTTCAGGTGATCGAGCTTAGAAAGCTTTTGGGGTAGGGGTTTAGAATTTTTTGTAATTTTGGATGGTCGTAAGAACAGTTATATGTATAGTTTATGTTTATATATTTCTCTAGTGATGTAATATAAAGAATTTGTTATACTCCTTTTTGAGTTGTATATAGTACTCTAGTATTTTATTAGAGAATGTTTAATTATCTCTCTTCCATGAGAAATCTTTACCATACCACGATCATATCCGACAAAGACTCATCTATCCTAGGCTCGTACCCTTGCTTAAAATTGAAGACATACTTATAAGGTACCGTTCAATGGTGGGATAATTAGAAATACCTTAAGAGCAACATTCATCTTACCTAATGTAGACACCCCATTTTGTCCGGGCCAAATATAACAAAGGCATCGTTATTTTTTCTATTGTTATTATTATTAGTTGCTTATTATTATTATTATTATTATTATTATTATTATTATTATTATTATTATTATTATTATTATTATTAGTGTTATTACAACAAAAACACAAAAAAGAAAAAAAGAACAAAAAGCAAAAAAAAATAATATATAAAAACTATAGGGCAAATGTGTGTATATGTATTTATGAGTGTTAGGTATGTATGCTTGTTTTATAAAAAAAAAAAAATTGTGCACCCCAAGCAATGGGTGCTTCCAACTTTTCTCGGGGGTACATGCAAAAGGGACAAGAAACAAAACCAAGAAGCTTGTAAAAGGAGGTGGGGAGATCATCCACTGTTCACCTGTCACCTTGCTCCCTCAATCCTGCTCTGCCATCTCTCTTGCACTCTCCTACTCTCCCACTTCCCTCATCACCAACCTCACCTTCCTCCACTCTCACGCTCACACTCACGGTTCATCCGTCACCTTGGCAACCCTCTCATCAGACACTGTTTATTATCCATTTTTCAGCCAACAACCTCGCTCTCTCTGGTCTCTCTCTCACATGCTCTCGATTTCTTTTTCATGCGCAAGCCTCTATACTCCCATCTCCATCTCGCGAACCACTCCAGCCACCTCCCACAGCTCCGGCACCACCGTACCACTCACCTTTCCTACGCTCCATCTCCTTCACCTAACTCCATCTCTCTCTGTTGGCCTTACAAGGTTTAACATATTGTTTTAATGCTAACAAACAAGAGAAACTTAACATATTTGGTAGAGTAATAATATTTCAGGACTCACAAGTATCACGCATGTAGATGCAAAGATGATATCTATTAAAGCTTGAAGATCATGAGAGTGTGGATGTTAAAGAGAATGTGCTAAAAGCTTAAAACATGTAAACAAGAAAGCCAAAGAAAAGCAAAGCAAAAGAGCCAAAGAAAAGCAAAGAGAGAGAGCTCAAAAGACAAGCATTAAGCCTCAAACACCAATTAAAAGTCTTAGAAGTCTTTATGTAAATGCTTCATATTTTAAATATCTTTTGAAATATTATTGAAGCTCTTTTAAGGTTGAATATGGACTTAGAGATCAGATTTTAAAACCATGGAAAATGTTTTTGACAAGTCACATTTGAGCCTTTCAAATAACAAAAGAGTTAAAAAATAAAAAATGAATTTTTTTCAAAAAATGGACTAGTTAGCCGATTGACCAAAACACAATGAGATTGGTCATCCGACTGACAAAAAACCAAAATGAATAAATTTGCCCAGCCGACTGACAATTTGAATTGAGATCAGTCAGTCTACTAACAAGGCCTAGTCAACTGATCATTTTGAACTTGGTTAAGCCAACCGACTAACAAATTAATGGAATTTATTTTTAGCATACAAAAGGGCCTCAGCCACCTGTCCAGCCAACTGACTCTGAGAAATGAACTACCCAGTCGCCTGTCCAGCCGACTGACTCCACGGGATTTGAATTTTTAAACTTCAATGGTAAAATTCTAAAAATTAGTTTTTTCAAATGTGAACATTATAAAAACTTGGTGGACACTCCAAGTAACTTGGGGAAAAAGGAAACTAATTCTAAAAATTTTATATATATTACCTTAATCCCAAGAAATTAAAAACTAAGGCAATCACACAGCATTCTTGAAATCAAACTCTCAATCTCTCTCAAAGTTCACTATTGCTCATACTCCATCTAGGAGATACCTTCTGAATTGCTGCTGAATCACAAGCATACGGTTCTCATACTGAGTTTTCTCAATCACTAAAGTACCCTTGGTGATCTCTATACTTAAGCTTCAATTCTATTTCATATTGATATTTAAATTCTTGAAGTACATAGTGTTGAATGTTGTACTATTCTGCCTTGTTTGCGAGTGTTCTTGTACGCAGTGTTTACTTCATATTTCTTGTAGCTCTTGGACAATTCAAGGTTTTTGGACCATTGACCAAGCTTGGGGCATCTCTTGGCAAGGCGGGCTCTAGCCTAATTGAAGGAGTGACCGAGTGAGGGGTATCACTTGGAGAGGCGGGCTCTAGCCTACTGAAGGAGTGTGTAACGGTCTTGTTCCCCCCATAAAGGAATTGGTTTAATGGAACCCTTTGGTGGTTTCCTAAAGGCGAGGACGTAGGCTAGGGATAAGCTGAACCTCATAAAAGCCCGATGTCATTCTCTTTCCCTTACTCTCTTTAATTTTCAGCATACATATAAACTGTGTGGATGTTTTAAATTCTTAATTATAAATACTATGAAGTTTGGAAATTGAATAAACTGAAGTTTAATTTGTTTTTGGGATTGTGGAAACCGAAAGGAAATACGTTGGTTGATCCATACTTTGCGGAAACCGTAAGGAAGTACGTTGATTGGTGAAACACCCAAAGACTCTTTAACTGAAAATTTATTTAAAGTCTAAGCTTTTGGAAAGAGTGTTGAATTTTATATTGCACTTCATTTTGAGAAAGAAAAATCATTAATACATGGCTATCAACAAACTTGCATTATCAATCTTTACTTTAAGAGGTTGAATCAAAATCATATATACAGGGCTGCAAACAAACAAAAGAAAAATTCTTGTAATAAGTTGAATCTTATATCTTGGTTTGGATATTGTGGTTGATTGGATAATTGATTGGTTTGGTTGATTGATTGGTTACTTAATTGATTAAAAATTGTGTGGTTGTGAATTGTATAAAGACTTAAGTATTTGTTGTGTATTGAATAAATCAACAAGAAGTCAAGAATTCATTAAAAGAAGTAAAAGAGGTTAAGGATTTTTAAAAGAGAAAATTTTTAAACCCAATTCACCCCCTCCCCCCCCCCCCCCCCCCTCTTGGGACTACGCTTTGGTTTTCAATTGGTATTAGAGAAAGGTTGTAAAAAAATCCTAGAAAGTAGTTATATAAAGATCTAGATGGCACACTTAGGCGTAGCTCCCTTTGGAGAGGGACAATCATCAACTAGGCCTCCTATCTTTTGTGGTTTAAACTACACATTTTGGAAACAACACAAGAGAATCTATCTACAAACCATGGATTGGAAAGGTTGGAAAGTTGTCACACATGGTGACTTAATTCCTACTAAAATCGTTGATGGCAAGGAAATACCCAAAGAAGAAAATGAATGGACCGACAATGATCATAGGATGTTACAAGTAAATTCAAGTGCTATGAATGCATTGTATTGTACTTTTGATATGAATGAATTCAATAGAGTCATTGCATGTAAAACAGCAAAAGAAATTTGGGATAAATTAGAAGTTACTGATAAAGGAACCATTGATGTTAGAGATAGTAGAATAGACATGCTCATAAGCGAGTATGAAGCATTTAAGATGAAAATGGATGAATCCATCACTAGTATGTATACTAGGTTTACCGATATAATTAACTCCCTAAATGCCTTAGGAAAAACATACAGCACCTATGAAATGATCCAAAAAATTCTTAGAGGGCTGCCACCTATATGGGAACCAAAAGTCACTGCAATAATCGAAGGAAGAAATTTGAAAAACACCTCCTTAGATGAACTCATAGGTTCTCTCCTCACATATGAAATGGAAATGAATGAAAGAAATGGAAAAACTAAAGCTCAAGAATCTATAGCTTTTAAAACATCAAAAGAAAACTCTAATCATAGTGAAAAAGAGATGGATGAAAATGAATTAGCCTATATATCCAAGAAACTTGTAAGAATTCTAAGAAGGAAGAACAAATTCAAAAGAAGAATCCAAAACTCAGAATCGGATGAAGAAGAAACTAATACAAAGAAATCAAAGAATAAAATCCCCACATGTTATAATCGCAAGAAGGATGAACACATAAAACCGGAATGTCCGCTACTTAAAAAAGATTCTAAGAAAAAAAAAAAAGGTAATGAAAGTCACTACTTGGGACAATACGAGTACAAGTAGTACCGATAATGAATCAAGAGACCAAGAAGTTGCTTGTACTGGCTATATGGCATACGACGATGATGAAGAACAAAACTCTTCATCCAAATCAGTCAATGGTCATAGTAGTGATTCATCAAATGAATCCAAGGATGAAAGCATGCCATCTTATGAAGAACTTCAAAATGATTTATTCAAGGTGCATAAGATGTTAGTTAATGTGACTAAACGATACACATCATTGAAAAACAAGAATGAAAGAGTGATAAAAGAGTTAGAAGCTAAAAATCTTGTTGAAAAAAAAAAAATTTGAAAATCAAGAAATTAGAAAGTAAGAATGAAGTTGTGATGACTGAATTAGAGTCTAAAAATCTTACTGAAAAATAAAAAGAATTGAAAATCAAGAAATTAGAGAACAAGAATGAAAAGTTGATAAAGGAATTAGAAGACTTGAGATCACAATACTCTAGAAAATGAGAAAGACTTATATATTTCTGAATTAGAGAATAAGATTACTAAGATGTCTCAAAATCAAGAAAAGGGTAAAAAAGTAGAAAATCATGAAATGAATAATCTAAAGAAAGAAATTGAGGATCAAGCCAAAATCATTTACAAATTCACTAAAGGAAAATAAAATTTTGATAAAATGATTGGCTCACAAAGAATATCTCTAAATAAAGAAGGCATAGGATTCAATGGAATTTAAAATATAAGGAAAAAGAATCTTTACATGGGATAATTTACAAAAGAATCTAAAGATTATGCTAGCACTTCTTCAAATGCTTACACACATACAACATGTTTTCTACGTAAGAAAAAGGGGCATGTTAAGTTCGAATGTCCATTAAAAAGTAAAGGTGTGAAAACAAAACAAGTTTGGAGAATTAAAGAAGCATCACTTGTTAAACAATCCAGACCCAAGAAAGTATAGGTACCAAGATAAAATATTATGACTAAATCCTTCAACTACAATTGATATCAAATCTACGAAAAATCACACAATGATATTGAACAAATTGAAATAGAGAATAAGGATAAAATTATTCAAGCTTATTAATGCTTATTGAAACTAATGAAAATCATTGGCCTCAAATCAATGAATGAATCATACAAGGCTTAAATTAGAAAAGTATTAAGATATATGAAGTTTGGATATGAAATCAAAAGAAAAGAAAATCTAAAGCAAATAGAGCTTACTGCATAAGTATTTTGATAAAGAAGAGAGCTTGGCAGAAAAGTTGTGAAGGTCAGCCAACTGACTGAACAAATACCTTAAGGAGAAAAGATAGGTCAGCCGACTGACCAGAAGCTCATCTAAGTGACTAAAGGTAAAATTTTTAAACAAGTTTGAAATGAAATACTTAAGCAACATAAAAACAATCCTAGTAAAAATATAGTACAATGCACATGATAATGATATACTTCATGCTTATATGATATGCAATATGCTACATGTGTATATTTGAAATTGGTATCTTGAAATTTTTAAAGACAATGAAAATATGATGATTTATGACTCACTATATTTTGAAAATCTAAGCATAAAGTTATTAAGCATATTATAGAAGCATATATTTTGGCATAATATTGATATGTGAATGTGAAATTAATTCTTGACCATGCATGCTAATAATGGATCACATGGATAAATTGAGAAATTTGCATCTAAATAATTTAGTATTCATGAGCTGTGAATAAAGTGATATTAGCATTGGTACCTATAAAGTATATTGGTATTCATGAATATATAAATTGATATTTGAGCATGACAAGCATAATTATATCCATGAGCATGTTATGACATTGACATAATATTGGTATCCATAAGCATATACATGATATGAATCAAATGTTCGAAACATGGATGATAAATTTAGAAAGCATAATTGATATCTAATGTGAATGTATTAAATTCAGGGGGAGTCATATGACTTATTGTTTGAACTATGTTTTGGTTTTCCCTAATTTTAAATTGGTATCACATGAAATTTTCAAATTGGTATTATGTAAATTTTCAATTGGTATCATGAATTATTTTTAATTGGTATTCCATGAATTAATGAATGTTAAATTATTATTCTTTAATGTTTCAATTGGTATCACAAATTCAAAAGTTCAATTACAAATATGAAATTTTGTCTATTGAAGCACAGTACACATGCCATATTGAAAAATAATGAATTGAGTGTGTATAAAATATGATTTGAACTTAAACATTTTTTATATCTTACTCTTTTTTATTGATACTGAAAGGGGGAGAAGTTTTGAGCAAAAATTGAACATGATATTAAAAATATGATATATGTATAAAAAAGGGGGAGAAGTATTTGAACTAGAATGATGATCTTGAACTTGAATAATGTAATGAGCATATTGAATCATCTTATTGTTAAGATGATGTGATGAGCATGATATTGCATGATATTGAAATTTTTATTGATATTGATCTTGAAATTACAAATATTGTTAAGAAAGGGCTTATTGTAAAGGGGAGTCTTTTTAAGGCTTACTCATACTTTTGTTCCTTATTTGTCCTCATCAAAAAGTTGGAGATTGTTGACCTTATAAGGCTTAACATTTTCTTTTCATGCTAACAAACAAGAGAAACTTAACATATTTTGATGAGTAATTATATTCCAAGACTCACAAAGATCAAGCATGTAGATGCAAAGATGATATCTATTAAAGCTTGAAGATCATGAGAGTGTGGATGTTAAAGAGGATGTGCTAAAAGTTTAAAGCTTGAAAATAAGAAAGCCAAAGAAAAGCAAAGAAAAAAAAGCCAAAGAAAAGTAAAGAGAGAGAGCTCAAAAGACAAGCAAGAAGACTCAAGCACCAAGAATGTTCAAAGTCTTAGAAGTCTTTATGTAAGTGCTTCATATTTTAAATATCTTTTAAAATATTGTTGAAGCTCTTTTAGGGTTGAATATGGACTTAGAGATCAGATTTTAAAATCCTGGAAAATTTTTTTGACAAGTCACATTTGAGCCTTTCAAATAACAAAAGAGTTTAAAAATAAAAAACGCAAGTTTTTCAAAAAATTGAATGGTCAGCCGAATGCCTAGAACACACTAAGATTAGTTAGCCGACTAACAGTTTGAACTGAGATCAATCAGCCGACTAACAAGGCCCAACCGACTGACCATTTTGAACGTGGTTAAGTCTGCCAATTGAAAAATTAATGGAATTTATTTCTAAAAAAAAGAAAGGTCTTAGTCGCCTGTCCAGCCGACTAACTCTGAGAAATGAACTACACAGTTGCCTATTCAGCCGACTGACTCCACGGGATTTGAATTTTTAAACTTCAACGGGAAAATTCTAAAAATTAGTTTTTTCAAATGTGAACATTATAAAAACTTGGTGGACACTCCAAGTAACTTGGGGAACAAGGAAACTAATCCTAAAAATTTTATAAATACTACCTTAATCCCAAGAAATTAAAAACCAAGGCAATCACACAACATTCTTGAAATCAAACTCTTAATCTCTCTCAAAATTCTCTATTGCTCATACTCCATCTGGGAGATACCTTCTGAATTGCTACTGAATCACAAGCATACAATTATTATACTGAGTTTTCTCAATCACTAAAGAACCTTTGGTGATCTCTATACTTGAGTTTCAATTCTATTTCATATTGATATTTAAATTCTTGAAGTACATTGCTGAATGTTGTACTAATCTGCTTTGTTTGAGAGTGTTCCTGTACGTAGTGTTTACTTCATATTTCTTGTAGCTCTTGGATGATTCAAGGTGTTCATATCGTTGACCAAGCATGGGGTATCGCTTGGAGAGGCGGGCTTTAGTCTAATTGAAGGACTGACCAAGTAAGGGGTATCACTTGGAGAGGCGGACTCTAGCCTACTGAAAGAGTGTGTAACGGTCTTGTTTTTCTTAGAAAGGAACTGGTTTAGTGTAATCCTTTTATGGTTTTCCAAAGGCGAGGACGCTGGCTAGGGATAAGTCGAACCTCGTAACAGCCCAGTGTCATTATCTTTCCCTTACTCTCTTTAATTTTCAGCATACATATAAACTGCGTGGATGTTTTAAATTCGTAATTATAAATAATAAGAAGTTTGTAAATTGAATAAACTAAAACTTAATTTGTTTTTGGGATTGCGGAAACTGAAAGGGAGTATGTTAGTTGATCCATACTTTGAGGAAATCGTAAGGAAGTATGTTGATTGGTGAAACACCCAAAGACTCTTTAACTGAAAGTTTATTTAAAGTCTAAGATTTTGGAAAGAGTGTTGGATTTTATATTGCACTTCATTTTAAGAAAGCAAAATCATTAATACTGGGCTTTATATCAACAAACTTGCATTATCAATCTTTACTTTAAGAGGTTGAATCAAAATCATATATACAAGGCTGCAAACAAACAAAAGCTGAATTCTTGTAATAAGCTGAATCTTATATCTTGATTTGGATATTGTGATTGATTAGATAATTGATTAGTTTGGTTGATTGATTGGTTACTTGTTTGATTAAAAATTGTGTGGTTGTGAATTGTATAAAGACTTGAGTATTTGTTGTGCATTCAATAAATCAACAAGAAGTCAACAATTCATTAAAAGAAGTAAAAGAGGTTAAGGATTTTTAAAAGGAATTAAAAGAAAATTTTTAAACCCAATTCACCCCCCTCTTAGGACTACACCTTGGTTTTCACTCTCCCTTACTCTATCTCCAGCCACAACTCCGGCACCTCACGAACTCCCCATTCTCTCATTGTTCTATCTTGTTATCTCCAATAACTTGTCCCTTACGGTCTCACCACAACTACAATTGCTCCAAACAGCACCTCAACTTCTACCCTCTTGGTCTCTCTCACTGCCATCCCTTCACAGTTACCAAGTATATTTCTTTACTTTGGTGTTCATTATTTGTATTATTATTGTTATTATTATTATTGGTTTGTTTAGATTATATGGATATGATTGCTTTTTTTTTTATTAGTGTTATATGTTAGCATTATTATTATGTTTATATACTTATGTGATATTGTTACTATGTGTTTTATCATGTTAGTATCGTTTTGTTCTTACGCTCATGTCAGGTGATATTTTAATAGTTTATTTTATTATGTTATATTATATATTTAGTATTTTAATATTATGGTATAATAATATTGTAGTATTATGGTCTTATGTTATATGTTTACAATTACAGTATTATGGCATTATATTACGTTTATATGGTGGTATTTATATTATTATTAGGTTTATATCAGCTTATTATTATATGTAGCTTATTAGGTTGATATTATGTTTATATATATTTTTTTTCTTCATATTTTAAACTCTCCTTCACACACACACTCACCTCACGGCTTCTACTAGTTCATGCACCACTTACACAATGTACACTATGCACCCTCACGCACCACTTCACGGCTGCGTACGCGCCTGCAACACCTGCACACACACCTCCCTTTCCCACTCCACACACCGCACCACCATCCCCACGGTCTGCACCACCAGCCCCTATATACCGCCACCATCCTTGCAGCCTCACGGCTCCCCTACACGACCCAACATATCTCCCCAACCGCAAGCCTCCATGGCCACCTTCTCCTCTTCTCCGGCCTCACCCACCAGCTTCGACCACAGAGTAGGCAGCCATAACAGCTTTCACACACAGCCCCTTCCTCTCCAGATCAGCCACCAACTTCGGTGTCATCTCCCACTTTCACTTTGTCGCTGGCAGTATCACCGCCGCCCTCACCATCTCCGGATCCCAGCTCCGACATCACAACCATCATCGCCTTCTGTCACGGCCATAATCGCGACGCCACAGCAGCCCCCAACTCCGGCCACACCTCACGGCCTCACCCTCTCTCAACCTCTCGGCAACCACCATATCACCACAGCAAGGTGACGTCGACAACATCTGCTGGAAACACACACACACACACCAACACATGCATCAAAACACACACAGCACCACCCCGCTTCCCACGTGCAAGCACGGCCAAGCGCACTAAAAAAAATAAATTAAAAATAAAAAAAACACGCATCACTTCCCACCTGCAAACACCTGCACACACACCAACTCAAACACCACTAATTTACACACACAAACACTCAATTCATGAGTTTTTTTGCATTTTATATTTATTTTAAAATAATATATTAAATAATACCTTGTTTGTGAAAATATTTTTCAGAATGACTTTGATGTAATCTCAGTGCTCGTTGAACCAAATAGCGAGATTTAAACACGTGACACAAGCAAATCTTGCTAGACCATATAAAAAAACGGTCATCTGCAATAGATGAAATGGAAGATGTTGACCTAATAGGTCACACCCAGTTTTGATCATAACAAATACTTTTGGTACTTATGGTTGTATTAAGGCTTGCATATAGGTTCACTGTGCACGTGTATTTGGACTCAAAGATATACCATGATAGCGTGCGATGTTCATGCCAAAAAATGAAGTTTTCTGTGTTATATTTGTATTTATCTTTCATTTTCTTCATTCTGGGATGTAATATTTATTATGGAATGTACACTCTATGGCCTGTAATATTTTGCTTCATACATGATAGGTAGGTATGCTCAAATCGACCCTAGTTGGACTTTAGGTACCTACACAGACCATAGAAAGACCATAGGCATCACCCTTCGGTCGACCAACGCCGAATTTTTTCGGTAGGATAGAAAGTCCTTAGGCCCCCAAACAAATGTACAATCAGTCCCCAACATCACTCTTCATATCAAGGGAATTAAATTTTGGCTAAAATGAACCTTAAATTGAAAAGGTTAAGTGGGTTCAAGCGAACGAACCCAAGCCGTGTAAAACGGCTCGAGCTACCAAACAAGTCAACATGTTGACTTCATGTTTCAGGCACCCGAACCTATATTGAGCGTATCTCCCTCGAGCACCCGAACCTATGTCAAGTTCCTTTTCAACTACCCGGGCGCTCGAATGATCACGTTCAAAATGGGCTCGGCCGATCGAATTGGCTGGTTCGATTAACCAAACTTGGAACCAAGCACCCGAACCTACGAACAAATGCTACTAACTTTGGTTCAGCCAACTGGTCCTCAATTCAGGCACCCGATCCATTAAATAATAGTTTTGTGAATGAGTTTGTTCGGGCACCCGAACCTCAGGCTGGACACCTGAACCTCTCGGGTTAATATTTTTACTGATTTTTTTAAAAGGGGTAAAATGGGTTAATTTCATTAAACTTATTTTAAACTTTTTAAATTATCCCCATGTAGTCCCCAATGATCAAAAAATCCTCCTTGCCTATAAATACCTGTTCATTTGTCATAATTAGCAAGGATTAGCAAACTTGATTAGGACAAAATTCTCTCAAATTCAAA
This sequence comes from Malania oleifera, assembly GCF_029873635.1. NCBI lineage: Eukaryota > Viridiplantae > Streptophyta > Magnoliopsida > Santalales > Ximeniaceae > Malania > Malania oleifera. Next base: position 91,866,979 of record NC_080426.1, on the reverse strand, counting down.
AAATCATTTTATAGCCTATACTACTCCCATACACTTCAAAACTTCATTTTCCTTGATCATTCAAGTGTTGTGAGTATATTTAGAGTGCTTGTGCTTCATTCTCTATTTGTTTAAATACTCTGATCATCTGCTTAATTGTTGATTAATTTTAACTTTAAAAGTATAGCCTTAAGTTTATCCACCGATTTCATTTAATAAATCTTGTGTGGGAAGACTTAGAAGGTTATGGTTCTTGCATTGTCATTGCAAGAGACCTAAACCTATATTTTTTGTATTCAAAATCATTTTCAAAACTTGTATTCAAACACTCCTTGTGCTTAGTACATTGAGAATATCTTGTTGAGTTTATTTGAATCAACTAGCTAGCATATTTGAAACCTTGATCTGATTTTGTGATATTCATATACTGTGTTTCAAATCTTGCTTTGATATATACTCTAGATCTGGACTAATAATCTATACTTATTTGAGTGTTTAGCACACATTAAAGCACTGAGCATATTTACATATCATACGTGCTTGCATTATTGCTTGAGCTATACTGGTATACATATCTGCTTGTGAAGAAGTATCTTTTCGTGTACAAAAATTTCATATCATTTGTTGTATTCCAGGCGTGAACCTGAAGAGGGAGATTAGCCCTATGGAATAGTCTCGGACTGGCTTAGACCTAGTTGGGAAAGTTAGGTACGTCATATTGGTAAGGCGTGTTGGGTGAGGTCAGCTCCTTGAATTAACCTAGTTGTAATCGGTGCCACTCCACCCATTAAATGAGCATTAGTGGAATCCTCGGGCTTGTGAGCTAGAGGCGAGGACATAAATAGTATTGGTCGAACCCCGATAACATATCGTGCGTGCACTATTTATATTTCTGCAATTTATATTTACTATACATATATGTTTTATTGTGAATGATTGGGTTTCTACAATTTATATTTACTACACATGTATGTTTTATTGTGAATGATTGGGTTTACTATTGCATAGACAGACCCTCGGTTGCGTAATACTGCGGAACTAATTTAACCTAGGAAGTAATTATTAAATACCCAATTCACCCCCCCCCCCCCTTTCTTGGGAATACACCAAAGATAACAGAAGAAATGGAACTTTCCATCTCCAGCCAGACCCACTTCCCAAAATGTCAAATCCAATTCCACTTCATTCTCTCCTCCCCATTGATTACACTGCCTTATCTTCTCCTCGTCCAACAAATGGAAACTTAAGCATCTTCAAACTTCATGAATTGTCCCACCTGAGTGGTTGCCAAATGAGCATAGCATATCACGAGTTGATAGGTTCAAATAGAGCATTTATAAGAAGTTGAAGGCACACGAGAACCTATATCCACTACCAGCATGCAATACACATCAACTGCATCCGCCATGCAGGAGGCATTCTAGACTAGCATGATTTAACATGAAACTCAATTTGTGATCATAATACCTTATAATCAATCAGAGGAGCCACCCACATCATCTTGTCCAGATTGGCGCATCCTTTCCTCTAATCGCACGGTCCTATCCATCATGGCTTGCATCCGGGCTCAAAAGGTGGAGACCTCCGATCTCAGTTCCGTGTTCTCCATAGCGATGTTCTACATCTGTCGAGCCATCTCCTGCTTATCATACTCGACCTCTCGACGGTGTCGTTCCATCTCTGCACGAGCCACCGCACCCATTGATGATGATGTTGTTGAGGCGATGTAACCACTTCCAAGACCTTTCACCCAGCCCCCCGCTCGTTGCCCAAGCACCTGGGAAGTGATCTCGAAATCTGTCATGTGCGAACTCCCCTCTCAAACAGGTGCATCCCTCAGCTCGACCATCCATGCCTAATTTCAATCATGAAAATGATAAAAAGGAATAAACGAGACTACAAATCTGATGTTTTGAATAAAGTAATAAACTAAATCTTTTGCTTCACTTACATGTCGATCCTGCGCACCCTCGCACCACTCCCCCGATCGCCGTTGGTGTGTTCTTTGATACGAATCCGGCAGCGACTCCTCTGTGCCAGTCTCGGGATCACACTACATTATCATATAAGTCATCATTAGTATTATGTCATGTAATGGTCAAATAATTTTATATATAGTAATTACCTAGCGATGATTTACAAATAGCCTCGATCCACCGCAATGCGACGTAAGGAGTTTGCTGCGGTTCGCAGCATTTGTTTCACATATGGCCTACAAGGAAGATGTAATGATGACATATTAGTGACATCATTGTGAAAAATTAGTGATTATAATACAAACACATCACCTGATAGCGCGGGTCACGGAAATGGCAACACACCACGTCCCAATCTTGTTGGGATATCTTATCGTATGGCTGCGCTTCTGCTCATCTCCTATCGCTCGAAAATGGGAGCGCATTTTTGAGTTATAGCTCTTAAATTTATTACACAATTGGACGTCGACCGCCCTCCTCACATGGTCATCCTCGAGGATGTCCATATCAAACTCCTCTTGCATATATAGGTAATACAATTACAATGTTAGACAGTACCTAATTGGCTAGTATATTAAAAGTAAAAAAGAAATTAAATTAAAAACAGCTATATAGGGTTAGGGAACTTACCAAAATGTGCATGTAAAGGACCATGCGCTGCTCATGAGTCACTTGGGGCCAGCTGAATGCGGTAACTGGAGCATACTGTCAACATATAATGCCGAGCTCCCTCGTCCATGCGGTGTACCAATCGTTTAGCAGGGCGGTGTATCCTAGAGGAATGTCGATCCGAATCTAGTCCTATCCAGGTGCTTCTTCAGCAACATGTTCTTTGCTGCACCACGGCCTGACTTGACCGTGGACGTAGATGCTGAAAGTAGAGTTAATTTAAAAACAACATTATAATCATACATGTGAATAACTATCATCAACATTTGACATGTAAATAAATGAATCGTATCCATACTAACACTACTCATGACGGTCGGCAACTCACCTTGAGTGTCAATCGCATAAGTGGTATCCATGTCTGGCCGAGGTGCCAATGGCTCAGATAATGGTGCCGCCGCATCAGGACTGACAAGCTCTGCCAGTCTCTAGGATATCGGATCATCGTCATGCGATGTAGTAGTGTGCCTGAAAGGAAGTCTCCAACGTCGACCTCCTGGTGCCATATCTGCAAATAATTGGACAAGTAAATATAAGAAGTACGAATTTTTAAGTTATTTACACATGTCAGATACATAGTGACAAAAATAGACAAGCACATATATGAAGTACGAATATTAGATGGATGTAGCAGACATCTATTTTTAAGTTATTTACACATGTCAGATACATAGTGAAAAAAATAACATGCTTACCCCCCTATACGTCCTCAATATCCGTATCATCCTCACTTTCTAAAGTGTCTTCCTTTTCACTACAGTACTCGACCCCTGTTTCATCTTCCCCATCAGTTTCCTCATCGTCGATGAAGTAAACATCTACACAAGGTTCAATTGTAATGTCAGCAGCTCCTACGTGTTTTGCCCTGTCACCATCCCATGCAATGGTATAGGATCAACGCCTTCTTCGACAACATCTATTTCAGATTGCGCTGCTACGTGGACAGATAGCTCATCTTCTTGGAATGCAGTCTCACTAGCACTAATCTCACAATCAGCCACTTCTGTAATTGCGTACAAACTTCGGGGAGGAATCTTTTGGGTCACATGCCATTCACCCTTCAATTTGGTATCTTTAAGGTAAAACACTTGTTCTGCCTGCGTCGCAAGCACGAAAGGGTCATTTTGATACCAGGTCTTACTAAAATTGACACTGGTGAAGTAGGCATCGATGTTTATCCCAGTCTTTTATTGTCGATGTCCCACCAGGTACACTTGAACAAGTGGACGACTTTGTTTGCTCCATAGCTAAGCTCTATAATGTCATCCAACACACCAAAGTAGTCAATATCTTCATCTCCTTCTGTGCCTAACACCCCAACCCCACAATTTTGGGTTCTTCTATGCAGTTCGAGGGACTTTGTATAAAATCATAACCCATTAACAATGCAACCGCTGTAGCGGTTAACTCGTTGATCGGGGCCACATGCCAACGCATACAAATTTTTACTTGTAATTGGTTTCTTATTGTAAAACATGACTTTCATCTATTAAATAAATAGGAGTTTAAAAGATTACCGTCAATAGTGAAACAATACATTGCTTCTAACTAAAGCAGTTTTTGTTACTTACACAACTCCCAAACCAATTGATAAATTCCTTCTTATGTCTTTCGTCAACATTCCGTTCATTTTGGGTCAGGAGATCAGCTTTATGTTCGCTATATGCAACAGTAGTACATGTTAATGTCAAGTAAGTATATAATTATGCATATGTAAATTGTAAATACAATGCAAAGTAAGGAGTTTGGAACCACGTACTTGATATATGGAATAGTTTCATCACAATTGTTGAGGACATAAAAATGAGCCTTTTCTACGTCGTCCATGTCAATGAAATCGTAAACTCGTGCACCGAGAGGCTGAACATTTTCTCGAAATATAGAGTTCCTGGGTTCTTCATCTTCAGCATTAATAGCATGAATGTCTGCATTTCGCTCATCACAAGTGAACATTGTGTCAATATCATGAAAATACATTGAACAAAATGCAAGATATTCACTGTCAATGTACGCCTCAATGATTAAACCTTCCAGCCATGCCTTATTGCGCACGTACCCCTTCAAAGTGGACAAGAACCTATGCATTTTACATAGCATTATAGACTTGTAGACATAATGAAGAAAAAAAAATTCAAAAAGGAAAATCACGTGACCACTATACAAGGACTTTATACTTTACCTCTCAATAGGATACATCCAACGATATTGAACCAGTCCTCCAATTATGGCCTCCCTTGGTAAATGGACAGCTAGGTGGACCATCACATCGAAGAATGCTGGCGAAAAAATTTTCTCCAACTTGCATAGTATGATCACGATGTCATCCTCTAACCATTCAAGTAAGTTTACGCTCAATTTTTTTTAGCACAACTACCGAAAAAGGAATCCTAGCTTAATCAACACCGAGCGAACATCTTCAATCAAGTGTCCACAAAGGAAAATGGGTAGAACCCGTTGTAGAAGGACGTGAAAGTCATGACTTTTCATTCCTAACATCTTCCCTTCCTTCGTGTTTATGCATCGAGCTATATTCGATGCATATCCATCGGGGAACTTCACTGATTTCAACCATTCAAAGAATTTATTCTTCTCATCCTTAAAAAATGTGTAACATGCTGATGGCATGAGAATTTTATCCCCATCACGAAACAGGTGCAGCTCGGGTCGTATTCTCATGTCTTCCATATCTCAGCGAGCATTTGCGGTGTCCTTTGTCTTCCCATTTATATCAAGCAATGTACCAATGACATTCCAACAAATATTCTTTTCAATGTGCATAACATCCAAGTTGTGGCATAGTAGAAGATCTTTCCAGTATGGCAACTCGAAGAAGATGCTTCTCTTTGTCCAATTCAACTCCCACTCAGCGCGTTTTCTTTTTCTACTGGTCGGTGGTTTCCTGAATTTCACATCTCCGATCAACCTTAGCTGGCTTAATATCTCTTCCCCATTTAGCTGCTTTGGTGGTGACCTTTGTTCAGGTTTTCCATTGAAGCTTCTGACGCCACGAGTCCTCCAAGGATGTCCAGTTCGTAGAAAACGGCGATGACACATAAAGCATAACTTGCGGCCATGCTTCAAGGATAAGGACCCAACATCCTTATTACATACTGGGCATGCTAAGTAACCTTTTGTGCTCCAACCTGACAGGTTTCCGTATGCGGGAAAATCATTAATTGCCACAAGACTACAGCAAGCATTCGAAATGTCGTCCCAGTTTCCACATCGAATGTCTCCACTCCTTTTTCCCATAATTCTTCCAACTCGTCAATTAACGAACGCAGGTAAACATCTATATCATTACCAAGTGCTCTCGGTCTGGGAATTAGTAGAGACATATAAATGAAAGGTTCTTTCATACATTGCCATGGTGGCATATTGTATGGCATCATCATAACTGGCCACATGCTATATGGGTTGGTTATGTTACCGAAAGGATTGAGCCCATCTGAAGTAAGGCCAAGTCTGGTGTTGCGAGGATCACTAGAAAATCACGAATGCATTTTATAAAATTCGGCCCAAGCTTCGGAGTCCGCTAGATGGCTAAGGGTGTTTCCATCTTGAAGGCGTTTCTCTTGATGTCATCTCATATCTGTAGCAGTCTTTTTGCACATATACAATCGTTGTAGCTGCGGGATTAATGGACAATATAGCAAAAAAATTTTGGGAATCATTTTACCCTTCTTCTGATTAGTTGTATACCTCGATTCACCACATTCTGGGCACTCGTTCACATTTTCATGTTCACCATAAAAGAGTGCACAATCATACCTACACGCATGTATTAGAGTGTAACCAAGACCCAATTCATGCATGTATGTCTTCACCTCATAAAAAAACTTGGGAAGTGTTTCACCCTCCAACAGTGCTGCCTTAATGAGGCTTAAATGCATGTTGAATGCGCTCTGAGATAACCCATGCATTGTCCTTGCATAAAGCAGCTTTATCAGAAACTTTAATTTTGATAACTTTTTACAGTTTGGATATAGGGGCACCCGTGCATCCCTCATGAGATTAGCAAATGGTTTATCGAGTCGATTCAACGTACTAAGATCACAAGGTATGGTACCCGCTGAAATAGTTTCATCACCAGTACGCGACACACTGACATCACCCGTGTCCACTGCAATCCTTCTTTGCAGTTCACCTAACATTTCGATTAACCCTTCCGAACGTGTATCACCACCTAGTATATTTGCCCCTCATCTTCATCGTCATCATTATCTCTCTGAACTGCGTAATCTTTACCGTGGAACACCCATCTTGTGTACCTTTTCTCCATTCCAAAGTCTAACAAATTTGAATGGACTAGATCAATGTGTTTGAATGTTATGTTTTGGCATTTTTTGCAAGGACACCTTATTCTACTAGCTCTGTCTGCACGAGGACATGCGAACTCTATGAAATCATGTACCCTTTTCACATATTCTAGCAAAAACCTACCTCGAGCATTCATCCAACTCTTATCCATGTTTATTAATTACCCTATAATATGTTCAAGTAAATGGTGTTCATTATATTCTCATAATGTTTATCATGCATGCATCGTGAATCCTATAATCAACCATCATACTCTAAAGGGTACGAATCCTATCCCATTTAGGAATGTTGCATTTACATTGCGATCAATTGCTCAAATTCTTTCGTCGTAGTCGTTATAAATTTCAGCAGCATCTCTCAATGGCTCTCCAAGTACACGATATGGGGGAAGTAAAAATTTGGCTAGTTTTCCATCACTAACAATTTGTCATGACACCCTACTATGCACCCAGAGAACACAAGTAGAGACGAGCTCGAAATATATAATGACAACTGACAAAGCGTGAACAATGACAACAATGTAAATACAACTTCCTGAACTATCCACATAAGACAATCCAAGAATGGTTGAAATTACAAACATTACTAATCGTAAGTGAAACAAATAATTAACATGTTCAAGTGATTATTAGTCAATATAGTATGACTAATAATCAATTGAAATATAACAATTGATTTGTCTCACATGTACGATTAGGAATGAATGTATAGTAACCGTTCTTGGACGGGTCTAAGCTTCAATGAATACATGAAGTTGAAAAAAAAAAAAACAAACAAACAAACATGCAAGGGGCTACGATTTCAGGCTTTGGTTTTGAGGAATATAAGACTTATCTATGCATTGTATGTAAGCATTTGTTTTTTTAATAACATGTGTAAGGACGATCAATTTTATCTAATGCAATGGATGACTTAAAATGACATTTTTTTTCAAAGTGTAAACACAATAAAATAGCATTATTCCATCACCTTGAAGCAAAATACTACAATTTCATTGGAAGTTTGTCTCTCATTTATTGTTTAATTTTATAGTTATAATTTTACAAGCAATTACAAAAAATACACATCTTGCTTTCTTATTTTGTTTGAATTTGTATAGGGGAATTGAAAAGAAATCCTATTTTATTTTTAGTTGTTTTGATATCTGATTTTGTAGCAAAAATAAAATAAAATTGTAGGTGAGAACTATCGTATGAGATGATTTTTTATTTTTACGTATGCATTAAAATCATCCTGATTTAGAGAGTTCAAAATTTCTACATAAAGTGATTAAATGACATTCGGATGAGTCATACGAGTTACAATTAGTTGTATAGTATAGATTCTCTTGTATTGTTTTTATTATGATAGAAGTGACGTCAAAGCCATCGCCAGATTTTGCAATTGATAGAACACCAAAAAGAAATTTACTTGAACCCTAACTAGTATATTTTATTTTGTTTTGTTTTTTGTGGTATTCATCTTGCTGAGCTTTCTAACTTTAATCCTTTAATATGAATGGGGCTTATATCAGTTTATAGAGTTCTTGCATCGTGGAAGTGTTACTCTCTTTATATCAGAATTTGTTAAGTTTTCTTATTTTAATGGCGTGTGTGATAATTACACTTGCAGCCTATTGAAAGTGTTGGAAATGGTTTGTTCTTAACAATTTAGCATTTACGACTGAAATTATTAGTTGATAGTGTACCAAAGAATTGCTAGAAGCAAAAGTTTTTTGATTGATGTTCCATAGGTATTCTGCTTATGCAAAGCATACAAGGGATATAAATGGATCATATCTTTGAGATCTTAATTGAGATTAAGATGCAAGAGAAATGGTTTTGATTGAGAATGGAGGTAACTAGTTTGACACTGAGGATAGTAAAGTTTGAATAAGATAATTCCTGAATTCATAAGATTTTGATTTGCTCGAGGTGGATATCTATCAGGGGCTACGAATTGATTATATTCTTGGGTTTTAAATTGATTTTCAAGTGCAAGTGTTTCTGAGAATGCAGTGCAACTGATTTTTCTAAATTTTTCTAAAAGTAAGGATGGGAGAGCATCAAGAATAAATTAATCATGTTGTTCATATCTGAATTGAGTTTAAGGTGCAAGACTTCTGTAGAAGTGTGGATGGTAAAGCACTAAAGCTTAAATGAGATAGCTGGGCTGAATTAGGTAATACTTTAATTTTCTTAGCTTATAGATAACTTCATCAAAATTCACGATGCCCTTGAAGTGTTTGTTGGTTTTATATATTTCCACTACCTTTTCTATTTCTACTGTTATTTATCATCTAATTACTTTAGGAAATATTTGAGTGAAGATTTTTGGTGTAATTTTTCTTGATCTTTTCCTAAACATAGCTAAAGAGTATTAAGATAGGGGGTGTGCAAAGCATGTTTACTTTTAAATAGCTCCAGATTCTTATTATGGTGTCTGTGACTCAGCTGCTGTTCCTTGCTCACTGTGGCATTGATTATAAAATCATTTATAAACATTTTGATCTGCAGGAGTCTTCTGTGTCTATCCCCAGGGATGTCATTAAGGAGGCTTTGAAAGTCTTGATTGGTACTAAATGTTAATTCTTAACTGGACAATTATAATTGAATTTTAAAATGCCATCAATGTTAGATTCCTTTATTAAAACAGTACCCTTATTTCTTGGTTTTTCTGAGTCATTTGCTTGATATTTTCAGATGTCAGAAATCATCCTGTTTTAATTCATTGTAAACGTGGAAAGGTACAGTTCCATCTGTTCTAACTATTTTTGTTTGATATTTTGTATATATATTATTCTTTATTATTTATTGTCGGGTTGTAGAATTTCTGTGATTAATTATTAACTCAAGTCCTTCGGCTTTGGCCTGAGGTGAGAACAAGTCTGCTGTCTGGTTAAATTGTAAAAAAAATTTCTTCTATATATGTGAGTATGTCATTGTGTTGGAATCAAACATTGAAAGAATGACAAAATACATTCAAAAATTTTTTAAATATTTAGTATATTCTTACAACGTAAATATATGCTTGAAAGTAAAAAGATAAAGGGAAAGAAAAACCTGGGCTTTCGACCGAGAGTAGGGGGACACTAGGAGAGAGGATCGATCGCCGGAGCAGGATGAGGGGAAGAGGAGAAGCTAGAGGGGACTTGCGGCCGATCGAGAGCAGGGGAAGACTGGGAGAGACGATCACCGGAGCAGGAGGGGAAGAGGAGGAGCTGGCGCAGTGGCTAGCGGCGGAGAGCAGAGGGAGATCGATTGGGAGCTGTTTGCGGGAGCAGGCGGCGAGGAAGGGGAAGAAGCCAAGAGATCGAATGGGAGTTGTTCACAGGAGTAGGTGGCGGGGAAGGGGAAGAAGCCAGGAGATCGAGTGGGAGCTGTTCGCGGGAGCAGGCGGCGAGGAAGGGGAAGAAGTAGGAGGAGGGAAAATATCCCGCGCGCGGACAACAATAATAGGGTTTTTGGGCATTAGTGACAGTTTCAAAACCGTCACTACTACTCTCCATTTATTTTCTTTATAAATAACAAAACATTAGTGACGGTCCAAATCCGTCACTAATAATGGGCCAATGGTGATAAATTTTAAAATTCGTCACTAATACTATAAAGTATACATTTTTTATTTTTTTTCAAATATGGAAGTATTAGTGACGGTTGTCAAATCCGTCACTAATACTGTGAAGTAAATTTTTTTATTTGTTTTTAAATGGAAGTATTAGTGACAGTTCTCAAATCCGTCACTAATAATGGGCAATAGTGACGAATTTTTAAATTCGTCACTAATACTGTAAAGTAATTTTTTTTATTTTTTTTTTTTTTAAAAAAGTAAAAGTATTAGTGATGGTTCCCAAATCCGTCACTAATAATGGGTCAGTAGTGACGAATTTAGAAATTCGTCAATAATACTCTAAAGTAAAAAAATTTTTATTTTTTTTAAATAATAGTAGTCACGGTTATTTAATCGTCACTAATGTTTACCTTTCAGTGATGGATTTAATTTGTTACTAATACCACAAAAATCGTTACTAATATTTTTCCCGGATAAATTCTACTCCAAAAATATTTTCGCGTGATTTTTTCTGGTTTTTAGTGACGAAACTATTAGTACGGATTTAATTTCGTCACTAATACCCTACTATTAGTGACGAATTTGAATCCGTCACTAATAGTTTCGTCACTAAAAACCAGTTTTTTTGTAGTGAATCTTATTCCCTAGGGTCCTTCCAATGCTAGCACCAGGGATCAGAAAAGGAAATCCAATGCCAATATATACTTCATCCACAAGAATAATCCCAACTCCACCAGCTTCTTTGACTACCTTGCTCTGTTCCACCCTTGAAATTGGTTCATCACCATTGTGGCATACCACGACCTTCCCTTTGGCTTTGGTGCTACTCAAAAAAACTCTCCAAGCAGAAACTAGAAGAAAACAAAAAAGTGAAAAATAAAAGATTAAAAAAGGTGGGTTACCATCTCCGTTAACATCTAAAGATTTTGAACTCCATTTAACTCCCAAATACTTTAAGCTTCACTCGAATTGATAAGGAGTGAAGTACTCCGCATGAGCTTCTAAAGTAGGGATGATTTCTGTAGAGGCCTTCATTCCCAAGGGTAGTAGCGTGGAATGATCCCACAAAGATGGAATCACTGAAATAATTTTCCTGAGGAAGACTAGAACCCAGAGACACCGACAATGTGTCAACTCCATCTTTGATAGCATCATCAAACGCAGCAAGTATGTCAACATCATAGCAATCTGAAAACAGAGCAAAGCTTCATTCACCAGAAAATAGAGTAGAGTTTCGTTCGCCTGCTTGTTCACAGCCGCCAACGCGCTGGACTACTTCCTGATGTTGTTCGGAAGCATTGGGGCCTGTGTTCACAGCGCCACCCTCCTCGTTGTTGGGTAGGTTGGAGGGAAATAAAGGGAAGGAAGAAAAGTGAAAATGGGAGTGGCTATTAATTGATGGAGTCAGGTGCAGTTTTATTTTCAGGCAAATCTCGCTGGACTTGCCACGTGTTGACGTCCCAATTGCCCTGGCCCTTTAAATCTCGCTACTTGGTCCAGCAAGATTTGTTTAAATCTTATTGGGCCAAGCAGTGAGATTACAGTAGAGTCATTCTGGAAAATATTTTCTCAAACAAGATATTATTTAATATATTATTTTAAAATAAAAATAAAACCAGAAAAAACTCCTCACTTCACAGCCTGCACACACACCAACTTACACACTACTTTTACACACACTCACTTCACTGCATACACACCTGTACACACACCAATTCAAGCGCCGCTAATTTACACACACACACACTCACCTCACAGCTTGCATACACACTTAAATGCACCCCATGCATGCACTAGGAACACACACGAGCACACACTAACTCACACACCACATGGAGAGTAATGGCCGTTGACTTGATGGTCTTCACCAGAGCTTAAATAGGTTGACCCTTCCACTTTGACCAGTTTTCTCTTCGAACCGGTTGGGTCCTCTGAACCGGTATGAAACCAGTTTAGCCTTTTATTTTATTTTATTTTATATTTAAACTTTTGAAAACTCCTAAAAATTTATAAAAATTTCAGAAAAATCACAAAAAAAAAATTCAAAAAACTCAGGAGAAAATTTTAAAAATATTTTTAGGACTTGATTTTCATTGTTTTTGCTTAATTGTTTTTTTCTATTTTAAAAATTTAGGAAAATATGAAATAATCACCAAAAATCTAAAAAAAAAAATCCAAAAAAATGTTTGAGGCCTAGAAAATTGTTTCCATCCCGAATAAATTCCAAAACCTTCCGAAATATTACTTTTCACTTAGAAAATTTTATAAAGATTTCAAAACCCCAGGAGTGTATTTTTGTAAACTATTTCTTGATTTTACTTCACGATAATTGCAATGGGAGGCATTGAGCTCTTCAGAGTATGATATGCCCTAGTTCTAAGGGAATATATATGTTATGTACATTTTTGTGTGATTTATTTTTTTGCATGTGCATTTCACAATTTTTGAAAGGGGGTAATTTTCTAAGGTTTATTAAATTTATTTTGGGATAATTTTCAATTAATTAGGTACCGTTCATAAGAACAGGCGTGTAGGGGGTGCTAATACCTTCCCCTCGCATAACCATAGTCCTGGACCCGACTCTGGTAATGCAGACCGATGATACCCTTAATTGGATAGTAATCAAGTGTTCCAACCACACTTCAAAAGGTTAGTGGTGACTCCATACACCATATTTTCCACGAAAAACATTTTTAAAATTCACACACTTCATTTATCTTTTAAGTCATCCCAAGTTCACGTCCGGAGAGAAATCTCTTTATAATCAATGCCTTCCTTATGAGTGAATCCCTTAGCAACTAGACGAGCATTATATCTCTCAATATTACCCCTTGAATCCCTCTTGGTCTTAAATATCCATTTGCAACCAATGGGCTTAACACCTTCGGGTAATTTCACAAGATGCCAAATGTCATTTGCTTTCATGGAATTCATCTCATCATTCATGGCATCAATCCACTTTTGAGAATTACAACTTTGTTTGACTTGATTGAAGTTTATTGGATCATCTTCCACCACACCTATGTCAAACTCATGTTCTTGGAGAAAGACAATATAATCATCCGAAATTGCACTTCTCCTTTCTCTAGTGGATCTCCTTATTGGCATCACTTCTTGAGGTTGTTGAGTTTTCTCTTTTGGAACAATATCCTCATTTTTTGTAGGGAGTACAATGATATTGTCTTGTATTGTTTCTTGAATAGGTTCAATAGCAATACTAAGAATAGAAATAAATTCCTCCTCAAAGACAATATCCCTAACATTATCCCCCCCCCCCCCCCAAACTCAACTTCCTCAAGATACCTGGCGTTTCCTATCTTAAAGAAGGTCCTTGACGAGGAATTATAAAATTTATAACCCTTTGACCTTCTAGCGTATCCTACAAAGTAGCAGCTAGTTGTCCTTATGTCTAGTTTCTTTTCATTAGGCCTATAAGGCCTAGCCTTAGTAGGACAACCCCAAATGTGTAAATGTCTAATACTTGGCTTTTTGCCAGTCCAAAGTTTATAAGGAGTTTTAGCTACTGCCTTGCTTGGCACCCTATTTAGTATATATGTTGTAGTCTTTAGTGCTTCTCCCTGAGATATTCTAGTAAAGAAGAATGACTAATCATACTTCTTACCATGTCCTTAAGCATCTTGTTTCGTCTCTCAACAACACCACTCATGCTAGGTTTGCCTAGCATGGTGTACTGTGGGATGATACTGCATTCCTCTAGGAATTTAGCAAAGGGTCTTGGATGTTGTTCTCCTGATCCATTAGATCTACCATAGTATTCACCACCATGGTCAGATTTAACGGCCTTAATTTTCTTGCCTAGTTAATTTTCACCCTAGCGCCTTCTCTCCTACTCGTCACATCCTACCAAGATCACTGTAGATCAATAATTCACAAACCACAGGTAGATCCGTTCATATGCATCGAATCACCCGAAGAAACTTGATACTTGCTAAAGTGTTGTGTCCTTAGCTTGGCCATTCTCTTTTTTATCAACTTTCCATTTTTCATTTTGTATTTGGAGCAAGTATCTATGTATTTTTTTTTTTCCATCATTTTCTTCTTTTCTTTATGTTCTACTCGTCAGTTTTCATTTCTTTTCTTCTTTTCTCTTTTTTTTTTTTCATGGCTAGCAGGGACAAATAATACAACTTTATATTGTCTTCATACTACCAATAGAGAAATAAACTCGGAAAGAGAGTTCACGAATTATTTTCATCTCTAGGGTTGGCTTAATATTCACATCTTGAGTAGGCTACAAAACCTAGGTTTATATTTCCCCACTAAACATCACCTCTAGGCTAGAAAATTCAAATATAGAGACTAGCATTCAAAGAGTATCCTGAGAAGAATAGTTGAGTTTCTTGAACTCGGAGTTTATGTAAATAACTCTCAAAAAAATGAAAAGCTCAACAAATCACAATGTGTCATAGTCACCACAGTTGTTCTCTCAGTGCTCACAAGGAAATCTAAGTGAAACAAATCATGTGTAAATGTGAATAAGCCTTGTAATACACCATGTAAATACCAAAACTTATATAACAACATTAAAACTAACGAACTTCACAATTAATACTCCTCAAGTTTCCAAAAATGAATAATCATGAAAATATGCATGAACAATGCACTTCATTGTTAGTGATCATAATAAAGCCATTTAACATATACAACATGAAGTTGTAACAAAAATGCTATATCGAACTATCTAAAGGCATAGGTTGTGTTAACATGTGTTACCGCATATAGGGTTCACTGAAATTTTAAAAATATGTCATGTATGTGCCCTATATATACCGTATAGTGCCTTCCTAACCTGACAACCCCCAACTTAAGACTTTAGTGTCCCCACTGAAGTAAAGAAAGAAGACACCTCGAAGGCAGGGGAGGGAAGCAATGCTCAATGTTGAGATAAAAACAAGTGTACCTACACATGAACGCACCCAGCATAAAACCAAAATAAGGTAAAGAAATATCAGTACACGGGGCACAAAGAAAAAAAGAAAATCACCATTACTTGTATAGCCATCTGGCAGTACATGCTAATAAGAATTAAAATGAAGCAAAAATACAGCCAAAAAGATAGTAATCGGGACTACAAACAAGTGAGGAAATATCACAAAAACATGGTGTAATACAACATAGCACATACAATAATAGAAAAAATAGGAGGGGCATGGTGCAGTCAAAACCCATCCTCAATAGATCCGCCTACTCCATCATCAGAATCACTAATCCCCAGAATCATCAGAAGGTGTGCAATCAACAGCCACATCATCCCCAAACTCACTATCGTCAGAAGCATCAGATAACTCCGCCTCTAAGTTGTTTGCCATGCCGCCAGGAGGGGCAAGTGGTGGTGGGGTGGGTGTGGATCACGGAATGGAGCGGTGGAGAGGAGGTGTGGGCGTGCACAGTTGGGTAACCGAGGTAGTAGCAATAGGCACAGGGATGGACTCTGCCACTAGATCACTCATCTTCTGCTATACTATGCACCTAATGGAAGGGGTAGGTGGTGTTGTCGGCCTTGCTATAGCAAGGGGCACCGGAGGACGCTTTGCAACATCAATTAGAATAGTAAGCGCAGTCGTTAGACGCATTGTTGTAGGAGGGTCTGGGATGACACTCTCCACCTCTAGAGGTGTAATGGCCACAACCAGGGGCAATAAAGGAGAAACCTCCTCTGTGGGTGGCGCAACAGCAGACATAAGAGGACTCGCAGATAACTCAGTCCTTCCCATAAAAGTGGAAGCAGGTGTGGCAACCTCCTCATAATGAACGGTCGTATCACTCATGCTGGAGGTGTCGATATCGACCAGGACAAGAGGGCTTGCTAGAGGGGTAGGCCACAGAACTAAAGATGGAGGGGCTGGAGAAGGTGAGGCCCCCGGGGTAATGGTAGCAGCAAGAATGGAGGTGCTGGAAACGATGAGGACCCAAGGATAGTGGCAGCCTTTGGGGCCTCAATTGTCACAGGTGGAGACAGTAGATCCGCAAAACCCGTAAAAGCAAATGACTCGACTGCTCATGGGAAACATACTCGGAGAAAATCAAAAAGGACATAGAATCCCTACCTCATCTCAGCCCGAGACTCTAAAAGCTCTCGCTAAACCTCTAAAGTAAAATGCTAGAAATCCTCTCAGAGTTGACCCAAGTTATCCCCTTCCTGAGGCACAGTGATAAGGGAAGCTATGGGAGGATCTGCGATCTCTAACGGTGCAACGGTAGAGGTGGAAGGCGCATCAGTCATCCTCTTCTTCTTCTTTGGAGCCCGGGGTGATAGGGGAACTTGAGGATGTAATCTCTCCTCGGGCCTGGGGTAAAACTACGGAGCTTGAAACTCCGTCCCTAGGGCGCCCTCAAATGGTGCCCACCTATTCACCCGTAACCACACTGTGGCGACCAGATTAAGACTCTAACTCCAAGTTTTCTCATTGGTGACCTCACCAATCAGAATGTGCACTTCAGTGTCACCCAATTGGATCATTTTTTACCACAAGATGGCTATGATGAGCTAGGCATAACGGATAAGGGGCTTCTTGGGTTCCCTAGAAGGCTGACCTCACACGAGCTTCAGTTGTGGTTTCTTATTCTTAGGATCCTTCATAGTCTTCTCGTAAAACGTGAGCATATCCTCCAATATCAATCTCGAGATATTGTAATCCATATCCCGATGCACTGTATACAAAGCATGGATATGGATGCCTCGTCTCTCCAAAAAATGCCCAAAAGCGTAAATATTGCACTGCAGAATCAGATCGAGCAACAACAAATAATTGGGAAAACAGTTTCAGGTCATACACGCCCCCCTCGGATAACCAACACTGTCTGCGTATGAGCCAAGAAACATTTCGCCAATGATATAGTGCACATCAGTGGAGTTAATCGGCGGCCATGGGATGTCATCGATCTAGTCATGCAGCCAAGCTTTATCAATGACCTTATCCATCAGCTCAAAACAAATCCCATATACCTCAGTGGTCTAGACGCCAGTGGAGAGATTATGTTGCATGTTTTTTGTAGAAGTAGCAAACCAACTGGGGAGGATAGGAATTGGTCGGCAAGGTCATGTAATGATCAAATTTCTACTTCTCTAGTACATCGATGCAGCATTTCTTTCTCAGATGGGCTCAAGTCTCATCAAATCAGTATGTGTACATCGACTTGAAATAGTAATCCTCCAGGGTCATATGCTGAACCCTCTTTCCTCTACACTTCTTTTCTTACTCTTTTTGGGTTGCACGCCCCCTTTTCTTGGGCTATACTAGAGGACTCCTATCAGACTCAAAGGTGGACTCATCCACAGGTTGTTCCTCAACCCTCTTTTACTTGGATGCGGCACTAGAAGACTGGGGCTACTTAGAAGTAGCTTGGGCATTGGTGTGGTTTGTCATGATAGCAAATCCCCCTAAAAGAAGAGACAAGGGTGCGACGAGGGAAGAAGATGAAGAGACAAAGCTTCACTTGAAAGAACACTCATTGCATAAAGGGGGTACTCACGGCCAAGGCGGGAGGAGGATGGCCGGAGATGGTCGTCGGAGGTGGGAGAAGTGCTGGTGAGGCTCACCAAAGGTAGTCAGAGAAGAAGGAGTGACAGCGACCAGGTGGTGCAACGAAGGTGTGAAGAGAAGCAAGAAATGGATAAGTTAGGGCTTCATGGGAGAAAAGGGAATTTAAATTGTTTTTATAGTCTCGACCAAGTCTCATCAGATTAGGGCTGGTCGCACCCTTGGTTGACCCCCAACTTAATGTGGAAAACATTCTAGAGACCAGGTTGCGCTTGGTTTGATCGATGGTCATGCAATGGTCAACCTATTCTGGAAATTGATGGTTAATTGGAGCACATAGAGTCAACAAAGTCACACCTAGTAAAAGTGATAGTAGCACGATGGTTGACCTATTCTGTAAAAGTTTGGAATTTTGAAGCTTTATGGACCAGAATGGTAAACATAGTCGCACCTAGTATGCCTGATGGTCAATTCTTGGTTGACCTATTTTGTGAAGAAAGCCACATTTTCCTAATTAAGGGCCATGAGAGGTGGACCTAGTCACACCTAGGTTGATTGAGATACTAAACTACGACCTAATCTAACAACTCTAGACTCTAACACACCCCTATAATATATAACCTAAAGAAACAAAGGACAAGAAAAACACTTGGGTTGCCTCCTAGAAGCGCTAAGTTTACCATCTTCAGTCAAACAGAATGAACACTCAAGTCAGACTTAACCAAATTCGATGCACACCCACTCCACACATGGCTTTAACTCAAGCAATGGTGGGACCTCAATGGAAGATCACGCTAGAATGCTAAAAAGAGTAAGAAAGGTTTCTAACTTAGCTTTCCAAGACCTTCTCTCTATGCTATAGGTTGGGTCACAAATGGTAGAAATATGGTCATAGAGTTCCTCTAGACCTAAGATAGAAAGGCGATCAAGCTGAAGCATAGCCTCAAAGGGATCCTTCAAAAGAATCAAAGGGGAAACTTCCTCAACACACTCATTGATCATATCTACATCCACACATTGGACGTCATAGGATGGGTATTTGGAGGCATGAAAAACAATTAGTCAAAGCTTTATGTTGTCGAAGGATATATCCATGACATTGGTCCTACATTGGATACATGCATTAGCCATGGCTAAGAATGGTCAACCTAGGAGGACATGGATCTGATTTTTGGCTAAGTTGGTAGGTTCCATGTCTAAGACACCAAATTCAATGGGGAAATAGAACTTATCAATATTCACTAGAACATCCTCAACAACACCCCGGGGCCTTTTCACAGATCGGTCAGCAAAGCTCAAAATGACCGGGGTAGGCTTAAGCTCTCCTAGACCAAATTGTTGGTATACCAAGTAAGGACGTAGGTTTACGCTCACTCCTAAATCCAAAAGGGCCCTATCGATTGTGTAATCTCCGATCACACATGAGATAGTGGCAGCGTCGAGGTCGTTAAGCTTCGAGGGAATGTGACCTAATAGAATGGAGCTCACATGCTCGATCAACCGAACTCTTTTATTCATGTGCACCTGAGATTTGCACTTTTGGGTGCATAGGTCCTTGAGGAATTTTGCATAAGCGGGCACTTGCTTAATTACATCTAAGAGAGGAAGGTTAAAATTGACTTGCTTAAATGTGCCCATCATGGGCTCTACATTGGCTTCCTTCTTAGATTTGGAGTTTGACTGAAGATCAACAAAAAATGGTACTGTAGGGATATAATGGGACAATGTGCAATCATTGGAGGAGGCGAGCATCATGGGATCACTCACCGGATTGGAGAAAGAAGTGTTACATGGTTCAACAATAGGGTCTACCCTTATCTTCTCCTTATCCTTACCTAAGTCTAACTTCTCTCCAAACTTATTGTTTGCCTTCTTGCCACTTCTATAGGTGGTCACGGCTTGGGCGTGCTCATGGTAAGTCAAATGACTGGACACCGGATCACTCTCTACGACATATTGACCTTTTGGGTTGACAAGGGGCTAACTCAGCAACTTATGCTCTTCTCGCCTACTTAAGGATGTAGCTAGTTGGACCAAGGTGGCCTATAACTTTGCTATGGACTAGGAGTGGAAATGGAGCAGTTTTCGATCAACATGATGATCTTCCTTGATACCCTCAAGGGCTTTCAACACTGCCTTCTGAAAAGAACGATCACATTGAGGTTGTTAAGGAGGTGGTGGTTGATAAGCTTGGTGACGAGGAGCAGGCATGGGAGCATTTTGTTGAATTAGATTTTGAAATGATCAAGGAGGGGAGAATTTTGTGAGCTTCGGGTGAAAAGTAAGGTGTACTTCCATGAGGGTGGATGAATTGGGTTTTAAAATTTTCTTTATGACTCCTTTTATTAATTCTTTCTCAAGGAGGGGAGCATTTTGTGAGTTTTGGGTGAAAAGTAAGGTGTACTCCCATGAGGGTGGATGAATTGGGTTTTAAAATTTTCTTTATAACTCCTTTTATTAATTCTTTCTCAACTTTTTTTAGTTTCAACAATCACACATGTACGGTTTGATTTTCAATCACAAATTTAGCCAAGAATCAATTTAATTTTAAGTCTTTATGGATGAGTATATCAATTTGAATACTTTGCAAGTTTATCAATACTTCCTTCATCAAATTAAACCAAAACTCAATAAGTCAATTCAATCAATCAAGATAAGCTTCACAATATGAAATACTATAACAATTCTAGCAAGCTTCCAAGATTTAGTCTTTTGATATTGAGTTGTAGCTGATGAATGACCTGTATAATGAACGTACTCCCTTAGAAGGTTTCCATAAGATTCAATCAACGTACTCCCTTTTTTTAAAAGTTTCTGCAATTCCCAATCACACAATAATTTCCAGAAATTTAAATAAGCATCCACGCAGTTTATATGTGCTGAAATTTAAAGAGAATAGGGAAGAGAGTGACACCAAGATTTTTACGAGGTTCGGCTATATCCACCTACGTCATCGCCTTAGGTACACCACCCAAGGATTCACTATACCACTCCCTTAACCAAGCAAATCAAACCTTTTACACACTCCATCAAGTAGGATGGAGCCCTCCACTCCAAGCGATACCCCACGCTTGGTAATCCAACGATTCAACAATCCTAAACCATCAAAAACAACAAGAAGAACAAGATACAATTTAGTGTACAAAGGTACTCTCAAACAAAGAACAATTGAAATCTATATACTTCAGCAATATAATCAATATAAAGATTTGAAGCTCAATGCAAATATCACCGTGGATTCTTTCTTGGATTGAAATTTCAGTAGAAAACTCAAAATTGGTGAGAATTTGATGAACAAGAATCAATAAAGACTTTTAGCAATGTGTATTTCATAGAAGAATTTGAAAGTGAGAATGTAAGCTTGAATGCTAATTTTAAATTGATTGTTGATTATTATTGGTTTGCAATTAACATGTATTTATAGAGTTCTAAAAGTAATTTTCATGTTGCCCAAGTTACTTGGAGTATTTCTGAAATTTATACAAAGTTTGGAGCCCAAACAATCATTTTTGAAAACTTTCCCATGCTGCTTTATTTCAAATTTTACGAAAGTCAGTCGTCTGTTTAAAAAGTGTCAGGTGCCTATCATTTCAAAAATCCATCATATTTCAAAAGTCAGTGTTGTGTCAGTCGCCTAAGTGTATTCAGTCAGTTGCCTAACTCAACCTCAAAAACCGGTTAGTCACCCAAGAAGGATCTATGAAGTGTCTGTCTCGGTTCTATATGCATTTCTTAAAAACCATATAAAATGTTAGTCGCCTGAGAATACTCAGTCAGGCACCTGAGCATGCAAATTGTTGTTTTTAAGACTTTGTTTCTAAAAACTCTTTTAGCTTTTAATCTTGGAATTTTTTATTTGAAACTTGAAAATTGTATTTTACAAGGTCTTAAAAATGGGTCTCTAAGTCTATAATCATTCCTAAAGAGCTTCAAACATTTATACCAAAAATATGAAGTACTTACATGAGACTCTTAATATTATGAACTTTCTAAAACACTAAGTCTTCATATAGTGGCTTCCATTCTTTTGAGCTTCCTTTCTTCAATTGTCTTTTGCTTCATCATGGGCCAAGCTTTAAGTATATTCTTCATGTGGGCATCTCTAAAAAGACTTGAGTTTGATCTTTTTAAGAACTTGGTCATTTTGTAAGAACTTTTGAGGTAAATCTCTTCAAACAATCATTTAAGCCTTAAAAGTGGTCTTAGCAAAACATGTTAAGTTCATTTAGTTTGGTATCATAAAAATAAGGTTCTAAGCCTCCCTATGCCAACATCGAGGTCTTGGGGCTAGAAATCCCGGAGCTTGTGACCTCTAGGAGAAGTTAGGATGTCAACCCCACCTAGGATTGTACTTATTGGAATATGGATCATTGGTCGGTGTATCATACCAATTATGGGAGGACATAACTTCCTCCTACACAAACTTAGGCATGGAAGGCGCATAGGAGCAAGTATAATAAGTATAATATGGATAGAATCATACGGCACACAACTTCGCATATGCTACCGACTGAGATGGTTTTCCTAAGGAAAGGACCTGACCAAGTTTCTTAATGATCGTGTGCAGAGTGGGTGCGAGCTTATGGCCAGCTGCTAACTCGTAAACTCCCTTAGAATAGGAAGAAGAAGGTTGGGAAGTTTTATGAGTGGTAATGATATGTTGCTAAGAATTCTCGGTGACGGTCTTGAAAAGAGTCCAAGCCTCATTCTCATGCTTTATGAGGAAAGTACCTCCATAGGGTGCATCGACCATAGATCGATCATGCTCAGCCAATCCCTCATAGAATGTTTGGACTAGTTGCCGCCTAAGGACTTGATGATGTGGACATTTACGCAAAAGGTCCTTAAAACACTCCCAAGTCTCAAAGAATTGCTCGCTATCTATCTAGGAAAAACTACTGATGGCCTTCCTAAGCTGATTATTCTTCCCGATAGGGAAGTACTTTTTGAGAAATTTAAGTTGCATGGTGGCCCAAGTGGCCACCAAGTTCGGCTCTAAATAATTCAACCAATATTTGGCTTTGTCCTTAAGAGAGAACGGAAATAGCCTAAGGCAGAGAACATCATCACCAAAATTAGAGATGCAGATGATTGAGCAAATTTCTAGGAATTCATTAAGATGCTTATAAGGATTTTTAGAGGAATTCCCATAGAAATTGGGAAGCATAGAGATGATCAAGGTCTTGATTTCAAATTGTGCTGCCTCAAAATTCGGGAACCAACTGCAAGACGGCGATGTGTATGCATTGGGAGTGAAATAGTCCCGCAGAGGACAAGGAGGTTGCTCCACCGCCGCAGGCTGATGGGGAGCATGAGGGTCTGGATTTTGATCTAGGTTATTGGGAACCAGAACCAGTTGGCATTTGACCATGACTTTAGAATCAGAGAACTCAGCTAAGTCTAGACTCGAAGTGGATTTCCTAACCGACCTACAAGATCTCTCAATCTCAAGGTCAATAGTCACTAATTTGGGTTCCAGAGATCTCAAACCATGCATACAACAATTTAGCATAGAACATAAAGACTTTGAATAACAAACAAAAATGAAAGAACAAAGAAAATAAAAATAAAAATCAAGCAGTAAACTACACTAATTTCGGCTCACTACCGTTAGTGAGTCCCCGGTAACAGTGCCAAAATTTGATAGCTTCGCCAAGGCTTGCGTCATTAACTACCAAAAATAAAATTTATAAACCTAACTAGTCCCAAGTTTGGTAGAACAGTGAGTAAGTCAGGTGTCGATCCTCAGGGACTCAATGCAGCAGTGTACAAAATTAATCTAATTTACTATGATGGAACAATAAGAAAAAAATGAATTTGGGGTTTTCTATTTAAACTAAGAAATAAAATTAATTAAGTTGAATTCCTTGTGGAAAATTAATTCCCTGGTTATGAATCCACTCTAAGCCGTTAATTCACAATAATTAGGTTCGATCAATTATCCGTAATGGGGTTTCAACAGTTCATCCTAATACGACATCAGATGAACCCTAAACAAAGACAAGTAATCCGCTCCAGTAGTATAGCATATCCAGGTTCGCACCAATTGTCTGGAGCACGATTGGGAGAACTAGGCATACCCAATCTAGCGAACACAGATTCTTTTCTAGAATCATGCAACCAAACCCTATTATGAACAACTAGCTAACCCTAGCTATGCAAATCTAAATTAGGGTTTCATCACAACCGGAGAATAGGATAAATTAGCTACTCATCATGCATGAAATTAAGAACAAATACAAGATGAAAAAAGAAATTGTAAATGTAACTTTTATTGAAATTCATAATCAAAACAAAGCAAGAAAGAAACTACAATTAAACTACTGCAATCCGAAATTAAGCAAAAAAAAAATACAATCCAAGGTTCTCTGCCGAAAAAAAGACTAAGGGAAGCTAAAAAGAACCCCTAATTATCTCTTCCAATTTTAATTTTTATGCCCCTTAGATTTTACACACACTCGAATTCAAATCAAGAAACAATCCTCAATAATCTCACGAAGCATATTCCTAGAATCAACAGAAGTCAATCTGGTCGCACTGCCAAGGTCTCTTGGTCACGCCCTGGTCAACATATTCTGGAAAATTTTCAAGTAGTTCTATGTTTAGTCGATGGCATCATCGACTAGGTCGCACATCCAAAGTCTCCTAGTCGCACCCTAGTTGAGATATTCTGTGAACTTGCTATTAATTAGCACTCTAGAGTCTTCTAGCCCGACCTGGTCACCCCTTGTGACTCCTTGATTGCACCAAATGGTTGATCAGGGACATTCTAGTGTAGTTGGATCAAGGCTATAGAGACCTAATCGTGCACTTGGTCAAGCCTTGTGTTTCCAACTTGCTGCATTGACTCCTTGCACTACTTAACTCTTCAATTTAAGCTTCAATTTTCTAAAACATCAAACATACCACATGTAACTCTAAATAGTAATAAGAAGTGATAATTACAGATTAAATAAGAACATCGCATAGGTAAATGGGGGACTAAATAAGA
Organism: Malania oleifera; assembly: GCF_029873635.1. Taxonomy (NCBI): domain Eukaryota; kingdom Viridiplantae; phylum Streptophyta; class Magnoliopsida; order Santalales; family Ximeniaceae; genus Malania; species Malania oleifera. Next base: position 91,841,993 of record NC_080426.1, on the reverse strand, counting down.
ATATTTAGGAACACATCAGGGGGTGGATTAGATATTTAAAATATTTATGCAGAAGATTAATCAATTTTAAATATTATTTTCACAAGTGATCTTAACTTCTCAATCACAGCAGTATTCTCAACAAATAACTTTATCAATTTATAAATCCTTAAATTCTAAAGAGTCTAAGCTAAGATTTCAATATGAAGCCAAACTACACAATATTGACAATACTCACAGTAGATCAAATATTAATAAAAGTATGCTTAACCACAAGATAGTTTATGCTATAACCTGAGTGAATGATAAACCAACACAATAAAATTCCTAGTAGATTAAATCAATATGATATTCATAACTACTACAGATTTCAAACAATAAAAATATTCACAACATTCACAGTAGATACAAATCAAAGTAAATATGCTTATAAATGAAAGAGATAAGGATAAAAGTGACACCAGATTTTTTACAAGGTTTGGAAAATGTGCCTACATCGTTGCCTTAAGCAACCCGCTATGAGGATTCACAATACCTCCTTCAATAGGCGATGAAGCCTCTCTCTTTTAGTAAGCGAAGATGCCTTTTACAAACCCTCCTTCAATAGGTGGAGTCGCCTCTCTCCTTTACTTAGGTGGAGCTAACTCTCTCCTTTAATAGGCGGAGAAGTCTCTCCAACAAAAACACCCTTCCATTTGTTCAACGATTCAATATTAGAACCGTCAGTTCACAAAGAAGTTGTAACAGCATAGTTTGTACAAATAGAAGCTCTTTGAATAAAGTAGACATACACAATCAAATCTAATACACTCTTAGAATGATATTGCTACGAAGCTCAAAGAGTAAGGCTAGGTTTTCTGGTTTAAAAAGCTATAAGCTTGAAAATATGAACACAAAAAAGTTTTAAAGCAAGAACGACGCAAATCACGTTTGATATTCAATAATAGGTGTAATCTCTTTTGTCTGAAACACATTTAGGGTTAGACAAAAAATACAAATAGGCTTGCCTAAAGAAAATTGGTAGAGTTAGGAGCAAAAGGTCCAAGAAGACCACTAGGAAAAATGGTCAAGGATAAAAGACTCGAGCTTCAGCTTGAACACAAAAATTAAGTCTTACTCATAAATGAACAAATAAGCCATACTTATAGATCGATTGATGGCTTTACTCATAAATAATAGATGAGCTCTACTCATAAATTGACAAATGAACTCTTCTCACAAATTGAAAAATGAGTCTTGCTCATAGATTGACAGAAATGCTCTACTCATAATCGAACCATCACACTAGTTCCAACGCAACCTATAATATGGTAAAAACAGAATGGAAAGGAAAAAAATGATTCTATGCACAAGCATGAAAGCTCTACAATGTATTAATTTTAGCCTATTTTTATTTAAAGAGGGGTAGTTCCTTTGATTAAGAACTAATAGATAGGCTTTGCTCATAATTAATGACCAAGAAAAAAATAATGTAAAAAATAAGTACTCATCTTGAATATTATTTTCAAAGATCAAAAGTGGATGGCAACTAATGGAGAATAAAATAATATCTACAATTAGGAATACAAAGAGGCGCATTGACATAAAAAGGTGTAACCTAAGGCTATTCATAAGGGAAATCAAGAAACTATAAATCCTAAATAAAGGAAGAAAAGTAAAAGGGAGTAACTCTTTAAGACCTCATAACTCCTTACAAATCAAAGGCACACAACATCGAATACCAAAATAGGTGTCTCATATGTTGGCCTTACAAGGCTTAAAATCTTGTTATCTTATTTTGATGCTAACAAACAAGTGAAATTTAATGTATTCGTGTGAGTAATGATATTTCAGGGCTTATATATGAGAAAGCAAGGGTCAAAGTGTTCAAGAGGATCAAATGAAGCTTAAAAGAGTCCAAGCATGGATTTAAAGATGATATATTAAATCCTGAAGAATATGAAGACATAAGTGAGTTGTTGAAAGCCAAGCAATACTAAAAGATCCAAAGAAAGGCAAAGTGATAAAGCTCAAAAAAAATATGAAAGCTTGAAGAAAAGATGGAAGCTTGAAGAAACAAAACATGAAGACTTAAGAATGAGAAAAGTTTTAGAAGTTTTCATGTAAGTACTTTAAATGTTTAAAATGTCGTTTGCAATATTTTGAAACTCTTAGGTTAACTTCTTGGACTTAAATACCTTTTAAAATATCTGTAAAATAATTTTATAAAGTCAAAAATTATTTTAAAAGGGTTAGAATCATTTTTGGAATAAAAAGCACCAAAAAGGGTTTTTCTGTTTGCTATCAGTTTTTTTATAGCCGTATTCAGGTGTATTTTTCACTATCAAAACTTCATTATTTTAAAAAATTACGAACACAAAAGTTGTAGGATTTTCTCTTAGCTTTCATTTGAAACCAAGAACACCTAATTTGGAGTTATACAGAAAAAAGTTATGGCTAAAACACTTAAGTGGGGTTAGTGCGGTCAGTCAACTGAACACTGTTCACGGGAGGGACTTCAGATGACTGAACAGATGACTTCGGTCGATTGAAGAATAAGTTCAGCTGACTGAAGTATTTCCAGAACAGGCAGAAAGTTGTAGCAGTGAGTTTAGTCAACTGAACTTGCCACATCAGTTAACTGAACCCTACTTCAGATGACTGACCCTGTATCTAGCTCTATTTTAAAGGGGTTTAAAGAACTTCAGTTGACTGACCACGACACTTCAGTCAACTAAACTCTGTTCAATGGGAAAAATTTTCAAATTCTAATATTTTAAAATATAGCCGTTTGAGCTCCAAACTTTCTATAATTTTGGGAAACACTTAAAGGAAACTTTTGCAACATGGAAACAAGTTTGAAAGCCTATAAATACATGGTTTTGCAAATCAAAACTCATCCAAGAATTGGAAAATCTGCTTGTTAAGCTAAAAGCACTCTTGTTCTTCCAAAATCTCTCTTGCTCACTCATTGCAAATCTATTTTGCTGAGAAATTCTGAAGTGCTAATTCTTCCACCTTTGGATTCCTACTGTTAATCCTTATCTAAGAAGGATATTGGTGAATTCTACACTTGAGCTTCATTGTATTTCATATTGGTATTTTACATTCAAAGTACATAGTGCTGAAATTGTACTAACTTGCTCTTTAAGAGAGTATACTTGTATGCAGATTATATCTTTTTTCTTGTAGTTCTTTGACGATTCCAAGGGTTGTTTGGATCGTTGGCTATGCAAGGAAATATTGCTTAGAGAGGCGGGCTCTAGCCTATGTAAGGAGTGACCAAACGAGGGAATATCGTTTGGAGAAGGCGGGCTCTAGCCTTAACCAAGGAGTGTTGTAATCGGTATTGTTCCACCCGTCAACGGAACTGAACTAGTGAATCCTTTGGTGGTTTGCCAAAGGTGAGGACGTAGGCTAGGTATAAGCTGAACCTCATAAAAATCTCCATCTCATTCTCTCTTTCCCTTACTCTTTATTTTCAGCATATTTAAATTGCGTGGATGATTTAAAATTTGGGAATCATATAAACTACATATATTTGGAAAATCAAACAAACTTAAGGTTTAATTTTGATTTGGGTTGCGGAAACCGAAAGGGAGTACGTTGGTGACACCATATCTTGCGGAAACCTTACGAGAGTACGTTACTTGGTTAACATCCCAAAGATAAATTTACCAAGAGTTTATTTGAGTTCTAAATATTTGGAAAGAATGATTTGATTCATCTATACAGGGCTTTACATCAGCAAGCATAAATTTTCATTCATTACAGGGCTTGGTTCAAATTTGGCAAATATAAACAAACAACCATCTTGAGTTGTTATATTACCAAAGTGTTGAATACTTTATATCTTGGTTTGGTTATTTGTTGTTTCATTTATACTTGGAAAATAAATTGATTGTTTGGTTTGAAGATTGCGTTTAATTGATTGGTTGTTTAATTAAGTTTTTGTGTGATTGGTGAAATTAAAAAAATAAGTTAAAGAATTGGTTAAGTATTTAAAGAAGTTAAGGATTCTTAAAAGAAGTTAAAAGAAAGTTTTAAAAACCAATTCACCCCCCCTCTTGGGAAGCTATTCCCAATTTCAATTGGTATCAGAGCGGGGTTATAGCAAATCTTAAATAGTAGCTATAATAAGATCTAAATGGCTAACTTAGGCGTAGCTCCCTTTGGAGAGGGACAATCTTCAATTAGGCCACCTATCTTTTGTGGTTTGAACTATACCTTCTGGAAAAAGAGAATGCAAATATATCTTCAAACTATGAATTGGAAAGCATAGGAAGTTGTCATGGAAGGTGACCAAATTCCCACTAAGATGGTTAATGAAAAACAAGTTCCCAAAGAGAAAAATGATATGACCGACCTAGACTATAAGATACTACAAGTTAATGCTAGTGCCATGAATGCTTTATATTGTGCCTTGGATGCTAATGAATTTAATCGAGTAATAGCTTGTAAATCAGCTAAGGAAATATGGGATAAGCTAAAAGTTACTTATGAAGGAACAACGGATGTTAGGGATAATAGGGTTGATATGCTCACAAGCGAGTATGAAGCCTTTAAGATGAACCCGGATGAATCAATTACAAATATGTTTACTAGGTTCACTCACATAATCAATTCCTTAAATGCCTTAGGAAAAACTTACACTACTTATGAGATGATAAGAAAAATTCTAAGAGGTCTTCCCTCCATGTGGGAACCAAAGGCTACTGCTATCACAGAAGGTAGAAATATGAAAAATACATCCTTAGATGAGCTTATAGGTTCTCTCCTCACATACGAAATGGCAATGAATGAAAAGAGTGGGAAAACCAAAGCCCAAGAAAAAAATAGCCTTTAAAGCCTCACAAGAAAACTTTAGTAGTAAAGAGATGGATGAAGATGAAGCGGCTTTTATATCTAAAAAGCTAGCAAGGATACTAAGAAGGAGAAACAAATTCAAGAGAAGAATTCAAAAATCTGAGTCAGATGAAGAAGAAGAAGAAGTTAGTAAGAAATCAAAGAATAAAACTCCTATATGTTACAATTGCAACAAAGTTGGACATATCAAACCGGAATTTCCACTACTAAAGAAAGAATCTAAGAGGAAAAAGAAGAAAGCCATGAAAGCCACTACTTGGGATAGTACAAGTAGTTCGAAGAACGAAATAAGTGACCAAGAGGTTTCTTACACGTGCTTTATGGCATGGGATAACGAAGAAAGCTCCCCAACTAAATCTTCAAATAATTCTTGTAATGATGAATCAAGTGATGAGGGTATGTCATCTTATGATAAACTTCAAAATGATTTATTCAAAGTACATAAGATGCTTATCAAAGCAAATAAACAAAATACTTTATTGAAGAATAAGAATGAAAGTTTAATGAAAGAGTTAGAATTTTTAAAGAATGCAGAAAGAGAAAAAGAGTCTAGAATCAAGAAAATGGAAAGTAAGAATGAAACTTTGACAAAGGAGTTAGAAGCTAAAAATCTTGCCGAAAAGGAGAAAGACTTGAAAATCAAAGAATTAGAAACCAAGAATGAAAAGATGATAGAAGACCTTCGATCCTTATCCTCTACCGTATATAAGAAAGATATGTATATTTCTGGATTAGAGGATAGAATAAGAAAATTATCTCTAAAGTTAGAAAAATTACAAAAGAAGGTTGATAACAAGAAAGAGATAGAAAATCTTAAGAGTCAAATTGAAGATAAGGATAAAATTATTTACAGCTTCACAAAAGGAAAGGAAAACCTTGATAAGATGATTGGCTTACAAAGAATGTCTCTAAATAAAGAAGGCATTGGTTTCAATGGAATTGAAAATAAAAAGAAAAAGATTTCTTACATGGGATATTTCTCGAAAGAATCCAACAACTATACTTACACATCTTCTAATGCCTACATAAACACCATATGCTATCAATGCAAGAAAAAGGGGCATATAAAGTTTGAATGTCCATTTAAGAGGAAAGGTGTTAAAACAAAACAAGTATGGAAGATAAGAGAAACCTCCCTTGAAAAATCCTCCGGACCCAAGAAAATATGGGTACCAAAAATGAAATAATGACTTCACACATATATAAAATAGAAAATGGCATTGTTGGCCAAAATCATAGAATGAATTTTTTACTAGGCTTAACTTAAGAAAATAACAAATCTGAACTTATTATATAAGCGCCTTGATGTTACATGCTACATGCTTACTTGCCTACATGTGATGTATTGATATGCTATATGCTACATGAGTATGACTTGACTTGACTTGACTTATATTGATAATTTATGGCTCATTATATTGCAAACTTGAGCATGATTATGAAGTTAAATCTTGATATAAGAAGAATAGAGTTTGAGCATGAGATTATTGAGCATGAGCTATGAATGATATTTTTTATATCCATGAACTATGCATGATATGATATTAAGCTTTGGTATCTATAAAGTATTTTTGGTATCATATGTTAAAAATTTCAATAGATATCAAATCTTAAAGCTCACTTGGTATCACAAAGTCAAATTATTTATGAGCATGATTATGTCTATGAGCATGATGTGACATTGATGATCTTAGCATGATATTGATATTTGATGAGTATATTCATGAGAACATACAAGATATGAATCAATATATGAAGCATGAATAATAAACTTAAAAGCATAATTGGTATCAAATCTGAATGTATTGAATTCAGGGTGAGTGTCATAAATCGATTAACATCATGATTTAAATTTTAAATTTTAAATTGATATCATAAAAACCATGAAATTATTATCAGCCGGTATCTTGAATAAATGCTGTGAGTTACACACTATCCATGCAATATTGAAAAACAATAACTTGAGTGTGTACATATGTTTGGAATACATGGTTATTGATATGCTCAAAATGATTTGTATTTGAATTTAAATCTTTTCTTTTCTTTTTGATTGATGTCAAAAGGGTGAGAAGTTGTGAAGCAAAAATTGAGCATAATTGAGCATGAGCATAATATTGATTGAAAAAGCTTGTAAAACCAAAAGAAAGTGATAAGCATGATTGATGAAATTATATTGATTTTATTAAGATGAAGCTTATTGAAAGGGGGAGCCTTTTTAAACTCTTGGTAAAGTAGATTCATGAGGGAGGCAAAAGAGGACACAATCTCTTTAAGTATTGTTGCTAATTTATCTTTTCTTCTTCCATCCTTGACTTGAGCATCAAAGAAGGCCTCAAAAGGCCACATGGGTTCTCCCAAACTTTCTTTTTTTCTCTTGGTTGCAGGTAATCGTCACGATCTAGACATGGATATTGGGATACAAGATATGCCCAAATGTCAACCCCCCCCCCCCCGGCGCGGGCGGAGGGGTACCCTTTTTACATGAAATATTTTTTTTTATAAAATAAATAAAGAAAAAAATGACAAAACTCATTGACCTAACCCCAAAGGTTGGCTCAAAGGACATAGACGAACTACAAGGCTTCTTAATAATAGGAATTCTTAGTCCAATTCTATACAAAAGCTAATTCTTAACTTATCAAAAGGAAGTTGCAGGGCTGACACTCACAAACTTCCCCAGTTTCGTGTCATCTAGGGAGTCAAAAGGGCTCGTTCATATTATAGTTCCAAGGTATCCCAAAAGAAAATTATAGTATGTATTGTTACTTGGCAAGCACCTGATCACTACCAAGCATTTAGTCATGTGGTAAAGTCAGTCTCCCCAATACTTTCTAGTATATTATAGGCACATGATTCTCTATTTAAATAATGCAAGAAGAGATTTTTTTTTTTTTAAGGCCACAATTTTTTATCAATGAGAGTTTTTTTTTATACCCTCAAGTGGCCAAGTGTTAACATTAACATAATCTAATTAGAACAAGGGCAACCCACAAGTGAAGAAGCTTGGGACCTACTTAGTGTTCGTGTAACGACCCAAAATTCGTAGCATATTTTTAAGCTATATAACATAACTCTAATACCATGTATACATTTATATCTATCATCATCACAGCCCGGAGGGGGTGTCGTGGTAACCTGTTCATAAACTGTATATTACCTACGCAGCAAAAAAATGTAACATCCAAAACATAACCCAAAACATACAATACCAGAGTACTACAGACCCACCTATATATACACACACATACATGTACATCATTTCCAAAAAAATCCCAAAATACTGTGGGCTCAACTATCCAGCTCAAGACTCACCCTAAAACTGTGCCGACTCAGTTGCCACCTCTATCTCTGAGCCGTCTTTGCACACCTCTCTAGGTTACCTAAAATGTTCATAATGGTGGGGTGAGACACCTCTCAGTAAGGAGAAACATGTTATTAAGAGTGTGTGGCATAAGACTTTATTCGCAACATATCCTTTAATTAAAACTATAAATAAGATATCATATAAAACTCATTGTATAAAAACCCATGCCTATGTCATTTAAAACATGGAGATATCTGAGTTATCTATTCAATCATACTTCTAACTATAATAGGTAATCATTGTTTTTTGTGTATACTATATATGTACATGATTCTGAAAACTTCCCTAGATAGTTGTATGTCATGATTTAACCCCTCATGACTGGGTTGTGCGGCTTGTAGGCGGGGCTAGGCACTGGTTGGCCTACTAATGTTAGTCTAATTGTATGCATTTGTATATGCCTATAGCACAAAAGGCCCGCTCCACCTGGTCCGGACGCCAGGGAGCCCTCTACCCTACCTGTGGCACAATCTACAATACGATACTCTATTTGAGACGTATGGTTGCACTATCTATACTGTATAACTACGATACCATGCTCTGTAAATTGCTCTATTCCATCAGGGTCTGATACTATATAATACTATTTCTATATAACATCGATATGTTTTACCATGATTCTGTATTAACTGTATTAATCATGACTCTATAATTCTCTGTATTAACCATGACGTTGTATTAACTGTAAATCTATATAATCTGTATTTCTGTATGTCATGGTTCTATGCTCTGTATATCATGGTTTTGTAAAATACTGTATAATCATGGTTCTATAAAATACTATATAAACATGGTTTTGTAAAATACTGCATAATCATATTTCTGTATAACCATGTAAACTGTAATTCTGTAAGCCTTTGTATAGTCGTAGGTCTGTGAATGAAACTGTATAAGTTGTATTTCATAATTCTATAAAAACTATATAATTGTAAGTCTGTAAATTTGTATAAAATTATGTAAATAATCTAGTATTTCTCATGCCACACAATTTAATAAAAGTCAATAAATATCATCTATAATACTATATAATTTCCATGCTCTAATTTATTCAAAACCATACTCTGTAATCCATATTCAAATACTATACTTTGCTAATAATATTTCTAATTTAATTGGCATAACATATTTCTCTTACCTGACTTTTTGAGTTCTATTTACTGTTTTACTATCTCATGCCTACGGCGTTCGTAATTTCCACGCCCTAAAACTATACACATATTTTTCCCAGTCATTCCACTGAGTTTCCAAAATAATTTTTATATTAATATTTTCCTGAACCTGCATATTTCATTTTATCTGTAGAATGTCAACCAGACAAGTATTACTATCTTTACCTTATTTCCTGGGAAAATACTTGCCAAAATTCTAACTCATGTCTGCATCATCTACACCATAACCCTGTATTTTAAAAAATCCACATTCCTTAGTTCAACTCTAGAACTATAGTCATATTCACATTTTTAAGCCTATACATCCAACAATTCAAATAAACAACCCATAAATATTCAAATAACACCCTTACCTCAATTTTGGGATGGTGCCCTGGAAACACAAATTGAAATTCCGCTTCGCCTACGTTGTATAAAATCTTCCCAAGAACCCTGTGGTGGTTCCTGACTATCGATTCAAACTTAAAATGGAGTAGAATTTTAGAGAGAATGGGAAGAGGGTTCGTGGGTTTAAAGAGAGAGAGAGAGGGAGAAGAAATAATTTTGATTCAAAAATTAAAGCTCACAAGACTTTATAAGTTTCAGTGCTGTGAGGAAACCGTCGTCAGTTTTCTCAGACTCTCACAAAATCGTCGCTGGTTTTCTATTAATTGGCCCAAAATTTACTGTTTACCTGTTACCCAACCGCGGTAAATTACCAAAACCGTCGCCGGTTTCCTTCCCCCTTTAGGAAACGGGCACCGGTTTTTCTCTTGCCTCAACCAAAAAACCACTTTCCTTGTTTATTTTATTTTTTATATTTTTCGGGTCTCTACAGTTTGACATAATAAATGCTCATTTAAACTCATGTATTAAGAAAACATGTCAAATTTGATCCCACATTTGAAAGTCATCAAGCTTGAACTTAATCATGGTCAGCTTGCTAGGCTCGCGAGCTAGATCGTTTAACTAGCTTGCAACCCAACGCAATAGTAGTTTGATAGTAAGCTTGTTTAGTGGGCTTGTTAGCCAACTTATTAAATAAGCTCATGAAGATGTTCATATATATATATGAATGTTTCTTTGACTCATTTTTGGGGTTGTTTAAAGTCTACATCATTTAAAAACTTGTATTAGGACTCACTTTATTGGCGTCATTTTACATATTTAATTTTGAACTTTTGAAGCATCTCTCAAATTACCATTCAAAGACTTGAAGTAAGTTGAGCTCGATGTCAAGTTCTTTAGCTTAAATAGAGCTTTTGAGCCCTCAAACTCAACCCCCTTTATTAATATGAAACAAGATCTACTCGAGCCAAAAATCAAGTCATATAAATGTTAAACGAGTGAAACTTGAACAAAATTTTTTAACCTCAATTTGAGCTCAAGTGTATTAGAGAATTTGACTAAGCTCAAGCAAGTTAAAACTCATTGGCTTGGCTCATTTGCCTCCTACCCTACTCGGTACCCACTTCAAACTTTACCTTGAGAATTTTGAGCACAAAATTTGACTTGAATTTGACCATTCTCAAATTTTTTTAGCTCAAACTTGACTTGATTACAAGTTCTTAAATCTCAAGCTCTATAATTACAAAATAATATTAAATGCATATATAGTTAAACTACGTAAAATAAATATAGCATTAACTAAATCTAGAAACACATATTTTATACAACTTATATACTATAATAGTATTAAAATTATGAAAGTTCATCTAGGTTCATAAGTAGTATTATATAACTCAAACTCTATTGATTAAGATACTCAAGTAGTTCAATTGAAATTGAATAAAATTAAGTCAAGTTATAGAGCAAGTCAAACCAAAATGTAGCTTATTGCATGTGTATGGCTAGCTTGGTGCTTATGGTAAAAGAGACCATAGTATTGCATTTGCATTTGGATAGCAACCCATTGCATGTGTGTGCGTGTGTATGACTAGCTTGGTGCTTATGGCAAAAGAGACCATAGTATTGCATTTGAATTTGGATAGTATCCCAACGTGTCTAAATAATTTCATCATCTTCCCCTCATTCCCTAAGCTCCTCCTCCCTCCCCCACCCAATTGCCTTGTCCAACGCATCCAAACCAACCCCTTTCCATCACATTCCACCAAGCTCGCCCATCTTGCCAAGTTTGAGTTCTCACTGCCCTTCAATTGCCCCAACTGCAACATGTAGCTGGAATGGAAGTGAGTGGTGAGGATCTCGACAATGAAGATTTCAAGCATCTAGACATTGGTTTTCTTTGGTGAAATAGTTGAGGCTTACATACTCCGACGACTTGTAGGCTGCCAAGAGGTCTTGGTCATGCTCTTAGTTGGTGAGAATAACGAGTATGTAGTTAGTGAGTAGGGGTTCCAAGGACTCATTAGTGACATTCGAGGACTTAAAGTGGTCATGTAGGGGTAACAAGGCTCAAAAGCTCACCATGGAAACTCACATATGCCCCTAAGTGGCCAAGCAATAACACTAACATTATCTATTTAACATTAGGTCTACATATGAGGCAAGTCACTTAGGACCTATTTTAGGTCAATAAATGCTCATTGAAACTCATTTATTAGGATAAATGGTCAAACTTGACCTTATGTTTGAAACTCACCAAGTTCGAACTTAATTATGGTCAATTTGCTAGGCTTGGAGTAAGATCATATAATTAGCTCGCTAGACAACTCACTAGTAACTTGATAGTAAAGCTTGTTTAGTAGATTATTAGCTAAGTTATTAAATAGGCTCGTGAGCGCGTTCATATATACTCAAATTTTTTAAAGGATATGCCATTTAAAAACTCAGAACTTATTTAATTGGTACATTTTATATATTTAATTTTTGAACTTTTGAACATCTTGAAAATCAGCATTTGTTGAGGACTTCTATTGTTCATGATCTTCTATCACTTGCTTGTAGGATCTTTGAAGGCTTTCTAGCCCTATTAGGCCTTGTATCCGAAGTGTGCACAAGTTGTCCAAGCACTTTCTAGCATTTTTACTAGCTTTTCTAGGCTTAGTGAATCTTATACACTGAAACTTGAACAAGTTGTCTATCGTGCTTTTTAGTACAAGTGCTATACTATTGCTAGATAATGAATCCTCAAGTTTTTACTTGAGCATGGATGTAGGTCATGGTTAACCAAACCGTTATAAATCTCTTATGCTCTTACTTGTGTGATTTGATTGTTTGTTTGCATGTTTTCTTATTTAGCTTTTGCACTCTTATCTCAACCATTTTAAAATTGAGATTAATGGTCAACTTGATAACATATTTATCCACTCAATTCCCCTTCCCCCCAAGTACCTATTAATCAGACCAACACTTTATTTACGAAAAATAACCTTAGCCTTTATTTTCATTACATAACTTCATCTATTAAATACAAAAGGAAATCCCTTTGCACAATCTTTACAAAAGTTTTGGTCTTTCAAAACACACAAGAAAAAAACATTTTATATCTTGTAATTTACAACTATTTGCATTCAACACAAATATTTCATAACCAACTCATAATTAATTCATAAATACTAACAGTATTTTTAACATTTTAGCATATCACTAGTTGACATAAAAAAAGAGAATTTAATTAACAAAAAAATTAAAAATTATAATTATAATCAATTAATTAGTTTTATGAATAATAATTTTAAAATAAAAACATTACTCGCATCATTGGTGCCTATGAATAATACACTACCAGGGGACCGGAATACCTTATCTTAATTGGATGTTGAAATTTACAATCAGTATTAAGATTAGCAGTGCTATAATTGCATATACAGAGGATATTCTGTGCTTGGAATTTGTTTGGATAAAGTTTAACCATCAACATTTGCTAAGAACTCAATTTTGATTGGGGATCATTTTGAAGCCAAAAAACGAAAATTCAAATGCCAATAACTTTCCATTCAAAGGTTCTGCGTGAAATTAAGCTTTAAAACATTTGATCATTTCATCATTTTTTCTCAATAAAATGCTGATTAATGTCTGGATATAGCAGTTGGTCGCATATATAATAGCAAAATTACAGGAAATTCGCAAGGCAGCAGTCCAAACATCAGAAATTTCAAGGAAGGACTGCTGTTTACACAATCCAAGTATTGCACATAGGGTGAGAAATTACCATTTGCGTGATAATTTATACATCCATTTGTATGATTGTACGAAAATTATCTTAGAAGATGAGGCAGATATGTGGATCAAATTCAGTATAACCGACATCAGCAAGGCAAAGACCATCAGGAGGTGCTGGAGGAGCGGTGGCACGCCGGCATGTAGCATCCATCAGCTTCAGCAAAGCATCGTCTCCTGCACCTGCAGCTGCTTCCCTTATTGCTGTTGCAACGAGCACACGCACCATCTGCCAAATATGTTTAGCCAGAGTAAATAAGGGTGTAATGCATTTAAACAACACGGACTAAAGCATAAGATTGCAGATCCAAAAAAGAGAACTCTCAAATATACCTAAATGACAGGCCAATGACATTAACTAGAAAGAAACAAGTTAATTATCTTTATAGAAATCCAAGACTTACCAAACAGATGAAACAAATATGATAGCAAATATATGAATAACAAAGATCCAACACTCCAGAGAAGTTACAATTCAGGCACTTATTTGTATTATATAGTGTATTTATAAGGGCCTGATTAGAATTCACATACATAAATTATTTAATATTTTGTGAGATTTTAAAGTTGTGTTTGCAATATGCATTTCAGGCCTTGATTTTGGATTGTGTGGATTTGGATGAAAATCCATACATTTTTATATCGCATTTTATCCACTTCCACACAAATCAAAATCCAAGATCCGGATTCCACACTCCACGTGCAGTGAGGTAGTGTTTGAGAGCGCAGATTACGTGCCTTCGGTTTTCATTTTTGGTATGAATTTGGAAGAAACTCAATACAACTTTATATTATGTAGTCTAAATCCACTAATTAAATTCAAGAGCCAAAATCTATGCTCCCAAACATAGGGTAAGTGAATTCACAAATTCTTCTGTTTTCCCTTTCATAATTAGATTTTGCAGTTAATCATCCCAGCTGCAACAAAAGGAGAGAGAGGGGGGCAGGGGTGGCTGGGGTTCAAGCAAATCCTGAAGCTCATTTCCAGGTAGTTCCAGTTCCCAAACAATCAACCTCATTCCTCAGTGAAGAGATTACGGTGCACCAAGGACAATTAGATCAACCTAAAACAAAGTAACCAACAAATGCTGCATCTCCGTTCTCCATTGTGACAAGGAAACCATATAAACAATTTTAACAGTTCATCATATATGCTCTAATATGCCTTCTATAGATTTAATACATTGTGCAGTATGATACAGCACCAAAAATGAATACGAGACGTTAAATGAACAAGTGAAAACCTTCTTACCTTGCGTAAGAAGCGATTAGCAACCAGCTCAACACACATGACTTTTGTGCCTTCCCCGTGATCCTGAACAAAACAGCAGACCTCATATGACATGGAAATTTGTATAAGATATAATAGTATCAATTAATCACCCCGCGAGTTGGAGCACAATCAAGGCAGAAAATACCAAACTGACTGAGGTCTGACATTTCATTAAATAAAAATAATAATAAAAAAGGATAGGGAAAAAAAGAAGCTCATGAAGAAGTGACAAGAATGAAAGACAATCATGCATCTTAGAACTAGAATGTCAGATAGGCAAACGCAGTCACTTTGAATTTGTACAACAACAACAACAACAAAACCAAGTCGTAGTCCCACTAAGTGGGGTCGGCTATATCAATCCTTTTCCGCCAATTTATGCAATCATGGACCATTTCTTTTGATAGATTCAAGGATATAAAATCCTTACTTACTATCTCCTCCCAAGTTATTTTAGATCTATCCCTACCCCTTCTACTACCCCCCACAGTAACTAAGTCACTCTTCCTCACAGGTGCACTATAAGGTCTACGTTGCAAATGTCCATACCATCTGAGTCGTCCCTCCCTTATCTTATCTTCTATAGGGGCTACACCTAACTTACCACGAATATATTCATTCCTTAATTTATCTTTCAATGTTATACCACTCATCCATCTAAGCATTCTCATCTCGGAAACTTTTACTTTTTGAATATTATGTTTCTTCGTCGCCCAACATTCCCATCCATATAGCATAGCTGGTCTTATAGCTGTCCTATAAAACTTCCCTTTCAATTTTAAGGGTATTCTACAATCACATGGCACACTTGAAGCACTTCTCCATTTTAACCATCCTCCTTTAACTCTATGCATTACATCATCTTCAATTTCTCCTTCAGCTTGCATAACAGATCCAAGGTATCGAAATCTACAAGTGCTATTTATTTCATTATAATATTAAATATTATAATTGATATTTACAATAAGGAAAAATATATGCACATTATGCGACTTTGCAAAGATTTCTGTGACAAATGAAATTGCATCTTAATTGGCTACTGGAAAAAGGACTAATTGCTTATTAATCTAAAAATTACTTGATGCTAAAGTAGTATTTAAAAACAATACGCGCTTGCATATGAATGACTTTACATATGAGTGAACATAATGGATACATCAGAACAGCAGAAAAGTAAGAAATGGGCAGCCAACTTGGGTTATTATCCCAGGATTCTGAAATTTTCCTAAAACTTCATCAAGCATGCAAAACCCACATTTTTGTCATCAATCCAAAATTCATTTTCATAGTGTGTCCCAACTACTACAAATCATTCCAAATTACTTTTTAAATTCAAAAATAATCCCAAATAATCAAACAATAGCAGCACATTCTTTGTCAATAATGAAGCCCACATAGAACTGAGACACGACTGATGGGGACACATGACAATGCAAATATGGCAGCATAACAAATGCCAAATGTGAAAGTAAGTTGGTAATGTAGTCACAACAATAGAATCAACCGTAAGAACTTAAAACTATGACCACCACCTCCACAACAACAATCAAACCTTAAGTCCCTCTAGGTGTGGACATCTATACGAATCCTTCGCCACAATTCTGCAAAACTTAGGGCAATGCCCTTAAAATTGATACAATTGCTACAACTGAAGATTGATAAATATCAGTGAAGCTTAGTCACAACCAAATTCAGATTTTTGCTGTGAAGATGAGCTTTATCAACTTTATTATAAATCTGGAAAATCTGCATTAGGCAAACAATATGAGAAATAGGGTCAGGAACAGATAATAGAAAAGAAAGGAAATGAAGACTAATCACACCTTTATATTTCTATTATTGCAGCCCGCCTACAACAAATAGGGCAACAATCCCTTACTCGACACCTAACATCATTCTAATAACAACACACCACACCCCACCCCCGCCCCAACTGCTACCTGGGCGGGCAGCCCCAGAAAAGAGCTAGAGGCACACCAAAATGCAGCTTGGTACAATAAAAATAAAAATAAAAATAAAAAAAGGTAGGTCTAAACAAGGCCTTTTTCAAAAAATTTCCAGGTGAAAAGAACTTCAAAAACAGATCACACAGCATTCCTCAGAAAATGGCAATCTACTTCAGCGTGCTTTGTTTTCTCAATGAACCAGCAGATTACTTGCATTATCGCAGGACATATCCATTGGCCTCATCATAGGAAACCAAACTTTGACGTAAGAGATATGAGCCACATTAACTCATTGGCGGTGCACGCCATAACTCAAAACACTACTACAGCACTAGATGTAAAAAGGTATTTTGTTTCTTGCAATACTAGGTAGCAAGATGAACTTCAACCAAACTAACCCAATCAGCATCCTGCTACACTTGTATATCAGCCATCTACAAGGAAATCATTTAAGATACCAAAGGATTATGCACATAGCATCTCAGTTTTTCTGCTTGGGCTTCTACATAAACAAACTACTCTTGACAGTAGATGAAATGCCAAGTCTCATGACAGTTAGGTATATGAGCTTGCCAATCAAATTCCGTTCTTATCTTCAAATTCCAACTCATTATCCTTGGATAATTTCACATTCAGGTCCATAGTAATATCAGGCGGTTTAGCTCCAAACATACAAGCCTCAATAAGTCCATTGTCTACTTTGTCCATGACAAAGTCAAGCCTTCGCTACACTGGACAACCTCAATATCAAAGAAATTTTGAAGAGTTCCCAGTCCTTGATTTGAGACTGCTTCTCAGGCCAACATTTTGCATCCATGATCTTAAATTTTGGAAATATAGCCTAAATTTTGGATTTCAGGAGGTTTCAAAATAAAATTGGTTCAATTTCTCTTCATAAATTTGGTCAAATTTTCAAGAATTTCTGAAATTTCATCCTAAATTTCAAAACTTTTGGGTATTTTGGCTGAAATTCTGCATATGTCAACCAAAACTTCTCAAATTGAAAATAAAAAGCGAAAAAAAAAAAAAAATAGAATTTTTTATTTTATTTCTAAAGCATTCACAGACATCCTATCATTTCCCATACTTTCATTCATAATTTCCACAATTTATTATAAATTTCCAATGATTCTTTAAATTGAAATCAAAATTTTTACAAATTTCTCAAAATTTTCATGGAAATCCAGAAGCGTTATGCAATTGTAGTTCCTCCAGGATAATTGTTGGTAATAATGATGTCATCTGAACAACCCACTACCAGTATCTCACATCTCCTTCCTCACAAAAACAGTGATCTGAGTAACACTGTATAAAGCCAAAATCAGAAACAACTTTCCTAAACTTTTCAAGTTAAGCGTTGGGATTAAGACCATGAATGACCATGTTCAACTAACACAACTTGCCACTCTCTCCTGAGCAACATATCTGAGAGGTTGCTTCTTGCAAACTTCCTCCAAATCCCTATAACTTTAGACATCCAATTGATATTGTGTCCAACCAAAATTAAATGCCAATAAAATCAGAACCCAAACAAAATTCAGCCTAACCACTTAAGAGAATGTCTCAACTATACCCTTTATCTACCAACTAGCTTTCAGGCTTTTAAGAGTTCCATCTGGCAGATATGGTGTATACTGGCTGCCACTAAACCAATTCATAACTAAACAAAGATCCACTGATGTCCATACCCTTTAGAATGTCCTCTGTATCGACATCCATTGCATGCTTCCTCACAGAAGTGGCAATAGCCTTAGCACAAGAAGAAGGGGATAGAAATAGATGGAAAACATAAGAAAAAAATACAAACGAATGGAGGAAGATGAGCCAAGAAAACATAAAGATCAGTAGGATAGGCACTAAATAGGAAATTTTGGATTAAAGAACAAATGGGGAGAGAGAAAAGGAGGGAAATGGGTCATGGACAAACAAAAATGTGACTCTCAAACCTACTACACCTCTATTCATTGTTGATCACATCAAAACCCCTTTAAAATCAATAGGACCTAATCCCCCTTCCTAGAGAACTGCCACCCTTTGACAATCCTAGATGAGCTTCATTGATAATATTTTGAAGAAATTTGCTTTTGCAATGAGTTCCTAAAAATGTTTACATTTAAAAAATAAAAACAAAGGGGAAAAAAAAATAGTGCAATATAACCTAGCCTGTAACAGGAGGATGAACTGCACACAGTTAAAACCTTGAACAGTTTCTGCAAAAGGTGACTAAGATCAAGACTCAACTTGAATATTGAAATTTAACAGCACAAAATCTTCCCAGATTATGCCAGGTAACTTTCCCTGAATTTGCCATTATGCCTAGGGCCAGCCACCCTTCAACAAGGGGTGGACAGTGATAAAAACTAGCCATGTAAAGCCTCAATTCCAATAAATATTGATTTTTATCAAATCCAAACACTAGGTAGTGACAGTTTTAATGACCAAAGCATCAAATAAAACCAAAATAATACATATTTTAATTACCAATGTACTATCTATAGTTGAATTATAGTTCATAGTTAATATACAAGGATGCAGAGTCCTCAGTCCCTTGATAAAGTATTGTGTTAATTTGCACTCAGGACCATATAAAATTGGAAGAAAAAGGAAAATAAATAGATAACAGCATTAAAAATGAATTACAGCAGGGAATAATTACAGGAGACGGTAATCTGGCTTCAGCAGCTCGGGCATGGTAGACAAAACACTCCGTTGGTGGACCTCTGAAAATAAAACAATAGCAGTTAGAAATAACAACACACAGCTGTTTCCTCTTACAAAATCAAAGCTCATGTATCTTATTTTCAGAGAGTATTTAGTTTTTTTTTCCTCTTTTTTTTTTCCCTGTAATAACTAAGGGAACTCCAGATTACTGGACAAGACTGAACATAGACCATGTTAACAGCATCAGAAACAGCCTTAAACAGGGGCAATCTGTTTATTTCTCAACTGTGAATATCTCAGATCAGGTCAAGTTTACTGTAGTTGGATCTGCATGAGCATGGATCATAACATTTCCGAATCTCAAGAGGATTAAACATCTATACTACACATAAGCCTGAAAATAAAGATCATTTTGTGGACCAAAAATATTCATGTCTTAAAAATATAAGATTAAATTTGTATTCCTAATGAAATATCAATGTTTTAAAAGGCGAAGGCGTGAGGCGAGATAATCTAACTCTTAAGAGGCGAGGCATAAGCCTTAAGACGTTGGGGCGCAAGCCTTTGAGAATTTTTTTTTTTTTTGATAAAAATATGTAAATAAATTACATATATTTTACAAATAAATAAAAATTAACAAAATCACAAATAAAAAGTTTAAAAAATAAAATATAATTTGTAAACTCCTTGTTGGGCATTCAAAAATTGCTAACTTTAATTCATCACATAAATCAACATTACAATGTTCAAATTACTTTCAAGATCTAAGATACAACTCTCAATTATTTTGGAAAAGTAGAGGTTCAAAAGTTTTTTAAATCAATTCATATTATGAAATTCCTTTTATATATACACAGAGTTAAAATTTTCTATCCAAATCTAACTTGAGATTCACACGCCCAAAATGCATAAGCCTCAACTAGAAAGGCACGAAAGGCGTGCCTTTTGTACTAATGCGTAAGCCTTAGCATGTAATGCGCTAGCTTTTTTGGGATTTGGCATTTTGGATTGAGCCTCAAGGCGCTTTAGCCCTATCTTGCCTTGAGGCGAGCCTCAAGACAAGCCTTGATTGAGCCTTTTAAAACATTGTGAAATATAGATAAAACATCTCTATCATTTAGAGTATTTTTTAAAATATATATATAATAAGATTTAAACCAAAAAAATAACTGCGCATGGCCTCAATTTAATTCCCGTGAATTAAAAATATCTTTGCTTTTGACTACAGAAAATTAATTAATTTTTTATAATTAAAATTTTAACAATTTATTACTATCCTTTGAACTTTAATTAATTATATTCTAATTAACATTATTTTGAGTACTATCAATAAGAATCAATTGCACTAAAAAAACATATTTCCTAAAAATAAATAAAAGCAACATATCATAAATGCTAACTAGAGAAGCAATATTAGGATTAGCATCTTCTAAACTTCTTAAAAGTATCTAATATCAATCAAATGAATTAAAACCTAAGTTATGATATACAAATATCACGAATAAAAAAGACTATATCAGATAGGTAAAGGTTTACCTAAAAAAAGAAATTTTGCTTAGAAAAATTAAAAAAAAAAAAAAAACTAAAATTAATGGAATCATAAATGCTAATTGAAGAAAATATATCACCAAAAAAAAAACAAAACAAAACAAAACAAAAAAAAAGTAAAGCTATGACATCTTAAAACTATTCTAAAGCATAGAATATCATTCAAATTTACAACAATTTAACTTCTAAATGATTAATATTAATTATTAGTAATAAAACCAAACACCCGAAAGTGCCTTCGAGATAACAAAATCCAGATTTATTTCAAATTAAAAGAAAATCAATAATAGACCATTAAATAAATAAATAAATAAATAAACAGTGGCTATAGAGATTTTAGCTAAAAAATCACAATTTATATTGCTGTTTAATAGCTAATGTGTAAAAGAATTTAAAATTAAATAAAATTTTACAAGCATGCTCTTGTAAAATTAAATTAGTATGAAGATCTATATAAAATATAAATATATTAAATGTTTTGCTCAAAAACATTATTTTAGATGATAATAACCTTTGACTTTTTTCAGAATACTTTATGCCTGCCTATCACATAATAATATATTATGTCTACATGTGTCCTTTTAGAATATTGAGTCAACAAAATTATTCCAATAGCCTACTATATGTAAATATTTGTTACATAATAACTCAAGTTACTCTTATTGATGATAACAATAGTCTCATCAATCTATGTTATATAATTTTCTTTTTAAAATTATAATTTTAAGAATAATGTGATTTATTATAAATTATGTCATAAATATCAAATCTAAATAATTATATCCACAACAAAGTATTATCAATTTGTTTCCATAACACGGTATTATCAATTTGTTTGAAATATATATAGATTAACACTAGATACCTATCTTACAACAACAATAAGAAGCCTTGAGTCCCACTAGGTGGGGTCAGCTACATGAATCCCTTTCCGCTCGTTCACACAATCAATGACATTTTCCTCAACTAGCATAAGAGCTATTAGATCCTTTCTCACTACCTCATTCTAAGTTATTCTAGGACCAACTCCACTCCTCACTAGAGCACTTTGGTGTACATTTCAAATGTCTAAACCATCTAAGTCGCCCCGCTCTTATCTTATCTTCTACTGGTGCTATACCTACCTTATCTTATCTTTACAATTTTATAAAAATAAGAAGTACAAATATTCTTCAACATTTAGGTAAACACATGGTTTTCTAAGGGGGGGTAGGGATGGGTAGCAAGGGGTTAGTGGTCTCTCATCTTCAAATTGCAGATAATATTGTTCATCCTTCAACTAACCGAAGAGAATTATTCTTGAATGTTCTAACTATTCTTAACTTTTTTAGAACATTTCTAATTTAAAATAAACTTGGAGAAGAGCATGGTTTTAGATAGTGGTCCCAAGACGTCTCATAATGGTCACGAGATCGCCACACAGGAAGCAAATGTTACATAGTGAGAAACGCTCACAAAGGTAGTGAATTTTTTTCCCAGATGCCCAACCATGTTCAAATTCAAGAATAAGCATGGAATCTTCTAAAACATGAATTTTAATGAATTTTGGATGGTATTATTCAACCAAGAAACCCTCTTTAACAGGAAACAAGTTCTTTATGTCAAATGTTGTGCATGGAAAAAAGAGTTTTTTTTTCTACTTTTTCATTGTTTTAATGAACAAAAAGTATAGAAATGTAATTGAATTAGACATGACATAAGCATGTGTGTGTGTGTGTGAAATTCATTACAAAGTCATACATGAGCATGAGTGCAGTATAACAAGTCACCACCATATAGAATGACATGAAGTTTAATTCTCCACCTCTATTGTCACTTTGGGTTCAAGATTGAGAATCATCACCCCACGCTTGTGAAAATACAAAACTAAATAGACCCATGTTCACATCATTTCTCCGTTTCTCTTTAAAAATCCACTAGTGGCAAAAATCCAACTAATAAACGACGTACAAAATCTCCTCCTTGACAATATCTTGGATCGTATTCATACCCATTGGTTGACATTGGGGATGGGGATGGGGCTAGCTTTGGGTAGTGAATAAAAGAGTCACTAGACCAATTGGGATAAGAATATGCAAGATGTGTACCATAGTAATTATGAGGTGGTGAATAATAATAGCTATCATGAGATCCATATGAGCGATGAATCATGTAATCCAAGTCTCCAAAACCACAAACCGCACCATAAGAATCTTCAAAACAGTCACAATCTCAATGGAAGCAACTTCTTGTAGGTTGTGTCCCAACTCAACTACTCCCACAAGGGCCGTCACTAATAGCACTCCTCTTGGATTGTTAAGATAGGTACAATGGACGAATACCCAAAACACAATTTTCTGACACATCTTGTAATCCATAATTATCCAGAATGATGTGCCCTTGTGTAGTAACCATAGCCTCCTTTTGCCCCTTGCACGTAATCATACATTACACCATCACCACCACCACCACCACCATCATCATCGTCAGTGGGATCAAACCTTGATTATCATCACTTTGTCAAGGTTCAGAACTTAAAATATCTGTTGGTGGTTGGTCACCTGCTTTTGTAGTACCACCACCTTTTTCATCTAAGCAATTCGAATTAACTTAGCCATCAAGTAATGGTATTCTCACTCCTATAGTCCATTGAGTCAAAGGATCATCTTCTTCAAAGATACAAGTTAATGGGGTTAAAATTATCTTTACGTCCTACTAGCTTCTCCTCATCATTTGCCTCAACTTACGCATCTTGATGTAATGCATGAAAACAAGTTTTACAACCTTATGAATTTCAGCAAGAATTCCTTGTTTTAGAGTGGATGACACTAAATTTCTCCAATTACATTCACAAATTGAAGCGCATTAGTTTAGGCTAAGAACTCTAATTGCTAACAAGCCATAATGAATCCACCATTTGGCATCATTGAATAATTGAAGAAAAAACATATCTAGGTATAGCATATAAATTTAGAAAAGTAAAACTTAAACATTCAAAAATAAAAAAATAAAAAAAAAAATTGTTATTAAACATCCGTAAATTACCAGGGTTTGTTTGTTTACTCCTCTCTGGGCCAATAGGGTAGCAAATGTCTCTTGTTTGTCCTGATATAGAAATAACTAAAAATAGATGATTTTGTAAATTAATTAATTAGATATACATTATATCTTATTATATAGTTTAAACCTTAATAGTCATTCTCTCCATTAATTATAATTGAATGCCCAATCCTTGCTTAATACTCAAATTTGAGTATCTATACCAGGCACCAATTTAGTTTCATTTTTTTCACTCCCACCATAAATTTTCTAGCTGATTCAGGCGAGGGTATGGCACCATAAAGAAATGAGAATTGACAAAGTAGCCTAAAATTAGATTCATAAATATACTAATGAATAATAATACTATAATACAAGTGCATAGTAACATAGGATGCTGCATAATTTATTAGTTAAATAGTAAAGAAATGCATTTCTTAATGCTAACCATTGAAAACTCCACAAATTATCAATTGTTTTCCAGTAATCCTTGTAAAATCAGCAAACTTTTTTAATGGCAAATTTTTCCCAATTAATTGCTTCGTATATAAAATCACTGCCGAGTTGTCACCTTTTCGTTGCTCCTTGTCTTGTTTAGGAGTCTCGCTGGATGGTAATCTAGGTCAATTGGTTTTTCTAATATCCCTCTCTATTATTTGTTTATTTTTAGGGTTCAAATGGGGACAGCTTTCTCCAGATCTGTGTTCATTTTGTCTTGATAGTTTAAAACAGTTTCTCATATTGTTGCACTTTGCTTTTGCTTGGAATAATCAGAATAAGCTTTTTGATCTTCTGGGGGAAAGTTGAGTTTGTATGGAGCCAGTGGAGGACTTCTTGGTCATTTCATTCTCTAGTTTTCATAGTAGGAAGGATGCAGATGCTTTCTGGAGATATGCAGTTTTCGCAGTCCTGTGGGGTTTATGGCTGGAATGAAATGCTCATATACTTATGAGGAGAAAGCTCATTTCCTCTTTATTATGTAAAAAACGATTCATGATTTAGCCTCGCTTTGTTGTGTTGCTAATGGATGCTTTAAAGGACTGAGGTTTTCTAATATCCAATGGGATTGTTGTTTTCCTCTATTTCCTTTTTTTATTCTTTTTGAGTAGGAGGATTCCTTATTCTCTGTTTTGTATATTCTTTCTAATATAATGATTTAATCTTGTTTGTTATCAAAAAATAAATGGGTTTGTCTAAGATAAAGGCTTGATTTGATTTTTCTTCCCAATATAGTTAACAGCAACAATCCATTGCAGAGTAGGAAACCTTTGTAGGCACTACCTCTCAATTTATGTACCTTATGTTCTGATTGCTCAGAATCAGCATCTCATCCTTTCTTTTTTTGCATTTCTTTTTCTGTTGGAGGATATGGAGTAATCTGTCTGGCACATTTGAAGAGAATTTGGTTTACCCCAAGAAGGTGGAGGATTTGTTGACAAATTCTTTTTATAGGTTTTGGGAAGGATGGAGACAGATATGCTTTGTGGATATGTGCATATTTTGCTATTTTGTGGGGAATTTGGTTAGAACAAAATGAGCATATTTTAACTAGGAAGAAGATTGCTCATTCTTCGTTATGGGAAGGGATTAATTATTGGGCTTAGCTTTGGTACTTGGAGATGTGTCTTTTTTGGATATACAGTGAGATTGAATACAATGCTATTTCGACTGTGGTTTCTTCCTTTTGGTTAAGATGATGTCATATTCTCCTTCTTGTACTTTATCTTCTTTGATGAAATCTCTTTTCTTTTTATCAAAAAAATTAGGAGAACATGCGTTTAATTTTTTTAATTATATGTAATGAGTAATATATAGTTCATACTTCAGCTATTGCAAAACCATGTAGCACCATCTATTAGAGTACCACGTCAATGCCACATCCATAGTACCAACGCTTTTGGACACTTTCTTTCACATGCATAGATGCTTCATAAATGAGTAACTAATTTTAAAAAAATATATTTTTCAATGTTTTCAACACTTATATCGCACTCTTGGAACTCTTCCAAATTTTTTTAAAACTTGTTGAAGGCATAATAATACATTGTGATATTGTTCTAATTTATTTTATTTATAAAAAAAAATTCACAATTACATAGGAAAAGCAATGCAACTCTAGCCATTGGGTTTTTCAAGACATTTTCAATGGAAAAAGTAACATTGTGAGATTACTTACAAAATAAAAAATAAAGAAAAAGATACGTATTTATTTGTTAGACTTTTTAATAGTGTTGATTAAATAATAAAATGTAATTTTTTAATAAGAAATATATAAATATAATATTACATAACTTTAATTATTGTGCTCCAGTCTTATTATGTCTTACATTTTTAGGATTTCTTATGTCTACGCATCTATAACGTATTGTAGCAATATATCCCATGCCTATATTTGTATTTTATAGTTGCAGAAAGAATATTAGATTTTATATGTGATGGGGATCAGCATACCCTACTGTCACGAGCTAAGCTTGTTCAGGGCATTATGCTTGCCTGTGACCGTTTGTCTCGTGTGTTTGGGATGGGTTTTCATCACATAAATACTAGTGTAGGGTTATTTTCCAGTATTTATTTCATTGTATGTCAAATAAGGTAGTATGACTCTTCGGTCACTTTGATGTTTCCTAGTGTCAAAGTAAAAATGGCATAGAAAGCTCTTTAGGGGAGGGTAAGTGCTCATCAGTCATTGTAAAACTTACTAGCTTTTGTCAACATGTTTAGCCTACTTGCCTCCCTCGCTAAGCACACAATGTCAACGGAGGTGGCATAATGAATTACGTTTGCGTCAATGTTTATTGCTTGCTTGCCACGGCTTTCATGAATTGATTATTGTTTCCGCTCCTATTTGAGTGAATGCTAATGAAATTGTGTCGTGGATGAATGTTGGTAAACGATAGGCTGGCTAGTTAAGCAAGAGTGCTTTAGCTAGCGCCACACGGCCCTTCACAAAGGTGTGAAAATAGTTGGCCCGTGACACTTGGTATCAGAGCCCAAGGCTCAGTTGCTACAAGAATTCAGTTACCTTCGTTGTGGGATTTGGAAAGCTTTGGTAAGTGACCATGGCACCAAACAATGCTGATAGGATCAGCGCGCTGGAAGCGCAGGTTGAAGAAACAACCAACAATATGGCCAACGATATGGCCCAACTGAGGGGACTTGTTGATGAAGTGATGGGATCACACCAGCATCAAGCAAGTTTGACAAGTGAAATGTCAGAGGACTTTCACCACACTAGAAACTTTGCAGGCCCAGATGGCTGATCTGGATGCAAAGGTGAATCTGATGGTTCTAGCTATGGAGAACTCCAACACTCCGGGAGTTAGCAAGACCAAGGTACCGGAACCCAGGACATATGGGGTTGCCCGTGATGCCAAGAAGTTAGAGAACTTCTTGTTTGATATGGAACAATATTTTCACGCTGTGAGGATCGCCTCAAAACAGGTTAAAGTGGATACTGCAACCATGTACTTGGTGATGCCAAACTGTGGTGACGTGCTAAGTACAATGACATTGAAAATGGAAGTTGTGTAATCGATAGTTGGGCAGACTTGAAGAGAGAGCTCAAGGCCCAATTCTTTCCTGAGAATGTTGAGTATAATGCAAGGAAAAAGCTGAGAGACCTCAAGCATACTAGGTCAATCAGGGAATACGTGAAACAATTTTCTACTTTGATGTTGGATATCAAGGATATGTCGGAGAAGAACAAGTTGTTCTATTTTCTAGAGGGGATGAAACCGTGGGCAAGAACTGAACTTCATAGACAAAGAGTTCAAGACTTGTCTACTGCACAAGCTGCTGCAGAACGCTTGATTGACTACGCTGGGGAGGATACCGCTTCGTCCAAAGGGTCTGGCGGAGAAGAAAACAATGGAAAGTCTTTCAAGAAAAGCAAAACCAAGAGTGGGGGAGCCGACTATAAAGCATCAACCTCAAAGGAAGCTTCATCGTCTCGAGGGTTCAACACACCCAAGGAAAAAGGTAAACTTGAGTGTTACTTGTGTCGAGGTCCTCATAGAGTTTTTGAGTGCCCTCACAAAGCAACACTTAATGCTTTACAAGCTTCCATTGCAGAACAGGCAGTAAAAGACGATGGGGAAGAGGATGATACCCTGAGGATGGGTGCAATGCAGCAAGTGAGCGCATTGGAAAAGCAGGCTAAAGCCCCAAATGTTACACGAGCTAGAGGGCTAATGTTTGTGGACTTGAGAATCAATGGGAAGAGTACCCACGCTATGGTGGATACTGGGGCTACCCATAACTTTGTTTCACAATCGGAAGCTTGGAGACTCAACTTATCCTTAGAGAATGATACAGGATGCATGAAAGCAATTAATTTTGTAGCCCAGCCTACTCTAGGAGTAGCCAAGCAAGTTATTGTGAAGCTTGGGCAGTGGGAAGGTCATGTGAATTTCACAGCGGTGTCATTGAATGACTTTCTAGTCATTTTGGGAATGGAGTTCCTAAGGGGGACGAAGGCAGTGCTGATGCCTTCGGCTGGTTCCCTATGTCTAATGGGAGATCACCTGTGCATGGTGCAAGTTGTTGCAACGAAAGGAGACGATGGGAAGTTCCTTTCAGCCATGCACCTCAAGAAGAGTTTGAGAAAGGAAGAGCAGACATATCTAACCACGGAGGTGGTAGATGAAGAAGTAGGCCAAGAGCTGGTGCCTACGACCATCCAAGCGATGTTGGATGAGTACAATGAGGTGATGCCGGATAAGTTGCCTCACAAATTGCCTCCACTACGGGGTGTGGAGCATGAGATCGAGCTATTTCCAAGAGTGAAACCACCTGCTAAAGGACCATATCAGATGGTGCCTCCAGAGCTAGCAGAATTGAGGAAGCAATTTGATGAGTTATTGGAAGCGGGATATGTTCGCCCTTCCAAAGCACCTTTCAGAGCACCGGTCTTGTTTCAAAAGAAACATGATGAGAGCCTGCGGATATGTGTAGACTACCGCGCGCTCAACAAGGTGACAATGCGCAACAAGTATCCTATTCCGTTGATTCCTGATTTGTTGGATCAGTTGAGTCATGCCACGTACTTCACTAAACTTGACTTGAGGTCAAGCTACTATCAAGTGAGGATTGCTGATGGGGATGAGCCGAAGACTACTTGTGTGACACGGTATGGGGCATGTGAATTCTTGGTGATGCGGGATGCCATTCGGTTGACGAATGCGCCTGCAACATTTTGTACCTTGATGAACCAGGTTTTTCATGAGTACCTTGACAAGTTTGTCATGGTATACCCGGATGATATTGTTGTCTATAGTTCCATTCTGGAGGAACATAAAGAGCATCTACGGAAGGTGTTCAACAGGCTGAAGGGGAACAGTCTGTATGTGAAGAAAGAGAAATACTCTTTCACTCAGCAGAGCATCAAATTCTTTGGTTATGTGATTGAACAAGGTCATATCAAGATGGATATGGAGAAGGTAAGGGCAATTCAAGAATGGAAGATCCCAACAACAATGAGGGAGTTGCGTTCCTTTCTTGGCCTTGCCAACTACTATAGGAAGTTCGTAGAGGAGTATTCACAGAGAATGGCTCCTATGACAGAACTACTGAAGAAGGGTCATGGGTGGAACTGGACAGAGAAGTGCCAGGAAACCTTTGATGACTTGAAGGATCCCATGATGAGAGATCCGATACTTGCTCTTTCAGATGTCATGAAACCCTTTGAGGTACAGACAAGGTCTTAAATTTCAATTTCGACTCAAATTTCGAAGCTCTAAAAGTACAGAAATTTCGACGAAAATTTCGATTTCGATGTCAATTTTGATTTCGATTTTAAAAAATAATGGAAACCAGTAAGAGAACATGGAAATCTTTTATGAAGCTTTAGAAATGATTAATTGACATAATAATGTAAGTTTTAGGACTAATATATTACAAGTAAATACATCTATGTAGTGTATAAGGTGGAGAAGTTGTAATATAATATGTGTGTCAAACATATTTGTAAGATAATGTACATTAAACATAATTAGTGAATCAATTAATACAAATGAAATTCATAAATCACTTAAATATTATTTATTATACAAATAATGATAATTTAGAAATGAATGGTTAAATAAAATGTTGTTGTAAGTTTATTTTTTCATATAATTTCAAAAGCACTTGTAATAATCATTTGTTTCGATAAAATAAATTAAAAGAGAAATTTCATTTTACTCCTAAATCTCTCATTTGAATTTCAAGGAAATTTCATTACATAGTTCAAATTTCAACAAGTTTTGCTAAAATTTAGAGATTTCGATAAATTTCGGATGATTTGTTGAGATTTTGACGGAAATTATGCAAGATAGAAATTGACATCCATTTCGATTTCGAGGGTGACAGAAATTGGAAATTTTGATGGAAATTTCAACAATTTCGTGGAAATTTAAGACCATGTGTACAGACAGATGCATCAAACTTCACCCTTAAAGGAGTTTTGTTATAGAAGGAACATCCTGTTGCGTACGAAATTCGTAAGCTTCGTGAAGCAGAGCAGAAGTACACAGCTTAAGAGAATGAGATGCTAGCGGTGATACATTGTCTCCACGTGTGGAGGCATTACTTACTTGGGTCTAGGTTTGTGGTGAAAACAGATAACTCAGGTGTTAGCCATTTCTTCACATAGCCAAAGTTAACACCCAAGCAGGGCCGATGGCAGGAATTCTTGGCAGAATTTGATTTTTCCTTTGAGCACAAGGCAGGGCGATTGAACCATGTCGTGGATGCATTGAGTAGGAAGGCCGAGCTAGCGGCCTTACAAATGGTATGACTGTAAGTGTTGTTACCACAACGATGCGGGAGGAGCGCATCAAGGAGATCTTAGTCAAAGATCTAGTTGCGCAGAACTTAATGAAGCTTACCGAAGATGGGAAGGCACGACAGTTCTAGATGGAAGATGGATTGCTGATGACCCATGGTAACCGGCTCTTTGTGCCACGAGCTGGTGATCTGAGGAAGACATTGTTGAAAGCATGTCATGATACCATGTGGGCCAGAGATCCAGGATGGCAGCGCACTTTGGCCTTACTGAAGCAGAGGTACTATTGGCTGCACATGCATGATGATGTGGTTGATTATACCCGAACTTGTCTCACTTGCCAACAAGACAAGGTGGAGCAGAGGAAAATTGCAGGGCCGTTGGAGCACCTACCAGTACCATCCAAACTGTGGGAAAGTGTCTCATTGGACTTCATCACCAACCTGCCCAGAGTGGGAGATGCAAGGTCTATACTTGTTATCATAGATAGGTTTTCGAGGTATGGTACATTCATAACCGCACCAAAGTATTGTTCGGCAAAGGAGACGGCAAAGTTGTTTTTCAAGAATATTGTGAAATATTGGGGTGTTCCCCAAGACATTGTTAGTGACCGAGACTCAAGATTCACCGGCAACTTCTAAACAGAACTTTTCAGAATCCTCGGTTCACAACTTGAAATCTCTTCAAGTTATTACCCACAGACAGATGGGCAGACGGAGAGATTCAATGGGCTATTGGAAGAGTACTTGCGCCACTTTGTCAACGCCAACCAGAAGAATTGGGTGCAACTACTTGATGTGGCTCAGTTCTGTTTCAACGCCCAAAAGAGTTCAAAACAAGAGCCTTTTTTAGCTCATTACAGGACAGCAGCCGCTATTACCTCTCATAGTGGATGAGTCGTACAAAGGAAAGAGTCGCAGGGCGTACATTTTCACCACATAATGGAGACAGAATGCTGAGATTGCCCGAACCTACTTCAAGAAAGCTTCTAAGCAGATGAAGAAGTGGGCAGATCAAGGGAGGCAACCGCAGCACTTCAACATAGGTGACTTAGTGCTTGTTAAGCTCAATCTTGAACAAGTCAAGTCACAACGAGGACAAGATAGGAGACTACTTCGCAAATATGAAGGAACAGTCCCCATCTTGGCCAAAGTCGAGAAGGTCTCTTATAGAATTGACCCTCCGACTTGGATGAAAGTGCATCCTGTGTTTCACGTCAACTGCCTCAAGCCGCACAACTCCGACACTGACAATCCGAGCAGAAGTCAGTCAACCAGAGCATAAGTGAGTACAGTTCCACTTGATAGACGTGAAGTTGAAGATATACTTGCAGACAGAGAGTTCATATCCTCAAGGAAGTAGCGGCAGGAGTTCTTAATGAAGTGGAAAGGCCTTGGTGATGAAGAAATCTGTTGGGTTTCTGCGAAAGATATGCAACCGTTCGTGGACAAAGTTGAAGTGTACCTAGCGTCAAAGTCTACGAGGACGTCGACCGCATAAGTGGGGGAGAATGGCACGAGCTAAGCTTGTTCAGGGCATTATGCTTGCCTGTGATCACTTGTCTCGTGTGTTTGAGATGGGTTTCCATCATGTAAATACTAGTGTAGGGTTATTTTCTAGTATTTATTTCATTGTATGCCAAATAAGGCAGTATGACTCCTCAATCACTTTGATATTTACTAGTGCCAGAGTGAGAATGGCATAAAAAGCTTTTTAAGGGAGGGTGAGTGTTCATCGGTCATTGTAAAACTCACTAGCTTTTGTCAACGTGTTTAGCCTACTTGCCTCTCTCACTAAGCACACAATGTCAACGGAGGTGTTGTTAATGAATTACGTTTGATTCAATGTTTACTACTTGCATGCCATGGCTTTCATGATTTGATTACTGTTTCCGTTGCTATTTGAATGAATGTTAATGAAATTGTTTCGTAGATGAATGTTGGTAAACGATAGGCTGACTAGTTAAGCGAGAGCGTTTTAGCTAGCGCCGCACGGCCTTTCACAAAGGTGTGAAAATAGTTGGCCCGTGACCCTACCTATGTCATTTTCAGATGTTGTGACACATGGACGGTCTCCCGATGTCCACATTTCCTTTGCCGACATGATAACACGTGGATGACCTCCCGATGTCCGGTTCATAATTGTTTGTAGATTTTGAATGGATTATTTGAAGACTTTTTAGTGTGGGAAAGACCTGAGTAAAGATGCCGAAGCAAGTCCGAGTTCAAGACCCATGTGGGCCCCACACGATCTTGTGGGCCCACACAAATTGGGCCTCCCTTTGACTTTTGTTTGTATTTAATTTGTGAACATGCAAGACAACTTGCTTGCATGTGTATGTTAGGAAACTGTGTGAGTATGTCTAGTGAGTTGGAGTGTTAGTAAGTGGTGCTTAGTATTTATTGTGTCTAGAAAGTTGGAGCATTTATTTTGTTAGTAACTTGTAAAAGTAATTAATGCATCTAGTAAGTTTTTGTCTTTATTATTTGTGTCTCCCATGCTTGTGAGGGAATTGTTAGTTGTTTAATGTCTTTGTTCCCCCATGCTAGCTAAGCTTATTAATGCTATGTCCCCCTATGCTAGCTATATATATACCCCTTCATTGTAAGAACTATGTGTAGAGAGAAAAGTATTGTTTTTGAATTAAAAAGGTTTTTCCTTTGTGAAGTTTGTAAAGCTTTGTCCAATCCTTGCGATTGTGTAGTGAGAGCCTACATCGTTCTCCTCGGAGATCATGTGGTGAGAGACCACTATTCTATCCAGCAACTCCATCCCTATCCCACTTGCACGACTTCCCTCCATCACTCACACAGCCACCACCAAGTTACACCCAAGGCCAACAATCCACCATTCCATTGCAGCATACATATTACATTTCAAAGTTTGCACGAAGGACTTCAGGAGAGTTCTATCTTGTGTAGAATATCGTCAAGTCAACCATCATTTTGATTGGTAAATTCAGCATTCATTTGGATCATTACATACTTACAGCAGTTTGACTTCCCCTCCATTACATTGCTGCGTTTGTCTCAGTGTTTTAAAGCTTATTCCAAGGAATTTTCTGGCATGGTCTAAGACTTGTGTTGAACAACGTCAAGTCATCCAAACAATTCTCTTGGTAATTTTAGTACTTGTGTTTGAATCCTTGCTATATATTGTAGACCCTTGCTTATATTGAAGCCTCTGCTGGAAATCTGAAATTCCATATTTGATAAGCCCTTTGAATCCATAGATTGCAATATTGATACTTGCTACTTTAAAATCAATTGTGGGAATATTGCTTGCTGACAATAGAACTTAAATGTTTGAAATTTTGAATAACATATTTGTTGCATATAACTTGATTCCTTTGTGAAAGAACTCTTGGGACTTATTTCTGAACAGCATCATACACCGTTTAAAAATTCAACATGTGAAATGAAGTTTGATTTATTGTGTTTATGTTTAGTTAATTGAGTTCTTAAATCAAAGTGTCTTGAGTGTATGTGCTTGTGTGAGGGTTGAAACCGTAGGACTGGGCCACCCTTACCCATCCTACATCATCTTGGTATCAGAGCCTAGGTTTGGTTAGGCTGAACCCTCAAAGTCCCATTCCCTTAGCTCGCAGGATTTTAGTCTTAGACTAAAACAGTCACAGGATTTTGCCCAGAACAGCCCACCTATATTATGATGGGATTTTAGTTTTAGACTAAAACAGCCACAAGATTTTGCCCAGAACAGCCCACCTATATTATGAATTTTGGATATTTGGAACTTAGTTTGGTTAGGTTTACACTTGACCCTACTTTGTGTGACCAAACACCATTCCAAGGGCTTCCCTAGTGTGTTTGAATCCTTTCCCAACCCCTAGGATGTCTACTCAAGTCAGGAATCCTTACCGAGGTCGTAGGATTAATGATGAAAGAGAACCACCTAGGCCTCCTAGAGAAAGACCTCCCCTCCTTCCACAAAGGCAAGTGAATCGTCAAGATGACTTTGCTAAGAGACCCCCACGTCATGGACCCTATGCCCAACATTGGAATGATGAGGACTATGACGTTGATGACTTTCACATTAGGAGACCTTACCATAAGGACCATCGTGATCCTTACAAGGATGTAATGAAGATAGAAGCCCCCACCTATAATGGTCAGATGAATCCTAAAGTCTTCCAAGATTGGTTGACTGGGATGGATTCCTATTTTGATTGGTGTAAGATGACTGACCCTCATCGGGTTAAGTTTGCAAAAATGAAGTTAACAGGGCAAGCCAATCTCTATTGGATAAATGTCGAGAGGCAGGAAGCAAGGTTAGATCATAAACCCATTGAGCATTGGGATCTAATGAAGGATAGGTTAAGGGAGAAGTATGTACCCCTTAGTTATAGAGAGCACCTTATAGACCAGCTTTACAGCTAGCGTCAAGGTAGCATGACTGTTACAAATTACATGAGTCAATTCGATGAGTTGTTTATAAGATGTGGCATCTACAAGACTGTTAGTCAGCAAATCTCCCGATTCTGCCTAGGATTAAAGCCCGAACAAAGGAGAAAATTGTTTCCCCATCACATTGAGTCCCTTGAACAGGCCTATAATTTAGCTCATGACTTTGAGCAAATGACTAAAGGGCCCATGGGAAAATGATTTGATACCTCTTCAAATGAGTCATGCTCTCGAGAGATACAAAGTTATGACAAGTCTCAACCAATGCAATCAGGTCAAGATATCTCCCAAGGGAGTAATTCCATAGTCCAACAATCTATGGACAAAGGAAAAGCACCCATGATTGGATCCTCTCACCAGAGTTCTGGCAATGCATTGTACTTCAGGTGCCATAAACAAGGACACTTTTCCGACCAATGTCCCACCAAGAACTTGGTGCTTGATAGGGAAGATGGTCAGAAAAAAAAAAAAAAAGGACAAGAAAGGAACTAGTGGAGAATCCTTGACTATCATCAGTGAAAATCAATTTGAATAGGAGAGTCAAGATACTCAGGTAGTGAATGAGGTTGTTACTAAGGGGACTAAAATACCCCTTCCTGATAAAGAAACACCCCTAGAAGTATCATCGCTACCTTAGTGAGTCATTTCCCATGAGAGACAATCAACATGTCATTGACCTTGTTCCTTATTCATCTCCGCTTCATTTACCACATCATAGAGTGAACCCGATAGAACATGGGGAGCTGAAACAAGTGAATGAATTACAGGAACATGACTTTGTTCAGAAGAGTTTAAATCCACTTGCCTGCCCTACTTTCCCTAATCCCAAGGAAGATAACACTTTGAGCACATGCATCAATGATAGAGCAACCAACAAGATTATCATCGAGAATAGGTTTCTCAAAACCATTGTTCCAATGGAGATGTACAGCTCATAGGTCACTTCTTGAAAGCCTTGAGAACCATGTTAGGCACCAAACCTAAATGTTCTAGTGCTTACTACCCCAAACTAATTGGCAAGTTGAAGAAGTGACTAGGAGCCTTAGGGACCTATTGAGATGTTTGGTAGTTGAAAACATCATAGCTTGGGATTTATACCTTCTTGTGGTCAAGTTTACATTCAGTAGTTCAATGGATAAGACCGCAATACTCGGCCTATTTCAGGTTAACACAGGATATAGTTCTAGAAAGCCTGTAGATCTTATTCCACTACCACTTAAGTCTAGAGTGAGTGAATCGACTGATGCTTTTGCAAAGCATATACACAATCTACACTCTGAAATAAGAATGAAGATTAATTTGAATCATGAACATTATAAATCTACTGCTGACATACATTGCAGGTTGAAAGAATTTTCAAAGGCTGATATGATTATGTTCCATATTCGTCCTGAGCGGATTCCATTAGGAAAGGTGAGAAGTTACATACTTACAAGATGGATCATTTCAAAATTTTAAAGAAAACTGGTTCTAATGCTTACATGCTTAATATTCCTGTTGATTTTAGCATAAGCAATGTTTTTAATGTTGAAAATCTAACCCCATTTTTTTTAGCATCTTCTTTTGTGGAACCTTCAAATTCTAACCCTGCAGGTGATCCCACTCCTTTTGAACCTGAAAAGCCAAAATTGCCTTTGCCTCTACCCCTTCCCATGCCCAAGAACCTTGATGTAATCTTGGATGACAAGACAAAGTTCACACAAGCAGGATCACACCGAAAGTACTTGGTCAAGTGAAGAGGTGAGCCACCTCCTGAGAGGAGCTGGAATTTTAAAGAATACCTCCTTCATCTTAACTCGGAATGTTACTCCTAGTACTTCACCTCTGATTCTTCAGAGAAGAATTCTTTTGGGCACGGGAGAGATGATGGGGATCAACAGTCATTTTCAGATGTTGTGACACATGGACGGCATCCCGATGTCCACATTTCCTTTGCCGGTATGATAACACGTGGACGACCTTCCGATGTCCACATTGGTTCATAATTGTTCGTAGATTTTGAATGGATTATTTGAAGACTTGTTTTGAAGACTTTTTAGTGTGAGAAAGATCCGAGTAGAGATGTTGAAGCAAGTCCGAGTTCAAGACCCATGTGGGCCCCCACACAGTCTTGTGGGCCCCACACGGCTCCATTGGGCCCACACGAATTAGGCCTCCCTTTGACTTTTGTTTGTATTTAATTTGTAAACATGCAAGACAACTTGCTTGCATGTGTATGTTAGGAGTGTTTGTGTGAGTATGTCTAGTGAGTTGGAGTGTTAGTAAGTCGTGCTTAGTATTTATTATGTCTAGAAAGTTGGAGCATTTATTTTGTTAGTAACTTGTAAAAGTAATTAATGTGTCTAGTAAGTTGGTGTCTTTATTATTTGTGTCTCCCATGCTTGTGAGGAAATTGTTAGTTGTTTAATGTCTTTGTCCCCCCAAGCTAGCTAAGCTTATTAATGCTTTGTCCCCCCATGCTAGCTATAGATATACCCCTTCATTGTAAGAACTATGTGTAGAGAGAAAAGTATTGTTTTTGAATTAAAAAGGTTTTTCCTTTGTAAAGCTTGTTAAGCTTTGTCCAATCCTTGTGGTTGAATGAGAGGTTACGTTGTTCTCCTCGGAAATCAGGTGGTGAGAGACCACTATTCTATCCAGCAACTCCATCCCTATCCGACTTT
Organism: Malania oleifera; assembly: GCF_029873635.1. Lineage (NCBI taxonomy): Eukaryota > Viridiplantae > Streptophyta > Magnoliopsida > Santalales > Ximeniaceae > Malania > Malania oleifera. Next base: position 91,804,242 of record NC_080426.1, on the reverse strand, counting down.
CACGACTTCCCTCCATCACCCACACAGCCACCACCAAGTTACACCCAAGGCCAACAATTCACCATTCCATTGTAACATACATATTACATTTCAAAGTTTGCACGAAGGACTTCAGGAGAGTTCTATCTTGTGTAGAATATCGTCAAGTCAACCATCATTTTGATTGGTAAATTCAGCATTCATTTTGATCATTACATACTTACAGCAGTTCCACTTCCCCTCCATTACATTGCTGCGTTTGTCTCGGTGTTTTAAAGCTTGTTCCAAGGAATTTTCTAGCATGGTCTAAGACTTGTGTTGAACAACGTCAAGTCATCCAAACAATTCTCTTGGTAATTTTAGTACTTGTGTTTGAATCCTTGCTATATATTGTAAACCCTTGCTTATATTGAAGCCTTTGCTGGAAATCTGAAATTCCATATTTGATAAGCCCTTTGAATCCATAAATTGCAATATTGATACTTCCTAGTTTAAAATCAATTGTAGGAATATTGCTTGCTAACAATAGAACTTAAATTCTTGAAATTTTGAATAACATATTTGTTGCATATAATTTAATTCCTTTGTGAAAGAACTCTTGGGACTTATTTCTGAACAGCGTCATACATTGTTTAAAAATTCAACATGTGAAATGAAGCTTGATTTATTGTGTTTGTGTTTAGTCAATTGAGTTCTTAAATTAAAGTGTCTTGAGTGTATGTGCTTGTGTGAGGGTTGAAACCGTAGGACTAGGCCACCCTTACCCGTCCTACATCAATATGCCACTTTGTATATTCTTACATTAACTTATAGACTTATTATAATAATATATTATCAACCCTTTATATAAATTCCAAATTATATTAAAATTTATTTAAATATAGCAACTATGATTATTCATATTCAATCACGTGCAACAGCACATGACATATTGGCTAGTACACCATAAAGCATTTAAAGAACTATTCTCGAGACTAAAAACCAAGATTTCAGAGACATTTTAGGACACAGGGATGTCATACTGAGACCAACTTAAGTTGTAAATGGTACACCAAAATGGATCTGCATTTCAATGGCTGTACCAGAATATTCTTTTCATCAAGATTCTCACTCTTAAGGCATGATACATTATTGGTCCACAAACTAACAACTTAAGTTTTTAGGTAAAGTGGTAATCTAACATGGTACCCGAGTTGGTAACCAAGAGGTCATGGGTTGTAGTCTTGTTGCCCATGTTTATCATATGATTGTTAAGAATTATCTTATTCCCTATAACTGGTATTGTCTAACGTTAGTTTATCTCTCCACGTGCTGTCAGGCTGCATGTATTGGGGAGTGTCAATGCATGATATGCATTGCTGGCCCACAACTTAAGGTAAAGTGGATATCTAACATGGTACGAGAGTTGGTTACCAGGAGGCCATGGGTTCTAGCCTTGTTGCCCATGTTTATCATTTGATTGTTAAGAATTATCTTATTTCCTATAACTGGTGTTGTTTAACATATGTTTATCTCTCCAAGTGCTGTCAGGCTGCATGTACAGGGGAGTGTTAATGCATAATATACATTGTTGACCCACAACTTAACAGCTTAAACTTTTAGGTAAAGTGGTAATCTAACACTCACTTCTTTAAAAATCTCACGGCAACAAAAGACACAGTAACTATATATATTGCCTTCTATAACACTGATGTTGGACTGCCAGAAATTTTATTGGCTTTCCTTTTTTCAATACAGGTACAATCAAAGAAAAAAAAGTGCCAGTTATTAGAAAATTTCAACCATAAAAGGCAGCAAAAAAGAAATACTAACATAGAAAGAAAAAAAAAAAGCACAATGATATGACGGTGAACAGAGAGCACAAGACTGCAACAGTCAATCCTACAAATCAGATTCTAATGCACATATGATCTCAATCCAATGTGATCATACTAAATCAGATTCTACATAAGGCAGCAGATTCGATGAGCTCCCTATCATAGGATCATATCATGGGCAAAATTCAACCCTAATCCAATGTGAAACAGAAATTAGGCAAGGTCTTTTTGCTTTAAAATTCTGTAATTATGTACAGAAAATAGGCTCAATTAAGTAAAGCATGGCAAGACAAATGATAAGATGTAAAAATGATTGAGGAAAATGTGAAAATCATATGGCAAGATAAAAGCAGATACAACTAGAAATTAAAGAAATTTTGGAATATCAAAGGTTGCGATAGTTGATGATAAAACAGGAGAATGTCAAATAAAGTAGCTTTCTCTTGAGCAACCAAAAATATGGCCACATATGGAGAAGTGTGGAGTTTTGACTGAAGACACTAGAAGTCTTAAGACAAAAAAAATAATGGAAGAATCTATGAGGAGAGGCTATTTGTGTGCGTGTTGGATGACATAGGGCATTCATAGTCAGCTTCAGTTGGTATTGGAGTTGTTTGGGGGATCAAAATAAGTTAACCCTATGTTTGGAGAAGCCTTGGATTCGGATTTGTATTGGCTTTGGATAAGATGTAATATAAAATTGCATTGAAATTTGTCCAAATCCACCCAAATCCAAATCCAGGGTCTGAAATCCATGTTCCGAAATGCAGCCGAAGAGGAATCTCCACAAGATCCAAATAACATAAATGACCAAGACCAGACCTCTCCACAATCTCCTCCTAGGCCTCCATGGGTAGAGAAAGAGTACAAACCATCAAAGGGATTATCATTCTTACGCATTTCTTGAAGCTTTGGTATCCCGGGCAAACATCTTGTAGGACAACAACTTTCCTTCTAGATGATGTAAAAGTAGGTTAACCCTGCTTATGCTGAACCTTCTAGGTTTCCTTCCACTTTGAGGCTCATCATCACCATTGATAATTGTGCTCTCAATGTTATTCTCAAAAATATAATCAGCAGAGTCATCTCTATGCTCATCATTAATTCCACTGGAACTAACATTCTCAACATTTTCCTCACTCTCATCATTCCGCTGCCCATCCTCTCCATCATTAAAAGGGAAAATATAAAAATAACGCCTCCATTTTGCAGAAAAATTAGGATGGAATACACGTGGCACCTACAATGATTTAGATACACCTACAATGAGTTAGAAATTCAGAATCTGTAATAAATACATAATTAATTTTAAAAATTGGTAAACATTAGAATTTTTTTTTAGTAACAGTTAAAAATATCCAGTAGCTGCTTTCAAGAAAGCAAAAAGATCTTCTCAAAAATCAGTAGTGCTTGCATTAATTGGTTTACTTCATGGACAAAATAAACAAATGTTACAGGGGCTATTTAGTATCACTGCCAAAACAAAACAAAAAAATTGCAGAAACAAAAACAAGAAATGAAAAATGAAAACCAAAAACATAAATTAAAAACTGAAAACGAGAAACTTAATATTTCCAAAACTAAAACAAATATAAAACCTAATTAAACTCATGTTCACTGTTGTCTTTGAATGAAATAATAATTAAAAATGATGAAAAAAATTAAAGAATTAAACAAAAACATAATATTAAAATAGAAATTAATTATAATTATTTTATTTAATTATAATTAATTAAATTATGTTTATATATAAACACATATTTTAAGGCTCCAAGAGCAATCCTATTGTACAAGAAAAATTAAAATGATGAAATATTAATGTTTTGATTGAATCTTATTATTTTTTTTCAAATATAAAAAAAATTAATTAATATTTTAATTTTAATTACATTTTAAATTCACATGGACATATTGTTTTAATTTTATTTAAAAATTTAGTATAGAATGAATGATTTAATATACAAAAGCCAATTCTGCATATTAAGTACTATAGCAACAGGTTGCCACAAAAACTGAAAATAATAAAATCTGAATTTCATTTTTTTTTTAAACTAACACAAACAAACACGCAATACGCTGTTTCTTTGCTATACAGCAAAAAAAATGTAATAAAAAAAAATCAGAAAGAATACCAAACAGCCACTCATTAATTTGTTAAATTGGTGAACATAAGTTAATAAAAGATAAGTAGTCTAGCTGCTATCATGAAAGGAAAATTCATCATCTCAGAAACCAGGAGTAATTAAAACATGACAGCTTGCATTATCTGCTGGACTTCATAGACAAAATGAACAAGAAGTTACCTCAGACACAGATGAGACTCTGAGCTTTCCTGGTGCTGCACTGTTGATGGCATCTTCAACATCTTGAACCTTAACATCCTTCCGCCAAGTATCTACAATCACAATCACAATCACAATCACCAAACGATAGGGAAAATTACATCAAACAATAGAATGGTGGAAGTGAAAGAAATTATACAAATCCCTCTCAGATTTCAAAAAATACAGCTCGATATCATCTAAAAAAAATAAAATATTTTTGGAAGATTCGGAAAGGTAGAAATAGTTGGAAGTATTGAGACAAGATGTTCCAATTGAAATTAAAAATTTGAGGGGAAAATCTAGCAACAAAGCTACAAATTTGCACAAGCTGGGATGGGCTTTCCTTAAAATGTTGAAGGATACAACAACAACAAGCCTTAAGTCCCACTGTGTGGGGTCGGTTACATGAATCCTTTTCTACCGATTCATCCGATCGAGAGCATTTTCCTCTCTAGCCCAACAGCTATTAAATCATTCTTCACTACCTCATTTTAGATTATTTTAGGTCTACCCTACCCCTTTTAATACCAGGAAAAATAACTAACTCACTCCTCACAAGTGCGCTACTAGGCCTGCGTTTCAAATGCCCAAACCATCTAAGCCCCCCCCCCCCCTCCTCCCTTATCATGTATGCGACCAGTGCTATGCCTAGTTTATTTAATGAATGTTTGTTTCTTAACTTATCTTTTAATGTTAAACCACTAGTCCACCTTAAAATTCACATTTTTAAAACTTTTACTTTCTTTACATGTTCCTTAGTTGCCCAACATTTTGGTCCAAAAGCATGGCTGGCCTTATAGCCGTCTTATAGAACTTTCCTTTTAATTTTAAGGGTATTCTATGATCACACAACATACCTAATGCACTCCTCCATTTTGCACAACTTGCTTTAACTCTATATATTACATTCTCTTCAATTTCTCCTTCTACTTGCATAATAAATCCAAGATATCAAAATTTACTAGTACTATTAGTTACTTGATTATCAACTTTAGTCTTCTCTCAGATACTTCCCTTACATTAACAAAATTACATTTCGTATACTCTGTCATATTCCTGCTTATCCTAAAACCTTTAGACTCTAAAACAGTTCTCCAAAGTTCTAACTTAGATTCCACACCACTCCTACTTTTATCAATCAAGACAATATCATCTGCAAACAACATACACCAAGGGATCTCATTTTGGATATTTCTTGTGAGTTCATCAACCATTAAAGCAAAAAATGAGGACTCAAAGTAGAAACTTAATGTACACCTATTGTGATTGGCAATTCTCAAGATTCCCCTCCTATAATCCTAACGCTAGTCATTACCTATCATACATATACTTAATAACCTCAGTATACCTACTGTAGACTCCCGTCATTTCTAAAACCCACTAAAGAACTTCCCTAAGTACTCTATCATCGTTTTCTCTAGGTCAATAAAAACCATATGCAAGTCCCTCTACTTTTCCCTAAACTTTCATCAATCTTCTTAAAAGATAAATAGCTTTTGTTGTCAATCTCCTAGGCATAAAACCAAATTAACTCTCTGAAACTCTCTTTTCTAGTCTTGTTCTTTGTTCAATAACCCTTTCCCATAGTTTCATCATATGACTCATAATCTTAATTCTGCAATAGTTATTACAATTTTGAATACCGACTTTATTTTTGTTAAAGGAATTAACGTGTTTTTCCTCCATTCCTCTAGCATTTTCTTGGTTTCTATAAAACTAAGAAGGATATAATCAAAAAAAAATCTTTTGAGTCCAATTTTAAAGGAATTGTCAATACATGTTTAGCAAGACCAAAAGTCCCAGCTTTGATATTTTTGTCTTTTTGGTCATATTTTAGTTCTTTGAATGGAATTACTGTGCATAAGGTTCTCGAGGAGTCAAAAGGTAAGCAAGACTAGGATTTTTAGCTCCCAAATCATCTCTCTGCAAACACTGTGGACAAGGTTGTTTTCCTAGATTTTTTGTTTGTTTCCACTTCTGGGCTTTTTCAACAAGTGATTCTCGCTAACATTCAACATGACCAAAGGGTTTTATTTCCTAATTCTCTTCTGAAGAAAACAATGGCAAATGCAAACAACACCTTCTGGAAGAGCTCCCATTCAAAAAATTATAGCAATGCAACTAACAGTCACAATTTTTACAATTTAACAAAGTACATGACTGCATGACTTTTATTGACTAAGATTGCCTTCAAAAAACTTGGTTAGCTTTAGAAATCTACAAATGCTTTAGGATGCCAAAATGCTGCAACGAGAATCAATCATAACAATGGAAGTTTCATGAATGTAATCATGGCATTTTATATATTACTCAAAAATATGTTTTATAATGAATTTTTTGTGCAAATCTACACATTCAACACACTAGTTGAAATTTTCATGTAAACCTATGTAGCATCATATCTACAACCATATCATGATGTCAAGGAAAAAGAACTTATTCCAAAAAAGGCCACCTTCAATTATAATTCTAAAAATAGGGTTCAAGATAAGATACTTTTTGCATAGGAAATAAGCTTTCAAAAAAGGATTCGAATAAGTTTGGGAATTTTCACTATGAAAAATCTACAATAGCTCATTATTCTAAAATACGATGGGGAAACAATTATTTTTTTTTTTTAAAAAAAACTTACATTACATTTGCCACATCCCTAACCTAGAGTGCGACCAACCAACACACAGCCAAGTTAAACCCATCAAATCCACTTGATAACGTTTGACGGCAATGAAGAGTACAAATTTTCATATGTAAATTTGATTTAAGACAAATAAATTGAACTAGAAGAGAAAAGCAATGAGGTTAATCTAAATGGAAAACTTCTAGTCCAATTCTTCTCAGATTTCTCACTTGGACATTTCATTGAACAAAATGCTGCTTGTAGTCAACATTTATTAGTCCAACATATTCAAAGAAGCTAATAACACGTTCCAAAAATCTTATACACATCCAGTCTCAAGCCTAGCTAATTATCCTATATCAGGGCTTGACCACTCCTTATAACAAAATTCCTATTACTATACAACCCTCATCACTAAGTTTACTTACAAATAGACACAAGCCATTCATTCTTTGCTAATTTTACATATAGACAAGCATATTTAAGCAAAGCATCATGCATAGCCGCCTTCCTCATAAGATGAACCTGGAAAATATAAGAAAAATGTGAGCAAACATAGTTCAGTAGGAAACCCATTTATCCATCGATCACCCATTTAATTGGTATAGGCACTTACTCTATAGTTTAGCTTACATTTCAAATGATCCATCTTTATTCTTAATTAAATCTCCTTCCATGACATTCTTCTATTTATACCGATTTATCACTGAGAACAAAATGATAAGGATGTCTACAAATAGCTCAATAACATGGGCACAAGAGTGTGCCAAGACAACCACCACATTCAACAAAACATTCCTACAGAGGTTTAAGGTCTTTCACACAAGGGAACAACAGTCCACATGACAAAGGACCTGCTTTTGCCATCTTTTAAACAGTTTTATAGAAGGCATAGATCTAAGAAATTAGGAATTTTATATTAGTTCAGGGATATTAGTTTATTCAGTAACTTTTAGGGGCCCTTTGGTATCTCAAAAACTATGAAAGTTAAATCAGAAAAGAAAACTATAAAAAAAAAAAAAAAATAGATACTAAAAAATTAAAACAAACTGAAAACCTGATATGCTCATCTTTGTATTGAATCAAATAACAAGTAGAGAATCATTTTATTTAATTATTATAATTTTAAAACTCATCTTTCTACTGCTCCAAGAACAAGCATATGGTACAATACAATAATAAAATAGTAAAAAAATATTTTTTTGAGTGACTTAACATTTTTATAAAAAAACATTAGAAATTTTATGGATATTTTTATTTTAATTATATTTTAAATTCACATGGTCATTTTATTTTAGTTATAATTATGAATTTTATATAGAATGAATGATTTAATCTACAAAAGTCAATTCTGTAGTCACAACAATAGAAATCCATAAAATCTAGTTTTCAATTTTTTTTTTTTTTTGTGAAAACTAACAACAAAAACGAAAAACTACCACAAAAAACAAATGCATGTAATAACCTATTTCTTCGCTATATAGCAACAAAAGTAGGTAAAAATAAAAATAAAAAAAGGACATCCTGGGCAAACAGCTTTTTGAGGGTAAAGGGAGGGTTGTCTCGGTGTATTAGTGTACACAACCTTACCCCAGCTTTTATGCAGAGAGGTTGTTTCCTTGGACTCAAACATGTGACCAGTTCTGTTCACAAAGAGCAACCTTACCAACGATCCAAGGCCTACCCTCAAAAATTAAAACAAATAAAAATAAAAATATACCAAAAAGCCTCTTAATTAATTTGGGATGATTTTATAATTTTCTATTCTTTTTCTTTTTGGTGGAAGGTAAGAATCATATATTAGGACAATGAAAAAAAGCACAAAGTAAAAGTCAAAACAAAATACACAGAAGAGATCCAAAAAAAAAAAACATTAACGCAATCAAAGCCTTCGTGTAACAAGATAAAACAAGAGCAATCAACTAGCTAGACTGAGAAATATATAAAGAATCTGCCAAACTTGTTAAAACAAGCACATCTAAGCTTCACATCAACATCAACTTTCAGAGAAACAGCAGCAGCATTAAAAGGAATCTGCTGAAACAGTAAGGAGATTCAAGCCTTCCAAACATGATAGACTCATGAAGCCCAAATCAATTTACTAACAGTAGCCTCTCCACCTTGCCAAGAGTGTATAACCAAGCTAACTTAGTATTCCACGAATAGAACAGTCTAGGCCTATGAAGAGCAGCAGAAGAGGTCTCATAGATAACCTTTGTTTTGGGGTTATTTCATAACTTTTCATAGTTCTTTCTCTATGGTTTCTTAGTTGCATAAAATATAGGCTTCTGATGAATGGATAATTAATTTTTGGATGCTTAATTGAGTCTACCGTTATTCCCTCTCATAACAGTCTCTCTCTCTCTCCCTCTCCCTCTCCCTCGTGTCTGATTCTCTTCATCCTCATTTCCCTTTCTTCTTTCTTCATTCTTTCTTTCTTTCTTCTTTCTCATTCTTTACCCTATCTTTCTACTCTCTTATCTTCTTTGTTTACTTTCTCTCCTCTCCCATTTCCTCTCTCTAATCTACCTACTTTTGTATCACTTCTCTTTCTTTGTAGCTGTCCTACACAAATTAGCCAAGCCAAGAAGCGTTTCAGATGTTCAAAGTTTGACTATCTTAAGAAAGGAAAGCTTCATCGGACCTCTAAAACTGTTAGGGCATCCATTGAGATAAAGAAGATGACTCACATAGGCATCCTGATTTTAGGAAGTCCTTGAGGTTTCTTGTAAAGGTGGTGCTTTGAGCCAAGAGGGACACCTAATTTCATTATTTAATGAAAATTCTTTGACGTCAAACAAAGGCACATCATTATGATAAAGAGTTCTATTCTGTATTAGATCCCTCCACCATTGGAGATACTATTTGTTGCCTCAAGAATTTGTACTCTGCTCTCATCACCAAGCATTGTGATATTTGAGTTCACATGAGAAATTGAGATCTCAACATGCCAGGCAGGTAGAATTCTTCAATGAATACACTTTAGTTCTTAAGCATCATACAGGTGTTGAGAATAAGGTTGCCAATGGCTTAGTCAAGTATTAACTATTCTTCATGCGATGAGTCCTGAGGTTTTCGGTTTAAAAGATTGAAGGATGAGTATATGACCTGTTCAAATTTTGGAATCATCTTATCAGAAGTGAGTAGTAAATTTTGGAATTGTCTTGTCGGAAGTGAGTAGTTGTAATTCCTAGCATGGTACCCCTAGGAGCTACGTTGATTTTGTTGTCTACGAGGGTTATTTACTTAAGGGCACAAGGCTGTGCATTTCAAGCACTTAATTTCAAGATTTCTTAGTTTGGGAGTTGCATGCAGGTGGTTAAGCGGGCAATTTAGGTAGAGAAAAGACCAGTGCCCACACTGAGGACAGGTTTTATTGGCCTTCTTTAAAAAAATATCGCTAGGATAGTTCTCAGCGTCACACTTGCCAGTTAATAAAAACTACAAAATCAAACACTGGACTTTACACATCTCTTTGCCACACATGCCATGAATAGACTCAGTATTGGTATTCCTAGGTCATGATTTTATCTAAAATGGCACAGTTTATTCCTCATCATTAGATTTCTGATGCTTCAAATGTTGACGAGCAATTCTTTAGGGAAATTGTCAAACTACATGGTTTGACTAGCTCCATAATGTATGGTAGAGATGTAAAGTTTATCAATTACTTTTGGAACACTTTGGAAGCTGCATGGCACTAAGTTAATGTTTTCCTCTACCATTCACCCCCAGACTCATGGTCAAATTGAGGTTGTTTATCATAGCTTGAGTGATTTCCTCAGGCATTCTGTAGGAGAAAAACAGGGCAGTTGGGACTTGGTATTGCCTATCGCTGAGTTCGCTTCTAATAATTCGACAAATAGTTCCACAAGCAAGAGTTCATTTCAGTGTGCCTTTGAATACAAACCACATGCTCACATTGACCTTGTTCCTTTACCACACAATCTGAACCTGCTGGCTCCTTTGCAAGTCATATCCATGATCAGCATGCTGAGGTTAGGTGCAAATTTTCCACAAGTAATATAGCCCATAAAGATGTGCATCGCAGGCTAGAGATTTTAATGTAGGTGAAATTGTCATGGTTCGCATTCATCATAGTTACTAGAAAATATCAACACCCTAAAAAACCACAAATTGGTAAAAAAAAGTTCCAAAACATGGTACATTTTGTTACAGAATGCTAAATACAATGATCCAAAATTTCAATTCAATATTTTTCCCATAGCATTTTTTTTTATTAGTTAAAGCAGGGAACCATCACATAGTAACTTTATTCTCAGACATTATTAATCTATTTCACAAAGAAAATCTCTCCAGGTTTAGAAATTTCTCAACATTCTCTTCAAAATATATGAATTCTAGTACACATTTTTCATTCGCGAAGATATCTATATAAGTATACTCCTAATGTCCCTAATTTTAGAGCATGTGGTGTACGCACAAAAGAGAATAAAACAAAAAAAGGACATGGAGGACAAGATACCCTCCTTTTACAATGAATGAGAAAGCAACCAAACAAGAAGTAAATACAGAGGTAGCAACACAGCAATTCAAGACAAATGAACCAGCCAATCCCGCTGCATGTCTACCAAAGAGACATGCCAAAAGAATCCATTAGCTGAAAACAAAAGAGACACCAAGAAAACCACTCTGCTCCAAAGCATCATACTGGAAGTCACAACCCTTTAAAAATTCTGGCATTTCTTTCCTTCCGAATGCACCAACTAATAGCCAGAATAGTACACCTCCAAAGAACTTTCCTCTCCTTTCTCTTACCTAAACCGACAAACATAGTAGCACAAAACAATCCAAAGAAGCCAGGCTACCCCAGTTTTCTCCAAATATCAAATTAAATTATTCCAAAGTCCACAGACAAAGAGGAAATGTAGAAACAAGCGAGAGCAAGTTTCCCCACTCCTGCAGCACAGCACACAAATATCAAGAGATAGGGCCTTGCTAGGACCCTTTTTGCTGCCTTTTAAACAGTTTAATAGAAGGCATTGATTTAAGAAATTAGGGATTTTACATTAGTTTGGAGATATTTGTTTATTTCATTAATTTTTAATTAACTTGGAGTTATTTATGATTTTTTTATTGTTTTGAGGTTGTTTTTGAAATTTTAGGAAGTTATATCTTTTAAGATTTCTTAGTTGCTTATAAAGTGTAACAGGCTTATGATGCAAGCATAATTACTTGCTTAGTAGAGTCAAGCTTCCCTCCCTCCCTCCCTCCTTTGCTCACATGCAGTAATTTCTCTCCCCCTCTCCCTCAATTCTCTCCCTCCCCCTCATGTCTCTTTCTTCTTTCTTCGTTCTTCTTTATTTTCTCTTTCTATATTCTTCTTTTTTTCTGTTTAATAAATGGAACTATGACTGAGTTGTGCAACTCCAAGTGACCCACAAGTGCAATATGTGATTATTCCCTTTCAGATTAACAACCTTTTCTCTTCTTTTCTTTTTTTATCTGTAAAAAAGAGAGGTCTCATTAAAAGGCACAAGGGGTTGCCACCCAATTACAACAAGAACAAAACAGGAATTTCTCACAACATATAATGTTCAGAAAGTTCAAAATAGCAAAAGTAAGCATATAAGAGCCCTTAGACCAAAAATGTATGACTGGTCAACCGTCTATCCTTCTAAGCAGCATAACTAACCCTACGAAAGCCCCTTTGTTCCTTTCCTTCCACATAGTCCAAAAATGGTGAGAGGATCAGAGGAATCAGGCCCATAGTTGTTATGTTCTCTTCTCTTTGCCAGAACAAGATTTCTTCCAAACCCAAATTTCCTTCTCAATTGTCTTGGTTGTGGCCCACTGCTACCAGAGCAAGATTCCAAAAGTTTCTCGTCCATAAACAATGGATTCATCTATGTTCTCACACAAGTAACACCTATTAACAAGAATTAGGCCCCTTTTATCAAGGCTATTGATAGTAAGAACTTCCCAGACCAGCTTCCCATGCAAAGAAAGCAGCTTTTGTGGGAGCTGGAGCTTTCTAAATGCCTTTCCAGGGAAATGTGGACTAATCTAATCTTGACGGTCCTCATGCTTAAGGAGCCAGTGCTATACATTTTTCCAAGAAAACCAGTGCAGCAAGTTCCCAAATCCCAATCCTTAGAATTCCTTGCAAAAAGGATGTCCCTTGTGGCTCCAATCTATACAGCTCTTGCATTTTTTCCCAATTAGGAAGTTGGGATCAAAGAGGGGATGTTCCACACCAGATATCTAGCCAGAAAGACATGTTATCACTATTATCCATCATGAATCTGATTAGAGAAAAGAAATTATCCCAACCTTCCTAATCCACTTCCAAGCCTCCACTCTAAAAGATTCGCAAGTTTCTTTGAAGTTCCAAACATTATGCTCAACCAATAATTAGCCAAATTTCTACAATAAAGATTTTATTATTCATAATCTCTGAAGCCATTTTCCGAGAAAATCTTTGTAGAAGTCAACAAGCGATTTAATGCCTAAACCCATTGAATGAAAGGGTTGTTTGACAGCCTTCCATTTACCAAGTGATATTTAAAAACATCCTTTGTGTCCCCCAAAAGAATCTTTTTTCAAATATCTTCAAGTCTTTTAGCCGCCGAGCTAGGGATGGGGAAGAGACATGTAGTACACACCAAGAGATTTGAAAAAGTGTTCTTGAGTCTTGACGAGGGTAACTCTTCCACTTTTCGATAGGTAATTTCTCTTCTGCCCTACAAGCTTTTTCCCAAAATTTTCAGCAATGAGATAAGCCTGCTTTCAAGTTTTTTTTGTTCAAGAAAAATAGCAAACTCCAGTAACACAATGAGAACCATGGGGTAATGGGTCATGCCCGTCAGTCCAACCCATCTTGATCTTATGTTTTTTCCAGATTTTTCACTTTCCTCATTGTTTTGAGTATCATAAAATTTTGATAAGCCATTTCCTTGCCATGAATTTGAAAATTGTTCAAATCTTAAGAACTGAGACTAAGGTGGTGTTTGGTAATTGGAAATCAACTCTAGAAGTTAGAATTAAAATAGTTGATTCCAATCATATCATTTTGTTTGTGGTAATCTCACTCCGATTCTCATTCCATGCATGAATTAGATTCCCCCTTCAGCACACTCTTTGGTTACTACATCTTAACCCAATTTGATTCCTAAAAGCATAATATACTGCCCCATTCACCATGTATGCATATACAAATATATATATATATACACACATGTACAACTCTGCTTGTGATGCACTTAATGTCCTAATCTTTTCACACATAGCTGCTCCCAAGCCCGAGTAGAGGAGGAGGGTTGCGTTAGGAAGCTGCCAACCATCATAAAATTTGTCAGATCACCATGATATGAATCCTTACTGATTCTCCGAGGCATCCCCTATGAGCAACGTGCACTTATACCACCCGGGTGTAATGAAAAGTGGGCAAGGGTGGGCTAGGTCATCACCCTAAAGCGAGTCGACGTGTTGCGCCCAGGTACATTGTCAAATATGTGAGGGTTCCCGCATCATTCTGGATGCAGGTGGGTAAAGAAGTTAGGTCAAGAGACTAAGATTAGATTAGCAACTTGAAATATAGGGACACTTACGGGTAAAAGCATGAAAATTGTGGAAAAAATTATTAAAAGAGAAATTAATATAATTTGCCTTCAAGAAACTAAGTGAGTGGGGTAAAAAGCTAGAGAAATTAATAAATCAGGATTTAAACTTTAAAAAAAAAAGCATAAGAATGGAGTACGAATTATTGTAGACAAAAACTTAAAAGATAGTGTTGTAAACGTAAATAGAGTAGAAGATAGGATTATAAAAATCAAGATGGTCTTAGGTCAAGAGACTAAATATCATTATTGTTTATGCTCCTCAAGTGGCCTTATCAGAAAATCTTAAGAGACAATTTTGGGAAGATATGGATAGTATTATACAAGGCATATCAAAGACTGAGGAAAAATTCATAGGAGCATATCTGAATGGACACATTGGAAAGGATAATAAAGGTTATAAGAGGATACATGAAGGATATGGATATGGAGACAAAAATGAGCTTGGAGAGATGATCTTAGACTTCGCTATGTCATACGATTTTATTACAATGAAAAATTACTTTAAGAAGAGAAAAAAGACATAATAACCTTGAAAGTGGACAAAATAAAAGTCAAATAGATTTTTTCTTAACTAGGAGGGCAGATCGTTTATCATGTAAGGATTGTAAAGTGATTCCAAGTGAAAGCTTAACCACACAACATAGAGTTTTAGTGTTAGATATATGTATTAAAAAATGGAAGAGAAAGGATAAAATAAATCAATGTAAGAGAACTAGATGGTGGATCCTAAAGGGAGAAAATATAATAAAATTTAAACATAAAATGATCAAAGATGATGATTGGACTATAGAGCATGGGGTAGACACAAACACTCTTTGGAGTACTAGCTCTATATAAAAAACAGCAAAAGCGATTTTAGGTGACTCAAGAGGAAGATTCTCGAATAGCGAAGAAAGTTGGTAGTGGGATCAAGATGTTCAAAAAGTCGTAAAGACAAAAAGAATTTGGTATAAAACATGGAAAAAATGTAAAAACATGGATAACTTTGAAAAGTATAAAGAGGCGAGAAAAAATACAAAAAAGGCCGTTAGTGAAGCTAAACATAGATCATTTAATAATTTGTGTGATAGATTAGATACAAAAGAAGGGGAAAGAGATACAATTAAACTTGTTAGAGCTAGAGAAAGAAAAAGTAAGGACTTAGGTAATGTAAAATGTATAAAAAGTGAGGATGATATTGTCTTGGTTAAGGAAGAAGACATAAAAGAAAGATGGCGAAGTTACTTTAGTAAGTTGTTTAATGAAAACCAAATAGAAGGCTTAAACTTAGAATTGACAAATGACGAAAACACTAAACATATGAGATTTATTCACAAGATTAGAGTTAATGAAGTTAATTTGCACTAAAAAAGATGAAAAATGGAAAATCTATAGGACCGGATAACATCCCAATTGAAGTTTGGAAATGCTTAGGTGATAATGAAATTATATGGTTAACTAATTTATTTAACACAATTATAAAAATTAAGAAAATTCCAAATGAATGGCGGAAAAGCACTTTAATACCGATATAAAAAAATAAAGGAGATATTCAAAATTGTAATAACTATCATGGAATTAAACTTATGACTCATGCGATGAAACTGTGGGAAATGGTAGTTAAACAAAAGTTAAGACTAGAAACGAAGGTCTCAAAAAACAAATTTGGTTTTATACCTAGGAGATCAACTACAAAAGCTATATATTTTTTACAAGATTATGGAAAAGTTTAGGGAAAAGAAAAAGGATTTGCATATGGTATTTATTGATTTAGAGAAAGCGTATGACAGGGTACCTAGGGAAGTTCTATGGTGGGTTTTACAAAAAAAAGGGTACATGTAGTAGGTATTTTGATGTCATTAAGAATATGTATGATGGCGTAATAACTAGTGTAAGGACTATAGGTGGAAAGACTACAAAATTTCCAATCACAATAGGTGTACATCAAGGATCTGCTTTGAACCCTTATCTTTTTGCTTTAGTGATGGATCAACTAACTGGGAATATCCAAAATGAGGTTCCATGGTGTATGTTGTTTGCAAATAATATTGTATTGATTGATGAAACTAGGGATGGAGTAGAGGCTAAGTTAGAATTATGGAGAGAAGCTTTAGAATTTAGAGATTTTAAGAGAAGTAGAAATAAGACAAAATATATGAAATGTAATTTTAATAATAGTAGGAAGAATATTGAAGATAAAGTTAAAATTGATGATGTAGAAATAAATAGCACTTGTAGATTTCGATACCTTGGATCTATTATGCTAGCTAAAGGAGAAATTGAAGAGGATGCAATGCATAGAGTTAAAGCAGGTTGGGTAAAATGGAGAAGTACTTTAAGTGTACTTTGTGATCGTAGAATACTCTTAAAATTAAAAGGAAAGTTTTACAGGACGGCTAAAATACTAGTTATGTTAAATTGATCAGAATGTTGGGCAACAAAGAAACAACATATCCAAAAAGTAAAAGTTGCCGAGATGAGAATGTTTAGATGGATGAATGGTATAACATTGAAAGATAAATTAAAAAAATGAACATATTTGCAGTAAATTAGGCATAACTCCTGTAGAAGATAAGATAAAGGAGGGACGACTCAGATGATTGTACGCCAGTGGAGGAGTGAATTAGTTATCGTGAGGGGTAATAGAAAGCGTAGGGGCAAACCTAAAATAATGTGAAATGAGAAAGTAAGGATTTAATAGCCCTAAATTTGTCAAAAGAAATCGGCCATGATTGCATAAATTGGCGAAAAATGATTCATGTGGCCGACCCCACTTAGTGGGACCTAAGGCTTGGTTTTGTTGTTGTTGTTGTATATACACATACACTGCACCTACACATTATAATATAATAACTATATATTATAAAAGTACATGATATAATTAATATTGTGATATTACTAAATATAAATATATAATGATTAACATTATTATAATTATTATAAAGCATCATTATCATAATTATTAATAAAATTTACTATTATATTAATAATATTGTATGAATAATATAACAATATTGAAACATATAAAAAATAATATAATCATATTAAATAATAAATACTATAATGTAATTGTGGTATGATTATTGATTTAGTATATTATTATTTTATAACATTAAAACAAAATAAAATATAAATTATTAATATAATTAATTTAAATGAATAATAAGAGAATTTTATAATGTTATAATATACAAAAGAATCTATGCTACTGTTGTGTAATAAGAAATGTTATTATGGTATAGTAATTGTTTTGTTACATTATTATCATTCTTATTATCATAAATTATATTATAATAATATAATAACTTATACTATTATTTAAATTTTTTAAATTACATATTAATAAAATATAATCATCCTAAATATAAGATAAAATGTAATATTAGTAATACAGTTATAAGAAAACACAATTATAACAAGAAATACAGTAAAATATAACATGAAAAGTATAATCAAGTACATGATGGTAATGATATAACAAAATTAATTATTACATAATTACATAAAATAATATTAATAACAATTTTTGACATGAAATACAATTGTTAAATAAACTTTTATATTATGTAGTATCATAATTGATAAATTAGAGTCATTCCAATTCTTATGTCTACACATACTAAACACTAATACAATTCTGATTTCAATTTTGTGTCAAACCAAATGCAAGAGGGGAATCTGGCATTTCGCTTCCAGCTCCAATGCATTCCATTTCCTATTCCAGTCGCAAACAAAACACTACCTAATAGCTTGCAATCAAATGCATCTAGTGCAGCTTCCTCTTCAGCAAAGGTTCTCTCAAACATGATTTAAATCTCATGAGTAGAACCACAATTCAGATGCGGGTCCACTACAACTCAGCTGAGAACCATTCTAAATTGCAAACAAGGAAAAGAAGAAACAAAATCTTCATGATAGAAGAAAATGAAGCACACAGTAGACAGGGAAAAATGGTGCGAGAGAGAGAGAGAGAGAGAGAGATCATCCAATATAGCAAAATAATAAACTAAATAAATAAATACAGTTTGATTTTACTGACATGGAGTCAGTAAATATGATTTTTGGTTGAGTTTTTGTTCATTGAAGAAGAGGAAGAAGACTAGTCAAGGGAGGTGACTGTAATTTTCAAAACTCAGAGAAGGTCCCTGCCATATAACCAAAATTCAGGAGATTGTAGCATAATCTACTCTGAAAAAGCAGATATAATCAGATCATGCAGAGAAAACCAAATCCTGTTTCATTAATTATTCACTTTGCAAGCGGAACCCAGCACCCATAGTGCCTCACTTTATTCAAAGCAGGAAGCATCCATTTCTTTGACATATGAGGTATCAGGTTCCTTTTTAGCCTATGCCAGTGTCGAATAGACGAAACTGGTCCTAGTGCTGGTTGGTCAATACACCCATCAATCAATCCAAATATAATAAAGGCGATGACGATGATGATGATGAAGGGAAAAATGATTGCAAGAGAAACAAGCGGAGTACAAGCTAAGGGCCCATTTAGCTATGGAAAACAATTTTCACTTCCTATTTTAAATTTTTCAAAGAATTATAAAAATGACAGCTTACTTTTTGGTTTTCCAAGATTTATATTAAAAAGCTAGAGAACAAAGGATTTATTTAGTAATTGAAACAATTCTACTTTTCATTTCTAGATTTCCTTATAATTACAAAAGCACACCATGTTTTCCAATTTTCAAAAAAAAAAAAAAATTTAAATCTAAAAAAAAAAAAAAAGGATGTTTTACAACTTTCCTATACAAATTTAGAGAATTGGAAAACAAGATGACATTCTCACAATTATTTGAAAATTTGAAAATGGAAAATAAAACAATTTTCCACAAGTGAATAATGCCAAAAAAGATTAATTATTTTTCAATTTTTTACATAAATGTTGCAAAACTGAAAAATAAGCTGGATTTTTTTTTGTAATTCTTTAAATAACTAAAAGGGCATCTACAAGGCTCCCCACTTTGCGAGTGTAGGGGGAGGGTCATCACAGTGCACACAGCCTTACCCCTAACTTTATGTAACGAGATCATTTTCTCGGCTCACTTGTGACCAACCAGTCACAAAAGGAGAACCTTATCGTTGATACAATGCCTGCCCTCATTAATTCTTTGGATAACTAAAAATAGAAAATGAAAAATGTTTTACAACTAAACAGGCCCTAAAAAAGAATAATTATTCTCAAGATTAAAGAAAGGGGAAAAAAAAAAAAGAAAATAAATAAAGTAAAGCCAACGTATTCAAAAAGCCTTCTTCAACCCTTCATGTCACGGTGTTGGAGCACTTTAATCATTCACCTTGACCTTTTTCCTTATCTACCCATAATCCAAACTAATCTTACCCTCATGGAGCAGTCAGTCACAACCCCACCATATACAGTAGATCTTGAGCATCAATGTCGTTTCCATTAACTGCCATCTCTAGAGAAATGAGAACCCTTTCAGAACATTTTCCTCCTCCCCCTTTGCCTCACCATTATTTGCATCTAAATTATTTCATCATCTCTAAAAACAATTAACCCTTCCAAAATCAACCATAGGAATCTTAGAAAAATGTGAAATGACATCCAAAGAATTTTCTGAAAAATAACCATATTGATCACGAATTTTGTCCGATAAGAATCCATCATCACACCCATAAGAACAACCCAAAAAAAGAAAGTCAGTTGATAAATAAACAATTTATCAGTCAGAGTGAAATTATAACATACAGAAAGCACAAACTTGTTGAAGAGCCGTCACTCCTTTGTCAGTACGCCCAGCAACAATGGCGCAGCCTTCCACTGGTAAACACTTGTCTTTAAGCTGTTGAACTTTCTTCTCATCAATGAATTTCCCAAGAGATCGTTCTACTAAGCTGTTAAAAAAATGGGTGCATGTGAAGGAAAGGGAGTAAAAGGTAGAGATCAATTGCGCCAATAGCACAACAGACATCTAATCAGTTCAGCTGAAGTAGTTATAGGCTATAGCTAAGGGATAAATCAACTGTGTTGGAAAGGAGAACATGTGAGCAATTAAAACCTCCCAACAGCTTATAGTTAGGAACAGTGGGATACTCAAGGAACATATCTGACAATTTATTTCCATCGGCATTCAGAAATTCCAAAAGCATAATTTATACAGGAGATGCAAATAATAAAAGAAATTTGAAACCAAAAATGGCATAGTAAAGGAGCAACAACTTCTAAAGATTAAGAACATTTATGAATGCATCTAGGTAAGCACGTAACCAAAGACTAGACTCAGATTTATTACAGTCCATGGAAGCAAAATTAACATTTCCTAGTAAACAGGACACGAGCATGATCAACATTGTGAGGGCACACCATATATGAATATTTCCATATAAAATACAATTACACACATGTACTTGATATCCTCCTCCTTAGTGCAACACATTGTGCTAACAATAAATCAATCACGAAAAGGCAGTAACTTATTAAACTAATCAGATCCACCAATGTGTAGGAAGTCACATGTAAACCAACATCACTGGTCTCATGAAAACCTTAATTTCATTGCATGTCATGACCCAACAACTGCAAAGTTTTACAAACCCTTCACGAAACTCATATATTTTTACATGCAATCATGTCTCTTTCATATGACAAAAAAAAAACCCTGTCCTGACATATCTACCACATAGATGAAGGGTATTGGCCACAAATCAAATACACAAAGTTCAGTGTTAATTCTAAAAACTTCCATTGAATGTCCAAACTTGTCAATGCTGCTCCATCTCTAACAAGAATTAGATTTCAAAAGCAACCAAGCAGCTTAGAATGCAAATAAATTGAAAATAAATAAAATCTTGGCAAAAGACACTGACCTCTCCTAAGGTTTGGCAAAAAGACAATGACCTCCCTTAAGGTTTCAAAAAACTCAGGGACCTCCCCTTAAATTTCAAGAATTCCACAGACCTCCATTGAGGTTTGCCAAAAAGACACTAAACTCCTCTTTTATTTTCAAAAAGACGAGTTTTGAGTGGTGTTAGTGTCTTAAAAATCAAATGCCAAGGGAGGTCTGCGGCAAGGTTGTTAGAATCGGGATTCTAAGTGGTATCGTTGGAGGGGTCTGCAGGATGAATCGTAGGATCGGATTAAGAAATATAAGATTATACTTTCAATGTAAAATAAATATTAAAAAATTATATATGTGGAACTTTATGACAAGTCTTAAGACTAAAAACTTGGTTAGCAACTTAGTAAGTATAAGAAGTTAAATATACAATAAAAAGTTCAAACAAGAAAAAGAAGAAGAGCAAGAAAAGGAGAAGAAGAAAGAGAAAAACAGTGCTCACTATTGAGGCTTTTCAAGAAGCAAAAAATTTGTTTCAAAGCATACCTCTGCAGCTCTGCTGGGCCAGCTGGCTTGGCTCTTTTCTTGGCTGCTGCTGATCAACAAGAACTCTGTGTTGAAGAGGACTTATATGTTCTTGTCGAACACCAAAGAAGGAAGAGAACTGAGGACTAAGGACTGAGTTTTTGTCGAACCCCAGGAACTCTGTTTGTTGAACACCAAAGAACTGTTTATCAAACAGCAAGACTGCTAGCTGCTGCTGATAAAACACCAGTCACCAGATGGAGGGCTCTCTGGCTGTCGAACAGGAGAGAAATTCGGGTGCTGGTTGCTGAATTTCAATGAGGAGTAGAGGACTGAGGTGTCGAACTCCAGGGAAGTCAGGTGCATATTCTACTGAATCTGCTCAAAAATGGTGATACGGAACCCCAAGAATGAACGCCCGAAGACCCCAAATCAGATTTTTCAAAACCCTAAACCCAAAATAAGATTCGACATGGTAGTGGATCCTTGACTTATTGCTTGACGTGAAGCACAAACCAAGAATATCAAATTAATGGATGAACGCCATAAAGGTAGCACCTTTGATAAGTTCGATGAAAGTTCAATGAAGAACTTCAAGAGAAATAAACCTCACTTGGAATTGTATTCAGCCAAAAGTATTCCCTTTTTTCAACACAACAAAGAGTTGGCTACTCATATAAAATAAAAGAAACTCATGACATCAGTCCAGCCAATAAAAATAGGCTACGACATCAATCTGACCAATAAAATAGCCCCACATAACCTTAAGCATGTCATGTCATTTAATGAAACATGTGCAAGTCACGTGTCATGCTTAATTGACACAATTGGCCCACTATTTAGCTCATACTTTAATTAAAACAATAAAAATTCCCCAAACAGCCCCTATTGGCTTAAGGTTCCAGCTTCACACGTCTTTAGACAATTTACTATCTTAGACTCTCAAGAAAGTCCTTTTCTTTAGTGTCCATGGCCCTCATTAACTCTTCTTGGCTCTAGCTCTTGTGATGGGTCCGCTTGGCATGTGCAGATCATCCTGTGCAATCAGAGCTTGTTGGTTCATATCATATGGGAGGCTGGGATCCATTTTGCCCCAGTTGTAGAAGACTTTGGATCAAGCATAAACGTTTTGGGGTCTTTGGGTGAATAAAAACAAGTATTGGGCTACATTATTGAGGCCCAAAAGGGAAAAAAATCCCAATCCAGGTAACAGAGTAGGATCTGTACGATTCTACGACTCCAATTCTACGATTCTACCATGATTCTACTTGATTCCGATTTTTATTGCGACTTGGAACATTTGGATGAATCTGGATCGTAGAATCGTACGATCCTACGATCCAGATTGTGATTTTAATAACCATGGTATGAGGGAGTTTTGAAACCTCAGGTCCCTAGGATTTTTGAAACTTCAGGGGAGATCAATGTCTTTTTGCCAAACCACAAGGGAGGTTAGTATCTTTGGCCCTAAAAACTATTCACATCAAACAGTGTAATATAAAAAATAACCCCAAAAAATTGGTAGTACATAGAACATGAAACCATATATAAGATTCTAATTATGCTTGCCAATATGGAAGTTTGACCCAGACACAACTCACCCTTGAACAGTGTTCAAGCCCGGCTGTTTCTGCCACCCATCAAAGGAACCTCCGTGATATGAAAGAACTATCTTAAAGGTAACTCTTGCCCACCTGCCAGTCCTGTCCCCAATTTGAATATTCCTCAATTCTGTATCATCAAAAGCCTCCAGAATTTCAGGAACTTGATGTGTCTGTGGAGAAAGTCCTCTAGAATAAATATATTAATATCAAATGCCAATACATACTTCTACTCGCCAATCATGCCATATGCAAGTAAATTGCTAGAAAGAACTTCCATAACTGTCCAACTAACCATAAACTCTGTATCTAGGGAATTATTATTCCTGGACTCATAATCAACATATTGATCACTGTAAATTTATTCTTGCAGTGGTAATGGTGACATTTACAAAGGGAAACACCAATGTAGCACCAACAATGCTGCGTCACTCCCTAACCTCTACTTCAAAACTTAAAAAACGTATCGACAATCTTAACTGTATTTTTATTGCCAAATACTTTTTTACCACTTATCAGACACTGCTTCAACACTCCTCTCATACATATAATGTCACATTCAGTATGGTTTTTTTTAATTTTATTCACCCAAAAAAAAAAAAAAACATTATTATGAAAGGACAGCAAAGTCATTATATTTTTGAAAAAAAAAAAGAAAAAACTTTTCAAAATTTAGAACAAACTAAGAGAGATATTGAGAAATTTTATTTAAAAAATATGAAGCACGAAGATGCATATGTATTCATGTACAATTTTTAACATTGAGATTTGAGAGTTATGTAAATATTAAAAAGTTAATTTTGACATACATAATAGATTTATTTTTTAGTATGTCTCTCTTGTTTTCTGCCGGTGCTTCTTATGAAAACACATTCTAAGATGTATGCCATCATGTGCACAGTGGTGTGGATCAAACAAAATAATAAGGATTTCCAAAGGTGATACATTAATCTACTGTAAAGTGAAAAAAGACAAATGAAAGAAAAATCATGCTTCAGAATTACGTCTCTTAAATACCAACAAAATTTGTCTCCAAAATAATGTTTTCTTCCTAACGACCTACCTTAGTTTCAAACAATGCGGACAATTGCAAACGCCCATTCACCACATTCGAGTAGAAATCAAGAACTTGTTGCCATGACCTGGCATACATGAACTGGTAGCACTCCCTGCCGATTGCCCAGCGCAAATTTAGACGAGTTGCACAAAGTGATTATAAATAGCATTACAAAATACAGAAGTATTGAGGGCCTGCTCATTGCACGGTTCAAACCTCACCATCCCCGCCCCGGCAGTCCACGGGAGTGCTTGCGGGGAGAGAGAGAGAGAGAGAGAGAGAGAGAGAGAGAGAGAGACCTGGCTGTCCAGCGGAAGTGTTTGCAGGGATCGGTGTGATTGTAATGGGAATAGACCTTGTTTCGTGTGAGAGTTTCCATTGCATATTTCAGCTTCTCTTGTGTACCTGGGAGCAGCTTCAACCTCGGGCACGGTATCATCAAATCAAGGTTGCGTGCGGCTGTGGGTTGCATAAGTAGCGAGAAACTGGTCAAATTAAATAAAAATTACAATACATTAGAAAAAAAAAAAAAAGGAATATACACACATAGGGTTAAGGAAAAGCGTTCTAACTGAACTTGCAGCTTCAATTTATTTTGATCATTCTACTTCAATTCCTATAATTGAAGCCACCTAACTTTTGAGATTAATTCAATACCATCCAAAATTCAAAGTTTACTTTGTAAAATGAATAAATGTTATATTGATGTGCATTGTAGCCTCAAGTATCATGTCATTATCCATTTCTCCTTTTCCCTGAAACTTTTCTTCTTCTTGCTATGTAGTCTCTTTAACTTTTCTTATGTGGTCGCCGTCTTAGCCGTTGGCCACCATATTAAAAACTTTAAATCTAGTACCATTTCTACAAGAGTTGTCATCATGTTATCCTTTTTTTCTCCTTTTGAAGTCTCTCTTGCCTTTGTTTCCACTTGGGCTTCTTCTACGAAGACCTCATTTGTCTTTGTTTCCAGTTCGGTTTCTTCTTCTCCACTTGCTCATGAGAGTTCCCATTAGACTCACCACTAGTATCAAATGGCTCCAGTTCTATATCGAGTATAATCAGTAGAGTTATTGAAATAGTAGTTCTTGTACCAATTCTTTTTGCAACTTCTCCCTATTCATCCCATATTGACATCGTCACCCACTTACAACATTTTGCCATTGGCTAGAGCGCCTAATTGTCGGCCAAAAGGGCTCGTGTGGGGGGTTGCTTTGTGCAATATCTAAATTAGAAACTAACGAATCCATACATACTACTAAATCATAATCAACAAGACATAGAAAATTTGATAACTATAAGAACCAAATACCTACTTTGTAGAGACTAAATCGATACTTTTTATCTAGAAAATGATGAGTAAGCAAGTTATCCTTGAACTCCTGAACCTTTAGTTCCCTTTGTTCTCTTTCTACTACAAATAAGACTCTCGCCTTTAATAATCCTCTCTGTATGCAAGATCATGCAAGTTTGGAAACATGCATTCTCCCTCTCCGCCTTGAATATGCAAAAAAAAAAATTATAAGCTCACTCACTCACTCTCTCTCTCTCTCTCTCTTTAACATATGGAGTCACTACTCTCTTTTATCTTGTTTAACCTAAACCCCCCTAACATATAAGTATCCCCTCCCCTTTTTTACAATTCTCTCCTTTTTAGATACACAATTTGTAGAGACCCGGAAAATAGAAGTAATAAAAATAATTAAGAAAAAAGAAATTGATTTGATACAGGACCAAATCGTCAACGATTTGGTGAGCTCAGAGAAAATCATCGACATTTTTGAGTTATTGAGGCCTAGTAAAAATAAAACGGTAAAAATCGGTTTGGTTTTTCGGCGGTTTTGTCTAGGACAGTAGCTTATAAATAGGGATTAAGCTCATTTTTCATGGAAAGTTTATAAAATAAAATAATAAAAAAACACTCCCTCTCTCTCTTTGATTTCTCGTCCATTTTACGCCCAAATCGAAGGATAAATATCATTTCGGAGTCCTGGCTGCAATTCTTATGTAGCGCCCCGACCCGACACGTGGGCCCAAGGTGCTACTTTAGTGACATCTGTGTACCTGATACCATCATATAATACATAATATGCAGCGAAATAAATGAAACAATCTCAATATACTATTACCAAAGTTTAAATCAACATATATATCAAGGTTTTGTCTATACACATATTACAACCCAAAAACCAGTTCACATACTCGTTCCATATGACCATCGATACAAGCCCAAAGGCATGCTATAATAACTACTCACATCCAAGTTCTTGAAGACACTCACAAAAGTAACTAAACTAGTGTCCACCCCCTGGATCCCGCTAAACTCGATCTCTAGAATTCCCTAAAAAGATATGTTGTACAACGGGGTAAGACACCTCTCAGTAAGGAAGATTAAGTTAATAACAGTGTGTGACAGCTTGCTTTTCAGTGTATGCTTTTCAGTGTATATTAGAAACATACCTCTCTCTTTTACTGAACATAGTATATATACTCATTTCTCATTTCTCAAAACATAAATCAATACTGGAAGACATTTACATCAATACATAAAATATAAAGATATGCATAAAAGATACACCCTGGAACTATTCGCCATGTATAAACCCCCATAGTCAAAGTTGTGTAGCCCAAAGGCTAAACAAAAACCCGGGGGATCAACCCAAGCCAAGTCAACTCCCTACTATATACGTCAGCAGGCTTCCGCAAGCTCGCTCACAGGCTCAATTGCGTTTAGGTTAATCGGCTAGGACCACCCAACAACACCGCTTGTAGATGTGGGCGCACATGGTCAAATGGTGAAATTCTCTCTAGTAATGGTACCGCGCTCACAACACTAAGTTCATAGGTTTCCTAAAACATATTGTGCAATTTAAGTAAATAAAATTGTACTTTAAAACTCATTTCACAAAACCCGGTTACTAGTCGTTTAACACCACTTGGGCCTCTGCCCTCTCACAAAGTACAAACCTCAGGCTTCGGCCCCTTTGTTACAACTCGGTCGTTTAATACAAACTCCAACCTTAAAATAAACTCTGTTATTTATAAAACTCGGCTTTGATCATTTAATACAAACTCGGCATTTGCCCTCTCATAAGTTCCTACATTTCTTAAAATAATTCCAGTATTTTCACAAACAGTTCAGTATTACACAAACATATCCATATGCCACACAATTTTCCATATTCAAAACATAGCCCGTAGGCAACCATGAATGTAACAACCCAAAAAAATAATAATAAATAAATAAATAAAATTTTAATTAAAAAATTTATTATTATTAATTATTTAATTATTATTAAGAAAATTAATTAAATTAATCAATTTGAGGATTTTGGATATATATATATATATATATATATATGTGTGTGTGTGTGTGTGTGTGTGTATTTAAATACATATAAGGATATATATATGTATATATATATATATATATATATAAGTATATATGTAAGTATATATATATATAAGTATATATAAGTAAGTATATATAAGTATATATAAAAGTTTATAGTGCGGATAAAGGAAAGAAAAAAAAAAAAAAAGGAAAACTTAAAGGCTAAGTTTCCTGCTGGAACAAAGTAGGAAGAGGAAACAAGAAAAAAAAAATTCTCTCAACTCACGTTCTCCACTCCTCTTCTCTCTACGATTTCACAGCGGATTCTCGCCCAATTGAAAATCTGAAAATACCAACGAACTTCATTCTCCGCCACCGACATATCTACCAAAATGGATTTGTCATAGGAGTAATGTGGGCATATCTCTTGGGGTAAGCCAAATTCTGATTCTTGCCTCAATTTTTCTTAAATTTTAAGTCAAATGGACGATCGAACACCACCACGAGAATCTAGGGATGATTCTCTACAAATCTAGTGGAGCGGATTTCTCATGAGGTCATTGTAGGAATAGCCCCAAAATTAGGATAAATGGATTATTTAGAAATTAATTATTATTTAATTAATGTAAATTAGGAAACGTTAAAATAATATTTTATTGGAATTGATTTGATTGAATCAGGCTTCGAGTGAGCGCCACGGGTATAATTTTGGGAGCCCTGCAGGCGTGGTTTAGGAAATCAGGTAAGGGGGAATAAAATTATATCTGTATTTTATTAAGGTGAACCGGTTATTTACGAGTGTATGAAATTTATTATTTATCTATATGATTTTTAGAACCGTATGAGTACTAGAAAATGATGATTTTGTTTAAAATTTATATTTAGGATAATTGCATATGATATTAAATTCGTGTGATTTGAGAATAATTTTTCCTAATAAATTCAATATGAATTACTGTGGTATTTGGGTTTGCATGTGGGGATGTTTGGAATGATTATGACATAATGAATAAATTGTTATGTTTTACTCCTGTGTGAAAATGTATTGATTTGTTGGGATACTGTATGGGAAATGAATTGATCTGTTGGATTTCTGTGTGGAAATGCATTGATGTGTCTATGTAAACTAACTGGTGTGGTTATTCGTATGCATCTCAATATAATGATGGCATAAGGAGGTTGTTATATTGCCTAAATATAAATCATGATATGGCGTTGGCAGGTTGAGGAGCTCGTCATACTGTAATTTATATAGGGTAGGACATTGGCAGGTCGAGGAGCTTGTTCTACTGATGTATAACGGTAGGTCATGGGGATTGGATACTGGTGAATAGTGGTGCTTGTGTGGGCCACATGTTGCAGAAGCTGGAGTGGTGCCTATGTGGACCACGTTATATCCTGTGTGGATAATGGCGCCTGTGTGGGCCATGTTATGTACCTTGTGTGGGTAGTGGTGCCTGTGTGGGCTACGTTATATCCTGTGTGGATAATGGCGCCTGTGTGGGTCATGTTATGTATCCTGTCTGGGTAGTGGTGCCTGTGTGGGCCACGTGTAGGTAAGAAGTACATAGGTGCCTGTGTGGGCCACATACTAACATGTACACAGTTGCTCTATGTGGGCCACGTACTGAGGACATTGGAAGATGAAGTATGAGATGCATGATTCCTGTGTGGATGTGTGGTGCGCATGTGAATTTAATTATAGCATAAAAATAATGGTATAGTATATTGTGAATGCATATGTGTGCATGCGGCGAGGTAAACATATTACTAGGGGCTTGCTGAGAAAGGCGAGTGCTCTGCTAGGTAGTTTCTTGGTATCAGTGCAAAGGGATGCTACTTGTATGGGCGGGTAGACATCCCGATCCTCGAAAACCTTCGCCTTTAAAATAATAAAGATCTGTGTACTGGCGGCGAGGTAATACTTCACCTGAGGGCTTACTGAGTAAGGTGAGTGCTCTGGTAGGTAGTTTTTAGTACCAGATCAGAGGGAAACTACTTATATGGGCGAGTAATCTTCCCTATCCTTAAGGACTTTCGCCTGCATAAAATTGCGTACTTGTGCATATTGGATATATGTATGATATTAGATGTCAGTTATGTTATTAATGATACGTTCTCTCAGTTGTTATTGATGTAATATGAGAATGAGTTTATTTTGAAATGTAAATATTAAAACTCATTTGTAACACACTGTTATAATTTATTCCACCCTTACTAAGAAGTGTCTCACCCTAGTGGATTAACAATTTTCCAGGTTCTTCTGAAGATTGGGTTTGAAGGCCTAGGCTGGGATTGTATTTGGTGGTTTCTTTTTGGGGTATTGTGAGATACTGGTATATATATACAGATGTATTTGTAGTGGGTTATGTTTTAAAATACTGGTTATGGATATGGATATCTGGATGTTGTAGTGTTCGTCTTTGGGTTGTTATATAGAACTCTGGTATTTATTTGAGATTATTTATTTATATTCCATTGCGTGCATGTTAATTATGGTATCAAATAAAGGTGATTGGAACACGTGGCACCTGGCCCCACTTGGCGGGTTTCGGGGCATCACAATGGAAAACACTGAATAAATGGTTTGTAGGATCAAATCAAACTTTCCACCGTTCATTTTTATACAAAATATCATATTGTATCCTAGGTTCAAAAACAAGCATTTCGAACGGTTGGTTTTCAAAAGAATAACTGAAAATATAAATACTCCATTCCATAACTAGTTCCATTGAATCAAAAAAGATAAAAACACTGCATTAAACATAATCCCCTTACCTGATTTCAAAATCGAAATTGAAATGCTCGGAAACCAAATCCCAACCCTTTTCACCAAGTCGAAAATCTAATCCGCTAGAACTGTAGATCCTAGCTCCCTGATCCTCACAATAACTTTCGATTGTCGAAATGGGCGACAAACGGTGAAGAACTGTAGAAAGAGGGAGTGAAATCGTCGGTTCTAGAGAGAGTGTAAGAACCCGAACTATGATATATGGATTAATTATTGTAAAAGAAGGGTAAATTGGTAAATTGTACAGTGTCTGTCGATGAAGCCAAAATTCGTTGACGAAATCCCTTCAATTCTCGACGAAAAAATTTAGAGGCTCATCGACGAGGAGAAGCCGAGAGATTTCGGGAAACTAAGAATCTCAGGCTTATCGATGAGGTCACTATCTCATCGACGAGGCGTCTTCAATGGCTTCTCGACGAGCGCGCCATTTCGCCGATGAGGACGACCGAGTCAAGGGCTATAAATATCATTTTCCTTTTCTTCATCACTAAGTTATCTCAAGAATATCCTCTCCCTCTCTCTCTAGAACTTGAAGAACTCTCTCTCTCTCTAGGTTTCTTCGTCGTTCGTTGCCTGATTCATAAATTCAACGTCACCATGTAGATCAGGGGAGGATTCTCTATGTTTTTAGCGAATCAGAATCTCGTTTCGAGTAGTTTTGGGTTTCGGGCTAAAATCGAGGTAAGGCTTGGTTTTCTTTTCTGATTCTAAATATGTATAGTAGTACGAGTTGTAAGCTTGTATTGTACTGTGGTTTATAGGTTTTGGAGTCTCGGTACGTAGTTTTGGGGACCGTAGAGTTCGTACTTGGAATTTGGGCTAAGGTAAAGGGATTCTGTTTATATTAGTTTATTTTAAAAATCGAGATCAGTAAGCTTGCTACGATTGTATATATGTTTTGACTGCTTATTTGGGAAAATCTATCGGGTAAAATACGGGATTTTTGGATTACAATTTTTGGAAAAATTTGGGGATTTCGGGTATCATCTCTGCTTTGTTTGGAAAACCGGTTGTTTTGTTTAAACTGTATTATTGAGATGACTGTTATCCATATTTGTATAAAATTGTATGCTTGAATTGGAAAACAATATGATTTTCCGTAAACCAAATAAGTGGGGAATGTATGGTTGTATGTAATAGTTCCAGGTATTTGTAAAATAACTATGTGGCGGCTAATTACCGTATGCTGGTGAGTATAGGAACGTGAGTTCCAAAATGATTCCAGGTTTTGTGAAATCAGCTATGTGGCGGCTAATTACCGTATGTTGAAATAGCTATGTGGCGGCTAAATATCATACGCTGCGCCATGTACCAATTCACTGCCATGGGTGAGAGTGTCCGACTCTATATCCAAGGGTGTGAAATATCACCAGTGTATTCTGGTTGGTCACCGAGGGGTGTGAGCTACACCGTATTGGCAACGTAATCGGTGTGAGGCTTCGGTCTTCGCAGGGTAGTTGTGTATTAGTATGACGACACTGACCGTATGTTTGGGTATCGTATGTACTGGAATGGATTTGTGAAAATATTGGAACTGTATGGAAATGTTTTCGAACTGTATCGTATTGTATGGTGTTATGTTTTACGTAAAATAACATTGGTATGCCACACACTGATATAACCTACTTTCTTCCTTACTGAGAGGTGTCCCACCCCGAATGTATATACAAATGTTTTCAGGTCCTTCGGGTAATCGAAACTAGCATCCTAGCATCCGGAAGCGGGGGTGTCGTTTAGCTACATTTAGTGCCTGATTAGGTACGAGTTTTGTAACTGGTTTGTCATGATGGTTTTTATAGACACCCAGAGTATGTATTGTAATTATGGGATTGTGTATCTTAGTGTTGTATGGGTTTGTATATCCTAGTGTTTTATAGACTCTGGTATGGTATGTTATATGGATAGACGAACATTTTCTGCTACGTATTGGATGAGTATGGATGTATATGTGTACGTGTATAGGGCATCTGTATACCCCATGGGGTCAGACCCTCTTATTGTATTATATCATATATGTTTTAATTGATACAGAGACAGGTTAGATTACTATTTTCACACTTGCGACGCATCTTCGGGTTCAGGGCGTGACAGTTTGGTATCAGAGCTAACCAGGTTGTTAGGTCTTGTAGACTTGAGTAGGTGTATTTATGTGTATATACTATAGTATAGGATGTAGGAAATGGGTAGTATAGGTCAAGGATTGTGTTGTTGCTAGACAAGGACTCATTGGTGGTGTTCTTTGTCCTTCCTGGAATGACAATTTCAGAAAGATCACAGCAAACCATTGATGGATTCGTGTCAGTGTGACGGGACAGGCCCATGGAATTAGTAGTTAACATGATTAGGTGATTGATTGTGTTAACTGTGTACGATATAGGAATTCTAACCGATTCCTATTCTATTTTCAAAATGGAGCCCAAGGATAATAACTTGGAAAGCGGTTCCAAGGGAACTGCAAGTGATGAGACTCCTTCTGTGCCTCATGGGTTGACGAGGCAGGTTATGCGAGAAATTAGGCGGAGTGTTAGGAGACGCGAGAGTTCTCCTACGGATGCGGGGTGTACCATCGAGAGGTTCACACGCATGCACCCTCCGACATTTGCAGGAGGACCCAATCCGATTATAACTAAGGACTAGGTCGAGAAGACCGAGAGGATTCTGGAAGTCCTCCATTGCACAGATAGGCATAGTGTCTTTTACGCTACTTTCCAGTTGTCTTGAGAGGCAGGGAATTGGTGGACTACGGTGAGTCTGCTTGAGAAGCAGAGAGCTGATCCATCGGGTATGACCTGGGGCCGCTTCAAGGAGGTATTCTTCGAGGATACTTTCCGATTTCCACTCAAGATATGAAGGTCAATGAGTTCTCGTGCCTGATGCAGGGTACCCTAACGGTGCAGGGATATGTCGCTCGATTCATCGAATTGTCTCGATTTGTACCGTACTTGGTCCCAAATGAGTACGAGAAGGCTCGAAGGTTTGAGAGGGGTCTGAGGAAAGACATCCGCCATCTTATGGTGATGCTGCAGATCCATGAGTTATCTGTCTTGGTGGATAAAGCCACCATAGTTGAGAGCAACCTTTGGGGAGATGAGGGGGTGCGGGATCAGAGGAAGAGGCTGATATCTTCTGGTTCTCAGAGTGGTCCTTGGCTGGGACAGTGGAAGAAGAAGAAGAACTACAGTTCAAGTTATCGGCAGAACATCGAACGACAGAGTTATTAGGGGGGTCCATCCTCCGCACCATGCGCCAAGTGCCGTAAATGGCACAATGGTAAATGTCAACTGTTTTGGGGTAACTACCACAACTGTGGCAAATCGGGCCACCTGTCACAAAGCTGTCAGGCACCGAAGAGAGATACACCTGCATAGAGCCAGAACCGTGGGAGTAATCAGATGCCTCAGGGAAACTACCAGGCAACCACGGCTCCTGCGAAAGTGTATTCACTTACTCCAGCAGATGCGAAACATACTGGGAACATGGTGATAGGTACCATGTTATTGCTTTTGAATAGAGCTACTTTTTTATTTGATTCGGGAACAACTTATTCGTTTA
This sequence comes from Malania oleifera, assembly GCF_029873635.1. Classification (NCBI taxonomy): domain Eukaryota; kingdom Viridiplantae; phylum Streptophyta; class Magnoliopsida; order Santalales; family Ximeniaceae; genus Malania; species Malania oleifera. The sequence goes on along the minus strand of NC_080426.1, from coordinate 91,770,278 downwards.
TATCTGTTAGTTTTGTGAGGTTGTGTGGGGTTGAAACCCGATCTATGAATGAGAGATTGTCTATGTCTACACCGATTGGGAGTGTAACAACCTATAGTAAGATGTTAGGAAACTACCTAGTTGTAATTCAGGGGAGAATGCTACCAACGAATCTTGTAGTGTATAACATGTCTAGTTTTGATGTCATACTGGGGATAGATTGGCTCTTCTTCAGTTTTGTAGTGATTGATTATCGTAGGAAGGTAGTAGTGTTCAAACCTCTTGGGGGGCAGGAGTATAAGTTCGTAGGATTATGTGTGTATTCTACGTCGCAAGTTCTATCAGCATTACAAGCAGGGAGGCTACTCTTGGAGAAATGTTAGGGGTACCTAGCTTGCATGAAGGAACCGCCACGGGAGGAGTTAAGGCTCGAGGATAATCGAGTGGTCAATGAGTTTCTGGATGTGTTTCCTGAAGATTTACCCGGTTTACCTCCGGAATGTGAGGTGAAGTTTGCGATAAAGTCGCTACCTGACAAGGCATCGATTTCTAAAGCTTCGTACCGAATGGCTCCAGCAGAACTTCAAGAGTTAAAGGAGCAGTTGCAGGAACTACTGGACCAGGGTTTTATTCGATCAAGTGTTTCGCCCTGTGGAACTCTAGTTTTGTTTGTGAAAAAGAAGGATAGGTTGATGCACATGTGCATTGATTACTGTGAGATCAACAAGGTAACTGTAAAGAACTGTTACCCGTTGCCTTGTATTGATGATCTCTTTGACTAGTTGCAGGGAACGCAGGTCTTTTCGAAGATTGACCTATAGTCAAGGAATCATCAGGTAAGGGTTAGACTTGAGGATGTAGCGAAGACTGCTTTCCGAACCAGATACGACCACTATGAGTTCTTGGTTATGCCGTTTGGTTTGACCAATGCTTCGGCAGTGTTCATGGATCTGATGAACATGGTTTTTCATGAGTACCTGGATTAAATCATAGTGGTCTTCATTGATGACATTCTGGTATACTCGAGGAGTCCGGAAGAGCATGGAAACCATCTGAGGTTGGTACTACAAATTTTGCGAGAGAGGAAGATGTATGCTAAGCTGAAGAAGTGTGAGTTCTGGTTGAATCAGGTCGTGTTCTTAAGCCATGTGGTGTTTAAAGGCGGTATCTCAGTTGATCCTAACAAAATTGAAGATGTGGTTGACTGGACGAGACCAAAGAGTGTGCAGGATGTTCAGAGTTTTCTAGGACTCGTGGGTTACTATCGTTGGTTCGTAGAGGGTTTCTCTAAATTTTAATTGACCAGGAAAAAGGTGAAGTTTGACTGGACTAGTGATTGCGAGTAGTGCTTTTTTGAATTGAAGCACCGACTAGTTACGGCTCCAGTATTGACCATTCCCTCGGGGGATGGCTGTTTTGTGATCTATAGCGATGCATCACTGAAGGGTTTGATATGTGTGCTTGTCCAACAGGGTAAGGTAGTAGCTTTTGCTTCTCGGCAACTTAAGGAGTATGAGAAGAATTACACTACATATGACCTAGCGTTAACTGCTGTTGTTTATGCCCTGAAGATCTGGCAACACTACCTGCACGGTGTTCAGTTTGAGATTTTCATTAACCACAAAAGCCTCAGGTACTTTCCCACGCAGAAGGAGCTAAATATGAGGTAGAGGTGGTGGCTAGAGTTGATCAAGGACTACGATTGCATGATCAATTATCACCCAGGGAAGGCTAATGTGGTAGTAGATGCGTTGAGTCGGAATTTAGAGCATGCAGTAGTATCTGCAGTTGTAGCTCAGCATCATGTTAGATGGAATCTGGAAAGCCTTTGTGTAGAGTTGGTGTCTGGTGATCATCAGGCTTTCATTGCTAGCTTTGTAATCCAGCTGACTTTGTTTGAGCATATTACAGCCGCGCAGGCTAATGATGCGGAGTTAGTTGAGATTGTGGAGAAAGTACAGTAGGGGTTGGTTGTGGATTTTAACATCTCTTATAGAGGTGTGTTGAGGTTTGGGACCAGGCCGTGTGTTCCAAACGATGACGAGATCAGATGGATGATTCTGGAGGAAGTGCATCGTTCTTTGTATACGGTACATCCGGGTAGTACGAAGATGTATTGGAATTTTCTCGAGTCCTTCTGGTGGAGTGGTATGAAGAAAGATATTGCCTGATTTGTGGATCAGTGCCTGATGTGTCAGTAGGTGAAAGCTGAGCATCAAAGGTCGATGGGGCCATTGCAGCCTTTATCTATTCCGGTGTGGAAATGGAATCACATTTCCATGGACTTTGTTACCGGATTACCGCCAGGGCTTCAGGGGCAGAATGCTATCTAGGTAATCATGGACAGGTTGACGAAATCTGCCCACTTTGTACCGATGAAGGTTAGCTATCCTTTGAGTAGGCTAGCGGACTTGTACGTGCATGAAATAGTAAGAATGCTCGGGGTGCTGGTGTCCATTGTTTTAAATCGAGACCCGAGGTTTACTTCTCGATTTTAAAAAAGCTTGCAGGAAGCACTGAGGACAAAGCTTACTTTTAGTATACCGCTCCACCCCCAAACTAATGGACAGTCGGTGAGGATGATACAGATCTTGGAGGATATGTTATGGGCTTGTGTACTAGACTTCGGTGGTAGTTGGATCCAGTTTCTGCCACTAGTAGAGTTTGCCTATAACAACAACTTCCAGGCTAGTATCGGGATGGCACCGTTCGAGGTTTTGTATGGTTGGAGGTGTCGATCTCCTCTATTTTGGGATGAGGTTAGTGAACGTCAGGTGTTAGGACCTGAAATTGTATAACAAACGTCTAAGAAGGTAGGTTTGATTCGGGATAGGATTAAATGAACTCAAAGTCGGTAGAAGAGTTATGCGGATGTTCGCCACCGCAAGTTGGAGTTCAAAGTGGGAGGTAAAATATTTTTGAGAGTCGCTCCAATTAAAGGAGTGATGAGGTTCGGGAAGAAGGACAAGCTGAGCTCGAGGTATATCAGACCATTCGAGATTCTAGAATGAGTGGGTCCGGTGGCTTACTAGATTGCACTTCCCCTTGCTCTCTCGAGGATCCATGATGTATTTCACATATCCATGTTAAGGAGATACGTGTCAGATCCGTCGCATGTTATTAGTTACAAGTCCTTGGTAATTGGGGATATTTTGGCATATGAGGAAGTACCTATTCAGATTCTGGACTAGAAGGTTCAGAAGTTGCATACCAAGGAAATATAGTTAGTAAAGGTATTGTCGCGAAATCACGCAGCTGAGGAAGCTTCTTGGGAGTTAGAAACAGAAATACGCCCGAAAGTATCCGTAGTTGTTCTGAGTAGTAGTTAGATAGCAGGGTCGGTATTTGTATGTATATATGTATGTAGTACTCTGTTATCGTATTAGTATTGTGTGGTTAGTCTCTGGGAGAGTCATGTTTTTATTGTGAGCTCCCGAGGCCAGGTATGTATGTAACCATGGTATTTCTCCGCCATAAGTGAGGGAATTATGTAGGTATGTATGTATTGTAACGAGGTTACGTATAAATGGTTGCCGGTTCTTCTTAGAGTATGTATGTATTCGGTAGTATAATTGAGTTTGAAATGAGAGATTGCAAATTTCGAGGACGAAATTTTTGCAAGGAGGGGAGGTTGTAAGAACCCGAACTGTGATATATGGATTAATTATTTTAAAAGAAGGGTAAATTGGTAAATTGGGTAGAGTTCGTCGACGAGGTGAGAATTCGTCGACGAAATCCCTTCTGTTCTTGACGACAAAATTCAAAAGCTCGTCGACGAGGAGAAGCCGAGAGATTTTGAGAAATCGAGAATCTCAAGCTCGTTGATGAGGTCATCGTCTCGTCGATGAGGCGTCTTCAGTGGCTCATCGACAAGGGCGGTCAAGTCAAGGGCTATAAATATCATTTTCGTTTTCTTAATCACTAAGTTATCTGAAGAATATCCTCTCCTTCCCTCTCTAGAACTTGAAGAACTCTCTCTCTCTCTAGGTTTCTTCGTCGTTCGTCGCTTGATTCGTAAATTCGACGTCACCGCGTAGATCAGGGGAGGATTCTCTATGTTTTTAGCGGATCAGAATCTCGTTTCGATTAGTTTTGGGTTTTAGGCTAAAATCGAGGTAAGGCTTGGTTTTCTTTTCTGATTCAAAATATGTATAGTAGTACGAGTTGTAAACTTGTATTGTACTGTGGTTTATAGGTTTTGGAGTCTCGGTACATAGTTTTGGGGACCGTAGAGTTCGTAGCTGGAATTTGGGTTAAGGTAAGGGGATTCTGTTTATATTAGTTTATTTTCAAAATTGAGATCGGTAAGCTTGTAGGCTACAATTGTATGTATGTTTTGACTGCTTATTTGGGAGAATCTATCGGGTAAAATAAGGGATTTTTGGGTTATAATTTTTGGAAAAATTTGGGGATTTCGGGTATCATCTCTACTTTGTTTGGAAAACCGGTTGTTTTGTTTAAACTGTATTATTGAGATGATTGTTATCCATATTTGTATAAAATTGTATGCTTGAATTGGAAAACGATATGATTTGTCGTAAACCAAATAAGTATCGAATGTATGGTTGTATGTAATAGTTCCAGGTATTTGTAAAACAGCTATGTGGCGGCTAATTACCGTATGCTGATGAGTATAGGAACGTGAGTTCCAAAATGATTCCAGGTTTTGTGAAATCAGCTATGTGGCGGCTAATTACCATACGTTGAAACAGCTATGTGGCGGCTAAACACCATACCCTGCGCCATGTACCAGTTCATTACCATGGGCGAGAGTGTCCAACTCTATATTTGAGGGTGTGAAATATCACCAGTGTGTTCCGGTTGGTCACCAAGGGGGGTGAGCTACACCGTATTGGCAATGTAATCGCTGTGGGGCTCCGATCTTCACAGAGTAGTTGTGTAGTAGTGTGACAACACTGACCGTATATTTGGGTATCGTATGAACTAGAATGGATTTGTAAAAATACTGAAATTGTATGCAACTGTATGGAAATGTTTTCGAACTATATCGTATTGTATAGTGTTATGCTTTACGTAAAATAACACTAGTATGCCACATATTGATATAACCTACTTTCTTTCTTACTGAGAGGTGTCTCACCTCGAATGTATATACAAATGTTTTTAGGTCCTTCGGGTAGCCGAAACTAGCATCCTAGCATCTGGAAGCAGGGGTGTCGTTTAGCTACATTTAGTGCCTGATTAGGTACGAGTTTTGTAACCTGGTTGTCGTGATGGTTTTTGTTGACACCCGGAGTATGTATTGCAATTATGGGATTGTGTATCTTAGTGTTGTATGGGTTTCTATATCCTAGTGTTGTATAGACTCTGGTGTGGTATGTTATGTGGATAGATGAACATTTTTCGCTGCGTATTGGATGAGTATGGATTTATATGCGTACGTGTATAGGGCATCCGTATACCCCATGGAGTCGGACCCTTTTATTGTATTGTATCATGAATGTTTTAATTGATACAGAGACAGGTTAGATTACTATTTTCACACCTGCGACCCATCTGCGGGTTCGGGGCATGACAAAGAGAGAGAGAGAGAGAGAGAGAGAGTTTTGGGTTTCTTAATCCCTAAGCAATGAAAAATGATATTTATGGGCCTTTTGACCCGGTCAAACTCGTCGACGAATTGGTCCCTCACCGATGAGACATAGAAGGTTTTTCATCGCCAAACCCAAGCTTGATATTTTTCATGTCGGTTGGGATCTCTTTATCGATGAGACTCTAAATTTCAGCAACGAAGCACTAAAGGGCATTGGTTGACGAGGACATTGGCCTCGTCGACGAAGCTTGCAAAATCCCTTTTTTATACTTTTCTTATTTTTACGAGTTCGGGTCTCTACATTCATTGTGATGACCCAAAAATATATATACGATTAAAGCACAATAATAATAAAATAATAAAAATGGTCATTAAGTTAATATCAATACAAAAGTGTTTTTTTCTGTAGGATCCTTGATTCCATATTTGATGTCTAAGAAAGACCTTATCTAAGCGAGTGCTCGGAGACCATTGTAGCTCAGTCGCTCCCTAGAGGTCGGCCTGGTCAAAATGGAATTTCATAGGATAAACAAGATAGACACTGTTTGTACACGTAAATAAGTATATACACATAAAATAGTGTTTTGATAGACATAATTTGTAGAAATATATAATAAGATAATAATAATATAGCTATCATATGTGGAGCCCACAAGACTATGTGGGGTCCACATGAGTCCCGGAACCACAAGACACTATTTATATACGTAAATAAATACATAAAATAATGTTTTGACTGATATAATTTGTAAAAATATATGATAAAATAATAATAATATAGGTATCCTATGCGGGGCCCGCATAAGTCCCAAAGCCGTGTGGAGGTTTACACGAGTCTCGAAAATGTGTAGGGCTCATAAAATCGTATGAGGATTATTGGAATTACGTAGGATCCGTTTGGGTCTCAAAGTGGTGTGGGGCCCACAAGACCATGTGGGGCCACGTGAGTTTTCAAAATTCAAATTTAATTTTTATTCAAAAATAAATAATAAAATAAATAAATACTAAAAATGGTTCAAAATTAATAACAATTATAATAATGATTAAGAAAAATAATAAAATAATAAAATAATTAATTAACTAATTGATTAATTAATTAGGTAAGTGATTAATTAAAAATTTATTTAATGGGAATGGTGGCAAGCACTCCCACATGGTCTCCATCCCCATCTCATACTCAACCCATATCTTGCCCATCCCTTGCCCATTCTTTAATTTTTAAAAATTATAATTTCACCCATCTCCCCACACTTTTATAAATTTCATTTCTTCACCAAAATTTTCCTATAAATAGGGAGCTCTCAACCTTCATTTTTCACAACAATTTTCCAAAGAAGAGAAGGATTAGTGAGTGAAAGAATTTGTGGTGGATAGAGAATTTTTGAATAAGTTCTCAATCACCCACTCTTTCCGATCTCATTTCTTAGTGATAGTTACAGTGTTCGTAAAGAAGAAGGTAAGTAAATTTTGATTATGTTAGTTTTTTTTTTTTTATTTAAAATTCATACCCGAGTTTATTTTATAAGTAAATTTCAATTATGTTAATTAGTTCCACAAAATTTCCATGAGTTTATTTTTATGCGTATTTAATTATACCAGTTCTATCTTTAATATACTTACATCTATTTTTGGGTTAAGAAATGTTCTAATCCCCTCGTGTAATTTTCAGCATTTATTTATATTCAAAAATAAAATTATATATATTTTTAACACAAAAATTGTGTGGCATGAGTTTATTTTTACGTTACATTTTTTTATGAAAATATGAGTAAAGATGAGATTTTCATAATATTATTTTAAATTACATAAATTATAATAAGATGATTTTAAAACCCCTTATGAAAATGAAAGTTCAAAGTTACAGATGCTCGGTACCGCAGCTTAAAATTTATACGGATCAGAGTGCACCCACACTATTTATAGAGTGGTTATTTATGTTAGTGGATTTCTCCTGAGTGCACACCTGGTTTCGGACCAGGACTTAATAAGGAAAATCTCACTTAAAGTTTACGTACGTTGATTTAGTTTGGTCGGCCAGCCAACTAAGTCCAGTCTTCGGACCGCACAACCCAGTCATGGGAGTAAACATAACTTACGGCAAATAAGCCTAAGGGTGGTTTTTATAATATATGTTTATACATATTTAATTACGTGTACAAAGTTACTGATGATTTGAAGGAAAAGTGTATGTTTACGTGAAAAGGATCATTTTGGTGCTTAAATGACGATCTAAGGAAAACGTATAAGGAAAAGTATATGTATGTTTATCATTAAATATTTTTACAGTTTTAAAGTTAAAAGTTTAATTTAACAGTTATAGTATATAATTATAAAATTTTACTGTTGTAATTAATGACAAAAGTTTTATATAGAAATTTTTAAATTTATATTTATCTTAAAGAAATTTTGAAGTTATAGTATTAAATATTGTTTTACGAAATTTTAAAAAAAAACTCATTTTGGCCACACACTAATAATAATCTTATTTACTTACTGAGCGTCGTCTTACTCCAATCATATTTTTATTTCAGATAACTCTGAAGAGCATGTTGGAAATCAGGCTTAGCAAGCATGCGGGTGGGGATAGAAAAATAAAGATTTGTTTAGAAATATTAGTATGGTTTCAGATATTTATGTTTGTGTAATTTTTCTTCTTTGAAATAAACGATTGTAATATGGATAATTAGCGCTGTGGTTTAATAAAAATTGAGTTTATTTGCTTCCGCTGTAAATCAATGGTAAAAAGTTAATATCTCAGACCCCTCGGAGTCGGGGTGTTAAATTCATCTTCATCACTAGAGCTTTCATTTGAGGCTTTAAATGCAATGGATTCCTGGGCTTTAGATTTCCCACTTCTTTCGTTTATTAGCATCTTTTAGGTAAAAAGAGATCCAATTAACTCATCAAAGAAGGTATTTTTCAGGTTTCTTCATTCCATGTTTTCTGTGGCCTTAGGTTCCCATATCGGAGGAAGTCCTCTAAGGATTTTTCGAATCATTTCATATGTTGAATAATTTTTCCCTAAAACATTTAAGGAATTTATTATGTGAGTAAACGTAGTATACATGCTAGTGATAGTTTCATCTGAATTCATCTTAAAGGCTTCATACTCACTAGTGAGCATGTCGATTCTACTATCTCTAACATTTACCGTTCTTTCATAGGTTACCTCTAACTTATCCCAAATTTCTTTAGCTGACTTACATGCCATGACCCTATTAAACTCATTTACGTCTAAGGCACAATACAATGCGTTCATGACACTTGAATTTACTCTCATCATTTTATAGTCATTATCGGTCAAGTCTCGTTCTTCTTTAGGAACTTCTTTACCATCTAATAATTTAGTAGGAATGTAGTCACCATGTGTGACAACTTTCCATACTTTTCAATCCATAATTTGAATATATATTCTTATTCTTTATTTCCAAAACGTGTAGTTTAAATCACAGAAAATAGGCGATCTAGTTGAGGATTGGTCTTCAGCAAAAGGGAATACACCTAGGTGTGCCATTTAGACCTTTATATAACTTCTATTTAAGATTTATTATAACTTAACTCTGATATCAACTGAAAACTAAGATGTAGTCCCAAGAGAGGGGATGAATTGGGTTTATAAAATTCTTTTAAGTTTTTTTACAAATTTACAACCTTTTGTATACTTAACAAACACACAAGAATATGTTGATTTTAAATGCTCAATTAAACCAACCACAAACCACACTCAATTTCAACACAAGCCAAATACTTTTAATAATAACAATTAATCAACCACACGATACTTAGCCAATTTTATGAGTTGTAGCACTTTCTTGATTTTGTGTTTGCAAAAACTCAACTTAGAGTTTTAAATAAATCCCTATATGAATGAATATTGGTGCACTTATTTTAACCAAGATTTCCGCAAATGATTAATCAACGTACTCCCTTTAAGGTTTTCGCAAATGATTAATCAACGTACTTTCTTAAATTAAAAGTTTTTTCTCAATCTCAATTTTCAGCTACCTGCACTTAGAAACACAATTTATGTATGATGAAAATTTAAAGAGTAAAGGTTAAAAGTGAGACCGAGTTTTTTATGAGGTTTGGCTTATACCCAGCCTACGTCCTTGCCTTAGGCAAGACCACCTAAGGATTCCACTAGAATGTTCCTTTGCGGGCGGAACAAACCGTTTACAATCCCTTCTTTAAGGTGGAGCCGCCTCTCCAAGTGATACCCCATGCTCGGTACAACGATCCAATGAACCTAAACTGTCAAAGAAACAAGGAAACAAGAAGGATTTATTATGTACAAGAGATGCTCTCAAATAGAGTTGGTTAGTACAAATAAAGCTCAGCATTATACTTCAAAATAAATATCAAAGAAATTGAATTGAAGCTCAAGAATTATTTCACCGAAATTCTTCTCTTGATGTGAATCAGTAACTCAGAGGTTTGAGCTCAGATAAGATGGATCAGAAACTTAGAATATCTCAGCAATTCTCGGTATGAATGTGTGAGCAAAAGAGCTTTGAGAGAGAAAGAGCAGTATGGCTTGAAAGCAAAATTTTCAATTCTTGATACTGATTTGATTTGATAAATCATGTATTTATAGGCTAAAAAAGGTTTAATTTGTATTGCCCAAGTTACTTGGAGTGTTTCCCAAGTTTGTACGAAGTTTGGGGCACAAGCAATATAAATTTGAATTTTAAAACTTCTAAAAATTATAGTCGTTAACAGTGGTTAGGTGCTTGAGGCTTCAAGGTGAGTCGCCTAAAATTTCTAAAAATTGTAAAATTTTAGCTTTAAAATAGGGTCAGGCGCCTGAGGTTCCAAGGGTCAGGCACCTGGGCCTACACTGCCTATTCAAAATTTTTTCAGAAAAATCTATAAGCGCTTGAGGTTAAAAGGTCAATCACCTGAACAGTTATAACATCTGTTTTTCAATTTAGTTTTCAAAAATTCTTAGTCATCTTGCTTTGTTATTTTGAAAAACTTTTTCCGGGGTTTTTCAAAATCTCTAAGTCCATATCAACCCCTAAAGAGCTTCAAAGCATTTCAAAATGATGTTTATGATAAAGTACTTACATAAGTCATCCTAAAGTCTTAAACACTAAGCTTGAAGTTTTCATATATGTCTTTGTTTTGAATCCTTTTAGACTTGAGATTGAGTCATCTTTAGGTTTCCATATGTTTTGAACATCTTGGTTCGCTTGAACTTTCTTTTGATCACTTTGTTGATGAAGTATGACTTTATGGTACTTGTGATCTTGAACTTTCATTTCTTTGATCCTTTTGAATTTTGTCATACAAGGTTTTCTAAAATGTCATCACTTAAACAACAACTTATTAAAATAAATTTTATTTGTTATCATCAAAATAAGATTTGAAAGTCATGTTAGGGCAACATGCTCAAGCCATACTTGAATAGCAAAGAAAATTTCTCCAAGAAATAATTTTCACAAAGAAGAGTATGAGAGAAATTTAGTCTTTAAAACAAATGTGACAATAATGAAAAAGGGCTTTCAAGCTATAAATATATGGAAGTTGATATAAGCTCAAACCTTTTCAAATAAACCCCAAAAATATTTTTCTCCAAATGAATTTTCAAAAAGAGTAGGAGAATTTGATCCTTGAAATCTCATAAGAATAAGGAAGCTTTCAAGCAATATATATAAATTAAATATATGCTCAAGCCTTCCAAGAACACTTAAAAAGTTTTCTCCCAAAATATTTTCCAAATAAAAAGAGTATGGGAGAAATTTTATATTTGAAAACATGCCATGCATAAAATAAGAAGGTCATCAAGCAATATATAATATGATATATGCTAAAACCTCTTCAAATAAAACCCCCAAGAATATTTTCTCCACAAATGATTTTTAAATAAGAGAAGAGTAGGATAAGATGGAAATTTAAAGCTCAAATGGTATATCAACATGTGAGAGAATCAAAGAAGGATTAAAAACAAGTTTAATATGATTCTCTAACATTTTTCAAGTCTCTAAGGCTTGTATTTATAGGTCAAAAACCCAATATAGCCGTTATATGGTCGTTGAGGGGGTTAAAAAATTATTATATTTCGAAAACTTACCTTTTTCCAATTGTTGCGACGCTTTTACGAGAGGTCCGGTCGACTGGGACCAAGCTCCGGCCGACTGGGGCTTCAAATACGCAACATACGGTCGACTGGAGTGAAAATCCGTTGGCTGGACTCGGGTATTCTACGCGGACACCTTTTAGTGTTTTGGACATACATTTTTTTATAGAACTCCAAATTGGACGTTCTTAGTAACCAAATAAAGTTAAGAAAAAATCTCACAACTTTCGTATTGAACATTTTTTAAGATAAGAACTAATTGATTAATAAAATTGCTCATCATTGAGGCGGCAGAAACATAAATGAAATTTTCTTGCTACGTACACCTTTCAGTAATTCAAGCATTCCATTTTCTAGAAAACTCCAAATGAGACTTTATTAGTATCAAAATAAAGTTAAGAGAAAATCCCAAAACTTTCATGTTGAACATTTTTTAAGATGAGAACGGATTAATTAAGAAAAGTGCTCATCAATTCAATGGAAGAAATATAAGAGGGATTTTGAAAAACTTGTTTTGGAGTTTTTCATTCCAAAAATGATATTTGCCCTTGTTTTGATTTCAAAACCAATTTAAACCTTTTGGTATAAGTTTAACATTTTGAATAAAAGGTTTCACAAAAAAACTTGGGATCCTAAGGTCATTCTAAGGTCATTTGTTTGAGCTTCAAATTAAATCAATGATCATGCACACATTAAACCTAATTTACTATTACAACCCAAAAAATAAACAAAGCCTTCAGTCTTTTGCTCATGATGTTCATGGAATACGCCAGAGATTATTCTCAATTGAGTGCTTCATGGCTTCCATTTTGCATTTATCATTTGCGCCTTCTACATCATAAATCTGTTAAAAAACTAAACGCACAAATGAGATACTGTGATTTGTCATAATCAAAACAGGAATCAAACTCAAAAAATTAATACAAGTATTAACTACAAAATCTAAATGCAGCAAATTGGTTCAACCTCTTGCCCATATATACTGGCCCAGCCTGACCGAAAGCAAGGACACAATTTACAAGAGCATAGAATTTTCATTATTGTTTTACACACTAGTATTTGATCAGCTTGATTGTTTTGCTATTGCTGCAACTCTGTAGTTTTATTGTATATCCTACCTAATAAGTTGAGTCCTTCTACAAAGCTCTCTAGACTCACAATTTCTAAATATTATAACTTATTTAAGTGAGCTAGAAAAATACCTTATAGTCTTACCGTCTTGTTGTTATTTCCTTTGGGTGTTATCCTATATTAGGATATGTGTCTTGGAATGCTTTGAAAGTAGGTATTAAGTGTAATATTGTTTTAAACTCTATTCTCGGAGTGAAAAGGCACTATGTTTGGCAAAGGGCTACCTTAGGGTTGTGTCGATCCTATAGGGCTTTGTTATCCCTCTAGTGCTATGACATGGGTTGTTAGTAAGTGTTAAAAAATGTTGCACAGTTTATCCTAGATTTGTAATACAATAAAGTATTATTGAAAAGCTAAATGTGTTTGTTTAAGGAGTGGACATAAGTTAAGGAGTAAACCACTATAAAATCTGCATCATTTCTATCTCTCTCAACTTTATATTTTGATTAAGCATTTCTTTGTAAATATCCTTAATCAATGACATAAATGGTTGGATTGTGGGTTTATATCACATTTACCATTAATCAATCAACTTATTGATTAGATCAAGGTTGTAGTCTCCATATCGAGAAATTTCATTCATCAATAATTCATTAAGCAATTTATATTATGATTGTGTCTCTCTTACTTGGCTTAACCAACCAACTTGATAATTTTGCAATACTATTTCGTTTAGTTATTGTTTAACTAACACGGTGATTCTGAAAGGTTAAGTCAGTCATTGAATATTGCATGTGATCCACTTATCAATTAAGCTAAACTGAACCTTGAATCTATTGTGAAAAAATAAAAAAAAAGTTTTGTATCATCTAATTCACCCTCCCTCTTGGGTGCCCACTCGGGCAACGGTATTTTTATTATTTTCATTAATTCATAATTAAATATTAGGAATCTATTAGCACTACTGTTTTAAGCATGTCCTAGACAAATTTTATATTTGTTTTGCGAGCCTGTTGTCAAAATTTTAATATCCATAAGTGGTTATTTTGGATTAAATTATTCATTTTATAAATTTAAATTTAAATTAAAATCAAAATTAAATGATCATATAAATTTTAATACAATTAAAAATATAAATATAAATAAAATTTAAAAATAATAATGTCAGTTACATAATAATTTTACTATTTTTCAATTGTCATGTCGAATAAAATTTTTATTGTCAAGTAAAATTTGAAAGTAGAATAATATAGTATAAGTATAATAAATTTTATTTTTATTATAGTGTTTTTTGAATGTGTATTATTTGTAATTTTATTATTTTAACCATTTTATAATATGTTGATTTAAATATAAAAATGAGTATTTTTTAATTATATTTTTAATTTGTATTAGTTTTATAAATCTGAACGAAACAGGTTACTAGTTTATAATTTTTAGTTTTATTTCTGATTTTGATTTTTGTTTCAGGTTTTCGTTTCTATAATTTTTGACAGTGATACCAAACGGCTCCTAAGAAAACATAATTGTCATGTGAACACATAGATAAAGTTCTAAAATTTTTAAACCTAACTTTTATATATATTTATAGATTGTAAATTAGAGCATGAAATGAGATTTAGAGAAAATATTGTACTGCCATCGAAACACAAGACTCATAAATTAAACTTGTGCCTAAACCTTGAAAGCCAAGTTGTATCAACAAATCGAAACATAACTCTCGAAAACCAAATCGTACCCAAATCTCGAAAAACTTATAGGACCAAAAATTTTGTTTGGAAAAAAAAGAAAGAAAAATAAAAAGGGAACTTATTTTTCATCCTTTATTTTTTCTATAAAAAATTTAATTTTATAGTATAATTAGCAATTTTTTAAAAAATTAAACGTTAATAATATGTAAAATTAAAATTTTATTTATTAAAATTTATATATTTTATTTTCTTTTTCACCTTCATTATTTATCAAAGACAAAAAAGTATATTTTTTTTTGTATTTTTATTTTTTTTATTAAGCTTTTCCAAATTCCAAATGAAGCATAAGGTGTCTTCAAATTTTAATTATTTAAAGAAATAAATTTGATTAGATTTCGCCCCCTTTAAAAAATTCTTAAAAAATAAGTACTCCTTTGAAAAAACATGTATTTTTTAAAGAATATTTCAAAAAATAATTATCTACAAAATACTTACAATAAGTAATGTTAAAATATTTTTGGATAAGTATTTTTTAAGTAAATAATTTTTTCCATAAAAAAATTAACCTTTCAGTGTTTTGGACATACATTTTGTATATAGAACTCCAAATTGGACGTTCTTAGTATCAAAATATAAGTTAAAAAAAAAATCTCACAACTTTTATGTTGAACATTTTTTAAGATTAGAACTAATTGATTAATAAAATTACTCATTATTGAGGCGGCAGAAACATAAATGAAATTTTCTTGCTAAGAACACCTTTCAGTAATTCAAGCATTCCATTTTCTAGAAAACTCCAAATGAGACTTTCTTGATATCAAAAGAAAGCTAAGAAAAAATCCCAAAACTTTCATGCTGAACATTTTTTAAGATGAGAATGGATTAATCAAGAAAAGTGCTCATCAATTCAATGGAAGAAACATGAGAATGATTTTGAAAAACTTGTTGTGGAGTTTTTCATTCCAAAAATGATATTTGCCCTTGTTTTGATTTCAAAACCAATTTAAACCTTTTGGTATAAGTTTAACATTTTGAATAAAAGGTTTCTTGAAAAACTTGGGATCCTAAGGTCATTCTAAGATCATTTGTCTGAGCTTCAAATTAAATCAATGATCATGCACACATTAAACCTAATTTACTATTACAACCCAAAAAATAAATAAAGCCTTCAGTCTTCTCCTCCTGATGTTCATGGAATATGCTAGAGATTGTTCTCAATTGAGTGTTTCATGGCTTCCATTTTGCATTTCTCATTTGCGCCTTTTGTATCATAAATCTATTCAAAGACTAAACGCACAAATAAGATATTGTGGTTTGTCATAATCAAAACAGGAATCGAACTCAAAAATTTAATACAAGTATTAACAACAAAATCTAAATGAAGCAAATTGGTTGAACCGCTTGCCATATATACTAGCCAAGCCTAATCGAAAGCAAGGATACAATTTACAAGAGCATAGAATTCTCATTATTGTTTTACACATTAGTATTTGATCAACTTGATTGTTTTGCTATTGCTGCAACTCTGTAGTGTCCTGGTATGCTTCAGTAGAGATTTTCGGGTTGCCTAAGTATCAAGGCAGAGGGGTGCTACTTGTATGGGCGGATAATCACCCCTATCCTTGGGGGCAATCTCGTGAGTTAAATCTTTACATGTGATTGATTAGGTTCATAAAATGATTTCAGTGTCATGTTAATGATTTGCAAATGTATTTAAAAATGATATCTACATACCTCATGTTAGCCACACGCTGTTTTAATATGTATGTTTCTTCCCTTACTGAGATATGTCTCACCCTAATATGATTATTTATTTTTAGGGCATCCTCAAGGTCGGACTTAGGGAGCTCGAGGGTATTTAGTATTTTTAGGATTATAAAGAAACAGGGTATATGTTGATAACATTTTGGATGTAAATATTTATGTTTTATGTTTTATTTCGTTATGTTTTAAGGATGTTGAGGGATGAATGATTGTGAAAATACTGGAATGTTTTGGAGTTGTGTATTTTTTGGAAATGCAGGTGATGGATGATTTATTATGGATTATAGTTAGAATTAGTAAACTCTAGTATTACGATATTATAATATTATATATGGCGACTATGTTTATGTTTTTCCACTGCGTATATTATGGATTATGGATTATCAGGATTTTACCGTCTTGTTGTTATTTCCTTTGGGTGTTATCCTATATTAGGATATGTGTCTTGGAATGGTTTGAAAGTAGGTATTATGTGTAATATTGTTTTAAACTCTATTCTCAAAGTGAAAAGGCACTATGCTTGGCCAAGGGCTGCCTTAGGGTTGTGTCGACCTTATAGGGCTTTGTCATCCCTCTAGTGCTATGACACGGACTATTAATAAGTGTTAAAAAATGTTGCACAGTTTGTCCTAGATTTGTAATACAATAAAGTATTACTGAAAAGCCTAAATGTGTTTATGTAAGGAGTGGACATAGGTTAAGGACTAAACCACTATAAAATATGCATCATTTCTATCTCTTTTAACTCTATATTTTAATTAAGCATTTCATTGTAAATATCCTTAATCAATCATATAAATGGTTGGTGTTAGGATAGAAGGAGCCCATGGCTATGCTTGATATGCATGGGTGAGCACCAACTTGACCCAAAAGCTTAAGCCTATTGGGTCTTGGGTTCAACTATGTATATAAGCATCCACCATCTACTCAAATTTTCCAATGTGGGACAAGCTTACAAGTGTAATTCTCAAAAATCTCTCCCTCACTTGTGAGTTCTAACTACCCAATTCTCCAATAGTTGCTCAAGTGGGCCTTACCACTAGCACCTTATGTGCATCGTATTGCATTCCAAGTGCCTCCGAACCAATCCTACCTCTCACATCTTGACCCTATTCGAACTTGTCCCAGGCCTAGATGATCCTTATTGGCCTCAATCACACACTTGGTCCTCCAACTATTAGCACATCAGGAGAATTAGTTTCATGTCTCGACTTTTACGATTTCGCTGACCCAGAGTTACGAACCGTCGGCTCTGATACCACTTGTTACGACCCTATGAGCAATAAACAAACACCAAAAAATTAAGAGACACCAGAAATTTATGTGGTTCGTTCTAGATCGACCTACATCCACAGAGCACACCACAATTTACTATATAACCGGGAAAGAATACAATCTCTCAGCTCTCTTCCTCACTCCTCTACATTCTCTCCTTCTTCTATGTACATTATCTCTCAACAGCTCTTCTCTATTTATAGATAGCTGGAGTAAATTACAATAAATAAACTGAGGAATTATAGTAAATCATCTTCAATCAATAGCCGCGGATTACAGTTATGCCGTGAATGCGTCTCCAGCTTGCAGAACGCTCACATGCGCCTCCTAACTCCAGCTACACAACAATCTCCCACTTAAAGACGAAGACGTCTCCTCAACTAGTACCAGTATGTGAATAAATGATGTACTCAAATATGTCTTCAGGCATGAAGACCAACTAAAGTTGAACAAAACTTCAGCTTCTCTGTAGTCACCACCTTTGTTAACATATTTGTCGGATTTTTGCTACCTTGGATTTTTTCAAAGTGTCAACACGCTGTCCTTTATCAAAGATCTGACGAAGTGATAACGCAGTCCAATATGTTTAGTTCTGGAATGAAATGCGGAGTTCTTTTGCATATGTTTCACACTCTGACTGTCACTGTACAAAACATTCCTCTCCTTCTTTAATCCAAGTTCTGTTAACAAACCTTGAAGCCAAATCATCTCTTTACTGGCTTCTGTCACATCTACATACTCAACTTATGTAGTCGATAGAACAACAATCTTCTATATCTGTAACATCCAACTAACAATTGTTGTGCCAATAGTGAATATATACCCTGTGGTGCTTCTATGATGATCAATTTCACCCGCAAAATCAACATCTACATACCCTTGAATTTTCAAATCTTTTTTTCCGAAACATAGACACTTATCAATAGTGAAAATCAACTTCACTGCTTCCCAGTGAGTCTTCCCTAGATTTGACATTTATCTGTTGACAACTCCCACTACATGGCCAATATCTGGTCTGGTACCAACCATAGCATACATGAGACTTCCAACGACTAAGGTGTACGGTACCTTAACCATGAAATATTTTTCTTCATCTGTCTGGGGAGACTGATCTTTAGAGAGATGGAAGTGACCTGCCAATGGTGTATTTACAGCTTTGGTGTTGCTCATGTTAAACCTCTGTAAAACACGGTTGATGTACTCTGATTGAGATAACCGCAATGTTCCTTGTTGCTTATCTCTAGAGATCTGCATCCCAAGAATTTGCTTTGTAGGACCCAACTTAAATTTCTCGATCTCTTCTATAGCTGATCCTGCGACTAGCATATCATCAACATATAACAATAGGATAATATAGCTAGTACGATACCTCTTGAAGTAGCAACAGTGGTTGGCATTGTACTTCTGAAAATCGTTCATCTGCATACAACTGTCAAATTTCTTGTACCACTGCCTAGGAGCTTTTTTGAGACCATACAAACCCTTCTTCAATTTGCATACAAGATTCTCTTTACCTTTAACTAAGAAACCTTCTGGCTGTCACATATAAATTTCCTCGTCAAGATTACCGTGAAGAAATGCCGTCTTCACGTCCAACTGCTTAAGATGTAAGCCCTTTGAGGCAACAATTCTCAAGACAGATTTGATGGTTTTCAGCTTCACAACTAGTGCAAAAATATCAGTGTAGTCAATTCCTTCCTTCTGTTCGAAACCTTTGACTACTAACCGGACTTTATACCTCTTTGATCCATCATGCTTTTCTTTGATCTTGTACACCCATTTGTTGTGAAGAGCCTTCTTACCTTTGGGCAACTTAGCTAACTCCAATGTTTTTTTGGAGGTAAGAGACTTCATCTCATCTTTCATTGCAAGCTCCCACTTGCTCAAATCTCCTACCTAATATGCTTCAACATAGCATTCAGGTTCTCCTCCATCTATAAGAAGTAAATGATTCACATACCTCCTATTTGGAACATGCTGCCGAGAATATCTCCTAAGCTCTGGTGCTGGAGTAGGAGGCAATGGTGCAACAATCTGCACCACAGGTTCCTCTGCCTGAGGATTCTCAGTGTTCCGCTATCATGTCCCTACACCTTCTAAGACATCATCCACATATACAAAGGTTGTTTCAAACACTGTAGATTTTGTTGTGTATTTATCTTTGTACATTACATTTTCATCAAAAATCACATCTCTACTTCTTATCACTTTTTTGTTTTCATCATCCCAAATGCGATACCCATATTCATCTCCACCATAATCAACGAAGGTGCATTTCCAGGATTTCGGATCAAGCTTATTCTTGGCATGATCATTGATATGTACATATGCAACACAACCAAATACTCCCAAATGTGAAAGTCTTGCCTCTTTATTGCTCCATATTTCTTCTGGTAGACTATAGTCCAATGATACTGATGAACTCCTATTAATCAAGTAAGTTGTTGTGTTGACTGCTTCTGCCCAAAAAATCTTTGGTAAGCCTGACTGCATACGCATGCTTCTGGCTTTTTCTGTCAACATTCTGTTCATCCGCTCGACTATGTCGTTGCGTTGAGGCATACCTGGCACAGTTCTTTCCATTTTGATACCATGCTCATAGTAGAATTTCTTAAACTCGGTGTCATCATACTCACCACCGTTATCGGTTCACAGCTTCTTAATTTTCAATCCAGTTTCATTTTCTATCATTGCTTTCCAAATTTTAAAAGCATCAAATACATCAGATCTGTTTTTTAGGAAGTAAACCCATAACTTTTGAAAATGATCGTCAATAAATGTTATGAAGTAATGCTTCCCACTTGTGGATGAAATGGTCGTTGTCCCCCACACATCTGAATAGACTAGCTCAAGTCTCTCCTTCTTTGGGGTACTAGTGTTCGTCTGAAAACTGACCCTCTTCTGTTTCCCAAATATGCAATCCTCATATGTGTCAATATTCACTGACTGTAAATCACTCAACTTTCCCTTTGAGTGCATCACCTTGAGTCCTTTCTCACTCAGGTGTTTGAGTCGTTGATGTCAAATGTTGCTATCATCGTTTCCTATAGTAACTGTAATAGACATGCATGCATTAGGAGTTACATAAAGACTACCACTTTTCTTACCTCGAGCAATCGTTAGTGCACCCTTCGAAATCTTTTATTCATCACCAATGAAAGTTGTGTTATATCCTTCATCTGCTAGTTGACCATCTGAAATCAAGTTCTTCCTCAGGTCTAGAATATATCTGACATCTCTCAGCTTCCATACTGATTCGTTCATCTTGATCTTCACTGTCCCCTTGCCGGCAATGTCGCAAGGTTGATCATTGCCAAGGTATACTTTACCGAAGTCACCTGGTGTATACTCCTCTGCGCAATCTTTACTGCAAGTGGCATGGAATGAAGCTCCAAAGCCTAAAATCCAAGACTCCTTTTTGCTCTCCAAAAGGCAGATCAACATATCATCATTTTTTGAAGCAACATTTGCTTCTGTCTTCGCCTTCGTCTCATATTCTTTCTTCGGACCTTTGCACTGGTTCTTGTAATGCCTAGTTTTTCCACAGTTCTAGCACTCAATATTTTTTGTGTCTTTGGAACCTGTGTCCAGATAACCTCTTGGATTTCTGAACTTTGACCGTCTGGGCCTAGATTTGCCGCGGTTGTTTGATCGTCCATGCCTGCTTTCTCTGCCTCGATTTTCCATGTTCAAGGCTGAACTCGAAATGGAACCATGGTTTGACTGCATTCTGATTTCTTCCGTCAAAATCATGCTGATGACCTCATCATATACTAGCTTTGATTTCCCTGCGGAGCTACTGACTGCAGCAACAACACCATTCCAACTTTCAAGCAACTGACTAAGAATCAGTTAGGTATGAATCTCATTATCAAATATAATCCCAACTGAAGCAAGTTGATCCGACAACTCGTTGAAACTATTCAAATGTCTGCTAAAACTTTCACCTGTTGACATGGTCATAGTAAATAACCTTTTCATAAGATGTACCTTATTAGTGGCTAACAACTGCTTGTGCATATTAGAAAGCACATCCATCTGAGACTTGGTGGATGATATATGTTTAATATTAAATGCCACAGACTTTGACAACGTCATTCTGATAGCTTCGAGAGCTTTTCGGTCAAGCAACTCTGACTCATCCTCGTTCATAGATGCTGGCTTACCCTGTAATGGAAAGTGCAACTCCTTCCCAAACAAGTAATCTTCAATCTGCATCTTCGAGAAATTAAAATTGTTGTCGTTAAACATTTCAATCTTTAAGCTCTTTTCATTCAACATCTTGATTCGTAGATCTAGATATTGAATTAGTTCAAATGGACAGCACGGTTGGATCTAGAATGGTTGAAAACCATAGAAATCGTTCAAGTCGTTCGAAAAACGGACCTAAAATGGCTCCAAAAAATCAGGTCAAATATCTAGTCAAACTTGGTCAATTTTGGTCAATTATAACGAAATATTCCTCTATCTGACGGAATATTCTTGACGTTAGTGACACCGTTACTTGACGTCGTTACTAACGCCATCTACTGACGTTGTAGGGTGTGGGGTCCACTACTGACGTGGCACTGTGGGGCCCACTTGCTGGAAAATTATGTGGGTCATAGTGCTGATGTGGCAACTGACGTGGAGGGGTGACGCAGCGGCTTACGCAAACGTGACAAGACACGGGCCCGCTGACATGGACGGTTGCTCGGGTTTGGATCAAACAAGATAAGGATCCGGGTCTAGATTTAGAGCGGGTTACTAGGTCGGGTCGAAGCGGCCAGGTGAGGAAGACGCGTGGAGTGCGTGCGGGCGCGTGGCCAGCAGGTCATCGGCACATGAGGGCGCGTGAAGACACGGACGACTCTGGCGAGGAGTGTGTGGTGTCATCTGGGCTTCTTTCGAGCTTTGGTTTGCACCGTTGGCTTCGTCTCAATGAGATGAATGTGATGGTGGCCTCAAAATTTAATTTCGAGCCACTGGACAAAGCTCTGTTTTCGATAAATTTATTAAATCTCGCGTTTCTGCTCTAGACTAGGCTTTGATACCACTTGTTAAAAATGAAGGAGCCCATGGGTATGCTTGATACATATGGGTGCGCACCAACTTGACCCAAAGGCTTAAGCTTTTGGGTCAAGTTGGTATTCACCTATGTGTATCAAGCCCACCCATGGGCTCCTTCGGTCCTAACAATTGGATTGTAGGTTTATATCACATTTACCATTAATCAATCAACTTATTGATTGGATCAAGGTTGTAGTCTCCATATCAAGAAATTTCATTCATCAATAATCCATTAAGCAATTTACATTATGATTGTATCTCTCTTACTTGGCTTAACCAACCAACTTGATAATTTTGCAATACTGTTTCGTTTAGTTGTTGTTTAATTAACACGGTGATTCTGAAAGGTTAAATCATTCATTGAATATTGCATGTGATCCACTTATCAATTAAGCTAAACTAAACCTTGAATCTATTGTGAAAAAATAAAAAAAGTTTTGTATCATCCAATTCACCCTCCCTCTTGTGTGCCTACTTGGGCCAATAGTATTTTTATTATTTTCATTAATTCATAATTAAATATTAGGAATCTATTAGCACTACTGTTTTAAGCATGTCCTAGAAATATATGGCATCTATTGTTTTAGACCAATTTTTTCTTTTTAGGCTCTAGTAATAATATTTTGGCTAAACACCCCCACACTGTTAGAATATCGAGTCTAGGTGGCTTGCTCTTCTATAATTCAAAGGGAGTCTTAGCATTATCTTTAGTTGTCGCTTTATTCAAGGTAAAACAAAATGCCAATAAAGACTCCTCCCACATGTTTTGTGGTGCACTGGAACTAGGTAGCATAGAATTATATATGCCCATTGAGATTATATTTTGCCTTTCAGCTACACCATTTGATTGAGGTGAATAAGGAGGAGTTACTTCATGAATTATTCCATTATCTTCACAAAGATCTTTAAATTCATTTGAAATATATTCCCTTTCACTATTGGATATAATTACTTCAATTATCTTGTCTAATTGATTTTCAACCTTGTTTTTATAGAATCATGAATTTAGTAAATAATTCATCCTTCATCTTTATAAGAATACGTAGAAATATCTAGACTAATCATTAATGAAAATCACTTAGTATTTATTTCAAGCTCTAATGGATGGCTAATAGAATCACAAACATCACTATATATAAATTCTAATATATTTGAATTTCTATTAACTATTTTATATGGTATTTAGCAATTTTTGCTTGAACACATATTTCACATTTTCTTGTCTAAAACCTCAAGCTTTTATGCTCCAGTCTTCCTACAAAAACAATCCTGAACCAAATGATTTGTCCTTCAACATACAAAGCATGGTCCCATCACCTTTTCTTTACCCTCAGTATTCTTTAGATTAAAGTATTTATTGAACTTATTTTATTTTAATTGTTTCCATTATCATTGGCTTTGAAATTATATTTGTTAACACCAAATTGTTTAAACTTCCTGAAATTTTTATACTCCACTAAATTGACTTTGGTGGTCCCTAATTCATTTATATACTTATTACTCAACCTACGTTGCTCTTGTATTCTAAGGGACTTATAGGCTTGAGTTAAAGTAAATTGACCTTCTCAATGCCCAAGATGCGTGGCAAAACCAAAACAAGTTGAAGATAATTTATCGATTAGCCACGACCCTTTAAAATCTTCACTAAATTTGAAACAATTTTTCTCAATCTCTCTAAGATAGTCAAGAAACTCATGAATTAATTCATTAATGGACTTTCCATCTACCATAGTATACTCATTAAAACCAGATACATTAGAACATTTTATATCAGCATTAGCTATGCCATGTTAAGCCTCTAAAGTTTCCCACAATTCTTTGGTAATTGGGATATATTGGTAAACCTTATGTAGATAATATAAAAGAACAATAAGGATCCTATTCTTACAATGAAACTTTTTTTGTTGGGAATTGTACCAAGTAGATGATGTAATATTAGAATCATTAGTTCATTCTATTGCTAAAATGAAACCTAAAGCAGACAACCAATATTTGACTTGATTTTTCCATCTTTTTTTTTCCAAGTTTTACATAAGAGGTCATTATATCCTAAGGAATACTAAGACAAAGTTTTGGAGAATCTATGAGCCAAATAAAATATATCTCCATAATAAATAAATTGAATCTACGTTCATAAAACAAATCAAATTAAACTAAAGAGGTAAGATGTAACAATCAATAAATTATATATATATAATTTGGAAGATGACTAAATCTGAAAGTCAAATTATCAAACATAAAGGATCAATTGAAAATAATGAAGAATACTTTATCAAAGTTATTAATAAATCAATTTCATTAACAACTAATGAAGCAAGACAACAAAAGAGGCTTATAGGATCTAAAGACCTTGAGTCCCTTAGATCAAAATATGATAGGATCCATATTGGAATGGTCCAAGTAGGGTTATTTCCTCTAACAAGAACAGGTCTTAACAAACCAGTTTGTGTTGTTCTTCGTGATGTCAGGTATCATGAATTCAATGATTCCCTTCTAGGCATGTTAGAATCAAACATCGCAGAAGGACCAATATACTTTGAATGTTATCCAAATATTAGGGCAAATCTTCAAGATGAATTATTATACAAACTTTTAACTCTTGATATTCAAACCAAAGGTTATAATATGGATTCAAGAAGTTCAAACCTTGAAATGATTTATAGAATTTACTACAAAGCAACAACTTCAACTGTTTTACCTAATTCACTTCAAACAAGTGAAAAAGGAGAAACAATCATGTTACAAGCTAACTACACTAGAAAATCTTTTGTCTCTCATCCCAAGAAACTTCTATGGCATGAGATTCAAGCCGGGGGAGATTGGGAATTCTCAAATTTAAACGAAACTGATCATGAAATTAATCCTGAGATTCAAAAAACTGTTGCCACAAAAGTTATTCAAGATTCAAGTGGAAATGTTAAAATCAATTTTCAACCACTCTTAACAAGAAGCCAAAGTGTTGGTCAATCTTCAAGACAATCAATTGATTTAGGAAGAAAAAGTATTTCAAGTCTTTACACATACAATGAACCAAAGCAAAATCTCAAACTTAAAGGAGTTGATTTTGGTCTAGAAATACCTCAAGGCTATTATCAAGAAATCCCTGAATCAAACTCTCCAACTGAATCTCAAATATTAACAGAAGATCAAAGAGAAACTCTTCAAGAAGAAAGCCAAAGAAAAAATATCATGGTACTAAACAAATTTGAACCAAACATGGAAATGATAAGAAGAGACTATTATCATGAACTTAATGAAAAGAATAGAAAATTATTCTTTAAAAAATTTATTCAAGAAGAAAGAGAATAGATTAAAACAGAATGGTTTAAAGAAATGGAAAGACTACAAGAAAATATTCCTTTTTTCAAATTTGTTAAAGAAAGACAATCAATCAATGTTGTTCAAGATCATAGGAAGAATTGGAAGACTTCTGATAATCTTTATTCCAAGACAATTCATCCTCCAGAAAATTCAATCAAATTTAACTATAAAGGAATTGAAATTAATGCCTCACCTTTCAAAGAATCAAAAGGAAAATCTGAAGTTGATCAATTAACTAGTCAAAACAACTATACAAACCAAATGCTAAGATCAATGGCTGCTCAATCAACAAGGATTGAAGAACAACTTGAAAATCTTACAGAAATTAAGACAAATAGTACTTACAAAAAAGGTGAATCAAGTAAATCTAAGGAAAAAATAAAGGAACCAATAAACTTTAATTTCTTAGATCCAAACCTAAAGAATTTCAATTTTGATAAACAAAATGAATTACTTCCCAAAAAAATCGATGAACTTGTCAATCAAACCACAAACCTTAAAATTAACATGTTATCAAAAGAAGAAGCAATAAATGCCCTCGAATCAAGCTTTACAAATAGTGAAGAACTTGAAATTAATAAAATACAGGATTGGAAGGGTTAGTCAAATAACCTATTACAAAAAACCTACACCTCCAAGTCTTCTATTAGAAGAATCAAATGACCTTCTTCCTCAAAGAAATTTTCAAGGAAACGAAATTCATGAATGGACAATCGATGGTCTTACAGAACATCAATTGCATTCTCTACTACATCAAATGGCCATGGCAGCAACTGCCTATAGACTTCACTCAGATAAGGTAAGCGAGGAACAAATTGTTTCTCTACTTACTCATGGTTTTACAGGAACTCTTAGGGAATGGTGGGATCATTATCTTGCTCCCTCTGAGAAAAGACAAATTTTTGAAACAAAGAAAATTAAGCAAGAAGATGGAGTTCAAAGTCAAGAAAGTGATGCAGTAGCAGCACTTCTTTGGTCAATTTTTAGGCAATTCATTGGAGAACAAAGTAGTCAACACGAAAAGAATAATGTTATTCTACTCAATATCAATTGTCCAAAATTATCAGATTTTCAATGGAATAAAGATGTTTTTATTGCAAAGGTTATGAGCAGACCAAATGGAAGATCTGGATTTTGGAAAGAAAAATTCATTAGTGGATTACCAAAACTATTTGCTTAACGTCTAAGAGATCATGTCAAAGAAACTTTAGGAACAAATTATGAATCAATTACTTATGGTCAAATTGTTTGCACGATTAATCATGAAGGATTAAAATTATGTAATGAACTTAAAATCCAAGCACAGATGAAAACTGAATTCAAAAGAAACAAGGAGAACTTGGTGATTTTTGTGCTCAATATGGTTATGAAAAAATTGAAGCACCAAAAAGAAAAAACGAAAACCTGAAGGAACTTCAAAATCTCAAAATAAAGACAAACCTCAAAAATACAAAAATAAAAAAACTAGTTTCAAAGGTGGAAAGAAAGGCCATTATGCAAAAGATTGCAGAGTCAGGAAATAAATTAAAGAACTCAATATAGGAAAAGAGTTAAAAGAAAAAAATGCTCAATTTAATTATCAACAGTGAATCAGAAGAATCATCTGAATCATCTTCTGATAGGGAATTTGCCAATGAAATTATTTCAAGCTCTTCAAGTAAAACTGTTTCTTCTGAAGAATCTTGCCAAGAAGAAATAGGATTTTGTTACTACAATAAATGCTCAAATTCAGTCAATGTTATTTCAAGAGAAAATGAAATTATATTTGAAATGATTGAACACATCCAAGACCCAGAAATCAAACATAAATATTTGCAAATATTAAAGAAAAATATTGAAAGAGAAAAAACTCCAAAAATTAATCAAGGTTACAATATAGGAGAAATTGTTAATAGATTTAAAGAAAAAGAAATATCAATAATAAAAGAATTAAATATTCACGACCTACAAAGAGAAGTTAATCAAACTAAAGAAGAAATTAAAAAACTAAAGGAACAAAATAAAGATTTAAAACAAGATATAATTCAAATAAATTCAAGAATTGACAAAATTGATTATAAAGGAAAATCGAAAATTAATTCAGATAATGAAGAAGAATTTCAAGTTAATCAAGGATTTCTCCATTATTTATCAAAGGTAAATATTCATAAATGGTATTCAAAAGTTAAAATCGTTATCAATAAATATTTTGTTCTCAAAGCCTGTGCTTTACTTGATACAGGTGTCGATTTAAATTGTATTCAAGAAGGCCTCATACCAACCTGTTATTATGAGAAAACTAAGGTACAACTTTTTAGTGCAACAAATTCCACACTCAAAATACAATATAAAATATCAAATGCTCATGTTCGTAAAGATAATGTTTGTCTTAAGACAACATTTGTACTTGTCAAAAATATGCAACAAGAAATCATACTTGGAACACCCTTCTTTACTATGATTTATCACTTCACAGTAAATGAAAATGATATCCATACAACAATTAGTGATCAAGAAATCATATTTGAATTTATTGACAAAATGCATGAAAAAGAAATCAATACTCTTAAAAATTTAGGGATAAGTAAAATAAATCTTATTCAAAATAAACAAGAACAGATCAAGTTTTTATCAAAAGAAATAAATCATAAGAGAATTGAAGATCAAATTCAAAACCCCGAAATACAAACTCAAATTAATCTGCTCAAAAAAAAATTTGAAAAAGAAATTTGCTCAAATCTTCCAAATGCATTTTGGGATAGAAAAAGACATTTTGTCAAACTACCATACATAAAAGATTTCAATGAAGAAAAAATACATACAAAAGTTAGACCAATTCAAATGAATAAAGAATTACTTGAATACTGCAAAAAAGAAATTCAAAAATTACTCAATAAAAAATTTATTCAAAAAAGTAAATCTCCTTGGAGTTGCGCTGCCTTCTATGTTCAAAATCAAGCTAAAATAGAAAGAGGTGCACCCAGGTTAGTCATTAATTACAAACCATTGAATAAAGCCATGCAATGGATTAGGTATCCAATACCTAATAAAAGAGATTTACTCAATAGATTAAATACAGCCTCAATATACTCAAAATTTGACATGAAGTCAGGATTCTGACAAATTCAAATTGCCGAAGAGGACAAATACAAAACAGCATTTACGGTACCATTCAGACGCTACGAATGGAATGTAATGCTTTTTGGTCTCAAAAATGCCCCTTCAGAATTTCAAAATATTATGAATAAAATTTTTAATAATTATACAAAATTTACTATAGTATATATTGATGATGTCCTTGTATACTCTGAATCAATAAGTCAACACTTCAAACACCTTAATATTTTCTATAATATTGTCAAAAGAAATGGTCTGGTTGTGTCTCAATCAAAGATCAAATTATTTCAAACCAATATTAGATTCCTTGGGCATCAAATTTATTAAAACAAAATCACTCTCATTCAAAGATCATTGGAATTTGTTGATAAATTTCCAAATGAAGTCACAAACAAAAATCAACTGCAAAGATTTTTAGGTTGCCTTAATTACGTAGCAGACTTTATTCCAAACATTAGAATCCTTATCAAGCCATTATTCAAAAGACTTAAGAAAAAACCTCTAGCCTGGAATGAGGAATGTACTCAAATTGTCATCAAAGTTAAAACCCTAGTTAAAACCCTTCCTTGCCTTAGTCTCCCAAACCCTAAGGCCCTCATGATTGTTGAAACAGATGCCTCTGATATTGGATTTGGAGGTATTCTCAAACAAAGAGTTGATACAAAAGAAACTCTGGTTAGGTTCCATTCAGAAGCTTGGTCTGGTCCTCAAATCAATTATTCAACCATCAAAAAGGAGATGTTATCAATTGTTTTATGCATTCAAAAATTTCAAGATGATTTAACCAACAATGAATTTTTACTTCGAATCGATTGTGCAAGTGCCAAAAATATTATTGAAAAGGATGTTAAAAATCTTATTTCAAAGCAAATTTTTGCCAGATTACAAGCCATCCTTTTGGTTTTTGATTTCAAAATTGAGTTTATTAAAGGATCTTCAAATTCCCTTCTTGATTTTCTTACAAGAGATTTTCTAACAGGTCAAAATGCCGAGAATTACAGCCAAAGACCCTTACTCAAAACCTCTAGAATCAAAAGCCCAAACCTCAAAAGCCCAAGATAAAATTCCTGTTCACAATAGGTTCAATCCACTCATCAGGCCTCAAACAGTTCAAGCTCCTTCATTTAAAGAAGTTATGGAGAGTCAGGCCTAGTCCTCTGCGGCTCAAATTACTCAAAGGCCTCAAGTTACTAAAGGTTACTATTCAAAAGGCTTCGAGGATCTATTTCCTATTGAGCCCGAATGGGAAGATTCCACTTCTTTCGAAATCATCAAGAACTGTTTCTTCTCTAGGTGCCACTTTGACACTTCTGACCCATTGAAGAACAGAAAATTTTATGAACTTATCCTTGTTGAGTCAAACACGGTCGCAATCGATCATAATTACGACCTTCAAGACTCTTCAAAGATAAATTTTTCAAAATTCAAAATCTTCAAAATTATCTCACCCTCTGAGTGTGGATCTCATCCAAGAATTTCAAAAAGATTCAAAGGAAATTTATTCCTCAAACTTACGATTATAAAGATTACATTGACGCCTGGTCAAATGTTCTCTTTTTACGAAACTATTCTCATTCTTGGTTTATTCATTTCGATCCAAAGATCTACAAAACCTTTTTAAAATGGTTTTTAAAATGGTTTCAAACTGTTGGTCCTAAACCAGTTATTTTCCCAGAAACAATTCAATGTGATCTTGAATTGTTTCAAAAGAATTTCATTTTTCCTCAAAATCAATCTCATTCGTCTTTCAAGCTTCTACAATTTTGTTCAAATTTCGGAATAACATGGATTTTTTGTTGGGACTATCACATGGTTTCTCCTGACGATAGCACCCTGTGTTACTCAAAGACAATGAGAAGAATTTTCAAAATCTGCTGGTGGGAAAATTTCTCTCTTCTAGAAGGACAAGTTCAAGCATGGCTTAAGCAACATATTCTTCCTCCTTCAAGCTCTCATGGAAATTTATTAAAATCAAAAGAAAGATTGAAGATTGTCGATGAAGACGACACAATTTCAATCTCCTTAAGAAAGTTCAAATCTTCAAAATCAGGAAAGATGAAAGACCAATTGATCAAGCTTATCAAACTGTTGGAAGAATCAGATGATTCAGATTCGGCCGATAGTTCAAACTCAATCAAGACCGTTGATCTCGATCTCGGTTTAGACTTTTATCAAATTATTCAAGATGACCCCATGCCTTCTGCAAAAGGCAAGGCGAAGAAAAAGAGATGATGTTTATTCAAACTGACAGGCCACCCTGTCCCTTCTTTACTCAAGACTTACTCAAGAATTTTGCAGTTGGCAACCACTTGGCCCGGCTTGTATCTTGTGAGTGTCTAGTGAGGTGAGTGTTTTACACTTGTCCAAATTTTGGCCTAGGTTGTATTATTTTATTTAAAGGTGGTGGGTCACCCACACAAATGCAGTCGTCCATGTGCTGTCACCATTAGATAAAGTATTTTCTTATTTTGTGTCGGCTCGAGTGTCCTGTAAGGATCCCGTGAAGTTTAGTAGTCGATGGGGCCCATTGAGCACCCGCACTAATTTCCCCGGATTCCAACCATTTTCAAGTTCGAGCCTTTAGTCTATAAATAAAAGTTTTGTTTTCATTTGTTTCTCGCACCAAGTTGAGGGTTAAATTTCCACTAGGGAAAGCCTGAGTCTTCGAGCTCCACTCAACTTCTCTCTACTCCCACCTCTCTCTCTCTCTCTCTCTCTCTCTGTAAGAACTTCTCAGCTTTCAATAAAAGTTTTAAGCTTTGTACATAGTTTTATTCAAATTTATTTCATAAGTATGCTCTGCACTTGTGACTTAGATCGACCTGGTGCATCAGAAAAAGTGTTTGCTTGATATACTCAATTACTTTCTCAAGATTGCTCAAGGGTTGTCAGTCACGCCTGGCTCGGCCAGTTAGTCTGACATAATAGCAAGTCTCCTCGTGCGAGACTCTTAGTCATCCCTTAAATCTGAGAAAAAACTTTCAATTTGCCTAATCAATTTATGATGCTTATGTCCTTTTACTTGTCAATTGTTTAAACTTTCCTTGTTCTAAGAGTGATCTGGGCATACATGGTATCAAAGCCAGTTTTATTCATTGCTCTTTCAAATCAAGTTGAAGATAATTTATCTATTAGACACGACCCTTTAAAATCTTCACTAATTTGGAACAATTTTTCTCAATCTCCCTAAGAAAGTCAAGAAACTCATGAATTAATTCATTAATGGACTTTCCCTCTACCATAGTAGACTCATTAAAACTAGATACATTAGAACATTTTATATCAGCATTAGCTACGCCATGTTAAGCTTCTTAAGTTTCCAACAATTCTTTGGTAATTGGGATATATTGGTAAACCTTATGTAGATGATATAAAAGAACAATAAGGATCCTATTCTTACAATGAAACTTTATTTGTTGGGAATTGTACCAAGTAGATGATGAAATATTAGAATCATTAGTTCATTCTATTGCTAAAATGAAACCTAAAGCAGACAACCAATATTTGACTTGATTTTTCCATCTTTTTTTTTTCCAAGTTTTACATAACAGGTCATTATATCCTAAGGAATACTAAGACAAAGTTTTGGAGAATCTATGAGCCAAATAAAATATATCTCCATAATAACTAAATTGAATCTACGTTCATAAAACAAATCAAATTAAACTAAAGAAGTAAGATGTAACAATCAGTAAATTATATATATATATATATATATATGTGTGTGTGTGTGTGTGCGCGCGCACGCGCGTGCGTGCACGTTTGTGTGTGTATGAATGTGTATATATACATAAATATACATGCATGTATGTACGTATGTATAACATCAAATGAAACATGTAAATAAAATAGTAATGCAACAAACACGTAAAGGTAAAGTAGAACAAATATTTATAACAGTGCAACTCAAATAAATTAATAGCAGTGCAACTTCTTGGTTTGAAATAATTTATTTTTAAATAGTATTAGATATCAATTGAAATAAAATAATAATTTTAATTCAAACAATATTGTTAATGCGAAGAGCATGCAATTGATTGGGAATTTTGTTTTGAAAATCGTATCCCACAAACCAAACTTGGTTCAAGTGAAACATTGAAATTCCCACAATAGAACAAAAACAGAAAAATGTTGAACACTCCAATTCCTATAATAGGGAAAAAAAAACAATAAATCAATTCTAGAAGATGAAAAAAAATAAAAAATTTCATGATGCACGAAAACTACAAATTATGTAACGCCCTGAACCCAAAAATCCGATTCGGTGCGTTATACCTAAATAAACCGTGCTTCGTGGCGCCCCGAACTCGCTTGGTGGGACCTGGGTGTGCTTTCATCCATTCATTTACCTGATACCTGACATTCTATTATCATTTACGTAGTGGAAAACATAAATATAATGCTAGACCAATAAAATACCAGAGTTTCTAACTATAACATCCCAAATAATCCATCCCTCAACCTGCATCTATACATATATATATATATACATATCTCTAACATCCAGTATTCACAACCATCCATAACTTAGAAAACTTAAAACATAAAAACTTAATACAACTCAAAAATATGATCAAGCTTATACCCTCTCTTTCTAACTCAAAAATACTATAACAGCCCTGAGCTAAGCTCGATCACGTGGAGCTCCTGAAAAAGATGAATTTATATTCGGGTGAGACACATCTCAGTAAGGGAAAAAAAATATCTTAAATCAGCGTGTGTCTAACATGAGGTTTGTAAATAACATAAAATCCTTTCCTGAGCCTGATCAAACACATGTAAGTCATTTTACCAACGAGATGTCCTAAGGATTGGGGTGATTACTCGCCTATACAAGTAGCACTCCTCTGCTCTGATACTTTAGGCAACCAATGGTCATAGCTAAAGCATATCAAGGCACTTGCCTTACTTAGTAAACCCCCAGGTGAAGAAGTAATCTCATACTCACACAGTTCATACAAATGTTTACCAGCGAAGGCTTCCGAGAATAAGGAAATTTACCCGCCCATACAAGTAATTTCCCTCTGCCCTAATAAGTTATCCAGCCTACTACTACATCTAAAACCTACTAAGGCACTTGCCTTTCTCACCAAGCCCTCGGACGAAGAGTTTGCCTCACCCATAATACGTACCATATTATACTAGCATACATATTGATACTACTGTAATACAATATTTTGTCTGTCATTATTTTGTATCTCTCATCTGTTCATTTTCTTAACTTTTACCTTTCATAGCATTTTACTTTACATGACTTTTTCCCATTTTACATTGTTCACATTTTACATTTCATTTCCATTTCATTTTATTCTTTCATTTCATTTCATGCATTCGTACTACAGTTCCTTTTAGATGTACATCAGTTAGTCGTACTACAGCTCCTTTTAGCTATACATCAGTTAGTCGTACTACAACTCCTCTTAGTTATACATCAGTTAGTCTACAGCTCTTTTCAGTTGTTCATCATTTACATGGTTACATTAATAATCGCATGCAGCATTTTCATTCACATTGCATTCCTTTTATAACATGTATCTTATATATATAACATAATTTACATAGAATTTCCATTCTACTCATGTCACACAATTTAGTAGTAAAATTCTTACATTTCTTGTAAAATAAGCCAACCTACATTTAACATTCATATACTGAAAATATACCTTTAATTTATTACATAATTATCCTAAAAAATCTTTTACTTTCATCAGTCCATTTTCACATATACATAACTAATAAAACAACCCTAGACTCATAAATCATAATTTAAACGGTTGACATTTTAAACCCATACAAAAACATATATATAATATAATCCATTTATCCGTTCAATTCATAAAACCTGGTCTAATATATATTACCTCTTACCTAGTTTCTTGAACTATGCCAATAAGGACCCCAAAATGATGCCTGCGGCGCTCACCCGAATCCTGAATCACAAATCATAGTCCCATTAAATTAACCCTAAATAAAATATTATTTTAACATTTCTTAGGCCCATAAATTCCCAATAAACATTTAAACTTCCAAATATAACCAATTTACTTAATTCCCCAAATCTCACTCTCGATTTAGAGTGGTGCCTAGGATACCCAAATTAAAAATTTACTTTGGCCAAAATAACGACGATCGAGACTAGGGCCCCGTGGTGGTGCTCAATCAGTGATTTAGCTGAAGATCTAAGGAGAAATTAAGGAAAAAGTGAGGGTTTACCTTGCCTTATGATTGATGCCTATGTTGCTCCCACAACAAATCCACTCCAGTAGAAATGTCAGTGAAAGAGTTAGGAATCTAACGGTATCTTCCAATTTTCGATCAATCGAATATTTGCTGATAAATTTTAAAGAGAGAAAGGTGGCCGTGGAGGAGTGAGAGTTGGAGAAAGAGAAATGAGAGGCAGTATTGGCATGAAGCTTATGTAAACAATTGGAAATGGGGCAGTACTGGCGTGAAGCTTATGTAAACAATTGGAAATTGATTTCCAATTCAATTCTTTCATTTGGATTGCTTCCAAAGGAAGCATCCAACCCACTAACCTATATAACAATATTATATCTACTTTAACCTATATATATAATATCATAAACTTACATATATATAACGCATTTAATGCATTCCACTTATATTTAATTATATTATATTATTACTTTATTATCTTATTTTAACCATTATAACATTATATTAATATTATATATACATACATACATATATATATATATACATATATATATAAATACCCACATTACTTTATCCTATATATATGTGTATACTTATATATTCATCCTATTATTTATTTCATTAATTCAATTTAATAATAATAATTAATTAGTTATTATTATTATTATTATTTTCCGAGTCTTTACAAAAATTTCATCCTCGAAATTTTTATTAACCATTCATTTCCTCATTCCAGGAATTCATAACTCAATACATCTCACACATCCCAATATCTATCAAATGAATTCCTACATTTTCCACAATTAAATAACATCATCATAAAAATTAAGATCATCATATAAACTGCTCAATCATCCCTAATTAAATTGAATCATCATTATATAAATATATAATCTCGTACCTGCATCTCTAGCAGTATTTACATCAGCC
Organism: Malania oleifera; assembly: GCF_029873635.1. Classification (NCBI taxonomy): domain Eukaryota; kingdom Viridiplantae; phylum Streptophyta; class Magnoliopsida; order Santalales; family Ximeniaceae; genus Malania; species Malania oleifera. The sequence continues at coordinate 91,734,292 of NC_080426.1, read as the reverse complement.
TGAAGCAACGAGTACACTCGTGCTGGTCCACCTCTACCTAGAGGTACTTGCTGGTTTTCCTTGATACCATAACCTCTTAAATCAACTAACCAACCTCATACCACACATTTCCATATACTTCAATTTAAATATCAAACACCCAACTTAACCACAAACCATTAAATCACATCACCTAAATTATTCTCCTTCAAAGATTTTTTTTTTCTATACAAATCAACCAACCTAACCTTCGAGTTCAAATCCCAAGTTCTAATTTCTCTACTCGGAAACATCACCATCGATGGATTTACCATGATTTTTTGAAGTTAGCTACTTCTTCAGAAAAACACAGAAGACCATCAAAAGATTTTTGCCCCCAAGCTTACGAAACACAACTCAGAATTCCTAATGGTATCTTAATCTACCCATCCTTATCCTTATCGCAACTCAATCCTAACTATGATATTAATCCATTCTAGAGTCTGCGGAACCCAAAATCTAATGCTCTGATACCAAAATGTAACGCCCCGAACCCAAAAACTCGGTCCGGTGCGTTATACCTAAATAAACCGTGCTTTATGGCGCCCTAAACCCGCCCGGTGGGAATTGAGTGCCACGTCATCAATTCATTTACCTGATACCTGACATTCTATTATCATTTACATGGTGGAAAACACAAATATAATCCTCCAACAATAAAATACCAGAATTTCTAACTATAACATCCCAAAATCCATCCATCAACCTACATCTACATATATATATATATATACATATCTCCAATATCTAATATTTACAACCATTCATAACTTAGAAACTTAAAACATAAAACATAAAAACTTAATATAGCTCAAAAATATCATCAAGCTCATACCCTCTCTTTCTAACTCAAAAATACTATAACAGTCCCAAGCTCTCTAAGCTCGATCATATGGAGGTCCTGAAAAAGATGAATTTATATTCGAGTGAGACACATCTCAGTAAGAGAAGAAACAATATCTTAAATCAGCGTGTGTCTAACATGAGGTTTGTAAATAACATATAAAATCATCATTTGCATTTAATCATAATTTCTAAAATCCTTTCCTGAGCCTGATCAAATACATGCAAGGTATTTTACCAACGAGATTTCCTAAGGATTGAGGTGATTACTAGCCCATACAAGTAGCACCCCTATGCTCTGATACTTTAGGCAACCAATGGTCATAGCTGAAGCATATTAGGGCACTTACCTTACTCAGTAAGCCCCCAGGTGAAGAAGTAATCTCTTACTCACAGAGTTCATACAAAGGTTTACCAGCGAAGGCTCCCGAGAATAAGGAAATTTACCCGCTCATACAAGTAATTTCCCTCTGCCCTAATACGTTATGCAGCCTACTGCTACATATGATACCAGTTAGGGCACTCGCCTTTCTCACCAAACCCTCGGGTGAAGAGTTTGCCCCACCCATGACACCTATCATGTTATACTAGCACACATATTGATACTACTGTAATACATAATTCTATTTGTTATTGTTCTGTATCTCTCACCTGTTCATATTCTTAACTTTGACATTTCATAACATTTCACTTTACGTGACTCTTTCCCATTCTATATTGTTCACATTTCACATTTCATTTTCATTTCATTTCATTTCATATATTCGTACTACAACTCCTTTTAGTTGTACATTAGTTAGTCGTACTACAACTCTTTTTAGTTGTACATTAGTTAGTCGTACTACAGCTCCTTTTAACTGTACATCAATTAGTCTATAGCTTCTTTCAGTTGTTCATCTTACACGGTTACATTAACAATCACATGCAGCATAGTTCATATAACATTTTCATTCTCATTGCATTCCTTGTATATCCTGTATCTCATATATATATATATATAACATAATTTACATAGAATTTCCATTCTACTCATACCAGACAATTTAGTAGTAAAATTCATACATTTCCTATAAAATAAGTCAACCTACATTTAACATTCATATACTGAAAATATACCTTTAATTTATTACCTAATTATCCTAAAAAATCTTTTACTTTCATCAGTCCATTTTCACATATACATAACTAATAAAACAATTCTAGGTTCAGAAATCATAATTTAAACGGTTGACATTTTCAACCCATACGAAAACATATATATATATATATATATATATAAAACATAATTCATTTATCCGTTCAATTCATAAAATCGGGTCTAATATATATTCTCCCTTACTTGCTATCTTGAACTACGCCAACAAGGACCCCAAAACGATGCCTGCGACGCTCACTCGAACCCTGAATTACAAATCTTAGTTCTATTAAATCAACCCTAAATAAAATATTATTTTAACATTTCTTAGACTCATAAATTCCCAATAAACATTTAAACTTCCAAATATAACCAATTTACCTAATTTCCCAAAACTCACTCTCACTTTGGAGTGGTACTTAGAATACCCAAATTGAAAATTTACTCCGACCAAAATGACGACGATCGAGACTAGGACCCCATGGTGGTGCCCGGTCGTCGATTTAGCTGAAGATCTAAGGAGAAAGTAAGGAAAAAGTGAGAGTTTACCTTTTCCTATGAGTGGTGCCTACGTTGCTCCCACGATAAATCCACTCTGGTAGAAATGTCGGCGACAAAACTAGGAATCCAACGGTACCTTCTGTTTTCCGATCGGCGGAATATTCACCGATAAATTTTAGAGAGAGAAAGGTGGCCATGGAGGAGTGAGAGTTGGAGAGAGAAATGAGAGGCAGTACTGGCATGAAGCTTCTGTAAACAATTGGAAATTGATTTCCAATTCAATTCTTTCATTTGGATTGCTTCCAAAGGAAGCATCCAACCCACTAACCTATATAACAATATTATATCTACTTTAACCTATATATATAATACCATAAACTTACATATATATATATATATATTATATTATATTAACCTTAATTTCAAATGCCATGAAACGCATTTAATGCATTCCACTTATATTTAATTATATTATATTATTACTTTATTATCTTACTTTAACCATTATAACATTATATTAATATTATACATACATACATATATATATATATATAAATACCCACATTACTTTATCCCTATATATATACTTATATATTCATCCTATTATTTATTTCATTAATTCAATTTAATAATAATAATTTATTAGTTAATAATATTATTATTATTTTTTCCGAGTCTTCACAAATTAGTCCAAACATGTCTTTGGATTATTGGAAAATAATGTGGGTTAAGATGCACAAAAAAAAAAAAAAAAAAAACATGAAGAGAGGATTTATTTGGTTTATAAGTTAGGATTAAATCATTGTCCTAAGGGTAAATTTGCATCTCTTTGTGTAGGCGATACTAACAAGATCCTCTCCAAGATAAAACATAGGCTTATAACGATTTTCTTACTAATGGCACGATGAGAGTGAGATGTTGTTGAACAAACACTATTAATTTGCCCAACTAATATATAGAAAATAGGAAATTATACTGGGAGAGAGATGGTAAGTTTTAATGTATGTTGTTGTGGTGATAGTTTTCCTATTTATAAAGAGATTGGTGCTTATTTGAGTAGGTGTGAGAGAAAAGAGATGTATCCTTCTCAACATGTTTCTCCATTTAAAATTCTAAAAAATAAAGTAAAAAAAAAAAACGTTGAGAACAGTTTTGAAGCTTTTCCAATGAATGATCGAAGGCGTACTTTAAACTAGTGTCAATGTCAACAATCTCTTCCCTTGGTACTGCAAATGCCTTAACTATTGTCAATTATAGCTCCCAAATAAAGTCCAACAACTTTCCTCTGTGGATGACTCTGATTTGTTAGCTATGGCCCCAAGGTGCCATGAAAACATTGTTTTGTCACTCACACCAATTTCGTATCATATTTTATCATTCAAAGATTATGGTGGAGAGATTAATACCACATTTTATTTATTGGAAAAAGACATGATTAAGATCCAATTACAAAGTCCTGGTGCATTATGCATTACAAGGACATGGACAAAAATGAACTAAATGAACAATTCTGCAAAATATTATTAAAAGAAAGATTGGTATATCGTGTTTCAAGAGAAGTCCATAAAACAAAGTCAATAGAGTTCCACCATAGTCTATTATTCAATTTGAATACTTGAATTCATAACTTAGAGGTGGAGTAAAAAAAAACTATGAAAAAACAATTTAGACGCCAAACTAAGATGATGGTGATGGTTTGTTAACGAAACTAAGTATGTATTGTGGAAATCCCGAGTATCCTTGGGTATATTGAGTAAATTAGAAAAGTAGGTAAATATAGAAGATTGTATATTATTGAGAGTGATTCTGTAGGGAGACTGTTTCCATATTTAGAACCTTTGATTGTAATATATATTGTAAATTGGGATGTACAAAGACTGAATTCAAGAAATACAGAAATTTCATTCTATTTTCATGATGTTTGATTACGGCCCAAAAAATAATGTGGTAATTGTAGCACAACTTTGGGGTGTCGATTCCACAGGGAGATGGAAAAGGGAACACAAATGGGGCAAATAACAATAAAAAGAATAGTAAATGATTTTTAAGGAAAAACAAATGACTTCTTTTTAGAAAAATTTAAAACTTAGATTATTTTTGTGGATAGAAAATCAAGTTTGCAAGAACCAAGACATCGAGAATCCCTCTCACAAATCAGATAATCAATCTATTTTTCATCCATTAGTTTTCTCAACTGGAGATTTCACATCCCAAATCCTCAATCGGAAGATATAGAATAACAAATCTTTGATAAATTCAAAAGTAAATTTTATAAATATTATTTATCTCGTTAAAAACTCAAAAACTATTTACTTTGTTAACAAAATCTAACGACAACAATATATCCGGAGACAATATCGTAGCAGAAGAGTAATGTAACAAAATTAATAGTTTGTCTTGAACATATTTATGGATCCTTACAATTTTATGGAAGAAGCATGACTGAATCCATGAAAAATTCAGATATATGAATATTCAAGCATGAAATCAAAAAAATAACAATTGATGAACGATAAATAGAAAATATAAAAACATTGAAGAACAATAATATGGATTAAAAACAAATTGAAATACCTTTATTTGATCAAGTTCATCCCTATCCAAGGCTAGGGAATTAGTTCCTTATCATAAGATGAAAGAAAAATAAACCCTCAAGACAACCTTTACAAAACCCAGCCCCTAGTCGTACCCTTTCTTCACACAAAGTTTTGCTTATATATCTCCCTCTCAAAACCCTAAAAAATGGAATAACATGAAAAATAAAATAAAAAACACTGAAAAATATCCTCTAGCTTTCGGGCTTGGATTGCGGCTCACTTTTGGCCCAGTAAACGTTCATACTAGTGAAATACTATCTCACCATGAATTGTATCTCTTTTTGTAAGCTTTCCAACGCCATTTCTCTAATCTAGGTGGTTGATCTTCTTCATTTATGCTGAGGGTTGACTTCCAAATCTTTTTAACATCATTCCTATGATAAAAATCATTAAAAATTAATTAGAATTAAAAACTTTATAAAATGAAGATCAAGTCAGAAACTTACCACTAACATATTCAAATTGTCCTTATAAATTAGCAAATAAACAAGAAAAAGTAATGTTCAGAGTGCACTTTTATGCACTCATCACACTCCCCAACCAGCTTATTGCTAGAACCTAGCAATTGAAGCAAAATTAAGCAAGAATATTCAAACACTCAAAATAAGGCTTTCTCAAAAGATCAATAGTGCTATCGAAGTTTGTTTATCAAAACACTCAGAATTTGCGCGTGCGCGCATGTGTGTGTGTGTGTGTGTGTGTGTGCGCGTGCGTGTTAAGCCAATAACCATATTACTATCAAACCCAAATACATACAATGTCGAGAACAACCAGAACAAAAGTTTTGACTTCAAATCTCACAAGGGTATATAATACTCATTGAAGAATCACTCCAAGATTTTAGAAAGGTTGTCCACTCAAATGTATGGAAAGAGTAAATGCATGTGAATAAAGGCATAAGACAAAATTGATCTCACGAAAAAAATATCATCTATTGGGAACTCAACCAATCATTCCACCAAACCCACTTAGGATCAAAAGGTCAATTGAAAGGGTTGTAATGAGGTTAGGGTTAAGCTGAAAAGAACAAAGGATAAAGGAATTCAAAAATAGATTCAAGTAAATACTAGGGGTCTTCTAAAGATTGTATAATATACACCACTTCCCAACAATTTATTCTCTTCTTTCAACTAATTTCTTTTCAACTCAACACATTCTTCTTCCCATTTTTTCTTCTTCTTCTTTATTATTATTTTTTTCATTGATGAAGCTTGCAAGCAACAATACAAACCATCTCAATAAATTTCTTATTCCCTTTTCTCTTTGTTTTTTTTTTTCTTTTTCAAACCTGCAATTTATCCCCCCTAGCAGATACTCAAATATTAAGGGTAGGAAAATATTACTTTCAGGCTTAACTCCAATATGGAGTGGATACGAAAATATTTAGGTTAATAAAGAAAAAGGCTTACATTTTGGCTCAAAGTAGCTTCTAATGGATAAAATCACGGTAGGCTTGAAAGGCTCAAACTTTATCCTACATTGACCTTTATCACTTCCTAAGTATAATCAAGCAAGCATACTAGAAACCATGTAATGACATTCCCAAAAGATAACCACATAAGAAAAATAATGAGACCATGCAACAAAATAATGTCAAAGAAAAAATAATAATAACACCGAATATGATAAACTCTCTCTAAGGAATGAGAATGGCTTAATGTGACGACCCGAAGAATAACGATATTTAAATAACCCAAGGAATTTCCTAATGGCCTCGTCGACGAACATAGGGGATTCGTCAACGAGGGTACAAGAGGGTCTCGTCAACGAGGGCATGTTTCGTCGACAAGAAAATACCGAGAGAATTTTTTGGGCAATTCTGAATTTCGTCGACGAAGGGGATAGTTCGTCGACGAATTTCCTATTAGACTCGTCGACGAGATGACGTGGCTCGTTGATGAAGGTCCCGGTATAAATAGCCCTAACCTTGGTTTAATTGCAAAAATTCGATGAAAGTCTTCCCCCCCTCTCTCTCTCTCTCTCTCTCTCTCTCTCTCTCTCTCTCTCTTCTACGGTCTCTCCTCCATCCCTCTTCGATTTTGGCCCCGTCAGTCGCCGGATCGACGATCTGAGACCACCACGACGCTTTTGGTGAAGTTCTCTCCAAGTTTACCTGGGCGGATCGTCGATGGGATCGAGTTGAATTTCTTCCCAAAATCAGGGTAAGACATTTTATTAAGTTTTTAGCCTTCTGGCAGTTGTAGGAAATGATGGAGATAGAAATAATGATATGATGTTCTGGCGAATGTTGTTTTCAGGGTGTTGAGTAGGAAGCCCTGTGGGTATTGGACCAGTATACCATAGGGGCTTTCCAGTAGTCAAGTAAGGGAAATATGCTATACTTGGAAACGTTTTGTTTTACGATTTCAGCACGAACTATATATTTTTATCAAATTATTATTCGGATTATATATATTTACAATTTTTGGAACTTGATAATATTAATATTTATTTGTGTGACTTGAGTTGATAATAGAACAGTACTATATTTATAGAATTTGTGAATATCATGTTCATAGTTATTAACAGAAATAGCATGATATTTGCATGTTTATAGAATGACGAATTTTTCAGTGTACAGTATACTTAGAAATATGCATTTTCAGTAATTTCAGAATAACATGTTTATTAGTACCATAATGCCCCGATATACAAATATTCAGACAGTAGTTCAGTTATACAGAAATAAGATTTTCAGTCAGTTATTTAGAATTTCAGATAAATTCTACGGGGTTATGGTTATTTTAGAAACTATAGTAAAAACAGTATATTACAGATATCAGTTACCTATATAGTATCAGACCCTGATGGATCAAACAGCAGAGCACGGTACCGTAGCTACAAATATTCAGTTCAGAGTGCAACCACATTACTGAGACAGTAAGTGGTATGAGGTCGATCGTGCCTACATCGGGATAGGCTCTCCATCAGATCTGGATTGAGGGGGCCAATCAGACTATCGGAGTTCAGTTGACTCACCCTGGTCGGCCAGCCAGGATAGGTCCCACCTTCGGGCCGCACAACCCTGTCATGAGGGGTTAAATCATAACATACAACCATCCAGAGAAATTTCTCAGATATTATGAATACTATCATATTTTCAGAAATAGTAGTATTAATATGAAAAGTAATTTCATACAGATTGGCATATTCAGTTATGTAGTTAATGGTTTTATTATACGTTATGTAATATCAGCACTTTTGGATTCAATTATTCATATCATTCTTAAATCGGATTATTTTTACCAAACTATAGCTCAATAGACACACCCTAATAATAACATGTTTCGTCTTACTGAGCGTTGGCTCATCCCAGTGTTGAATTATTTTTCAAGTGAACTAGCTAGGCGAGCGGGGCAAGCTCGCAGGTAGAGGGGTTGTTATATTGCCCTTTTTGAGAGTGAGTATTTTTCGGTAGCATGTTTTTGTAAACCCTTGGTATCAATAAGGGTAGTTTCGGGAAAACAGTGATGATTGTATATTATGGGTTGGTTTGATACTCTAGTATTGTATTATGTGTGGTTTTATTTTATATGATTTGCCTTCCGCTATTTAGGTTAATGATTCAATTTAAAAACTAGGAAAAAAAATCTTATTTTATTATCAGGTCGTTTCACTTAACTGCTCACAGGTGTTTTAAGTCTCAACTTAAGTTTGATTTTTCTCTGATTGTATGCATTTGACATCCATCAAACCATAATAGCTTACATGCACTTAAAAGAATGAAGTGCGTAAATAAATAACTAAGATAGCACAATTTACTCAATTGAATACTCTATTATCATGCTCAAATACCCAAGCCAAATTCATGTAAACAGACATGCTTGAATCTACACCCCCTCCAACCTAAACCCAACATTGTCCTCAATGTTTATGAACAAAAAGAAATGTTACCATAAAATCAAAAGGGGAAAGATATCACCTGAATTATTGAGTATAGATCCAAAAATGTGGTACACTCCTACAAAGTTAACTAAACAAAACAAAAAACAAAAAACAAAAAATGATTAAAAGAAAAGAAGACAAAATAAAACAAATAAAGAAAAGCATACCTGCATGGTGTGGTCAAGGTTGATAGACCGGATCCTTAAGTGGAATTTCTTCCACTTCCCAAACTTGCCTATCAATTAATACTTTAAGGGGTTGACCATTTACTTTAAAGATCCGACCATCCTTAGGATCCTCTATTTCTACCGCCCCACTTACAAAAACATTCTTCACTACAAAAGGGCTAGTCCACCTAGACCGAAGTTTTCCTGGGTGCTTATGGAGTCTAGAATCATATAAGAACACTCGATCATTAGGCTTAAACGTTTTTCTCAAAATATTTTTATCATGAAATGCTTTCATTTTAGCCTTATAGATTCTAGAGTTCTCATAGGCATCATTTCTCAATTCCTCTAACTTGGTTTACTAAAATTTTCTAAGTTTACCTGCTTCTCCCATATCAAAATTGAAATGCTTGATAGCCCAATAAGCTCGATGCTTGAGCTCCACAGGTAAGTGGCAAGGCTTTCCAAAAGCAAGCCTATAAGGTGACATACCTAAGGGAGTTTTGAAAGTTGTACGGTAGGCCCAAAGCGCATCAACTAATCTCAAAGACCAATCTTTGCGATCCGGGTTGACCGTTTTTTTCTAAAATTTACTTAATTTCCCTGTTTGCAAGTTTTACCTATCCACTTGTCTGGGGGTGGTAGGCAATAGACATCTTATGTACCACCCCATATTTTTTCATCAAATCCTCAAAAGAACGATTGCAAAAATGTGTACCCCGATCACTAATGATAGCACGTGGTGTACCAAATCGAGATAACACATCCTCTTTGAGAAATTTAATTACCGTCCTATTATCATTGCTCCTGCAAGTTGCTACCTCTACCTATTTTGACATATAATCTACTGCGACAATAATATATTGATATCCAAAAGAAGGAAGAAATGGTCCTGTAAAATCAATACCCTAACAATCAAAAATCTCAATCACTAAAAGTGGGTTTAAGGGCATCATATTACGATGAGACATAACTCCTAACTTTTGACACTTTTCACATGAATAACAATAAGTATTTGCATCCTTAAACAAGGTGGGCCAATAAAATCCACACTTCCGAATTTTTGCAGTGGTTTTATTCATTGAAAAGTGGCCCCCACAAGCTTGGGAATGACAAAATTCTAAGATGCTAGAAATCTCCTTATCAAGGTTGCAACGCCTTAAAATTTGGTCAAGGAAGTATTTGAAAAGAAAAGGGTCATCCCAATAGAAATTACATACCTCAGTCATGAACTTCCTCTTATCCTGAGCACTCCAATCCACCGGTATCTCACTTGCAGCCAAATAATTCACAATATGAGCAAACCATGGTAGAGAAGTAATAGAAAATAAATGTTCATCGGGAAAATCATCCCTGATTGGCAGGTGGTTAGAATTGTCCTCAAATGTGAGCCTTGAGAGATGGTCAGCCACTACGTTCTCCACTCCCTTTTCGTCTTTGATGGTGATGTCAAATTCCTGCAAAAGTAAAATCCACCGTATTAGTCACGCCTTAGCATCCTTCTTTGTAAGAAGATACTTAAGGGCTACATGATCTGTGAAAATAACAATAGGAGAACCAATCAAATAAGCACGAAACTTATCCAAAGTAAACACTATAGCTAGTAACTCTTTTTCAGTAGTGGAGTAATTCATCTGAGCACTATTTAGAGTTCGACTAGCATAGTAAATAACAAAAGGCCTCCCCTCCCTTCGCTGTCCAAGAATAGCACCTACAGGAAAATCCCTAGCATCACACATGATCTCAAATGGTAAAGTCCAATCAGGTGGCTGAATTATGCGTGCTGAGGTAAGCTTGCCAATTAGCGTTTTGAAGGCCTCGTGACAAGCTTGTGTCCACTCAAATGGGACATCTTTAGTTAGAAGGTCACATAGTGGTCTAGATATGGTGGGAAAATTCAGTACGAACCTCTTATAAAAGCCCGCATAACCAAGAAAGGATCTCACATCCTTACTGTCCTAGGTGTAGGCAACTTAGAAATTAATTCAATCTTAGATTGATCAACCTCTATCCTTAGAAATTAATTCAATCTTAGACTGATCAACCTCTATCCCCCTAAAAGAAATAATATGCCCTAAGACAATACCTGAAGATACCATAAAGTGGCATTTTTCCAAATTCAAAACCAATTCCTTCTCTTCCCAACGAGTCAACACTCTCTCTAAATTCAATAAGCATAAGCATGCATCAAAAGAAGATCCAAAAATAGTCAAATCATCCATAAAAACTTCCACGCAATTTTCAACCATGTCACTAAAAATGCTCATCATGCAATGTTGAAAAGCAGCAGATGCATTACACAATCCAAATGACATTCTACGAAATGCATAAGTGACTAACTCTAAAAATGAGCAGCTTGAAAACTATCCCAAGTATAGGAATTCAGTTGTATAATAATTAGCCCAAAGGCCAGATCGTCTCCTTGGGGAATGCAGTTTAGTTCCAAAATTTGTGTAATTCCAAAAGAAATTAAGAAAAGACAAATTACTAAACACAGTTCAGATTCAGTTCTTGGGATTTTTGGGATTTTTGTAATGAAACTTAAAATAATGTAAATCCTAACTGAAAATTTATCATGCATAAAAATAAGTAAATAAATGCCAAATTTAATGCTAGAATAATGAAAGAAACAAGTCCTGCAATCATTCTATTAAATAAAAATACTAACTTTAACCATAAACCCAAATTAAAATAAACTCTAACTAAATAAAAATACTAACTTTAATAGTAAAAATATCCAAAGAAAATATTTAAATGCTAACAAAGACTCCAAATAAGAAAAACAAACTGAATAATGACCCAAACAAATATTAAAGATTCAACGCAAGACTTAAAAAAAACAATCTAAACTGAATAATTTAACTAAAATAAAATTCCAACGACAACTTTTTATTAAACAAATAAACTAAAGAAAGGGAGTAGAAGAAAGAGAAAGATTCAATTTTAAAACTAATTAACAATATTTAAATAACAAGAAAATAAAACTAATTTTTTTATAATAAAAATAGATCCAACAATTGTTTAAGATTCAAAAAAAATAAGGAGAGAGAGAGAGTAAGTCATATGGAGGGTTGCTGCTGCTTCTGTTCTCTACGCACCCGACCTCCTTCCAAGTTCCCCTCCTAAAAGCTAAAAAAAAAAACCTAGCAAGAAACTACTTTTATTCTCACCCTCCTCCCCATTTTGACTTTTCAATATCAATTCAAATGAAAAAGGAACTCCCAATGCACACAGCCCCTAAGCAAACTTTTTCAGCTTGCTGCATGTGACCCTCACATGGTCACATCAAGCTCTTTTTCTTCTTCTTTTATTTTTTTTCTCATTTTTTTTTTTTGTTTCCCATCGAACATGCCCGAGTTTGACAATCTTAGAGCTTGTAGCTCTCAAAACTCAAAACACAAAAGTTGTAGAGAATTTCCTCAGCCTTCCATAAAATTTTGAATCATCTTGATCGGAGCTCGGGTGAGAAAGTTACGCCCATATTACGAAGTAATGTCTAAATAGTTCATAAAAACAGCATATGGTAACTTCACGTCTGATGTAGACCTTGATGTAGCCAGTATCTCTAAAAATGCAAAACATGAGAGTTGTAGAGGGTTCTTTTAAATTTTTATATCATTTTGAATCATCTTAATCAAAGGTCGTATGAGAGAGTTACGCACAAATTACAAAATAGTGTCGAAAACAGCCTCTCTTGCATGCACGACTCAGCTTCTGAAAATTATCCTTTAAATGTCCATGAAAATCTCGGATGCTCATGGTCTTGATTTGGACTCCGCCTCATGTACACGACACTTCTTCATGCTCACAACCCGTGTACATTCTAATTTCGGATTTAATTTCTAGAATTTTTCCTACAATAATAAAATACAAAAACCCGTAAATTATTGAATACAATTTCAAATATAATAAATTGGGTGCAATGTTAAAATATTGAACATAATTAGGCATTTAATTAAAATTATAATCCTTAATGCATAAAATTAGATGCCTAATTATGCAACTTTGACGCATAATCAATAAGTACCAAAAAGACAAGTGAAAGTCGTTTTATCTTGGTCTTCTAATGCAATTTCAATTTGATAAGAACCAAAATAACCATCCAAGAAGCACTAGAACAGATGACCATCCACACGCTCAAGAATTCGATCAATAAAAGGAAGAGGAAAATGGTCTTTCCGGATGGCAATATTCAATTTTCTATAATCAATGCACATCCGCCACCCAATCACAAGTTTTGTTGGAACTAACTCTCCTAGGTCATTCTTCACCACAGTAGCACCTGACTTTTTTGGAAAAACCTGTGTGGGACTCACCCATTTACTATTAGCAATAAGATATATGATTCTTGTATCTAATAGTTTCAACACTTCATTCTTCACCACTTCTTTCATAGTGGGATTAAGTCTACGCTAGGGGTCTCTACGAGGGTTGGTTCTTTCCTCCAAATTAATTTTATAAGAACAAACCAGGGGACTAACTCCTTTTATACCAGCAATGCTCCAACCTAAGGCTGACTTATACTCACTTAGGGTTCGAATTAATTTTTCACTTTGAGACTCAGATAATTCAGATGAGATAATAACAGGAAATGTAGCACCTGGACCAAGAAAAGCATGTTTTTAAACCATAGGCAGAGGCTTCTATTCAACCTTGGGTGCTTCCACACTTGAAGGAATTTGTTTTTCACCTTTCTCAAGCAACTCCTCAAACTTTGGTTGCCATGCCCGAGTGCCATAATCCTGAGTTCTATAAAAAATAGCACAAATATCAACTACATCAGATGGATTACTAATAGAATCAAACTCAGAATTAACAAGAAAATACTCAAGGGGATCAAAATCACAGGTTGTAGAAACTCTTCTATCCATAAGTGAGTCAATCATGTATGTCCGGTGACCCTCGTCATCATCTTCTGGCTGTTTTGCAATATGGAAGATACTCACCTCGAGAGTCATGTTTCCAAAAGACAGCTTCATGAGCCCAATCCTGTAATTAATAAGAGCATTAGTAGTGGCAAGGAAAGGCCTACCTAAAATCAAATGAATTTTAAAAGTAGTATCAACAACAGAGCTAGTGTCAAGAATTAGGAAATCAAAAGGATAATAAAATTTGTCAATTTGAATTAAAACATCCTCTACCACAACCCAGGGTACTTTGACTGAATGATCAGCCAATTGCAATACCACAGTGGTTGGTTTGATTTCTCCCAACCCCAACTACAAATAAATAGAATATGGCATTAGATTCACGCTAGCTCCTAACTCTAGCAAAGCTTGCCTAAACTCATGATTTCCAATGCTGCATGCAATGGTTGGGCAACCAGGATCTTTGTACTTGGGAGGAATTCATTGCTCAATTAGAGCACTAACTTGTTCTGTCAGGAACGTTGTCTTCTTCACATGGTGCTTCCTCTTAACTATACACAAATCCTTGAGAACTTTTGCTTAAGTAGGAACTTGTTTAATCACATGCAAAGGAGGAAGATTGATTTTTAATTGCCTTAGATTCTCTAGGATTTCATTGTTAGGATCCAAAGTTCATTTGCTTGATTTTAAAGCTTGAGGGAATAGTGCTTCAACAGTACTCTTTGTCACCTCTAGTTCCTTGGGCAACTCGGCATCACTACTATCTTGATTCTTTTCCACATCCTCTGATTTGTTCGCTATAGGGATGTGTAATGACTTACCGTTTCGTGTCACAATGACATTCACATCCTTCAAATTCTTTTGCGCCATGTGTTGACCATGGGGTGCAGACTGAGCTTGAGAAGGAAACTTCCCTCGCTCATTCACACTCAAGGAGCTTTTCAATTTGGACACTTGACTCTTTATCTCCTTGTTTTCTTCAAGTCTTACCCTGTGCCTTAATAAAAGCATACAAAGTGTCTTCTAAAGGACTCCTAGAAGATGAAGGTGCATGATATGGTGCAGGATAAGATCTAGGAAGTTGTGCAGGCAGCTGGTTTTCAGACTTCTAGCTAAAATTGGGGTGATTGCGCCACCCTGGATTATAGGTATCAAAGAAAGGTGTAAAAGGCTTCTTGTACACACCTAAGGCATTACATTGTTCCTCATACATCCCTCTAATCTCAGCAAATATGGGACACTACCCAATTTTTCATGCCAATTTTTTTCCTATAAATAATTGTAAAATTTTACTACTCGGATACCTTCTAATAAAAACCAAACCATCATCACGGAACAGATAGAGACCGTGGAATCTGGAACTCAATAAACTACCTATGCAGCGGAAGGTAGAGTACATATAACCTCATCGATATATACAATACTCAAGTGTCAGAATTTTTCCAAAATATGCATACATAACCATTCCCAAAATGCCCTCACCAAGACCTAGGGACTACTCAAAAATGACTTCCCAAAAACACTCACCTTACAGACATGGCAGTACTATAGTCCCCTCTATCTGCGAGCCTGATCTACTCACCTAACTGGATCACCTGAAAAATGTTAAATCACTAGGATGAGATAACGTTCAGTAAAATGAAATATGCTATTACTAGTGTGTGGCAAATGAGTTTACATAAGTATAAAATCTAATTTAGAAATACTGCAAATAACTGAGTCTGAGAAAACATGTATAATTAATACACAATATAGATCATACCTATGTTACTTAACATAAACTGTTTTTTCTGAATATTCTATTCATAATACTTCTAATATTCATAGGTATATCTACGGTTTCTGTAAATATGGATATATATATAATAACTAAGAAAGTTTTCCCTAGATGGATAGTTGAAAGTCATGATTTAACCCCTCATGGCAGGATTGTGCGGCCTGCTGGCGGGACCTATCACTACCTGGTCGATTAGGATAAGTCAACTGAACTCCAAAAGTTAGATTGACCTCCTTGACCCTAACTAACGGGGAGCCTGTTCACAACATATGTACGATCGACTGCTGAAAATCCACACACTATCTGAGTTATGTGGTTGCACTCTAAACTAAAAATAGTTACGGTACCGTGCTCTGCTGACTGAATCTGGTCCATCAGGGTCTGATACTATATATATATATATGTGTGTGTGTGTGTGTGTAACTGATATTTCTATATTACTGTTTTACCATGATTTTGAAATAACCATAACACTATAAAATTGATCTGAATAATCTAAATAACTAACTGAATATTTAATATTTGCATATTTGAATATCTGTCTGAATATCTAAGTATCTGGGTGTTATGGTTCTGAAATCATGGTATTCTGAAAATGCTGAAAATATATGTTTTTGTACGTATACTGTAAATCATGGTATTTTGGAAATACTATAAATCATGCTTCTGAATATTCTATAAAATTTCTATCTATATGTATACTGGAAATTCATCGTTCTTTAGAACATGTATATTCCATGCTTTTTTATGCTAACATACTATAAAACATGATATTTGTAAATTGCATAAATTCTTTATTAATCTGTTACGAGCTCATGCCACACAATTAAATAATTAGATTCACCTGCTCTAAAATCTATATTTTTTGTTACACTAATATTTTATGATCTGAATAATAATCTGGTAAAACATATAATTTTTATTAATAATTATACTAAAATTTCTTAACATAGCATATTTCCCTTACTTGACTATCTGAGCACTAAATGCTATTTAAAATCTCGCGCGTGCAGCGTTCATAATTTCATTATCCTGAGATAACACACGTATAATATCCCAATCAAACAACTGAATTCACCTTAGATAATTATCACATACATATTCCCCAAATCCACATATGCACAATTTATAGACTATAAACCATGTATCATGTTACCTGGGTTCCTGAAATATCACCCATTGGGGTCCCCAAAACACCCTATTCCTGAAAATATAATACCCTGATTTTACTTCACAAAACTCTAGTATATTCTCATAAAATACAGAATCTAGGCTTAAATGAACTTAGTAATACTAACAATGCCCAAATAATATACTTACCTTGGTTTTGGAATGGTTCCCAAACTTCTCAAATCAACATTTTGCTCTAACTATATTGTAGAGAATCTCCCCAGGATCACAGTGGTAGCTTCTGATCATCGAACCGGGGAGAGACAAAGCAGTAAACCTAGAGAGAAGTGAGAGAATGCGTTTTCTAGAGAGAGAGGGAGAAATTGTGCCTCGAATTTTTGTAGAAAAATAATTTTTAGCCATATATAGAAAGTTTGTCCATGTGGACTCTTCGATGAGACACGTTGCCTCATCAACGAGTCACTGAAGGGAGCTCATCGAGGAACACCTTCTCCTCGTCGACGAGTTTTAGGTTCTGGAACAGGTCTCTTGGTAAGTTCTCGTTGATGACACATGTGTTCCCGTTGATGATCTCAAAAGCCCTACTCGTCGACGAGCACTTCTACACTCGTCGACGAGACCCTGTTGAAATCCCTTTTAAAAAAAAATTCCTTTTTCCCTCCTTTATTTTATTATTTAATCACTATAATTCTTCGGGTCTTTACACTCTTGGGCGAGGTGATCTACCCCGCCACACACAAAACATGGTCTAATAGACTCTGCATGGTTAGCCACATGTGTTGGCTTTAAGTCATTAGTATTTAACACCTCTAGCTCCCTAGTAAGCATCTCAACCTTAGCCTTTAGGTTATATTCTTCCCTCAGATGGTAAATTCCACCACCATTTGGGTTTCCTGCAAGTCGTGACCTATTTGTGCTCTTAGTAGCACTAGGTCCTGTTCATGCGTGGACTTTTTCTACTATGTCATTCAAATATTCAATGGCCTGATTAGGATCTTTCTGTAAGAACTCACCATTACACATCATCTCCACAAATTGGCGCTCTCTAGGTGTAAGTCCCTTATAAAAATAGCTCACTAAGCGCCAATTCTCATACCCATGGTGGAGACACAAATTTAACAATTATTTAAATCTCTCCCAAACTTGGTATAAAGTTTCATTCTCTTTCTAAACCAAGGTTGAGATTTGTCTCTTCAAAGCATTTGTTTTGTGATGTGGAAAATACTTATGAAAAAATGCTTGAGTCATCTCAACCTATGACCCAATCGAATGTGGTCTCAATGAATACAACCAACTATTTGCTCTTTCTTTTAAAGAAAATGGAAAAAATTTAAGTCTGACTACGTTCATTGTACTACGTTGATTATGAAAAGTTGCAACTACCTTTTCAAATTCCCTAATGTGCACATATGGGTTTTCATTTTCAAGTCCATGAAAAGTGGGGAGAAGTGGAATCATCCGCGGATTAAAATCAAAATGCGGCACATTAGGTGGAAGCATGGTACATGAGGGTGTGGCAGTGTGTGTAGGATGGAGACACTCCTGAAGAGTTCTAATGGGTTGGTCCTTATGATAACTCATTGTGAATGAAGATTGTGATGCATTGGATGTTGTATTTGAATCAGGAGGCGTATTAAATAGATTCAAAAAGAGAATGTCCGTATTAGAATCAATGTCGGGTCTCTTTGCGAATCTACCTAATTCATCCCTATACCTATGCATACATTTAAAAAAAATAAAAATAAACTACTTTACCAAAAAAAAAACTAAATAAAATAACAGAGAGAGGAACGAGATTACCGCCCTTGATGAATCAATTCAATAAAATATATTCCTCACAATGCTCCTTGTTGTACCGTCTCCTCGGCAATGGCGCCAAAATTTGATTACGCGCAAAGAATAATGTAGTAGTTATAGCACAGTTTTGGGGTGTTGTTTCCACAGTGAGATGGAAAACGGAACACAAATGGGCAAATAAAAATAAAAAGAATAGTAAATGATTTTTAAGGAAAAACAAATGACTTCTTTTTAGAAAAATTTAAAACTAAGATTATTTTTGTGGATGGAAAATCAAGTTTGCAAGAACCAAGGCATTAGGAATCCCTCTCACAAATCAGATAATCAATCTATTTTTCATCCATTAGTTTTCTCAACTGGAGATTTCACATCCCAAATCCTCAATCGGAAGATATAGAATAACAAATCTTTGATAAATTCAAAAGTAAATTTTATAAATATTATTTATCTCGTTAAAAACTCAAAAACTATTTACTTTGTTAACAAAATCTAACGACAACAATATATCCGGAGACAATATCGTAGCAGAAGAGTAATGTAACAAAATTAATAGTTTGTCTTGAACATATTTATGGATCCTTACAATTTTATGGAAGAAGCATGACTGAATCCATGAAAAATTCAGATATATGAATATTCAAGCATGAAATCAAAAAAATAACAATTGATGAACGATAAATAGAAAATATAAAAACATTGAAAAACAATAATATGGATTAAAAACAAATTGAAATACCTTTATTTGATCAAGTTCATCCCTATCCAAGGCTAGGGAATTAGTTCCTTATCATAAGATGAAAGAAAAATAAACCCTCAAGACAACCTTTACAAAACCCAGCCCCTAGTCGTACCCTTTCTTCACACAAAGATTTTGCTTATATACCTCCCTTTCAAAACCCTAAAAAAAATGGAATAACATAAAACAAACAAATAAATAAATAAATAATGCTAAAAAATATCCTCTAGTTTATGGGCTTGGATTGCGACTCACTTTTGACCTAGTAAACGTCCATATTAGTGAAATACTATCTCACAATGAATTGTAGATCATTTTGTAATATTTCAAACACTACTTGAATCATGCCAATTTGATATCAAATGAGTGAGTTATGATTAAATTACATAAATATGTCCATGCTGTCTCCTAACGAATTTTGGACTTGGACGGACTTGGATTGCGGCCCACTTTTGACCTAGAAAAAGTCCGATTTAGCGAAAGGCTATTTCAAGATAAATTGTAGCCCATTATGTAAGGTTTTTAACGCAACTTGAATCGCCCAAAACTGATATCGGAGGAGATAGTCATAATGAAAATACAAAATGGTGCGCGGAGACTCTTTTAAAAATGGGATTATATCATATCCAATATTCTTTCCTTCAATTTAGGTGGTTGATCTTCTTCATTTATGCTAAGGGTTGACTTCTAAATATTTTAATCTTCATTCTTATGATAAAAATCATTGAAAATTAATTAGAATTAAAAACTTTATAAAATGAAGATCAAGTCAAAAACTTACCACTAACATATTCAAATTGTCCTTATAAATTAGCAAATAAACAAGAAAAAGTAATGTTGAAAGTGCACTTTTATGCACTCATAAGTATTAGAGTTAGGGTTTCTAAACCTTAGTTAGCAATGGCAAACAATGCCGTCGACAGTAGAGGGTCAAGCTCCTGTGAAACTCTTGACGGTGACTCTGAAGCCATCTCCATCGTGGGGTCTTTCAGATCGGGTCCAATGGTGGCATTGCGGCGGCTTCGAGAACTCCAATCGCAGCCGATGAACAAAAGATCTGCATCGATTGCTCACAGAAGAACCCGCGGAGGGTGAAGAAGCATGTCGACGAGATCAAAATCGAGACACTCAACCAAACGGTGAATTTTAATTCCAAATTGAGTCGTCAAAAATCTTTGAAAAATCTACTCAATCGCCGCTTGGGGAAGCAGTGGTTAACCATGGCCATGAAGTATTGCGGCATCCGACAGCACCATGGGGGAAATGGATGGTGGAGATCGAAGATCATATATGAAGATCGCAGGTCTAGCTTGAGACTTTCTGTAACGACTCAGAAAATTTTAACTATTTAAAATAATAATAAAGATAATAAAAGGAAAAAGGGAAAATAGAAGAAAGGGGAAAAAGAAATTTTAAAGGGTAATAAGCAAGCGCTCGTCGACGAGCAATCTTTTGAGCCTCGTCGTCGAGTATGCATGCCTCGTCGATGAGGGTTTACCGAAAGAGGTTCTTCCATTTCTGAATTTCTTTGATGAGCTCCCAGTCTCGTCCACGAGTGGTGTTC
This sequence comes from Malania oleifera, assembly GCF_029873635.1. Taxonomy (NCBI): domain Eukaryota; kingdom Viridiplantae; phylum Streptophyta; class Magnoliopsida; order Santalales; family Ximeniaceae; genus Malania; species Malania oleifera. Next base: position 91,713,273 of record NC_080426.1, on the reverse strand, counting down.
TTGGGCTCGTTGACGAGTTCAGATGTCTCGTCGATGAGGCCACATGGCAAGTTGCTTATAAATAGGGAAAAATCATATTTCAATGGAGAATTTTATTTTCTTCTGTTTCTCTCTCTAAACCATGGCTCCTCTGCCTTTTCTCTTCGATTCCAGGCCTAATTTAGCTTGGTTCGACAATCAGAAGTTGCCACGAGACTCCTAGGAAGATTCTCTACAATATAGGCAGAGCGGATTTTCGATTTGAGAAGTTTGGGAAACATCCCAAAACCATGGTAAGTGAGATAATTTAAGGTTTTATTATTATTTTGAGGTATTTGGAGTCTCTGAAGTATTAAATGGGTATATTTTGAGATTTGAGCAAGTTGGGATTTTTGGAATACAGGGTCTTGTTTTGTTCGGCTTTGAGCAGGAATCCCGAGGAGCAAGTAAGGGGAAATACTTTATAACAGCATTTTATTAATTTTAAACCGACTAATTTTTGGTATAATTTCTACATATTCAGGTATAATTTTTTGAACCATGTTGGAATTGAAATTACTATTTTTAAATATATAATATATTGGGAAAAATTGTGTGGCCTGAAAATAGCTTTGAAAATTAAATGGTTGTGAGTACTATGGAGTGATAATTTATGGTGATTGTGAATATTGTTTGGTTGTGATTTCTGCTTGGTTGAATATACTGGTTGGTTGTGGATACTGATGTTGTGTATACTGTGGTAGAACTGTGGATGTGTTGAGTGATTGGTTTTGCTGTTGATTTGTGTTGTGGTTCATGTAAATTGCGATATAGCATTGGCAGTGGTATGAGGAGGTCATTATATCGTACCTGGTATATCCATCATATAACGTTGGTAGTGGTATGAGGAGGTCATTTTATGGGTGTTTATATTGGGAGGTAAACATTGACAGTGGTGTGAGGAGGTTGTTTACCTATTTACCATGAACGGGGTATTTGTTTTGTAACTTGTATGGTTTGATTAGTCCTATGTGGACTAGTCCTATGTGAACATGTAGTATGTGAGACAGTCCCGTGTGGACTAGTCCTGTGTGGACTAGTATGTTTTATGGTTGACAGTCTTGCGTAGACATGTATGTTGTGTGATTGATTAGTCCTGCGTGGACGATTACATTTTGTGTGGATATAGGCCCTGTGTGGGTATGATTGAAGACTGTGTGGATTATCCTGTGTGGATTGATTGTGGTATGCACATGTGTGTGAAACTCTGTGAAATGATTGGCAATGGTTGTGAGTAACTTTAATTGAGTATTTATGGTAAAGTAGATTACTCCACCCAAGGGCTTGCTGAGGTAGGTAAGTACTCTGGTGATTATTGTGGATACTAGAGTACAGGGAAGCCACTTGTATGGGCGGGTAACTTTCCCTATTCTTGGAGACTTTACTTGGATACATAACTTAAGGGCTTACTAAGAAAGGTGAGTGCACTGGTGTTAGTACTAGAGCAGAGGAAATCTACTTGTATGGGTGGGTAGACTTCCCTATTCTCAGAAATTATCAATAAAATATATTTATGTATGTGGACATGTGATTGATGACAGAGAAATTGACCATGATGTGATTATGAACGTGTTACCTTGGCTGCTATCGGATTATGAATGCGTTTGTATGGATATTTTAATTATATATATTGAACACTTCAACCACACACCATTGTAAATTATTTCTTCTTTAGTGAGAGGTGTCTCACACCGTCGATGATTTAATCTTTTCAAGTTATCCAGGTGATCGAGTTTAGATAGCTCCAGAGAAGGGTAGTTTTGTGAGTATATCAGAAAGAATATTTATTTAGTTTATGCTTAATATATTTTTTATTCTAGTTTTGTATTATGAAGAATGAGATTGTAAATATATGGATCTGCATATGTAAATATAGAACTCTGGTATTATGTTTGAGGTTGTTTAAATTATATCCGCTGCAAGAATGGTATCAGAGACGCGTGTTGGCCTCCTAACACTCCAAGCCCCACATGGCGGGTCCGGGGCGTTACACTTTCGACACGCCCGAAGAGGCTACTATGGTATACGATACGATTGCATTGCACCTCAAGGGGACCTGACACTCTGACGAATTTTAGGTCACTTGCGTTGAGAGCTCCGTCAACGTTGATCGATTTTTCGATGACTCCTGTTCGTGATAATTGTATGGAGTCTCAGATTGTGCATTCTCCAACCTCTATTCTTAGATTTCAGAGCACTGACGAGGAACTGATAACAAATTCTAAAGAGGAGGTAGAATGCCGGGCGATTCAGGAGGCTGAAACAAGTTTACCGAATGATTGTTTACTATTGGAGCCTAGTTTCTTGAATGTTTTTTTCATTTTGACGCACTTGTGTCGATACAATTTGATGAAATTGCTACGCTCGATGATTCTTTCAAAAATATTTCTTCGAGTCTTTTAGCCCAAAGATGTAATTTTTTGCTAGCTTTAAATATATCTTCTAGATCGAAAACTCCTTGGATTATTGATTCTGGTGCTTCTGACCACATGACTGATGCCTATCATCTTTTTTCATCATATTCACCCTGTGCTAAAAATTTGAAAGTTAAAATTGAAGATGGGTCACTCTCGTCTGTGGCAGATAAAGGGAATATCCGACTCTCTGACTCCATCACACTAGAGTCCATTCTTCATATTCCTAATTTATCTTGCAACTTATTATCCATTAGCTAGTTGACTAAGAATTCCAATTGTTATGCTAAATTTCTTCCCTCTCATTATGTTTTTTAGGACCTATTATTGCGAAAGACGATTGGTAGTGCTAAGGAGTGTGAAGGACTCTACTACTTTGAGGAGGCAAATGTTAGTAAACAATGTAAAACTGTTATTTGTGATTCTGCATATGTTTCTAAGGATAGTGAAATTTTGTTATGGCATTCTTGGATGGGTCATCCAAATTTTCAATATCTAAGACATTTATTTCCTTCCATTTTTTCAAATAAAACGTCTTCTGAATTTTAGTGTGAGATTTGTGAACTTACAAAACACCAACGTAATTCCTTTCCAAAATCCACATACAAACCGTTCAGACCCTTTGCTATGATTCACAATGATTTATGGGGGCCTTCACGCTCTCTTAATCGCACTCACACGAGATGGTTTGTTACTTTTATTGATGATCATACTCGTATTTGTTGGGTTTACTTGTTGAAAGATAAAGCTAAATTCCGTTCTATTTTCACTAGTTTCCACTCCATGCTTCAAACACAATTCCAAACTCACATTCAAATTTTACGTACTGATAATGGTACGGAATATTTCAATGACATCTTGGGACATTATCTTCAAGAAAATTGAATTATTCATCAAAGTTCCTGTGTGGATACCCCTCAACAAAATGGGGTGGCTGAATGTAAAAATAGACATATTCTTGAAGTAGCTCGGGCATTGGTGTTAACTACAAATATGAAAAAGTATTTTTGGGGTGATACCATTTTAACAACTACATATCTCTTTAATTGAATGCCTAGTCGGGTTCTTTCCTTCGCCTCTCCTCTCCAAAAATTCGAGGAATGTTTTCCCCACTCTCGGATCCACTCCAAGGTATCTCTGAAAATATGTGGATGAACTGCCTTTGTTTATGTTCATGCTCACAATCGGGATAAATTGGATCCTTGTTCCATTATTAAGTGTGTTCTTGTTGGTTACTCTCCTACTCAGAAAGGCTACAACTGTTATGATTCTGTCACACAAAAATTGTATGTTAGCCTTGATGTCACGTTCTTTGAAACCATTGCTTACTTCCCAAAACCCTCTCTTCAGAGGGAGACATGGAGTAAAGAACAGTTATTTGATTTCTCTACTGCTGATTCTGTGCCATCTTCCAAGTCTCACATTGCATCATTTCCTGAGCCTCCCATTGCATCATTTCCTGACCTGTCATATACAAAAGATCACTTAACCTCGGGGGGGGGGGGGGGATGTAGAAAAAAAAAACAACACAAAAAATACTTGTTTACTCAAGAAAGCCAAACACAAAGAACATGGAGAATCTCATACCTGATGCACCAAGAGAGTCGAAACCGATGATAGCTCCGAGCAACCACGAGTCCACGCCCAATCCCAATCAGGTAATAGATGGTCATGAGCTCCCTTCTGATAGGCCTGTACCTGATGACATCAATTTACCCATTGCCGTTAGAAAACAAACCAAGTAATGTACTCAATATCCCTGGTCAAAATACATGTCTTATAAAAGTTTGTCTACAGGATATCGTGTTTTTATCTCTAACCTTGATAGGATGAAAATTCCAAAGAATATTCAAGAACCCTTGGAAGTTCCTAAATGGAGGGAGGCTGTCATGGAAGATGGAGAAAAATGAAACTTGGGATGTTATGAATTTTCTGAGAGAGAAGAAGCCAGTTGGTTATAAATGGGTCTTCACAATGAAATACAAAGCTGATGGGACAGTTGAACGATATAAAGCTAGACTCGTTGCAAAAGGATTTACATAGACTTATGGCATTAACTGCACGGAGACATTTACACTAGTGGCAAAATTGAATACAGTTCGGGTTCTCTTGTCCTTGGCAGCTAACTTAGATTGGTCACTACAACAACTCGACATTAAGAATGCATTTCTAAATGGTGAGTTAGAAGAAAAAGCCTACATGACGACACCACTAGGTTTTAGTAAGAAAGGTGAAGAAAATAGAGTATATAAACTCAAGAAATCTTTGTATGGACTCGAGCAATCTCCCAGAGCATGGTTCGACAGATTTGCAAAAGTGATTAAAAATCAGGGATATCGACAAAGGTAATCAGATCACACTATGTTCTTCCAATAGTCTGAAAGTGGTAAGAAAACAATTCTGACAGTATATGTTGATGATATAATCCTAACAAGAGATGACAAAGTGGAGATGGAAAGATTAAAGAAAGTCCTAGCTGTTGAGTTTGAAGTTAAAAACCCAGGACAAATGTGATACTTCTTGGGAATGGAAATTGTTAGATAAAAAAAAGTATCAGTGTCTCTCAGCAAAAGTATGTCCTTGATCTCCTAACCGAAACTAGCATGCTTGGTTGCAAACCTAGTGAAACTCCAATTGAAGCCGTAAAAAGGGTCAAAGAACGTGGGATACTAGTTGAAAAAGAAAGGTATCAGAGATTGGTTGGTAAACTAATTTACCTATCACATACTAGACCCGACATTACATTTGCAGTAAGTGTGGTAAGCCAACACATGCATTCACCTAAAAAGACTCATCTAGATGTTGTGTATAAGATCCTCAGGTACCTCAAGGGTTCTTCGGGCAAAGGACTTTTCTTTAAGAAATGTGAAAGTAAGGAAGTAGAAATCTTCACAGATGTAGATTGGGCAGGATCAACGGAAGACATAAGGTCTACCACTGGATATTGCACCTTTGTATGGGAAAATTTGGTAACTTTGAGGAGCAAAAAACAGAATGTAGTGGCTCGAAGCAGTGCTGAAGCTGAATTCAGGGCAGTTACACAAGAAATATGTGAAGGAATGTGGTTATAGAAAATCTTGGAAGAATTACAAATTTTGGTGAAATTTCTTATCAAACTCTATTGTGACAACAAAGCAGCCATCAGTATCTCTCTCAATCCAATTCAACATGACAGGACTAAGCATGTGGAAGTGGACCGACATTTTATCAAAGAGAGGGTTGAAAAAGGAACCATCTGTATGACTTAGGTATTTAAGAAACAAACTGCAGACATCTTTATTAAAGGGTTAGCACGACATAATTTTGATGATTTCATTGGCAAGTTATATATGATCAATATCTATGATTCAACTTGAGTGAGAGTGTTGAAATCTTGAGTATCCTTGGGTATATTGAGTAAATTAGGAAAGTAGGTAAATATAGAAGATTGTATATTATTGAGAGTTCTATAAGGAGATTGTTTCCTTATTTAGAACCTTTGATTGTATTACATATTGTAAGTTGGGATGTATAAAAATTGAATTCAAGAAAAATAGAAATTTCATTCTATTTTCATGTATCATCGGATAAAAGGAGTTCGTTTATAAGAATGATACAAATACGATCCTCCATGGGTAGAATACAAGACAAAAGATGGTTGTTGAACTTTTAACTTCTATAAGCAAAGGTGAAAGTTTAATTTAATTTCAGGGCTCAAGTTTAATTCATTTTTATTTGAAAAATTTTAACGAATTATGTTTAGCTTGTTTTCAATATTTAAATATATATATTTTTCTTTATACTTTCTGTTTGTCTGCCTTCCTCGTGCTTCAGAAGGCTATTCTTCGAAGCGCTCCATCTCCCAGTCTGTTTCCAGGCACAACGGTACAGCGATACAGAGCAAGAATTGAATAAGCATGGATGACTTTGCTTCAGAACGTGCAATTTGGAAAGAAATTGAGCAATCTGAGAGGTAAAATCTCTAAAACCCCTTTCCGTCTCCCCCTCCCTCTTTGAATCTGGTTCAGTTCCTCTCCCCCTCTCCGTGTGTTCTGAATGCCAAAAAAGAAAAAAAGTACTTTCAATCAGCTCACCAAGCAAGAAACGTAGTTTCCAAAATGCTGCTCTTGCTTTGGACGCAAAATTTGCATTGATTTATAGCTATTAAAAGCTTGAAAGGACCTTCAATTAGCTCACCTGAGAATTACTGTGTAAAACGCATGAAGCATTATTATGGTTAGTGTTGTTCTAGTTCCATGTTTCGGCAGAGGAATTGCGTTAGTTTCATCGGTTTGACTTTTCTTTTGGAGGGTTGGGTTTGTTTCCCAAACAACTTTTGAAGATTCTACATTGTCTAGTTTAAATTATTTTCAATATTTTTTTTTCTCATCAATTAAGCATAATATTCATTTTCGTTGATTATTTGGAAGATGCTGATGCATCTTGAAAGCACAGACGGTGAAGCTACTCAAAATCCGTTAGACCCACACGTAATGAACGTATGATGATTAGCGTGAGCTTGATTCCACCCTCCCGTCCCCCTCTTTTATCAGCAAGAAGAAAAGCTATTCATTTGGAGGACTAAGGAGCATCCCATGTACTCTAGGGGTACGCAGATGAAAATGCTGAACCTATCATCAAAATTTAAGAAGGAATGATTGATATGAACAGAAATCTCCTAACATCCAGAAATGAAGTGAAGCCATGTCTCCTTAAGTCTCTATTTTGTTTTTTCATTCCTTTTGAAAGCCTCTCTCTGTCTGTGTATGTGTGTGATCGAAAACAGAACTAAATGGGTAGCATCTGTGACTTTTATGTTATTGATTCCACAATGCAGCCCTTGAACAATTTCTTTCTCAACAATCTCTGCCACAGCCCCATGAGTTCCCAAAATGGCATAAATAAATCTCCAGAGGGTCTTCAACTAACAATTGTGTAAAAGCAAATGATTTGCTGATTCTGCCCACTATTTATGCTGGAAAGTCCATTTGCCATGCAAATTCCTTGCTTCAATGTTATCAGTCGTTAACTTTTTCCCCCCTTAGTTGCTTCCTATGCAAAGAAAGCAGTTTTAGAATGGTCCCGTCTTCTAGATGCCCTTGACGGGAAAAAAAATGCTATTCTCAGATTTTCATTTCAGTGCCTGTCAGTTGAAACTCTTGCTATCAATTCATATGATTGATTATCAAATGTCGTATACATTAGTATTTAGTGTTAACAAAATATTTGTATTAGTAACCTCAGTATATATAATAGATTTAAAGAAATTTCAGTTCCTATTAATTTTGTGAATGTACCTTTGACTTAGGTGAAAATAGCTTCTCATGATTGAGTTGATTCTGTAAAACGATAAAGCCACATTAGTTGGTATGGGCTTGTGGCCCAATGGCTCATCTCCTGATTCCATACAATGGAGGTCAGGGTTTGACTTTGCATGACTCGTGTGTGTGCCCGCGCATGTGCTGTTAGAGTTTTTTTGTATTTACCTGTGAAAAAAATTAGTATAGAAAATGCTCATTCTGTCTATACATGATTATTGTTACAATCTGCAGTTACCTTGTTTGCTGTATGTTTGAGGAGGCAGCATTATTGGCTTCTTCTGTTTTAAAGAGAGTATGCAGTGATAAATCTACTGAAACTAAAGAAGACATCCAGCTGCAAGAGATTATAGAATCAGCTGGTATGGTGTTAGTTCAATCTTGGAAGGGACTTGGCAGGTACATTTATGGATTTTCTCCTTCTCCTCCCCCTCCTAACGCTTCTTCTTCTTCTCTCTCTCTCTCTCTCTCTTCACACACACGCACACGCGCGCGCACACACACACACACAGAGTCACACACGCATGTTTGTGCATGCAGGTGCACACTAGCATTACACTTTTTTAAAAATCCAAAATTGAACTTATCATTGTTTGCAATTTTTTAGCTGTGTACCTTAGAAAAGTTGTTATATTTATTAACAGATGAAAATAATCATAGACAAATTGGTTTTATTATAGTGTTTTTTGTGATGTTTTCTGTATTTTTTCTTTTTCGTTTTCATATTTTCAAAGGACGATTTCTCATGCTCCTTGTTGTATTTTTTCAACCCTTCAATAAAATTTCTTCTTTTCCTTTAAAAAATTATCATGTTCAATTGATTAACTTCTAACTTGGTAGTTTGATTTTAGCTTTATCTCTCAGCTCTAATCATGGATTTTTTTAAAATATATTCTGTTAGATTACAATTTTATCTAAAAGCTTAAGCTATTAGGTTGCTAGCCCGATAATGTATATCAAATGTCAACATGCCCTTGCACATGCAGCGTGAAGACATAAACAAATGATAAATTATACCCATCATAGGGATTGGCGATTATTTTTTTAGGAACCATATAATAAATACAGGCAACAAGACTAGAACGCAAAACCTCCTAGTAACCATGGTTCTAAAATCATGTTAGATTATTGCGTTGCCTAAAAACTGAAGCTATTAGGTTGTAGGCTAACAATGTTTATCAAGCTTTAACATATTCAAATGTTTTGTGAGTTACTGCTGGTGCTTCCCACTTCAATTACTTAAGTTTGTTGTGCTAGTAAGTCAACATATGCGTTTCCCATCAATGAATAACTATTTTTAATTTAATTCACGCATATGATGAAAAAAGTATACATATGGTAATTAATTTCTCTACTTGGCAAAGAGATCTTAATTTATTATATGGGTCGTAGCTGCAAGCATTTGTGTCACGAGCCGAACACTTCACATCTTGTGGAGGGCCGTGTAATACTAGTTGTAGCTCCCTTGTTTATCTAGTTAGCCAAAATTATACTATGGTTTCACCACATTGACAATTTTTTATCCATCGAACACAAAGTTAAGCGGAAGTAGTTCGAACACAAAGTTAAGCGCAAGTAGTAAACAAGTATGCAAGTAGATAAATCATGTGGTAAACTGGAAAGCAACATAATTCATTATAAACACCTCTGTAGACTACGTGTGTTTAGCAATGAGGCCAGTAGGCTAAACTTGTTTACGAAAGCTAGTGAGTTTTGCAATGATTGATGAACATTCACCCTCCTCTAAAAAGATTTTTATGCCATTGTAGCTTTGACACTAGGAAACATCAAACTGATTGAGGAGTCTGTTAATTTAGGTGTAATCCCAGAGAGGGGGGGGGGGTGAATTGGGTATTTAAAAGTATTTTAGTATTTCAATCCTTAATTGGTAACCCAACCATACAAGCACATATTTGGGTATACACCGATTTCAGTATTATACAACTTAATTGATTTAATTAGTGGATATCTCAATTAATTCAGTATTACTCAATTATTCTCACGTATTTTAGATATTCATATATACCAATATTGAAAAACATGCACAGCAGATATAATATGAATATAAATGCGAAAATATAAAGAGAGATAGAGAGAGAGAGAGCGTAGACACCAAATTTTTAACGAGGTTCGGCCAAACTCAGCCTACGTTCTCGCATTGGGCAAAACCCTCAAGGATTCTACTATTCCGCTCCTTAAAATAGGACGGAGCTTTCCATCACACTCCGCTGCTTACATAAGGCACAACTTCCTCCTACTCCGCTGCTTACAAGAGGCACAACTTCCTCCTACTCCGCTGCTTACCAGAGGCACAACTTCCTCCTCCTCGGTTCACAACCCGAACCGTCAATACAATAGATTGATAAAATTCCTAAACACTCCGATGCTTCTCAACAAGTTAATGAGTACAATAAAATTCCTAAAACACATTCATAGGATATAACTTGAAGTTCAATGGAATGTATGTGATGTGTTCAATAAAATCTTTTACAATAACAACTATATGATCTTTATAAAAATATGTGAAAGTAAGTTTTCTCAAAGATCTAAACCAAATGCAATACTTCTCCAAAAATTTATTTTTCAAATAATATGTGTGTTGGAGATTTAGGGTTTGCTTTCAATAACTTTTGCAAAGATAATAGGATATGAAATCTTTGAATAAAAAAATATGAACATGAGTGCTTCAAAGATCTAAGCTCTAGATTTATCAAACGACGGATATATGAAAAAGCTAGGGTTCTTGCTCTTAGTAAAATATTAAATAAAAATATGAGAGAAGAAAAAATTTTACAATCAAGATTAAATGCCCAAATATAAAACCTTGTATACCAAACCTCAATATCAAAATGTGCTTGTAAGATGTGTGTGTGAATGCTCTTGAAAAGTTGAGAGAATGCCCAAAAGATGCATGAACGTGATAGAGTGTTGGCAAGGTATGCAAAAGTTGTTCAGCTAGGGTTTAGGGCTTGATATTTATAAGTATTTTTGGCATCTAAAAGATTTCTAGCCGTTAGATCAATCACAGATATTTTTAATTAAAAAATCTGCTCGTTTCAGCGCTGGAGCGTCAGTCCGCCTATTGTACTTGTCGACGGGTGGATACATTCGTCGACGAGAACATGGGTTCGTCGACAGGTGGACTGTCTGAGATTTTTGAGCTCTCGGTATTTTCTCGTTGACGAGAGCAGAGCATTCGTCGCCGAGTGGCCTTTATGAATTCGTTGACTAGGCCAGGAGACTCGTCGAGGAGGCCTCTGTTTTCAATCCTATTTTGCCTCTAAAATGCAAATCCAATCCTAGGATAAAAGTATGTAGATTTTTCATGAAATGCATAAGTCCTAGGGTCAGTCTATTGATCATTTTGGGCTCCTAATTATATCTTATGAAATATGTAATACAAGTGAGACTAACCACGCATTATAATTGAAAATCTGAAGTATTTTCATCCTTTTGCTCTTTTAATTTCATGGAATGTGCCAGGTTGAATGCGCTTCAAGTCTCATGGCTTTCATAGCATTCGTATCATCCGTGCGTGCTAAATAATGATTCTGCTAAAAGGCTCAATGCATAGATGTGATAATTGTGTTTTGTCATTATCAAAACGGGATCGGACTCTAAAAGTCAACAGAGTCATATTCCCATTATACTAAGGCATTATCCTACTCAAAAAGTAAATCCTACACTCTATTTACATAATGGTTACCCATCCCATGTGCACAAGACATGCAGTCATGGGAAAGCATAATGCCTTGAACAAGCTTGGCTCGTGACATTCTCCCCACATGTGTGGTTGCTGTCCTCGTTGACTTTGGTGCTAATTACTCTTCAACTTTCTCCACTAACAATTGCAAGTCTTCTATTGACAACCAACTGATTTATTTGTCTTCAAGGCCTTTCCACTTCACTAAGAACTCGTGTCAATCCTTCATTGATGATGTGGGCTCTTTGTCACAAGTATGACTTCAACTTCTCTTTTGTTAGGTTGCAATGTCTTCAATGATGCTTTGGTTGATTGACTTCTACTTGTATCTTCATTGTCAGTTATTAATGGCTTAAGGTAGTTGACATGAAACATAGGAGGCACCTTCATCTAGGCTGGAGGATCAACCTTATAATAGGGCTTCTCAACTTTAGCTAAGAGGGGAACTAAGCCTTCATATTTGCAAAGTAGTCTTTATCTCAACCTCGTTGTGACTTGATTTGTTTTGGGTGGAGCTTAAAAAGCACCATGTCGTTGAAGTGCAATGATCTTCTCTCGTGATCTGCCCACTTTTTCATCTGCTTGGAAGACTTCTCCTAGTATTCTTAGGCGATCTTTGTATTCTATCTCCATTTTTTGGTGAAGATGTACACACTTAGACTCTTTTCTCTGTATGGCTAATCCCATTGTGTGTGGTAACAACAATTGCTAGCTTGTTACAAGCTCAAAAGGACTCTCATTGACTGTTGAACTCTTTTGGGCGTTGAAACAAAATTGAACTACATTGAGTAACTGCACCCAATTATTTTGGTTGGCGATGAAAAAATGGCGCAAGTACTCCTTTAATAGCTTGTTGAATCTCTCTATCTGTCCATCTGTTTGCAAGTGATAGTTTGAAGAAATATCTAGCTGTGAATCAAGGATTTTGAAAAGTTCTATCTAGAAGTTTCCTATGAATCTTGTGTCTTGGTCATTGACAATGTCGTAGGGAACAACCCAGCAGTTCATGATATGCTTGAAGAACAATTGTGCTATTTCCTTTACCAAACAGTCATTTGGTGTGGGTATAAGTACGTACTTTGAAAACTTGTCTATAACTACAATTATGCATCTCCAACCTTGGATAGGTTGGTGATGAGGTCAAGTGACACTCTCTCACGATCTCGTTGATGCTTGAAGAGGCTCCAACAACCCTGCAATCTTCTTTTGTTTGATCTTATCTTGCTGGCAGGTGAGACAAGTTCGGTATACTCAACCACCTCATCATGTATGTATGACCAGTAATACCTTTGCTTCAACAATCCCCTATGGTGTCATGATACTCTTTTAGCAGTGTTTTCCCCAAATCTCCATCTTGATGCACAAAGAGCTAGTTACCATGTGTCATCATGAAACCATTTTCTAAGTAGAACTAGCGTGTTTTGCCCTCTTCCACCAACTTCATGAGGTTTTGGGCAATTGAATCTTTGACAAGGCTTTCCTTTATGCACTTCTGGATTCTTGTGGTAACCTTACTTATTGTCAAGTGTGTTACTAGTTGCAAGGTCACAAGCTTGGCCTTCTTAAGCCGTTGATCTGCGACGTGGTTCATTTGTCTTGCTTTGTGCTTGAATGAGAAATCAAGCTCCATTAGGAATTCTTGCCATCGGGCCTCCTTGGTGGATAACTTAGGATGTGTAAAGAAATGGTTGATTTTCACCATGAACTTTGACCCAAGTATGCGATACATGGGAAGATAATGCATCACTGCTAGCATCTCCTTCTCTTGAGTTGTGTACTTCTACTCAGCTTCACTAAGCTTATAACTCCCTGTGGTTACATCAAGATGAAATTAGTTGGCTGCATTTGCAATTTTAGACATTCTAGTATACTAAGAGGGTGTATCCATGGTGCAAATTTTCAGGGATTTTAATGTAACTGTGATTTAGTGATTAATGGAAAATGCAAGGCCTTGTTTCTTGAAAATTGAGAAGAAGAATGAGAAAGGCTATCCTCAGTATCTTATTATTCTGGATGGGCTTGACGTGGCAGGTTGGCAGCAATTCTTCAGAAAGCTGAGGGATTTGGGTGGCAGCAAGCCAATAATGGCCACTGATGCTATTGTACTTCCAGTGGAAGGAGTTTTGTGATGTGAAGAGTGCAGGCCCAGGAATATTGGAAGGATGACTGTGTTAGTTATGAGGTGGGGAAGAAGTTGAATGTGTTTCAGCGACTATCAGTCTTCATTTAAAGATTTTGAAATCAAGGATTTTGTTTAAATTAGTAAATCTGGATATTTTAGAAAGTTAATTTGGGGTTATTTTGCCATATTTAAACTACTTTGGGGTTATTTTATAATAATGCGTTTGACTTGGGTTTGTTTTGTAATTGTTTTTTGTTTTTTCTTTAGCTGTTATGTTGGGGTATAAGCACTTTGTTTATAATGCATTAAACAGCACTTGGACTTCCTTTTTGCGTTAATGTACACACACTGCCTGAGAGCACAAGAAGTAATTAGAGGATCGAACCAATTTGATGGCTGTGATTTGTACGTCAACACTATTAGCCAAAGCTCTCTCTGTAGAGGCTATGGGAACTTACCCCAATACAGTACAATCAGCACACATCAATATCAGGAATGAACGAGACAGCAACAATGTGGAGTCAGGCAGCACACACTTGCACAAAGCAACACTTTAGAATTTCAAAGGTCCAGAACTTCAGGAGGCAGCTATGACCACAGAACACTGAAGTTAAAATATCCTAGGAGGAACTGGCTACAAAGAACTTGTCATACCACAACAAAACACCACAGGCACTTAATAAACAACCAGGCAGCAGCTACTGGCATTATGGGTGGCAGCAAGTAAAGGAAATAGTCATTGAACACCAATTGAAACCAACCTGATACAAGATTGCAAGCCATCAATTAAGAGCACACAGAGGATCAAAACAGCATCTTCATGCCACAACCAGCTAGTTGAACATCAGAACAACAACAGAAGTATACTGGAAACAGCATGCAACTGATTTTTCATTAGCAGACCACAAACACACACTGCATCCAACCAAGGATGCTGCACAGTCAAACTTAGAGGAAAAGCGTCCCTAAATGATTCTCAATCTAAACAAATAGTCAGATTTGAGAATCGATTAGGGGAAGATAATTGAAAAGAAAAAGCAGTGTGCCCAAAATCAATCAGATAACTCAGATTTAGAGGAGATCAAGGATCTGATACCATGTTGTAAATTTGAAATAAATTAAAGATTTAATGAAGAAAATACAGCACTCAGGGTTGGAGATGGTGAAGAGAAGAAGCAAGGAAGGGAGAAAAAGCCAGGCAGCAGTTTTCCTGGAGCTCATGTGCAGCTCCAGGTTTGCCCTCTTATATGTTAATAATTAAAAAAAAGCATGAAATACAAAAATACCCCCACTTACACCACATAAATATTAAATAGCCTATTCTCTTCTAACAGTATACACATTGAAACAACATCTAGAAGACCAATCTTTGATGGAATGGAGTTTGATACAATTAGTGAAGACAGTAAGATTTGGCTTAGAAGGTTCTCTGAGGGGGGAATGGGGGTGCTGCACTTAACTGTAGTCAGGGAGATAAAGCTCGCTGGCCGAACAGATATCTGATGGAGCTTTTTAAAAGCAGATGGAGCTTCATCAAAAGGGGATTCTACGTCTTTTCTCAACTTTTTTTTTATTTTATTTTTATGTTTTTTTGTTTTTCCAATTTTTTGGCAAATGCTTAGGTTATTAGGGTTTAGTAGCAATGTAGGAAAAGAAACAAGAGTGGGAGAGTGGAACTCCTTTGCAAATAGTTCATAAATTTCTAGATGCATTTCATAGAGATTTAAATGTCTGCCTCTAAAACAAGAGATTGAATTTACCAGTTGTTTAGCATCAAGATATAGTTGTTTCTTTTTACATGGTGGCTCAGCTAAAAGAACTTCACCCTCCTTGCGCACTCGAAGTGGTTATGGAGGTTCATGAAGGAGAAAGATAATATTGTTTCTAAATATGGGCTTGAGCACCATGATTGGACAACTCACAATAGAAGAGGTCCCTATGGAGTGGGAGTATGGAAATTCATCAGAAAAGGATGGGATTATTTTTTCCAATTTTTGAAATTTCAAATGGGAATGGGGCCAATGTTTTTTTTTTTTTTTGCATGATGTGTGGTGTGAGAACCATAATCTTAGAGCTGTATTTCCTTCCATCTACAGCTTGGTTTGTGACAAAAATGTGCTTATTAGTCATCTTCTCCAAATCACTGATCAGGGAATTTTCTGGGACATTCCTTTCACAAGGAACGTGGCAGATTGGGAACTTAACACTTTTTGACTTTAAAAAATTTCTTTACAAATTTCATCACTAAAACATCCCCAACGAGCCAAAATGGGCTTTGGACAAAAATGGCGTTTTCACTATTAAATCTTTATATAAAAAGCTCTCACCATTGGAAACAAACTGCAATAACTCCCCTTGGATTCACATTTGGAGGACAGCAGCCCCTTAGAAGGTTTCCTTTTTTGTTTGGGAGTCTGTTCAATCTGCAGAAAGGAGGGCTTATATTCACGAATTGGTGTTTTCTTTGTATGGCTAATGCAGAATCAGTCAACCACATTCTCCTCCACTGCCCTTGGACAAGGAACTTGAGGAATTTGACTTTTTCCTTGGTTGGGCAGCAGTGGGTTATGGTAAATTCAGTTGGAGGGGAAATTTGGGCTTGGAAAGGCATCAGAACTACAAAGGAGAAGTGAAAGCTTTCAACCTCATACCTCTCGCCATCTTTTGGTGTGTTTGGAAAGAAAGAAATAAGAGAGCCTTCAAAGATTCATCTACTTCGCTTCAGACCTGCAAAGACCAATGGATTGCTGCTGTCTCCAGCTGGCTTAGTGGGAAAATTGCGAATGATCATTTTGTATTCATTTATGTTCGCGACACTTTTCAGAGTGGTTGATGTTTTGTACCACGTGTTGGCATCCCCTTGATGCCTTGCTATTATATTTTCTTTTTGCTGATAAATACAAAATCAATTGAGGGTTTGATAATTAGACGTTTCAAAGATTGCATTTCCTGTACATTATGGTCATTACCGTTTTTTTGTATTACCTTTTGGAGTTACTAATGCACATCCAGTGTTTATGGATCTTTTGAATTGGGTTTCCAACTTTAATTGGATTGGTTCGTTATAGAATTCGTTGATGATATTTTGATATTCTCAAAAACTCGGGAAGAGCACGAACAACAATTGCAACAAGCTTTACGAACGTTGTAGAGTATCAATTATATGCTAAATGAGAGAAATGTGGTTTTTGGATGATGTGTGAGAGATTTTTGGGTCATGACATCTCGAAAGATGGTTTTTCTCATGATCCTTCTAAAGTTGAGAGGCACTAAATTGGGACTCTTGCAAAAACGTGGTTAAGAATCTTAAGATTCACGGATTTTCTTGGGCTTTGAAGGGTATTATTAATATGTATGAAATTATTTCCAATTACCTATTGACAAAAAATGACAAAACTTTTCTGTGGAGTGGAAAGTGTAAGCATCCTTTCAAGAATTGACATTGGTTGATTGCCGATATTAGTTCTTCCTATTAGTGAGGATACTAATGTGTCATAAGCCGATGCTTCTTGGAATGGGCTGGGATGTTTTTTGAGTTGAATTGCCAAGATGGCTGCATGTGGGTCGCGAAAGTCAAAGCCTTATTGCATAATTGTCCAACCCATTTCTTGGAATTAGCCGCTATTGTGTTTGCTTTCAAATTGTGCCATTCATACTTGTGTGGAACTAAATTTGAGGTGTACTAAGATTCTAGAAGCTTGGAATAAAGGTAGTGGATGGAATACATGCAATATTTTAATTTTAAGTGACATTATCATCTTTAAGCAAATATTGTGTTAGAAACTACAAGAAGCTTTGGCTAGTTTAAAAGTTCAAAGGTGGAAAATGTTGCAAACTTTTTATCCCTTTAACTTGCTGGCAACCTTTCAAGGAGGCAAGGTTTGTATTTATAATTTAAGGAAAAATCTAACCCTTTTTTTAATGATTTATTGAATTGTAAGGGCAAGATCCTTGATTGCGAAAATTCTTGTAAATATAAGAGAAGTTAAAGGATATGAGGGGTGGACGAAATTTCTATTTGGATAGACTTTGTGTTCCATAGAAATTAAAAAAAGTTTTGCAATAAGCATACTGTTCTAAATGCACCATTCATCTAGCTAATACTAAAATGTGTAAACATTTGAAAGGCCAGTAAAGATGTGAGAAAGTTTGTGGCTAATTGGAATGAGGCTACAATAAATTTTATATAAGGTTTGCCGAGAGCTTCTTTATGCCATGATATTATTTGGTTATCTTGGATGAACTAGCAAAATATGTTACCTATAATTTTTTATAGTGATCCAAGGTACAAAGTTCAATTTTGGAAAAAAATTGAGAAAGCTATGAGTACACAATTAAAACTTAGCATTAGTTTTCTTCCTAAAATAGTTGTCCAACTTCAAAGGGTAATCCTAATTCTAGAACAAGGCCTGCATTTTAGATTTCAAAATGAGTTGGAGTGAGCTTCTGCCCTTAGTAGAATTTTCTTAGAGCAATTTTCAATCATAATATGTGAACTATGAAGAGTGAAACCTCTCCCTATTGAAAGTACGAAGCAATGATGTCTTGTAAAACCTTTCTCTCCCTTTTGTCTACCATCATTAGAGTCTTTTTTTATGGCTATTGGAGACCATGAAGGAAGGAGATTTGAGATCGTATCAAAAGGGAAGATTTGAGACTGGACTGCTAAGGCTTGATGTACATTGTTGGCCCACAACGTAATAATGGTTTAAGCTTTTAGGTAAACTAGTAATCTAACATGGTATAGAGTTGGCTGGTTGCTAGGAGTTCTTTGGTTCTAGTCTTGTTGCCCGCTTTTATTGTAAGTTTGTAAGACCATTATCATATCCCCAATATGGGTTCTACTCATTGTTTGTTTATCTCTCCATGTGTTGACGGGCTGCACATGCGGGAGAGTGTGAAGAAAAATCAGAGGTTAGGTTTTCTTTTTGTTAGTTAAATAGTTTCTAAGCGGGGGTTTCAGTTTTTGAAGGACGAGGAAGAGATTTGTTCGAAGCATAAGGGTTGGAACAAACATTAGGTATTGGGTTTTTATTTGTTTGATGAAGATGGGAAGTTTTTTGAGTTAGGGTTGGGTTGGAAAGGAAATAATTTTTCAATTTTTGTTCTTGGTGGAGCTAAAGGGGGAGGGCGGGAAGGATTTATTTAGAAATTTGGAGTGATGGCCAAGGAATTCCAAGCAAAGGCAAATGATTTTGGTAGAGGTGAGGTTGGTGAGCGGGTTTAGAGGGATGCATTATTAGAGCAAGGTCGTGAAGGAAGGAGGTTAGCAATTGTATGACTAGTGTGGGAATGCAATGCAAATCGTGACACTTGTATCTCTATCTTGTGATCCTATCAGTTTAGGTGCAGCACAACTATTGAACCTTTTTTTATGCGTTTATTTATTTATTTATTTATTTTTTTGGGACGGTAGGGTGCTTAAGGCGGCTAGGGTTTCTCAAGTTAAAGATAGGGTGATGACCATTGGATGGAGTGGCCTAGATGTCTAGTGGTTGTCTTGGACTTTGGTCAGATAGTGGGTTTGAGTCCAGGCCAACTTTATAAACAAGCCCAATTCTAGGCTATAATTGGTTCAAACATGGGCCAAGTTTGTAAACAAGTCGAAGACTAGGCTGGAGTTGATTTGGATCTGGGCCAAGTTTTGGAAAGGAAGGAAGAAATAATTGGGCCGTTCAAGTGAACTGGTCAAAATTCCATGCATTAACTTCAGAATTTAGGAGGCTTCAAAGTTAGCCCATGATCAGATGTGTAATAAGAGCCTAGGTAGGGGGGTCTTGAAGCTTAAGCGTATAACCAGAAGGCTTCTATTGGTGGGAAGACGTCTCCTACTCAAGAGAAAGGAGGTAAGGGTGGCAGGCTAGTAGAGGATACTTCTTTTATTGGATTGGTGAAAGAGACTATTGTGGAGGATGAGAAGGGTGAAATAACTCCTGTGGAGCAGAAGATTCATGTTGAAGGGCATGATAAGAATCAACTTAGTAGTGGATTGTGTTCAGAGGAGGTTTGTTCAGTTGGTGTTGCAAGGATGTAAAGGGATGTAACAAGGTTGAGGATATGGAGGTTTATAATTGCTGATCCGAGGGGCAGGAGGGACTAGGTAAGAAGGGATCTTGTTAATAGTTGTTTGAATTCAAACTTTTTGGGATGCAAATTTTTTCAAAAGAGATTCCAAGCGGGATTTTTTTTTTTTTTTTGTTGAAGAATCTCAATATGACGCTGATTTCTTGTAGAGAAGGACAAATGGAAAAGTCATATTAAGAAGCAAAGCAAATGGGGTGACTTTTCGGACAATGACTGTGAGTTTGCTTGTGACAATGATCGATTTGGTCATGATTCTATTTCTTTTGAATTTCTTAAGGACCTTTCTTATGTGCCTCTTCCTTTGCTTGAAGGTTTGAAGGATGTTTCTATATTTGAGGGGGCGGTGGGGGAGGAGGGTGTGTTAGGTAATGATTTACTAGGGAGTAACAGAATTCTCCCTACCCAAGAGGAGTAGATTAATGTTCAGTTTCGAGAAGCTCAAAATTTATTGGATAAGATGAACCTTGCTTGGTTCATATTGGAGGTAATGGAATTTTTTTGGATGGTGCTAAAAGAATAATGAAGAAAGGTAAGAGGGAATTGGCGCATGTGCAAAGTTTTATCAATTATGATGGGAAGGGACTAGGTAAGAAGGGATCTTGTTAATAGTCGTTTGAATTCAAACTGTTTGGGATGCAAATTTTTTCAAAAGAGATTCCAAGCGGGATTTTTTTTTTTTGTTTTTGTTGAAGAATCTTAATATGACGCCGATTTTCTCATAGAGAAGGACAAACGGAAAAATCATATTAAGAAGGAAAGCAAATGGGGTGACTTTTCGGACCATGACAGTGAGTTTGCTTGTGACAATGATCGATTTGGTCATGATTCTATTTCTTTTGATTTTCTTAAGGACCTTTCTTATGTGCCTCCTCCTTTGTTTGAAGATTTGAAGGATGTTTCTATATTTTTTGGGGGGGGGGGGGGTGTTGGGTAATGATTTACTAGGGAGTAATGTGTTCAGTTTTGAGAAGCTCAAAATTTATTGGATAAGATGAACCTTGCTTGGTTGATCTTGGAGGTAATGGAATTTTTTTGGATGGTGCTAAAAGAATAATGAAGAAAGGTAAGAGGGAATTGGCGCATGTACAAAGTTCTATCAATTATGATGGGAAGGGATTAGAGAGGGATTTATTTATTTTTGTTGTTTGGTAGGTTTTTTGTTCTATTTTATTTTATTTTCTCTTTCTTGTTTTTTCTTTTCTAGCTATAAGGATATTTATCCTCTCTGTAAGTTGTATTCTTTCTCTTTTCTTTTGTAATAAATTTATTTTGTTATTATATATACACACACAAACATAGAGAGAGTTATCTATATTTTAAATCTAATATAGTAATGACACCATGTGAAGCTTTCTTTGGCAGGTCTTGTGGGTCTCCAATAAGTTTGGGCAGAGATGGGGGAGAGCCCAATGTGAAGATTAAACATATAAAAGGATCACTTACTTGCAACCTAATGTCAACAATAGAGTTACTTAGACAAAAGAATTTCTTTGGAATTTGAATCAAGGAGTTTGCATTCTTAAAGGTTTCACCATAGATCAAATTTCTAGATTCGAGAATGAGGCTAATCTACATCCTTGTTATGTTGTCATTATAAAATATAGGATGTGTTGGAGAAATAGCATATCAGTTAGGTTCACAATCTCAGTTAGCTCACATATAGGCTCTTTGTTGGCAGGTTGATCTACTTGATTCTCACTAGACCTGACATATCCTTTTCTGTGGGAGTGGTGAGTGAGTTTATGAAAAATCCCAACCACACTAGGATGCTGCTTGGAGGATTCTAAGGTATCTCAAAGGCTCTCTTGGTAGAGAGATATATGAAATGTAATAGAAACTGAAATCATAGGGTATTCTAATGCTGATTGGGCTGGCTTAGTTGATGATCGAAGGCCCACTACTGGATGCTGTACATTTGTGGGAGGTAATCTTGTTACCTGGCATAGTGAGAAGCAAACTACTGTAGCTAGATCTAGTGCTGAAGCAGAATACCAAGCTATGGCTCATACTGTGAGTGAGCTTATGTGGTTGAAGTCTCTTATGTCAGAGATGGGATTTTTGGTCAAGAAGCCCATAGATATGTTTTGTGATAATCAGGTTGCTATTTATATTGCTAGCAACCCAATGTTTCATGAGAGGACTAAGCACACTGATTTTGACTGTCATTTTTCAAGGATGCTGTGTTGAAGAAGGTTGTAAGGACTCCATTTGTGAAATCTATGGATCAGTTGGCCGATGTTTTCATGAATGCTTTATTTAAGCCTACCTTGTCTAATGGTTGTAACAAGCTGGGTTAGGTGATATTTATACACCTCCAGCTTGAGGGGGAGTGTTAGAAGAAATAAGCTATTTTTAGAAATTATGTGGTGTAAGTAGGGGTATTTTTGTCTTTCAATTTTTTAATTATTATTAATTTATAAAAGGGCAGAGCTGGAGCTGAATGTAACTCCAGGAAACTGCTGCCTCTCCTTTCTATTTCTTTCTTCTTTTCTTCTCTTCTTCTCTTCTTTTCTTCACCTCTATTTTCATATATTTGGAAGGCCAAAGCTCCCCCAAAGATTAAGGCTTTCATTTGGCTGACTGTGCTTAATAGAATCAATACTAATTATCTGTTGCAAATTAGGAGACCTTTGAAGGTCTTATCTTCAAATGTTTTTGTGCTTTGTCATTTGAATTCTGAGTCAGCTCCTCATTTGTTCTTACACTGTGATTTTGCTTTGAGCATTTGGAATAATTTATTTGGTGTTGTGGGAGAAGCTTGGGTTTGTCCAGCGATGGTGGATGGAATGTTTGCTATCTATTTTCAGGGTTTCAGAAGACGAAAGGATAGGGCTGCTCTGTGGAATTGCGGAATATTTGCAGTGCTGTGGGGTTTATGGTTGGAGCACAATGCACAGAGTTTTTCAGGGATAAAATTGTACAGGCAACTGGTTTGGGAGAAGATTCATTATTTGGCTTCTTTATGGTGCGTTGGCTCTGGATGCTTTAAGGGAGCAAGTTTTTTGGAAATCCAGTGATAATGGAGAAATTTTTTGCTAGTGTTTTATTTTTTTATTTTTTTTTTATTTTTTCTGGATTTTTCTAGAATTTTGATGGGAGATGCCTTATTCTCCTCTTTGTAAATTCTTCTCTTTCTAATGAAATCTCTTCTTTCTCTATCAAAAAGTGTAACCAATAGATAAGTTATCAAAGAAAGACTTTGGAAACTTCATCCATGTTGAACACAAAAACAAATGTGGTGACTTTGTCAATTTTGTGTGTACACACTCCTTGGTTGCAATATGTACCTGATGCAGTTGATTTTGGTTGGAATTTAATCAAACATATGAAAGATTTAATAATGGCAGGGCAATTTAGGCTGTTTTGGATTATTTTATTCATTGAAATTTATTCAGTCATGCAACTCAACTGCAGAATACATATTTTCTTATGTTAAACTTACAAGTAGCTGTTTTGCATTTTCCACATAAAATATTAGTTTACATATCATGGATAGGATTGGCCTGCATGATATACATGAATTTGTGCACTCGCGCACACACTTGCACAGAGTCATGCATGCACAATGCATTTTTGCTGACTGCTTATATTGTAACTTGTTCTGGTTTTCTGTAGGGCTTCAAAAATACTGGATGAGCTTAAAGAATTGTTCACTTCAGTTACTGATATTCCAGTTTCAGTTCTTCTTGCCAGGTACCCTTATCTTTTGCACACGTTACTCTCCAGTTTATTTTAGATTTTCTAAGTTTAACTGAACTAGACATACTTGTAACTAGCTTAAAATGATATTTTAGCAAATACTTGGAAATGCTTCACTGCACATATCTGTAGAACATCCCCAAACCTTAATTCCCTCTAGCTTGGTTTGTTCAGTTACATGAATCCTTTTCCATCATGCTTCTCTGAAAATTGGAGTGCTGTCATGCCTTCCATCCTACTTCGGTCCAACTTGTCTAGGATCTCTGCACTCCTTACAACAATCTCAAGCATTAACTGAATCCCTCTTTCTCAGCTGAGCATCATCTAGTCTACATTGCAAGTGCTTGAATCATCTTTGCTTTCCTTCTCTTATCTTTTGCAAGTGTTATTGATCATGAAGAATGTATTTAATTCATATATCTATGAATATTTTAAACTAATACTTTTAAGAAGCTGCTTCAAATATTTACATATATTTCAAACTGGTGCATTTTATATCAAACTATTTTCAACCATCCCCACAAAAAGGTAAAAAAGAGTCAAATAATTGCTTTTTTTTTTTTTTTGCATTTTATATTGAACTATTTTCAACAATCCCCACAAAAAGAAAATAATGGAGTAAAATTATTTAATTTATTTTTAAATTTTATATCAAACTATTTTCAACCATCCCCACAAAAATAAAAAAAAAGGGGTAAAATCATGGAATTTATTTTTGCATTTTAGTTGCATCCGTGAAAGCCTTTATGTTGAAGTTTTCTACGAAAGACTTACAAAGGACATGTTTGCATGGTTGTTATTTTTTAATCCATCTAATTCCCAATATTTAGTTCATGCAAAAAGTTGTCAAAGTGTGGATTGTCCTACTTTTATTCTTCTGTACCCTGGGTTAGAGTGGACTATTCAAATATAACATAGGCTTTTCCCCCATGTTGAAAGTAGAAACTATAAAGACCATTCAATCTTGTGCTTAAAGTTTTTGTCATATACCAAAACTATTTTCTAGTTTCAACCATCCCTACCAAAAAAAAAAAGGTAAAATCATTGAATATTTATTTGCAGTTTAATTGCATGTATGAAAGCCCTAATATTGAAATTTGATTCAGAACCTCTCTCTCTCTCTCTCTCTCAATGAATGGTGATCATGGAAAAGAAATCCTTCGACCTTGTGCCTGATGAAGAAAATGTTGATCTTCTCAGGGTCACTGAATATGGAAGGGTTTGAAGGGTTTCCATCTTCCTAGAAGTGGACGAACTTGACTTGTTTCTCATTTTATGGGCTGATTTTAGGGCCCGTAACAAGCCTCCCTCCTAGATCAAAAGGAGGAGAAACAGAGATAACCCTAATTCTCTAGCTCAAAAGGAACCGTTTCAATAGTTTCATCTTATGGACTGAGGTCAACTCTGTTGGAAAGGAGTGGTGCAAGATCTCACTCACTGTGGAGAAACTTTTTTGTAGAGTCATACCTAATTCCAGTTGAAAGCTGTCAGATCTGAACTTCTACATCAACCTCTAAACACGTCACATGCTGCAATGACAAAGGTGACTTCACCCTTTGAAAGGATCAATCTACAGAAGCCCATGAATGCAGTAGGCTTCTGTCCCCTCAGCGGTCACTATATCAGAACCTCCCTCAAGACATGTTCGACCATAGTGGACCCATGTAGAAAATGATTGAGCTCACACAAATTTGCTCACAAGTGGTTGAGTTCAGCGTTGAAGGAGGCAGACAGCTATTCACAAAACATTTCAAATTTGAAAATGGTGGGCTGAATGCTTCTAGGCCCAAGATGTTTAGTTGTTTCAGGGTTTTTGGGATGAGTGTTAATTTGGCCCGACTTATTTTCCTCCTCCTTCCAGCCCTAGACTGAACCCCTTAGATTCATTCTCTAAGGGTAAAGGCCCATAAGGTCCAATTGACCTATCTCCTGACTTAGAGCACAACATGCTTCACATTTCATCTCTAACCCTACCCCAATCTAGCTTTAATTCCATCAGCAACAAGGCTCTCTTGAACTACTACTGAGCAGACATGCACTCTCCAAACCTGGAGGAAATTAAGTGCCATGGTAGGGAAAGCAAACAAGGAACAGGTTTCCAACTGGATCCTCTAGAAAGTTAAAATTGTGAACATAGCTATTGGGGTCACTTTTGATAGCTTTGAGGGAAAAGCAATGAGCCACTTCGAGGAAATAGAGAAAAAACCGAGAGAGGGTAAGCAAAACCACAAAAGGAATTTGAGCTGCAACAAGGAGAAAGAAACTAAAAGGAAACAAAGAGGTTGGGATTCTGAGTGAACTATGACAAGAATGGAGGTTTTCATATTCTGAGGGGGCTGGTTGCAGTTGGCGTTATTTGATTAATTTATGATATGAAGCAGCCAAGATCTTAAATTTCGATTTTGACTCAAATTTCGAAGCTCCAAGAGTACAGAAATTTCGACAGAAATTTCAATTTCAATGTCAATTTCAATTTTAATTTGAAAAAATAATGGAAATCAGTAGTAAAGTGTGGAATTTTTTGTGAAACTTAGGAAATGGTTAACAAACATAATAATGTAAGTTTTAGGACTAATATATTACAAGTTATATACATCTATGTTGTGTATGAGGTGGAAAAGTCGTAATATAATGTGTATTAGACATATTTGTACGATAATGTAAATTAAACATATTCAGCTAATACAAATGAAATTCATAAATCATTTAAATATTATTTATTATACAAATAATGATAATTTAGACATGAATGGGTAAATAAAATGCTGCTTTTAAGTTTTTTTTTTTTCATATAATTCCAAAAGCATTTGTAATAATCTTTTGTTTTTTCAGTAAAAATAAATAAAATAAGTTAAGAGAGAAATTTCACTTCACTCCTAAATCTCTTATTTGAATTCCGAGGAAATTTCATTGTATAGTTAAAATTTTGACACGTTTCGGTAAAATTTTAAGATTTCAATAAATTTCGGGATGATTCGTTGAGATTTCGATAGAAATTATGTAAGACGGAAATTGACTGTCATTTCAATTTCAAGGGTGACAGAAACCAAAAACTTTGATGGAACTTCGACAATTTCAATGGAAGTTTAAGACTATGGATGCAGCTAATATCTTGGAATGTCAGGGTTTAAATGATAGACTTAAAAGATCTTTTTTGAAATGTCTTCTGAAAGAATGGAATGGGGATGTGATTTTCTTATAGAAACTAAATTGGAAACTATGGAAGGGAACCTCATCACCGGCATTTGGGTGACAAAAACAGCAACTGGATTTATCTCAATGCTTCCAGCAGTGCTGGAGGGCTCCTGGTTATCTAGAAGGAAGATGTAGTAGTAGTAGAATTATTACAGCATATAATTGGAGCCTTCTTCATGTCTTGCTTATTTAGGAAGGTGGACGACAACTTTACTGGCCTTTTTATTGAAGTTAAGGGACCAGGTGAAGGACCATCAATACAATTACTTTGGAATGATCTTTTTGAGCTAGAGCAAAATGGGCTGCTCCTTGGGTTATGGTGGGGATTTCGACATGGTGCTCTTTCCTAATGAAAGAGATAATGTGGGGGGAACTCTAGAGAATGCTAGCATGAAATTTTTTTTTTTTTTTGACTTAGTGTCAAAGATCTCATTGACCTCCCTCTCATTAGGTATTCTTTTACATTGTGTAGCTCTAGGGAATCCCCTTCGCTCTTGAGAATCAATAGATTTTTGATTTCAACAAGATGAGAGGAATGCTTTCTCATATTCACTCAAAGGATCATCTCTACTCTCTAGGCCTATCTCCAGTCGTTTCCCTATTTTGCTGATACCGTGGAAGTAAGATGGGGACCAACTCTTTTGTACTTTGAGAATATGTAACTCAAGCCAAAAGATTTGGGAGCTTATCAAGGATTGGTGGTGTGCTCTTTATTACGAGGTGTCATGAGCCAAGCTTGTTTATGTACATGGATGGATATTCATCTCACATAGTAGTGTAGGTTTTATTCTTCGAGTAGGATAATGCCCTAGTGAAAAATGGGATTGTGACTCCTTGGTGTTTCCCATTGTTAGAGTTACAATATTGGGGAAAATTTTTACGAGAGGGTGAGTGGTCATCGGTCATGATAAAATCCACTAGCTATTGTGAATGTGTTAGCCTACTTGCCTCCATCACTAAACACACTTTGCCTATATGGGGGTATGAATAATGAATTGTGTTGCTTTACAATTTACAACTTGACTCTCACTTGCTTTCATGTTTGCTTACTGCTTCTGCTTGATTTGCATTTGATGGTTGTTAATTGTTCACGTGGTGAAACCATGATCTACTTTCTATTGACTCGTTAAGCTAGTGTGCTATAACTAGTACCGCATGGCCCTTCACAAAGTGTCAAGTGTTCGGCCTGTGAAATAGTGCTCATTCCAATTTTAAGGGGCTTAAAAAAAATCTTTAATGATGGTATAAAAACACATTTGGAAATATCCTTACTAAGAAAGATTCTATCGTGATGAAAAAGAAATTTCCCAAGGGCCTCAATTATGAAGACATAATACTAAGGATTCTGCCTTGAGAAGAGCTGTCTGAGATAGTTAATATGGAAGTAATTTCCGTGAGACAATAATCTAGGGCCTTATGGCTTAAAGAGGGGGACCATAACACCAAGTTCTTCCACTAAACAGCCAAAGCTCATATTAAGATTCCCAAATCAATTGGGATTTCTCATTAATATGATTTTGAAATCCATTAGGATTTCTAATTAATATGATTCCCAAATAAATTAGGGTTCTATTTAATGTTAGGATTATTTAATGTTCGTTAATTAGAATTCCAAAATCAAATGGGATTTCTAACTAATATGAATCCTAAATCATTTAGGATTCTATTTAATGTTAGGATTATTTAATTTTTGTAAGGATTTCCAAATCAGTTAGGATTCAAGGGAGTATTTTACAGTCCTAACAGGAGTTAGTTTCTATACTCTATATATATGTGTCCCCAATGGGGGCTTTTGGCATTCAAGCAAGCAATGAAGCAATAACATAATTCATAGCCTTTGGTTAATTTGGAGGTAGATCCCCTTTGATCACTTGGAGGTAGATGCCCTTGAAGTGATCAAACCCTAGTTCCATTCTTTAAATTTACCCAATTTCTCCACGATAAAACCCCAGGGTTTTATCATTTGGTATTAGAGCGAGTGTTCTTGTGGATGCTGTTAACCAGGCAACAAAAGCAAGATCTTGGAATTTTTTATCTTCATTGATGCAATGGCTTCAGAAAATTCAGCAGTCCTAGATGGAAGTTAAGCTAAAGGCTGAACATAGCAATATGTTTAAGTCTCAATTCGAAGAAATCTAGGCATCGCTCCATAAACTACTTAGTATCTTCCCATAAAGAAGGAGAAGATGATGTCTCTACATTCGCTAATCGTAGGGAGCAGCCATACACGCATGAAGGAGGTTACCAAGGAGAGCGTGATCAGGGTCTTTCTTGTATGAAGGTGGAATTTCCTCGATGGACCCTACTGGTTGGGTATCTAGTGCTGAAAAATACTTTTGCTTGCAGCATACTCCAGAAATATCTAAATTTGAGATTTCCTTTATTAGTTTGGATGGCAATGCTATTCATTGGTATGATTGGTTTGAAGCTCGTTATGGAATGTCTTCATGGCCGGAATTGGTTTCTAGATTACTTGTCCAATTTGGGCTGGATATGAGAATATCAATGGAGAGCTTGCTAAAGTACGCCAAACTAGCATTGTCTTGGAGTATTAGACATGATTTAAGTGGCTATCAAACAAGACTAAAGATTGGAATGAAAGCTAACTTGTTGGTACTTTTATTGATACAGGTAGCACTAATAATTTCATGGACACTAAAATTGCTAAACAAATTGCTTATGTTGTGGAGCAATGTGAAAAGTTTGATGTGAGGGTTGTAGATGAATGGACCTTGACATGTCAGAGCAAGTGTCCGAAGGTTAAACTTCCTATGCAAAATCATAGGTTTTATGTTGATTTCTTTTTGTTGGCACTAGAAGACTATGAAGTGGTTTTGGGTATTGAATGGTTATGGACTTTAGGTGATATAGCTTGGAATATCTCTAAACTGGTTATGAAGTTCACTGTGAATGATCAGAGAGTGACTCTTAAAGGTAAACGTCGTGGTAATGTCACTACAATTTCAAGCCATCATATGGAGAAGCTCCTTGAAAAGGAGCGACATGGCTGCTTGGTACAACTTTGAGCATCAAAGGAGTCACAACATCAATCTGGGTAGGATGAAGGGCTAGAATTTCTTATTTTAGAAATTTCCGACCTATTTGAGGAGCCACATGGATTGCTACCTCAGCAAGTGCATGATCACCACATTCCTCTATTGCCAAATCATTTAGGTCATTTGCGAATTGTGCTCACCACTCTATGTGAGAATCATCTTGTTTGTGAAGAAATTTAAATGCAGTTTTGCTTGACCGCATGTGGAATACCTTGGGTATATTCTTTCCCAAGAAGGTGTTTTTGTTGACCCTTCTAAAATACTAGTGATGATAAACCGGCCTATTCCACAAACAATAAAAATGCTGCGAGATTTTTTGGGGTTGACTAGTTACGACTACAAATTTTTCAAGGATTGTGGAATGATTAGTGCTCCACTGACTGCTCTAGTGAAAAAAGGATGCATTCAAATGAGTAAGGAAGCTGAACAAGCCTTTGTCAAGCTTAAGCATGCAATGATCACCACACTAGTTCTTGCCTTGCTACATTCCAATGAGGTGTTCATCATTGAGTCTGATGCATTAGGAGTTGACATTGGCGCAGTTTTAATGCAATACACACGCACCATTGGTTTTACCTATAAAGCTTTTTCTCCATCCCACATTGGCATGACTAACATGTGCATGCAGCTACAAAGTGGAGAGATTCTCGAAGTTTATTGCTGCTCAGCCTTGAGGACAAGGCTGATTTGAAGGAGGCCGGAATGTTAGGATTCCCAAATGAATTGGGATTTCTAATTAATTTGATTCCCAAATCAATTAAAATTCTATTTAATGTTAGGATTATTTAATGTTTGTTAGTTACGATTCCCAAATCCATTGGGATTTTTAATTTATATGAGTCCTAAATCAATTAGGATTCTATTTAATGTTTGTTAGTTTTCCCAAATTAGTTAGGGTTCGAGGGGATTTTTTACAATCCTAATAGGAGTCAGTTTGTCTACCCTATATATATGTGACCCCAACGGAGCTTTTGACATTCAAGCAAGCATTGAAGCAATAACATAATTTATAGCCTTTGGCTAATTTGGAGGCAGATCCCCTCGAAGTGATCAAACCCTATTTTCCATTCTTTAAATTTCCCCAATTTCTCCACGGTAAACCCCTAGGGTCTTATCAGCTTATAGGAGATTCAACACTTTGAGCAGTGTGGAAATTAACAGGAAAATCTTGGATGATACTGGGGACAGCAAACAAGGCATTTGCAATTTCTATAGGAGTTTTCTAAGAGCCATCTTCTTTGAGACAATAGGTTGAGGGCATCCATTTCAGCAGGATCAACATCCCTATGCCTTCTTGGCTTGAAAACCCTTGTGCCATGAAAGATTATAATAGGGGTTAAAGCTCTTAGTCCAGATGTTTATACCAATTTTTTTTTTCATAAGCTAATTCAGACATTCTCAAATATGATATTATTGAGGTTTTTGGTATCCTCAAACTGCTGGCAGGTTTGTGGAAAGCATGAACTCTACCATTTTTGCTTTGAACCCTATGAAGGCTTTGGCTATTAACATCAAAGATATCTATCCATTAGCTTGGAGGAAACAGGAGAGTGTTTATAAATTTTTACCAATGACGTTTGCTTCAAGACTAAAAAAAGCAATCCTAGAAGTCATCAGACAGCACTAGTATGCTTTTGTTGAAGGGAGTTAAATCATGGATGCTGCCCTTAGTGCTTTAGAAATTGTGGATAGTCATTCCAGAGCTAGAAAGAGAGTACTCTGCAAACTTGGCATGGAAAAAGCATTTGATCATGTTTGTTACAACTTTCTTCACAATGTCTTTGAAAAAAAAGGGCTTTGGAATCTCATGATGCGGATGGATTGAACAGTGTATCACCACACTGTCATGCTTTTTTTATTTTTTATTTTTAAACATTCTTCTAGAGGTCTATGGAAAGGAGACCCTATATCTCCCTTGTTTTTCTTCATTGCAATAGAGGTTCTAAGCCTCCTAATGCTAAAATCCACTTGGGCAAGGCTTTTTAAGGGGTTGCCGGTGGGAAGAAAGAAGGAAGCTGGAAGTGGCTCACCTCCTCTTTGCGGATGATACCAAAATCTTTTCTGACACAAGAGCCCATCAAATACTTAACCTGTTGTGCATACTTCTTTGCTTTTGATGCTATTTTCAGGTTGAAAATTAATTTAGGGAAGTGTGAGCTCTTCTCTCTTGGGGATGCAGATGATGGCATCTTCTTGGCTGGTGTTATGGGCTGTAAGTGGGGGACCTAACTACTTAGGGCTCCCTCCTGGAAAGTTCAAGGAAAAAGCGGTTTGGGTGCCTATTGTTGAGAGGTTTGCAAAAAGTTGGTTGGTTGGGAGTAGAATTCTCTTTTCTAACAGTTGAAGACTCACCATCATCTAGAGTATTATCTTTGATCTCTTGTCGCAACATATCTCCCTCTTCCCCTTTTAGATTACCACTTTACCTAAAAGCTTAAGTTGTTAGCTTGTGGACCAACAATGCATATCAAGCCTTAACACTTCCCCGTATGTTTAGCCCGATTGCACTTGTAAAGATAAAAAAAACCATGAATAACATCCATATTGGGAGCACATTACTTTTTTTTTAACAAACTTACAATAAATGCAGGGAACAAGACTAGATCCCAAGACCTTTGGGCAACCATGGCTCTTATACCATGTCAAATTACCGCTTTACCTCAAAGATTAGGCTGTTAGGTCGTAGATCAACGGTGTATATCAAGCCTTAACATCCCTACCCCTTGTTCTGTGCCTAGAAGACTCAAAGATATTCAAAAAAGATTCCGTAGGGGAAACACGAGAAGATTTTTAATATTCTACTTAGTTAAATGGGGATAATTCAACAACCTATTCAAAAAGGTTGCTTGGATCTCAAATCTCCCACACTTTTCAATGAGGCTCATCTTGGCAAATGGTTATGAAGATTCATGAGTGAGCTTTTCTGGAGAAATTTTATTGCTAAGTATTCACTGTTGGTGTACCTCCAAAGAGGTTAGGAAGCCCTATCGGGGTGTTTGGAAGTGGGTTAGCAAAGATTGGTTGGATTTCTTCACTTTAATCCAATTCAATGTTGAAAGTAGTGGCAATATCTTCTTTTGGCATGACACCTAGTGCAGTTCCTCCCCACGTAGTTCTCAATCACTATCATTTTCAGTTTAGCATTTAATAGAAAGATGCTTTGGTGAGCATTCATGTCGATGACTTTGAAAAATTGAACTGCTTGGAGCATCGCCTTTGTGACAAGCCCATGACTCTTTTGTTGATTTCTATGGCTCATTATGCATCAATGCCCTTGTTGGACCAACCTGGATTTGCCTCAGTGGAGGCTTAGTAAAAGTAGCTACCTCATAGTTAGTTCCTTCCATAGTATTGAATTTTGGAAATTGTCCTAGGGTTAGCAAGCACTTCAACATATGCAAAGGGGATAGAAATAGAGAAAATAGAGAAGGCAAAAGAACGCAAAGAACTAGGAAGGTGAAAAATTGAAACATAATGATCAATAGGATAAGTAACTAAGGAATGTTGAGTACATGTTCAAGTACCTTTTTGATGAGCAATGGGCAAATTCAAGTTTCATTGAATGGATCTCCAAAAGTAGAAGTATGGCTAGCATAGGTTTGTTGGATGGAAGTGATGTCTTTGCTTACTTTTTGTCCTTCATAAACCTTTAATTGTTTCTTTGGTTCAGTATTTGATGGATTTGGAAGAGGAGCAAGGGTAGGAATAGAAGGATCAACACATGAGGAGGGACCATAAGTCGTTGATAGACTCATTCATCCAAGGAGGACTTAGCCCTAGAGAAATAAGGTGTCGCCTAATAAAAGGAGACATATACACCAACACATTTCCTGTGAGTGTGAGATCATAACATCTATATCCTTGTTAAATTCTTGATTACTTGGTAGACACATTTAGTAGAGAGAACTTGTCTTGATCACTATGTGGAACATGAAAAAGACAGGTGTGCCCAATAGAGAACATGGGTGTTTTTGTGTACATGACGAAGAAAGGAATTTGTCCCCCTAGAACACTGGAGGGCGTCTTGTTGAGTAGATCATCGATCTAAAAGGTTTTAGGAACACTATTTTAAAAGGGTAGAGACTGTTCTATGTCAATTCAATGTTTAACTTTTTGGTTTAGTAACTACACTCTGCTAAGGGGTATGCATGCAAGATGTTTGATGAATAACTTTTTGGCTAAGGAAAAAGATTGAAACTCATTTTGAACAAATTCAAGTGCATTATCAGATTGAAAATTTTAATACCAATGCCTAAGTTTTATTTCTTGATAGAATTGAATAAATAAGTTAAAAAATTCAGACTTGTCTTTTAACAAATAAATATAGGTCTTACTCAAAAAATCATCTAGACACAAAATATTGATGACCAATCAAATTCTTGAATCCACATGGACCCCAAATATTTGAATGAATAAGAGTAAACAATGATTTATTATGAGACCCAACTCTATTGTGAAAAAAGGTGTACTAATATGCTTTCCCAACTAGCATGTAGAACACTCAAAACAAGAAATAGACTTGAACATGGGATTAGCTTTTGAAGGGATGAATGACCTAAACAAGCATGCCTTCCAAAGAAACACCATAAGTAGAAATTGAGGAAGCTGTATGACAAAAGTTGTATCCACCATGACCACCATCGCAATAGTACACTGTCCTTTTCAAGCCCTCCACCAATCCTCTTCTTCATCTCCAGATCCTAAATAGCACGATAAGAAGGAAGGAAGGTCATTGAACAATTATGAGATTTAGTTAATTGACTAACTGATAACAAGTTTAATGGAAATTTAGGCACATATAACACGGAGAGAAAGACAGAAGGAATTGAAAGAATATTACCACAATAAGAAACCAGTGTAACCTTGGAATGTAAAGTAGTGGGATTCATGGACTGGAACAAATTAGAACTGCCAATCATATTGGAGGAGGCACCACAATAAATAATCCAAGATGACGAGGATGAAGAGGCTAGAAGCCCGGTTGTACTTGAATGGGATGTAGTAGTAGATGTAGAATAATGAGTTTGGAGTTGAACGATGCAAAAGAAAAAAAATTGTTATACTCCTCTCAAGACACAGTAGACAATGTATTCAACTCCCAAGTGGAGCAATGTCAGACCCTTGAGTAGCTTGACATTGCCAAGGCATGTGGTGTGGGGGAACCATGTGCCAAGGCTGTAGCTTGAGATGGCCTGTTATGGGTTATGTTGATAATTGTTGGTTGGTTAAACTATGTTGCTTTAGGTGGAGCACATAGAAGCGAGGTTACCTACTTGGCATGGTCAGGGATGGACGTGGTTGGGGCCATGGTCCTTGACAGAATTGCTTATTGTGGCTGGTTTTAGTTAACATGGTTGGATGTGGGTACCATGGTTGGATGGCTAACTTGGTTACATCAAATGCCTCGGTGATATTTGCTGCTATTGGGACGTAGACAAGTCATGGTTATGGAGAAAACCATGCTAGACACAAGTGTTGACTTGTGGGGAGTATACAATATCATTGTCAATTTCTTTCAGTGTTGACATGCTGACCATATAGGGCAGTTACTTGGCAGTTTACCCTTGCATGGTTGGTAGATAGGCTTGTTTGGTGGGTAAATTCGTGGGTGGACACTTGGGCATGTTTTTAACTATTTACTTGTAAGCATGACTTGTTCTAGCCTTGTTGGCAATTTCTGGTTACATCCAGCACAACCTAGTAGTTGGGGTTGTCAATCAATTTAAGTGGGTTGCAGGGGGCATGGGGATGGACAAGTTTTGTGTTTGCTGCACATGCTAGAGTGTGCTTCCTTGTCTTTGAATAAAAGAAAGGTTGGGAGGTGTTGCTCCTGTAATGCTTGTCGTCTTGTGAATCTTTACTTGAATTGCTTCACACTTGCAGGATTTAACCAATGATTGTGTGTGTGTGACGTTGGCTTAACCAAGTGTGCCACTTGGTGCCACATAGTGTCAAGTTTGTGTGCTGTGAACTTAGACCCTATGACGAGTAGCCAGGTGCATTTTAGTGTCAACAGTAGAACGATCCTTGACAAGAGACTTTGAGACTTTTTGGCCTAAGTTTGTTCCTGACAGTATGATTGTCCTTGCCACGATGTGTGTAAATGTGAGAATTGTTTCAACGAACTTCTTGCCCTAGTACACAACAGCTGCCACGATCTCAATCCAAATCTCCTCATCCTTCAAACTCCCCCTACCATGGTTAGAGACAATAGCATGGTTGAATCATCATGGAAAGATGCTTGAGAAGAAGTCAGGCAGCACATACTAGCACCAAACCAGTTCAAAAGTTCAACGATCCAGAGCTTACAACACTTCATAGTTCAAGAGGCAACTATGACCACAGAATTGGGGTTGCAATAACCTGGGAGGAATTACTTAACCAGGAAGAATGGGGCAGGGCATAAGAAAGCACTGGAGACAATGAACATCCTGGCAGCAGCTACAGGCACTATGGTTGCAGCAACTAGAAGCGAGTGCAGACAAGAATGATCATCGAACACCAATTGAAACCAACCAAAGCTTCCTACATAGGACGCTGCACACCCTAACAAGAGGAAGACTGCGCCTAAATGATTCTCAAGCCACCTAGAAAATCAGATTTGAGAACTGAGGGGAAGATCAGGAAAAAAACAAAAAACAGAGTATCAAATCAATTCAGATTACAGATATGTCAGATTTAGTGGAGATCAATGCTCCGATACAATGTTGTAAAGTTAGAGATAGAGGAGAGAAGAAGAGAAGAGAAGAGGATAAGAGGAGAGGAAGAGCAAATATTAGGCAGCAGTTGCCTAGAGCCTACATACAGCTCCAGGTCTGCCATTATATATATTAATAATAGGAAAGACTTAAGGACAAAAATACCCTCACCCACACAACCTATGACTGAAATAACATTCTCTTCTAACATCTCAAAATCGAATTTCAAGGAAATTTTATTCTATAGTTAAAAATTTGATAAATTTCACTGAAATTTCGATATTTTAATAAATTTGGTTGATTCACGGAAATTTTGATGGGTTTGTGATACATAAATTGACTGCCATTGCAATTTTGAGGGTGGTGGACAGAAGAAATTTTGACAATTTCCTGGAAATTTTAGACCATCTGTGTTACCATCATCAACTTCAGCAGCTGTTGTCAACTTCACTAGCCATCTTCAAATTACCCAAGCCCCTTCCTTTCCAAAAAGCCTTTATTATTATTATTATTATTATTATTATTTTCTTAATTCCTGACAACAAAAAAGACACCTCCTTTCCATAGTCTGGGTTACTCCTGAGAAGAAAGAAAAGGAAAACCAAACAGCACCGACAGCAACCCAGAAAAATTAGTGTGATCCAAGTCAACAAGGGACGCTGATCACACAGAATATCCAAAAAACACACCCCCTTGAAGTTCCCATTACCCACACACCAAAGAGAAGTCAAATAATGAATCTTCTCCCAAACCAACAGAAATGACTTCTTCCCTGAGAAAATGCATGCATTTTGTTCCATCCACGGGCCCAAAAAGCCTTTATCTTATAATACAGTTCTATGTAATTGTTGTCTTCTTTTTCAATGCATTATTTTCCTGCATCTTTCCTTTTATTTGAAGGTTTAGAACCAAATCATTAGAGAATGCTTAAACATTGAAAGTCCAAAATCCCTTCCTGCCCCAAAAATCCTTGCAGCTAAGCTTTGAAGACTATGATTTAACTTAGGC
Source organism: Malania oleifera (assembly GCF_029873635.1). Classification (NCBI taxonomy): domain Eukaryota; kingdom Viridiplantae; phylum Streptophyta; class Magnoliopsida; order Santalales; family Ximeniaceae; genus Malania; species Malania oleifera. The sequence continues at coordinate 91,675,979 of NC_080426.1, read as the reverse complement.
AATGTGTTTTACTCAAGCTTTGGCATGATGTTTGTTTTCCTTTATCTTTTTCATGCGCAATAGTTTTTATGAATCAACATATTGCACCAGTGAGGAAGAGTGAGTTAGTTACTTTGGGGGGCAATAGAAGGTGTAGGGGTTGACCTAAAATAACTTGGAAGGAGATAGTGGGTAAGAATTTAATAGCCCTGAATCTGTCAAAAGAAATGGTCCATGATCGCATAAATTGGCAGAAAATGATTCATATAGCTGACCCCATCTAATGGGACTTAAGGTTTGGTTTTGTTGTTGCAATAGTTTTTATGAATCATATATATATGCTTGAGTTCAAGGGTATTTTTGGAAGAATGGTTTATTTCCATTCTGTTCACATTATTGATCAAGTTAACCAAACATTATAATGGAATAGGAATTGTGATTAGTTGTTATGTATTTGCATCCAAATGTAATAATTGCATTATGACCTTTATTTCATTTTTGTCCTATCTCTTTTCCATTCTCAATTCCACATTAAATGCATTACATGCAATATTGGTTGTTGCGAGGATGTCCTTTTCTTAGATAGGGGGAGGCAGAGTCAAAATTCATTTATATTTATTTTTCAGTGTGTGTTTCCAGTTAGCAGAAGGGTCTTCTTTTGGTGTTCAAGAATTTCTCGAGGCATTCTTGAACAAGTGGAGGTATGTGGATGAACAATACTATGTTCTTGCTGGTGCAGAAGCTGATATTAGAAACATGGTCGGATGTTATGGGCGTTTTGTGTTGGGAGTTGATAAATATTTGGAAGTTGTTGAGGTCTATGTTTTTACGCTTCTGGGGATGGTTTTAAATGATATAGACCTTGCTGTCTCTTGGGTTGAGAATGCTGCATTACCTGAAGACCAACGACAGGTAAAATATATTATTTCCTGCATTTTATTATTTTTATTGAGCATTTTTTGAATTGGTTGAGGCGGTTTACTTGTTACATACTGTTGATACAAAATTACAAAAAATAAATTTCATCTTTTTTGCTTGCCTTTCTTTTTGATTTCTTGGTGTTTTTTTTTTTTTTTTAAAACTGCTTTTGGGGGGGGGGGGGGGGGGGGGGGGGCGGGGCGAGGGTGGTGGAGGTGGGGTTAAGCATGGTGTGGTTTGTGTGAAAACTACATGATAAATGAAATTCTTTGGTTCTACTGCCATATCAGAGTAAAGTGTTTGTTATTTGATTGAGCATAGAGCTTAGAGATTGCAAATATTGAGTGGGGTAGAACTTGGAGGGCGACTTTAATTCAGGTGGTAAAGAGGGATCTGTTTTCCCTTCAACTTTCAGATGTTTACTTTGATTGAGCAAAATGGTTGAATAGGATTCATATTGTTGATCCATCTTGGGGAAATTTAAGGTTTTTTTATTTTTTATTTTTGCAGGAGCATATGAAAGCCTTGTGTTAAACTGTAGGATCCTACTTCTCTCTGCACTCATCTTCCAAAAACTCAAAGTCAAACTTTATGAAACAAAATATCCATTTTAGAGCTACCATTATTGCTCAAGACAGGTGAACTTTGGAGAACTTGATTAATGATGATATATATATATTTTTTATTAAGTAAACTAAGATAAATTTATCAGTGGTGATCATTGTCCTGCTTGACTTTTTGTCCATTTATGTCCTCCTGTGTACTTTCTTCTCTCTCATTGAATAAACCATCTTTTTCTATTAAAAAAGAAAGAAAGTAATTCATGCTGTTCCCATGGGGCAAATTGTTGCAAGTACATTTATCATTTCTAAATACCTGGTTTAATTGAAATTGGCTGCACTATTCAATCAAAACCATGATATGCTCTGGAATATATTATCCATTTTTGGATCTACTATGTTTAATGTGGGTAAATTGAGCAACATGATGACTTTGTGCAGCAAACTAGGATATTTTATTTGAAATGTTCTTTCCTTTTACTTTTGTCCTTTTGGTAATAGAGGCACAAGTCAGCAGCCTTTGAATGACCAGAAAAATTGGGGCAAAGAGTAATTCATATTGTTGCAGTAGTTGAAAGGTGTTGTGATTTGATGTATGCATAGCTGATTAACCACTTTAACCATTTCGACCTTTCGGGTTCACCTCCAAGATTTGACCTGAACTCTAGTAGAGAAATGTGTGGTGGATGATGATATTTGACTAGTTAGGATTCAGGACCTGTTGGCAGCCCCCAGTGAGAAGTATGCATAATGTCAAAAATTTTCCAATTCAGTTGAGGTAAAACTGGTATGTCTATTTCTGTAGGGTTCCTCTTCATTTATAAGAATATTGGATTTTAGGTTTTGTTCTTTACTTTTTCAAGTTTTTGTCCTTGGAAGCCAGATTTGGTCTGTCCCTTCCCAAATTAGAACCTGACATTAGTAACCTGATATCTGTGTATGAAATTTGGTCCATGCCTGCATGTATTGAAAGTTCCCTCTAACTAACCAAGTTGGCTTCCATCTATGAACTTTTTTACATAATTAGATGGATATGTTCTAAGCTTTTTGAGAGTAGTCAAACATTTGGAGGCATTTCTTGAGGTATATTAGCAAGCTTCTTTTTTTGTGACACCCTGATTTTTCCACATCTATTGATGCTTTGACATTTTAAAACTTCTAGCTGGGTTTTTTATAATGGGGTGGGAATGATGCAGCAATCAAGCAAGAATTATTTCATTTTTTTGGGATCATATCATTTAGATTATAGGATATTATTGATTAGTAAAGCACTGTTTTTATTTATTTAGGACATCTTTCAAATGTTAATTATATTACTATTCAAGAAAAGTAGTTTTTAAGTTTATTCAGGTTTCTAAAATCATTTTTCCTGTTCTCCCAAGTATGGCAAGTTTTAGAGTTTCTTTGGAATTAAACTTTGTGTTCGATGTTTCTCCTGCATCCCTAATCCATCTGTGTTTGCAAGAGAATATTGAGACAAAACTGTCTGGAAGACAGTGACAAATGATTTGGAAGAAAGTAATTTTTCTCGAGTTAATTTGTTATTGCTATTAGCTTGGATGTTGTGTTTATGCTGTTCTTTAAGATTTTGCAGCCTAATCATTTATTCATGCCCTAAAGTAGTGACTAACAAGCATGAAAAACACTGGATCATACAATCTCTTAGATGATCTGGCGATTGCTGATGATTGAAAGTACTTGAATTTTTTCTCATCTTCTTAGTCTGTTACTTTTTTTTTTTTCAAGGAAAGGCAACCTGTTGCAAGATTTTGGTAATTTACAATAGCATCTTACTCTTAGATTTTCCTTGGAATGCAGCCAGCTGTAAGATTTTTTTTTTTTTATAATCTTCTTGGTATTGAAAGTCGCAAAGTTCTCCATGACATACCTACTGCCTGTCGTAAACATAATCACCCCCATTTATGTGCATAGTACATGCACTTGTGCAAACTCATCTACTGGTGGATCCAAAATGCTCTGTAGATGTGCAACAAGTTTGGCTTTCTTTTTGGGTAGAACACCGTGATCATTCTGCTAATGTGTTGCATACGTTTGGCAGGAACTCCTTCCATTGCTGATTAAATTATGTGATTCTCATTTGTTAGATGCTTTATTTCTTAATAGACTTGAATAATTTAAATTTTATCTAAGTGTTCTTACATGTCTTTGTCTTAGCAACTTTTAAGGAGATTGCACTCCCTGTACTCTCTTAAAGTCAGCAACCCATCAAAAGGATGCAGCTCACCTCTGCCGGCTGATGAACATAAAGCTTGTTCTTCTTTGAATGAATTAAATGTATCTAAGAGGTCTCCAAAAGTTTTGAATGCCCAATGCCCACCTGATGGAGGGAATAATGCAGAACACAGAGTTTTGAAATTGTCTAGAAGATTTGACCCTTATTTCTGGTGGTTCCGCACTATTACTTTGAAGTTAGGCAGTGCTCGATTGGTCATATCTAACAGAAAGGTTATGCTGGGCTGTTTGATCTTCATCATATCTTTTGTTATCCGAAGGAAACAAATTACTTTAAAGAGGTAAGGTATTCTCTTCTTGTTGGTTTATGTACACACCTTCCACTTAAAGGTGAAAAGTATTTTACTTGGCTAATGAATCTACTGTTACATAGCCACGGTATGTTATTATAAGCTCATGTTTAATTTCATCTAGATAAAGAAGGTTTAAAAGATAATTCATTTTTGGTGACAAATGAATATCTCTGCTTCCCTTGTGATTGCAATGCTTGAATTTATAAGGTGGAAAGGAGTTGGTCATCATGGAAAAGAGAAGGATTTATTTAGATCTAGACTTATTTAAATCAACAGTCTGCAATATATCAAGCTGTATTCTGATAACTGCAGATTGTACTAACCTCCAGGTCATGACCTCCAGGTAGGTCACACAGTGATGATTCTAACGTTGTGCCAAGGCTCCGCTTCATGGTAGTGGCAATATTTTTTTAAAAAAAAGCAGAATTAGTGATGCACCAAATTGCCTACACTTCAAAAATGGGAATGCATTGGCATCCAACATGTGTCGGACTTGTTGAACATTGCCAAGCCACCAACACATCAAATCTGAAGTGTCCAACGCTTACAGGACACAAAAAAGGGGGAAATAAAAATAAGAATTTTTTTTTTTTGGGGGGTGGGGAGGTGGGGGTGGTGTTCATGTTGCAATATTATCAAATTTTTAGAGATTTCATAATTTTTAAAAATTTTTCCTAAATTAAGTGAACTTGTAACTTACATCGATCACATTACCAAAAAAACTTTGTGTCAATCAATGAAGAATCGGCAAATTAAACTGACTGTATTTATAAATATTTGATACAAATTCAATGATGCTTGATTGCTTCTTTTTAAAGTACCATATGTTCATAACATAAGCATGTATTGAGAATTTATTTATTTATTTAAAAAAAATTATTGGATTGCCCTATTTCTGGGTGATAATGGGATTCTATCTTCGGCCTTGCAGAGGAGAGCTGGATCTCTCTGAGATGCATGGAGAAGTTCCTCTTGAGATTTTGGGGTTTTCATTGCAGGGAGTGATTGGAAAGAAATATGAGGATTTTTAGGGATAGTTTTCTCCCCTTTCATGTGATACAGGAGAGTAGAGTTGTTTTTTTTTTTTTTTTTTGTTTTGCTTTTCTTTAGTAGTCTTAAGTGAAGGATGTTTTTGCTGGAGCTTGTGACACATTCAGAGCAGCTGGAACAATCTGATTTATTAATTGTTGTGTTTTGCTCTACTTTTTTTTTTAAATGTGTTTAGAGGGTTTTTCTGTCTTTTACTTGAATTTTTCTTTCTTTCTTGTTTCTTCTACGAAAAAAAAAAATTATTGGCCAGTATTTGTTTCTGGTATTTGGTTTTTTATTTTATTTTATGCTTCAGGATTGCTAGGAAACAAGTTGTGTCTGTGAAGAAGGCTTTGAAAGACCTTTGGCAGCTTGCATTTCAATACCAAGTGAATCCTCTAGCTGCTGTTCAACCTCACCCTGTTATGACACATGGAAGCCGTTGATCGATGCTGCTACGAGCTACACTTTATTAGAAAAATGGTAATTTATTCTGCCTGCCTCTTATTTAGCAGCTTTGTACAGATGAATTCATTAGAATCCCTTCTCTTAAGCAACCTGCATTACCTAAGGAGCAATGATGCAATAGCGTTTTAAACCCATAGTTTTTTATTCTTAATTTCTAAATGCCTTGAAGTTGTGTCAAATGAGCTGCCAATGAATAATGCTTCCGTGCTTTGTGCCATTGTAATAATGCTTGAATGCCTGAGGTTTGGTTCAATGACAATTTTCTTGGAAATATATATATATATATATATATATATATATATATATATATATATATATATATTGGATACTTCTGATATAAAAGCAGTCGTATGAGTTATGACTTCATATTTGGACTTGTGAGAACTTGAATGAAATTTAATATAATTTTATATTATATTTTATTTATATTCACAAAATTTTAAGTTTGTGGTTCAAACTCAATTTCTGGATTGCTGAGCCAATTGGGTAAACTATTGTTGGAGCCACTAGAATTTAGTACACAAGTTTTGATTACTTCTAATTTAATTTGCTTTGATTTAGTCACAATAGAAACTACACAATGTCAAGCCACTTGCCTTTGTTCATCACTTGGCTGTCCTTGGGATAGGTTATCGAAAACCTGAATCAAATAGAAAAATTGAATTGAAGTGGACTGGAAATCAATTTATTGTTTTTTTAGCTCGACTCCGGTTTGGAGTTCTAAAATTTTATATAAATGGTTCAATTTTCGTTTGGTCCATTTAATAATCATTTTAACTAAATTGAATTGATAGATTATAAACAATATTATTTAATAATTTAAATACAAAATTGTTTGCCAACAATTTAGAATATGGATGGGTTATTTTTGTGATACTTTTTTGATTTGTTTAGATAAAAAATTTTAGTTGAGAAAAGGAAAGGAAAAGAAAAGGAGGAACTCATTTTTTATTCCATTTTCTTTATTAAAATGAAAGTTTGTTTTTATATGATTAAAAATTAAGAAAAATTAAAATATTAATGATATGTAAAATTAACAAATTATTCGTGAATTTGAAATATTTTTTATTTTTTTTCTTAATTTTATCGATAACAAAACATGAAAATGTAGATTCTTTCCTAATATTTTTCGAGTTCCAAATGGGGTCTTCAAGAATTGAAACTTGGATTGTGGATATATATATTCAATTCATGGGTGGATGTTTGAGTTTTAATAATTAAAATGTATATGTCAACTATAATATAAGAAAAATATTAATTGGTAGTGACTAAATTTTTTTAATCGGACTCGGTAGTTTGATTTGGTTCAATTAGGTGTTGGATATTGATTTAAAAATTAGTTAAGGACATTAACTATTTGAAAATTAGGTACGCCTACAGAGGTCTCACCGAATTGAGAGAGAGAGAGAGAGAGAGGGAGGTTGCAATTCTTTCTCAAATTATTTTGATACTCCTTTTTCTTTTCTTGGTATGGTACTATCTACTGCAGTAGAAATTTGCCCTTGTGAAAATATGTAGAATTGGTTTGGGAGGGAGGGTGGAAGGTCTCCAAATGTAATACGGGAACTAGTGAATTACATTTTAATCACATCTTAAAATTAGCAAAAAATTAGCAAATTATTATTTTTAAAAAAGTAAGATAATTCGTTTCTGAAAAATAAATGTAGTAAAAATTATGTAAATTTACATTTTAAAATTTTATTTAAGTAGGTTAAGATTTGAACATAGAAAACTCACTTGAATAAAAAAACAAAATAACTGTAATATTATTATAAATGCTAAATAAATATAAAATTATTTTTAAATATATAATAATATTTAAATAAATACTTATATAATTTTTAGGAGATTATTTTTAGATATAAAATTATAAATCTAGAAGTACCCTCCAAAAATTTGGAAAACTCGTTAATTAATCATAAGTTAAATAACAATACGATTATATACATTTTAAATAGCTGTTAACAATTTATAAATTAAATAAACTTATTAATATTAGCATTGGAAGTCAAATACTGAGATTTTTTCACAAAAAAAAAATAAAATATATTTAATAAATATTTATCATTAATGTTATATAAATAATAAAATTTATTATTTTTAATGTTTTTAATTAGAGAAACCTTCTCATATCATTTCCTAATATTAATATATATCTTGTGTTTATGTTTACATAAGTTATATAAATTTTATTAATAACTTTGAATATCATATTTTAGTATTTGTAAACTAAATTATTACAATATATGTTTTAAAAGTATATCTAAATTTTTTTAAGAATTACAAGAATATTTACACAATGTTATTACATGTAAACTCATAACATTTATTAATGTCAAATTTTTTATTTTTTGAAACCTTATCATTTCTAAATATAATAATTCACGAAAAGAACTTTATAATAAAATGAGAATTGGGGAACAAATATAGTAATTTCATCACTCTTGAAATTAATTGTTTAGGGTCTGAATTAGACAAAGATCGGAACACTTTTATTACTTGACCTAAATGATAGAGTAGTCAAAAACCCGATTATTTGATTGATGTAGTTGTCTAGACTTAACAATTTAATCATGAATAATTTTTATATTGAAAAAAAAAAATACGTTACTAATTTAAAATTACTATTTTTTAAAAATAAGTTAATTTTATCAAAAAAATTAATGGTAAAATTTAGAGACACCTCCTAAATTTTCTAAATATGACATTGTATTCCATTAATTTTCTGGCAATTGCCCCTCCAAAGAATTTATAAAAGATGAAAAATTAAGAGAAGGAGAGTTGTTTTTATTAATAAAATTATAATTTCAAATAGTTATTTGATATTTGTTAGAGTTACTTGACAATTTTTCAAAATTTAGGAGATATTATGTCATTTCAAAATATTGCAGTAATAATTAATAAATAACAAATTTAATTTTATTCATTTCAATTTATATTTATATTTTTTTGCAGCAAATATATAACCAACGAGAGTGAATAATTTTATGGATAAATTAAAACTTAAAAACGACTTTTGTACTGAATAAACTCTGGTTTGGGGGGAATAGCTATTCCGTGGAATGATATGAAATATAGTTTAAATTTGGGAGTAAAAGGAATAGTTATATCTTATATATTTAAAATTATTTAATTAAATAAATAATAAATAAATAAATAAACGTTCTATGATAAAATTTAGGAATAATTATTTTTTATCTATTTTTTATTATGTACTCGTAAAGTATTTGACATTATTATATGTTTTATAGTAGTATAATTTCTTGTAAATTAATTATAAATAACGTATTTATAGTTAATTTATAAAAAACTATGTTGTTGCTATAAAGTAAATAACAAAGTCAAATATTTTAATAAGTGATAAAAATGATTATTTCTAAATTTTATTATTGGGATGCTAATATTAAATGAAATAATAAAGAATATATAAGAAATAATGATTCATTTGATTCTCAAAATTTTAATTATATTTTTATTTTATTTTATTTCATTTAATAAATATTTTACGGACCGAAGGGCGGAGGAGCTTCAAGCTTTTAAAATTAATAAATTCATCAATTTTTAGGATTCCCTTCGTTAGGATGGTGGTTCCATTCCGCCTCTGTTGCACACTTGTCCCAACTTTCACGATACGGTACCCTCTCAAAATTCCACTGTTTTGGATTCGTCTCTCCCCACCCTCAAACTGCACGAATCTAAAGAGCTCCTCAACTCCCAAGGTTGTTCCCTCTCAATCCAGAGGGCCACCGTTCGTTGATTCAGGTGAGACTCTCTCTCTCTCTCTCTCTCTCTCCTCCTGCTTTTTCCATCCAACTCTCCTTCGTTTCCAATCGCCACTGTAGTATTGTTTCTTCTTCTTCTTCTTTTTCTTCTTATTTATTTGAGATATATATACTTTGTTTTTGTGAATCCTTCCCTGCTCTAATTTGTGTAGGGAAAAAAATTATGGGTATTTTGCCTGAAGTGCTTTGATTAAGAATTTTTTTTTTTCCGCATCTTACTCCTGTTTCCTGATTGTGACTGGTCCAATGCATTTTTGTGAGTTTGTGCATATGCGCGGAACTTTGTTTTCAACTTCTTTACACATTCACCGGGTAGCCCCCGCAGTAACCTAGTTTCCAATCCGGGTATTGTGACTTGTGGGGTGATAGGGTATTGTGACATTTAGATATTTGCGTGGTTAGTTTGCTTAGTGTCTCTATTCATTCAAATCTGCGAGGATTTTATTTTTCTCACATTTGCTCGGCAAATAAACGGGTGAAAGCTTTGAGACCTAATCTTAGCGAATCTTATGGGTTTTTTTTATTGGATTTTGAAATTACATGTTTTTGTCCTCCCAGAAATATTTATATGGGACTTGCGAGTGTCCGTAATTTAACCAACATGGAAACCTAACAGTGTAGTGGAGATTATTTATTTATTTAGTTTAGTCTAAAAAAGTTTAGAAGTTATTTATTTATTTTTTTGCATTGTATAGAGGTGATCAAGCAGTGACGTAATGGGTTCATCTATGGTAGATGCTGTTCCTGCAATGCAGGTATGAATGCTATTATTTTAAAACTTTTAAGTGAGATAAATTTTTTTTGACAGAATACGTAAATTTGTACGGTGATGCTTTATAAGCTTTTACACGCGGAGTGTTTGATTCATATTATTGAAATTTATGTATTAAAATTACTATCATCATTATATTGGGAAAAAGTGAGAAGCTTGTGTGGAGAGGTATGGCATGTGGTAAATGTAAACCTATATCGTTAACCTGTCATTGAAGTTAGAGGACAAAGGATGATGGCTCAGTGGTAAGGGCTCATCCCACCCTGCTGTTGGTTAGGGTTAAAACCTCAATATACCCTTCCCCAGTTACCTATTAAGAAAAAATGGCGTTGAGGTTGTATTGTGTGACTGTGAATTAGTGAGCATATATGTAGACATATTTCATTAGAAGAAAAATACCACATCTCATACACAAACACACAAAACAATGCTCCTTGCAACAATTCTTGAACAATTTAGAAAGAAGACAGCAAAAAATGAAAAAAAAAAAAAATCAAGCTGCAGGAAAAAAACTGTAAGAAACAATCCCTTAAATATCTGGATGGAAAGCTGTTTCAAAAATTATTTTGTTGCATGTCCTTGACAACTCCAATATTGGTAGAGGGAGGTTATTCTTCATATATATATATATATTGATAACAAAAGAATTTCATTGATAGAATGGGAATGTACAAGCGGGAAAAAAGGCATCTCCTTTCAAAACTCTGGGTTACCCCAGAAAAATTAAAAATGAAAAACCGAATAGAACACCAGAAACAACCCGAAATAATGAGCAAGCCCTATCAATTCAACAAGGAAAGCCAGTTTTGCAGAATATCTGAAAAGTGCATCCCCCTGAAGTTCCCATTACCCACACACCGAAGAGAAGCTAAATTTTGAATCTTCTCTCAAATGAGCAAAAGAGCTGACTTCTTGCCTGAAAAAATGCGCGCGTTTCGTTCCATCCACAAACCTCAATATACAGAAAAAAGGCACAATTCCATTACTCCTTACCCTCCTTTTTCCTGTCAAAATCACAAATGAATTGCCAAAAAACTCCTCCACTGTCTTTGGACAAACCCAACATTTCCCAAAATAATTAAATAGCTTGTTTCAAATCCTCTGGCCAAAATCACAATGTAGGAAACGATGCGGAGTAGTTCCAAAGCAATTAAATCAAAGCACACGTATCTCTGGAGAGAGAGCCGTTAACGGTCTTCTAATCTGTAACAAGTTATTGGTTTTGATCCTATTAAGCACAACCAGCCAGAGAAAAGCTTTGATTTTAGAGGGACTTTGGCCTTCTAGTTAGTTCTATAGAGAGGGAAATTAAAATTAGTGCTAGTTATGAACTCACAAAAAGATTTGCAAGAATAAAACCTCGAAGGACCCAAAGACCAAGAATGGCTATCAACTTCTAATGAGACTCAACAATTATTCAACAAAACTAACAAGTAGGATAGCTCCTCCATCTCCTTTCTCCCTGTCATTCAAGGATCTCCTAAAGTGAAAATCCCAAGAAGGTAAAGGACCACCCGACTCCACAATGAAGAAGGAATAGATCCATCCTGTCCTTAGCTCAAGTGGAATAGGCAAGGAAAAGAGATGGACAAAACAACATTCCCCAACCACAAGTTTTTACAAAAGCGAATATTGCAGCCCCTACCCTATATAAATTTAGTATGGGGAATAAAGAGGGATAAATATGAGAGATGGCTTTCTATGCAATGTCCAAAGAACATATAAGATCCAAATTGGCTTCCCACCTGTTCCCATCTAGTCCAAATTTACTTTTTATAACTTTATGCCACAAGAAAGAGAACTGTAAATGAAACCACCAAAGCTATTTGGCCAAGAGAGTTGTGTTTTGAGACACCAAATTACCAAGACCCGAACTGCCCTACTGTTTAGGCCTACAAACCACCTCCCAACTTACCAAATGATTCCTAAGACCCCCCAGACCAAAGGAAATCTCTCATGATTCTTTTAATCCTAGTAGCTACCTCCATAGGAATTTTGAAAATAGACAGAAAATACAGCGGGATACTATGAAGACAAGCTTGAATGAGAGAAATTTTACCTTCTAAAGAAAAAAAAAAAGTACCCTTCTAACCATATAATTGCTTAGACATTCTTTCGACAACAAGGTCCCCAAAACTAGTGGATCTAGAATTACCCCCCAAAGGCACTCCTAAATAAGATAACAGCCAATCCAAAGCGATGCAACCTACCTCTGAGGCTAATCCCTGCCGTACTCTTCTGAGGCTAACTCCCTACGATACTCCTCCTACAAATTAATAGTGATGATACTACTTGTCCCCAAATTGATCTTGAGACCTAAAACCCTTTTGAAAATATGAAGCCCCAAAATATTCGAGAAAGATGACCTATGCTGCTTTAAGAAGAAGATAGTATTGTCAGCAAACTAAAGATGCAAAACTATTACCTCCTCCACCCCCACCCCCCCAACTTGCGAGCCTTTCACTAAACCTCTAACCACAACTCTTATCAACCATCCTACTCAAGGCATTTGCCACTAAAACAGACAAAAAAGGGGAAAGAGGGTCTCGTTGTCTAATTCCCTTCATAGCTCTGAACCAAGATTTGGCTCCCCATTCACTAATACCGAATAAAACACATTATACAGACAGCCCTTCGTCCACCTTCTCCATCTCTCTCCAAAATCATTCTTCATAAAAATCTTATCCAAGAAATTCCAACTCACCCTATCATAGGCTTTCTGAAAAACAATGTCCAACCTTCTAGTATACTTTAGTTATTTTTTTATAAACATTGGATACTAGACTGATAGGTCTATAATTAGAAATCTTGAGAGACCTGCTTTTCTTAGGCACCAAATTTATGAAAGCAGAGTTAATACTTCTATATAAAATCCCAATCCAACAAAATTCATTAAAAACCTTCATCAAGTCATCCTTAACCATCGCCCAACAATCTTGAAAAAAAGACAAATTGAATCCATCCGGCTCTGGAGCTTTATCCCTATCCATTGCAAAGACAATTGATCTGACTTCCTCTTCCTCAAAAGGTCTCTCTAGACAAACTATCTTATTCCCAAGCAAAGGTTCCCACTCTAACGATTCCGCCAATGGTCTATCATCTTTCTCAAAAGACAGATTACAAATTAAAATCAGTGTTCTACGAATCTATCCTACTATTATCCAAGATAGTGTCTTCCCCCCTCCCAATCCAACTCCAAATCCCTAGTTGAATTTTTCCTTAATTTCCTGCTTGCTAACCTGTGAAAAGTCTAGTATTGCAATCACTTTCTCTTACCCATTTAAGCTTTGTCTTCTGCCTCTCCCTTCTCATTTCCTTAAAAATTATCTCTTCCAAATCATTCTTTAAAGATGTTCTTTTCAACTTCTCCTCCCTTGAGAGTATAGTAACTTCTTCCCTACTATCTAATAGTAATTTCTTCCCTACTATCTAATTTAGCCAGCTTTCCTAGAACGCGGTTCTTTTTAAGCCTAATGTCCCCGAAGTCCTTCCTATTCCACTCTTTTAAATTTTCTCTCAGCGTCTTCAATTTATTTAGGAATCTAAAACCTTCCCAGCCCCTATCCACATCCTTGCTCCAATTCTCCTTCACCAAAGATCGAAAGGATTCGTGTTCCAGCCACATATTTTCAAATCTAAAGATGGCAAGACCCTAAGACACCTTTCTAGATTCCAATAGAATCGGAAATGATTAGAAGTGGCTCTAGGAGGATTTACTTGAGAAAGGTTAGGGAATTCATCCTCCCACTAGCTAGAGAAAAGGAACCTATCTTGTCTACTAGCCACAGCCCTAGCCCCGCCTACCGACCGAGAAACTTTTGTGTTACTCAGAGGAATATCCCTCAAATCACTCTCCCTAATAGATAAATCAAATTTCTGCATTGTTGGGGTAACCTTGCCTCCTCCCTTCTCTTCCCATGGAAATCTCACCCCATTAAAGCTGCCCCCACTGTCCACTTAGGGGAACAAAGCCAGAGGCAGAGTATAGCTCATCTCAAAAGGAGCTTCTTGGAGAAGGCCTAGAAGGACCATAAACTGTAGAAACACACCATTGACCCTGGTCTCTCACCTCTAACAAGACAAAAAGAAAAAAGAAACTCACAGGCTGTCTATTATAGATATGGTACGTGTGTCCCGCAGCACAAGAATGCTCCCTCCTGATCCCTCAGAGGGTACAAACTACAAAGACCCAGTCCTTGTTTCGCCCTTCCTAAATCCCCCTAATGACCTTCCCATCGACTGATTCAAGCTTAGTCTCCTAAATCAAAACAATGTGAGGAGAACTCCTAAGCAAAACCTCACTAACCAAGCTTCTCTTCCTATTATCCCCAACACCTTGATGTTCCATCGTACAGTCTTCATAATCTAACTCGTTTACCCCCTCTCTCTGCTCCCTTTCCACCCCCATTATTTATGGAAGAAATCATATTTTTTGAGTCTTTTGGAATCTCCTTTTTCCTCTTGTATGTTTTAGGATTCAATCCCAATCTAGCCTCAATTTTGGCAAGATTCTTAAGTTTTAAACCCAGGTAATTCAGGAGTTCGTTTGGATCTCTGCAGTCTCTCTCACTACTGCCTAGATCAAGTGTAGAGGCACTGCCCGTAGCAAGACCTTCCTTGTGGCATACAACATCAAAAGAAAGAGGGGATTGGGAGGAAAGGGGAAGGATACCGTTTCGAGAACTGGGTGAGTTCTAATTGCCCAAAGGAATAACAATCTCTTTATCAATACCCCATCAGCATCATGAGGATTTTCAGCAAGGTCCACCTTTACACGGGTATGCTTAGGAACAGGGAACAAAGGCCTCTTTTCAATCAATTCTATGCTCTGGTCTAAGTTGGGCCTTATAGTATCATTATCCTCTTGCTTAGTGTTAGAAGACTAATAAAGTCTCTCATGTCCTAGATGCTGAGTGCCTTGTGAGGGAAATAAGCTCATCTTTGGTATCTCCTCGTCTTTAGAAGCAAGAGTTCTCTTTGAAAATTTGTCCCAATCACCCTCCTTCAATAATTAAATCGGCCTGCAGCTGGTCGGCCAACAAACCATTTTCAAAGTTGCAGAAACTGTCTAGATCATCTTTAGAGTTTGAGAGCTTTTCCTCAATTGCTTTTGGATTCCCAAATCAATTGGGATTTCTAATTAATGTGTTATGATTCCCAATTCAATTGGGATTCTATTTAATGTTAGGATTGTTTAATGTTTGTTAGGATTTCCAAATCAATTGGGATTTCTAATTAATATGATTCCCCGATCAATTGGGATTCTATATAATGTTAGGATTATTTAATGTTTATTAGGATTCCCAAATCAATTAGGATTCAAGGGGATATTTTACATTTCTAATAGGAGTAAGTTTCTCTACCCTATATTTACGTGTAACCTCTACAGGGCTTTTCCATTCAAGCAATGAAGCAATGACATAATTCATAGCCTTTGGCTAATTTGGAAGTAGATCCCCTCGAAGTGATCAAAACCTATTTCTCTTGCTATTTTCCATTTTAAAATTTTCCCAATTTCTCCTCTTCTAATTGTGTAAAGGAAATTGTAGTTGTCATAATCCATGGTCAACGCACCTTGACTTTACGCTGAAAGTCAGGTAGGAGACCTTCAATTAAAGTACCCGTAATTTGGCTTTCATTCCAATCTTTAGTCTTGTTTGATAGCCTCTCAAAGCGTGTATGATAATCCAAGACAGTGCTAGTTTGGCATATTTTAGCTAGCTCTCTATTGATATTCTCATATCCAGTAATCCCAAATCTAACAAGTAATCCAGAAACAAATTCTGCCCATGAAGGCATTTCATAAGCTTCAAACCAGCTATACAATTAAATAGAATTGCCATCCAAACTAATAGAAGAAATCTCAACATTAGATATTTCTTTGGTGCAGTGAAAGCGAAAGTATTTTTCAACCCGAGAAACCCAACCGGTAGGGCCATCCCTATCCCATTGAGGAAATTCTACCTTCATACAAAAGGGACCATGATCACGCTTTCCTTGGTATATCTCCTTCACACATGTATGACTGCTTCGTACAATTAGCTGATGTAGAGACATCATCTTCTCTCTCTGTATAGAAAGATGTAATGAGTAGTTTAGAGAGTGATGCTTGGATCTCTTCAAATTGAGACGTAAACATATTGCTAAATTCAGCCTTTAGCCTAGCTTCCATCTTGGACTTAGCTGAATTTTATGAGGCCATAGCATATGAGTGAAGATCAAGAATTCCAAGATCTTGCTTTTGTTAGGGAATTAATGGCATCCGCAAGAACACCGACTCTGATACCAAACGGTAATGTGATTTTATCGTGGAGAAATTGGGGAAATTTAAAGAATGGAAAATAGCAAGAGAAATAGGGTTTGATCACTTTGAGGAGATCTGCCTCCAAAGTAGCCAAAGGCTATGAATTATGTTATTGCTTCATTGCTTGAATAGAAAGCCCCTATAGGGGTTACATTTATATATATAGGGTAGAGAAACTTACTCCTATTAGGAATGTAAAATACCCCCTTAAATCTCAATTGATTTGGGAATCCTAACAACATAATCCTGACATTAAATAGAATCCCAATTGATTTGGGAATCATATTAATTATAATTCCTAATTGATATGGGAATCCTAGCATACATTAAATAATCCTAACATTAAATAAAATTCCAATTGATTTGGGAATCATAACACATTAATTAGAATTCTCAATTGATTTGGAATCGTAACATTTTGCTACCTTAAAATCGGATGATGTTGGAAGGAGAAGACCTGTAGCAAAACCGCACATTGCTGATTGCAGATATGATTAAGATTGTCTACCAGAAAAAGCTTTGCTGCCTCTTTATCTCGGGATCCCTATTCCTACCTGAATTCGGAATCCAATATTTTGACAAGCTGACCTTGTATTTAGGTGGAGGGACCTTCAGAGAATTGTTCAGTTGGTCGTCCCTTTCCTTGTCTGCACTGACTAGACGAGTTGGAGAATCTATTCTATCTCCTTCTGTCATATTGATTCTTGCTGGGCTTGGGGTTAATGGGCCCCCTACCTTAAATCCAGTGGGAGCCTGATTTTCTTTTTGAATTGGAATGGGCCCAGTTACTATATCTTGTCCATTGTTTTGGGTGGCCCACTTTGCCCTGGCCCAATCTTCCTCTTCTCACTCCGTAAATTAATATAGAAAACAAAATTGAAAGTTGAACTAGGAAGGAAAGCTGTCCTTCTGCCCCAGAAATCATAGGATTCACCTCTCTCTGTCAATCTCCTCCCCCTTGTTAGCGGTTTTCTGACAACATCGGTGAAGTATTTGTTTCTCAGCTCTCCACTCCACTTCTTTGGTGCGACGCATGATTGATGAGGTTTAAAGAGCCACATTTTGTGCACCAGAAAGCAGCTCCACTAGCAGGTTCAGTCGTTAGCTTTAGAATAGCTTTGAAAAATCTTCTTCACCTTTTCGCCGCTTTTAGCTCCAGGAATACATAGGGCTTGGTGTTTTCCTACTTTTATCCTCTTTTCCATGCATAGAAATCTCCCCTTCCCATTGTGTCGTAGCTCGGTAGCGACCCTTGTGCTCCCATTTCTCAAGTTAAGACATCCTCGAATCAACTCTTCGACATCTCATGTACCCTTGCAAATCAACCCCAAGGGCCTTGATGATCCAAGAGAACGCACCTCTCAGAGAACTCTGATATCCTGAGGTTGAGGGATCGAGGTGGTTAGCGCACAGGGTTTTGTCCTCTGCCTTGACAGTTGAATGACCTCCCCATGTGAGCCTATGTCTCAAAGCTACTGACTAGACATGCTCAAGAATCATATCATTTCTGGAAAGGAATCAAACTCCACCCAAATATGCACTTTCACCACCAGCATGGTGTAGAGAATTGTAGGGAGGTTTTCTAGATCCATCTTTTGCGACATAAGTAGTAATTGCCTTGTTCTTTGTGAAAGCTGGAATGACTACTTTCCCCAACTTTCTCGACTAATCTCCAAGGATAGATCAATCCCACATGAAAGTTATGCATTTAACTCTAGAATGTGCACCGTGGAGACCCTCACCCCACCATAAATCTTCATCAATACTCAATAGGCATCTCCCATTCGTCTTACTCCACTGAATGCGCAATAGGGAAAAAATTTTCTCACCTAATGAAACTAACACCATCAATCATCTTGTTATGGGATTGTCATGCACAATGGTTTGCTTGTTTACTTGTTCTTATTTTTTTGTACTCTTCGACCTCTTTGTCTTCTGTTTTATGTGTTTTTTTAATACAATTCTCATCTCATAAACATCCACTGGTAGGAAATTATGCTGGAGTTTCGTGCTGGAAAAATGTGTTGTGAGGGAAAAAGGGTTGTCCCTGATACACGTAAAGGGCTTGTCCGCATAGCAAGGGTATGGTGAGCTTCTGTTGGGTTTTCATATTTTTTTTTTTGTTTTTGGTTTTTTTTTTTTTTTTTGGGGGGGGGGGGGGGAGGTTGGATACTTTTTCTGACCTCAAAGTAGAACTTGATTATTCATTACTGTTGCTTTTATTGTTTCTTTAAATGTTAACATGAAACGCAGAAATCAATCTACTTGTTTGTGTAGGGTGAGGAGGGACTGGTCCATTTTCAGTGGCTTGATCGGATACAAAATGTTGTCGACGATGTATCCTTATTGCGCTGTTTTTCATTGTTCACTACATCACTTTGGTATTGCTTCGACTTACATGATAGTATTTATCCTTGATTTGCTGCATCAAAATTGCATAGCTCCTGTATGTGCAATGTTGCAGGCTTGCTTGAAGGAAGTTAGTAATTCTGATTCATAAATTTGATGAGAAGCTTTATAGGCCTTGCCACTTTTTACTTTCTCGTCTTTATACATTTGGTGTTCCATCATTTCTCACTTTTGAATGCAGTGTTGTATTTTGTGTGCCATTTGCTTCTGTATATATATTTTTTGTCTATTGTTGTTTTGCAACATTGGTTGCAAATTTTCACCAATATTATGGTTTAGAAAGTAAGGGATTTTTTGGCAGCAATGGAAATTCCAATCGGGAGTTTGAATTGGAGACATTAGAAAGGATGGTTTGTCGCATGGGCTTGTGCATTGTAATGTACTTACCTAGCAGTTTTTTGCATTACATACTGAAAGGGAAGATAGAAACTTTAGGAATGTGTTGGAGTTGTTATTAGAATTGGATCGGACAGTAACAGGATGTCAGGGTCGTCAGTTGTCCAAATTCGAGTATAATAGATATTATTTTTAAAATGAATAATAAATTGAACAAAAAGCATAGTGAAAAATATTATAATAAGTTTACAATAAACATTTACTTGAAGTTGATCTTATTTTATCTTTTTTTATTTGTAAAGAAAATTTGTTAAAAAAGTCCTATTGGAGCATGTGTGTGTTGGGTTTTTGGGGGGGCGGGGGGGAGAGATCAGAAGGGGACTGGCCTGGTCTGGTAACTATTTGTTTGCATCTTGCTGTAGATGATTCAGGATTGTGATGTCTCTTTGGATTTATGGTAGTTGGATGGCATGCTGGTATCCTAGCCTGGTTTGATAATGCTGGTTCTTTGTTCTATTTCATTGCATCTTGCGGCTGCTGATGTTGGATTCTGACATATATCTGTGGATTTAGGATGGTTGGATGGATTTTGCACAATAAAATCTTTCGAGATTCTTTCCACTTGGTAATTTTATTTTATTTTTTAGAAAGAAAGATTATATTAATGACTGAAACAAAGTATAAAAAAGAGGACAATGTTGATGTGCCTTCAAGTAACAAAGATTGACAACCAAAATGATTATAATAGAGCTGCCTTCCAGTCCCTTTGAAGGTTGGGCAGCTATCGGCCCCAAAAGAATCCAAACTAATGAGCCCAAAAGAGGAAGCTAGAAACACCACCCTATCCCATAGCTAATAAGGAGTTGTTTGAGCTTTGAATGTTCTCGCATTCCTCTGAGTCCAAAGAGCCCAAAGGATGGGGAAGCTGCGCCACTTCATAACATGGACATTTCCATTGGAGCCAAAATCCTGGTGCCTAATGAGCTAGAGATGTCCCACTTTTTGAGGTGCTACCTAAGCTTCACCAAAGCAAGAGATAGAACATTCCAAATAGGGGTGTGCAGTCGGTCGGTTCGGCCAATTAACCGAATTTTTTCAGTTAACTCTCCATCATAACCGAACCGACCAAATTGCACTCCTTACCTGAATTGAACCGACCGAACTGAATTTTCGCTTAATTTGGTTAACTGAATTTAACTGAATTAAATTATAATTAATCATGGAAAAAAATATGATTGTATAATTTGTATGTTTTCAAAATTCAACTTAAATAATTTTCAAAAATCATTTCTATTACATCCATGTTATCTTTTGATAAGATTTATTTTTACTTATATTATATCAATCAATTATTAATACATGATAAACGCTCAAGCTACTAAAATATAACTCTAAGTCTTTAACATTTAACAAAATCAACCAAAATTCACTCAAATCCAAATTCTCCTGCATATAAATCGTTAAACACGCATATTCACTTTGAACAAATTTTGTTGAGCTCCTAGTTTATCGTCTGCTTGACTTTGAGCATATAAATGTAAATTATATAATAAATCCATATTCCTAGTTCAAGCATTGTCAGCATAAATCCATAAAATTCCCTCGACTCTCAAGGGTCTAGAGTCCATAGTCCATACTTTGCTTAACTCTTTAAGGTCAAGAGTCCATATTATGCTCAACTCTCGAGAGTGCAAAGTTCCTACTATTATATTATAGACCAAACATGGAATTTAAACTGTTTGTGTAAAATTAAAACAAAAAACAACATGAAATACAAATTTTTTTTGAAAAATTAAAACAAAAACTGGAAGAAAAATTGAAATGGTTCATACATCAACTACCACTTCTTGGATTCGTATCTCAAAAACTCCCACTCCTTAGCTCCTATGCTGTAAATATATGAAAATGGCAGACTTTTAAAATTCTAAGTTTTCAACAATGAGCCAAATAATAAATTATCTATTGTCAATAATGATAATTGATAGCATGTAATTTCTATGACAAAACTCTTAAGCATAAACTCAATATGAAACTAACCCTTTGTCTTTCTTTGATTGGCTTATTCACCAATTGTGGATTCCAATGTAACCTTTGACAACTCTAAAAAATTGTATAGAAGCACTTATAAGTTATAATAATTAATCATTCAATGAACAAATGAAAATTTTTGACAATATATAAATATAATATTACCTTTTTCTAGATTTTCAAGGTCATCTAAGTCTTCTTCAACCCTAATTGGACTAGATGAACCTTGGATCCAATCTTGCGTACATATAAGAGCTTGCACAATTTTAGGAGTTAAAGAACTCCTAGAGGAATCAAGAACAAGCCCCTCGGTTCTAAAAGAAGACTCTGAAGCAACTGTAGAGATGGGTACTGCTAAAATGTCACGAGCCATATGTGAAAGGACAGGAAACCTTGGACTATTTAACTTCCACAACTCCAAAATATCAAAGCCCTCTACGTCATTTTCACAATCCTCCTCCAAATACCTATCCAATTCTGATTTGTTATCTCCACCTCCAATTTGAGTCTTGAACTTTTGATACAAAACTTTGAACTTTTGTTGTGCTTCCCCTTGACCAGTGAAGCTTGAAGCTTCACTTCTGCTTGATTCTTCATTTTTAGATTGTGACAACCTCTTATACTCAACAAACAGTTCAAATGTGGTATCCTTAACCTTTTTCCCCATCAATAAATCTTTGTCACCTTCATACATCGTAGAAAGATCATATTGCAGAAATTTTTACTTATGTCTAGGGTCAAGAACAGATGCAACAAAAATAAAAAAATTCATTTTGTCAATGTTTCCCCAGTACTTGTTTTATTTTTCCTTCATTTTCTTACTCATTAAACTCAACTCCAAGTTATCACTACTTTTCCACTCTTTTAGGAGACAATCAATCCCACTAATGTCATCAAAAAGGTATTACTTGTAACATACAAAGAACCTGAAACTTGTATAGTGAGGTCATAGAAGATTTCCAAAAATATCACAAACTTTCTAACTTTTTCCCATTCAAATCTACTTGGTATGCCATCCCTAGCCTCAAGCTCAATTCTAAAAAAAGGATCTTCATCCCTAAATCTATCAAAAGCTATTTCATATCTTTGTGCTATGTCTAGCATCATGTAAGTAGAATTCCATCGATTGCTAACATCTAGGCATAACATCTTTTTGCATTCTACTTTTTCTATTTTTGCACAGCGCTTGAAATTTTTCAACCTAGCTAGTGAATGCCTAACATATCTGATTGCTTCTCTAACTTGAGCAACTGAATCCCCCATTTCTTTCAAACCATCTTGCACAACTAGGTTAATTTTATGTGCAATGCCTCTTTTCTCGTTTTTGTTTGTTTTAGTGGCGGATGTTTTGAGTAGGTTGGTTGACAGGGTGGTGACTAGTGGTTTAGTGAAAGGTTTGGAAGTGGGGAGGGAGGATATTATGGTCTCACATTTTAGTTTGCGGACGATACTATCTTTTTCTTGGAGGATCACAGGCCTTCGTTTTTGAATGTTTTGGGGCTTCTCCATATCTTTTGAAAGGATTTCAGGGCTTAACATTAATATAGGGGAGAGTGGGATTGCGACAATAAACGTGCTTGCAGAGTGTGTTAGAGAGTTATCTTTGGAGATAGGGTGCATCATGTTGGAGTGACTGTTGTCCTATCTAAGGTTTCCTTTGGGGGGGGGGGGGGGTAATCCTAGGTCTGTTAGCTTTTGGGACTGGTTGTTGAGAGAGTGTCCAAGCGCCTAGATGGGTGGAAGGGAGCTCTTTTTTCCTTGGGAGGTAGGATTACTCTAACCGAGGCTTGTATTTCTAGCATCTTGTTGTATTTTCTTTTTCTTTTTAAAATTCTAATGGGTGTTGCTACTTGCCAGTAAGATCGAGACCTATTAGAGATTTTCTTTGGTCAGTGGTAGGGGGTACTAGGGATCATTTGGTGTGTTGGGAGGTAGTTTGTAGGTCTAAACAGGAGGACAGTTTGGGTCTAGGAAGTTTGGCATCTAAAAACACAGCTCTCTTGGCCTAAGGGCTTTGGCAGTTTCCTTTAGAGGATTCTTCTTTGTGGTGTAAAGCTATTAAAAGAAAGTTTAGGTTTGATGGGAATGGGTGGGATACCAATTTGGGTTCTAGATGTTCTTCAAAAATTCTGTGGAAAGCTGTTTCTCATATTCACCCTCTCTTTATTCCCCCTACTAAATTTGTGTTGGGTAAGAGGTGTAATATTTGTCGACCATGAAATTGTTCAACAGCCATGATGGAGAAGAATCTCCAGCAATTGACACAAATTGAAGGTGTTTCCTTCGATTTGAGATTAGAGAGGTTGAGGGTCGGAGATTTTGTGGTTTTGATTGAGATGAACGAGAAAAGAAATCGATGGGTGAGTGCTCCTATGTCAGCTATACAATGGATTTTGCAGAATGTG
Source organism: Malania oleifera (assembly GCF_029873635.1). NCBI lineage: Eukaryota > Viridiplantae > Streptophyta > Magnoliopsida > Santalales > Ximeniaceae > Malania > Malania oleifera. Next base: position 91,652,443 of record NC_080426.1, on the reverse strand, counting down.
ACTTCAGTGTGGTCGTGGTTGAGTAGATTTGTTGAAAGGAAGAGATTTTGGTGCTTCGATTGTGTGGTTGCGATTAGGCCGACCTAGTTTGGCAGATTTCTTGAGTTAGGAGTCCAGAAATTTTTGATTTTTGTTCCCGAAGGGTTGAAAGGGGGTAGCTGGAGAAGCTTTGTGGGCAGGCTACAGGATTTGGTAGGGAGAATTGTACTGATTGAATCTCAGCTTGAGAGGGCTGATATAGAAGAGGCAAAAAAGAGGAAGACTCGTTAAGGGAAGATCTACTTTGGAGACCTCAGCACATGGATGGAGGCGTGTGAAATGCAGGAACGAAGAAGAAGGTAGTTCTGTAGCGGCGCTTGGTGTGATCGAAAAGAAAAGATGATGATGGTGGTTCAGGGAGATACAGAACTTGGGTTTCCTGTGAGTGAACAATCGACCAAGGAGGTTAAGATTGGGCCAGAGAGTAGTGGGTCTTCTCTTCCTTGTACTGTAGATTTATTGGGTAATGGATCTCATCATGTTATTGGGCCTAAGAATGATGGGCTCCAGAGTAGCGGATTTTTGAGTACAGTTAATGTTTTGTGGGCTTGCTGAGAGTGGGCAGGGCAAATTTTAAAGATTTAATAGACTTGGCCCATTTGGTGAGTTATTGTGGCCTTTCTACTAATGGGGCCCAGGTTAATCAAACTGAGGGGATTAAAGAAGTAGCATTCTCTTTCAACAAAACAAATGAAGGGTCCCAGTTTCGAGTTGTATGGGACTCTGATACAGATAAAGGGGTTTTGCCCTATGATAATATGGATGCTGTGCAAGGGGATAAGAGGAGAAATTATGAATTGGAAACTTCTTATTCGATTGTAGCTAGTCTTTTTTCCAGAAATTTCATTGCAAAATCAGAACTTTGGATTGTCAGGAATAGGGGGGATAACAAATTGTCCCTCATGAGAAGCAGAAGATGCAATCAAATGGAAAACAGAACGAGGAAAGCTTGGGCAATGGGTTTTGCCCAGAGGTGCCAAGTACTTCGGGGATAGAAAGGGTGAAAAAGAATGTACAAAGGCAGTGGAAATGAAGGTGTATAAGCGTCGATCAGTGAGAAACAAATGGAAAGGTATGAAAAATTTGTTTCATAACAGTTGTAAAAACTCAAGTTTGCAGGTAGGAAACTTCTTAAAAATTGATGATACTGGAAAGTTTTATGTTCAGGAATCTCAGTATTGTTGTAACTCTGGCTTAGACGAAGGAGGTAATTATTCTCAGAGGGGGAAAAGGAATTGGGGGAATATATCGAAGGAAGACAGTGAGTATGATAGTGAATTTGCTTGTGATAATGGTCTTTTGTTGGGTGAGATTCATGAAAATATGGATTATAGTTCCGATTCTTCTGACGCTCTTGGGGATATTTCTTGTGTGCCCTCTTTCCACTTGAAGGTTTAGAGGATGTTTCTATTTTGAGGAGGGGGACTTGGGTGCGGACTTTGCTGTGACTAATCATTGTGGGGATGGAATTTTACCTACTCCAGTGGAGGAGATTAGTGCACAGGAAGTTGTTGCTCAGAAAATTCTGAATGATATGGGACTGTGGCTGGCTGACCCGGGAGGTACTGAAGTTCAATTGGATGGTTCAATTGGAATTCTGTTTACTCACTTTAAATTGAGTATCTGTTTCCCTTCTTTTCGTGCTAGGATTAGAAATCCTGTATTTTACATATCCATACGATTGAGTCCTTGGGTTTCCGAAATAGTGTAAAAAGAAGTGCCTCGAATCATTGCTATTTGACTCGGACCTGTTCTAAAAAAGTCGGGAGGTAATGAAGTTCAATTGGATGGTTCTAATAGAAAGAAGTTTAGAAGGCAGCGAAAACTTGCAAGATACGGAGTTCCATCAATAATGAAAGGAAGGGCTTAAAGAGGGAATTTTAAAATTAGGGTTTGGTTGTACTTTTATTTATTTATTTATTTATTTATATATATATATATTTAGTTTATATTTTTTTTCTCTTCCTGCTTTGTGGATCTCTTGTCCTCTTCTAGGATTTAATTCTCTCTCCTCTCTTTCTTAATATATTTCTTTTGTTATAAAAAAAAAAAATCATTTTTGGAAAGACCTTTGGTCAAGGAATACTGTCTGATCCACCTCTTTTCCTTGACTATTTTGATTAAGCTCAAGACAAAATGATCCTATTTCCTCTTTCCTTGTTGACCTAGTTGGTCCTTTACCTTCTCGGAATTTTCATTTTAGGGAGATCCTTGAACGATAGGGAAACAAATGAGTTATCTTCATTGTTGGTCCTGTTGAATAATTGTCGGGTATCCTCGGAAGCTGATAGCTCACCTTGGCTGTTGGATCCCTTGGCAATCTATCCTTGCAAATCATTTTGTGAATTCTTGGTTAGCACCAACTTCTCCTTCCCACTGTACAAAACTATTCGGAAGGCCAAAATCCCCTCAAAATCTAAGCTTTATTTGGTTTGTTGTGCTTAATAAGATAAATACTAATAACTTACTGCAGATTAGGAGGCCTTTAAAGATTCTCTCTCCAGATATATGTGTGCTTTGTTTTAGCTGCTCAGAATCTGCGCCACATCTTTTGATTACAATGTAATTTTGCATGGAAGGTTTGGCACAAGTTATTCAGTTATTTTGGAGAAAGTTGGGTTTGTCCAGGGATGGTGGAGTTTTTGGCAATATTTTTGTTGGGTTTGGTAGGAAGAAGGAAGGAAAGGCGCTATGGATTAGTGCTTTATTTGCAGTATTTTGGGGTTTGTGGAAGGAACGAAACACGCGTATATTTTCAGGGAAGAAATTAGCATATTGGTTGCTGTGGTAGAAGATTCATTTTCTGGTTTCTCTGTGGTGCATTGGTAATGGTAATTTCAAGGGGATATGCTTCTCTGATATTTAGCGGGATTGGCATTCTTTGTTGACTTCTTAGGCTGTGCTGAATTCCTTGGGTTGTCTTTTACACTTTCTGGTTTTCTTATTTTGTTTCCCCCTGGGGTTCCCAGACTTTATTAAGGAGATGCCTCTCTCTTGATTGTACACAAGGTCTTAAATTTCAATTTCGAACCTCCAAAAGTGTGGAAATCTCGATTTTGATGTCAATTTCGATCTCGATTTGGAAAAATATTATGAAGCTTTAGAAATGATTAATAGACATAATAATGTAAGTTTTAGGACTAATATATCACAAGTAAATATATCTATGCTCTGTATGAGGTGGAGAGGTTGTAATATAATATATGCATCAAGCATATTTGCAAGATAATGTACATGAAACATATTTAGTGAATCAGTTAATACAAATGAAAATTGTAAATCATTTGAATAATATCTATTATACAAATAATGATAATTTAGACATGAATGGTTGAATAAAATGTTGTTTTAGGTTTATATTTTCATATAATTTCAAAAGCACTTGTTTCGATAAAAATAAACAAAATAATTTAAGAGAAAAATTTCACTTCACTCCTAAATTTCTCTTTTGAATTCTAAGGAAATTTCATTACATGGTTCAAATTTCGACGAGTTTTGCTAAAATTTCAAGATTTTGATAAATTTCGGATGATTTGTTGAGATTTTGATGGAAATTATGCAAGATGGAAATTGGCTGCCATTTTGATTTCGAGGGTCTCGGAAACTGGAAATTTCAATAATTTTGTGGAAATTTAAGATCATGATTGTACATTCGCATTTTATCTAATGAATTTTTTTTGCTATCCAACCGAAAAAAAAAAAAGTAAGAAGGTAAAGGGTTTTGTGGTTGAGAGGCTGAAAAGGGAAATCCTGAGGTGGTGTTTGGGTATTCTAATCTTCTAATTGGGAAATCAATTTGTTGCCTTTTTCCTGTAGATGTAGCCTTTGACATTATGAACTTGTCGCATTTTGCATATTAGTTGGGGGTCTTATTTCCTTGTCCGCCTTTAATTTCACTGCTGAAATTGTCTTTCTATAAGATCGTGAATGCATGAATTTCCTACCCTGTTACTTTATTGTGATTATTATTGTTGTTATTACTTGTTTTGTTTTTTGTTTTTTGTTTTTTTTTTTGTGCAAAGAACTTCTTGTTTTACTTAATGGAAGATATTGTAGGATCAGATTGTTTTTCCTGATGAGGCAGTCTTTGAGAAGGTATCTCAGTTTGTTTGATTTCTGCTGGCTTTCTGGTTAAATTCTATTTATCATGACTAATCTTTAGCAAGTATCATTCTTGAATTTTCAGGTTGATCAAGCATCTGGAAGGGTTTACATACTAAAGTTCAATACAGATGATAGGAAGTTCTTCTTTTGGATGCAGGTCAGATTCATCGAACTTCTTCCTCCCTTCTATTTCATTGCAAAGTTGATGTAGTTCTGATACATTTTCATCTCAATTGTTTCCAGGAGCCAAAAGCTGACGGTGATGCACAGTTATGTGATTCAGTCAACTATTACATCAATCGACCTTTAGGTAGATGAAATAAAATTTGTAGATGCTTTATTGCTTTATATCATCATAACTGCTTGACTTTCACTTTCATGATGATATGGGTGTTATGGCTTGGCTACATGATCCTTTATTTCTATTCCTCTCTAGCTAGCACATATCTTGTTTGAATCATGGGCCATCTCTTACTTGCCCACTCTCTAAACTACCTTTTTGGTCAATATTTTGTTCTGTATTGTTCATTTGGTGCAACCATGCAATCATTTGTTTGCCTTTGCATAGAATGAACTTTCTGAGGCAACCTCATATTATGTGAATGCATTTAGTTCTAATTTGATCATTATTAATTTTTTTCCATCAAAATGCAGTCTCTTTTTAGCAGTGATAATTTTATGAACACTTTTTTGTCCCTTTTAAAATAATTCTATTTCCTGGAATCCCTATAGTGCATCGAAGCATGACCTATTTTAATATTTTCTTTTGGAATAATTGAAATTTTTCTTGATGTTCAAGTTTGATTTATTGTTTGCTTGCTACAAATTGTCTCAATATATATAAACTTCATGTATGGAGGATTTCTACTTAACATCAAAGACTGGATCCAGTATTTGCTTAGCGGTGAAACATTATTCCATGAAGTGTAAGACTGCGCTTTTGCATTTTGGTTTAGCAGAGTTCATTGCTGAAGATGAGCCTGATGCATCAGTTCCTGTGCAAATTTCTGAAGACATGGTTGAAGATGACATCTCATCAAGGTACCAATTATAAAAAAAAATTGCAGATGAAATTGTAAAACTGATTAATCTCATTCCATGTTGATGGATCCCCAAGTTTCCTACGAAATAGTCATTTTCATTAGGTAATTAGGAATTCTTAGACTCATTATAAGCTTGTCAAAGCCTGGTATTTTGTTCTTCAGGATAGTTAACTGTGTATTATTGCTTTTTATTCTGTTTAGGATGTAAATAAATTTTACCCCCTAGAGGTGAGTGGTTATGTTGGCAAATTTCAACCTTTTAAAGCAAGATTTCACAGGAGCACTGAGAGAGCAGGTTTACTCTGGACAATTGGCATATCATAGTTACACTGAGTGTGAATTGATGTGAGGAAGTAGGGCATTGTAAAAGAGTGAGAAAGTTGGAAGCAACAGGGAACCATCCATGTAAATTATTAAAAAGTAGTTTTATTGCAGAAGAGAGAGTATATAAAAAGGGGCATAAGAAATCCTTTTTATAAGAGGTGAGATCCAAAAGGAAAAAAACTGAAAAAAAACATCAAAATAAAACTGTCTTTTAATCATGCTGAAGATCAGAAAAGACAGCCTTTTAAACCCACAATGGTGCCATATGCTGTATCCTATCTCAAAGCATAAAGCAAGACATTTTTTCCCTGTGCGAAAAAACGAGTAAATGACCACTTCTCTTCAACCAAATTATTCACAAGACAGCATACATTCCACACCTCCACAAAGCTGATCCATCTCTATTCCTTTCAAAACCTCCAAAGGAGATCATTAACAAATTCTCCACTGACTGAGGGGCAAACCCAACTCTCTCCAAATAATCCAAATAGATTTTTCCCAATCCTCCAAGAAAATACACAATGAAGGAACAAGTGAGAAGTGGATTATAAACTTACAAACCATAGTGAACAAACATCTGGAGATAGTGCCTTAAATGGCCTTCTACTTTGTGATAGTTGATGGTGTTAACTCTATTAAGAACAACTACTAAATAAAAGCTTTAGTCATAGAGGGGGACTTGGCCTTACAAATGATACAATGAAGTGGGAAAGACAGATTTTAAAGGATCAAAAACTCAAAACAATATTTGCAGAGTACTCCGCAAGAGTCTAGAACCCACGACCAATAGTCCCTTGTCATGGATGGACGAATTCATTCCCGCAAGCATAAAAAGGAAGATAGCTCCAGCACCTCCCTGCCATTAAGAGACCTATGAAAATGAAAATTCCAAAGAGGGCTCATCACCATTTGAATTAGTAAAGGAAGAGATGATCCGTTATGCAATGAGAAAGCCTATACAAAAGAGGAAAATAAAAGCAAGCAAAAGAATCACCCACCCAAGTGTCTTGCCAAAACTGGATGGAATAACCTTTACCTACATTAAATTTGGTGTTTGGGATGAAAATAGGATAAATATGCAAACTGCGCCTTGTTTTCTTTCAAAAGAAGATCTAAGTCCAATGTTAGCAGTTAGCACCCCGCTCATTACCTTGCATGCCAAATTTACTTTTAATATCTTTGTGCCGAAGGGAATTTTACTCTAGGGGAAACTGCCAAAGCCATTTACCTACTAAAGCAGTGTTTTTAGACACTAACTCCTAAGACCTAAATCCCCCTCCTTTTTGACCCAAAAACAATCTCCCAACTAACCAAATGATCCCTCCTCCCTCATTCTGGACCAAATAAAATCTCTGATCACTATAAGTATTTCTAGTAATCCCCAAATGAATTTTAAAATTAAACAAGAGATAGAGGGGGGTACTAGAAAGACAAGCCCGAGTCTTCCACTCAGAGAGAATTAAGCACCCTTCCAATGATCTAACCTCTTAGACACTTTCTCCACTTTAGAATCTCAAGACCTGACCAACCTAGGATTACCACCCTAAGGCATTCCTAGGTAAGCCAAAGGCCAATCTTGGATACCACACCCAGCTATTGCAGAGAACTCCTGGAGATCTAGACTCACTCAAATTAGTACAAGCTAAACAACTCTTCCTCAGTTTGATTTTTAAGCCTGTCTCCCTCAAAAAATTTTAAAATAGTTAGCACATTTAAAAAAGACTCCTTATTCAAACGAAAAAATAGTATCATCCACAAACTGAAATCAGAAACCTCAACCCAGTCCCTACCTACCCAATCCCTCCCACAAGCCCCCTATTGACAACCATATGAACTCATCTGCTCGAGGTAGCCACCAAAAAAGGAGAAACCATGTAAATTATCAATCAAATATAATATTCTCCAGAAATCATTCTTTTAACTAAGGGGTTCTATAAAAAATCATGATTTTTATGAGGTCTGTTGGGAACAATGTTGATTTTTTTTTTTTTTTGTGGGGGGGGGGGGGATCAAATGGTAAGAAAGAAAATTGAGATATGATCAGGGTTTACACTCGTCGGAGTGCAGAACTATTGGGTGCTGAAATGAGAAAAATGTTTGAAGAAAAGTGAGCTACTTCTTCTGAGATAACAAGAAAAGTTTTGAGGAGAGATGCAGGAGGTAATTTTAGCACACTGGAAGAATCACTTGCCCAGAAGGGTGGGACCAGTGAGGGGTTGAGTAGCTGGAAGGCAAAAGAAAAATTGGTGAGATTTTTCAGATAATGACAGCGTGGACATCAGTGAGTTTGATTGTGATTGTGGTTTGCTTTTAGATGAAATTCGGGACCAGTATGGTTATGTTTCTGATTCAGCTGATAAAGTTGGGGATTTAACATATGTGCCACCTCCTACATTGGAAGGTTTGGATGGAATTAGTATTTTTGAAAATGATGGCATGGAAGAAAAGCAGTTGGGTGAAGATGGAATTTTGCCCTTCCCTGTAGTGGTGGTTTCTGAGGAAAATTTTCAAACTCAGAATTTGTTGGATGAATTGACACACGTCAGATTACAGAGGAAATGAAATTCGGATGGGTGCTAGTAAATCTAAGGGTCAGAAGGGATTAACAAATTTTGAAGTGTTCAGGGAATTATGACGGGAAGGATTTAAAGAGGGTTTTTCTGGGGTAATGTCGGTGTAATTCCTTCCTCCCCCGCTGTGGGCTTTATTGAGGAATCCTTGTCCTCAACGATATAATTTCCCTTCTTCTCTCTTAATACATCTTCTTTTATAAAAAAAAAAAATTCTAAATTTTTTTTATACACGTCATAAAATTTTTGACTGGCATAAACAAAATCATACAAAGATTTTCACATAACAATGCCTAGAAAGTTGCAAAATTACATTGTAAATATTTCTTTATTTAATCTACCACAGTAAACTATTGGGGTTGCTAATTTTTTTAAGGTTTATAATAATGCACTCTGCGCCCCCACTCTCCCTGTCGGGGATGCTTAGTGGTCAAGGGTTGATGGTTAGTTTCCTGGTAATTGGAGGTCTCAGGTTCGATTCTGTACTGTATGTGAGCTGGCATGCCAGCAGGGTGGCAGGCCTCAGTACCTCTTCTTTATCCAATACCCTTGGGGGTGGGGGGTAGTATAGGTATTCCGAATTTACCCCTTCAGAGGTGGGTCCAATGTGGCCTTGTCTACACATGATGCAGCAGAGGTTCATGACAACAAGATTGAGATTCTCTAATAAATCTTGGGGAAGGGGGTTCTTTCAAGGAAAAAATGTGTCACAAAGCATTAGAGGTTCTTATTTTTCTAGATTGAAAGCAAAAAGATGCATTGGAAGAGAAAAAGTAGTAAAAGAAGTAGGACAAGGCATCCTTAGGAGAAATTGAATACAAAAATTGATTTAAACTAGCTCTCCAATCATGCTGCAAATCAAAGGCATACTTCTAAAAACACATTATGCATAAGCCAAAAGTAAATGTAAAAGAACAATTTCATCCCAATGCAAAAAATCAGTGGAGTAATAAGCCACTCTGGAAAAATCCAAACTTCACTTATAATCCACATCATCCAAAAAATTGCAAATCAAGGATGTATCCATGACTACTTTTCCATCTTGTTTTTGTGAAAGCCCAAAAGCCGTAGTGATGCTATTTTTCTAGCTCAAAATGATTCTGTGGGAGGGAGGCTGATTGTGTATGCTATTGATTGCAAATGGGATGGTGAAGGATGTTCTTTATAGAAAAGGATATTGTGTTTAACTTGGACTTTGACAAGGCCTATGGTAGCATTAGTTGGGAGTTCTTGGATGGGTACTTACGACAAAAGGATTTATAGTTAGGTGGAGGGTTTGGATGAGAGGTTGTTTATATAATGCTTACTATCCTTGACTATTAATGGACATCCTAAAGATTGGTCTCTTTTTTTTTATTTGTCCTTCCGGTGGATGTGTCGAGGGGGTTGTAAGGGGTATTAAGGTGGTTAAGGAGGAGGTTGTTGTGTTGCATTTGCAGTTTGCTGATGATGACATTATTTTCTTAGATGGCTATGTCAACTCTTCTGTCAACCTTCTCTCTATATTACAGATCTTTGAGAGAGTTTTTGCTGTTATAATTAGAATTAATTTGGGTGAGAGTGATGTTGGGCTGGTAACCTTAGTTTAGAGAGGGTTTTGGAGTGATCTCCCTTGCTGGGTTCTGTGTTTTATTGGGACCTTTGATCTATTTAGGAGTCTCTTTGGGAGGTAGTCCTTATTCCTTGGCCTTTTGGGATCTGGTGGTGATCAAGGTAGCTAAGTCGTTGGATGGTTGGAAAGGAGCTTTGTTCATTTTAGGTGGTAGAATCACTCTCATACCAGCCAGCCTTTCTACTATTCCTGTGTATTTTCTTTTTATCTCTTTATAGGATTCTGGGAGGGGTAGCTCAAAAGCTTTGAGAGTTATGAGGGATTTTCGGCCTTTCTAGTCATCTGTATATTTTATCTCATTTTAGGATTCTGGGTGAGGTGGCTCAAAAGATTAGAGGGTTATGAGGGATTTTCTTTGGTCAGGTGTAAGGTGAAGTGAGAAGTGGTGTGCAGGTCAAAGGAAGAAAGAGGGTTGGATCTTGGTAATTTGGTGTCTAAAAAGATTGCCCTCTTGGCTAAATGGTTGTGTTTGTTTCTTGGAGGTGAATTCTCTTTGGCATAAAGTAATAAACAGTGAACATGACATACAAGCTAATGCAGGGATGCTACTTTGGGTTTACAAAGTTCTTTAGAGAGCCCTTGGAGGTTCATTTCACAGGTTTATCCTTGTTTTCTTCCTTTGACAAAGTGTTTATTGGGTATAGGTAATTACATTATATTTTGGAAGATTTATGGGTGGGTGGAATTTGGGAAATGCATTATCTAGTTCCTTTGCTCATTTGCATCATCGTTCTTCTCACTGCAATGATGCAATTTCTTCTTTAATTATTCTTGAGAGGGATTTATTTTCTTAGTTATATGGTTTTAGAAGGGATTTAAATGATAGAAAGGTGTGGGTGCTGTCTTCTTTGCTTATTGGTCTGAATGGTTGCAAAATCTTCAGTGAGAGTGATGGTAATGGCAGAGTTTGGTTTTTGGATTCATTGGGGGGCTATTCTGGTAATTCTTTCTTCTCCCTCCTTATTGAGGCTGATGTGGTTTTTCCCCTCTATCAGGGTATATGGGAAGCAAAAGTTCCTTCTAAGTCAAAGGAATTTATATGGCTCGTGGCACTTAATTCAGCTAACACCAACTGTAGAGCAGGAGGCCTTGCTGTCTCCCGATATCTGTCTCATGAGTTGTAATAGTTCTAAGGATGGGTCTTATTTGTTTTGACATTGTTCATTTGCTGGGGGCTGGTGGAATACTCTTTTTGGAGTTCTTGATGAAGTCTGAGTTTGTCCAAAACCGGTGGAATAGCTATTGATTATGTATGATAGAGTAGTGACTAGTGTCAGGACCGTAGGAGGAGAGTCTAGAGAGTTCCCAATCTCTATAGGTGTTCATCAAGGTTTTACTTTGAGTCCTTATCTTTTTATTTTAGTAATTGGTGAAATTACTAGGAATATCCAAGATGAGATCTCTTGGTGTATGTTGTTTATAGATGATATCGTGTTGATTGATGATAGTAGGAGCGGAGTGGAATCTAAGCTAGAACTTTGGAAAGCCACATTAGAGTCTAAAGCATTTAGGATAAGTAGGAATAAGATTGAATATATGAAATGTAATTTCAGTATTGTAAGGAGTAGCAACTGAGAGAAGATTAAACTGGATAATCAAGAGATTAATAGCACTGATATATTTAGATATCTTGGATCTATTATGCAAGGTGAAGGGGAAATTGTGGAAGATGTAGTACATAAAATTAAGATAGGTTGGGTAAAATGGAGGAGTGCGTTAGGTGTTCTGTGTGATCGTAGAATACCCTTAAAATTATAAGAGGAAAGTTTTTGTAAGACGTTTATAAGGCCAGCTATGTTGTATGGTTCAGAATGCTAGGTAACTAAGAAGCAACATATACAAAGAATGAAAGTTTCTGAGATGCTTATGCTAAGGTGGATGAGTATTCTAACATTAAAAGATAGAGTAAGAAATGAACATACACGCAAAATTTAGGCATAGCACCGGTTGAAAACAAGATAAGGGAGGGGTGACTTGGGGCACCTGTGAGCATGGTCTTAAATTTCCATAAAATTGTCGAAAATTCCGTCACCCTCAAAATCAAAATGGCAGTCGATTTTCGTCTAACATAATTTCTGTCGAAATCTAATCGAATCATTCGAAATTTATCGAAATCTCGAAATTTTAGCGAAACTTGTCAAAATTTTATGAAGTTCGTTAGAATTCAAATGAGAAATTTAGGAGTGAAGTGAATTCTATCTTCATTTATTTTATCAAAACAAAAAATTATTACAAGTGCTTTTGAAATTATATGAAAAAAAAAAACTTACAGTAACATTTTATTTAACCATTCATGTCTAAATTATCATTATTTGTATAATAAATAATATTTAAATGATTGAATTTCATTTGTATTAATTGAATATGTTTAATGTACATTATCTTACTTTTTTACAACTTTTTCACCTCATATAAAACATATATGTATTTAATTTGTAATATATTAGTCCTAAAACTTATAGTATTATGTTTGTTAACCATTTCTAAAGTTTCACAAAGAATTCCATGCTTTATTACGAATTTCTGTTATTTTTTCAAGTCGAAATCGAAATTGGCATCGAAATCGAAATTTCCGTACTTTTGGAGCTTCGAAATTTGAGTCGAAATCGAAATTTAAGACCTTGCTTGTGAGGAGTGAGTTAGTTATTGTTTATGGCATGAAAAGGGGTAGGGGTAGGCCTAAAATTACTTGGAATGAGATAGCGAGGAAGGATTTAATAACCCTTAATCTAATAGAGGAAAATTCTCTAGATCGGGTGAATTGTCAGAAAAGGATTTTTGTAGCTGATACCACTGGGACTTGAGGCTTGCTGCTGTAGTTGTTGTTGTTGGTTTTGGGAAAGGTAAAGAGGTTCTGAAAATGTGCTCTTTGTGCTTTGTTTATGGGGAATTTGGCTGGAAATCTATGCGGGGATTTTTCTAAGAAGAAATTATCTGTGGGGCTTTTTTGGATATGTTAGTATTTGAATTTTTTTTGGACTTATAGCACTGGCTGTTTTAAGGGATGCTGTTTTCAAGATGGCAATCTAGGTTACGTTGCTCTATTAAATTGATGATGATTTTTTTGCTATAAAAAAATTGTTTTTGTTTTTTCTTTACTCTGTTTTTGAGTGAGGACTTCTTTTTCTACTTTATTTTGTCTGTTTGTCTTTTCTGTTCTCGATAAAGCTTCTTGTCCTATCCAAAAAAAAATGAAAAAGAAAAAACCCGGACCCAGCGCAAAGCCTACTAGCCCTCTCCTATTCAACAAAATGATACCTCCGCCCTTCACCCATGCTTGGCCATAATAATGATCTGCTCAATCTTCTCCAGATTCTTTAATCTTGAGTAAGGAAATACGGTAAAGAGGAGTACTAGAGGTGCAAAAGTAACTCAAAAGTCGAGCCTTTTGTTTGGTTAGCCATCCTAATGTGTGCATGATGGTTTATTAGTAGCAATGAGTCTCGTTTTCATTTTCTTACATTGTTCAGCAGCTTGGACTCCATGGAATATGTTATATGAATCATTTGGTTACTGTTGCGTGTGTCCAAATTCATTAGAGGCTTTCTCATTGATTTTTTATAGCAGCTTTTGAAGGCATAACCACATAAGGATGATGGCTAGTTGTTGTTATGTTGGCTCTTTGAGATGTTTTAAGGTATTTGATTGGGGAAGGAATTATCATGTTCTCAGTGGTCGATCTGTGCCTCATCATTTGCTTGGGATGGGATTGTTTTTCTGCCAGCCTTTCTTGGCTCTTCCAAAAATTTCACTCTGAACTCATCTGCTTCTTTTTCTTCTTTTGCACATTTCCAGGACTTAACTGGCACTTTGTTCCATTGCATTTTGCTTCATATTTTAGGATGGAATTTTGTGATTAATCTGCAGAGTCAATGATATCATCATTTCCATGTGGAAACAACAGTTTGAGGTTCATTTGTAGTCACCTCTTTAAGGTGATAACATGCGTGGTTCATAACAATGACAATTTCTTCTGTGAAAAGAAAAACAACATTTCTGTTTTATTTTGAGCTTCATCTTTAATGGGATCACTTGTATAGTCCATAACAACAATAACTTCTTTTTCATTGTACATTTCATATTTGATAGGTAGTTATGTTATGAGAGTTGAAATCCACGAGCTTCTTCCAAATGATATTGCTCATATTTCCTAAAAATAAGAAATTTGATCTTGAGATGAGAGAATTTCATCACAATAGTTAGGAGAAGTTCCAATACTCGCAAGGTGTTCATTATAAACAAAAAACAAGTTTGAGTCTTACCTTACTGTCTTCGGCAGTATTGTGTTTCATCCAACGCATTCAGCCACATCACAAACTTATATGATGCTTTTTTTTTTTTTGGTATCTTATTTTATTCAAAATAAAGATCAAGCTGTAAAAACAAATCTATGAATTCTTTCTTTTAAAAATTATCATTGAAGCAGGTAATATCTTCACAGGCAAGGAATAGAAGCCCATGTATCAGTTTCCAAATTCATGTCTCACTAATTGTTGGAAAGGATAGCTTCTTGCTTCTAGTTTCTTCAATTTCTCGCAGTAATTCTGAATATCTCACAAAAATGCACCTGCTTTTCACCTTTTCGCATGAAAATCTTAAAATATCACTAAATTTGAGTCTTGATGCTGGCTAAGCTAATTTCTCCTCCAAAATATTTACCTTACACTTGCTGTCCAATTTCTGTTGGGCAGAGTCAAATCTAAAAAGGGCAGCCCGGTGCACAAAGCTCTCGCGTATGTGGGGTCCGGGGAAGGGGCGGACCACAATGGGTCTATAGTACGCAGCCTTACCTTGCATTTTTGCAAGAGGCTGTTTCCACACCTCAAACCCGTGACCTCGAGGTCACATGATGACAACCTTACCGTTGCGCCTAAGCTCCCCTTTTTGGGCAGAGTCAAATCTCGAGAAGAAAAATCAACATATCATGGCTCTAGGTTAATTATCACGTCTGGCACAAAAGAGAACATCGAAACTAGATAATGGGACTCACCCACTCATGGCTGCAATGACTTGTGTGTGCGCCATTGGTCCAGGGTGATGGTCTTCCTCTGGCTAAGAGATTGAAAAGGGGTTATCATGTTAGTGGTGGTGGTACAAGGAGAAAATGCCAGGAAGGGGGAGGTTTTGAAGGGTTGGTGGCGGATTGATCTTTCTCTTCTGTGTTTGGCTTTCTCAGATGGGGCAGGGAGATGTGTGTGGGCTTGTCTCTGATGATGGTAGTGGTGTTCTGTGACTCCTGACAATCTTCTCATGAAGTGCTGTTCGAAAAGGGCTGATGACCTTGTGCGAAACACTGCTGCAGAATCTTCTGTTTCTGCAATTACTCTGTGTGTTGTCCTTGGGGCTCCAAATCAAAGAGATTGTGGATGAGATGCTGCTGGTTGCAGCAGGAGAAGTTCATGAAAGTGAGCCAGTAGCACGCTGTGTAGAAAAGCTGGAAATTGAGGAGTAAGGAAGAAGGAGAAGAAACTGGATGTAGAGAGAGGAGAGGGAGAAGAACATGAGCGAAGTCTTTCAACTGCAGATAACCCACACAGTACACAAGCAGAGAAATTATAAGCATCATATTAAGGGTAAAACAAACATTTCCTTAGCCTCAAAGTATCTTAAATTATCCGAAATATTTCAAAATAAACTAGAATTCCTAACATATCAGTAGTTATTAAAGTGAAAAAAATCTGTAATTTCTAAATAAGTAGCATATGGTCACCTAGAATTATCCATTGGTGGTCCACCATGAGTCCATGACCAAATTGGTTAAAACAGCTCCAGTCTTAGTCATACTAATCTCAAGTGAGAAATTCTCAGCAGCAAAAGCACTCTCTGAAACTTGGTTGTATGAACCTCTGAGGAACAACTGTATAATGGCAAACTACAACTTAGATATTATCATATAATTTCTCCTTATGTGAGGCCCTGCCCTGCATAACATATCAACCACCAATTTAACCATTAAAAAAGGAAAATGGATTGCCTTGATGAAGACCTCATGATGTATTAAGCCAACCTTTTAGCTTGCCAATGACAGTAATAGGCATAGAGGCCAAACAAATGCAAATACACTTCCTCGACCTCCTATTGAAAGACTCTTTTAGAACCCCATCAAGAATCCAATTCAGCTTATCATAAGCCTCCTCAAAATTTATCTTAAAAATAAAATCCTAATTTCTCGTCTTAACATAATCAATTGCCTCATTTGCAACTAAGAACTTCCTTCAATTAGATCTTAAAAATAAAATCCGAATTACTCTTCTTAACATCATCTGCCTCATTTTGCAAAGAAAAACTTTCCTAAATACCCCAGAGGGTTAGCGAAAATCTTTTAGACTGGAAAATAAGCGCATAGGTCTATAATATTTGATTTTCAAAGAACAATCTTTCTTGGGCCCCACTGCCATAAAAGTGGAGTTCCATTCCTCGTCACCTCTCTGCTGCTGTGAAGCTGGTTTAGAACTCTCATAATATCATTTTAATCAGCTCCCAGCTACTTTGGAGAAAGCCATTGTAAAGCAGTCAGGCGCTTTATCCTTTTCCATTACAAAAATAGTTAATCTCATCATCTTTAAAAGCTCTCTCTAAGCAATGGTTTTCTCCATAATAATGAGGCACTACTCCAACCCTTCAACCATAGGCCTGAGAGGAGTGTCATCAGTATGGAAATTCTTATTAAACTTTATCACCTCCTCCACTATCAACCTCTGACACCAACCACAACTCTTGTATCAAACTCCAGCTCCTTATTCTTCCTCTTCTTATGATTGGCTACTGTATGAAGCAAATCAGTATTGTAATCTCCCTTCTTAACCCATATTACTCTAGATTTTTGCCTCGAACTTAATTTGATGAAGGCCACAAAGGCACAATGGGGGTGCCATCACATTTACAAATGTTCAAGTACTGTTCAAAAATTACAGATAAAAAAATCTGGCCAAGTGTAAAGGTCTGATATAAAATATCTGGAGCTGTAGAAGTGGAGTAGTGAGTATGCACAAAATTATCCTAAGCTGGAATTGAGAGCTCTTTCTCTGAAATGCTTTACTATCTTTCCCTCCAAATACCCTAAAACAAACACATTTGAGCTACATCCCATATTCCTTCCGGCATTTGCTGACAACCCTTCAGCTTCATGCAATTGAGGACTGAAGCACCATGAACTAAATTCCTCATTCCTTCGCAGCATTTCGCTCACAACTCTTCAGCTTCATGCTATTGAGGACTGAAGCACTGTAGGGCATAACCCAAGCTAGAGCCAGATCTGACTCCATAATTCCGTATCCTGGCAGCAGTTGAGCAGCAAGTGATTATGACTACCTCCATGTTTTTAAACGAATAGTACCAATTAACGAATAGTACCTATCCTTTTCACTAGGTCGTCACCCCGAAGCGACGTGCCGTGTTGGCGCCCAGGTACTGTGTCAAATATTTGAGGGTTCCTGCATCATTCTGGATGTGGGCAGGTAAAGACGTTAGTTCAGGAAACTAGGATTAGATTAGCAACTTAGAATATAGGGACACTTACGGGTAAAAGTATGGAAATTGTGGACACAATGATCTGAAGAAGAATTAATATAATTTGCCTTAAAGAAACTAAGTGAATGGGGGAGAAAGCTAGAGAAATTGATAAATTAGGATTTAAACTTTGGTACACTGGAAAAGAAAAACATAAAAATGGAGTAGGAATTATTATAGACAAAAACTTAAAAGATAGTGTTGTTAATGTAAATAGAGTAGAGGATAGAATTATAAAAATAAAGATGGTATTAGGACAAGAGATAATAAATATCATTAGTGCTTATGCTCCTCAAGTTGGCTTAACAGAAAATCTTAAGAGACAATTTTGGGAAGATATGGATAGTATTATACAAGGCATACCAGGGACTGAGAAAATATTTATAGGAGGAGATTTGAATGGACACGTTGGAAGGGATAATAAAAATTATGAGAGAATACATAGAGGATATGGATATGGAGACAAAAATGAGCCTGGGGAGATGATCTTAGACTTCGCTATGTTATATGATTTAGTATAATGAATATTCACTTTAAGAAGAGAGAAGAACACTTAATAACCTTTAAAAGTGGACACAATAGAAGTCAAATATATATATATATATATTTTAACCAAGAGGATGGATCATTTATCATGCAAGGATTGTAAAGTTATTCCAGGTGAAAGCCTAACCACACAACATAGAGTCTTAGTGTTAGTTATATGTATTAAAAAAATGGAAGAAAAAGGATAAAATAAACGAGTGTAAGAGAACAGGGTGGTGGAACCTAATTGGAGAAAATATAATAAAATTTAAAGATAAAATGATCAAAGATTGGGATTGGACTATAGAAGATTGGATAGATACAAATACTCGTTGGAGTAGATTAGCTAGCTCTATTAAAAAGATAGCAAAAGAGATTTTAGGTAAATCAAGGGGAAGATTCTCGAATAGAAAAGAAAGTTGGTGGTGGGATAAAGATGTACAAAAAGTCGTAAAGACAAAGAATTTGGTATAAAACGTGGCAAAAATGTAGAAACAGGGATAACTTTGAAAAGTATAAGGAGGCGAGAAAAGATGTAAAAAATGCCGTTAGTAAAGTTAAATATAGATCATTTAATAGTTTTTATGATAGATTAGATACAAAAGAAGGGGAAAGAGATATATTTAAACTTGCTAAAGTTAGAGAAAAGAAGAGTAAGGATTTAGGAAATGTAAAATGTATAAAAAGTGAGGATGATATTGTCTTGGTTAAGGACGAAGACATTAAAGAAAGATGGCGAAGTTACTTTAGTAAGTTGTTTAATGAAAACCAAACAGAAGACTTAAACTTAGAATTTTCAAATGAGGAAAAGACTAAAAATATGAGATTTATTCGCAAAACTAGAGTTAACGAAGTTAAGTTTGCACTTTAAAAATGAAAAATGGGAAAGCTATAGGACCATATAACATCGTAATTGAAGTTTGGAAATGCTTAGGTGATAACGGAATTATAGGTTAACCAATTTATTTAATACAATTATAAAAACTAAGAAAGTGCCTGATGAATGGAGGAAAAATACTTTAATACCTTTATACAAAAATAAAGGAGATATTCAAACTTGTAATAACTATTGTGGAATTAAACTTATGAGTCATACGATGAAACTATGGGAAAGGGTAGTTGAACAAAGATTAAGGTTAGAAACGAAGGTCTTAGAAAATCAATTTGGTTTTATGCTTGAGAGATCTACCATCGAAGCTATATATCTTTTAAGAAGATTAATGGAAAAGTTTAGGGAAAAGAAGAGGGACTTGCATATGATATTTATTGACTTTGAGAAAGCATATGGCAGGATACCTAGGGAAGTTCTATAGTGGGTTTTAGAAAAAAAGGGTGTATGTAGTAGGTATACTGATGTTATTAAGGATATGTACGATGGAGTAATGACTAGTGTAAGGACTAGATGGAGAAACTAGAGAATTTCCAATCACCATAGGTGTACATTAAGGATCTGCTTTGAGTCCTTATCTTTTTGTTTTTGTGATGGACCAACTGACTAAGAGTATTCAAAAGGAGGTTCCATGGTGTATGCTGTTTGCAGATGATATTGTGTTAATTGATGAAACTAGGGATGAAGTAGTGGATGAGTTAGAATTATGGAGAGACGCTTTAGAATCTAGAGGCTTTAGGATAAGTAGAAATAAGACAGAATATAAGAAATGTAATTTTAGTAATGATAGGAGGAATATTGGAGAGAAAGTTAAACTTGATGATGAAGAAATAAATAACACTTGTAGATTTCGATACTTTGATCTATTATGCAAGCTGAAGGAGAAATTGAAAATGATGTAATACATAGAGTTAAAGCAGGTTGGGTAAAATAGAGAAGTGCTTCAAGTATGCTTTGTGATCGTAGAATGCCCTTAAAATTAAAAAGGAAGTTTTATAGGACAACTATAAGACCAGTTATGCTATATGGATCAGAATGTTGGGCGACGAAGAAACAGAATATTCAAAAAGTAAAAGTTGCCAAGATGAGAATGTTTAGATGGATGAGTGGTATGACATTGAAAGATAAATTAAGGAATAAACATATTTGCGGTAAGTTAGGTGTAACTTCTATAGAAGATGAGATTAGGGAGGGACGACTCAGATGGTATGGACACTTGCAACGTAGGCCACATAGTGTGCCCGTGAGGAAGA
This sequence comes from Malania oleifera, assembly GCF_029873635.1. Classification (NCBI taxonomy): domain Eukaryota; kingdom Viridiplantae; phylum Streptophyta; class Magnoliopsida; order Santalales; family Ximeniaceae; genus Malania; species Malania oleifera. The sequence goes on along the minus strand of NC_080426.1, from coordinate 91,632,575 downwards.
GTGAGTTAATCACTGTGGGGGGGCAGTAGAAGGGGTAGGGGTAGACCTAAAATAACTTGGGAGGAGATAGTGAATAAAGATTTAATATCCCTGAATCTGTCAAAAGAAATGGTCCATATGATCGCATAAATTAGCGGAAAATGATTCATATAGCCGACCCCACCTAGTGGGACTTAAGGCTTGGTTTTGTTGTTGTTGTTAGTATCAATTAATAATGGTCACTCCTATTTTTAATATGCCTTCCTCTGTAAGAATGGCTTCCCAGATTATTTCCCATAAAAAAGTCAGACCATTTTGGGAGGTCCAGCTTTCCAAATAGCGTCCCAAGGTAGTCTATCACCTTTTGTTATTGATCTGTCTGCAGAAGGACTTGACCGAGATTTCAAGGTGTTAAGTTTCAAAACCTGATGCTATCCTTCCTATTGGCACATATTCTGGTACTATAAAGCACGTTCAGGTGATTGACAACCTGCTGCACCTCGCAATCTTGCGTGTTCTTTCTGAATGTCAGATTCCAATGAGCACCATTTTGCACAGAGCATCATGCAGCTCCAGTTCATTCTTAGATCTGGTGAGACTGAACAGGGCTGGAAAAGCTTCTTTTAAGAGTACATCTCCATGCCAAGTATCCATCCAAAGTCAGATGTTTTTCCTATTCCAACAAAAAGCCAATGAACTTTGAAGGAACACCCATCTCTTTCATAATAACCTTCTGAATCAACCCCATGACTCCATGAGAATTCCTACCTTTAGTTACCTGGGTTGTCACCTCCCTCTGGTGGGAACTATGATCCTGATCTTGGGTGGTTGCATGATGAGTGGAAAGCCAGATTTGCCAACCATTCTAATAAAAAAGGGGAAAGCCAGATTTGTTAACCATTCTAATAAAAAAAATCGCATGAAAATTTTAAAAAAATTTGAGAAAATCAAACAGTAAAAAAGCTTTAAATTTGGATGTAATCTTGCTTCCAAAGTGACTCCATTGAATAATATAATTAGTAACTCCATTGAAATTGTTGCAGAACGGTGAGATAGTAGGGCGGAAAATAGCTGCCCAGATCTGTAGTGGTATCTTTGAGTGGTGCAGAGATGAGCAATTTGAAGGGCAACTGGTGGACTGTGATTTGGACTTTGGATGGAGGGACGAAGGTAAGTGGGGGTGGACTCTGGTTTGGAGGGAGAGGTGAAGGTAAATTGGTTGACTGTGATTTGGAGGGAGAGCTGGTAACATTGACTTGTTTAATTATTAAAGAGCTAAAGAGTGCAGTATTATTATTAAACAAATTCATGCATTAATTTACATGAAATAAATTAATTGGTATAGTAATTAATGTTCATTTAAATTTTTTACAATTTACTTGAATAAGAATAATAGTGATTTAGTTCTGCTGCCAGTTTTCTTGATCCCCCCACTCCTCTTCCACCCATAACAATAAAAAGAATAAATAAAATTTGTAAATATCTTATTTGCGATTGTAGCATACTGATTGAGCAACCCAAATTAGTGTCTCTAACATACCATGATCCAAAATGGCGTACCAAATTAAGCCTACCATCCTAGAACTGCATACTCAGTTGTGAACTGAGTTTCCATATCTTGGCCTGAAATGCATTCTGTTCCAGCTAACTACCTCCTACCTCCTTAGTATGGGATGAAGATGTTTGAAATTTCTTTCTTGACCTTATTCTCTCTGGAGAAATCTTTTTCCTACTTGATGAAGATGTTTGAAATTTCTTTCTTGACCTTATTCTCTCTGGAGAAATCTTTTTCCTACTTTTCTCATTTCTTCAACACACCTGCTGGAGTTTCCATAAAGACATGGAAGGTGAGAGTGAGTCTATGCCTCCTGGCAACAAAAACTACTTTTATGCCCCCCAGACGAGCATTGCCTCTTCCATCTAGAAAGTCTCTTTTCAAAATTTTCACTTGCATTATTCTAGATATCTGTTGATTTGAATCAAGCACCAAGGATACCCAAGTTATGCTACAGGGTTTTTTCCATCTTCGCAATCAAGATGATATAGGGTGGGAAACTGGCTGGTGGAAGGATTGATTTGACCCTATTTTGAAGCTGATTCCAAGTAATAGGGCAAGGGGAATTTGGGTCCTAAATGCAAACGTGCTAGGTCCAATAAGTAGTAAGGCTTATGTTAACATGGGGCCTGTTTTGTAAACATGTGAATCTTGGTAGTTCGTTTTGTGACATTGTCATCTCTGTTGAGTTCTCCATCCTCTTATCTACAAAACCACCGAATATTGTCATTGGAAACTGTTAATGGTTATTTTAGTCATTTGGCATTATTAGTGTGTTAGTGTTAAGTTAATACGTGAGAGTCAGTGAGGGTATTATGGTCATTGGAATGTACTTGCCATATATTATAGTTCTTCCATTTTACCTAGAATATCAACATGGTATCATAGAAAGATCCATCCTAAACCTTACCACCGTCACCAAGACCAAGCCCTAAATCCGACCACCAAAACAGACCTGAACCTAATCATCCTATTGAAATCCGACCAGTATAGGAAGATCCCGCTCTCCTAGAAACCAGTCTAGGGATTGCCAGACAGCTCAGCTGTAACCGAAAAATACCCTGGCCATTGCTGCCCTCCCTTTTCAGAACCATCAAAATCTTCCAATATTTTGCAAAACAACCACATAGTTAGTCACAGAACTCTCTGATCTGTTACTCCGTAAAATATCATTGCCCAAAACTTCCCCATGTGCTCGCACGTGCCAGCCGATTGCCAGCAGTGTCAACCCACACGCTGGTGCACGAGACACCTTCCCGGCTAGTTTTTGTTGCCTTTTCTTTAGAATGCCTTGATTTCTTCAATAGACCATAATATAAAGCTGTTGGGAATTTTCTTTGTTCAAATCAAAGATCCAACCTTTTTCGATCGTGCATTCATGGCAATACATTAGTAGTTGTTTGGTATTATTAGAGGCCATTGGTGAGTCTCTAGGAGAAGTGGCAGTGTTTATACGTTGATTTTCTTGGGCTGTGGCAGTGTCATATCAGTTTGTTGGTGACTTGTTTGTGGTTGTTCAGGTTAGATCATTTCCCTTGTTTGACATTGGTCTAGTTTGTGAATGTTGATATGGAGTAGTCTATGAATCCCAAAAGTATGTTTTTTCCATCATCACTGGAACCAATAACAACTGAAAAGTTGGATGGAAAGAGTTATATTTGGTCTAAGATTGTTAAGGTTTATTTGATAGGATTATAAAAATTTGAGCACTTTTTCTAATTTGGGCCCTCTAATGAGAAGAGAAAAGTGTGGATTTAGGAAGATTCTTTGATTGTTTCCCTCTTGTGGAACTCGATGGAACCCCAGGTTGCATGGATGTTCTTGCATTTGGATGTATGCAAGGAGATTTGGTATTTTGTCTAGATTTTGTATTCCCATAAAATTACATGTATGTACAATATATCCTTAGAGTACTTAAAGTTGCAACAAGGAGAGAGGAGTGTTACATAGTACTTTGCAGAGATGAGGCGTATTCATGAGGGGCTTAACATTGTGCAACCTATAGCTGGCAAGATGCAGAAGTAGCGGGACTGGCACCAATTTGTTTGTAAAGATGGAATTGTAAACTGCTAGGGTGCAGACAATTGTTGATGCTTTGGAGACCATTTCAAATACTTTAAATAGGCTAATAACTGATGTTGCAGACTTGCAGTCTTGGGCAATAGATCAATTGAATATCACTTCGAAAAGGTAAATTTTGTAACTACCGTAGTTCACATTTGGAGCTGTGTAAGCTTCTTTTTTTCTTTTTCGTTTTGGATAAGAACAAAATTATTAAGGGACACCCAATGTACAATTATAGGATGACAGTATATCCTCAAAATAATGGAAAAAAGCTGAAAACGTTATAACATGGTTGCCTTCCAATCCCTTTGAAGGTCAGACTGTGACAAACCCCAAGAAATTCCAACTGAATCAGCTGGAAAAATTGCCAAAAACAAAACTCTATCCCACAGTAAACTAAGAGGGGTTGAGCACTTGAGCTATACTTGAAGGTTCTCGCATTCCTCTCAATCCCAAGGGTCAACAAGATAGTGGAGGTTGGATTGCACCACAAAAAAAATGCAGACCTCCCCACTTGAGCCAAAGCTTTGATTTCTGACAAGTAAGAAATCTCCCACATTTTGAGGTGCCATCCATGCTTCATTGAACCAAGAGAAGTGAGAATTCTAAAGGTGGTTGCCACTGACCATTGAGGAAAAGGTAGGCGTTGGTTTCATTGGATTTGTGCCAATTCAAGAACATATGAGGACTGAGAGACTTGTAGGATCTTCTTGTCTATAACACATCATCTGTGTTAATTCTACCGAGAGTCAGTCCCATTTGTAAAGAGAATGGGTTGGAGCTCTGCCCCATTTGTAGCTGAATCAAAATCAATGGAGTGCAAGGTTTGGCTGGTTGGCCTTCCTTCACATATTAAGATGTTTCAAATTACTAGTTTGAATTTGTGTGAGGATATGTTCTATTCCCACCTTTTGCAGTGAATAACTTTGATATTTCTCTTTTCTATGCAATGTTAGTGGCTTTTAGTTTTTCTTTTTCTCCAAAGGTGAGAAAAGCTAGATTTCTAGGTTCAGTTTGGAGCTTAAAAAAGATGATGATAAGAAAATATATATATATATATATATATATATATAAAAATATATATATACATAAATATATAACTTTGATATTTCTCTTTTCTATGCAACGTTAGTGGCTTTTAGTTTTTCTTTTTCTCCAAAGGTCAGAAAAGCTAGATTTCTAGGTTCAGTTTGGAGCTTAAAAAAGATGATGAAAAGGAAATATATATATATATATATATATATATATATATTTTCCTCTAGACAATTCAGTATATACTTCATACTAATTTGTAGTGGATTTAACATTTCAAATTGGATTCAAGTATGGTTAACTGTTGCCTAAAAGCTGGTGAAGTGAGTTTCGGTGAACCATTTGAAACGGTTCAGTTTCTCTTTCCATTTTCTTCGAACCAAAACTTATTTCGGTTGCTGCTTCAGGGATCATGGTTTGGTTAATTGAGTCATGCCTTGGATCTGATCGTCCCCTTCTACACTGATTGATGTATTACAAATGTTCAGCGCAACTTTAATTCCAAATAACACTGTTTACAGTGCCTGGGAACATGAAAAAAATAATTATAGAATCCTTGTTCAGCTCAAAGACAACTTTCCTAAATAACAATAAGCTAATAACCCAGCATCTAAAATATATTACCAATTAAAATTCCCTCTAAAAAGGAAAAATAAAATTAATTCCCATACTCACTTTTTGCATAAACTAGTGAGTTGAATAGTAGGTAATTGATCTGATTCTTTGAAATTATTTTTCTTGTGTTATTTGATTCAACTGTTGGGCTGAATAATTGGATGAACAATCAGAGTCCAACAAATGTGATGGTCTCTCTCGCTCTCCTCAGCATGAGAGAAGGTGGTCTATGACACACTGTCTAAATTGAAGAAAAATCTTTGGATCTGTACTTAGAGAAAGTGAGATAGGGTGGTTTTATTTCTTTTCTTGTGAGAAACCTTAGCCTACACAAAGACTTGGTTCATGTAGGTATGGGTGAATTGGTTTTTGTAGGAGTGCACGTAGAATACTAATGGGAGTTATTCATGTTCAAGAAAGTTTCAACAATACCGTTGTGACTATTACAGATGTACGAGGTTGGGTGATTTCTTGGCTTTCAGCGGGCACTTATGGATTCAAGAGTACAAGAAGAGGGACACCATTTGCTGTTCAAACTTAGGTAATTGTTGGGTTAGGATTTCTTTGGTGGCAACAAAATGGTTTGCAGATGGGTTGGCTTCAGTGTTTGGGGTGTTGGGAGTTTTCTTGTAAAACAAGATTTGGGAGGGTCAATTATTGGATGGTGATTAGGTTGATGAAGAAGGCTAAATTCTTGGAATTGTATTTACAATGAAATTTATTTATTTATTTATTTAGTATTTATTATTTTTTGTGTATTCATCCCGAGATCTGCTCATGATGAGTGATGGAGGGGATTTGTGAGAGGAACTTCAGCTGATTGTCTAGGAATCAGGAAAGAAAGTTCCTCTCATGGTGAATGGCACTGATATTACGCTGCAGCAAGGATTTCAGTCATGGGAGGGAGTTGTGACTACAGTGAATGTCTCTCTTTGTGGGGAATGTGAGGAGAAGTTGTAGAGAAAAGAAGTTGACTTAGAGCATAGGCGGCTAGGGTTTCACCAGTGGTAAGCCAGGGTTGACAACAGGTGGTTTGTCCTAGACTATCACTATTGTGCTAGATTTTGCCAACTGTTGGGTAAATTGGCTAATTCTGGTTTAGGCCTGATATTTGATTCTAAACAGGCCCAAGTTCAAGTCCAGTTGGGAGCTCACTAGGCCTAACATTTAGCAATTAAATAGAATAAACAGCTAAGTTAAAAATGGTGATCTCTATTGTGTCCAATATACGTTAGAGCATAGTTGTCAAATCGGGATTTGGATCGTGAATAGAAATCCCAGTTTTGAAAATTAGGAATCGAGAAGAAAATAAAATCATAGGTTTCAGTTTAAATTTCCAAACTGATTCCAATGACATGCATATAATGAGCTTTATGTTGTTTATGGGAAGGAATCAAGAAAAAATACTATAAAACTGAACTTTTGGTTTAGTTCAACAGTTAGAAAAGTCATAGTTCATGCATGTGCTTTCTTTAATTAAAAAGAAATAAAAAATAATTTTTTTTAAAAAAACTAAGAATTAACTGAACGAACTACTAAAAAAACCAACATTTGAAACTTAATGACGCAGAAAAACGTGAGTACCACCTTCACCGACCAATGTTCTACTCTTCTGCCCCTTCTTCTCAATGGCAGAACACTACTCTTCCAAGAGTGAAGAATGGTTTTTGAAGGCAGCAGAAGACCTGAAGTTATGTTCTCCTTTTTGTCAGCACAGAAGCGATTCAAAGCAACTGTGTTAAAAAAAAGAAGCAATTTTTAATTTTTTTTAATTAAAAGAAAGCCTGATAATGGGGTTTTAAGCTAGTTGAGTCTGACTGGATCTCATAAGTTCAGCATCAATTTGGATGGATTCGTTAGATTCAGGGGGTGAATCAATAGGTTTGGCAGCAATGCGGTTGTTTTTTGATTCTTTAGCAAGATTTGAAGATTTGGTGTGGAATGATATGAATCATACTATTTGAATCATGAGATGTAAGATTCTAACAACTATAGTTAAGAGGCAAATGGGCCTCCGAATCAGGACTAGAATTCTCACTCACTCAAATAAAGAAACTGAGCTCAAGAGAAGTTATGGGAAAGGAAATGTTGATACAGCTTGGACATGGATTAACACTAAAAGCAAATGCTTGAGTAGCCCCATTAGGATTGATTGTCAGCCTGACTACATCCTCATCACAGAACTGGGTTGACAGTAGTGAGTAGTGTGGGTCTTGAAGGACAGGTTCCAACAAGGGACATGGGCTGTTAAATTATTTATGGTATTTCAGTTGATGCTTCTGCAGTGGGAGAGAGCTGCTGTCATGATGAGGATTTGACCAAGAAGTGTTTGTTGGCAATGATTGATGTGTGTGTGGTTTTTTTTTTTTTAAATAAAAAAAAATTGAAATTCTGAAGATCTTTGTATTGTGGAATCTCCAAGTACTAAGAAGGGAGATACAGAAAAGAAGACTAGCAAGGGTAAATATGAAGGGAAAATGGGTGATGTGTTGGATAACGATAGCAATGATGTTTGTGAGTTAATGTATATTAATGGTTTGCTTTTGGATGCAATTCAGGAACAATGTGGCTATGTTTCTGAATTGTTTGATTAATTGTAGATATAACATACATGCCACCATTTCTGATTGAATTTTTAGAGAGTTTCTATGTTTGAAGGTAGACTGGGTAAAGAACTGCAGTGTAAGGGATGGGATATTGCCCATTTCTGTAGATGTGGTTAACGTGAAAGACTTACTAGTTCAACAATTGATGGATAGGATGGGCTTGTGGCTATTTAATCTTGGTGGAAATGAAGCTCATTTGGATGGGGGTTAAAAGAAAGTCAAAGAAGGGTCAGTGGGAATTAGCAAATTTAAAGTGCGCAGTGAAGTAGATGGAATTGGTTGAAGGAAGGGTTTCTTATTTAGTTTCTTTATTAGGTTTCTCTTCATATTTCTTTTCTGTTTTTTTTTTTCCCCATGAGGACTTGTTCTCTTTTGCATTGTAATTTTTTTTTCCTCTTAATGCATCTTCTTTATTATCCAAAACAAAATCATGAAACTGATACTTGATGTTTAGTTCACAGAATAAGGGCAGGAATGGAATTGGAATTTTAGGCCTTGATTCCTATTCCCATGTTTGGTTTCAAAAAATAACACAATGCAAATGGCAGAAATGCTATTCCCACCATTCCTCTGCAATTGCTGTCAAATTTTTTTTTTTACTAAAGTGCCATCAAGTGATGTGTTCAATCTCAACCCAAATTCTTCGCTCCAAGATCCACCATATCCTCCTCCTCTTGGTGTCATCAGCGACTGTGGGTGTTGATTCAAGGATAGGGAAATGGTGTCAAGCATGATTTTGCGAATCTGGAAAGCCAAACGTGTCCATGGATATCATAAGAACTGGATGGGGTCTAAAGACTCCAAACACATTACTGGTTCATCTCCCATTGAAGCCACATTTCGAATCTTGAAGTTCCATGAGATATTTGATGATTTGGTTCAGTTTTTGGAATATCCCACTCAGCTGGACCGGATTGAGCCCCTCACAAAGGTTTGGATGGAGTGATTGACATCTATGAATCCATATACTACCACATGAAGATCCATCTCAACATGGACATATTGGCCAGTCAACAAGTTTGTCTTAAAGGCCAAAGCAGACACATCTGTCATCAGTAATCTGAAGATTCTGCAGCCTCTGTGCACTTTCTACATGGAGCGTAAGTGGCCATAGCCAGTGACCATGAACTGCCAGTGAACATGAGTCCTAGACTAATTCAGTGGTTGATCTGGGAGGGCTGAGGGTTCCCCCCAACCTCCAGGTTTTTAAAAAATATTATTATACTTAAATTAATTTTTCATATTATGCTATTACCCTTTTTTTTTGGTTTGTTTAAATGAATGTAGAGATTAGACATCATATGAAAAGAATTGTCTCCTCGTTCTAAAATCTTTGCAGTTCCTTTCTCAAAATCTGAATTTTCATGCCTTTAGTGATTGATATGTGGCATTCCTTAGGTCCTAAGGAAGAAAGTATCTTTTACTAAGTTATAAAAATATAATTTAAGTGTCCTACAAAAGATGTTTAAGATATTTTTCTCTTTTTTGGTGCATTAGATAATAAAAAACCCAAATCCTTCAACAAACCTCAAAAATACAATTTTTCTTTAGCTATTCATTTGTCTAAGGTTTCACACTTCGGTAAAATTCTTTGAGAACTTAATATAGCAACAACGCTGTAGAGCAATAAGGCAAATAAAACCATCAGCATTTTATAAAATAACTTTAAAGAAAATATCTATTTTTTTCTCCCTCTTCAAAGATTGGGTTATAGAAATTGGATCCAAGAACAAGTTGTTGTTGTTGTTGTACTTTTTTGTAATTTTTATCCTTTAATTATTTTAATTTTCATGCATACGTGTATTTTGATGTATATTATATGTATTTTTTTTTTTTGGGGGGGGGGGGGGGGGGGGGGGTTGGTGAGGGAGTAGGGTTGCATACAACTTTTTGATTTTATTAAATTTTGACAGTGAATCAACAATTCCACAAGAATGGATTGTCTCTAAAATAGTGAAATAAATGACATGTAATAAAAATTAGTGTTATAAATATGGTTAAGATGATTATTTATATTTTAATGATTATTATTTAAAATAAATTATTTTTATGGTTTAGTCTAAAACAATTAAGTCAGCATGTTACGATGACATGTGAGAAAAATATTAAACATTCGCTGCCTATAAATTTTTTAAAGATAAAACTAGATCCTATGTGGTGTTCCTCCTTTGGTCCCCTTGGTCTCCAACCGTTAGTGCTTGGGAAGGAATCTCTGGTTTGAACCTCGAGGTGGGTCGGAAAGGGATATAGGATTGGAAGCTAGACTACCTACCATTCTATAATTCAAGCCCAGTGGGCCTCCAACAGACTAAAGAAAAGTATCAGCTTCCTTTCACAAAATCCTGGATTTGCCACTCCTTGACATCCATGGTCACTGGTTGGCCACCCACATAAATGTTTTTTAACAAATAACTTTCTTTATATTAGATAATGACTTCAATTATGTTTCATAATTTAATGTTATCATGTAATTATGGATGCTTATTTTTTTTAATCATTCTATTCCAATTGTTATTGCATGCATATCCAATGTAGCAATCACATTTGGACCTCAACTCGTTTCCTCTTCCAATTTCATTCCACAAACCTAATGTTGTGTTTTCACTTGGTATTGATGTGGTATTGCACTTATAGTGATGAAAGATAATTACAGACAGCTTGATAGTGCCTAAGTCTAGAAAGAGTTGGAAAAGCTGAGGCATGCTGGACTCTTCATTAACTAAAATTTAATGATTGTGTTATCACATATATTTTTTATGTTGAATTTTAAATTATACTCTAATAGATATTCTGTGGGAAAGGGTAGTTGAACAAAGATCAAGGCTAGGAATGAAAGTCTCAGAAAATCAATTTGGTTTTATGTTTGGGAGATCTACTACAGAAGCTATGTATCTTTTAAGAAGATTAATGGAAAAGTTTAAGGAAAAGAAGAGGGACTTGCATATGGTATTTATTGACTTAGAGAAAGTGTATGATAGGGTACCTAAGGAAGTTTTGTGGTGGGTTTTAAAAAAAAAGTGTATGTAATAGGTATACTGATGTCATGAAAGATATCTACGATGGAGTAATGACTTGTATTAGGACTATAGATGGAGATGATAGAGAATTTTCAATCACAATAAGTGTACATCAAGGATCTGCTTTGAGCCCTTATCATTTTGCTTTTGTGATGGATGAATTGACTACGAGTATCCAAAATGAGGTTTCATGGTGTATGTTGTTTGCGGATGTTATTATCTTGATTGAGGAAACTAGAGTTGGAGTGGAATCTAAGTTAGAATTATGGAGAAAAGTTTTAGAATCTAGAGACTTTAAGATAAGTAGAAATAAGACAGAATATATGAAATGTAATTTCAGTAATAGTAGGAGGAATATTGGAGGTAAAGTTAAACTTGATAATGAAGAAATCAATAGCACTAGTAAATTTTGATACCTTGGATCTATTATGCAAGCTGATGGAGAAGTTGAAGAAGATGTAATACATAGATTTAAAGTAGGTTGGTTAAAATGGAGAAGTGTTTTGAGTGTGCTTTGTGATCGTAGAATTCCCTTAAAATTAAAAGGGTGTAAGTCTAGCTGTGCTATATGGATTAGAATCTTGGGTGACTAAGAAACAACATTTTCAAAAAGTAGAAGTTGCCGAGATGAGAATGCTTAGATGGATATGTGGTATATCACTAAAAGATAAATTAAGAAATGATCATATTCGCGGTAAGTTAGGTGTAACTCCTGTAGAAGATAAGATAAGGGAGGGACGAATTAGATAGTTTGGGTACTTACAATGTAGGTTACGTAGTGCACCAGTGAGGAAGAGTGATTTAGTTAATGTGAAGAGTAGTAGAAGTGGTAGGGGTAGACTTAAAATAGCTTAGAATGAGATAGTAAGGATTTAATAACCTTGGATTTGTTGAAGGAAATTATCCATGATCGCATGAGTTCGTGGAAAATGATTCATGTAGCCGACTCCACATAGTGGGACCTAAGGCTTGGTTTGTTGTTGTACTCTAAAAGATATTGTTTGATGATTCCTTGGGATTAATCTAATGTGATTTTTGATTTTTAATTTCCAGAGCTGGGAACTTGGTTGGCCCAAATTTGGGTACTGATGTAACTAGTGATGTAACCTCATCATCTGGACCTGTTAAGTTGGCAGACTTGCAAAGAATTTTGAGTAATATTGGGTCTGCAGGTATCATTTCTAAGATGTGTATTTTTTTTTTTTTTTCCTTTTTCTTTTCCTATTTCCTGAATTGCTTTTAGATTTGATTTGCAATGTGATGCTTTATTGCAGATGGTGCTGAAGATCTTGATGGAGGTGATAAGACATTTTATTCTACTCCAATGGTTTTTGGTTTCAGCTATGCTCTAAGGAAGCTTATTGAGCATCAACAGAGCGGAAGGATGGTTTTCCGTCCACCTTGCATAGTTTTGTGATCATATTGTTGAATTGGCTGCCCATCTGGACAATTTTAGGACCACATCATTCTTTTTCTGTTTCAGCATTTAGACATGTTTCATGCCTAATAGATGAATATACAGTGTGTTGTGTCTGGGGAACCAGAGGGAGAAAGATGCGTGCATTGTACTTTTTAAGTTGGCATGTGATTTTGAGGCTTCTATTATTCAGTTGGCATGTGAATATGTAATTTCTTTCTAGTAAAGGTGTGCATGAGCGTGTGTCAATTGTCAAATTAGCCTTCTAGCTTTTTTGTTTATAATAATAATAATAATAATAATTATTATTATTATTATTATTCGTTTCATTCTTAGACTCGATGTTTGAGCTTAAAAACCAGAATTAGTAGGATGAATACTGGAAAACCATCAGTTTTCTGGATGTGGTTGGGGTCAATGTCTTAAAAATGCATTCAGCCAGTCGAGTAATTTGGGAGTCTCATGACTAGGCATGATCAAGGGTACATAAGAGGTCACATGTATCGATGCAGCAGGGTCTTATTGCTGTCATGGGCATTGGTGTGCTTGTAATTTATCTTTTAAGATTTATCTCCTGTAAGATTATGTAACCCTGTTTCATTTTTTAGGTCTAGGATTAGGGGATATTTTAAAGCCTGATTTGATACTGCCATTGATTGAGACACTACCACTGGAACAGTGTTTAGCATCATATTTACCTGAGGTAAACAACAATTTGATGTTTAGTTCTTCCTAAATCACATAAATTTATGCTGCTTATGACATTGTTGCGTGATTGCAAAGGGTCAATGGACTCCAGAGGATTTAATAGATTTGCTGCAGAGCCCACCTTTCCGTCAGCAAGTTGATTCATTTACTTATGTGAGAAACAATGGCTAAATTCTTCTCTCCTTTTATTTCTTAGTTTTGTTTTGTTTTGTTATATTCTGCCATTAATTGTTTATTTTATTAAGATGGTTAACCTGTTAATGAGACACCTCCTATATTTATAGGTACTTCGAACGGGTCAGATAGATTTGTCACAGTTTGGAATTGACCCAAGTAAATGTAATTCCAACACTCAAGTTCATCTGTAAATTATTAGTTTTTGTTCGCCATACTTTCAATTTGATTCTGTTCTGTATTTGTTTTTTTTTTTCTATATGTTTTTTTTTGCTTCTATTTATTCATTATTTGGTGCTCTCTCTCTCTCTCACCTTGCAATCTATGCGCATCGTGACATCTTTTACATCTTTCTTAGCATGCCAGCAAAGGTTATCTCTACATTTTTACTAGGATGCCAGGTGCAGGCCAGACCACCTTCTACACATCTGCACTCCTTGTTTCTCCGCAAGTTAGCCTGTTGGTCATGGCATCTTCCACGTGCATGAAAATTATCCTTCTTTTTATGTGGGCCTGCCATTCATGGTTAGCGGAAAATAGATCTAGGAAATGCTTGACCTGACCATAAAACAGGAGTAGATAACGTATTGCGAGTGGGAGTAGGGGAAATGCTTATTTCGCAGCAATGCATAAATTCAGTTGGGATGAGCAGTGCTGCCTAGTTTACTATGTAATTCAGTGCCTTAAATTTTTTCTTGTTTCAACTGAGCAGGTTGCCCTAATGCTACAATATCCAAAATGACTTGGTTTTCAAATAAGGGGGTCTTCCCATTTGATCTTGAGCTCTTACGTAGCCCCCTTCTTTCACTGCAGACAAGTGCACGGTTTTGTCTTTTCTTGAGGCACTTGAAGATTCAGTTTCAAGTAACTCAGCGTCTGAGGAATTGAGGCAGGATGACAAGGATTCAAGTTGTCAAACTCGTAACCCTAATGATCCAATGGATGAGGGTCAATAGCAGATGGGCATAGAGATTATGCAGGCGTGTTGTTTATTTATTTGTCATGCTGCTTGTTTATAGCAGAGAAGGGACTTCGATTGGTTTTGTTCTTTTCCATACACAGCCGGTCACAGAGAGAGAGAGAGAGAGAGAGAGAGAGAGAGAGAGAGAGCTTGCTGCAGCGATGTATTGAAAAATGCAAAATAAATTAAATGTTGTGTTAAAGAGTTGTGGCTTCAAATATACGCGCGAGTAATAAGTTTCACATGCTAAACCCTGCCTATCATTTTTCTAGTGAGATAATTTGTTCGATTCATTTCCTTGGGTTTCCCAATGCATGTGCTCTTTCCCACAAAATCTAATTCTTAGGTATATTTTATTCTCCTGAAATGTATTCTCGAGTTATGCAAACCTTTAGCTACTTATGAAAATAATGAAACCATGTCATAAAGAGATGCTATCCATTGTGTGTGTAGTTACAAAGTGGAGGCTTTATTTAATTGATTGGCATTTTCAAATCCGAATTGATTATGAGAGCTTCGAGTACCTTTTGAAGCAATGAATATCTTTTATTGAACAACAAAAGTGTGTTACTAAATGCACTCTTACGACTTTCCGAATAAGTTGAACTTATAGCTATTTGTGTATCTGTATGTACTACTCTTGAACAAATCAGGACAGTATGGTGGCAAAATCTAGAGGCCAAAGGTATTATCCAAAGGCTACAACAGAGCCAACTTCAGTCCCTCCTTTTGGGACTCTTTAAACTTTGTGTATAAAGATGATTTTATTAGTGCCTAATTCAAGCTTATAACAAACCATATTGCAAGAATATATGCATCATCGCTTGTAGGTCACTCTGATTTTCTTTGAACCTAACCTACAATCACATTTCTTAGAAGGGAATGAAGGGTGAAATAAAAAAGTTTGTGTCAAAATGTGATGCTTGTTGACACCCTATTTTTTTCGGGGACTAAGGGTTTGAAGAGCAATTTAGGAGAGCTTGGGAGCAGCTAATTGAAATTTAGTTCTTTTCTCCATCTTTTGGGGGGGGTGGGTGTGGGTGGTGGTGTTAAATTTAGGACCTTAATTTTGCAATTGAGTGCTCATTAAATCAAGAAAAGAGTTATCCGTATTTTAGTTAAAAATTGGATAAGGAGGGGGGGGGGGTGTGGGTGGTGGTGTTAAATTTAGGACCTTAATTTTGCAATTGAGTGCTCATTAAATCAAGAAAAGAGTTATCCGTATTTTAGTTAAAAATTGGATAAGGATAAGGTAAACAAGAGCCCAAACATTCTCTTTGGACGTGAAAGTAAGCTCCTGGGGTATTTTTGGAAGGGAAAAAGGGAGGAAGTCCTTGCTTTGATTGTTATTTTATCCGTTATCATCTTGTACATAGCACTCTCAAGCTCTTATTAGATTCTTGTAAAGATCAGTTTGCAGATATCTTCACCAAGTTATATCATAAGGGACGTCATTATACTTTGGTTGACAACCCTCAAGCTGATCTCCCACCCACCTTGAGTTTGATGGGGGTTGTTAACATGTATTCTTTATTTACTTGTACTGCACTTGTACTACACACTCGAATTGCACTTGTACTATAGCACTTCATGCCTCCTATATAAATAGGCACCCATGTATAGTCTTATGAATAAGAAATATAATTATACTTGTTCAGTATTTCTAATAGATAGAATCAAAAGAGAGATAAAGAACAACGAATGTATGTAGTTTGACAATATGCCTACATGCATGGACGCTTGTACAATTTCCACTATCATCAAATGAAAATTGTTTTAGGTTTCAACCCTCAGCTGCAATATGTATATATAGTCCCATATGAAAATCCCAAAATATCCTCATATCATAATACAATTATATTGTGCCTTGTGCCCTTCTATTGGTAACAAACTTCAAGTAGATCACCTTTATGAATATGAGCCATAACTCAAGAGATGCATTATGCAATCACCTAGAGGATGAGTTAATCCTCTTCTTTGATTTGAAAATCGAAAATTTGAAATCATTCCTTGTCCTCGGATTTCTTCCTATCTGGAAGATAATGTGATGTTTTTGTTGGAGTCAGGGAGGTTTTTGCGTCTCGTTGACAATTTTGCATGTCCTCCAATTATGGACATTTGGGTTTTGAAGGACTGTGATAAAGAGGTTTGGCATCAATGGATGAGTTTGATTATAAGTTGACAGAAGTCACTCCTATCAGTTATCAGGATGGAGAAACAATAGTGGATTCAAAGCAAGAAAGGGTAGTCTACTACAATGTGGAAAACAGAAGCTTCAAAAAAGAAAATAACCTAAATTTACACAATGATACCAAGCTATGTCTCTATACCGAGAGCTTCTTCTCCCTAGGAACTCGATAGGTATTTTTCTTAATTATATTATCAACTATATATTATGACAATTTTTCAATTTTTATGAGTTTCCATATGTTAATACTGTATCCAATGTCATAATAAAAATGCTTGTCATGATGGTAGCTATTGGGTAATTTTCATGATGAACTGAATATATATATATATAGTTGCTCTGTTAAGTACACATAAGCAATAGTAAGTCACACTAAGAGTTTTGTGGGAGGAAAGGACTTGTAGCGAGTGGCTTTACACTGCACCCACTTCCTGGCCTGCACCACTTCATGTCCGTATACACAGAATCATCTAGCCACACACCACATACTTTACCAGATGCGGATAATCTGGCTGATGATAATTTTGTTTTTTCAAGGCTCAAAATGGAAATTACTTTTGCTGTAATACATGGTTGAGATATTCTCCAAGGGCCCAAATGGGAAATATGTTCCTGTAGGCTGAGTAACTGATCATACAGTTCTTGTTGAACACTCCTATAATTTCCTGCCATAAAATCGAAAGAGATACATACAATATGTATTAGATACAGTAATTAATCATGAAATCATATTGATTTGAACTGGATCTTCTCGACCCCTTTTATATCTTTCTGATGTTGATCAATTTACCTGTTGTGGAAAATCTCCATTGTCCATTTGGGAATTAATCAACACCTTTGCCGCACGATGCAATGGGGTTGGATCTCTCTCGGCCTACTCCATTATAGTGCATGTTTTAAAATTTATAAGTTCTGCTCTTGATTAACGGGGAGGCATGTAATGTGATGGATATCAACTATTATTAATTATATATCATAGGTTTAATATACACAAACCCTTGAATTTTGACCGAATTGCACTTGATCAACTGCACTCGAGGGAATACAAATCATGTTCAAGCATACTATCACAATTTAAAATTCAGGTTGGGAAGTGCAATGGAGGCAAACTTCAAAAATCTGTGGAGTAACTTTACCCGATATTATATATCTTAATTCCCACAAGTTGTCAATCGAAGGGTATATACCTGGCCAGATGCAATAAGAGCCAACATGGCCCACGATGTGTTTACAAGATGCGCTTTGTTTCCTTCCAAATTTGTGTACACCTGCAGCTCGCCATAGCACAATACACGTTTTTTCTTTAGTAAGTTCTTTATAGATTAATTTATTGGTGTAGTGTAGTGTAGGTACCTTGTTTTGGGAGGAGAGGTAGCTCTCGCCCCATCCACCACAGGGAAGCTGCTTGGACAGTAGGAAATGGCAGGCTCTTCTGATGCTGCAGCTGCTCTGGTAGGTGCTGCCCCCACCCACCAACCCCTTTATTCCAAACCACGTTCCGTATGTGTAGCACACTCCCCACGAACCATACCTGCTTAATCAATTAATTTCATATCATATACCCAACAGCTGATCTCATTAATACGCACATACAACTCCTATACTGGATATATATTATAAGCAGAATTCAAGTGGAGGGGAGAGAGACAGAGAGAGAGAGATTAAGAAAAAAAAAAAAGAAATTAAGTACGTACCAGGAGCCATCAGGTGATTGTATGGTTTGAATGAAGTTCATTGCTTCTGCAATGCAGGTCTGGACTTCTTTCTCCCGATATCCCTTGTTAAGTTTTTCAAATTCTGCGAGGCCCCGGATTGCTGCCGACGTGCATTCCACGTACCTACGTACATATATCTGATAAATATAAAACGCTAGCTTGCTGTTACTAATAATTGAAAATCATGAATGCAAAGCAACGAAGATTTTGATAATTTTGACGGAGAGAATTAATGAATGTGTGTTGACGTTACTGATAGTCTATCATTGCGTCTCCGAATGATTCAGTTGGATTCAGCATCTGCAATTGAATTATTTCAATGCATGCATCCGTCAAAAATGAATAATATCAGAGAGAGAGAGAGAGAGAGAGAGATTAATTTAATGAATATATCATATTGATCTATACCTCGAGCCAGGCATAAGATCTTGTAAGCTCGTACGAGGCAAAGCCTCCATTGCTGTTCTGAAGTAATTAAGATCCAAGTGTAAATACATGTTAGACATATACGTAGATTAATTAAGATTTCATATTAATAATTGCTTAATCAATTCTTTTTCTGGTTCAAATTCATTAATAACTTCTTTAATTTGAAACTCTAATATGTACAATTATTATCCTTTGAAATTTGGGGAGGTAAAAAAAAAATGATATTCGTTATTCTCAAGTACGAATATTATATTACTGTATTAATCTTAGCAACAACAGAGTAGTAAGCTGGAGTTTTGTTGGCAGTAACAAAACAAAAGCAACAACAAGCAGTTAGCCATTTAGGTTGTTACAGTTATATTTTAGCTATTAAGTTGTTAGTTTAGTTATTAGATTGTTGAGTTTCTGTTGTAATCTTGTTGTATATATATACTTTTGTAAGTTCTCGATTATGCAATAATAAATAAAAAGCAATACACTGCAATGCAATGTAAGAAAATGTTTTCATAAATTTTACATGGTATCAGAGCGTTCTTTCAATTTCTGAATTCTTGATTTCGAGCTTCTTCAAGATTTTCAATGGCTTCTACTATTGGTTCATCGCAGACAACATCTACTTCCAATTCTTTGCAATCTGTGTCTAATTCAAGCACAACAATGGCGGATGAATATGCTAACAATCCTTAGCGAATGAAAATCCAGGATTTGTTCTTACTTCTCAATCTCTTATAGGTCTAGAAAATTATATAAGTTGGGCTAGATTCATGTTCTTGGCCTTGAGTTCCAGGAACAAGTTTGGATTTGTGAATGACTCGATCACAAAACCAAATCCTTCTTCTCCATTATTCAATTCTTGGAGTCGCTACAATACTACAATTCTTTCTTGGCCAACAAATTCTCTGACTATGGAATTGAAAGCTAGTGTGATGTATATCAATAATGCAAAGGATTTGTGGTTTGATCTTAAGGATAGATTTTCACAAGGTAATACACCACGATTGTTTGAACTTGAGAAAGAAATCTCTCATCTTTCACAAGGTTCACTCTCGGTAAGTTCTTATTTTACAAAGTTTAAGACTTTATGGGATGAGTTTGTTAGCTATCAGCCTTTTACTGTCTGTTCTTGTGCTTGTATTTGTGGATCCAAAGCTTCTCAATTGGATGCCTAGCACAAGGAACATGTTTTCAGGTTCTTGATGGGCTTAAATGATAGTTATAGCAATCTTATTGGTCAAATATATATTGTTAATAGAACCATTTCCTTCATTGAGCAAAGTTTGCTCTTTGGTTCTGCAAGAAGAAAAGAGGAGAAACATTGGTCATGGCACCATAGGTTATAATCTTGAAGCAACTGCTGCTGCACGCGATGTTTGTTAACCAAAACAAAGGACAATTTCAGAATTTCAATGGTGGTAAAGGAGGAGGGCATTCTAAGAAAGAAAGGTCAATTTGTACCTGTTGTGGTCTAACATGTCATATAATTGATAAATGCTATAAGCTTCATGCTTATCCTCCAGGGTACAAACTTAAAGGAGGAAACAAAATTATGGCTAACCAAGTGACTGGTTGTTTTATAAATTTTGATTCTTTTACTATTTCTCAAGGCACTAATTCCCAAATAAATTGTTGTTTGCCTGGTTTTTTTGTCTCAAATTGGTCTTCAATCAGAAATCATGCCTCAGGCACAACAACCTTCATCAAATGATTTTGGTGGTTCTTTGCGGTCAAATTTTTCACAACAACAGCCTTCCATGCTGTGAAAATCCATGCTGGGAATGCCCAGCGTAGTTGTATATATTTTCACTCGATCAATATATTTACCCAATTGATAAAAAAATAAAAATAAAAAATCAGGATTTCATGGTTTGAAGTAGCCTTCCTTGGCACAATGTCCAATTACTTAGGCTCAATGTGAGCAGTTGCTTGCCTTTTTGAATTTTCATTAAACATCTAGATCAGGTTTTGGTACTCAAGCTTCTCATTAGGCTGCATCTGTCTCGGCACCTATTGCATCTTCTCAATCCTCTTTCAATGCTTGTAGCAGTTCTACTCCCTCTTATTCATCTAACTTTTTAGGTAACTCTTTTTGGTTTCAACCAAATCTATCTCATTCCATATTTTCTGCTCAATTTGTTCATACGCATGACTCTAAATCCAATGATTGGATCATTGATACTAGAGCCATTGACCATATGGTCCATTCTGTCTCTCAACTAACTTCTATTACTTCCATTGTACAAATTTATGTCTATTTTCCAAATGGGGAAAAGATTTTAGTCACACACATAGGCACGGTACAACTTTCTTTTACTCTCATCCTCACTAATGTTCTTTGTGTTCCTACCTTCAGTTTCAATTTGATTTCAGTTAGTAAACTTACCAAAAATCTTTATTGTTGCCTTATATTTCTTGGTAATTGTTGTTTCATTCAGGACCTTACTTTATGGAGCATGATTGGACTGGGTAAAGAACACAATGGGTTGTATTTGCTACAAGATTTTGCTGTGCATACTGCTCTTGCTGTCAATACTACTCATGCTGGTCATTCTTCTTCAGAGTTGTGGCATAATAGGCTAGATCATCCTTCTTATTCCAAGTTTTCTTTTCTTAAAGATGATCGTGGTGTAAATATTTCCAATAAACCAGAATGTTGTGATGTTTGTCATTTCTCTAAACAGAAAAAATTACCTTTCACTTGTAGTAGTAATGTTTCAAATAAGCCTTTTGAGCTAATACATTGTGATCTATGGGGTCCTTTTGCTACTTGTACTCTTGAAGGTTTTAGATATTTTTTATCAATTGTGGATGATTTCACTAGGTGTACTTGGGTTTATCTTGTTAAGCAAAAATTTGATACTCAGTTTCTTCTTCCTCAATTTGCCGCTTTGGTTAAAAATCAATTTAATGCCACAATTCAGACCATCAGGAGTGACAATGACACTGAATTTATTCTTAAATATTTCTTTCATAATAATTGGATTTTGCATTAGTTGAGTTGTGTTGATACTCCTAAAAAAAATGCAATTGTTGAGAGGAAGCATCAACATATACTCAATATTGCAAGAGCATTATTATTTCAATCCAAAGTGTCATTGAGCTACTAGGGTGATTGCATATTGATTGCCGTTTATTTACTCAACATGATTCCTTCCAAATCTTTAGGTAATAAGAGTCCTTTTGAGCTTCTTTTTAGTAAGCCTCCTTCTTACTCTCATTTAAAATGTTTTGGCTGTTTATGTTTTACTTCTACTCTCTCTCACAATAGGCACAAGTTTACTCCTAGGGCCAGAAAATGTGTGTTTCTGGGCGACCCTCATGGTATTAAAGGATATAAGCTTTTGGATATTAAAACTAATTTTGTTTTCATATCCAGAGATATTCAATTTTATGAACATATCTTTCCTTTTGAGAAATCTGTTAACCCTTCTATTTCTTATTTGGATAATTTTGTTTTTCCTCATTGTACTTTTGGATCTTATAATCTTAATTCTATTTTTTTTTTTTCCTTCCATTTCTCCACAATCTGCTGCTTCTCACTCCACTTTACCTACAGATTTTGAAAATCATAGATCTTCCATTGAACATGATTCTTCTAACCTTGATTCTGAAAATCCTAGTTCTTCAGCAAATATTCCTTTTAACCTTGATTCTACGGATACTCCATCCTCTCCTTTTATTATTTCTATTCCTTCTTTAAAAAGATCCATTATATCTCATCATCCTCCTTCTTACTTATTAGATTATTCGTGTAAGCTTGTAAGTAACAAACTTGCTCCTTGTTTACCATATGATGTTTCTGATGGTCTAAGCTACTCTCACCTTGGCCCCTCTTTTCATTCTTTTGTCATGGCTGTTAATTCTACAACCTCAGAACCTGCTTCCTTTCATCAAGCAATCCAATTTTCTAAGTGGAGAGAAGCCATGGACAAAGAGATTGCTGCTTTGGAACTCAATAACACATGGACTCTTACTACATCACCTCCTGGTAAATCTCCCATTGGTTGCAAATGGGTGTACATAATTAAGTATCATCCTAATGGTTCCATTAAAAGGTATAAGGCTCGTTTGGTTGCCAAGGGTTTCACTTAAAAACTTGGCTTAGATTACTCATAAACCTTTTCTTATGTTGCTAGGTCTGTTTCAGTGAGGATAGTGCTTGCTTTAGCTACTGTGAAAGGGTCGTATTTACATCAACTTGATGTTAATAATGCTTTTCTTCATAGGGAGTTAATTGAGGATGTATACATGTCTCTTCCACTAGGCTTTCACAGCAAGGGGGAGCATCTTGTTTGCAAATTGAATAAAAGTATTTATGGACTTAAGCAGGCTTCTAGGTAGTGGTTTGAGAAATTTTCTACCACAATTTTGCATATGGGAATTGTCTAATCAAAAGTCTGATTATTCATTGTTCACTCACACGTCTGGTTGTTCTTTCACAGTGCTATTGGTCCATGTAGATGATATTTTGATTACTGGTAACAATCCTACTTGTGTTGATAATTTGAAGCATGTTATTGATGCCAAATTTGGTTTGAAAGATCTAGGATCACTACGATATTTTGTAGGCCTTGAAGTAGCGAGAACTGATGAAGGAATTAGCTTAAATAAGAGAAAATATGCATTGGAAATTTTGAATGATACAAGTTTTATTGGCAGCAAACCTTTCAGATTTCCTATAGAACAAAACTTGCTATTGTCCAAGTATGAAGGCAAATCACTTCCTGATCTAGCTCAATATAAAAGGTTAATTGGTAGATTGTTATACTTAACTCTAACCAGACCAGATATTACCTATGTTGTGCATAGGTTAAGCCAATTTGTATCTCAACCTAGGGAACCTCATCAACTTGTAGCTAATAGAGTGCTTCAGTATATTAAAGGTTCACCAGGCAAAGGAATTTTCTTTTCAAGCAATTCAGAGCTACATATTAAGTCTTTTTGTGATGTAGATTGGGTTGGTTGCCCAGATACACGGAATCTTTAACTGGCTATGTTGTTTACTTAGGTGAATCATTGATATCTTGAAAATCAAAGAAGCAAGTAGTGGTTTCAAGGTCCTCAGCCATGTTATTTTATGACAATCAAGTAGGTTTATACATAGCTGCAAATCCTGTATTTCACGAGAGGACAAAACATATTGAAGTGGATTGTCACTTAGAGAGAAACAAGATTATGGAAGGCATAATAAAGACTCTTCATAATGCAACAAATTCTCAGGTAGCTGATATATTCACCAAGGCTTTAGGCTTCTCTTCTTTTTCAAGGCTATCAGAAAGGTTGGGATTGAAGGATATTTTTGCTTCAAGGCAAAATAAGTTAGCTTCTTCAATGCTAGTCACAAAGAATACAAATTGTAACTTGAGGGGGAGTGTTAATCTTAGCAATAGAAAAGCAACAGCAGCAGAGTAGTAAGTTGGAGTTCTGTTGGCAGTAACAAAACAAAAGCAACAACAGGTAATTAGCTGTTTGTTATAGTTACATTTTAGTTATCAATTTGTTAGTTTAGTTATTAGATTGTTGAGTTTTTGTTATAATCTTGTTGTATATATATATACCTTTGTAAGTTCTCGATTATGCAATAATAAAGAAAGAGCAATACATTGCAATGCAGGGTAAGAAAATGCTTTCATGAATTTTACATACTTGTTTTAATTAATTATCATTACTCATAATTAATTAAATAGCAGGAATATTATATATAAATATTGAGGATAAATAAATAATAATTAACCTGGAGAGAGAGAATGAAATCGACAGCGTCCAATATCTGATCAGAAGCTATTGGTTCTCCAACAACATCAGAGGGCATCTGCGATAGTAAGAGAGCTGCCTGCATGCATGCATATTACATCAATGAATTTATTATCTGCATGCATGCATGTATTGGAGGTACGTAGGTCGGTGCATATGCTTATACAAGAGAGAGATATATAATTATAAAGGGAAGGAAATGGAAAAGGGGGAGAGGTGGTGGGGGTGACCTTCAAAGCTTCAGCAGTGCAGTCAGAAACAGGCCAGCCGACATCAGGAGTGGAGAAAGACCATCCCCCCTTTGAAATGTGGCGGTACCAACTGCTCAGCTTCCCACTCGTGTTCTTCCTTAACTAATATATATATATATATAAATTCAAATTTATTATTCCATGCATCATCGATTCATCATATATATCATCCCATAATTAATATCCATGTTAATTATAATTAATTAATGCACATTAATTTTAGACGTAAATATAGGTACCTGTGAGTTCTTTATGAAATCATGTGATTTTTTTAGCATGGGAGCGAAGTACTCATGATGATGATGGAGGAGGTGGCGTTCGGCAGCAAGGACTGCTTGAACTGCAAAGCAAACATCCCATAACTGAGACCCATTGTATCCCTGCATTTTCATCCCATCTTCGGCTACCCACAGGTAATCTTTAATCCTATACAGGTGACGCTTAAATGCCTCCGATTTTGGATTCTCCACCCAGCAGCATACCATGTTTAGAACCTACGTACAAACATTCATTCATATTAACATATATCCACACAATTAATTAAACACATTCACACACATACACATATATACACGCACACCCAAATATGCTAGTGGTATATATGGCAGGAGATGCATGCCAACGCCTGGCCTGTTTTCAATTTTATTTTGTCAAGATGCCTCACTCTGGGAAGACTAAAGGGTTCGTTTAGTCATTAAAAATAGCTTTCATTTTTAATATGCTTTCTCTGAGCGGCATGTATTGATGCCCTACTAGATTTATTCACTCCACCATGAATGGAACTGATTGGAGTTTATATATGTTGGCGTGATTGTAGGTGTTATTATAGGAGTGAATTGTGGATCGACAGTAGGCATAATTGTAGGAGGAAATTATGAATTGGTAAATATCTATCTAATATAAATTCATTCATCTTGCAAGGGAAAAAAGAGTGCAGAAATATACAAAATTATCTTTTCCATTTTCTATCATGTATCAGAGCCATAGATCCGTGGCTCTTGACGACGATTTTTTAGTTTCCTTCTCCGGCGACGACGACTTCAGGTTCCCGTTCCGACTCATCATCCGAATCAATCGCGAGAAGTGGTGTTCTTCCTGATAACCCGTCTTATTCACTTGGATCCTTCGTTTTTTACTTCAGCAATTTCACCGTCGGCTTTTGTTTTCTGGCTTGCCTGGTAAAGCCTTCGTCTTTGGCCTCTTTTTCTGTTTCCCTACTGTAACAGGAAATCCTCCCTGCCGGCCGGCTCACGAACATCGCGCAATACCCCGACTTTGGACCTCAACTGTAGATCCTGGACGCTTATCACCACGTCTTTAGGCATAGATTCAGAAACTGGAATTACCAACCTAGCTCTAGCAGATCCTCGCCGCTGCCGCTGCACACTCTCGGCTGACTCAAGATGGACGCCATCATCTCCGTCTCCCACTCTGTAGTCATCAACAGCTGCGTCTCCTCTCCTCTACGGGTAGGTGAGGACAATCGTCATCTGCACCTCAGCTGTGTGACAATTGCCCATTACAAAAAAGAAAAAAAAATTGAACGCTTGGGATTTAAATAATATTCTTTTTTTATCTTCAAGTAACAAAACGCCATTTGAAGATTTGATTTTTTCTTGGTGGCTGTAAAATAAGAAACACAGCTGCTGTAGTAGTTTGAAACCCCCCTGTTGTTGCTGCTATTGTTGTTGAAACACAGGTGCTGTAGTAGTTTGAAACCCCACCCTGTTGCTGCAGCGATTGTTGTTGAAACACAGGTGCTGCAGTAGTTTGAAACCCCCCTATTGCTGCTACTATTATTGTTGAATGGAGGACACCAGTGACCTCGACAATTTTGGTGTTGTTTTGTTTAGTTCGCAGGGAGATGGTGGTAGTGATATTTGGATACTTGACTTTGGGACTACTAACTGCATGACGTTCGACCCTAATGATTTCTCACACACTTCTCCACCGCGACGCACAAATATTGCAAATGCCAATGGAGTTGTTTTTTCAGTCATCGGGGCTAGCACGGTGATTGTCACCTTCTCTCACATTATCTAATACTTTATTGCTTCCCTTTTTATCTCATAAGCTACTCTCTGTTAGCCAAGTAATAATAGACTTAAATTGTGTTGTGCTCATTTATCCTACTTTTTGTTTACTACAGGATATTCTCATAAAGGAGATCATTGGACGTGGTAGGGGGGGGGGGATTATACTACATGGATGATTTCAATGTGGGCTGAGCACATCATATGTGTCATTCAAATGGTATCAAGGAGAAACAGATTTGGCTTTTACATCGTCGATTAGGACATCCGTCATTTGGGTATATGCAATTTTTATTCCCTGATTTATTTTCACATATATCAACTGCTGATTTTAAGTGTGATACTTGCATTCTTGTTAAAAGTCATCGAGTTACTTATCCATTGAGCATGCATAAAAGTACCGTTCCATATGCTTTAATCCATTTTGATGTGTGTGGGGACCCTCTCCTATTTCTACTACATCTGGAATTCGCTAGTTTGTAATATTTGTTGATGATTGTACTCGCATGACTAGGCTATATTTGCTAAAACATTAAGATGACGTATTAAGTGTGTTCAAATCATTTCATGTCATGGTTCAGACTCAATTTTCAGCCAAGATATAGATTCTTCGATCTGATAATGGTCGTGAATAAGTTAACCGAGGATTCCTTGATTATTTCCAACACCATGGAATTATTCATGAAACTTCTTGCCCACAAACTCCTCAGCAAAATGGTGTTGCTGAACAAAAAAATCGACATATACTTGAAATTTCTCGTGCCCTCTTACTTGGTGCCCACGTACCCAACTGGCACTGGGGTGATGCAGTTGCTGTAGTCGTGCATCTCCTCAACTGTAAGCCATCTAAAGTTTTGGATTTTAAGACACCCCTACATGCTCTTTCAACTTATGTGTCCTTGCCTATAGTATTAATGATGCCTTCCCGGGTCTTTGGATGTGTAGTTTTTGTACATCTCCATAAGAACCAATGTAATAAACTTGATCCATGTGCTATTCGATGCCTTTTTTTAGGATATGTCGTACATAAAAAAGGATATCGGTGCTATGAACCAATCACCAAACGAACCTATGTAACTATGGATGTAACGTTCTAGGAATCCGACATGTTCTACTCTCCCTCGGTATCCCATTCTTCTCTTCAAAGGGAGATCCAAGTTGAAGAGTAGAATTGGTCAAGATTTGACTGGCTAGGGTTTGATGACATAAATACGGTAGTTAGTGGGTAACCTGATAAAACTCCAGATGAATCTCTGGAGGATGAAATAACTTTAAGAGCAACATCTACATCAACCCCACCTGTAGCTGAACAAGACTCCCCCCCCCCCCCCCCACTACTTTGTACCTGAAGAGCCATCTCCTGAGAATGTTCCTGAGGTAAACTCTCCCATTACACTTCCAACTAATAATGATATGGATATCTCTGCTGGTTATACCTTACCTTTCAAGTATAATCGTGGAAAGCCACCAAGTAGGTACTCTCCAAAAATTGAGGAACAGAGGTCAAGGTATCCAATTGCCAACTATGTATCTACAAAGAAACTATCTAAACCCCTTAAAAAATTTGCACATGAACTTTCCTCATGCCATATTCCCATTGATGTTCAGGAAGCTCTAATAGATCCTAAGTGGACCCAGGCTATAAAGGAAGAGATGGAGGCATTACTAAAGAACAAAACATGGGCTCTTGTGTCATTGCCTAAAGGGAAAAGGATGGTGAGGTGCAAATGGGTGTTCTCCATCAAACACAAGGTAGATGGATCTATTGAATGATGTAAAGAAAAACTGGTGGCAAAGGGCTATACACAAACATATGGCGTGGGTAATTAGGAAACGTTCTCACCAGTAGCGAAGTTGAATACAGTTAGAGTCTTGTTATCTCTAGCAACAAACCTCAAATGACCACTACACTAGTTTGATGTAAAGAATGCCTTTCTTCACGGTGATCTTGAGGAAGAAGTGTATATGATATTCCACCAGGCTATATGACAACCTCAACAACTAAGGTTGTGTGTAAATTACAACCTGTATGGACTAAAGCAATCACCACAAGCATGATTTGGGTGATTTAGCTTAGCAATGAAGAAATATGGTTTTCAATGAAGCAACTCAGACCATACACTCTTCCCGAAGCATCAACTAGGCAAGGTAACATCATTAATAATCTATGTAGATGATATGATCATTATAGGAGATGATCCAGAAGAAATAACAAGACTTCAAGAGCAATTGGTGACATAATTTGAGATGAAAAGTCTAGGAGGACTCAAATATTTTATGGGAATTGAAGTTGCTAGGTCTAAGCAAGACATATTTCTTTCCCAACAAAAATACATCCAAGATTTATTATCAGAAGTTGGGTTACTAGATTGTAAGCTCGCAGATACACCAATAATCCAGAATCACAAGCTTGGAGAATGCCCAGACCAAGTGCGAATAGATAAAGGAAGGTACCAGAGATTGGTAGGGAAACTTATTTATCTATCTCATACACGACCTGACATTGCTTATGCAGTAGGTGTAGTAAGCCAATTCATACATTGTCCAAGTGAGGATCATATGAATGCGTTGGTTCGAATTCTTCGATACCTAAAGTCCTCCCTTGGAAAAGGACTTATGCTTTCAAAAAACAACCACTTGAGGGTTGACGGTTATACATATTCTGATTGTGCAAGAAATATTTGAGATAGAAAATCCACCTTAGGCATTTTTTTTTTTACGTTTATTGGAGGGAACCTGGTTACGTGGAGAAGCAAGAAGCAAAAGGTGGTAGCATTATCAAGTGCCGAAGCTGAGTTTCATGGGATGACTAAGGGTTTGTGTGAACTTCTCTGGCTTCAAAGACTATTAACCGAAATTGGATTTACCCTAAACTACGAGATGGACTTATTCTGTGATAATAAGGTTCCTATTGACATTTCTCATAATCTAGTTCAGTATGATCGAACCAAACATGTAGAAGTAGATCGACACTTCATCAAACAAAATGTTGAGGCCAATGCAATTCAATTTCCATTCGTTAAGTCCGAAGACCAGTTGGCATATATACTTACAATAGTTGGGTGCAACAAGAGCTTCTACAACTCATTTGGAAAATTGGGCATTAGAGATATATATGCACCAACTTGAGGGGGAGTGTTGGCATGATTATAGGAGTGAATTGTGGATAGACAGTAGGCATAATTGTAGGAGGAAATTATGAATTGGTAAATATTTCTGTAATATAAATTGATTCATCTTGTAAGGAAAAAAAAAGTGCAAAAATATACGGAATTATTTTTTCCATTTTCTATCAATATATCACATATTTATGCATTTGATCCTAACTAATTCTTTGTCTTATTTGAAATATTTTTTGATGACTTTGAAATATTTAGTGTTGAATAGTTGATCTAATATTATTGTAGCGTGTTAATATGTTATTGATTGGGATGTTGATGAAGAGGATATAATGTACACTTTCACACACACAGACACACACACCAAGTTTGTAGGAAAGCAAGAAATAAATAATATGAAATATATGTACATTTGAAAAATCAGTAAAAATAGACATAAAAATAAAAAGGAAAAGGCTTGGGTTAGGCCAACCTGATTGCCTCGAGCAGGTCAAACTAGGTCGATCCTTTAGATTAAGCAAATTGTAGTAGGTTTAAGGAAGGCCAATACCCCATTTTCTCTTTCTCCTTCTCACAATGCCCCCAAAATTCAACCACCACGCTGCTTGCTACCAGCGTGACCTAGGTCACAGGACACCACCTGCTACCATTACCTATAATGCTGTCTCATGTCTAGTTTTTATAAAACCTATTGAAGTTGCCATGGTGATTGCTAAGGCTAGATGTAACTGTAACGTGGTGTAGGTGGATGATCAAAATATGTGGTGGTGTTCCACAAATGAACATGCATTAGGTTTGGGAATTAGAAAAAAAAAAATGGTGAATGATGGTGATGGCAAAGATGAAGATAGATGGTGATGACAAAGGATGTGATCCAAATGATGTGTGTATGGATGGTGGTATAATAAATATGGTTTTTCTCCTTTGACCTTTTATCACTCCACCTTTCTTGAGTGATTCTACTTATAAAAACAAATTTCCTAAGTTAGTCCTTTAGCTATATATTGTCGTGATGTTTGTTGCCTTATTCAAGCAACGACATATCAAGTACAATACGATTTATGCTCACTGGAATGTGTGAAAACCTAAAAATAGAGTGTGGAAAGAACTTATTGTGAAAATTTTAAACTATTTTATGGAACTGAAATTGCTCATATTCTTGTGCTTTGTTATGAATTAAAATTATTTCCCTAATTTCTTGAAAAATCAAAACAATTAGGCGATTGATGCACCTTGAATGGTCTAGTCAAAATAGGTATTCACAAGGGTGGGATATCTAAAAAGAGCTCTCAGGTAGTGTCACTTAGCGCCAAAACTTTAGTCATGCTCCAACTCCTTGATCCTCTTTCATTCCTAATATAACATAAAAAATAACAATACACTCCACATTGAACCCGACAATAACAAGATGAATAGGGTAAACTAACTAGAAGCAAAGATCAGGGCACCGTAATTATTTTCTTCAATAAATACCATTAATGAAAATATAACTCTCCATTATCTAAATAGTTAACCATTAATACTGAATTCAATAAGGGTATGCCTATAACGATTATAAAAGGAGTGCTCTAGGAAGAAGACATCTCATTCAATTCTTCTAGGTTCCCTCACTTAAGCATTGGAGTGATCCTTGTAGTACACCTTAGCTCTTCCAAGCCTCTCTTTCTTGATTCTTAGTAGGTGGTCGAGGTCGTGGTCGATCTAGTTAACCCAGGCAATTTTTTGCTACAATAATTGGCATCATTTGTGGGAATATTAGAAGGGTTGAACTAATAACAATTATGACCACCTCTCATAATTTTGATTTTTATCATCCTTTTGGAAATCACTCACGTTTATCAATTCAATTAATGCAAGCTAATGTCACTTTATCGGACAAACAATACTAATGGAGCAATTTCTAGTCTTCTAGAAAAGGATAGAAGAAATATTTGGAGTGCTTCTACAACAAAGAAAGATTATTCAAAACAACACCTAGGAATGCTTCCTTGATACCTCACCAAAAGGTAAATCATCAATGTGTCAAAAATTAACTTTGAAGATTTTAGATCCGTAAGGAAGAAACATGGGCTTGAGGATGCCAATAGTGTTGCCATTAATGAACTATGCTCGTATGCATTTGAGGATAAATTATTTTAAAAAAAATGATCGATCATCTTGAAAAAATTATTGAGGTCTGAAAAATCATTTTCTATTAGACGAGCTCAATATACTTTTTTTTTTTTTTAATAATATTACAAGTTATTCTCTTTTTGTTAATATTTGAATGCAGACAAGTAACAACTTGCAAAGATTGTAAGACTAATTCAATAGCCTAAAGAGGCTCACATTTTAGAAAAAACCCAAATGATGAGTGATTGCGCGTCAAAGATGCGTAATTAGGCGTTTAAATTCATGCATTGATGATTATAATTTAAATTAAATGCCTAATTATGTTCAATATTTTAACATTGCGCTTAATTTATAATATTTAGAGTTTATGCAATGATTTACTGATTTTTATATTTTATTATTGTAGGATAATTCTTGGAAATTAAAATTGAGCCGTGTGCGCTAAGTCTCATTAAAGCTCCATGTAGGAACCCAACCAAGTGAAGAAGCATGGAGTGAAGGCCGTGAGCTGGAGTCCGAATCAAGGTCATGTGCATGAAGCCGAATATCGAAGATCGGACCATGAGTCACATGCATGCAACTGACAAGCCATGCATGCCACATGATCCGAAGCCGTGCATTGAAGAGCCATAGTCGAGCCGAGAATCAAGTAAAGACATGTGAGAATTAAATGAAACACACCATGCAATATGTGAACATTAATTGAAATTACACGTCAAAGGTTTATGGGACATTTAAATGAGAATAAAAAGAATATATATATATATATATATATATTGTGGACTTCAAATTAAAGGGTTGGCCGTGTACATGCTGGACATGAAGAAAGCCATGTGGCTAGATGCGTTGGGCTGGGCTGCATGCTGGCTAGAAGAAGAGGCGTTGGGGAGAATTCTTTGGGCTGGCAGTGCGGTAGGGAAGAAAAGGAAAAGAAGCCAAAAGAAAGGGAAAAAAAGGGGGGAGCTAGGGTTTTATGTAGGGTGTCGCGTGTGGGGGGCTTGGGAGCTGCGCGCTGCTATTGTTGAGATCCGAGTCTCTCCTCCTCTCCAGCTCAACTCACGGCCTCCATTGCTCTCTCTCTTCATTACTCTCTTTTTTCCATTGCCTTTATTTACTTGTTTTATTCAATTTAATGTTATTTAAAACTCTTGTTGAACCTTTATTTTGATTATTTTACTTTAATGTCAATTTAAATATTTTGTTGAAACTTTGCTTTGATTTAAAATCTAGTTAATTTTATTGAAGTCATTGTTGGGAGTTACTTTTAATTAAGCCATTATTAAGTTTAGTTTATTTTAATTTGTTTAAGATCTTGTTTCGCTTTCTTTATTTAATGGTCTTGCTTGCTCGAGTATTATTTCTTCAACATTTTGTTTAAGTTTATTTTTGGATTAAATCATTTTCATTAAGATCTTATTTGCTTAATTTTTTATTTGAATTATTATTAGGTTGAGTTTATCTCATTATTGAATGGTTCTTTGTACATTTAATGAACTTGGATTGAGTTATTTGTGATTTAAGATCTTGTTTGGTTTATTTTTTGTTTAGATTATTGTTGTGTTGAGTTTAGTTTGCTATTGAATGTTTTTGTGTTCTTGTTGGATTAATGAAATTCTCATCTTGGGTCACTATTCAAATGTTTAGATATCGAGTTGTTTAGTTGGTTAATTTCCTTATACTCATTTTATTAGTTGAATGAACCACTGGATGAAAATATTAGTTGTGTTAATTTTCCCGTGATTTGTTACTATTATTCGTTTCTCGTCATTTACTTTATGTGCGTTAGGTTCATAGTTTAGATCTTACATCTTTTCAATTTCATCACAATTTTCAAAACTCCCAAGATTTTGAATTTGAACCATGTTCAGTAAAATTGTTTTCTTATTTTCTTTTTCCCGTTTTGCACTAGTTTAAAACTAATCTCTATTCCCTGAGGAGACGATTTGACTTGTTTCTTAGTAGGTGGTCGAGGTCGTGGTCGATCTAGTTAACCCAGGCAATTTTTTGCAACAATAATTGACATCATCTGTGGAAAAATTAGAAGGGTTGAGCTAATAACAATTATGACCACCTCTCATAATTTTTATTTTTATCAATCTTTTGGAAATCACTCACCTTTATCAATTCAATCAATGCAAGCTAATGTCACTTTGTCGGACAAACAGTACTAAGAGAGCAATTTCTAGTCTTCTAGAAAAGGATAGAAGAAATATTTGGTGTGCTTCTACAACAAAGAAAGATTATTAAAAGCAAAACCTAGGAATGCTTCCTTGATACCTCACCAAAAGATAAATCATCAATGCATTAGAAATCAACTTTGAAGATTTTAGATTCATAAGGAAGGACCATGGGCTTGAGGATGCCAATAGTGTTGCCATTAATGAACAATGCTCGTATGCATTTGAGGATAAATTCTTTTTTAAAAAATGATCGATCATCTTGAAAAAAATTATTGAGGTTTGAAAAATCAATCTCTATTAGATAAGCTCAATATACCTTTTTTTTTTTTTTTTTTAATAATATTACAAGTTATTCTCTTTTTGTTAATATTTGAATGTAGGCAAGTAACAACTTACAAAGATTGTAAGACTAATTCAATAGCTTAAAGAGGCTCACATTTTAGAAAAAACCCAAATGATGAGCATTGCTCATGAGTTCCAAAAATGTACAGCTCATGAGGCAATGAGAAATGAGCACAACACACCAAAATATAGCATATTTGATGAGCATTGCTCATGAGGCCCAAAAATGCCTATTTTATGATTACAACTCATGAGGCAATAAGAGGTGAGTACATGGTGCCTAAATATAGCCCATATATATGATAAGAACTGTTTATAAGACTCAAAAACATCCATTTAATGAGTACAACTCATGAGACAACAAGAGATGAACACAAGTCACCAAAATATGATCATATGATGAGCACCACTCATGAGGCCCAAAAACACTCATCTAATAAGCCCAACTCATAAGCAAGCTCACAAAAAATGCCCATATGATGAACTATACTCATAAGGCACATAAAAGCCCAAAGACTCTACTCATGAGGTACAAATAAATCATAAGCCTGCTCAGCCAAGAACAAAAGATAGAACCCTACATGACTTGGAGGAACTCTACTCATCTTATGTTAGGCCTACTCAGCTCAAATAATGACATATTCAACTCAATCATATCCTCCACAGTCAGATGCCTGCTTTATCAATATATATATATATATATAAAGCCATTCCTAAGCCAAGAAGAGTAATTTCTTGGCTTAGGAGTGGGGGGTAACTGATATAGCTTAAAAAATAATAATAAACTCCACATTGCCCCCAAAAATAACAAATCAATGGGTACACAAAACTAAAGGAAAAGATCACAACACCATAATTATCTTCTCCAATAAATATCATTAATCAAAATATAACTCCCCACTATCTAAATAATGGACCATTAATACTAAATTCAATAAAGGCATGCCTATAAAGACTATAAAAGGAGTGTTATAGGAAGAAATAAGACGTATCATTCTTGCCTATTCTTTTACTATCACAATAATTCAATCCTTCTAGATTCCCTAACTTAGGCATTAAAGTGATCTCCTAGAGTACACTTCGGGTCCTCTAAGCCTCCATTTCTTGATTTTTAGCAAATGATCGAGGTTGTGATCGATCTATTGGCTGCAAAAGTTCTTTAAAGCTTTTCTCTTCTTAAGAATTGCTTCATAAGAGCACCCTCCCCAAAAGGAGCCTCATAAAAGGGTGTGCTTTAGGGAAAACTACACCCATGTGAGCCTAGTTAGGACTAGTGACTTATAGGGTTGGCCTTCTACCAGCTAAATCAAACTTGATAAGACCTATTTACCAATTTTGTTATAACACGTAAAATAGTTTTTGGTAGCATCATAACAATAGTCATAATGTTTAACATTATAAAACAATATATATATATATATATATATATATATATATATAAGGTCTACATTAGATTTGCATTGACATTTTGCAATAGGCATAACCATATATAAGAGGGCATTAAAAAGGATTATGAAATTTTAAGTAGTAATGAAATGAAGTATCAAACCTTATTCACTGGTCCAAGGCAAATGTAGTTTGTGTTTTCATCCTCATAGTGGATGTGTTCCATCACAGTATTTAAAGCCTTGTGTCTTAGCTTAGAGAAAGGCCAACGCATGAGAAGAGGTTCCCCAAATTTTTGTAGACAACCCCATAGGATGCCTTGAATCTTGTTGTTCGGGTTATATAGGTCTTCCTACAGACATTAACAACAAAAATAATGATGACGACAACAACATTATTGGAGTTATTGCTAGTTATTCTTAGTTTTCATCATTATTAAATCTCCTTTCTAGTAGGTTTCTAATGAAAAAGCTAGCTTACCTTTGCACAAAGAGATCTAGCACAATCCCAATCAATTAGATGGTATGGTTGGGTGTACAACTCCCTTCTCAGTGACAAAATAAGGGCACTAATGCTTCCTACGAATCTTCTCCCATATAGATATGACAACGGCAAGTAAACCATCCGGCAATGGCACCACATTCGTCCTACATGCATGTGTACACAAGTAACCTACCAATTTAATAAGTACATAAGAAGAACCTGTCTACCAATTTATAATTATAAGAAGAATAAGAAGAAGAAAAACCCGGATGTATAGGAAGAGAATAAGGAAGAAGCCATGTCTCGGGACAAACTGGGTTGTTGCCCCTCCACTCATAAGCTCCAAGTACCTACGTACCACCATTAATATTTTTAATGGATTATAAACTATGTAAGCATAGCTCATTTTTTGGAATGGAGGAGCAAGTGATTTTCTTACTGAGAGCCACATCTTGCCCCATGATGGAATGTGAGTGACCCCACCTCGATCATGAATCCATTTCCTTGCTTTCTCCATTGCCCCATCCCCGTCGTCCATTCCTTCTCCTATCAATCTTAGGGCCACATATGAGAGAGCAGTACACAACATGATGCTGTGCCCTTCTATGTGTAATCCCCATCCACCATCTACATTCTGCACGAATCAACTCAGTTAGTGTTTCGTATGCTAGAATGGATGAGTTGAGTGAAAATAATGAAATATAGATTGCGACATGTAAAAATATAAACACCAATTTCAATCGGTTATTTTCTATTCTTGCGTCCCAAACAAATGATTAAGGCAATGGGTTGGGCTCAACTAACTTAAATGTTTAATTCAAGTTAATTGTTACACCCATTTATCTAATTAAAAAATGATATTAATCACATACTCACCATACCCTATACTTCTCTATGCACAATTTTTGGGTTAGTTATACTATAATTCCCTAGCCAAAACTTAATTTGAAATTTTAATTAATAACAACAGTTTGATCCTTAACGTTTCAATTTTTACTTTAATTGGTCCCTAAACAAGAAATTGAACTAATTAACCTAAATATGAAACTTCAAGAATCAAATTATTACAACTTAATGTTTAGCGAATGAAGTGCAATTCAATGAAACTTCAAGGGCTTACAGAGTAATTTACAGAATATTTTTTTCACACACCCTAATAACACATTTTACCTTTATGTATAAATATAATCCTAAAAGCACAATAAGCTTGAATATAATACATAAAAGAAGTCATATAGATAATCATGTTGTTTGTTTTTTAAGAAGAAGACATGAAGAAAGATGACAAACAAGAGTAGTCCAAACAGATTTTATCTTGATAGAATTCTTTCCATTTCCAAGCATTAACAGCCACTACTTCTCCCCATCCATCCTAGAAAGTGTTTTTCATATTGAAACTTTATAAAGGCTTCAAAATAATTTGATAATATTTTTAAATATATTAGTACAAATTATTTCTCATCATGTCCTTATTGGTAGGATTTTGTTTTTTTAAGATGCCAACTAGGTCATATTATGCTATGAGTGTATTATATAAAATGTGTTAAATACCCATTATTCTCCAAATGATGAGGAAGATCTAAGGTCCCTACATGTAGGGCTTGCTTTTGTGCACCATACCCATCATTCTTAGAATGATGAGAATGCATGGTAGCCATACGTGAAGGTAGGCCCTAGATTACAGAAGTGATCATGAGTCATGCAGGGATTTTAGATTGACCAACATTTCAAGAGAAAATAGGTAAAGGGTGAGAATAAATCCAGAAATGGAAAGCCTAGATCAATTATAGAAACAAAACAAAGGCACTAACTGCCCTTGGCAAAGACATTTAGTAGGCATAATGATACTTAAGACCTTTTCAATGGCATAAAGAACTTGTGGATGATCATGATGCTCAATACAATTTAAAACCATAGGTTAGACTTTAGTAGCATGCTTAAGAGTCTTGCTATCACCTATTGCTTGGTCTTTCTACCCAACTTTATTAGCAGTTTTGACTAACTATTCCAACTATTTGAAACACACTCAATTAGTAGCAAAAAGGTGAGAAATATGGTATTGGAGTTGATTAAAGTCAAAAGGGGGCTTAAGAGTCTTCATTAGATTATTTTTTTCAATAGTGTAAGGGGTACACAAAACTCGGGATTAGGTTAGGATATTAAGACCTTTGTCATTATGTTTGAAGAAAAAGGTACAAAATTTAACCTTGCCCTTTCGAAATTTCCACCGAAATAATTTTTCTATCTACTTTTGCAATTTGACAAAAATGACTAGGTTATGGAGAGGCAAATGGCACAAAACAGAGGCTTTATAGAAATTAGGAAAATTAATAACATGTTGAACGATCATCACACCCACCCCTCCTAAGCTAATGACCAAGTAATGAATGGGGAAAAGAATGAGCCTAGAAAACCCTTCAATAATTAAGCTCCCTCAAACATAATTTAGTTATAAATTTTGATGCAAATGAAAAATAATGAATAGGTTAAATGGTGGGGAAAAGGAAGAAGGATATACTGGTAAAAAAATATAAACAATAATTAGGATTGCATACATGATAGTGATGAGTTGCAAGAATCTTAAAGATGAGATTATCTGATTAAATAGGGATTATCACGAAGGTTCATGCACAACTATAAACCATTTGATGACTGTGTTAGAGACAAAGTAGAGATATGATTGATAACTAATATATCCTTGGAGTATCCATGTCATTTCTAGAGGGCTAGATAAGGGGAAAGACTCTACTCCATAGGAGTACGTTAGAGGAATATAGGCAAAAGAAACATAGGTTGTTGAACAATTTAAAGAGATCTCTTTTTGCAAACACAAATTTGAGAAGCATTACACCCTTACAATATTGCTCTCATTATCTCTAAAATAATTCTCCACAATAATAAAATGTGAAGAAAATGTTAGTGGACAATGACAATT
Source organism: Malania oleifera (assembly GCF_029873635.1). NCBI lineage: Eukaryota > Viridiplantae > Streptophyta > Magnoliopsida > Santalales > Ximeniaceae > Malania > Malania oleifera. The sequence goes on along the minus strand of NC_080426.1, from coordinate 91,593,523 downwards.
TAGCTAAGATATTACTTTACCATATGTGTTCCAGTATATGAAGCTCGGTGAATATTGGCTAAAACTTGTTAAAAGTCTACTAATAAGGTTCAAGAGAGAAGTTGTCTAGTCTTATGGTTGAATCATGATGCCTTCCAAGCAGGTATGGAGTGCCTACACAATTCCAAATGATAAGTAGATTTCCACGCTATTAAGGGCAGTTCAACATATAATATCATGTTGTGAAGACTAAGTTTGAACCATATAAGAGCTATCATTTCCACTTATCACGTCACCATCATTAAGTTCTTGATAGGAATGGGATGGAAGAAATGGATGGAGATAAACTAATAACATATCAATTTTAGATGGTAATGCTAAAGGGCAATCTTGTAGCTTTAACTATAGATAACCAAAATGGTAAAAAGAGCAACCAAATTAAAGGGCTACATTGCCAGGGAAAATGTAATGATTGTTTAACTATAAACTATTGAGAATTTCACTTGTTATTGTCCCATGTTAGACAATGGAGAAATACAATTAATATACATTGTTGAATCTAAGGCCCAATGGCTTAAGCTGTTAGTTGAAATTAGTGACCATTCATGTACATATAACACATGCACAATACCTTGGCAAACAAAAGTAACACAAAAATAGACGGTTCATGACTAGAAAAATGGAGGTGTGAAATCTAATTATGTAGACATGTGAATAGATAGAGGATCAAGTGTTTGACCAAGGCTAATAAAGATAATCTAACCTAGTTAGATAAATCTAAATAGGATCAAACATGTGAGGTATAATTGGGTCAAAAGGCATATGCAATGTAATTTGAGGCACATAAGACACAAAGCATGGTAAGGCCAACTTGAGAAAGCAATTATTAGATAATTGGGCTTGCTCCAAAGGGGAAGATGGTTTTTTTTTTCTTAAGATGATGTGCTTAAAAGCCAAAGAATGAGGGTGGAGATTATTAGAAATCCTATTTGTAAGTTATCACGTGTCGAATAAGGTGAGATAAAAGAGTGACCAATATACATGATGGCCTCAAGCCTTAATGATTTATGCTTTTGGGTCAATTTCTTAGCTTATTCATTTATAGTCCTTCCACAATAGACTTAAGGTATATATAATAATAGTATATGTGATCATACATTAGTAGAAAACTTTTATTTTGTCTCTTATTTCATATTATAGTTTTAAAGTTTAGAACTTCATTATACCATTGCTAATTTTTTAGTTCCATTATAGCAAAGGCTCAAATAGGTTTACTGCATGGGTTGACAAGGGGCTTTCTTGTGTTAGTGAGAAAGGAAGATCCATGACAATCACTAGTTGATTTAACTTCAGCTCATGTTCACAAAATGCATATTCTTTGAAATGGTGTGGTCATGGTTTAGAAAAGAAGAGATGTTGTCAATGTAAAGTAAATAATACAATAATTTTTTTTTGTGAACTACTAAGATAGAATAGGCAAGGGACTGCTACTCTCAAATTTCACAAATGAAATTTCTATTCATATGCTATGTTGTGATGGAGCAATAGACTCTTTTACATGGGTGACTATTTATTTGCCATTAAATTATTATATCCCTCCGTGATTTTTATTATGTTATTTATTCCAATGTATTCTTGAAAATAGATCTTTCAAGAACCTCACCTAGCCTAATGGTTGGTCTATTTTGACCTTTTTCTCTTTAATTCAACCATAACCATGTAATATTCATTTTATATGAAAAACTAATTGACTTGGCTTACCTACTCGGGTTAATACTAGTGGATCTTAGAGGGCATAGGTTTTAGAAACATGAGACTACCATTCTTCTTGTTCCTTTACATTTAAACTATTTAATTAGAATGCAATTTTTTTTTGGGTGGGGGTGGGGACATAGACTACTTTTAAATAGGTTCAACTTTTGGTTTACCCTTTTAGGAGTTTCTCCTTATTATAATGCTTGATCAAACTACCAACTTTTATTTTTGGACATCTTTTTGCCTACTATGTCTAATGGTTTCTTTTTTAGCTACTTGTGATCGTTTTGCAACTTGGTGATTGCTATTTCCTTTCATATAAAATAATCTAGAAGTGTACTCATTAAACAATGATAAAACTATAGTAGTTGATATTTTAATTCATGGGCATTGAGTTAGACTCATATTCCCTTGATTATTTTGGAGTTTTCACATGGGGGCTAGATATATATATATATATATATATATATATATATATATATATATATATATATATATATATATATATAAGTGCATGTGGCATAGGGTTGAAACCTAAAGGGCAGTTTCATTGATGAGATGGTGGAACCTATGCTGAGGTTTCGTTGATATAGGGACATTGTTGAACCACGTAAACTATTATATTCTTCTTTTCTTTTATTTTCTTTATTCAATTTTATATATGCATGCTTAACCTTAGGGCGTTTTCTACAATAAATGCTATTAAAACACTTACTCTGTGATGTAGGGTTTTCATTTTGATCATAGCAAGGATAAGTGAGGCGAAGATCATATTTGACAAGTTCGGGTAAATGAAACTTTAACCTTTGGCATATGCGGGTAACCGATCTATTTGGTTTATTAGAAGTTTACATGAAATTAACAAAAGAGAAACAAGAGAAAAATGATGAAGATAATTGGATGGAATTAGAACAAGTCGCTTTTAGTACCATCTAATCATGTTTGATAGATTTTTCCATATTCGACATAATGTCGAAGAAAACTTCCAACGGTCTATGGACATAATAGGAGAGTTTGAGTATTCAATACTAAAAAATTGATCTTCAAAAAGTCATTATTACTTCTCTGTATACTTGAAGGTAGGGATCTGAATCAATATATGAATTAATTCAATCAAATTCTCCACAATTTTCTCAAATTGGATGTGAGGATTGAAGATAAAGATAAAACATTCATGTTGTTATCTTCTTTTCCTTCTTCGTTTGAACACTTGGTTACAACACTACTTTATGGGAAATACACTCTAAGCTATGAAGAATAATTTGGGGTTCTCATGTCAAACAAGTCTAAAAGGAGACTTAGCAATGAGTACCATAAAGTAAAGGGCTTGGTTGCCGGGCTGAGCAATTGAAAAGGAGGTCCAAGGAGAAGGGTAAGTACATGGACATATCAAAGCCTAGATCAAGGGTCAACAGCCTTACGTTCTTCAAGTGCAAACAAAATGGGCACAATAAGTAGGATTGTTCTCTTTGGAAGAAAAAGGAAGAAAATAAAGACCAACCATCAAGATCTAAATTGTTGTGATAGATAGTTTAGATAAGAAGAGCTTTTGTTGGCAACTTTAGGTAACAATAATTTTTTGGATACTTGGACTTAGGATTTTTCTTGCTCATTTCATTTTTTTTTTTTTATCAGTAAAGGGTAAATTATATTGATCAAAGGAATATGTACAGATAAATTTGAAACATATACCGAGAAGGGAGGCCAAAGCTCCCAATCAAGAACAAGCAGCAACAACCTAGGAGGAACCTAGAAACAAGTACAATCAAAACCTAGGCATACCCAGGGCACAACGCTTATAGACAAGTAGCAACAAAACTAGGAATACCCTAGAAACAAGTACAATCAAATCTGGGCATACCTAGAAAACAAAGGGAACACAAGAACAAAAGAGCTAAAGGAGGCCTAGAACCCATGTTCCTTTTCTTCCTTTTCACAAGCTGAAACCCCTTGTCTTGCGCCATTACATTCCCATTGGAATTTCCACTGACCGAAGGCACAAGAGGGCCTTTTCCTTTTTCATTGATCTTTTCAGCTTCATCCATAGCAGCAAGGGAAACATTGCCTTTTTCCCTAAATAATTCATATTCTCTCCCCCTTTGCAAGGAAGAAGAAGCATTAATCTTTACTGCTTCAAAGGACCCTGAAGTGTTAACCTTCTCAGTAATAATCCTGTCATTGGACCTGCAAGAGTCCAAGCAGACATCCAAAAGCTCTTTAATTGTATCAGGAACTTTCTTTTTTTATTTTTCCTTTTCTCTGTTCAAGTTCTTTCTTGTTTTTACAATTCACTTCTGCATCACCAAGCATATTACAAAAGTTACAGAATTTTGGCACATTCTCATAAGAAACCTTTTGATTAAAGATCTGCCCATTAGGCATACGAACTCTCACACTGTACTTTAGTTCTTTGGCAACATCAATCTCAACCAATGCCCTTGCAAAGGAGATACTTTCCCTATTGGTGGTCAGTTTATCAGCATGTACAAGTCTACCTAACATAGAACAAATCTTACCAAGAGCATTCAGAGTCCAAAGCTCGAGGGGAAGATTCTTCAATTGAATCCAAGCAGGCAAAATGCTCAGTTCCTCATTATTAAATTGAAATATGTCTGGCAATCTTTTGAGAAATAGAGGCCTTCCATATGCAAGAAATGGACCACCTTGCAGCACCTGAAACATGTCCTCCTCAATGTAGAACTTGAAAATGATCCAGCCACTCTTATGGTGGAAAATGTCAACTTTAGCATGCCAAGATGAGACAATATCATTAAGGGCAGACTTTCCTGGGAATTTGCCAGCAAAGTACCTTGCTAAGCAAAATTTCCACTTCTCTTCAGGGTCAACCATATCTTTTTCTTCAATACGAACTTCATCACCACCAGAATCAAATGAGGGAAGAGCACCACAGTTTTCTTGATGTCTATTTTTAGCAAACATTTTAGCCCAAGACCCCTTCTTAATCCCATTCATGAAGCCTTCCTCCTTCCCTCTTGCTGTGGCATTTTGACAAACACCTGGAGCATTTGTACCCTCAGTGCCCTTAGCCTTCTTAGAATCCACAATAGAAGTCCCCTTTACAGCATTAAGGCAAGAACCTACCCTGTTAGAATTGTTTCCTTCAGCTAATCCCAAAGAGGAAATTTGTCGAGCACTTGGAGTGCACACTGCGTTCACAGCTTCAACAACCGCTCTATGCTGCCCTTCATTCCCTTTCACAACAATTAGGTCCTTTGAATTGTTAATGAGAGGGCGAGTAGCAGAAGCCCAACCTGGGGTCGGGACAAAATCACCCTTAGGGGCAAATGTTCGAGCAGCAGAAGCACCACCAGCATCATCTTTCCTTAAACCTGGCAGAGTAGAGGCGTTTTCCAGCCCTACTGTGACATTTCTTAGAACACCTGGTGTGCGAGCGCCAGCAGTGCAAGCTTCTGTCCCTTTCGAAGCATCAACAACTCCATCTTCTGGCAGACCACCAATAGATCCAATCCCAGCATCACAATCCGAGTCGCACCCACCACCAGAAGCTTTTCCATTAACATTTCCTTTTCAATTCCATCCTTCAGCCCCTGAATCGTGATTGCAGACAACCTGCGAAACTCATCCATAATCCCAAGATAATTTCTTTTAATCCATTCATCACGGCTGTGTTAAGGCGTCTTCAATCTGCTCTGGCAAAGCATCCAACGCCACATTCAGATTTGGACCCTTTAAACGCAGAACAGATTCACCATCCAAAACAAATCTGTCTTCTTTACCAGCACCTGATTTATCAGAGCAAGAGGAAAAACCTTTTTCATTCTCAATGAATTTGTCATCACCCTCTGAATCTGAATCATCAGACGAAGAGGATTTTTCCTTTAGTGGGGGAAAAACGATTTGCAGCTGAAGCAAGCCTTACAACCTCCGAACGCAACTGCTGAAGGTTCCTCCAGCTCACAAAGATCAATTTCCACCATTCTTTTCAATGAAATCAAGAGCAGATTTACGATCATTAGTCAGATGAACAACATTAACAGGCCTGGAGGTTGATTTACGCCCCATAGCCAAACAGATCAAGCAATCCAAGAGCCCAGCCACAATCACTCACGCCATGCACCTTCTAGAGAGAACGCAACTTCATTATTTATTTTTTTTAGGCAGTGGTTTGGTACTTACAAGAATGTGATGGTGGTTCCATAGTTCTTGAAGATGATCATCCTTATCCTATGTTTTACATTGGTCGCATGACAGTTGGAATGTTTTGATAACACTATTAAAACAAAATGTTACATGTTCTCCAATTGAATAAGAACTTACTTTCTCTAGGTTACTTAGAATATACTTTGGATGGACTTTTAGCAACTTTCAACTTTTGAAAGTGGATTGTAAAGGTGTCAAAAGGGTAAATGCTTGATATGAAGGGTAAACAAGTCAATAACAATTTATATTGGCTATTAGGCAATACAATTGTTAGCAGTGCAACCGCCACTTCATTGGATATTGACACAGTTGATACTATTGGCATATGCACCTAGGACAAATAAGTAAGTAGAGTATGATGGAACTCTATAAAAGGAAATTGCTAAAAGGGTTGGAGGAGTGCAAAGTTGATTTTTGTAGGTATTGTGTTTTAGGTAAATAATCTAGAGTGAATTGTAAGCTATATTCCCATAAAAGCAGAGACATTCTAGATAATGTTTGGAGAGATGTTTGTGGGCCTACAAGGGTACTTGCTAGGAATGGAGCTTAGTATTTGTTAGCTTCATTGGAAATTACTATAGGAAGTTTTATGTTTAGTTCATGAAGAAAAAGTAGAATTCTCTAAGTTCAAGCATTGGAAGATAGAGGTCGAGAAACAAATAGGAAAGTCAATAAAAGGTCTTAGGCTAGATAATGGGTTGGAGTACAAGTCTAATGAGCCTCTGAACTTTAGTAGGTCTGAGGGATTTGTCAGGCATTTTACAGTTTGTCAAACTTCGCTACAAATGGGGTGGCTAAGAGGGTAAAAGGGACCCTACTTGAGAAATCTAAGAGCATGAGACTACATGAAGAATTGCCTAAGATTTTTTTTATTAGATGCAGTTAGCACAGGCTTTAATATTATTAACAAGTCACCTTCTATGAAATTATATGGTAAAGTGGTTGAGTTTTAGAAAGGTCAAGTGGTTGACTACTCAACATTAACTATATTTGGTTGTCTAGCATACACTCACATTTCTAATAAGCTTCAAACCAAGATAGATCCTAAATCCAAGGACTCATTTTCATGGGTTTTGACACCCTATTTTTTCTAGGATCAATTTATCTATACATTTGGTTCAACTCTTGTTTAATTGGGCAACTATTGAATAAGTAAAGGGTCAAAATTGTAATGGGAGCCTTTCTACCCCTTTTAGACATCTTGTATCACAAACTGTCAATTCAGTGTTCTTCGAAGTTTCAATTTCAAAGGTAAAGGTCTTTATTTATCATATTATGTATCCTTAATTTAATTAAGGATGTATCCCAGTTTGAGGAGAAACTTGTACTAAAACACCCTTATGGGACAAGGAAGGAGTTTTCTTGTCTTAGAAAGGAAATTTCAGAAACTTAAAACTAAGGCAACATGTTAGCTTCCTTTTTCTCTATAAAAAGGAAGCTATGCTCTAACCCTATGGGACATATTAAGGAGGGAAAGAATGTATGTTCACTTAAAGATGAAGAAAGATAGAGATAAAGAGAGAGTTAGAGAGAGGGAAAAAGGAAATTTAAAACCCTAACCATCAAACCTTCTTCCACCAATGAGTGTAATACAAGGATCAATGGAAAATTTTTAATAGAAGATTCAAGATCCTCCAAGCCTTGGTTAGCGACGATCCGAAAGGAAGAACAAGGTGTGATTTTTATTAATTTGAACCCTAGAAATCTAGGAAAATGCAATTGTCAATATTATCCTCAATGGTAGCGAGCTTCAATGAAGAAAGGTTGTTTCAGTGGCTTTTAGGGCGTCCCGATGCTTCTAAAGGGGTTAGAGGACAATGGAGGGCCAAATGGCGGCATGGACCTTCAATTTTTAATGTTAAAATGGTAAAAAGTTGTGAGGGTTCATTGGCCGCTACGGTGAAGATTCTGGCAAGTCATAACCTCACTAAAGAAAATAAATGGAGCATGGGTTTCGTCCCGTTCAATGCCATGTGCCAGGCATGTATTGTTTAAGTAGATCGATCCGTCAGTCCACACAAACTGCAACTAGTTTTTATTTTTATTTTTACTTATTTTCTTTTTATTTTTATAAATTTGTTTTAAAATAGTTTCTTTATGAGAAAAATATCCCAGAAATTGAAAAAAATAGAAAAAAAATTATTTCAAATTAATTTTCATATTTTTTTTGTAATTTATCTTATATTTATTTTATTTTCTATTTGTTTAGATATTTTAATTCTAAAATAGGTTTTTTAATTCAAAAATGGTTTCTTTTGAAAATAAAGTGTCCTGATTATTTTATCATTTTTATTTGAACCTAAGTCTATATTTTTCTCTCTTATTTCATTTTATTTCTTTTATTTTATTTTTTTATTCTTTGTTTTAATCATTACAAATTGTTTAAAATCCAAAAAAAAAAAAAATGTACAAGATTCATATAAAATACCAAAAGATTTCAAGCTAATTCCTAAAGAGTTTTTAGAGGTTTTTGAATGTTTTGAATCTTGTTGTGCCTTAGATTGGATTCAAAGAATAAAAATATGAAAATAAAATGGGTTTTGAAAGAAAGTTTAGTCTTGTGATTTGCACCTCTTTTTGTTTGTTCTCATTTTGTGAGTGTAGTATGATGAGGTTGATTGTAACGACCCCAAAAATAGTTATACTTAATTAGGATTATGATCCTAAAATAAATAAATTAATTAATTAAATAATTAATTGAATTAATAAATAAAAATTATGAATTAAATAATATAATATAATAATATATTAATATAATATAATATTATATTATAATATATATAATATAATATGGCTTTAGGAAGATGAAATTAAATTTCAACACCCCTGAGACACAACTCTCTCTCTCTCTCTCTCTCTCTCTCTCTCTCTCTCTCTCTCTCTCTCTCTCTCTCTCTCTCTCTCTCTCCCTCAACCCCTCTCCCTCTCTCCTCAATTTCATAGGCCAAACGTGCACCGATCGAAGAACGAAAATACCCTTGGGTTCCAAATTCGACCACCAACATTTTAATCGGAGTGGATTTGTCGTAGGAACGTCGTAGGTACCATTCCTGGGATAAGGTAAGGGGAATAAATTATGTTAGAAATTTTTATAAATTAACCGATTAAATTGAAATATATGAGTATATGAATATTATCATGGTTTTTAATCTAAGTATATTATGAGATATATGACTATATGAATGTTTATCAAATTATGGTTTAATATTCAAATGTGTCGTATGAGATTATTTCAGTTATTGTATAAATTAAACATGTTGAGAACACGTAGATGATTGAAAGTAATGTAAAAAGAGTGTTATGAATATGGTACCAATGTATTGTGCAATTACATATCTGAGGGATATGTTTGGTGATATTAAGGCAGAAGGGGACGCGATCTTGATTATGGGACCTTGATTCTCAGGACTTAGCCCGAGGGCTTGCTGATAGGGGACGGCAAGACGTAACGCCTCACAGCAAGTGCATGGCTATGTACCATATGTGGTCTCTGAAGGATAGATAGATTGCTTGATACGTGAACATGATTCAGGGAGTAAGGAGATAGATATATTGATTTATGTGATTGTTTTATGGTTTATTATATAGTATAGAATGTTATTTATATGAAGCACGTATTGAATGTTATATATATATATATGATACACTAAAACTCATTGGCCACACACCGATGATAATTTATTCCTTCTTACTGAGAGGTTTCTCACCCCATCATGATTAATTATTTTTCAAATGACCTGTGGAGTATGACAGTAATCAGAGTAGCGCAAGAGAAGCGTGGGTGGGACTTGATAGTGAGATTTAGAATAAATGTTAATTTTGTTATTCTAGTTTATCTTGAAATTTTTAGGATGTATTAAATTGATTTTAGAGATATTGTTGATATTTTATTTATGTTTTGATGAATTCAGAACCTTATTGTGATATTGGGATATTTATTGTAATAAAGGATGGTTTTTTGTACTCTAGTAATTGTAATGGAGATCTTCTGCTGTGTATTTAGGTGGTATTAGAGATTTATCTAGAATAACACCCCAAGCCCTACTTGGCGGGTTTGGGGTGTTACATTGATGTTGAATTCTGCTTAATTCATGCAAGGGTAGTCCTTAGTTTGCTTTGATTGAGTGATGTGCATGTTTGAGTAATTTATCTCATATTGTTTCTATAGTATGTATTATTGGATATACATAGGACATGCTTGGTTTTGTGGCAAGACAACAATAGAACTTCATTTGATGTGAATAAACTAAAAATAAAAAGAACTATAATTAATGAATCCAACGATGGATGCCATAGGGGAACACAATAGTACTCCCTATTGATTTTCTTGAGGTGAGGGAAGCTTTAGTTCCAAATCACAATATCATGGGAACGTAAGGTGGAATAATATTAAAACAAAATGTAAATTAAATCAAAACAAGGATAGTTTGTGTGTTGGTGATTATATTTGGCTCGATTTCTATTGTTCGAAAGAACGAGTGTATAGCTTTGGCATGTACCTTCCTCTCACATAACTAAACTTTTGAATTTAGCTTTGGTATGTAGACTATAGACTATCGGTTCCTTGGACTCTAGGAATAGTTCGAGATCAATTAATTGATAGTAATTAGGTTAATTAAACAACATCTAGGTAAATAAAAGGTTAGTGGTGACTATGTATAATGTACAAAGTGCAAGATAAGGTTAACAAAAACATGTTTGGATGGTCATCCCCATTAATGCATCGGATCCCAATCTGCATATATGCGTTAAGAAATTAGCAACTTTGTTAAAGACTTTAGAGAGTTGAGCCAAATGATAAATTTGGGATCATTCCAACATCAAATCAAGCATAGTCCTTGAATCTTCTATGTCTTCATGTGTGATTGCTTTTTCATGGTTTGGATGCATATGGCATGACTTATAGGGTAATATGAAATCCACACACTCACAATATCTATACCCGAGCTCATCCTCTTAGTATTTCATAGGGATGGAATAGTGTTCACTCTTGAGAAAATTGTTTTCGTATGGGCCCATGAAGGATCCCACTCAAATTTTATCATTCCGGAGCCTCTAAGGTGAAGGTTGAGGACTTTACTAGCCTACTTGTGGGTGAAAATTAAGGACCATCTTATCTTAAATGTATAAAGTCGAACCACATTAAAAACCCTAGGTCATCTATCCTAAGTTAAAGCCATAGAAGCATACCCTAGAAATCCCTTCCTTATGGGACAGTGGTCTCTTCCTTCTTCATATGGATATCAATTATAATTCTTGATGATTTGTCTTTTGCGTATGCTTATATATGTCATTGTGCATTGTTGGTTATTTCTAAGTGCAGCATGTGTCACCCTTTTGAATAGAATTAAGGTTTAAGTAGGTCATTCATAGAAAGATGGGGCATAGGGCCTTATATCTCATCTAACTCTAGACTAAACCTTGAATACCTCATCACCCTATGCTTAATTTAAGAGCATTCGTCTATCCATGCTCATGCTATGAGCATCTAGGGTCACCTATGCTTAACATGATCAAACTTATCTTCCTTGGTGAAGCTTTCATAAGCATCCATTTTCAAGCACACATGCTCAACCCAACAACACAAATTTTTCTATACTTAATATATTGTGCATCTATGATCATCCTCCTCCACACTCAAGCTTGATCACTCACCACCCATGCTCAATAAATGAGCACTCATCTATTCTTACACTCTTCATCTTGAGCATCCATCTATCAATTTGTGTGCATCTAACACCTATTCTGTTGATGCGAATGCGTAGTGGAAACCATATAATTGAATTACGAACAAGTAATGCAAGCACTCAATGATGAACAATACGGAACAAGCAATCACTCACAAAGAGAATCAATGAAAGAAATAATCAAAGACACAAAATTTACTTGGTTCAGTAATGTGCCTACGTCCATAGGAGCAACGATTGAATTTTCACAATCACAATGTCAAGCTTACATCAAGGGTTACAAAATATAGTTTATAAACGAACCCTTATGCATACGAAAGTCTTAGAACCTATCTAAATCACTCCTTTAGCAATCCCCAGAGGAAAATCCTCCAAAAATCCTAATCTATTGATCTCCCGATTTAAATTCCGTGACCCGCATTGAACAAAATCATCGACGATTTTAGTCACATTGTCGACGGTTTAATGCTGAGAGCTGAATCCTGAAGAATGAAACCGTCGATGGTTTGATACCAAGTGCAAGCCATCTCTGATTTCGTCAACCAATCCATCGATGGTTTGATCCTACAACTAGCCTCCTTGTTCTTTGCAACATTAAGCTTTCCTCGGTGCATGTGTTCCACTCAAATTTGAGCCACATCTCCAACAATCTCCACCTTGGCGAATATTAACCACTTAGGAGAAATCCAAAAGCAAATGCGCTGCTCCACTCGGGATAGTAGATTGGGATTTTCTCCCATCTAGCACTTGGAGATGTTGATCAAGCCCAAGCAATGCTTAAACTTGTCCATTGTGATAGGCTTCGTCAACATATCAGTTGCATTGTGAGACATGTGAACCTTCTCAAGTAGAAGTTCACCTAAAGCAATCAGTTCCCTAATCCTATGAAACTACACATCAATGTGGCTTGTCCTCTCATGATACACCTGATTCTTCGCCATGTAGATGGCACTTTAACTATTACACTGTAACCGAACTCCACCTTGCTCGACACCTAGCTCCCTAACCAATCCTGTGAGCCATAACACTTCCTTGGTAGCCTCAGCCACTACTATATACTCTAACTCAGTAGTAGATAAGGCAACAAGCGATTGCACCATAGACCTCCAACAAATAGGTCCTCCCACAAAGGTGAATACGTACCTTGTGGTAGACCTCCTGTCATCCAAGTCTCCTACTTAATTAGAATCCACATACCCTACCACTGATGGATCACTCTATTGTCTACTTAACATAATGTCATATTTGGTTATACCCCTCAAGTACCTAAGAATCCACTTGACTGCATCTCAATGCTATTAACTCGGATTCAAAAAGAACCTTCTCACCACACTGATGTCATGTGTCACATTTGGCCTTGTACACACCATGACATATATCAGACACCCCACTGTACTAGCATAGGGGACCTTCATCATATCATGAACCTCATCGTCTGTCTTTGGGCACTGGGCAGTAGACAACTTGAAATGACTCATCAACGGTATGCTAACCAGTTTAGCATTAGTCATGCTAAAGCTCTCCAACACCTTCTTCTCATAGCCGCCCTTAGACAACCATAATCTCCCTATAACTCTGTCCCTGCGAATCTCCATGCCAAGAATCCTCTTGGTTGCACCCAAGTCTTTCATGTCAAACTCTTTTCCCAATAGAGTCTTCAACTGATTTACCTTAGTTATGTATTTAGCAACAATCGGCTTGTTGTCAATATAGAGAAACATAAATATAAAAGAACCATCATTAAGAGTTCTCACACAAATGCAACAACTATACTCACATCTTCTGTACCCAATACGGATCATATAGGTGTCAAACCTTTTGTACCACTACCTCAGAGACTGCTTCATCCCATAAAGTGACTTCTTCAGTTTACAAACTAAGTTCCTATGTCCAGATTGGAAAAACCCTTATGGTTGTGTCATGTAAATCAGCTCCTCCAATTCACCATGAAGGAACAATGTCTTTGTGTCCATCTACACCAGATGCATGTCATATTGCGCTATTAGTCCCAACACTACCTTGATGGAACAGTGTCTAACCATAGGGGAGAAAATTTCATCATAATCAACTCCATTCTTATGCGAGCATCCCTTTGCTACCAAGCTAAAATTTTGCTTCTCTATTTCATTTTCTAAAACTGTTTCTTTTTTCCTGTACACACCCACTTGCATCCAATCACCTGCTTCCCAACTAGAAGCTCCACCAAGTCCAATATTTGGTTCTTATGCAATGATTTCATCTCCTCCACCATAGCGTATATCCAACTACCTTTCTCTTGACCGTGCACTGCCTCTTAAAAGGTAGTAGGATCCCCACTACTAGTGATAAGCGCATAAGACTCTAGATCGTCAAATCTGTACCTAGGGGTGGCCTAACGATGTGTCTGGGTTTGACAACAACTATACTACGATGCGACTACTGGTTATCCAAGCTAGAACTCCCTATGTTATAAACATCATCATCTCCACCCTAAGTTTCTGATTCCACCTGCACTGCCGACTAATCTCTCAAGCTAGAACTCCTTGCATTTCTACCCTGATTCACCAACTCCACCTGAACCATATGCTTGTTGCTGCTACGATTCTCTAGCACCTGTTTCTCTTCTTCTTCCAAAGTATGCCACAACATGGCTTTCTCATCGAAAACCATGTCTCTACTAATCACCACTTTGTTTGCCACTAATTCCCATAGCTTAAACCCTTTAGCGTCATTATGATATCCCAGAAAGATGCACCATCTAGACTTTGCCTCAAGCTTTGATATCTCCTCAATAAGAACGTGTGCAAAGGCTAAAAACCCAAATACTCTCAATCTGGAGTAGTCTACCTCATTACTTTTCCACACCTCTTCAACAACTTTCCCATCTTTTGATGCCTTTGGTGATCTATTTACCAAGAAACAAGTCATACTCACCGCCTCAGCCCAAAGGCTCAAAGTGAGCCCAGCATTCAACCTGAAACACCGAGCCCTTTTAGCTAGGGTTCGATCCATTCTTTCCACCACACCATTTTGTTGTGATGTCCAGCGTACTGTAAAATGTCTCCTTATGCTATGCTGCTCGCTAAACTCTCAAAAAATTGAGTTCGTGTACTCACTTCCATTGTATGTCTTGAGGAACTTAATCTTTCTCCTGGTTTGGTTTTCCACCTCAGCTTTCTACAGTTTAATCTTGGCAAACATCTCCGATATATACTGCATGAAGTATACCTAGACCTTCTGTGAGTAATCATCAATGAAACTCATGAAATACACATGTCCCCCTTGTGATGCCACTTTCACCAACCTTTAAACGTTCGAATGAATGTAGTCCAGTATTCCCTCCGTCTTGTGCATGGCTATCATGACCTGAACCTTATTCTGCTTCCCAAGCACACAGTACTTGCAGAAATTCAGATTATATGATTTGACCCCCTTCAAAATATTTCTATTGTGAAGTTCCTTCATTCCACATTCACCCATATGCCCTAAACACATATGCCACAAAATGGTACTATCACACTCAAACTCTATGGTTGCAGCTCCACCTACAACTGTATTACCCAGAAGTGTGTATATATTTGTTGGTACTCTCTTCCCCTTCATCATGGTCAGAATACCCTTAGTCAACTTCATTACCCCACTTTTAGATTTGTAACTAAACCCGTTACAATCCAAGGGGCCTAACAAAACCAGATTCTTCCTCAAATCTAGTGTGTGCCTAACATCACATAATGTCCCACTACACCATCATACATCTTGATTATGATATTCCCCATCCCTACAACTTTGCATGCAACATTGTTTCCCATCAAAATGGAACCAGAAGTCCCCAATATGTACGTAGCGAACCATTTTTTTTTTTTTTTTGGGCGTCATATGATAACAACACACTAAGTCCAAGATCCAAGAATCTGTAAACTCAACCGACCTAGGTGAAACCGAGAGCCTATCATCGTCACTGCTCCCAAAGTCTCCCTTTTTTACTACATTCGCAGTGTTTGATGACCCTTTTTTATTTACAACATTCCCCTTCTTCCTCTCCAGACAATAGGGTTTTATGTGCCCTTTTTTCTTATACTTAAAACACCGCACGTCCTTCCTCTTCTTGGATTTGGATCGAGCCCTATCGTTGCTTGATCCACCCCAAAAATTGTCCTCCCACGATCTTGATTACCTTTCTCCATGAGCCCTTCACCTTGTGAACTCTCATCGCTAGCCTTCTTCCTTTAATGGAACCCCAATAATGCACTTGTGATATCCTCCAACTCCAAGGTTTCTTTCCCCCATGTCAAAGTCGTAACTAGATTCTCGTATGTAGGAGATGTAGGTAGGGAATTAAGTAGCATCAGTACTTTGTCTTCTTCCTTGAACTTCACATCAATTCGTTTCATATCACTACTGATATGATTGAATGTGTTGATGTGCTGAGTTAGGTATGAATCCTCTACCATCTTAAGCCAACATAGTTTTTGCTTAAGATATAACTTGTTCGTCAATGACTTGGACATGTATTGGCTCTCCAATTTCAGCCAAACTATTGCCAGTGATTCCTTATCCATGACATTATACATCATGTCATCAACCAAATAATTCGGGATAGTGGACACAGCTTTCTCTTCCAACTCCTTCCAATTCATGTCGCCCATACCTTCCGGCTTCTTTCTGTATAGTGCCTTCACCATACCTTGCTGCACCAGCAAGTCCTTAACCCTCCTCGGCCAAAGTCTAAAATTTATCGTTCCATCAAACTTATTAACATCGAACTTCACCAAAGAGATCCCAACCATTACAACCAATAGCTATGATACCAATTGTTGATACGAATGCACAGTGAGAACCATAAAATTGAATCCCAAACAAGTAATACAAGCACTCAATAATGAACAATACGGAACAAGCAATCACCCACAAAGAGAATCAATGAAAGCAATAAACAATGACACAAGATTTACGTGGTTCAGCAATGTGCCTACGTCCACGAGAGCAGCGACTAAATTTTCACTATCACAATGTCAAATTTACATCAAAGGTTACAAATATAGTATATAAATGATCCCTTATTCATACAAAAGTCTTAGAACCTATATGAATCACTCATGTAACAATCTCTGTAGGAAAATCCTCCAAAAACCTTAATTTACTTATCTCCTGATTCAAATTCTATGACCTGCGCCGAATGAAATCGTTGACGTTTATATCCAAACCGTCGTCGGTTTAATGTCAATAGTTAAATCCTACAGACTAAAACTGTTGACGATTTCACTAAAATTGTTGATGGTTTGATACCGAGAGCAACCAGTCTCTGATACCATTGACCAATCCATCAACGGTTTGATCTTGTAACTAGTCTCCTTGTTCTTTACATTACTAAGCTTTCCCCGGCGCATGTGTTCCACTCAAATATGAGCCACATCTCCAACATATTCATAATTTGTGACATATCTCATTCATGCTTAGTCTTTCATCCTTAGTCTAAGGGCATACTTCTATTTAATCTCAATTTGGGCATTTACTAATCACCTTTAGTCTAGGGCACCCCTATTTCGTCAATGCTTCCTTAAGGTAGGGACATTCCTTCATCTATGCTCAATCCAAGAGTAACTCTCTAACTATACTCAATTGAGAGAATTCACTTCCATGATCAACTTCTAAGAATTTTCCACACCATGCTCAATCTAAATAATCTTTATTCATGCTTAGTCTTTCATCCTTAGTATAAGGGCATCCTTCCATTTAATCTCAATCAAGGCATTTACTAATCACCCTTAGTCTAGGGCACCCCTATTTCTTCTATGCTTCCTTAAGGTAGGGGCGTTCCTTCATCTATGCTCAATCCAAGAGTAACTCTCTAACTATACTCAATTGAGAGCATTCACTTCCATGATCAATTTCTAAGCATTTACCAAACCATGCTCAATCTAAATAATCTTTATTCATGCTCTATCTGAGAGCACCACATCCTCACTCAATCTATGAGCATCTTTCCATCCATTATTAACCTAAGGGGAGCCCTTTCATTAGGGCTCAACCTAAGAGCACCCATTTATCCTCCCTTTAGTTTATCCACCATTTAGGGCATCAATTTGCTATGCTCAATCTATGAGTAGCCATTCACTCATAACACCCATCGGTGCTTAATCTATATCTACCTAAGTTCCATTTTAAAGCATCAAGTCACCATTTAAACTTCGAGCCTCCACTTATACTCTATTAAAAGTATCCTTGTACGAGCTTATAACTTTATTTAAACCACGGCATCCACTTATGTACAATTGTGAGCATTGACTCTTCCATACTCAATCTATGAACACGACATCTACTATTTACTTCAACTTAAAAAATCATTTTATGTGTTCACCATACCACAGTAGTTTATGCTCAATAAATGGGTAATTATCTTTAAGAATATAGCTCTCTATGCTTAATTTGTTAGTAGATCACACATATGGTCAATGAGTGGAATTCCATCCACCTAGCCTCCTATCTTTATACTCAACTTGAGCTTGCAAGCATCTATGCCTAAGTTCGTGAGCATTTATGTACCTATTCTTAGCCTTAATCATCACAAGTATTGATTCATTTGTGCATGCTTAACTTGTGAACATTGTTTCTCCAGTCATTAGCCTAAGACAAGAGCATCCATAGGCCATGTTTCCAACTTCTTGATATATGTAGATCCATTCTATCATAAGGTATATGGTTACTCTAGTCATAGGTTGTAGTTAGGATGCACATTCAATTATTTATTCATTCATACATTCTTGCATTCCTAAACTTATACCTTCATATGGTCATTTATGCATCTATGCATATATTCATAAGCATCCAAACTATCTCTAGGTATACTGAAAAGCTTGGTTAGTACAATTGGCTTCTACATGATCACTACAAAGGAAAGTCATTATTGCACCAAGAATGCAATGTTGAGCACAAATAATATCATGATAACTAGAAGAAAGGTTCATTAATTAGGTTAAAATATAATCAATACAAGTTTAGTCAAAGTTCTAAGAGAGCACATAAATCAACTTATGGTAATGATCTCCAAAAATATCAAAGGGAAATGGGTCATAATGATTCCTAAAGAACCTAACCAAGAAAAATCCCCCAAGGTAGAATGCGGATCAGACCCCCTGACATAGAGTCCAAGCATGATGAAGCCATGGCAAGCCGAAAACTCACTAAAAATGATGGCGAAATCAGTAACAGAAGTGGGTCAAGGCTTAACATTCCAGGACTATAGTGACTCCTCTAAAACCAAGCAGAGGTACTCTATAATTAAGGAAAGACTCAAATCTATAGAGGGTAATAGCTATATAGAGCTAATACAAACCTTTGAACTGTGTCTGGTTCTAGATGTTATGACTTGGCCCAAGTTCATAGAAACTGAATTTGAAAAATATAATGGTTCAAAGTGTCCTTAGACCCATTTGCTAATGTACTATAGCAAGATTGAGACACATGTTAACAATGATAAGCTCTTGATGCACTACTTTCATGATAACTTAGTAAGGTCTACAATGAGATGGTAACTCTAGCTAGATTGGGCAACAATTCACACATGAAAAAATCTAGGCAACACTTTCATGACCTAATATAAGCATGTGATCTAATTGGAACATGATCATTGACCCTATAGAGCTTTTAAAAGAAACCCTATGAGACTTTTTTTAGAGTATGCCTATAGATGGTGAGATGTGGCAGCATAGGTGAAACTACCCATATTAGGGGAAGAAGCCATTACTCTATTTCTAAACACTCTGAAGTATATTTACTATAGCAGTGAGTAGCAGTACCAAGGATATTAGAGACTTTACTAAATCTAGAGAAAAGGATTAAATGGGCATAAATGGTAGGAAATAAAGGATCAAGATTTCGAACAAAGCATGAAGAAGGCAATGAGGTCAAAGAAGAAAAAGGGAGAAGTGCAAGTAGTGGAAGAACATAGAAGAAGAAGAGAAAGCATAGAGAACGTTAGTAAATCCCCTATAGTAATTTCTCTTTATCCTGTAGCCAATAGTGCAACTCAATAGTCACAAGTGTATTCAAAATTAACATCAAGTAGACAATTTAAGTCACATGGATGAAAGGATAAAAGAGAGAGAAAGGTGATCGAGCCTATACCAATGATGTACACAAAACTCTTCCCCCAATTAATGCAGAATCATATGATTGCACCCAGTCCAATAGCCTTGATGGAGCCACTATACCCTAGATGGTATGATGCAAACGCCAAATGTGAATACTAGATAAGAGTAGTGGGGCACACTTTGGAAAATTGCACTGCTTTCGAATACAAGTTACAAACATTAAGAGATGCTAAGTAGTTAAATATTCCTAAATAGGTAGATGTCCAATAGAATTTGTTGCCAACTAACCATGGGGAAAGCGGTGAATAATATAGAAGAGGTTAAGCACAAAAAAATGAAATAAGAACTGGTACAAACTCTAACTTTAGTACTAAAAGAGTTGTGTAAAGAAAAATTTGGTCCTGAAGAAATTCTCTACTGAATAGGTCAAAAGTGCAGTTGTCAATACAATAAAAATAGATTTTCAATACAGAATTGTCCTATGTTCTAGAGGTGGTGCAAAATTTGATGGATGCTCATATTCTAGCACCCAATGTACATAAATAGGTATTTTACCTCATTGGCTTTGGGTATACAAAACAACAAAAATGCAATGATGAAAACATTTGTATTTTGGGCCCCCTTTACCTTGAATATGTGTGTTATTGAAATCTCATCATAAAAATTGAGCATTATGGCACCAAGTACCTTTCCTATGACAATGACAAGGTAGTGCCATAGAAACATGGATGCCCAAGAAGATGTTAAGGAAATTAAGGAATAAGGAAATAATAGCATAACTATAGTGGATTGCATGACTCAAAGTGGTCAATGTTATACTATGTAAATGTTAGAAAGAATTAGGAAGGGAAAAATTAGAGAAGGGGAACCTATCTTGACAAAAAAGAATCACCTAAGAAAGTTGAAGAAAATATTACTTACAAAATCAAGGAACCACTCACCCTAAAAGGAAGCCTATAAATTTCTAAAGATCATAAAAGAGAGTGAATACAATGTGGTAAAGCAATTGAATCATCTCTTAGCGAGAATATTTTTCTTATCCCTTCTATTAAATTCGGAGCCTCATCGAGAATCTTTATTGAAAGTGTTGAATCAAGCTTATCTCCCCCACAATATAATTATTGAGAATTTTGATCTCTTAGTGGCAAATATTACATCTACTAACTATGTAGCTTTGCATTTGTTTGTCTACTAGCAGATAAAGAGGACTATGATTTATATTTTAAGGTAGTTTTTTTCATAAATTGGTATAGTTTATGTGTCCACTTAGGAGATATGGGGTTGAACTCTAAAATTCAAAGAGATAATCACAAAATAGGTTGGTTTCTCTATTAGTGTTTTTATTTATTTATTTTTATTTTTATTTTTATTTTTATTTATTTTTATTTTTAGGGTTTGGGGTTGTGATCCCAAATCTGAGATAGTTTTTCCTTAAACCCATGTTGGTTCGTCTACTAGCAGATATATAGGATAATAATTCCTATATCCAAAGTAATTTTATTGTAAATTAGTATGGTTTATGCCTCCACTTAGGAGGTAGAAGGTAATGGGACTGTGATCCCAAATTCGAAGTAGTTTCTCACAAATCGAGTTGGTTTGACTATTTTTGGAGGTATGGGGCTATGATTCCAAATCCTAAGCAGTGTTTCTCAATAACTACATTGGTGTGTCTACTGGTGGATTTATGGGCTTGTGATTCCCATGTCCAAGGTAGTTGTGTCACAAATTAGTATAGTTTACGTCCCCAACTTAGGAGGAATGAGCTATGAACCCAAATTCAAAGTGGCCTCTCGCAAACCAAGTAGGTTTATTGTAGAGACCCAAAAAATAAAATAATAAGAAAAATAAAAAAATAAAAAAAAAGGACGAAAATTCGGTTTGGGAAGCCCAAACCGTCAACGTTTTCGTAAGGGCCGCAAAAAACTGTCGATGGTTTACTTTTTTACCATGGCTCGGTAACATGTAAAATGGTGAAAATGGGCGGGTTAAAGCCCAAACCATCGACAGTTTTGTGAATAGTGTAGAAAACCATCGACAGTTTTCTCTACAGTGAGCTTAATAAAGGGATCCCACGAGTCATATTTTTATAACAAAACAAATCTTCTCCCTCTCTTTTTCCCAAACCCACGACTCTCTCTCTCTCTCTCTCTCTTCCTCTCTCTCCCTCTTCGATTTCGGCTTCGTTAAAGCCCAAATTAATGATCAGGAACCACCATAAGGTTCCTCAAAAGATTCTCTGTAACTTAGGTGGAGCAAATTTTCAATTTGGGGTTCTGGGGCACCATCCCAAAACTAGGGTAAGTGGGTTATTTTAGAGTTTTAAAGTTAATTTGGAGTATATAAAGCTTAGGGAATATTAAATGTTAATATTTTGGAGGTTGTGTTGAATAATTTGGGGAAAAATGAATTTCAGGCTTTTGAGTTGCGAACGCCGAGGAGCATATAATTTAAGGTGTTAGTGGACCTTTTAGTAAGCCAGGTAAAGTAAATAAATTATAGCAGTCTTTTCTGAAAATTATTGGTTGAGAAATATGAGAAAAAGGAAATATGATATTTTACCTGAAATGTATTATGACGTGATTATCAGATGAAAATTGTGTGGCATATGAAAGTATTTGAAGTTATTTAACTGATTTACATTGAGAATATGAGATTATGAAATGTGAATTGAGATATGAGATTTGAAATGTAGAAAATGATGAAAAAGTGATTTGTACTGAAACGTATCTTTTGAGAAATGAAGAAATATGAAATATGGAAATGCTTTATTGAGAAAGGTGAATAATGTGAAATGAGATATGAATATGTTATTATGAGATGAAATGAGTATTGAATTGATGAAATATCATTGAAATAATGAAATGAGTTTTGAATAGAGGAAATGAAAATATTGCAATGTGAAATCTACAATGTAAATCTTGAGATGTGATTACTGAAAATATGAACATTGCAATGTTAACGCTGCAATGAAAAATGATGAAATGTTATTATTGATATGTCAATATAAGAATGTGAATATTGCAACGTGAATACTGCAATATGTATGTGAAATGAGAATACTGGAAATGTGAAAAGAATTGCATTGTGAAATATTGCAATTGTGAAATATTGAAATGTGGAAATTAAACTTTGATGGATGGATGTGTTATTGAATTGAGCACGGTATCATTGCTAGTGGTGATTAAGTGTAACCATATGGACTCGTGGAGCATGTGGCATGACAGTGTGAATGAGCCATTGTTAAGGGTTGTTTTTGCCCCCTGAGTCTGGATCAGGGTATATAGCAAGCCATTCGTACTATAGACGAGTATATAGTATGACTATTTTGATCTAATTGGGTAGGCTAACCGCGGTTAGGTCTAGCCTTTGGGTCGCACAACCCTGACCATGGGGGGAAGCATGGCATGGAATATGGAGAGTGACCTCGACCATGGGGTGAAGCATGGTGTGAAAAATATCCTCAAGGCAGCGATGAGTTACATAAGTGGATGTATTGGTTACCGAGGACACTTATGAGCTAGATGTGAAATGGAAATGAAATTGAAATGGAAATGAGAAATGTTATAGCGTGATTTAATAATATAAATAATTAAAGCGAAGTAAAACAATTCGCCTGAGGGCTTACTTAGTAAGGTGAGTGTCTTGATAAGTATCAGTTGTAGACGAACCCAAGTTAATTGGGCAAGGATACAAACAATATCAGAGTAGAGGGGAGCTACACGTTTGGGCGTGTAATCTTCCATATTCTTGGGAACTTCACTAGTAAATATGGGTTGTGTGTGAATGGATTTGGAAAATGAAATTAAAAGCTTATGAAAGCTTGTTTTTTATACCTATATGATTATGAATGTGGAATGGTATATGTTCTCAGAAGATATTATCATTGAAATGATTATATTTTATGATATAATGAAACTCATACTGCCACACGCTATAGATAATTTATTCCATCTTACTGAGATGTGTCTCACCCAATCATTTAAATATTTCAAGAAACCGAGATAGACCAGGTGATAGAGCTCCGAGATAGAGGGGAGCTGATACCTTGCGGAGACAGGGTGAGTGTTCTGAGCTAGGGATAGAGGATTCCCTTAGAGCATTTTGTGTTTCTTTTTGGGAATGTATTAGACATGTATTTATGGATGAATTAGTACTTTGGTATATGTATTCATTGTGGTATGTATATATATAAAATGACTTCCACTGTTAGGTTTATGCATTTGGGAATTACTGTGTACCCGGTACCCACTTCGGGTCGGGTTATGTATAGATGGTATCAGAGGTGTTGACATGGCCAATATAAGTTTGAATATTTATATGAAAAAAAATGGTGTGAAAAATCGGAGCATCACAGTTTTCTATCAGAGCTTAGGTTGCTAGGTTCTGCAAACTTTAGTAAATAGCATAATACAATACCAGAGTATAGGAACGAATATTGACGAGATATGAGTCAGTTGTTGTTAGAGAATAAGATTGGAATTTAGGGTTCTATCTTGCGACCTGGAGGCAAGAGTTTCGTGGTGTCTGTGTTTTTTTCTAGGGTGACGACTTCTGGAAGACTATGGATACTATCGCCGGTTCTTGTTTCTAAGTGGTAGGATTGAGTAGGATTGAATCTTAAATGGGGATTAAGAAATGTTTGTCGTAGAATATCTTGTGGATTTTAGTATGCTGGGTGTGTTAATGAGTTATGATGAAAGAGTTCTAAAATCGTTTTATACCATTTGCAGGATGGATCCAGGGAGTAGTAGTGCACATGCTGGGGGTGATGTAGGGCCTTCCAGTATGGGTGGCAAAGATCCTAATGTTATACTACATAGCGTCACTCAGCAGGTGATGGTAGAGATGGATAAAGGTCCAGTGGAGCGGAGTTGCACAATTGAGCAGTTTATGCGTATGAGACCCCCATCATTCTTTGGAGGAGCTGACCCATTTGTGGCTGAGAACTGAGTCTAGGATATAGAGGATATGTTGGCAGTTTTCTCGTGTACATATGAGCAGAAAGTTCTATTTGCAACATTTAAGCAGACAGGGGAGGCAAAGTGCTGGTGGAGATCAGCGAGATTGATGGAGGAGCAGAGACTTGACCCTGTATCAATGACATAGAGCCACTTCAAGGAGATCTTTTTTAAGAGATACTTCCCCGCTATTGTTAGAAGTGCGAAGGCAGTGAAGTTTCTACACTTGACGCAGGGACCGATTCAGTACGACAGTATGCAGCGAGATTTATTGAGCTATCTCGGTTTGCTTTGTATTTGGTATCAGATGAGGAAAGGAAAGTGAGGAAGTTTGAGGAGGACCTAAGACAAAGTATGTTTGAGAATGTTATAGGCTTCTAGGCCTAGACATTTGCAGAAGTGGTGGATAAAGCTGCAGTGATTGAGAGTGGCCTTTAGAGGGGCGCTGCAGCACAAAGTCAGGGGAAGAGGTTCGTGCCTTCAGAATTTTAGACAGGGTCCAACCAAGGGCCTTGGAGGAGGTAGGATAGTAGAATAGGATGGAGATAGGTAGGGGGAGATCGAGCAGTACCAGACATGCAGATGCCCCCTCCTTGTCCCATATGCTATAGGAGACACTCGAGAGAGTGCCGGGTTAGGGAGGTGATATGTTATCAGTACCATTAGCCTGGACATATGGCGAGAGACTGCCGAGCATTTCCAGTTATTGCACCTATTCCTAGACCATTCAAAGGTGGTTGTTAGGCACCCCTAAGGTGGACAGCAGAGGAATATCACTCCAGCACGAGTTTATGCATTGACACCAGGGGATGCGAAGGCGGCAAGAGATGTTGTGACAGGTATAGTTTCAATTTTATCATTTACAGCTACTGCTTTTTTTTTCTTTTTTTTTAGGGGCGACTCATTCTTTTATCGCCTGAGAGTTTGTTAAATTTTGTGAGTTAGAAACACAGTGGTTGGGTGTCAATTTTTCAGTGGCTACGCCGATAGGGGCTGTGGGGATATATGAGAAGGTACTCGAGAACTGTCCAGTATGCATTCAGGGGAGATTTTTATTAAGTAATTTGGTAGTCTTAGATATGCATGCATTTGAGGTGATACTGGGGATGGACTGGCTAGCTAACCACTACACCAGTATTGACTATTATCTGAGAGAGGTAGTGTTCAGACCTCCAGGGGGACAGTAGTACAAATTCATGGGGTCCTGTGTGCGTACCCCACCACATTTGTTTTTCGCCATTTAGGTGACACGGTTGTTGCTAGAGGGTTGTCAAGGATATGTGGCCTATGTGAGGGAGATATCAGAAAGAGAGTTGAGGTTAGAGGATATCCTGATAGTGAGAGATTTTCCTGATATTTTTCGCGAGGATTTGCCTGGACTACCTCTTGATCATGAGGTAGAGTTTGTTATTGATCTGATTTTGGAGACGACACCGATTTCAAAAGTGTCGTACAAAATGGCACTGGCGGAATTAAAAGAATTGAATGATCAGTTGCATGGACTATTAGACAAGGGATTTATTCAGCCCAGCATGTTTCCTTGAGGAGCTCCAGTATTGTTTGTGAAAAAGAAAGATGGGTCGATGAGAATGTGCATCGACTACCAAGAAATTAATAAAGTGACTATCAAGAATAAATACTCGCTTCCCTTCATCGATGATTTATTTGATCAGCTATAGGGGACACAGGTTTTCTCGAATCAGAGCAGAGGATGTTTCAAAGACGACATTGAGGACTCGGTATGGCCACTACGAATTCTTGGTTATACTGTTTGGACTGAAAAATGCTCCTACAGTGTTTATGGATTTGATGAACAGAGTCTTTCACTAGTATTTGGACCAGTTTGTAACAGTATTCATTGATGGTATAATGGTGTATTCAAAAAGCCCAAAGGAGCACGAGGAACATATGAGAATAGTGCTTCAGGTGCTAAGGGAAAGGGAATTGTATGTGAAACTCAAGAAGTGCGAGTTCTGGCTGAAGCAGGTTACCTTTTTTGGACATGTGGTATCCAAGGGTGGTATTTCAGGAGATCTGAGTAAGATTGAGGCAGTAGTAGACTGGGTACGACCGAAGAATATGCAAGAAATCAGAAGTTTCCTGAGATTGGCTAGATACTACCATAGATTTGTTGATGGTTTTTCTAAATTATCGGGCCCTTAGACAAAATTGACTAGGAAATGAGTGAAATTTGAGTGGACCGATGAATATGAGCAGAGCTTCCAAGATTTGAAGCAGTGACTTATCACTGCACTAATGTTGACGATTTCTTCACGAGAAGAGGGTTTCGTAATTTACAGTGATGCGTTACATTAAGGATTCGACTGTGTTTTGATGTAGCAGGGGAGCGTGATAGCGTATGCCTTTCGAAAATTGAAAGAATATGAGAAGAATTGTCCTACCCATGATTTGGAATTAGCAACGGTGGTTTATGCGCTAAAAATTTGGAGACGTTATCTCTATGGGGGTAGGTGTGAGATTTTCATCGATCACAAGAGCCGAAGTATTTCTTCACGTAGAAAGAATTAAATATGAGGTATAGGAGATGGTTGGAACTGATTAAAGATTAAGACTGCACCATCAGTTACCACCCAGGAAAGGCTAATTTGATGGTCGATGCTTTGAGCTGGAAATTAGTGGGAGCATCAGTATCTGCAATGGGATTCAACTGTGTTTTGATGCAGCAGGGGAGGGTGATAGCGTATGCCATTCGAAAATTGAAAGAATATGAGAAGAATTGCCCTACCCATGATTTGGAATTAGCAACGGTGGTTTATGCGCTAAAAATTTGGAGACATTATCTCTATAGGGGTAGGTGTGAGATTTTCATCGATCACAAGAGCCGAAGTATTTCTTCACGTAGAAAGAATTAAATATGAGGTATAGGAGATGGTTGGAACTGATTAAAGATTAAGACTGCACCATCAGTTACCACCCAGGAAAGGCTAATGTGATGGCCGATGCTTTGAGCTGGAAATTAGTGGGAGCATCAGTATCTGCAATGGAAATTCAGAATTCGATCCATATGGATTTGGAGAGACTTGGGATAGAACTCATTGAAGGTGAGCATCAGGCATTTATTGCCAATCTAGTGTTGCAACCGACTCTACAGGAAAGAATTAAAGCTGCTCAGAGGAGTGTTGCAAAGTTAGTAGAGCTTATAGAGAAAGTACAAGATGGTCAGGAGGCAGATTTTAATATTTCAGATGATAGAGCCTTGAGGTTCCGTACCAAGCTGTGTGTACCTGCTGACCCTGAGCTTAAGAAAGTTATACTGGAAGAAGCGCACCGATCCCTTTATACTGTACATCCTAGTAGTAATAAAATGTATAGGGATCTTCAGGACTCTTTTTGGAGGAGCAGTATGAAAAGAGAGATCACCGAGTTTGTAGCGCAGTGTTTGACATGCTAGCAGGTGAAAGCTGAGCATTAGATACTGGCGAGAACATTGCAACCGCTATAAATACCTAAGTGGAAGTGGGAACATATAGCGATGGATTTTGTCACGAGACTATCGCTGGCACTACATAGACAGAACGCCATTTGGGTAGTTGTAGATTGACTTACGAAGACTGCCCATTTCCTACCTATCAGAGTTAACTACTCCTTAAATAGATTGGCAAAGTTGTATATATAGGAGATAGTTAGAATGCATGGTGTGCCGGTGTCTATAGTTTTAGAACGAGACCCATGGTTTACATCCCGTTTCTGGAGGAGTTTGCAACGAGCCATGGGTTCTCAGTTATTGTTCAATACAACATTTCATCCACAGAAAGATGGGCAGATGGAGAGGACGATACATATATTGGAGAATATACTACATGCATGTGTGCTAGACTTTGGAGGCAGTTGGATACGGTATATGCCACTAGTCGAGTTTGCGTATAATAATAGTTATCAGGCTAGCATTGGGATGACACCGTTTAAGGCATTATATGGTAGGAGGTTTCGATCCCCATTATATTGGGATCATATTGGGGAAAGACAGATATTAGGGTTAGAGCTGATATAGAAGACTCAAGATAAAGTCAGACTTATTAGAGATAGGATCAGAGCAGTATGGAGTCGGCAGAAGAGTTATGCAGATACTCACCGATGAGAGTTAGAGTTTGAAACAAGGGATCACGTGTTTCTAAGGGTGGCACCATTGAAAGGAGTTATGAGATTTGGGAGGTAGGGTAAACTGAGCCCTAAGTATATTGGACCATTTTAGATTCTTGAAAGAGTGGGTCTAATTGCCTACAGGTTGGCGTTACCACCGGATTTGACTAGAATTCATGACGTAATATATGTCTCCATGTTGAGGAAATATGTCCCAAATCCCTCTAATGTGAATAGATATGACACACTAGATTTTAGTGATACCGTGTCTTATGAGGAAGTGCCAATGCAGATTTTGGATCAGAAAGAGCAGGAGCTACATACGAAGCTTCCTCTCTCTCTCTCTCTCTCTCTTTTCTCTCTCTCTCTCTCTCTCTCTCTCTCTCACTGGTAAAAGTTCCGTTAAAGCTCAAATTGACGATTAGGAACCACCACGAGGTTCCTGGAAAGATTCTCTACAACTTAGGTAGAGCAAATTTTCAGTTTGGGGTTTTGGGGCACCATCCCAAAACTAGGGTAAGTGGGGTATTTTAGAGTTTTAAAGTTGATTTGGAGTATATAGAGCTTAGGGAATTTTAAATGTTAATATTGTGGAGGTTGTGTTGAATAATTTGGGGAAAAATGAATTTCAGGCTTTTGAGTTGCGAACGCCGAGGAACGTATGATTTAGGGTGTTAGTGGACCTCTCAGTAAGTTATGTATTTTGACATTATTATCAAATGAAAATTGTGTGGCATATGATTTATACTAAAATGTATTTGAAATTGAGTTAACTGATTTACATTAAGAATATGAGATTATGAAATGTGAATTGAGATATGGGATTTGAAATGTGGAAAATGATGAAAAAGTGATTGTACTAAAACGTATCTTTTGAGAAATGAAGAAATATGAAATATGGAAATGTTTTATTGAGAAAGGTGAATAATGTGAAATGAGATATGTATATGTTATTATGAGATGAAAAGAGTATTGAATTGATGAAATATCATTGAAATAATAAAATGAGTTGTAAATGCTGGAAATGAAAATATTGCAATGTTAACGCTGCAGTGAAAAATGATGAAATGTTATTACTAATATGAGAATATGAGCATGTGAATACTACAATATGTATGTAAAATGGAGATACTGGAAATGTGAAAAGAATTGCATTGTGAAATACTGGAATTGTGAAATAATGAAATGTGGAAATGAAACCCTGATGGATGGATGGATGTGTTATTGAATTGAGCATGGTACCGTTGCTAGTGATGATTAAGTGCAACCACACGAACTCATGGAGCATGTGGCGTGACAGTACGAATGAGCCAGTATGAAGGGTTGTTTTGCTCCCCGAGTCCAGATCAGGGTATATGGCAGGCCATTCATACTATAGATGAGTATATGGTATGATTATTTTGATCTAACCGAGTAGGCCAACCGCGGTTAGGTCTAGCCTTAGGGTCGCACAACCCTAACCATGGGGGGAAGCATGACGTGGAATATGGAGAGTGACGTCGACCATGGGGTGAAGTATAGTGTGAAAAATATCTTTAGGGCAGCCATGAGTTACAGATGCGGATGTATTGGTTACCGAGGACACTTATGAGCTAGATGTGAAATGGAAATAAAATGGAAATTGAAATGAAATGGAAATGGAAATGAAAATGGAAATGAGAAATTTTATAGCGTGAGTCAATAATATAAATAATTAAAGTAAAGTAAAACACTCCGCCTGAGGGCTTACTAAGTAAGGTGAGTGCCTTAATAAGTATAAGTTGTAGCGGAACCCGAGTTAATCGGGTAAGGATACACACAATATCAGAGCAGAGGGGAGCTACATGTATGGGCGTATAATCTCCCCTATTCTCAGGAACTTCACTAGTAAATATGAGTTGTGTGTGAATGGATTTGGAAAATGAAATTAAAAGCTTATGAAAGCTTGTGTTTTATGCCTATATGATTATGAATGTGGAGTGGTATATTTTCTTAGAAGATATTATCACTGATATTATTATATGTTATTATATAATAAAACTCATTCTGCCACACACTATAGATAATTTATTCCTTCTTACTGAGATGTGTCTCACCCAATCATTTAAATATTTCAAGAAACAGAGATAGACTAGGTAGAGCTCCGAGATAGAGGGGAGCTGATACCCTGCAGAGACAGGGTGAGTGTTTTGAGCTAGGGATCGAGGATTCCCCTAGAGCATTTTATGTTTCTTTTTGGGAATGTATTAGACATGTATTTATGGATGAATTAGTACTCTGGTATGTGTATTCGCTATGGTATGTATATATAAAATGACTTTTGCTGTTAGGTTTGTGTATTTGGGAATGATTGTGTAGCCAGTACCCACTTTGGGTCGAGTTATGTATAGATGGTATCAGAGGTGTTGACATGGCCAATATAAGTTTGAATATTTATATGGAAAAAAAATTGTGTGAAAAATCGGAGCGTCACATTTATCACCAATTTTATAGGGGAAAATTTCCTATGACTAAAGCATCTCTTGTTAACCGAGTTAGCCTATGCTTATCAATGACATGGCATCATGTTCATGTCAAAGTTAATATCCTTCTTGCAAACTGAGTTGGTTTACTACCAATGTCAAAGTGGCAGAGTTCCTATAGCAAAGGCATCCCTAAAGACTAAGTTGGTCTACAACCTATCTAGGATGCCTATCTAGGATGTTGTGGTGGTCTTCTGTGGTATAGGTTGTTTTTCCCACTTTCACATTGGCCATTGTGATTCATTCCTCTAGTAAAGGTCAATATGTTATGCATGCATGTGTTGGCATGATGTTGGCCTCCAGTCCTTACCTAAAAGATCTTGGGTTGTGCTATTTGGGGTCTTAATCCAAAAAATATGTCTTCTTCCTTATGTGTTCTTTACCATAGAATGATATAAAAGGGACCTCTAACATATTGACACCCAATTTTGTCCAGGGATGGAAATTTCTCAATTAATTGGAAGATAATGGACAATAATTGGCTATGAAATTATTAACTGGGATTTCTTCATCCTTCTTAGATCCTTTGATAGTGTAATTCAATTTTGGACTAAATAATAGCCTT
This sequence comes from Malania oleifera, assembly GCF_029873635.1. Classification (NCBI taxonomy): domain Eukaryota; kingdom Viridiplantae; phylum Streptophyta; class Magnoliopsida; order Santalales; family Ximeniaceae; genus Malania; species Malania oleifera. The sequence goes on along the minus strand of NC_080426.1, from coordinate 91,561,726 downwards.
CAATTTCGGTTAAGGATTATCCTTAAATTAAGGTGAGCTTATATCCAATCACCTTTATAGGACAAGGAAAATATTTCCTTATTTCTGAAGGTGGTTTTTTTTTTTTTTTGGAAGGTGACAACACTGTATCTTATTTTTCTCAAAAAAAAAAAAAAGGATGATAGGGCTCTTTTTTGGAGGGTGGACACATAATTTTGAGTCATAGGTTCAAGCTTGGGACACATACATTGATTTAACGAAAAGTTACATGTTCAAGAAAGAGGGAAAGCCAAAGAAGATAAGTGGACATTGGAAAGAAGGACTACATATTAAAGGTTGAGAGGCTGAAGAGAGGAGGAGGATTGCACACTAGAAAGATAACTCTTGGCTTATTTGGAGTTCTCTCGATATTATTAGGAGTCTTTGGAGAATCAACATCGAGGAGTAGTATTATTTTTTTTCCTTGTTATTTGAGCTTTACGAATGAATAATCCAACCATGAATGTTCTTGAATTTTTAATATCTTCATATGAATATGCAATTAAAATATCGATACTCATCTTATGAATAATTTTCATTTGATTTAGTACTCCTTTTTCTTCTTCCTATTCTTCATATTTTCTACTTTTATACTTCTTCTAGGTCTATGATTTTCCATGTTGTTATGAATTGTTAGCAAAGGATTTTGCACTGAATACTCATACACAAGTCATTAAGTGCAACAAAGGATTGATATTTAGCGCTCAATAAAACTAGTGTGTATGCGTAGTGGCTTGGTTTGCCCTATTTATTTATTCATTTATCTATTTATTTATTTATTTATTTATTTATTTGATCTTATGTTCCTTCATGTTCATGGATATCCAAGAAAAGTATTATATGGTTATTGTGCAAAACCAACAACAACCGTGACCTTGAGGGTTGAGCGACTAGGTTCAGAATAGATTGAAAGAGAAAATGAAGGGTCATGGTTTATGGTTTTTTGTGGTCCTTTTTTCTTTTTATTTTTCTATTCAATTTACTGTGTGTGCATAACCTTAGGCTACATTTTCACAACAATGCTTTTGTAAAAAGTTAATATGGTATTTTTTGCCTTTAATTTATTAACATGCACACTATTTTAATAGAGCTATCTAAATGCATGTTAGTTATTCAAATTGAAATTTAGTTTGGTGCATAGGTAGGAGATGTACACCATTCACTAGTTAAAAAAGGAGAAATAGAGAAAGAAAGAAAAAGGATCATACTTGATGGTTATACAAGTAGCGTCGTATCTCTAGTCGATGCTCATATGGTAGAATCATATTTAATGCCCCTGTTACAAATAAGCTAATCACCTGTGACATTATAAATACAAAAATGTTATAAAATAACTTAAAACCTAGATATACACATAGACAAAAAAAAAATAGCAAAATAGAAAGAGGAGAAAAGGATATGCACAAGCACACATGGCAATAGAAAAAACAAAAGAGAAATAGAAAGTGATTCAACAATATATGTGATAGTAGTGTGCCTATGTATGGAGTTTCTCCAAAAACTTCATACTTGATATACCCTAGAAGAATATCCTCACTAATAGGGAGACCCCGAGTTGACTCACCCATTATAACGGTTCCCAAAAATATACAAGAAGACCAAGAAGTCCATTGATGGGGTAGTTATCAAGTCACCCAGGTCAATGCCCTTAAATAACAAAGCGATTTACGCTTGCACTATAATGCCCATATAGTTAGAGAAATTCACGCCTGCACCATAATTCGCTCATAAATGGCACATTATCCTTGGGTCAAACTTCACCACTATAAAAGGGGATTCGGATAAGAGGTAAGAGGATCTCATTCCAACCTTTTTTACTATTGCATAAACCTCTCTAGCAAATCCCTTACTTAGGCATCAGAGTGATTCCCTGAAGTACACCCTGGGTCCTCCAAGCTATTCCTACTTTCCTTCTTTTTTCAGGTGATTGTGATCGAAAAGCATCTTGAAGGTCATTCCAATTTTTCATTCAACAATAGTTGGCACCATTTGTGGATACGTTTTTGAGAGGGTTTTTTTTTTTTTACCAATTTTTAATCTTTGAATCATGACCACGTCCAACAATTCAAAGTTAGAGAGCCTGCTGCGGGTTATTAATCACCCCAGTTCATTCACTCCACACCCGGAGACCATTCCAGTGTAACGAGGGGAGAAATCCTTTCCTTCCAAAGGAGAATGGAAGACATAGCGACCTCTTAGAAGAAGATGGAGGACATGTTCAATATGATCCTACAGAAAAAAGGTCATAGAGAACTTGTCCCCCACCACCAGCAAGTAGATCCCAAATCACACAAAAAAGTTGCAAACCCGAAGGAGCGCGATGAAAAAAATCAACCCCGCAAAGAAGGTGGAAGACGCAAATAGTGTGGGGATCAATGAACAATGATCAAATGAACTGGAGGAGAGGATCAAAAAGATTGATCAACTAGAAAAGATGATGAAGGAGGCTCGCACCAACCCCTTCTACGAGGATACCTCGCTGAGGTCTACAGATCCTACCTTCACTAGGGAAGTGATGGATGTTCCATTACATAGTAAGTTCAAAATTCCTAGCTTTGAAAGGTATGAAGGCTCATCCGATCTAGTCAACCACCTGAATACCTTTAAGGTGCTAATGCAATTACAAGGTGCATCAGATGTCATCATGTGTCGTGCATTTGCTGCCACTCTTAAAGGGAATGCTAAGGCATGGTATCAAACCCTGAAGCCTAGATCCATGAGCTCCTTTTTTGAAATGGAGCAAAACTTTACCGGGAACTTCATCAGCAGTCGCGGGATAGCTAAGACCTCAGCTCATTTGATGAGCCTAGTCCAAGGAGAAGGAGAGACATTGAAAAAGTTCATACACCATTTCATCACTACAACCCTGAAGATTTGCAACTTAGATCATGGGGTGGCACTTGCGGCCCTAACAATGGCTATACAGCTTAGGGACTTCTTGTACTCATTGGTTAAGAAGCTCTCAGCTGATATGGGAGAACTAATGCCATGGGCATAAAAATATGTCAACCTAGAGGAGGTGATGGACACAAAGAGGGAGCGAGCTGACTTGAATAGAAAGAGCTCGAGAGATATAGGGGAAGCCTCCAAAATAGGAAAAAGGCAAGAGAGTAGCAAGATGTATAACAGCTTTAGGGGGTTAGGACATAAACCTAAATTCGAGTCCTACACTCCCCTAAATGTCTCACAAACTGACGTCTTAATGCATAAAAAAAAAAAAGAGGGTATGTTTTATGGTTCGAGCCCATGCGTGCACCATCGCATAAGCGAAACATGAAAAAATTATGTCAGTTCCACAGAGACCATGGGCATGACACAAAGGAGTGCATTCGCCTCAAGAACGAAATTTAGGCCCTGACAAAGAGGGGGTATTTATAAGGGTTTGTGAAAAGAGGAGACCGCCAAATGGAAGCTCGTGATCATAAAAAGCCCAAAGTAGAATAGAAGGGAGAACAAATTATTGGGGATGTTGCTGTGATCTTCGACGGACCAACTAGTGGAGGTGCTCAAAAAAGGTACGCAAAATAGGTGCTCCTGATAGAAGAAAAGGAGTTGAAGGTGTGCAATAGCTTCATGATGATGCCTTGGTGGTGTCGCTACTATGGCCAATTACAAAATAAGGAGGACGTGGATAGACAATGGGAGTTTGGCCAATATAATCTTCTAGTCAGTGCTACAAGAGATGAGAATTGGGAGAGAATGGCTGAAACCAATCTCCACACCTCTGGTTGGGTTCAGACGAGATGTAGTCCATCCCATGGGCACAATAATGCTCCTTTTGGCAATGGGTACATCCCCACAGCAAATCACCTTGATAATAGACTTCATGGTGGTCGATCGCTGCTTGGTCTACAACATCATATTGGGTCGCCCAATGCTTAATGTGGCCCGAGCCGTAAATTCCACCTACCACTTGAAGGTGAAATTTCCTACCCCACACGGAGTCAGAGTGATCAAAGGGGATGAAACAGTAGCTCACAACTACTACATAATGGGGCTGAAAGGTAAGACAGAGGCATAGGAGACCCTAGCCATTGAGGATGTAGAGGTGAGGAGAGAATACCCGCAGATCAGTACAGTAGGTGAAGATCTAATGAACATCCCAATAAAGGGCGACCAGGAGAAGTGCGTCCAGATTAGAAGTCGTTTACTAGAACTCTTAAAAGAAGAGTTGAGCCGACTACTAACTGAGTATGTAGAAATATTTTCCTAGTCAGCTGATGATATGCCGGGGATCGACCCCATAATCATTGAGCATAGATTACAGGTGGACCTGAATCATCGGCTCATGAAATATAAAAGAGGAGCTTCGCTTTAGAGCAAGTCAAGGTAATCGACGAAGAGGTGACAAAACTTTTGAAAGCTAACTTTATCAGGGAAGTCAATAATTTGGAGTGGCTCAGCAACGTGGTTTTGGTGAAAAAGCCAAAAAGAAAATAGCGGACCTGCATCAACTTCACAGACTTGAACAAAGCATGCCCCAAGGATAGTTTCCCCCTTCCACGGATCAACCAGCTGGTGGACTCCACATCTGGACATGAGCTCCTAAGTTTCATAGATGCATACTTAGGGTACAAAAAATCTGTATACACCCTTGAGACGAGGAGAAGACATCATTTATCATTGAAAGGGGGCTCCACCGCTATAAAGTGATGCCCTTTGGATTAAAGAATGCATAAGCAACATACCAAAGGCTGGTGAAGATAATATTTAAAGATTCTTTGGGAAAAACCATGGAGGCCTATGTTGATATGCTAGTAAAAAACTTAAAGGCGGAGGAGCATTACAGAGACTTGAAAAGGGCGTTCGAGCTATTGCACACGTACAAAATGTGATTAAATCCTGTTAAATGTGTATTTGGTGTCTCAACAAGAAAGTTTCCAGGACTCATGGTGACTCATAAGGGGATAAAGGCCAACCTTGACAAAATACAAGTACTAATGGAAATGAAAACTCCTCAAATGAAAAAGGAGGTTCAGATCCTAGCTGAGAGGATTGCTTCACTCTGCAAGTTCGTCTCCTATTCGGAAGGTAAAAGCTTGCCATTCTTTAAAGCATTGCAGAAGGCAGGAGGATTCAAATAGGAAGAGGAACAAGGTAAAGCTTTCGAACAACTTAAACAGTACCTTAGTTCCCCACCCCCATTGACCAAGGCAAAACTAGAGAGGACCTTTACTTGTACTTGGCCTTTACTCCATACACGGTTAGTGCAGTCCTGATCAGAGAAGAAGGAAGGCAACACAAGCCCATCTATTACATAAGCAAAGTGTGAAATAGAGTAGAGATCAACTATACAACAGTGGAGAAGACAACCTTTGCCGTCATTGGTGTAGCCCGGAAGTTAAGACCTTACTTTTAAATAAACAAGGTAATTGTGCTGACCAACTTGCCTTTGAGACAGATCCTACAGTGGCTAGAGACTTTTGGGAGAATGGTGAGGTGGTCAGTTGAATTGGGGGAATTTGACATCCATTACAAGTCAAGACCTGCAATCAAAGCTCAGGTGTTAGCTGATTTCATGGTAGAACAGTCCTATGAAAAATTAGAGGGGCCAGATGTTTGGGTGTTGCATATGGATGGGTCATCCAACGGATCCAGAGGAGGAGCATGATTAATCCTTATGGTGCTGGATGACTTAGAAATCTTGTATGCACTATGGTTGGAGTTCGCAACAACCAACAACGATGCTGAGTATGAAGACTTGCTGGCAGGGCTGCGATTATAAGATTTGCTCAAGGTGGCCTGACTTCGAGTCTCGAACAATTCTCAACTTGTGGTTGAGCAGGTAAAGGGAGAATTTGAAGCTAGGGACCAGAAGATAAAAAAAAATATCTAGCGAGGGCACATGAATATATCCGAACATTCCTCTAGTTCGACATTGAACACATACAGTGAGCGGAAAATACCAAGGCTGATGCACTAACAAGATTGGCCTCAACTTCAAAACCATGTTGGGAGAACGTTATTTACTTGCAAAGAATTGGGAAGCCATCATATGAGGATGTCAGCATCAAGGTGGCAGTGATAGGAGAAATGAAGAAGATTGGAGGACCGTCTTGATACAATACCTTCGGGATGGGTCCCTACTAGATAGCAATAAGCAATCCGTAAAAGTAAAAAGGAAGGCAACTATGAAAAGGAAGGTGTATTACCAAGAGGGGGGTGAATTGGGATTTTAAAAGTTTCTTTTTACCTTCGTTAATTAATTCTTTTTCAACTTATTTTAAGTTCAGCAACCACACATACAAATTTGATTTATAATTACAATTTTAGCGGAAAATTTATTTGGTTATAAACCTTTAGGAATGAGGATTCCAAACTTAATACTTCTTTCAACAATCTAAATCAACACAACCAAGATAACTACAACACAATCCATAGTAAAGAATGAAATCAACAATACTTCAAAGTTTTAGCACTTGAGTAACTCAAATTAGAGTTTAGGTATGTAGCTGATAAGAGCCCTGTATTAATGAACTTGATTTCACAATATGAAGCACAATATAAATTTCCAACACTCTTCCAAAACTCAGATTTTAAATAAGCTTCCAATTAATAAGTTTTGGGTGTTAACCAATCAATGTACTCCCTTGTGATTTCCGCAATTTGTATTGATCAACCAACGTACTCCCTTTTTGGTTTCCACAATCCCAAAGTCAAATTAATTTTCAGTTTATTTATAATCCAATCCGCTTAGTGTATATGAACTGAAAATTAAAATCCAACCATGCAATTAATATGAATAGAAATTTAAATGAGAGAAGGGAAGAGAGTGAGACTCGAGTTTTTCGAGGGTCGGCTATACCCGCCTACATCCTCGACTTAGGCAAACACACCCAAGGATTCCACTATAATAACTCCTTTACAAGCAGGAGCAACCTTACAATCTCTCCTTCAATAGGTTAGAGTTCACCTCTCCAAATGATACCCCACGCTTGGTCCAACAACGATTCAAGAACTGGAGCCTTCTACAAAACAAGAAACAAATTTTGGTGTACAAAGACATTCTCAACAAGAGCTGATTAGTACAACAATTTAGCACTAAAATGTACTTCAATTCAAAATAAAAATTGAAAGAATTTGAATTCTTAGAAGTGTATCACCGTGAGCTTTCTTTCTAAATTGAAAGAATTCGTAGTAGGCTTAGAATTTTCATGAGAAATTCATAGCAAACCTCCCTAGAAAAATTCAAAGATTGATTGCACAAAAGAGCTTTGAGAGTTTTGAGAGCAAGAGAGCTTGAATGTTGTATTTGCTTGGTGTAATTGAATCCTTAGCCTTGGGGGGTGTTTATAGATGTTTAATCAAGAGTATTTTGTGTTCCCCAAGTGACTTGGGAGTATTTTCCAAGTTTTCATAACGTTTAGAATTTGAAAAATCAAATTTGGAAAGTTCCCGTTATGTTTAAAATTTGAAATCTCAAAGAGTCAGTCGACTGAAAAATACGAGTCAGACACCTAGATCCATTAAAACACAGATTTTCAAAGACAAAAGGAGTCAGTCAGCTGGGAAAACATGAGTTAGTCGACTAGGTCCTCTCTAGCTATTTCAAAATCAGTTCAATTATTTGTTAGTCATCTAGGTTGTCCTTTGCCCAGACAAACCAAAAACTGATTTTTCAGTTTGTGTCCTTTGCCCAGACAGACCAAAAACTGATTTTTCAGTTTATTTCCAAATTCTTTTTGCTCTTTTACTTTCCTCAAAATAATTTATTATTTTTGAAAAATATTTTCTAAGGTTTTTCAAAACATGGTCTCTAAGTCAATGGGATTCCTAATGAGCTTCTAATCCAATCAAATCATCATTTGAATGAAGTACTTATATAGAGACTCTCTTAGGACTTTAAACATATTCTAAGCTTGGAGTTTCATGCTTGTCATTTTTCTTAGTCAATTTTGTCTCTAAGCTTCAATTCTCTGAGCTTTCATCAAGTTCTCATTGGTATTCATGCTCTCATGTTCTTTAAGCTTATATATTCCTTTTAATGTAGACTTGCAATGAGCTTTGTATATACTTGAACTTGAGCTTGAAAACCTGATTCCTGAAGTATCATTACTTACAAAAAACCATGTTAAACTAGGTATGCGCTCATTAACAAAGAGTTATATAGGCGATCCTTGACGCTTTACTATTTGTGATGCCTAGACACCAAGGAAGGAGAATATGCGCTGAGAGAGATTCACAAAGGGGTATGCAGGAACCATTTGGCCAATAGACCCTTGGCTTACAAGGCTCTATGGTAAGGGTTTTATTGGCCCACTATAAGGAAGGACACAATTGAACTATTAAAGCGGTGCAACAGATGCCAAAGGTGTGCTAGCATACCACACCTGCCAACTAGTATGCTATCTACCCTAACAAGTCCTTGTCCCTTCACCCAAGGGGGACTCGACATTCTAGGACCGTTGCCTCAAGCAGCTGGGCAACAGAAGTTCTTATTGGTAGCCATTAATTACTTCACTAAATGGGTAGAAGTGGAAGCTCTATCCTATATAACAGAACGCAACGTCTTTAAGTTCATATGGACTTCATTGGTCTACAGGTTTGGCATACCTTGGGCTATAGTGATAGATCATGGGAAGTAGTTTGACAATGACCGCTTCAAAAAAGTTTGTGCTGACCTAGGTATAAAGCTGCTATTTGCATTTGTTGCGCACCCGCAAAGTAATGGATAAGTAGAAAATATAAACAAAACAATCTTGCACAGTTTAAAAACACGCTTGGAGTCTTCACGTGGAAAATGGGTAGAAGAGCTCTCGTCAATTATATATGCTTACCATACAACTCAGCGAACAGCTACGGGGGAAACCCCTTTTATGCTCACCTTTAGAGTAGAAGCGGTTATCCTCATAGAAATAGGAATCTCTTCTTAGCGCAGACAACATTTTAACAAAGAGAACAACAACAAAGAGTTAAAAGTAGAGTTAGATCTTCTAGAGGAAAGACAAGATTAAGCACAAATTAGAATCACAGCATACCAACAGAAGGTGGCTAGGTATTATAACGCTCAGGTAAAGGCACGAAGGTTCAACTTAGGAGATTTTGTCCTAAGAAAAGTGTGAAACAACCTAATAGAACCCTGGCCAAGCAAGCTGAAGCCCAACTGGGAAGGACCATACCAGATAGCATCAGAAATCAAGCTAGGAACATACACATTTAAAGACTTAGAAAGGAAGGAAATCAAAAACACATGGAACTTTGAAATGTTAAATAAATACTATTCATAAATTGTATGCTTTAAAAGCGAGTTACAAAAGCTTTAAAAGCAAAGTTATAGAAAGTTAGAAAGCAATAAAACTTCAGACTGAATTCTCTAGTCACCAGCTTCGCCGCCTTCTCCACCCTCCTCTTCAATCTCTTCCCCCGACTATGGACTCTTATTATTATAACCAAGTGAGCAGATTTGGGTAGGGGAAGATCAGGATTTAGTGTCTAGACCTACTTATGACACCTCCGAAAGCCTTCTCAGTATGACTGAGAGGTATCAAAGATAAACTGGTCGGAGTTAAGGTAGTCTAATATCGCGACACTCGCAGCAGCAGGGACCTTTTCATTCTGAATCCTAGCAATTTCCTCTTGAAAAGCGCCCTCTCGAAGAATAGCTTCGGTCCGAGCTTTATGTAGCTCATTCTGCCCAGCAACGTATCGTACCTTTGCCTCCGTAGAGACCCGATACATCTTGGCCACTTTATCCTCCATTTTCAGAGACATAGCTACCAGTTGAGAACAATATCAACGTAAGCATATAGCGGGTGAACAGAAAAAGTAAACTTCTACGCAAAATCAAGAAAGCAACCTATTAAGTAGTATGCCAAAGACTGGCGGATAGATTCTCAGGAAGGGTCATCTGCAGCTCTAGGGCATCTTCAAAATGTACCGCGCACAAGAGAGCAGGACCAGAAAGTATAGGGTCATGCAAAGTGGGTCCCCCGGAGGCAATAGTGACAAGTGGAGGAATTTGAGGGGGAAGATGCTCATTATCTGTGGCGGGAACATCTTCCACCTGAGAAGACTCACCTTGTAAGCTCCTTTTCTTCTTCATTCATGCCCTTTGTATTTTCCTTTGAGCAAGCACATTCTTGTAACGATTAATGTCCATACCTACAAAAAAAAAAAGGGTGGGTAAAGACCAAAAAGAACAAATGTACATATGTATACCACAAAGCTCATGAGAAGTAAAGACCGCGTGAGATGGGGTTGAGTCGACACTGCACAAGGACTCGCCCTTTGAGCAGTTCACTATGGGGAACAATCCCCTATTGGGCTCTAGTTCTAAGCACTTGAAGGATGTCTTGCTCTAAAGGGAATAGTGTGGGGGCCAAGTGGCGCTGTTGGGCTGAAATGGAAGGTGGAGTTAGATAAAAAAAAATGCCTTTGTGTATATACGAAAAGGGAAAGGATAGGGTGAAGAACATCACCATCGAGAGGGGTTGACTAGATGTGGGGCCTATGATAGTTAAGATTCCTAGATGCAAAATAGAACCAGAACTTCCAATCATGGATGGAAGATATTGGCCTAACTGGGTTTTTCAATCTTGTTTTGATGATAGCAAATGAAGGATGTTTTAACTTGTGTTGTTGAGTGGCTTTATTTCAGGTCTAAGTAAAAGGACACTCATGATTAATCATGGAAAGTAAGCTGGAAATCAAAGAAAATCAAGTTAAAGCTTATCAGTATATTGAAATAATGAACGACAAATGAAGAGCTTAAAGACTAAGCAGATCTTGAAGTAAAGGCTGGACTTCAAGAGGCTACAAGACTTATGATTAAGGAGATCATTCTTAGAAGGATATTTGTAAGTGCTTCAAGTTATTACTATTTAGATATGTGAAGCTCCTTAAAATACATGGACTTAGCGACCTATTTTAAAACCTCGAAAAATGTTTTATGAAAGACCAAAACAAGAGAGCAAAATTAAATTTGAAAACCAAAAATGCAAAATTAGAAAAAGGACTGGTCAGCCGACTGGACTAGAAAACACTCTGGGTTTGGTCAGCTGACAGACAGAAAACCTAAAGTAAAGTTAACTGTCCAGCCAACTAACTCAATGAACTGAAAACACCCAGCCGGTTGAGAGTGCCTAGTCGATTGACCATTTTGAACCCGGTTTAGTCAACCGACTGACAATTATTTTTTGAAGAGACAAAATGGTGTCAACTGCCTGTCCAACCGACTGACTAGTACAAAAATGACCTAGTCGAGTGAGTCAGCCGATTGACTTTGTGGAGATTTTTGAATTTTGAACTATACGGGAAGTTTTTCAAAATTGATTCTATGATTTAATATCTTTTTAAAAGTTACATAAATACTCCATGTTAAAGGAGGAGACTTTTCTTTAAGAAGTCTATAAATACCTCATTTGCTCAATGAAAAAATAGCTCAAGCAAAACACGCTTTCTACGCTAAAGCTCTCCTAAAGCTCATACTTGCTCACACTCTTGCTGGGGGGAAACTCTACGAAATTGCTGGTTGACTAAAAATCTTTGGTTCTGATTTGCAACTAAAATCTTTATATATAAGAAAGAACCATTGGTAACTTCTAAACCTTAAGCTTCACATTTTCTATCTAGTTTGGGTTTTGGAGTACGATTAGTGATTTAACTTGTAACTCTTGCTCTGTGTTTGAGAGACTCAGATATCCGTTCAATTCTATTAGATATTTGATGGTTTAAGGTATAGTTGGATCATTGCACCAAGCATAGGTTGTTATTTGGAGAGGTTTCTCTTCCTGAAAAAGAGGTTTGTTGTTGTAAAGGTTTTTGTTCCACTCGGAAGGAACAAGATATGGTGAAATCCTTAGGTGGTTGACCTAAGGCGAGGATTTAGGCTGGGGTAAGCCGAACCTTGTAAAAATAGCGGTGTCACTCTCTTTCCCTTACTTTCTTTAAATTCTAGAAAAAATATAAACTGTGGATGTTGTAATTCTTTCAATCATAAAAACAACGTATATTGGAAATTAAATAAACCAAAGCTTAATTTGCTCTTGGGCTTGCGAAAACTGAAAGTATGTTGGTCAATTAATATTTTGCGGAAACCATAAGGGAGTACGTTGATTGGTTAACAAGCCAAAACCTATTAGCTGAAGGTTTATTTGAATTCTAATTTTGGAAAGAGTGATTGGATGTTATTTTAATCTTTAGTTCAAAGGCCAACTACAAGACTTGCACATTCATATACCGGGCTGCTGAATATTGCAAAGCAAATATTGATTACTTGTATTATGTTTTCTTGGTTTGAACAGTTAATCAATTGGTAGTGTATGTTGTGGTTGTGGATTGAATAAAAGAAGTAAATGTTTCTGTGGATTGCCTAATCAACAAGAATATAAGAAGTCTTTAAAAGATTATAAAAAGTCAAGAACTCATAAAAAGACTTTAAGGAATTTTAAATAACCCAATTCACCCCCTCTTGGGACTACACCTTAGGTTTCAATTGGTATCAGAGCGCAATTATAGAAAATCCTAACAAGTAGCTATATAAAGATATAGATAGCACAAATAGGAGTAGCTCCCATTGGTGAGGGTCAATCCTCAACTAGACCACCCATTTTTGTGGACTCAATTACACCTTTTGGAAACAACGAATGAGAATCTACTTTCAAACAATGGACTGGAAGGCATGGAATGTTGGCACAAATGGAAATCCGATCCCTACTAAACTTGTAGATGGAAAAGAAGTACCTAAATAAGAAAAAGAACTAATCGAATTAGATTACAAAATGCTGCAAATTAACTCAAGTACAATAAATGCCCTATATTGTGCACTTAATGCAAATGAATTCAATAGAGTAATAACGTGTAAAACAGTTAAGGAAATTTGGGATAAATTAGAAGTAACCTATGAAGGCATAGTAGATGTTAGAGACCGTAGAATTGATATGTTAACTGGTGAATACGAAGCTTTTAGGATGAATTCCGATGAAACTACAACAAGCATGTACACTAGGTTCACACATATCATAAACTCACTAAGTGCCTAAGGAAAAACATATTCCACCCATGATATGATTCACAAAATTCTAAGAGCACTTCCACCTATTTAGGAACCGAAAGCCACAACCATAACGGAAGGTAGAAACCTCAAAACAATTTCATTAGATGAACTCATAGGATCACTTCTAACCTATGAAATGGTTTTGAAAGAAAGAAGCACTGAAAATAAAAATAAGAAATCTATAGCTTTAAAAGCCTTGAAAGAACATTTAAGTGAAGAAGATAATGAATCTAGTGAATTAGAAGATGAAGAATTAGCTTTTATAACTAAAAGACTTGGAAAATTCTTCAAAAGAAACAAGAAATTCACTAGAAAATTCAACGGATCAAAAATTGAAAAAGGTGAAAGTAATAAAAAGGAATACAAGAGCAAAAATGAACCTCTCACTTGCTATCACTATAAAAAGGTCGGACACATCAAGCCAGACTGCCCACGGCTCAAGAAGGAAAAGAGGAAAAAGAAGAATGCAATGAAGGCAACTTGGGATGACACAAGTTCGAGTGAATCGGAGAGCGAATCAAGCGATTAAGAAGTAGCAAATATGTGCTTCATGGCACACAACGAAGAGGTAAACTCTTACTACTCTTTCTCAGAAGATTCGTGTGATGAATCACGTAATAATTCATGTGAAAGCATGCCTTCTTATAAAGAACTTCAAGCTGAATTATTCTGTCTTTATAATAAGTTCATTAAGGTCTCAAAAAGGAACATAAGCTTGAAACAACAAAACGAAACACTTAGAAATTAGCTTGAATCTTCAAAAAATTTTGAAAAAGAAAAGGACCTAAAGATTGAAGAGCTTGAGAAGAAGGTAGATAACATGTCTCAGAAATTAGCTAAGTCTCAAGTGAATGAAGATAGCAAGACAGTGCTAGACAACTTTACTAGAGGTAAAGATAACTTCAAAAAAATGGTAGGAACAAAGGATGGTTAACAATAAAGAAGGAATTGGTTACAATGGAACACTAAACAAAAGAAAGAAAAACTTGTTTATAGGATATTTTGTAAATCAATCTAAACACTATGCAAGTACTTCATCGACAGTCATTTATGAGCATACTACTTGCTACATGTGTAAAAATAAAGGACATATAATGTTTAATTGTCCACTCAATAAAAAGTACATCAAAGTAAAAAAAATGAATGGAAGATAAACACTAAAACTAGGCAAGACTTAAAGAAAGTTAAGAAAGTTTAGGTTCCAAAAGTAACTACATAAATCCTTTCTTGTAGGTTTGCTTTAGATCCCCTTCGTGTAAAGAAAAATGGTACTTGGACAACGAATGTTCAAGACATATGACAGGAGATAAATCTAAGTTCATTTCTCTCACTCAAAAGGATGGAGGATATGTAACCTTCGGTGACAATGCAAAAGGCAAGATCATTGGAATTGGTAAAATAGGTAAAGACACTTCACTCACTATAGATGATGTCTTGTTAGTTGATGGTTTAAAGCATAATCTATTAAGCATTAGTCAACTTACGAACAAAGGATTTGAAATAATGTTTAAGAAAGACAAATGCATAATTCAGAATTCTAAGGATCATAAGACGCTATTCATTGCACATAGAATAAATAATGTGTATTGCATAAACCATGATAGCTTGATCTCTCAAGATATAACTTGCTTAGCTGCCATGAGTGAAAATAGTTGGCTTTGACATAGAAGATTAGGACATGCTAGCAAGGATCTTATATCCAAGCTTTCTAAAAAGAATTTAGTTAAAGGCTTGCCTAATGCCAAGTTTATCAAAGATAAAATTTGTGATGCCTGTCAACTAGGAAAACAAATCAAGACAAGCTTCAAAAGGAAGAAACATATATCAACTAGTAGACCCCTAAAACTCATACACTTAGACTTGTTTGGTCCTAATAGAACTCAAAGTTTAGGAGGAAAACAATACACCTTCGTAATTGTTGATGATTACTCTAGATACACATGGGTATTGTTTTTATCTAACAAAGAGGAAGCTTGTAATTTGTTAATCACTCTATGCAAGAAGCTTCAAAATGATAAAGGGTTCAATGTCTCAAATCTAAGAAGTGACCAAGGAAAAGAATTTAAGAATCAAGACGTTGAAAAATTTTGCAATGAAGATATTATTGAAACAAATATAATTATTAAAGTTGTTTTTAAATTAATGAAATTATTTTTATAGACTTTATTCTATTTAGAAATGTGAATATTGTATCTCACCTACAAATCAAATGTAATACCTTTTTAAAAATTAAGGTTTAACTCAAAATAATTTTTCACACTTGCATTGTTATACGGCCCAAGCTGAGCTTGGTCTACGGCCCAAGAGGCATAAGCCACAACTTTTCAGCACCTAGAACCCCACAACAAAATGGAGTTGTGGAAAGGAAAAATAGAACTCTTCAAGAAATGGCAAGAACTATGCTTAATGAAAATAACTTACCTAAGTATTTTTGGGCCAAAGCTGTAAATATAGCTTGCTATGTAATTAACAGGGTTTCTATTAGATCAAGCCGAAACAAGATACCTTATGAATTATGGAAAGGAAGAAGACCTAACATAACTTACTTTCATGTCTTTGGGTGTAAGTGTTTTGTACTCATTAACAAAGGTAACTTAGGAGAATTTGATGCTAAATCGGATGAAGGAATTTTCGTAGAATACTCTACAAATAGTAAAGCCTATAGGATCTATAACAAAAGAACACTCACCATAATTGAATCAATTCATGTAAACTTTGATGAATCAAATCCTTCTTCAAGAGAAGTCAAAAATGAAGAAAAAGATGATATTTTCAAAAAGGAGGATGAGATAGAAATCAAGGAAGAAAATGAGTAAATGAAGAAAACTCAAAAGATGAACCTATAGAAAATTCGAAATTACCAAGAGAATGGAAGTACAAAAAAGATTACCCTTAAGATCAAATTATAGGTGAATCATCTAGAGGTGTAACTACTAGATCTTCTTTAAAGAATCTATGCAATCACTATGCATTCCTATCTCAAGATGAATGTAAAGATGTTGAAGAGGCTCTCAAAGATGACTCTTGGATAATTGCTATGCAAGAAGAATTAAACCAATTTGAAAGAAGCAAAGTATGGCAATTAGTACCCAAACCTGAAAATCATTTGATCATAGAAACTAAATGGGTATTTAGAAATAAAAAGGATGAGAATGGTATAGTCATTAGAAACAAAGCTAGACTTGTAGCTAAAGGGTATAACCAAGAAGAAGGGATTGACTATGATGAAACCTTTGCCCTTGTAGTTAGAATGGAAGCTATAAGAATGTTGTTAGCTTATGCTTCCTACAAAGAATTTAAATTATACCAAATGAATGTCAAAAGTGCATTCTTAAATGGGTATATTAATAAAGAGATATATGTTGAACAATCCCCTGGTTTTGAAAATATAGAAAATCTTAATCATGTATTTAGACTAACTAAGGCTTTGTATGGATTAAAATAGGCCCTTAGGGCTTGGTATGAAAGACTTAGTGGATTTCTAATTAAGAAAGGGTTTTCAAGAGGAAAAATTGATAGTACCTTGTTCATTAAAACTAAGAAAGATGACATACTTTTAATTCAAATCTACGTAGATGATATAATATTTGGTGCCACTAATGAACATCTATATAAAGAATTTGCAAAATGTACGCAAGAAGAATTTGAAATGAGCATGATGGGAGAATTAAACTATTTTCTTGGACTTTAAATCAAACAAGCAAAGAATGAGACTTTTATAAGTCAATCCAAATACATAAAAGAAATGATACAAAAATTCGGTATAGGAAATAGTAAACCCATAGGAACACCTATGAGTACCTCCATCAGCCTAGACAAAGATGAAAAGGGAAAACCCATAGACACAAAGTATTATAGAGGTATGATTGGAAGTCTACTATATCTAACAGCCAGTAGACCCGACATAATGTTTAGTGTGTGTATGTGTGCATGTTTTCAATCAATACCTAAGGAATCACACCTAATAGATGTTAAGAGAATCTTAAGATATTTAATAGGCACTATGGACTTAGGACTATGGTACCCTAAGGACACCGATTTTGAAATGATTAGTTATTCAGATGCGGACTATGCAGGGTGTAAAATAGATAGAAAAAGTACAAGTGGCACATGCCACTTTTTAGGAAGATCTTTAGTTTCTTGGTTCTCTAAGAAACAAAACTATGTGGCTTTGTCAAACTACTGAGGCTGAATATGTGCCAACTGGGAGTTGTTGTGCACAAACATTATATATGAAACAACAGTTAAGAGATTTTAACTTAGAATACACAACTATACCAATTAAATGTGACAATAAGAGTGTGATAAATATATCTAAAAATCTCATTTCACACTCAAAAACCAAGCACGTTGACATAAGACATCACTTCCTAAGAGATCATGTTCAAAAAGAAGACATCATTCTAGAATTTATCAATACAAATGATCAATGGACTGATATCCTCACTAAACCTCTCTCAGAAGATAGATTCATAACTATTAAAAGAGAGTTTGGTCTACTACATAGTAGAAAAACTAAGTGAAAGAATAAAGCTTAAAGAAAAATCTACAGTCAGCCAACTGACTCTGAAGTCAGCTGAGTGACTGAAGTATTCTTCCTAGACCAGAGAGCAGTCAGCCAATTGACCCTGAGGTTAGCCGACTGACTGACAGAAAAACCCAAGGCTCATTTATAAAATTTGAGCCATTTGAGTGGTCAGTCAACTGACGAGGGTTTGTCTCTTCTTGTGATCTCAATTTTTTTCTTGTACTTTGATATGTTGTATGACAAAACACTTAGCTTGGTTGCTTTGTTTGTATCTTTCCCCTTGTTTTTTTTTGAATGATGACCAACGGGGGAGAGGTTGTGAAAAGCAAAGATGGAATATGATGTTTATGATGTATAGAGATGTTATATTTATGATATGTATGGAATATTAATGATGTATATGGAATATGGAATATTTATATGATAATGTGTATGGAATATGAAATATTTATGATGAACATGTTAAATAATGATGAGCCTTACTTGACTTTGAGCATATTGTTATCTTTGACTTTGAACATATTGAATATTCTCACATGCTATACATATTTGATGTCACATGTTAAAGAATGCATATAATAAAGCGGAGGCTTTTCATTGGAACCCTCATCTTTGCTCCTTGTTTTTCATCATCAAAAAGGGGAGAGATTGTTAGCCTAACTGGGTTTTTCAATCTTGTTTTGATGATAAAAAATGAAAGATGTTTTAACCTGTGTTGTTGAGTGGCTTTATTTCAAGTCTAAGTAAAAGGACACTCATGGTTAATCATGAAAAAAAAGCTGGAAATCAAAGTCAATCAAGTGAAAGCTTCTCAGTATATTGAAGTAATGAATGAAATATGAAGAGCTTAAAGGCTAAGCAGGTCTTGAAGTAAAAATTGAACCTCAAGAGGTTACAAGACTTAGAGATTAAGGAGGTCATGCTTAGAAGGATATTTGTAAGTACTTCAAGTCATTACAATTTAGATATGTGAAGCTCCTTAAAATACAAGGACTTAAAGACCTATTTTAAAACTCTAGGAAATGTTTTATGAAAGACCAAAATAAGAGAGTAAAATTAAATTTGAAAACCAAAAATGCAAAATCAGAAAAATGACTGGTCAGCCGACTAATCAGAAAAAACTTTGGGTTTAGTCAGCCAACTAACAGAAAACCTACAGCAAAGTTAACTGTCTAGCCGACTGACTCAATGAACTG
The DNA here is from genome assembly GCF_029873635.1 of Malania oleifera. NCBI lineage: Eukaryota > Viridiplantae > Streptophyta > Magnoliopsida > Santalales > Ximeniaceae > Malania > Malania oleifera. Next base: position 91,542,990 of record NC_080426.1, on the reverse strand, counting down.
AAAACACCCAGCCGACTAACAGTACCCAGCCGATTGACCATTTTGAACATGATTCAGTCAGTTGACTGACAATTATTTTTTGAAGAGATAGAATGGTGTCAGCCGCCTATCTAGCCGACTGACTAGTACAAAAATGACCTAGTAAAGTGAGTCAGCCGATTGACTCTGCGGAGATTTTTGAATTTTGAACTATATGGGAAGTTTTTCAAATTGATTCTATGATTTAATATTTTTTGAAAAGTTATCTAAATACTCTATGTTAAATGAGGAGACTTTTCTTTAAGAAGTCTATAAATACCTCTCTTGCTCAATGAAAAAATATGCTCAAGAAATACACGCTTTCTATGCTAAAGCTCTCCTAAAGCTCATACTTGCTCACACTCTTGCTGAGGGAAACTCTACAAAAATTTCTGGTTGATTAGAAAGCTTTGGTTCTAATTTGTAACTAAAATCTTTATATCAATAAGAAAGAACCATTGGTAACTTCTAAACCTTAAACTTCACATTTTCTATTTAGTTTTGGTTTTGGAGTATGATTAGTAATTTAACTTGTACAACTTGCTCTGTGTTTGAGAGTGTTTTTGTACGCAGATATCCATTCCTTTCTATTAGATCTTTGATGATTCAAGGTATAGTTGGATCATTGCACCAAGCATAGGTTGTTGCTTGAAGAGGTTTCTCTTCCTAAAAAAGAGGTTGGTTGTTATAAAGGTTTTTGTTCCACCCAGAAGGAACAAGGTATAGTGAAATCCTTAGGTGGTTGACCTAAGGTGAGGACATAGGCTGGGGTAAGCCGAACCTCGTAAAAACAGCGATGTCACTCTCTTTCCCTTACTCTCTTTAAATTCCATCAAAAATATAAATTGTATGGATGTTGTAATTCTTTCAATCATAAAAACAACGTATATTGGAAATTAAATAAACCAAAGCTTAATTTGCTCTTGGGCTTGCGAAAACCGAAAGGGAGTACGTTGGTTAATCAATATTTTATGGAAACCGTAAGGGAGTATGTTGATTGGTTAACAGCCTAAAACCTATTAGCTGAAGTGTTGGCCTAATAAGGCTTACAATTCTTATTTTGATGATAACAAATCAAATGATATATTTAATATGTTTTAAGTAAAAGTTTTCAGGAAAATAACAGAGTTCAAATGCATAAGAAAGTTCATGGATTACAAAGAGCATGAAGAACGAAGTCATATTGAGAAAAACTCAAAGGAAAGAATGCAACTACAAAGATGATGGAAAAACAAGTTTGAAGACTAAATTATACTTTTAAGGATATTCTCAAATGTAAGTACTTCAAAGTAAATCGCAAGTATAAAGAAAGTTGAAGCTCAAAGAAAGTTAAAAATTATGTTTTAAACATATACTCTAAAGAATAATTTTTTCAAATCAATAAAAAGGTTTTAAGAAAAGAAATTTTTTTTAAAATACTGAAAGGCCAGGCGACTACCTTGTTGAGGCAGGCGACTGCCAAATTAAAATAGAAGTTTTTTTGAAAGTCAGTAGCTAGACAGGCAACTGCCTTGGTTCTGGCAGGCGACTGCCTGCATTCTGTTTTGAAAATTATTTTGTGACAGGCAACTGCCAAGTTGTGGCAGGCGACTGCCACTCGAACGTTTGCAATAAATTTTTCAACGAAAAGATTTTTTGAACCACGTTTTTAAATACATTTATTTCAAAATATTTGAAAATGAATTTTAGAAATCTTTGGGAGTAATTGATGATTTCTAAAGCCTTTATAAATAGTCTTAATCTCAAAGAGAAATTAGACAAGAGAAAGAGCTTTGATGAAATATTCAAAAGAATTTTGAAATTGAGAAATCCTCTAAAGTTTCCAGATCTAGTGCTTTTCAACAACCTTTCTGATCCAGAGATATTCAAAGGCTTTTTTATCAAAGTAAGTTTTTTTTACAAAAAGGTTTTAGATCAAACTAATCTTCAAGTATTCAAAATTTTGTTTTCAAAGCATCTAAAATTCTTTTGAGATAAAACCTCTGATCTGAAATTGATTTAAAATCTGAAGCAAAGTTTTCCAACAATCAAAATATTTTATCTTCTTTGGAAAATTATTTGATAATCCATACCAAGTAATTGAGCTTGAAACTTCTTATATTTGAATTACTTTGAGGTATAAAGTGAGCTGATTGGTGTATTAATTTACTCTACTGTGAGAGTTCTCTTTTGTACACATATTCCTTCCTTATCTTTCTTAAACGATTCTGTGTTGTTGAATCGTTGAACCAAATAAGGGGTTGTTATTTGGAGAGGCGGGCTCTAGCCTAATCGAAGGGGTGTATTGTAAGTTGGTATTGTTCCATGAGGTAACGGAACTGATATAGTGGAATCCTTTGGTGTTTTTTCCAAAGGCGAGGACGTAGGCTATGTTGAAGCCGAACCTCGTAAAAACTCTTGTCTCTTTCTCTCTAATTTACTTTACATTTCTTATTTGCTATTGTTATATAATTTATATATGCAGGTTGCAGTTTCTAAATTGAGAAAGAAACAAAAAGTACTTGATATTTAGAAAGTACGTTTTGATTAATCGTTTAGTAAACTTGAGAAGGAAGTACGTGAAATCTTGATCAAGTAAAGTGTTTGCTAAGAGTTTACAGGAAAATCAACAAAAGTTTTTACATCTTAATTGAGTGATTGAATTATCATGATTTCATTGATTTGTAAATTTAAATTTCTATATTCTTGAGTGTGGTTATTATTTATATACATACATATATATATATATATATATATATATATTGTTTTCTAGGTTGTTAAAATTAAAAGTCGATAAATCATTAAAATATTAAAAAGAATCCAATTCACCTCCCCCCCTCTTGGGAAGCTATTCCTTATTTTATGAAGGTTTATTTGAATTCTGATTTTGAAAAGAGTGATTGAATGTTATTTTAATCTTCAGTTCAAAGGCCAACTACAGGACTTGCACATTCATATACGGGGCTGCTGAATTGCAAAGCAAATATTGATTACTTGTATCATATTTGTTTGGTTTGAACAATTAATCAATTGGTTGTGTATGTTGTGGTTGTGGATTGAATTGAAGAAGTAAGTGTTTGTGTGGATTGCCTAATCAACAAGAATATAAGAAGTCTTTAAAAGATTGTAAAAAGTCAAGAACTCATAAAAAGACTCTAAGATATTTTAAATAATCCAATTCACACCCCCCCCCTCTTGGGACTACACCTTAGGTTTCAGATGAGTTGCCGGGGATAAAAAGCTTGAAATTAGAGATACAATTGAAGTAGTACGCCTCCTTCTCTATGGTGTGCTTTCTCATATAAAACCAGCTTCGAAAATAAAGTTACCATAGGCTGGGGGCCTCTTTGAATAAGGAGAACGACAAAACATGCTAATGTTAAATAGGAGTTAGGGGCTAGCTGGGAAGGAGTTATGTTGTAAAATCAAAATATATCACAAAAGAAAGGATAGCCTAAGACCAAGGTCAAGATAATATGTATATAGGAAAATTTTTTTGGGACTTGGCTGTTGGGCAGATTCACAGCTGGTGGATAGCCTAAGTTGGATACTATCCAGAATAGCAAATAAGCGATGTAGGTCATGCAAGTCTTCATTAGAAAGGTATGACCTGGCATTGCATATGCTATTCGGAGGCACGAATTGAGACTTAGAAGACCTCATGGGGTGTTATACTTTAAAAGTACAAATATAAAAATAACTTGTGCTTTTCAAAAGTTCAAATCAACAACACCTACTTTCAACAAGTCTACTAAGAACATTCAAAGAAAACTCGAAGAACACAAAGAACATTCAAGAACACTTAAAGAACATTTGAGAAACATATGATAAACATGAAGAATATATGAAGAACAAAGCCAAAATAATACCACACAATGCCAAGTAAAAACAAAGAAAAATAATGAAAGCAAACACAAGAGAGGAGGATGGAAGGGCGTACCTAGCAGACACAAAGGAATATTTCAGTGGATAAGGGGAAGGAGTGAACAAGTTAATGCCTTTTATAGAGCAAAGCTGGCTCGAATCTCCAAAAAGCACACATCATGAGAAGGCAAGAATAACTAGGAGGCTTGGATCTCAAAGAAAAATACACAATTCCCGTACAATCATGCATTCCAAGGAGTGGAAACCTATGTTGAGAACAAAAGGATGGAAAAAGGTATGCCTCCATGCTCCCATATTAAAAATTTATGATTATAGCTAGTTAGAATGTTAAGGATTTGTTGATGCGCAGCGATTTTAATCTTCTGATCAACAAAATAAATCACACAAAGAACATTCACAAAAAATGGAGATGAGAGATTTTACGTGGCTCGGAAAGGTTGTCTACGTCCATAGAGCGTGTACCTAGAGAAAAATCCACTATGAAACTATAGAGGTACAAGATCTAATCAGTCTCTCCCCAATCCCAGATCCCCTATACACCCCTTCACCACATCAACCCATTGAAGAAAAGTTCTTCCTAGAAAGAACCCCTCTCTAGCTCTCTTTGCACAAAATGACAAGCAATCCAATATATTTTCCCATGGCTTACAAACATATATAAAACACCACACAACCGTTGGATTTAGAGACGATCCATCGGCTGCGATAAAAGCCATAATAAATAAATAAAAATTAACATATTTTTTAACAATCTCCACCTTGGCTTTTAATCACAGCCAAGCACAACATTCCATCCTATTGGCCTAATAAGGCTTACAATTCTTATTTTGATGATAACAAATCAAATGATATGTTTAATATGTTTCAAGCAAAAGTTTTCAAGAAAACAATAACGCTCAAGTGCAAAAGGAAGTTTATGAATTACAAAGAATCCTTGAAGAATACAAAGTAAAACTTATGGGTTATAAAGAGCATGAAGAACAAAGGTATACTATGAAAAGCTCAAAGGAAAGATTGTAACCACAAGGCTGATGGAAGAACAAGTTTGAAGATTATTTATATTCTTAAGGGTATTCTAAATGTAAGTACTTCAAAGTTAATCTCAAGTATAAAGTGATTTGAAGCTCATGGAAATTCAAAAATATGTTTTTATGTATATACTCTAAAGAACATTTTTTAAAAATGAAAAGAAAGGGTTTAAGAAAAGAAAACTTTTTGAAATGATGAAGGGTCAGGCGACTGCCATGTAGAGGTAGGCGACTACCACATTAAGAAAATGTTTTTTCAAAAAGTCAGTAGCTAGATAGGCGACTGCCTAACCAACCAGGCGCCTGCGTGAACAAACCAAGCGACTGCCTTGGTTTTGAAAGGCGACTACCAACATACTATGTTGATAGTTGCTCTGTGACAGGCGACTACCAAGTCGTGGCAGGCGACTGCCACTCGAACGTTGGCAATAAATCTCTCAACGAGAAGATTTTTTAAACCACGTTTTTTAACATATTTATTTCAAAATATTTGGAAATGATTTTTAGGAATCTTTGGGAGTAAATGGATGGCTTCTAAAACATCTATAAATATTCAAAATCTTCAAAGGTTTGAAACAAGAAAATTGATTATTATTATTGAAGCAATATTCAAAGGTTTTTGAAATCAAGCAACCTTCAAAGTTTTCAGATCCAGCAACCTTCAAAGTTTTCAGATCCAAGCAACCTTCAAAGTTTTTAGAGCAAGCAATCTTCAAAGGTTTTTAGATCAAGCAAAGTTTTCAAAGGTTTCTAGATCAATCGATCTTCAAGTTTTCAAAATTCTCAAAGGATTTAAAACTTTCTTGAGTTTAAATTTCTGGTCTAATATTGATTCATACTTTGAAGCAAAGCTTTCAAAAATCAGAATCTTTCATTTTCTTTGAAAAATAATTTGGTAATTCATACTAAGCATTGAGCTTCAAATTTATTATATTTGAATTACCTTGAAGTATAAGTGTGCTGATCATTGTACTAATTTACTCTATTGTGAGAGTTCTCTTTTGTACACAAATTTCTTTATCATCATTCTTAAACGATTCAGAGTTGTTGAATCGTTGGACCAAACAAGGGGTTATTGTTTGGAGAGGCGGACTCTAGCTTAACAGAAGGAGTGGTTGTAAATAGGTATTATTCCACCAGGTAAAGGAACTGATATAGTGCAATCCTTTGGTGTTTTGCCAAAAGCGAGGACGTAGGCTGTGTTGAAGCCGAACCTCATAAAAATTCTTGTTTCTTTCTCTCTGCTTTACTTTATATTCTTTACTTGCTATAGTTGTATGATTTAAAAGTGTAGGTTGCAGGTTCTTAAGTGAGAAAGAAACAAAGGTACTGGATATTTAGAAAGTACATTTTGATTAATCATTTGCGGAAACCCAAAAAGGGAGTACGTCGGTTAATTTGCGAAAATCTTAATCAAGTAGAGTGAATACTAAGAGGTTATAGGGAAATCAATAAAAGCTTTAATATTTTTGATTGAATGATTTAATTATCTTGGTTTCATTGATTGACTTGTGAATTTAAATTTGAGTATTTCTTAAGTGTGGTTATCGTTCATATATATCTTGTTTTCTGGGTAATTAAAATTAAAAGCTTAAAAAGTATTAAAATATAAAAGAGTCCAATTCACCCCCCCCTCTTGGGAAGCTATTCCTCATTTCACATCCCCATGCTCGGGGATGCTCTCTCAACAATCAATAAGAAACTACATTAATTAAGTCCAAACATCGCTTGAACTTAGCCAATGTAACAGGCTTCGTGAGCATATCTGCAACATTTTCATCTGTGTGGATCTTCAATAACTAGAACTTACCACTTTCAACCCAACCTCTAACTACATGGTACCGCAAGTCAATATGCTTCATACGAGAGTGGTAGACTTGATTCCTTGTCAAGTGGGTCGCACTCTGACTATCACAGAATATGTGTAACCTATCTTGCATAACACCAAGTTCCTGAATTAGTCCGGTTAACCGCAAAGCCTCCTTACCTGCCTCTGCCAAAGCTATGAATTCAGCTTTTGTAGTAAACAAAGTTGTAGTAGGTTGCAACATAGCCTTCCAACTAATGGAACCACTAGCCATGGTAAAAATGAAGCTAGAAGTATACCTCCTCTTATCCAAATCACCTGCATAATCGGAGTCCATATAACCCTGAACATTACAATCATCATTACTTTCAAACATGATATCATAATCAGAAGTGTCACACAAATATCTTAAAATCCATTTCATCGCATTCCAATGCATTCTACTTGGATTAGCCATATATTTGCTTACCAAACTAACTGCATATGACAAGCCTAATCTACTACATACCATAACATACATCAGACTCCCTACTGCACTGGCATAAGGCACACTAGCCATATCCAACTTATCCTCACCAGTAAAAGGACACAGTTTGGCAGACAACTAAAAATGAGCAACTAGAGGTGTACTTACCGGTTTAGCCTTATCCATGTTAAATCTTTCCAACACCTTCTCAATATACTTACCCGGTGACAACCACAGCTTGTTCTGTTGTATGTCCCTCCTGATTTCTATGCCAAGGATCTTTTTAGCTGCACCAAGATCCTTCATCTCAAACTCATCATGTAACCTAACTTTCAACACATTCAACACATCAGTACTGTAAAAGGCAATCAACATGTCATCCACATATAGCATAAGGATCACATAAACACCACTGTTAAGCAACTTGAAGTAAACACAACTATCATAACTGCTTCTAACATACCCAATCCTTAACATATAAGAATCAAACCTCTTATACCATTGCCTAGGGGATTGCTTTAAACCATAAAGATACCTATTCAACTTACATACCAGGTGCTATTTACCATGTTCCAATAACCCCTCCAGTTGCTCCATAAAGATATCTTCCTCCAACTCACCATGAAGGAAAGCTGTCTTTACAACCATCTGTTCCAGATCTAAATCATGTATGGCAACCAATGCTAATAAGGATCTAATAGAAGCATGCTTAAGAACAGGAGAAATATTTCATTATAATCTATACCTTCTTCCTATTTGTATCCTTTTGCTACTAATCTGGCCTTCTATTTTATCCCTTCTGATTCTGAAGTACGTTCTTTCTTTCTAAAAGCCCGCTTACAACCAATCAGCTTCATGTCCTTGGGCTTCTGAACCAACACCCAAGTGTCATTCTTATGAAGAGACTCCATCTCCGTAACCATGGTTCCAAGCCAACTATCTCATTCAGAACTCTAAACTGCTTTTGAAAATCAGAAGGATCTCCACTACTAGTAATCAAAGCAAATGCAACTAAGTCCTCAAACCCATACCTAACTAGAGGCTTAACATTCCTCCTTTCTCTACCGGTGGCTAGCCCTATTGAGGAATTTCCTGAGGAACTGTAGCTTGTCTAACTATATCATGTGCAACAGAATCAACAACAATAGTCTGAGTATTACCCATACCTAAATTGTGAATACTGTCCAGCTCCACCTGAATAGGTGCTCCCGTTGAATCAGACTCCACCTTCTTATCAGCATTCTCCTTCAACATGGCTTCCTTATCAAAGACCACATCCCTACTAATGACCACCTTCCGTGCTATAGGGTCCCATAACCGGTATCCCTTCACTCCTTCTTGGAAACTAAGAAATACGCACGATTTGGACTTAGAGTCCAACTTTGATCTATTATTTTCCCGCACATGCACATACAATGGACAACCAAATATTCTCAGCATAGAGTAATCTACTGGCTTACTTGTCCATACCTCCTTAGGAACCTTTACGTTAATAGCTACAGAAGAAGACCTATTTACCAGGTAGCATGTCATACTCACTGCTTCTGCCAAAATGACTTAAGCATATTAGCCTAAATCCTCATACACCTTGCCCTCTCTAGTAATGTTCTGTTCATCCTTTCAGCCACCCCATTCTGTTGTGGCCCATGTGGAACTATATAGTGCCTAGTGATCCCCTCTTCCTTACAGAAGTCAATGAACTGGCAGTTTTTGTACTCTAGTCCATTATCAGATCTCAGAAACTTCATATGTTTTCCTATTTGCTTCTCTACCTGAGCTTTCCATTCCCTGAACTTACTGAATACCTCACTCCCGTGCTTCAGAAAATACACCCAGACTTTCCTGGAAAAGTCATCAATAAATGAGATAAAATAAATAGCACCACCATAAGACTGTACCAGTACTGGACCCTATAAATTTGAATGAATGTACTCCAACACCTCCTTACTCGCATGCTTTCCTGTTCTGAAACTCACCCTGTGCTGTTTACCAAACAGATAGTATTTACAGAACTTAAGCTTACAACAAGAATTACCTCCCAATAAGTTTCACCTATGCAGCTCTTGCAAACCACACTCACTTATGTGACCCAGCCTCATATGCCATAGAATAGTATCATATGTATCTGTATCTAAAGAGGTACTAGTTGTAGATACCCGAAGAATTATAGTAATTAAATAAGAAAAGAAATAAGAGAAAAAGATTTTAAAAAGGGATTTCAGTAGGGTCTCGTCGATGAGTGAAGAAGTGCCCGTTGACGAGCAGGGCTCTTCGGCTCGTCAACAGGAACTCGTGCCTCATCGATGAGAAATTATAGAGAGAGCTTCTTCCAAAGCCTAAAACTCATCGTCCAAAAGAAGGTGTTCGTTCATGAGACTATCGCTTGGACTTGTCGACAAGGAGATGTGACTCGTTGACGAGGCCACATGGACAATAATTCTATAAAAGGAACAAAATTTATTTTTCCTGTGAGAAAATTTTCATAAACCCTCTCTCTCTCTCTCTATCTCTCTCTCTCTCTCTCTCTCTCTCTCTCTCTCTCTCTCTCCTACGACTTTCTCACCTTCTCTCTTCTATTCCGACTCCTTCCTTCGCCGATTTAATGATCCAAAGCCGCCACGTTACTCTTGGAAAGATTCTCTACAAATCTTCTGTAGTGATTTGTTTGTTAGGCTAACTTGGGCACCATCCCAAAATTTCGGTAAGTTAGTTATTTTAATATTTATTAAGGTATTTGGTAGTTTTGGGCTAAGGAAAGGTATTAGATGGATTTATACTAAAGTTTTGTTAGGGGAAATGTAAATTTCAGGGTGTTGAGCTGGGAACACCACATGTGTAATTTTGGAATAATTTGTGGGCTTTTCCATAAGTCAGGTAAGGGGATAAACTAAGTCAGTATTTTACATGAAATTATTTACCATATTACAACATTTATTTTCAGAAATTATGTATGTATTAGCACAGTGTTTGGAAATACCGCAGTTGAATAGGAAAATGGATTTAATGTTATTTATTAGGAAATATGATTTCAGATCAGGTTTTATACTTGAACATTATTCATATTTGTGTGGCATGAGTATAATTTTCATGAAATTATGTTATATAAGAATATTATGATTTCCCTAGAATAAGCATGTTTTTCTCAGTTTTTAGGAAAATTATTAAATAGTACAGAAACCATGTTTTACAGATATTATGAGCATGGTACCATAGCTACAACTTCAAGTTCAAGTTCAAGAACAAGTTCATGATAGTGCTACCACACATCTTATGTGGAGTGTGGGAGATGGTAGTCAATGTGATTTCATTGTAGTGCAGGAGCTCCCCTGGCAATTCGTACCAGGTGGAGCAGGCCCATCATACTTATAGACTTATGTTTGATCTAGCGTGGTCGGCCAGCCATTGCTAGGTCTCGCCTTCAGGGGGCACAACCCAGTCATGTAGGGATAATACATGACATTAGCTAACTATGCATCCTGGATATTATTCACGTATTGTACAGTTATATAAAATGATTTTTATGTAAAGTAATTTAGCACGTTATTTCATATTATGAGGTATCATGTTTTATTCAGATACGATGTCAACGGGTTTTACCAGATATGATTTATGTACTGATACTATGTATAACATGAAAGTACTCTTGTTGCCACACACTGGTGTTAGTTTATTTCCCTTACTGAGAGGTGTCTCACCCCAACTTACAAAACATTTCAGGGAATCCAACTAGACAGGCGGATCAAGCTCCGCGTCAATAGAAGCAGTTTATACTACCCTGGTGGGAGGGTGAGTTACTGAGCTAGGGTTAGATGGTTTTTGGATTATGATCCTAGATTTATCTTTTTGGTCTTTTGGGATGTATATATATATATATATATATATATATGAAAGATTAGTAGTACTCTGGTATTGTAACTAATGGAAGGTATGTATGTAATTTATGTTTTCTACTACTTAGGTATCAGAGACGTATGACAGGTATCCCTGGTACCCATGGGACCAGGTTGATAATAATTATGTCAGTTTAGCATATTATGGGGATCATTACGTATGTTATTAAAAAAAAAATTTATGGAAAAGTAGGCAGGTCATTAGAGTTTGGTATCAGAGCCTAGGTTGCTAGGTTTTGTAGACTTTAGAATGCAGCGGAAACAATACTAGAGTATAAGACAAAGGAATTCAAGGTTTTGTTTTGTAGTCTAGATATATGACTTTTGTGATGGTTTATGTTTCTTTCTTGGAGTGATGATTTCAGGAAAGCTATAACAAATTATTGTCGAGTTAGGTGTCTAGGTTGCAAGATTGAACCTTGAATTAAGATCAGGGAGGATAAATTAATTTAGGATATGATATACTAGTTAGATGAAATGTTTTGGATATGTTATGGTTATAGGATCCTAAAGCTGAGTTTATTGTTTTACCAAGATGGACCCTGGAGGTGGCAGTGCCCATGCAAGTGGTAGTGAGGGTGTTGGACCCTCGAGTGTAGCTGGTGGTGACTTAGACATAGTATTATACAGCGTGGCTCAGCAAGTCATGGTTGAAATTGCCAGAAGCTCCAAGGAGCAGGGAAGTCCATCTGTAGGCCACGGTTGTACAATTAAGAAGTTTACAAAGATGAATCCTCCTACTTTCCCAATAGGAACTGATCCTACAGTCACTGAGAACTAGATGCAGGAGATTAAAAAGGTGTTGGAAGTGCTACAATGTATAAAGGAGCAGAGGGCTCTATTTGCCACATATAAACTGATAGGAGAGGCCGAAAGATGGTGGATTGCTGTGAAACTCCTGGACCAACAGAGGTTAGTGCCTATAGAGATGACATGAGACCAATTTAAAGAAATATTATTCAACAAATATTTTTCCGCCACTATTAGAGAGGCCAAAGTGGAGTAGTTTCTAAATCTAAAGCAGGGACACCAGTTGGTCCAGTAGTACGCGGCGAGGTTCATAGAGTTGTCTCGCTTCACTCCATATATTGTTCCTGATGAAATAAAGAAAGCAAGGCAGTTTGAAAGAGGTCCAAGGCGAGAAATTCTTAAGCAGGTAGTAGTTTTGAAAATGTAAGATTTTGCTGAATTTGTAGACAGAGCAGCTGTGGCTGAGGCTAGTAAGCGGATGGACGTAGAGGAGCAGGGATAGAAGAAGAGATCCACGCCTTCCAGTTTCCAGAAGGGGTCTAGTCGAGACCAGTGGAGGAGAGGAAACTATGGTAGGGGACAGAGGAAGGAAGTTGTGAGTCGTGAGGTCTAGGCAATACAAACCTACCCTATCTTTCAGACATGTGGGAAGAGACATTAGAGAGAGTGTCGAGTGGGGAGGGGCATTTTTCATCGCTATAGACGACCAGGACATCTAATACAAGATTGTCCTACACTAGTTGGTACCGCTCCTACTCCCAGATCTTACAGGGGAGGTTATCAAGTGCCCCGTAAAGGCCCACAGAGGAATGTAGTCCGGACGAGGATTTATGCTTTGACGACATGAGACACTGAGACTACCATAAATGTAGCGATATGTACCTTTACTATTTTATCATATCAAGTTATTGTTTTATTTGATTCAGGTCCTACTCATTCCTTTGTGCCTACTGTATATGTTAAATTTTCAGGAAATGAGACCCAGTTATTAGATGTAGAATTGTCAGCAGCTACACTATCAGGGTTAGTGATGAAGTGTTGTAGAGTGCTCAGGGGTTATCCAATAGAAATTCAGGGGAGGGTTTTACCGGCTAATTTGATTGTACTAGATATGTATGGATTTGATAAAATTCTGGTTATGGATTGGTTGGTAGCTAATTATACTAATATTGACTGCCATCTGAAAGATGTGATATTCAGACCACCAAGCAAGGAAGAATTTAAATTTGTGGGATCGTAGGTGTGTTCCCCACCTTAGTTAGTGTCAGCCATGTAGGCAAAAAGACTACTCCTAGTGGGATGTTAGGGGTTTATGGCCTTTGTAAAGGAAATGCCTAGAAATGAATTAAAGCTTACTAATACGCCAGTGGTGAAGGATTTTTCAGATGTATTCCCAAATGAGCTACTTGGTTTGCCTATTGATTATGAGGTAGATTTCTCTATTGATCTACTTTCGGGGACGACACCGATTTCTAAAGCTCCTTACAGAATGGCTCCAGTACAGTTGGGAGAGCTAAAGGATCAATTGCAAGACTTACTAGATAAGGGTTTTATTCGACCCAGTGTATCACCGTGGGGAGCTCCAGTGTTATTTGTAAAGAAGAAGAACGGGTTTATGAGGATGTGTATAGATTACAGGAAAATTAATAAGGTGACAATCAAGAATAAGTATCTGTTACCCCGTATAGACAATTTTTTTGATCATCTTCAAGGTACGCAGGTGTATTCGAAGATTGATCTGTGCTCTGGGTATGATCAGGTGAAAGTCAAAGCAAAAAATGTCTCGAAGAAAACCTTCAGGACAAAGTATGGGCATTATGAATTTCTAGTTATGCCACTTGGTCTGATGAATTCTCCTGTTGTGTTCATGGACTTGATGAATAGAGTTTTTCACCAATATTTAGATCAGTTCGTTGTAATTTTCATTGATGACATACTGGTTTACTCAAGGAGTTTTGAGGAGCATGAGACGCATCTATGGCGGGTACTTCAGATGCTCAGGGAAAAGAAGTTGTATGCTAAGTTTAGCAAATGTGAATTCTGGCAAGAGAAAGTGGCGTTTCTGAGTTATTTCAAGGGATGGTATTTTAGTGGATCCCAAAAAAATTGAGGCAGTGGTAATTTGGGAAAGGCCGAGGAATGTTCGGGAGATCAAGACTTTCTTGGGATTGGCGGGTTATTACCGTCAGTTTGTAGAGGGATTCTCAGGATTATCAGATCCTTTGACATGATTGACCAGGAAGAATGCTAGATTTGTATGGGATGATGAATGAGAGCAGGGCTTCCAGGAATTAAAGCAACGGCTTGTCACTGCACCAGTATTGGCGATTCCATTGGGGAGTGATGGTTATGTAATTTACAATGACGTGTTTTGAAAGGGCTTGACAATGTATTGATGCAACATGGCATGGTTGTAACTTATGCCTCCCGAAAGTTGAAAGAGTATGAAAAGAACTACCTTACCCACAATCTAGAATTAGCTTCAGTGGTACACGCGTTAAAAATTTTGAGGCATTATTTGTATGGTGAGAGATGCGAGATATTTTCCGATCACAAAAGTTTGAAGTACTTTTTCACTCAAAAGGAGCTAAACATGAGATAGAGGAGGTGTTTGGAACTTATTAAAGATTATGACTGCACTATTAGTTACCACCCAGGGAAAGCAAATGTGGTAGCCGATGCTCTGAGCAGGAAATCAGCGAGCCAGCACTGGCAGCTATGGAGGTTCAACATCCGATCCAAATGGATCTGGAGAGACTCGGTGTAGAGTTGGTAGAGAGTGATCCTCAGGCATTTATTGCCAGCCTGGTAGTGCAGCTTACTCTACAGGAAAGGATTAAGACAACTCAGAGAGATGACATAGAATTGGTAGAGCTGATAGATAAGGTGCAGGACGAATAGGGAGAGGAATTTAGTATTTCTGATGATGGGGCCCTGAGGTTCCGTTCTAGGTTGTGTGTGCCTGCAGATATGGACATTATGAGGATGATCTTAGAGGAGGCTCATAGGTCCTTGTACACGGTTCATCTAGGCAGTACTAAAATATATAGGGATCTGCGAGAGTCTTACTGGTGGAGCAGCATGAAGAAAGAAATTGCAGAGTTTGTGCAGTAGTATTTGATATGCCAGCAGGTAAAGGCTGAGCACTAGAGACCGACAGGCCAGTTGCAGTTGCTTTATATTCCAGAGTGAAAATGAGATCATGTATCTATGGACTTCATGATGGGTTTACCATTGGCACTGCATAGTCAGAATGCTATTTGGGTGGTCGTTGATAGATTGACGAAGATCACTCACTTCATTCCTATTAAAGTCAATTACTCTATGGACAAACTGGCGGAATTATATATTCAGGAGATAGTACGATCACATGGTGTGCCAGTGTCTATAGTATCAGACCAAGACCCACGTTTCACGTCACGATTTTGGAGGAGCTTACAAGAGGCTCTGGGGTCTTAGTTATCTTTCAGCATGATGTTTCATCCTCGGATGGACAGTCATAATGATAGGGTGATTTAGATATTAGAAGATATGCTACGGGCGTGCGTGCTGAATTTTGGGAGTAGTTAGACCCAGTATATGCCGCTGGTAAAGTTTGCATACAATAACAGCTCTCAGGCCAGTATCGACATGACACCTTATAAGGCGCTCTATGGTAGGAGGTGTCTTTCTCCTTTATACTAGGATGAGATAGGTTAGAGGCGAGTGTTGGCACTAGAAATAGTACAACAAGCTTATAACAAAGTTTGACTTATTAAAGAAAGAATATGTGTAGCTCAGAGTCGGCAGAAGAGTTATGTCGATACTTATCACAGGAAACTAGAATTTGATATGAGAGATCACATTTTTTTGAAAATAGCTCTGTCACTACGTCCCGAACCCGACCATGTGGCTTCGACTAGCGAACAAAGGGAAAATGATGGAATGTGTGATTTTTTTGAAAAATATATTTTCATGAAAAAACAATGTGTAATGGAGTCCCCACTAACCTTTTGAAGTGCGGTTAGAACACTTGATTGCTACCCCGTTAGGGGTAGAATCGACCTGCGTTACCAGAGTTAGGTTCGGGAGTACGGTTACTTGAGGGGAAGGTATTAGCACCCCCTACGCGCTCGTTCTTACGAACGGTACCAGATTAATAAAAAATTATCCTGAAATAAATCGAATAAGCCTTGTAAAATTACTCCCTTTCAAAAATAAAAAAAATGAAAGTACTATATAGGTATTCCCTTAGAACCGGGGCAAGCCAATACTCCAAAGAGTCCATGCCCTTGGTTGCAATCATCGGGAGAGAAAATCAAGAAAATAAAGTACGAAATACGCTCCCGAGGTTTTTTGAAATCTGTAGGTTTTTCTAAGTAGGAAAATACTATTCCGGGAGGTTTTTGGAATTTGTTCGACATGAAAATGGTTTTCTGTGCCTAAAAACATTTTTGTGATTTTTTCTAAGTGTGAAAATATTTTTTTGTGATTTTTCAATATTTTTCCCGAACTTCAAAATAATGCAGATAAAATCAATGGAAATCAAAGTATGAAAATATTTTTGTGATTTTTGAGAATTTTATGATTTTTGTGAATTTTCTAGATATAATAATATATAAAGAAAATTGGCGTGAACCGGTTCAAGGGGGTGACGAACCGGTCAAACTTTGACCGATTTAAGAGAAAACCAGTTTAAGGTCTTGGTCGAGACCAATATGGTTTAGAGTGTGTCTTGTGAGCACAAGCATGACTGTTGAGCACGTGGATGTGTATATATATGCATGTGAGTTGTGCACGAACGGGTGTGTGCATGAATGTGTATGTGCGTGTGGGTGCATGTACGTGCATGAAGGTATGAATGTAGTACACGTAGGTGTGAGTGTGTGGATGCATATGCTGCACGCATGTTCATGCATGAATGTGTGCATATGACTATGGTGTACACACATGAGCGCATGGATTGTGTGAGTATGTATATGTGAGTGAGAATTTGTATAAATGAGTGTTTGTGAATAAACATGTATTGTGCAAGTGTGTGGGTTTGTGGGAAAGAGTGTATTCATGATATACATGAGTGTATGAATTTGTATGGATGAGTGTGGACATGCATGTGCACGTGTGTGTACGTGTTAGAATGCATGGGTGTGGATATGCATGAGTGAAGGTGCTCATGTGTGAGCGTGTTCAGGCATGTGCATGCATATGAGCGTGCCTAAGAGTATGAGAGTGCTTGAATATGCATGTGTGATAGAATTATTGACTTAAAATATTTTTAGATTTTTCCCTTATTTTTCCATATTTTTTGGAATTTTTATTAATTTTTTTGTGATTTTTATGGATTTTTGGGGAATTTATGTAAATAAATATACATATATAAACCGGTCTCTTACCGGTTCATGGACCCGACCGGTTCAAAGGGAGAACCGGTCCGCAGGGTCAACCTGATTTAAGGCCTGGGGCAAGACCAAAATGCCACGTGTCGCGTAGCAAATGGGTGATGAGGATTGGACACGGATTGATGGCGAGAATGGATCGTGACCATTCATGGGCAGGGGTGATCGGACGAACATCAGTGAGCCACGCCTCACTGACCATGTATGGACGAGGTGACACCACGTGTCACAAAATCGTGGTCCCAAAACCCGGAATATTTAAACCCCATTTTTTTCTTCCGCTCATTTTGCACCCTCTTCTCACACGCAAGATCGCCCTCTTTCTCCTAAGATTTCTTTGCTGCCACGGAAAACCCAACCTCCATCTCTCTTTGCCTTAACACCATGAACTCTCGGCCGAAGCAGGTTTAAATCCAAGCTCCTGTCCAGCAATCGACACCGAGCGGCTCGCATTCTTCGCACATCGCACGTCGTTCTCGCACCCTATCGCCCAAACTCTGCACACTCCAGACCTTCGTCTCCGGCATGGACGCTTAGAGGTGACGCGCCATGCCTTGTGGGTAGTTAGTATCACTGTCGGCGACACTGGCCACGACTCCATGGATCGGAAGCATTCTGGCAGTACGGTGCAGCAATGACGGTTGTTGAACTGGGAGCGGTGCGGTGGCTGCTCTGGTTTGGTTTGAGAGGTTGTAAAGGGTTACGGCCATGGACAGGGCAGTGCGACGGTGGAAGGAAGAGGCGATTGGTGGTCGGCTGAGTCTAACGTGCGGTGGGAGATGGACACGAAGTCGCGAACACCGAACAACCGAACTGAAGCTTTCTTCGGTGGATACTGGCTAAGCGTCAGGCCTCAAAACCCTGAAGGCGAAGGCGAAGGCGAAGGCGAAGTGGAGTGTGGAGTCCGGTGAAGCACTGAAAGGTGAAGTCCCACTCCTCCCTCAAGCTGCGCCACCTGCGCAGATGTGAAGCTCTCTGTGTGAAGCCTCCGAAGCTCTTCATGGTTCATTCTGATACAACTAAATACAAACTCTCTCCTTTATTTCTAATTTTATTGCTTTTCTTTGTGAAATCTGATGTGTGAAAGTGAGTGTTACATCTCTGACTGGGTGATGATCCGATTATGTGGATGATGATGTGGTTCGGTTGTGAGCTTTTGGGTTTCAGGGATTAGGGTTTTCAGATCAAAAAAGAAGATGAGTCAGATTGTCCTCGACCTAGTGGGTTACACCTGGGTTGACTCGCACGAGTCAACTTGAGGGCCGTGTGGACTCAATTAAACTTGAGTTAGACTTGGGTTTTGCGTGCTAGTGCACGTGATGGGCTTAAGTGGACATGTCTCCAATGGGCTTCAGGGGTTTTAAAATGTATGGGTTTTAGGTGAAAATTTCAAAATAGGTCTAAAACAAGGCCCGACGGTATTTTGTTCAAAAATGGGTTTGGGGCATTTTGAAAGCGGGCCGAGGTGTTTTTTTGGGTAAATGGGCCTGGGGGCTAGTTTGAAACGGGTTGGGGTGTTTTGTTTGGCAAAATGGGCCTGGGGGTTAGAAAAATGGTTTTGGAAGGGGGTTTAGGCTTGAGGGTCAGGGTCATAAAAAAAATTCGTATCAGTTTTGGGTTTGGCATGGAGATCTGGGTAGGACACCTGTTGGTTCCCATGCTTAAGTTCACATGAGAACTCGAGGCTTAACCATGATTTCCTGCATCCCTGTTGGCATGTAGAACGGTAGTTGAGTTTGCAGGAAACAGGGAAGGGAATGAGTGATTATACCTTTTAACTTCTTTCTCCCTCGGTCTTCTTTTCCAGCTTCTTAGTTTGTCTGGTGTTTGGTACTTTGCTTCTTTGCTCCTTGCTTCTTCTTCTTTTCGTAATTCTCTGCTCTCCTCTTGTATTTTGTTAGGACCCGGTGAGCATCTAGATCAAAATGACACCAAGAAATTTACGTGGTTCGGTCAATAATGATCTACGTCCACGGAACACACCAAAATTTACTAACGCGCTGGAAAGTGTTACAATTCTCTCTCTCTCTTCCTTCCTTCTTCCTCTCAGCTCTCTCTGAGCTTCTCTACACTATTTTGTGCTACTTTGAGTTACATAAAACATCTTCCACAGCCCTCTTTTTATAAGTTTGGATGTTTAAATGATAATCAATACAAATCAATATAAATTGGAAGTTTAAAACTAAGAGTTTAATGGAGAATAAAAGCACGCATTTTCTGACTCAGCTAAACGCATCTCCAGCTGTGTTTCTGGCTCCATCTCTAACAATCTCCCACTTGGAGACAGAGACACTTCCTCAATCGGTATCATGAATAAATGATGTGCTCAAAATGTGTCTTCAGGCATGAAGATCAATTGAAGTTGAACACAACTTTAGCTCCTCTGTAATCGCCTTCTTCCTGTTTGCTCGATTCCTACGGACTAATCTAATGACTGTCATCTTCACAACTGGTGTAAAAATGCCAATGTAGTCAATTCCTTTCTTTTGCTCGAAGTCTTTGACTACCAACTAAGGCTTGTACCTTTTGGAACTATCATGCTCCTCTTTTATTCTGTATACCTATTTGTTGTGAAGGCCTTTGGATAGTTTCCACGTTCTGTTGGAGGTGAGGGACTTAATCTCATCTTTCATCGCAAGCTCCCACTTGCTCGTATCTGTCACTTGACATGTTTTATCATTGCATTTGAGCTCTCTTCTATTTTGGTTGGAAGTAAGTAATCAATATACCTTCTGTCTGGTATATGGGATCGAGTAGATCTCCTAAGCTCTGGTGCTGGAGTAGAAGATGGTGGTGCGACAATCTGCTCTACTGGTTCCTTCATCTGAGGATTCTCGGTATTCTGTTGATGTGTCCCAACACATTCATGGGTGTTTATCTAAAAACTAACTCTCTTCTGTTTCCTGATTATACAATCCTTACACATGTCAACCTGTACTAATTGTAGACCACTCAAATTTTCTTTTAAGTGTATCACCCTGAGTCCCTTCTCGCTTATGTGACCAAGTTGTTGGTGTCAAATGTTACTGTCATCATTTCCTGTAGCAACTAAAATAGACATGGAGGCATTGGAGGTTAGAAAAAGTGCTCTGCTTTTCTTACCTTGCGCAATCGTTAGTATACCCTTTAAAACTTTTCATTTATTGCTAATGAATTTCGTCGTGTATCCCTCATCTGCCAGCTGACCCACTGAGATCAAATTCTTTCTCAGGTTTGGAATATACCTGACATCCTTCAGCTTCCATATTGACTCGTTTATATTGATCTTCACAACTCTCTTGTCGATTACCTCGCAAGGTTAATTGTTGCCAAGGTACACCTTACCAAAATTACTTGGTGTGTACTCCTTTAAGCAATCTGTGCAGCATGTGGCATGAAATGAGGCTTCGGAGTCTAAGATCCGAGACTCCTGTTTGTACTCCAAAGAGCAGATTAACATCTCATCATTCTCAGAAGCAATATTTGCTTTTGACTTTGCCCTCGTCTTGAATTCTTTCTTCCGACTCTTGCAATGGTTCCTGTAATGACTAGCTTTTCTACAATTTCAGCACTCAATAATTTTTGTGCTATGGGAAACTATGTCCTAAGTACCTCTGGGATTTTCGAATTTTGACCGTCTGGGCTTAGATCTGCTGTGGTTGTTTGATCATCCATGTTTGTTTCTTCTGCCTCGACTCTCTATGTTCAAGGTTGAACTCGAATTGGAGTTATGGTTCGACTGTATTCTTATTTTCTCCGTCAAAATCATGCTGACGACCTCATCGTATACAAATTTCGATTTTCATGCGGACCTACTGATGGCAGTGATGATACAATTCCAACTTTCAGGCAACTGACTGAAAATCAGTAGGGTTCGAATCTCATTATCAAACGTTAGGGCTCGAATCTCATTATCAAACGTTATCTCGACTGAGGCAAGTTGATCAGACAATTCATTGAAGTTATTTATATGTCTGTTGAAACTCTCACCTGCAGACATGTTCATCGTAAATAGTCTTTTCATGAGATGTACCTTGTTTGCGGCTGTATGCTGCTCGTACATATTTGAGAGCGCATCCATTAGAGACTTTGTGGATGTTATATGTTTGATATTGAACGCCATAGATTTTGACGTCATTTTGATGGCTTCGAGGGCTTTTTGATCAAGCAACCCCTACTCGTCTTCGTTCATGGATGTTGGTTTACCCTTTAACGATAATTGCAATTTATTCCCAAACAAATAATTTTTTATCTGTATCTTCTAGAAATCAAAATTGTTCCCATTGAACATTTTGATTTTTGAGCTCTTTTCATTCGACATCTCGATTTGCTAATCTGGTCAAACTTGTTAATGTGGTGCTGACGTGGCAATTGATGACGTGATGCTAATGTCACCCTTGCTGACGTGGCAGAGGTGGGACCCACTGGTGATGTGGCGCAGACGTGGCAATGGGGGCCCACCAGCTGACGTGGTAATGTTGACGTGGCCCTGCTGGCGTGGCAGCTAATGTAGCGGCTTTGAGCAGTGGGTTGGATTTGGTTCGTGGATCGGAGCTCGGGTTGACCCGGGTCTGAGAGTTTTTCGGGTCGGGCCGGGTAGCAAATTGGGTCGGGTCAAGGCGGTTCAGGCGAGGAAGACGCTTGCGGCGCGTCATCGGTGCGTGGTGAGACGTCTTTCTTCGGCAAAGTGCGTGACGGCGCGTGTAGAGTTATCTGAACTCCGATCGAACTTTGACGGACACGCTTCTCTTCGTCTCGACGAGCTGAATGTGATGGTGGCCTTGAAACACAGTTTCGATTTACTGGATAGAGTTCTGAATTTTGAGATCACTTCTAATATGGCTTTTCTGCTCCAATCAGGCTCTAATATCACTTGTTAGGACCCTGTGAGCATCTAGATCAAAGTGACACCAAGAAATTTATGTGGTTCGGTCAATAACGACCTACGTCCATGGAGCACACACCAAAATTCACTAACTCGTCAGAAAATGTTACAATTCTCTCTCTCTCTCTACCTCCCTTCTTCCTCTCAGCTCTCTTTGCACTGTTTAGTGCTACTCTAAGCTATATAAAACATCTTCCACAACCCTCTTTTTATAGGCTTGGAAGTTTAAATGATAATCAATACAAATTGGAAGTTTAAAACTAAGAGATTAATGGAGAATAAAAGCATGCGTTTTCTGACTCAGCTTAACGCGTCTCTAGCTGTGTTTCTGGCTTCATTTGTAACATATTTGTCTGATGATCTGCTTCGATTCTGTCTTCCCATCCTCTGATTTTAGCTCTCAGTAGTGCAGGGTTTGCTCAAATAGTTTTTGATTCGTAGAGCTTGCTCTCTCTCCGAGACACTCAATTTGGCAGAACCTCCCCTTCTTGATTCCTAACCTCTTCTCTCTCTCTCTCTCTCTCTCAATTTCTGCAGGGCTTCTTTCCTATCTAATTCTTTCTTCTCTTAATTTGGGCAGGATATGGCTATGCTCTCTTTTCTCTCTATTAATCTGCGCCGAGTAATTCTATGCTCGGAGGCGTGTCTTCTACAGTGCCAGGACTCCTTATTTATAGGGAATCTGAGGGTGCATTTTGGCGCCAAATTTCCCAATCCTAATGGAATTTCCCTGAGCTGGCGAGGGAATATTTCCTTAACCAATTTCCCGATTAACGAACTGTCAGGGAATAATTCCTTCTCAATGATTTCACTTTCTATTTTCTTTTATTATTATTATTATTATTATTTATTTATTTTAATAAATGAATGGAGGTGCGCCCTTTAAAAAAAAAAAAGCCTTTGTATGCAGACACCTTGGCAACCCAGGAGTGGAGGGCAAGGCATCTTCTTCTTGCATTTTGATTTTGATTTTGTATCTTATTTATTTTATTTTTATTTCTTTTTGGCTGATGCATTCTATATGTACCTCGAAATTCTTGATGCATTCTATATGTACCTCGAAATTCTCTCCTGCAACCATTATTTGTAACCGCTTTTGTAACATTTCCTGCACTTGGCATTTTATAGTTTTTGTAACTTCCTTCATGTATTATGTGTTTGCACCTTACGCACACAATTGGGACACGTCTTTCCCTTTTTCCATAAAATGTAACATCATTTATTTTAACACTCAGTGAAATCCAAATTGTCAAAGTTAATCAATTCTGCCTAAGAATATTTGGTTAATAAAGTATGACCTTAAGACCAACCTAATTTTAAAAACTCATATTTAAAGGATTTAACTTAAAACTAGGACTCGCATTAAAACTTAATTCCCAATGGTGAAAGTAAATCTAATTAAAAGTTTGAAGGATTCAAATCTAAAAATTAAAAATTAAAAATTAAAATGGAAAACAAAACTTTTATTTTTGAAATAACAAGATCTCAATTTTGTGATGACTTAGGATTCTTTCTTGACATGCTGTAGACTTGAGTGGAGATCCCAACAAAGGGACTTATTTTTTGAAAAATGAAAGTGAGTTTAAGCTTTTTGAAAATATACGGTTTACTTCACAATCCCTAGACTAAGAGTAAAAATTTTGCAACCAAGGCATCTATAGGTGGATTCACAATTTTTTCGAAAATGTTGAGACTCCACCTGAAATAACAAGACCATTTTGAAAGGATTAGGATTCTAGACGGGATTCAAATTTTGAAAAGGATTCAATTGGAAATAAGGGGGATTTCAATTTAACTTAAATTAAATTCGGTCTTTTCAGGAAGGGTCGGTAAAAATTGGAGTGTCGACAAGCTTCATTAAAGGGAATTATGAGATTTGGGAGGAAGTGTAAGTTGAATCTTAGGTTCATTTGTGATATTCCATGGATGAAAGACTTAAAATGATTAGATGTTACTACCCATATCAATAAGGTGCACTTTTTTTTTCGGGAGCCTTTCCATAAGAATTCCATAGTTAAGCGTGCTTGACTTAGAGCAATCTTGGGATGGGTGATCACCTGGGAAGTTTTCTCAGAAAGTGTGCGAGTGAGGACAAAACATATTGAAAAAGACACGTGTTAGTTTGTGGGGTCAATCATTAGTCCGATAAGGCCCGCCCCCTATTGTCTGGTCCAGGTGGAGGAGGAGAGACGCAGTGCTTCCTAGCAGACCTAGGTTGAGGCGTTACATCATTGGTCCTTTCAAGATACTTAAAAGAGTGGGGCCAGTTGCCTACGAGTTAACTTTATCATCAGCTTTGTTCAGA
Organism: Malania oleifera; assembly: GCF_029873635.1. NCBI lineage: Eukaryota > Viridiplantae > Streptophyta > Magnoliopsida > Santalales > Ximeniaceae > Malania > Malania oleifera. Next base: position 91,518,623 of record NC_080426.1, on the reverse strand, counting down.
ATGCATGTTGTATTTCATGTTTCCATGTTGAGGAAATACATCCCGGATCCCTCTCACGTGGTTAGTTATGCAGAGCTAGAGTTTAGAGATTCATTAGCTTATTAGGAGATACCAATACAGGTTTTGGACAGAAGAAAACATGAATTGTGCAATAAGAAGATTTTTCTAATAAAAGTCTTGTGGATAAATCATGCGATAGAGTTAACTTTATCATCAGCTTTGTTCAGAATGTATGTTGTATTTCATGTTTCCATGTTGAGGAAATACATCCCGGATCCCTCTCACGTGGTTAGTTATGCAGAGTTAGAGTTTAGAGATTCATTAGCTTATTAGGAGATATCAATACAGGTTTTGGACAGAAGAAAACATGAATTGTGCAATAAGAAGATTCTTCTAATAAAAGTCTTGTGGATAAATCATGCGATAGAGTTAACTTTATCATCAGCTTTGTTCAGAATGCATGTTGTATTTCATGTTTCCATGTTGAGAAAATACATCCCGGATCCCTCTCACGTGGTTAGTTATGCAGAGTTAGAGTTTAGAGATTCATTAGCTTATTAGGAGATACCAATACAGGTTTTGGGCAGAAGAAAACATGAATTGTGCAATAAGAAGATTCTTCTAATAAAAGTCTTGTGGATAAATCATGCGATAGAGGAGGCTTCATGGGAGCTCAAGGAGCAGATACGACAGAGATACAACACTTATTCAGTGGAGATCGGCACTAGATATATAAGTAAAGTAAATGTAGTATGATTTAAGGTTATAAAAGTAAGATGATATATGTGTGAGTAGTATTGTAGATTATAGAATAGATAGTATTTTGGTTTTGGGAGAATTTTATTTATGTATCTGTTGTCTCTCAGGACCCTGAATGTAACCACGGTCACAAGTGAGGGTAAGTAATAAAATAAATAGTTCGTTTTTTTTAAAGGATGGTGTCAATATAGATAGTAAATTTCGAGGACAAAATTTTTATAAGGAGGGGAGAAGGTAGAGACTCAAAGAATTATAATAATTAAATAATAAGAGAAAGGAGAGAATGATTTTAAAAAAAAGATTTCCGTAGGGTCTCGTCGATGAGTGAAGAAGTGCCTGTTGATGGGCAGGGCTCTTCGGCTCATCGACGAGAACTCGTGCTTCGTCAATGAGAAATTACAGAGAGAGCTTCTTCTAGAGCCTGAAACTTGTCGACGAGAAGAAGGTGTTCGTCGACAAGATTATCGCTTGGACTTGTCGACCAGGAGATGTGACTCATCAACGAGGCCACGTGGACAACAATTTTATAAAAGGCCAAGAATTCATTTTTCGTGTGAGAAAATTTTCATAAACCCTCTCTCTCCTACGACTCTCTCCCTTTCTCTCTTCGATTTCGGCTCTGTCCTTCTCCAGTTTAACGATCTGAAGCCGCCACGTTATCTTGGGAAGATTCTCTACAAATTTGCTGGAGTGATTTGTTGGTTAGACTAACTTGGGCACGATCCCAAAATTTGGGTAAATTAGTTATTTTAATATTATTAAGGTATTTGATATTTTTGGGCTGACGAAAGGTATTAGATCGATTTATATTGAAGTTTTGTTAGGGGAAATGTAAATTTGAGGGTGTTGAGTTGGAAACACCACGGGTGTAATTTTGGAGTAATTTATGAGTTTTTTCATAAGTCAGGTAAGGGGATAAAATAAGTCAATATTTTACATGAAATTATTTATCATATTACATCATTTATTTTCAGAAATTATGTATGTATTAGCATAGTGTTTGGAAATACCGCAGTTGAACAGGAAAATGAATTTAATGTTATTTATTAGGAAATATGATTTCACATTAGGTTTTATGCTTGAACATTGTTCATATTTGTGTGACATGAGTATAATTTTTATGAAATTATGTTATATGAGAATATTATGATTTCCCTAGAATAATTATGTTTTTCTCAGTTTTTAGGAAAATTATTAAATAGTACAGAAACCATGTTTTACATATATTATGAAAATCAGTACAAGAATTTCATGTTTAGTATGATATGATGTGCCGGCAGAGATGCTGTGATTTTCATGTTATGATATGTCGGCGCAGATGTTGTGAGTCATGTTGGCTAAGATGTCATTATTATGTATGATATGCAAGATTTCACAAAATATTAACATGTCAGATATTATTATGATTATGAAACAGTCATGTACAAGTATATGAAACGTACTATATGTTATCAGAATTCGAATGGTTTAGTTTAGATTTCACGAGCACGGTACCGTAGCTACAAATTCAAGTTCAAGTACAAGTTCATGATGGTGCTGCCACACATCTTATGTAGAGTGTGGGAGATAACAGTCGATGTGACTTCATGGTAGTGCAGGCGCTGTCCTAGTGGTCCGGACCAGGTGGAGTAAGCCTATCGTACTTACAAATTTATGTTTGATCTAGTGTGGTCGGCCAGTCATTACTAGGTCCCGCCTTCGGGCTGCACAACCTAGTCATGTGGGGGTAATACATGACATCAGCTAATTATCCATCTTGGATATTATTCACGTATTAGATAGCTATATAAAATGATTTTCATGTACAGTAATTTAGTACGTTATATCATGTTATGAGGTATCATATTTTATTCAAATACGATATCAACAATTTTTGTCAGATATGATTTATGTACTGATATTATGTATAACACGAAAATACTCATGTTGCCACACACTGGTGTTAGTTTATTTTCCTTTCTAAGAGGTGTCTCACCCGACTTTACAAAACATTTTAGGGAATCCATCTAAACAGGTAGACCAAGCTCCGTGTCAGTAGAGGCAGTTTATACAACCCCAGTGGGAGGGTGAGTTACTGAGTTAGGGTTAGATGATTTTTGGATTATGATTCTAGATTTATCTTTTTGGTCTTTTGGGATGTATGTATGTGTGTATATATATAAATATATATATATTTTATTTATTTATTTATTTATTTATGACACATTAGTAGTACTAGGTATTGTAACTGATGGAAGGTATGCATGTAATTTATGTTTTTCGTGACTTAGGTATCAGAGATGTATGACAGGTATGTCCCTGGTACCCATGGGACCAGGTTGATCATAATTTTGTCAGTTTAGCATATTATGGGGATCATTATGTATGTTATTAAAAAAATTATGGAAAAATAGGCAGGTCGTTAGTGTAGCTCCACTTGTCACCGTGCTACTCGTTAGAGTGTACAAATTGTTCCTCAGATGACCCTTCATTATATCCAGTGAATCTCTAGCCATTTTTAGCACACCATCTCTAACTAAAAAAGAGAAACCATTACTGTCCAAAGAGCCCAAAGAAATCAGATTCTTTTTCAGATCTGGAACATGTTTCACATCCCTGATGGTTCTAACCACACCATCAAACATCCTCATTTTGACCATTCCAATATCAAGAATACCACAGGAAGCATCATTATCCATCAACACCGTCCCTCCAAAGATTGGTTCATAGGCGTCAAACTAGTCCCTATATGGACACATATGATATGAGCACGCCGAATCCAAAGTCCAGGTATCGGTTAAGTAACTGGGTAGTAACAGCTAAAAGATCCCCATAAAAAATTGATAAACTACTCTGCACTAAAGTAGTCTGCTTAGTCTTTTTCCTGTTCTTTTCCTCTAAACCTCTTTTCCTCCTTAGATAGTCCTTCTTTAATGCCCTTCTTTCCCAGAATAAAAACAACCACTCCTCTAGTTTCCACTTTTACCCCTGGACTTGGATTGAGTTTTTCCTCGATTCCAATTACCCCTACTAGAACTTTTGCCCCACTATTGGCTAGACTCACCCTTAGCCACCAACCATTCCCCATGTCCTCGGTGATTTGGTTTGTGAAAATTCTCACTCTCCAGAATGGCAGTAGTCACCTCATCAACTGTAAGAGTGTCTTTATCTAGCAGTAATGTGGTTTTCAAAGTATCAAGTGAACTAGGTAGCAAATACAATAGAATCAGTGTTTTATCTTCCTTCTCAATTTTTACCTCAATACTCAGCAACTGTGTGATTATCTTATTGAAATAATTGAGGTGGTCTCTGACTTCTGTGTCCTCAGTCATCTTCAACTGATACAACTGTTTCTTCAAATACAATTTATTAACTAGAGACTTGGACATATAAATATGCTCCAATTTTTTCCAAAGCTCAACTGGTGATTTTTTATTCAACACACTGTATTTAATTTCTAGAGCTAAACTTAAGCGAATGGTACTTACTGCTTTCATTTCCAGCTCCTCCCACTAATCATCTGACATGGTCTCTAACTTCTTGTCTTTCCCATACAGTGCCTTAATCAATCCTTGTTGGACCAACACATCCTTCACAGTGCTCTACCATAGACTGAAATTATTTTTCCCATTAAAGGGCTCCACCTCAAACTTGACCGTCGAAGTACTCGCCATTAAAAAAAATTTTCTTTTTTTCCCCTTCTCTCCTATGACATCAACATTGACGTCAGCACCTGTTAGGATGACGTCAGCAACAACGCTTGTGTCAGCTTTTGCATCAACATCAGCTTCTACGTCAGCGTGACGTCAGCCCTCCACGAGAAGGATCGGCGTCTCGACCTGTGCTCCGACCCAATTTTGAATCTGGGTCTGTCATCCAATTCTGGCACTGTCATCATGTTCTTCATCCTCGAAAATTTTTTTTTCTTCTGAAATTTTTTTTTCACACCTCCAATTGAAAAATGATCCTCTTTCAATTGAAAATTTTCAGAATAATTTTTAGGCACCTGATCTGAATCTTCACGTACCTCAATCTGATCTAAATGAACCACTATGATCTTGAGCATTCCCGCAGAAAAACTTCAAATCCAAAAAAGTTTCCTTTAATCTGATATGATTTATCAAATCTCCACCCAAACGAAACCGTGGTCTAATATCACTTATTGATGCACAATGATTTTAATCTTTCAATTAAAAAAATAAATCACACAAAGAACATTCACAGAAAAATGGAGACGAGAGATTTTATATGGTTCGACAAGGTTGCCTGCGTTCATGTAAAATCTCTCTTCTCCATTTTTCTGTGAATGTTCTTTGTGTGATTTATTTTTGTTGATCAGAAGATTAAAATCGTTGCACGTCAATAAGTGGTATCAGATAGTAGTACAAGATCTTATTAGTCTCTCCTCGATCCCAAATCCCTTGTACAACCCTTCACCACATCACGTTGAAGAAAAGTTCTTCCTAGAGAGAACCCTCTTTAGTTCTCCTTGTACAAAATATCAAACAATCCCTATATTTTCTCATGGCTTACAAACATATATATGACACCACACAACCGTTGGATTTAGAGACGATCCAATGGTTGTGATAAAAGCCACTATAAATCAATAAAAATTAACATATTTTTTAACAGGATTCAAATGATACTTTGAAGCAAAAAGAAGTGAATAAACTTATCAAAGATCATAAATTTTCCTTAATTAGCTTATATAAGACAAAAATTATTTGAGCAAAGAATTTCAACGAGTTTTTTAAAGTCATATAGCAAGACTGGTGTTTCTTTTATTGCTATGAAAATCATCGATAGTTATTTTTTACCTCTCAAAACAAATATCCTTTTGATTATATGAAAGATTGAAGCAAATCAGAAAGGAAGAAAGTAAGCTTGAGGTAGCTGACCGACCTTCCCTCCAACTTGCCATTGGCGCCGTCCTGTAGGCAGTCGATTAATTTACTCCATATTTGAAATTTTGAGTTGTAAAAATCTAATCGATTGGAGATTTTGGGTATGCCATGTGCCCTTTTGATGCCACATGTCACCTACTGACATTGGGGAGTTGACGGTTGGTAGTTATTGGTGGTTTAACTTTTAAATTTCAAATTTCAAAAGAGATTTCTCTTCACTCCACAAGGGGTATATAAAAGGAAACTCTTGGGGAGAGATTAGGGCACATAAGGGCAAGGTTACGATTTTCATGAAGAAATGAGTTTAAAAAGGGTGTTTTGTTTTAAAGAAGATAGAAGGAGAACTTCATTCCTTCAAGTTTCCCAAGGGGTATTTAGGGAGTGATTTACAAAAAAGAGGTCCTTACTTGATTTGCAAAGTGAGAGCACGTTCTAAATTTAGTGTCTAATCCTTCATTTTGTTTGTTTTCATTTATTTTCATAAAGTATGGCATGCCTAAAAGTATGTTTTAGGATTTTTCATGTGATCTACTTTGCTTTCTCCATGTTTCTATAATGTCATTCATGTCATGTTGTATTATGATCATTCAACTCTAAGCTATGTGTGATCAAGCAAAAGAAAAGTGCCAAAATTGGCACAAAAATACTAAATTCAGTGTAGGCGGTTTGTACTTTTGAAATTGTAGTCGTTAGGCTTTAGACTGTTGATTGGCCCTCTAAACTTTTCAATAGGCGGTCAATCGTCAAATCATGATGAGTGCAAATTTTGCACCTTTTCTGTACTTTTATTCGAGACTCAACCTTGTCTTGAGTTTCTACACTCTCTTGAGTATAGTTGGTTGATTCTTATACTAGATTTGCAAGGGTTTTCATGATTTTTCCATAAAAAATAAAACTTTCATGAAAGTCAAAGATGTTCATCCATGTTTTCTAAAATGTTTAAAGGTTTTCTTAAGTTTTTTTCTCAAAACCTTGGGGTCATACACCCATGATGCGATTTTGGGTGTTCTCCAAGTTTTCAACGAAGATTTTAAGTTAGGTTTGTGATCTCCTTCCAAAAATCCAAAACACTTTCAAGTTTTTACAAAGTAAAAATCATTTTCAAGACAATCACTCATGAAGTAGCTTGAGGGTGGAAGAAATAGTTTTTTCAAGATGTACAAACTTGTTTACCATCTCTATTTTATAGAGAAACGATTGAAAAATCTATTTCTTAATTAGGAAATAATATGTTTTTTAATGAAGGTGTCAAGATATACCAAGGTTTTCAAGTGTTTTCAAATGATGATTTTGCAAAAGATCACTCAAATGGGTTCTTTTCAAAGTTGTTTTTGAAAAAAGTATTCAAACTATAGATATCTTGACTCCTCTTTTGAGGATATGTAGGCAATCTATTTTGTAGATTCAACCATTCTAAAAAAAAAAACTCGAATTTATTGCTCATTATCTCTTTTTTTTGGCATGCTTTTATGTATTTTTGTGTAGTTTATATGTTGATTTTTATTTGGCATTAAAATAGTAGGGATTTTATTAGGTTAAGCCCTCTATATAAGCCCTAGAAAAACCTTCTCAAAAGGGGTAAAAGTGAGATATTCTTAAATGAACAAAACCGAAAGGATGAGAAATTGTAGAGAGCGGTTGACACCTGGTTTTCAAAAATTTACTTCATGCTATTTTCCAAATTTCAATTCATTTTTAGAAAATTCTTTCAAAAATGGGATGTACACAAACACAGACATATAAGGTAAGCACAACAACCACTCAATGGAATAGATGTTTTAGGGTGCAAACACTTTGAATTTTTTTCAAAAAAAGAATTTAAAGTGTTTCCTCTTCTATTCACAATTATACTCTCGAACATAATTTCTTTAAAATGTTTTTTCTTTATTTTACCTTTTCAAAAATTAAAATAAAGTGCGACTCCGCTTTTCTAAAGTAAAAAAGGCAAGTAAGAGGACCAATGGTTTGATACTCTACAAGCTTGTTTGATTTAAAAGTGGTCACCAAACATTGGCAATCCAAATAGGCCTTCGAAACCTAATGTTGACAAAAATGAAAAAACTTGTAAGGATTGGATCAGCCTAAATCCATCCTATTAGGCCATCTCTACTATGTTCGAGATAAGAAATAAAAATATTTGGTGCACTTCTTTACATTTTGATAATGAAATTCAAGGAAGAAGATCTCTTTGGAAAAAAACATTCTTGATCTTTCTTGAGAAGTTAATTAGATTCCTTGGTTTGGTATTGGAGATTTTAATAATGTTAAATGCCTTTTTGAAAGCAATAGCATTATTACTAACAATGTGTTAGGGATTTATATTGAAATACATGCTTGATTTTAATATTTATTAATAACTTCAGTTATTCCATTTTAATGAGAATCTTTGTGAGCAATGTTTGCCTGACATTATTTATTTAATGATTATGCATGTGTCTTTTATTCTATATAGCTAGTGATCTAGTGTGTAGAGTACGACTTATATATAGAAAATTAGATCATCAGTTCTTATAGAATATAAGCTTATTGTTCACACTCTTAAATGAAATTGGACACACCATTGGTAGGACTGTAACACAAATTTTTAATAGGTATGTCTTGACTATTAGGAATGGTACGGTTTCAACTTCATGTGCTAGTACACTTTGTGTGTATTGAACTCGATCGTCTTGGGGTAATTATTTTTATACTGACTATATAAAACAATTAATACCTCATGGTTATTATGAGTGTTTGTGCTCTTAATCATGATATGATTATTAAACACGTGCATATAATGTTTATTACTTTGATTCATAGATGAGTGAGATTCTTTATCGGTCAAAAAATTTAGTGAGTTGGGTGATGGCATTAGGTGTATAATGAACATTAATTATTGATGGAATCCACATCTCAATATCGAGATTGATGATACCCCCTTGAGGAAGCTTATAAGTTTTGATTGTGTCAAACCCTGCAAGTGGATTTTGAATTCGACACATTAAATAAGTTAAGTGGAAGACCTCAGAGAATTAATATGTCAATTAAATTGTCAGTAATTTAATTTAATAGACGAGTATCTGTAATCTTTACACAAGGAGATAAATAAGCATGCATTTAATAATAGGAGTTCGAAATTTAATTTGGAATATGACAGTGAGTGCAATTCTAATTCTTTAGTGGTATGAATTATAATTAATGTAATTAATGATGAATTTGAGTCGGATTAGGAATTCTTAATTACATGGGAAGCCCTAGTCATATTTGCCCAGAGGTCCTTGCTGTAGCCTATATACACGCACTCCATTCAACAGCTAGGGCAAGACGAGTGAACTTTCACAGAGGCAGACATTTTCTTGAGAGAAGAAAATCCTAGTAGCAGCTTATGAGCCCACTCTCTCAGGAGTAAGACATATTCAAGGAATACAGGAGAAGATTCCTGGTCGTCTTCAAGAGCTCGTTTTTATACTTGTAGATTTGAGATCAAGCCAAATAGATCATGCAGGTATAATCCTAATCACAGAATTAGGGTTTACATGATCAGATTGTTTTTTTTTTTTTTTTTGATTATTCATATGCACTACCGTTGGATCTTAGGGCTATTCCGCAAGTCCCTTCACAATGGACTATCTAGTATGCTTGAATTTAAAGATCTCTTATGCCATGACTTCCCTTTAATGGTTCCTTCATCACTAGGACCAATAATAGGAAGGACAATTTTTCATTACTAGGGAATTAGACAGTTCTTATATCTCCCCATTGCCTAAATGTGTTTCCTAGCATGAAAGTTAATTTTTTAGACCTTGGCTTTTCTAATCATTGCCCTACCTAGATTTCCTTTCCAATTTTGGTGGACCTTAGGATCGTAGGTAGCCCTTTTGGGTTCCTTGGTGTCCAGACCAAGCATGATCACTTTTTAAAAATTGTTAAGGATTCTTGGGAAGTCATTGTTAATGGTTCTCCTATGTTCATTCTTCATAAGAAGTTGAAATACTTGAAGAGGAAGCTTAGGAACTTCCATTGTAGCCACTTCAGCAACATTTTTTAGAGGATTTCCAATTCAAGAACTGAGCTCCATCAAGAACATATGAATCTTCACTTCCCTAAAGATTGCCCCAATTTTGTTTCAGCTAAACAAGTGGACTTTCGAAGCTACTATCTATAAAGGAAGCCATTTTGAAGAAAGAAATTAGAATTAGTTGGCTAAATCAATTCTTTCCTTCTTTAGAGACTCAAATCTCCTTAAGTAAATTCTACCATGCTTACATTGGCTGCTAAGGTTAAAAACCCTTCGTACCGCAAGGACTTTAAACCAATCACTGGTTTTAACTTAATTTAAAAATGTATCTCCAAAATCATAGCAAGCAAATTACATGATTTCTTAAACTCCTTCATAGGAGCAAACCAAACGAACTTCATCGAAGGATGAAAGACCCTTGATAACCTCCTTTCACCCTAGGCAGCTACCATCTTGATAGTAAGCCTACTGAGTTCATCATTAAGGTCAATCATTTTTTTTTTTTTTTGGTTGATGACCACTTCATTCTAGCTTATAACGATCTTAAGTCTGCAAGATCTATCAACTATGTCTTTCATCTCTTCTATAAACTCACAAGTTTAAAATTCAACCTTGATAAATCATAACTCCTTTATTCTAGTACTTCTAAGGAATACAACGAAGGAATCTCTCAACTGTTGAAAATCCCCTCAAAGTCTTCTCCCAATGAGATATTTGGGCATATTTCATTAGCTACCTAATGAATCTCTAAAGCCAAATGCCATCAACTTGTCTAAAGGGTCTCAACTTGGATTCAACTCAAAGATTCCTCTCCTTCTTGGCCAGAGCCCAACTGAATATATCCATTCTTCAAAACATATTTGAGTACTGGGCTTCCACTTTACATTATTATGGATCTTGAATGTAAATTTAGGAACTTTCTTTGAGAAGGAAATTATTAGAACTCCACAATTCTAAGGTCAATTGGGATCATATTTGCAAACCCTATGATCAAGGAGGCATTAGCCTAAGGAGGCTAATTAAGTGGAGCTATGCTATTGCATTAAAATTAATCTAGAACTTATTCTCTTCAAAGCAATTCATGTAGGTTATTTGCATCCATGCTTATAGGTTAAAGCATCAAATTTTTGGGGAGATGAAAGTTGATGTAGGGTCTCCCTAAACTTAAAAGAAGATTTTGAATTCACCTAGCCTATCTCCACTTTAAACATATTATTGGTGATGGCAGGTCTACCTCCCTTCTTTTTGACGATTGGCACAACAATAGCTCAACTGTTGCCCATTTCGATTATCATGTGTCCGTGGAGCTGGGTATCCCTTGTCATCCTTCGATTAGTTCAATAATCAAGAATACTAATTGGTCTTGGTCGAGAAGACCTTCATCAAGAGTGGAGCATTTCTATAATTCAATTAAATTCTACTTTTTAGTAGATTTTGAAGATCATATTTGATGGAATTTATCTCTAAATGATATGCTTTCTTAGAAAGCTCTCATATGTAAAAGGCATCCTGTTTTGGGGGCTAAATACTTATGGTCGAAATTTTACATTCTTAATCATTCTTTTATTGCTTGGCTTGCTATCCTAAAGAGATTAGCTATTTTTGATAAAGTTGCAAAATTTAAGGATTGTAAAGTTATTCTATGTGAAAGTTTAACTATGGGACATAGAATTCAAGTATTATATATATATGCATTAAAAAATGGAAGTGGGAGGGTAAATAAGTCAATACAAGATAATTAGGTAGGGGATGGAGCGTAAAGAAAGAAAATATAATAAAATTTAAAGATAAAATTATCAAAAAGGGTGATTGGAATATATGAGATGGTGTGGACATAAACACTCTTTGGAGTAATAAATTAAGTTAGCTTTATTTAAAAGATAACAAATAAGACTTAGGTGAATTTAGAGAAAAATCCTCAACTACTAAAGCAAGTTGGTAGTGGGATCAAGACTTACAAAAGGTAGTCAAGGCAAATTTAGTATTAAACATGGATAAAGTATGGAACATAAAAAACTTTGAAAGTTATAGAAAAGATGCAATAAAAGGTTGTTAGTGAAGTTAAACATAGAGTATACAATAAATTGTATACTAGATTAGTTATGAAAGCAAAGAAAGAGACATATTTAAACTTGCTAAAATAGAAAAAAAAAAAAAAAAAAAGACTTTGGTTATATAAAATATATAAAAAATGAGTATGATAGTGTCATGGTTAAAGAAGAAGATATAAGGGAAAGATGATGAAGTTAGTTTAATACGCTGCTTAATGAAAACTAAGTGAAAGACTTAGACTTAGAATTGACATATTTGGAAGAAACTAAAGTTTTGAGATTTATTCATAATTATATTTAATAAAATTAAGTTGGCATTAAAAAAGATGAAATTTTTTTTAAAAAAAAAATTATAGGGCTAGATGACATCTCAACTTAAGTTTGGAAATGTCTTGATGATAATGAATTAACTAATTTATTTATCACGATTCTAAGAACTAAGAAAACATCATATGAGTGTAGGAAAAACACTTAATACCTATACATAAAAATAAAGGAAATTTTTGAAAATATAACTATGCTAGAGCTAAACTTATGTTACTATAGAATCTATATATTTTTTAAGAAAGTTGGCTCCTATGTGATTTTTATTGATTTATAGAAAACTTATGATAGGTACCTAAGGAAGATCTATGGTGGGTTTTTACAATAATAATAATAATAAGTTTATATAGTAGGTATACTAATGTTATTAATGATATGTAAAATAAAGTAATGACTAGAGTAAGAATAACATGTGGAGGATTTAGAAAATTTCCAATCTTATTAAGTGTATATCAGTGGTTTACTTTGAGCTCATATATTTTTGTATTAGTGGTGGATGAACTTACTAAAAAATATCCAAAATGAGGTTCAATGGTGTATATTGTTTGTAGACAATAATGTCTCAATCAATGAAACAAGGGATGAAAAAGATGATAAGTTAGAATTATGGAGAGAAGCTCTAAAATATAGTGGCTATAGGATAAATAGAATTAAGATAAAATACATAAAATGTAATTTTAATCATGATAGGAGAAATATTTGAGAAAAGATTCAGAGTGATGGTCAAAAAAAAAAAAATAATAGCATTATTGATTGTGATACCTAAGGTATATCATGCAAGCTAAAGAATAAATCAAAGAACATGTTATACATAGATTTAAAGTAGGATGGATGAAATGAAAAAGTGCTTTGAACAAGTTGTATGATCATAGAATATCCTTAAAATTAAAGGAAAAGTTTTGTAGAACAGCTATAAGACCAATAATGCTGTGTAGATTAGAATATTAGCCAACAAAGAAACAACATCCAAAAAGTAGAAGTTACTAAAATGAGAATGCTAAGGTGGATGAGTGGTATACTATTAAAAGATAAACTAAAGAATGAAAATATTTACGATAAATTGGATATAAAACCTCTAGAAGGTAAGATACATGATAGGTGCCTTAAATGGCTTGGGCATTTGTAACATAAATCAAATAGCGCATTGGTGAGGAGGAGTGAGCTAGTTAGTACTCGAGACAATTGAGGGGTTAGGGGTATAGCTAAAATAATTTGGAACGAGATAATTATTAAGGAATTAATGGACCTTAAATTGTTGAAGGAAATTATGCATGATCATTTAAGTTGGTGGAAAAGGATTCATGGAGCCACTGCACCTTGTGGGAGTTAAGACTTGGTTTGTTATTCTTGTCATCATTTTGGATTGTGAATTTTTATTGAGAAAAATAAAATAAGAAAGAAATCAAATTTCTGTTGTATTTTCTCTGTAACTAAATATCTTTAAAAATGAAAATTTGATCTAATATGATTAGTTTTTTTAAAAAAATAAAATTAAATGTTGAGGATGTGTAAAATTAATTTTCTTCATTGATTTATTTTATATTTTATTTTCTTTCCCACTTTTCTCAATGGCCAACATGAAAATGTGAGTTTTTTTTTTTTTTTTTTATATATATTTTTTCTTTTTTCTGATATTTTTTAAGTTCCAAACTAATGTAACTTATATGAGAATGTCTAAGTTTGAATATTGAAAAAAAAAACATTAAATAAAGTGTTATATATATATATATATATACATATGTACATACATACATGTGTACACAGAAAGCAATATTAATGATTTTCGTTTTTTTATTTTTAGAGGTTTTACTAAGAGGAAGTCAAGTGGCAATGATGAAGTTAATGTTTGTTTTTGTGTAAATATATCTAAATTTCAAATAAAAAATAAGGTATAAAATTGAATTGAGATTATGCTACTTATTTTTTATTTTTATTTTTTGATTGTGACATTAGACGTCTCCTTGAATTAACACTATTTGAAACCTCTCTTTCTAAATAAATACAAAATTATGATTTATTTAAATTTAGAAAATATGGAGGCTATTATTTTTTTTTTCATTGAATGAAAAGTTATATATATATATATATATATTGTATTTAGAAATATAAAAAATTAAATTTAAAATTTATTAATTTAGTTTGAAATAATGAAAATACAAATTAATGCATATATAATAAAAATAATAATAGTAATCATCCAATTGCCAATTAAAACGATGGAATTAAATAATGAAGTTGGCGTCCAATGACGATCAAAAAGGTTTTTAAAAGTTATTTTTGAGAGGGATGAGTCGTTTTTATTTATTATATATTAATTCTGATCACTCGTGAAGGGATGCGTGTGGGGCACGTTTGATAGTGCAAATTTCTAAAGAGACCAATTTTATAACACCAAACCATCAGCTAAGCCGTCGCATCCATTTTATTATAACATGCGATCTGCTGCCATCAACCCCAAAATAATTCTCACCGCATCCGTCCTCCTGGGGCATTTCTTATTTATAATAGTTAAGTCAACTCAAAAGAGAAATTAATATTTTATTGTTAGAAATATAGGGAAGGCTGGGATTTATTGGAGAAATAAAAAATAATGTCATCTATAAAAAAAATATTATTTTACCACTTCTTTGAAAGGTATCATTTGAATTGATAGTTGGGTCTCATTTTCTTTCGTTATTAGTTCAATCTTTCGATTTTTGTTTGGTAGGTTTAAATTTTTTAATTTTTTGATTTGATTTGATTTTATTATTTTTATTTTTGATAGGTCTGTATAGATTTGTTTCTTATTTAATTTTATTTGAATTTGTTGTCCTATTTTGGTTAGTTGTTTTTGGGAGGGTTTTCTTTATCTGTATTCTCTTAATGTTTGTCTTGTAACTATGGTATTTTTTCGCCAAAAGTAAGGGCTTATTAATAAAGTTTGTATTTTTTTTATTAAAAAAAAATGTAAAAGGCAATAATCTCTTCTGAGATTTGGCAAAAAGACACTAACTTCTCTTGATATTTTTAAAAATCTAAGGACCTCTCCTAATATTTCAAAAATTGTAAGAACTTATCTAATATTTTGTCAAAAAAAAAAAATACAAACGTTTCAATATATTTTGTTAAAAGACAAGTCTTTTGTGGAGAGATTTTTATCATTCTCAGAAATTTTAGGAATGATTTGTGATATTTTTGAAACCTCAAATAAGGTTCATAACTTTTTGACAAATCTCAAATGAGGTTAATATCTTTTGTCATAATAATAATAATAATAATAATTATAATTATTATTATTATTATTTAATGTCACTAATATTAATTAGTAATGTATGTCCTATGAATATATTTCTCAATAATTTGACTCTGCCCAATTCAATATGATATATGATGGGAATTAACACGAAATTCTCAAATCCTGTGAAAAACAAAAAATGGAGAAACAATTAATGCCAAAGAAAATAATTACATGCATAAGTCAATATTTACATGGTTCAGCAATTTTGCTTACGCTTACGGAATTGTAGGGTTTTCATTATAATCAGGAAAAAAAAAATACAGAGAGTGTGTCGTCCAATAATTTTCTCTCTCGTTCTCAAAATGACGGTCTAACCTAATCATCTAAAAAACAATTGTTTCATATGCTGCACATAAGGTTCCGAATGGGCTACAAAACGAGCCCAAAATTTTTTTCCAGGAGTGTTGCCCCTAGACTCCCCATGAGTACGGCCCAAGCCTTCACTCCATAAACTAAGCCTTACGATAGAAACCTCTCATTAAAAATCGCGTAGCATTAATTCAGGACCGATAGTCATCATCCAGATCAAATGAAACTAGACTCCACAAAACCCAACAATATAAATATAGGGTCGGATGGTAAAGACTAGCTAGCAATACATGCATTTATTTTATAGTTTGAGATTTTGTAAGATTAGAATAGACTTAATAATGTGATGGGTAGCATTGTGTTGCACATAGATAGGCTAGCCAAGTATGCTTATCCAAATCTAGCCGGCTAGCCCATAGAGCACGCACACCTTATTCTTCTGCTCAACTTAACTCATAATCTATATCGTTCAATCTCCAACCTTATAAGGATATACTCTGTATAGCTAGACCAACATGCATCCCTAATGGTTAGGTAAGAGACAATTCATATATGTTCATATGTATACATATATGTATTTATTTACTCTAAATTTTAAAATTAGACTAGTTTTAAAATAGACTTTAAATTTGACTACTTTCATATTATTGTATTCGATCTATCATCAAATGGGTCGTTAAAATTCGATAATTCAATCATGAAATCATCTTTTTAGGATTCTATCTTAAGATTTTAGTTTCATTCTTTACTTGCGATTAGTTACTTTTGATAAATTATTAAGGATGCATTAATAGACTGTAACAATATTTCCATCCCCGAGTTTGATGTTATTTGGATGGATTTGAAGGGTTTGCCTTGTTAAAAGTTCCAAAGCATCAAAGAAAAAAAAAAAAAACCTACAGTCTGAAAAAATGAAAAAATTATCTTAATACAAAAAAGAAGAAGAAAAAAGAGAGAAAATGCACAGGTTAATTAATGCATGATCATGATCACTACTAGAGTTAATTAACTTAATACTGAATACTGGGAGGTTGAATAGATGGATCAAGAGAGAGAGAGAGAGAGAGAGAGAGTAGTAGTAAATTAAGATGGGAGAGAGGTAGCGGGTAGGACGGACGTACCAAACCGGGGAGGAGAAACAAAGGGCCACCATAGTCAGAGGGCCAGTGCCCATCTTCAGCTTGCAGGGTGGCGTAGTATCTCAACCCTCTTCTCAATCCTATTAATGCTTTTATGCCTGCTCCTCCTCCTCCTTCTGCTGATCCACACTCTTCCTCCTCCCGCTTCTTCTTCGCCTCATCATCATCATCATCACTATTCCTATTTGAATTCTCCTTTCCAAACTGCACCCACCCATATCCCCCCATATACATAGAGAAATAAGTCATTTGTACATATTGGATCATGCATATGCATGAATATATATACATATATACACACAGTCACACAGACGCACATGTATATTTAAAAAAAAAAAACAAAAAAAAATTAAATAGATGGACCTGGAGCCTCATTAGGAGATCAGAGCTGTGTTTAGCTTGAAGCCGATTGTTTTGAAATTCATGGCGGAGTTTGTCGATGTGAGCTCGCTCCTGAGGGGTTCCCAGATTGGAGTGGAACTCCCAGAATTGCCTTCCCCTGTGATTACTCACGCTTCTAAGCCACATCGCCTCATCCTCCCCATCCCCTCCTTCTCCACTGCACACCACTAGCTTCCACATTTCAAATTTAATTCCTCACTAGCTTATTCATTCCTTAATGTTGGAGGATGAATCAATCAGTAGTGTAGGGCAGTAACACTGAGCAACATTGACTTAACCCCCTCCATATTTATTTATGCACCTTCTTCTTCATGGAAACCCCCTGCAGCAGTGTAAGTGTAGTGTGTGTGGTCCATGTTTTGAAGTTTCTGTTTATTTGTTTATTTAGTTATTTATGGTTAATCAATTATTATGACATATGCATGCATACATACATTTATACTACAAATCATTCATTAATGGAGGATTACTTGAGTATATAGCAGCTCTGAGCAATATTGACTTGTTGTTGTTATTATTATTATTATTATTATATGTTGTCATCAACCCCAAAACGATTCTCAAAAAAAAAAACAAAACAAAACAAAACAAAACAAAAACAAAAAGGAAAGAAGGAACCAAAAAAAAGAAAAAAAAATACTTGATAGTATAGAATTATTTTAATCCATCACATCCGTCCCCACCGACCCCTTAATACTTCGTGCACTTCACGTGCCCAACTATATATTAATTGTAATGCTTAGTGTAGACGCCGTAATTTTAATCAGACACTTCTAAAAATACCCGGTATTAATAAAATTTTATTTTGAATCCTGTATGATCCTAAATTTTAAAATTAAAATCCGAAATTCCTGTAATGTCCAAATTTGAGTCCCTTTGATGACAACGAGTTTTGCAGTTTTTGTGAGTCCATCATGAGTTGTCAAATTTTTAATTGCGTCTTTTATCCTAGTGAGAGTCTTTCTAACCGTAAAATTAATGGTCAAGATCCCGTAATTTTAGAACCCATTTCCCTTGGGTTGGGCGTTATGATCTAGATTTGAGTCAAATAATTGATCTCTGTTAGACTAGGGTTCCTTACTAATTACTTAATTTCAAAATTTGTTTACAGATTCCTAACTCATGCCTACGGTGTTCATGATTCCAAAACCCTAAGATAATACATATACATATTCCCAATCAATCGAAAAAATGCTCAAAATAACTATCATATTCACTTTTGTCCCGAATTTGCATATTCATAATTTCCTAAATTATATACCATTATCATCTTTACCTGAGTCCCTGAGGAAACACCCACTAGGATTCTTAGCCTGCTTGCGGTATATACTCATATTCTTCATTGCAAAATTATTTTTGAGCAAGAATCCTAGTTCTCCTAAACTTTATTTGAAAAACTAATTTTTGGGAAAACTCTTGGCATATTGAAAAGAGTACCTTGAGCATATTCTTATTTTAATATCTTTACTTGGAATAACTCTTACTCTTTGTTAGTAAGAAAGTCATTTTTCACACTCAGTCTTTATTGAAAAATATTTTTGAGTGAAAAATACACATTCTCACATTGAGCTTTAATTTATATCATACGTGAGTGTATTGAGCATATTGTTGTACATCATCAGCTTAGTGTTAGAAGCACATTTGTTTGTATACAAAATTATTGATTATCTGTTGTATTCCCGACGGGTTGTCAGAAGAGGGAGACTAGCCCTGTGAATAGTCCCGGACTTGCTCAGACTCGGTTAGGAGAGCACTAGATTGGTTCAAACCTGATTAGAACAATTAGGTGCACGTCATCCTGGAAAGGTGTTGTAAACGATGTCACTCCACCCGCAAGTGAGCAACTTAGTGGAATTCTCTTGCTTGTGAGCTTGAGGCGGGGACGTAGGCAGTATTTGTTTAACCTCGATAACATATTGTATATCTGCTTTTAATTTCTTACACTTTATATTGCTACACATGTATGTTATATTTGATATATTGTGAATGTTGCGCATGATTTAACTTTCACATATTATTTTTATCTGCGCAATTGATATATGCTTAGAAAGACCCTAGGTTGCGAAATACTGCTAATATCTAGTTTAAGCTAAGAAGAAGTTTTAAAATTTCAATTCGCTTCCCCTCTTGGGAATATACCAATTCAAACATATATATATATATATATATTGGAAAATACATACTTTTCAACATAAGCATACTTTATCGTGATAAGTTTCTTTATATATGTAAATCATATGTTATATCTATACATAAAAGAATTTTTCCCTGAATGGACAATCATATAACATCATGTAATAGCCCCATATGATCAAGTTGTGCAGCCTGAAGGTGAGACTTAGTAATGACTGACCTACCATGCTAAGCCAAACATAACGCGTTTGTAAGTATGATTGGCTTACCCAGCCTAGTCTGGACTACCATAGGGGTACTCTACTCTTCTCTGGCTCAATCGACTATCCATACACCAACACTTCCTGAATAGTGTGGTGACACTGACTATATCATATTAGCTATAATACCGTGCTCTAAACATAATTGGTCCATCAGGGTTCTATTAGAGATGGAGCCAGAAGACAACCAGAAGACAACGCATTGCTGAGGCAGAAAACGCGTGGTGCTTTTATTCTCTATTTATCTCTTTGTTGCAACTTCCAATTTGATTGGTTTTATCTTAATTGCAATTTACATTCCAAGCCTATAAAAGGAGGGTTGTGGAAGATGTATTGTAGAGCACAGTATAGCATAGAACAGTGCAGAGAGAGCACAGAGTCGCTCAGAGAGAGAGAGAGAGAGAGAGAGTGCTCCGTGTACGTAGGTCGTTCTTGACCGAACCACGTAAAATCTTGGTGTCACTTTGATCTGGATGCTCACAGGTTCCTAACAAGTGGTATCAGAGCCCGATTGGAGCAGAAAAGATTGATTGGAAGTGATCCCGAAATTTAGAGCTCTGTCCAGTTAAACAAAACTGTGTTTTGAAGCAACCATCACATTCAACTCGCCGAGACGAAGAGAATGGTGCCAACCAAAGCTTCAAAGGAGTTCTGTAGAAGCTTCATGCGCCCCCACGCGCCTTGCCGGAGCAAGACGCCTCTCCACATGCTGTGCAAACGCCGGTGAACAATTCCTCACGCGCTGCACGCGTCTTCTTCGCTCATTCTGCCTCGACCCGACCCGGTTCAATCCCAGACCCAACCCTGCAGGAGACTTAAACCTTTGGTTAACCCGAGATCCGACTTCACGGCATGGATTTGACCTCACTTTTCAGAACCGGCCATGCCAGCTTCGCCACGTCAGTTGGAGGCGCCACGTCAACAGGCCCTGCCATGCCAGCGCCACGTCATCAGTGGGCCCTACCTTGCCACGTCATCAAGTGAGCCTCCACCTGCCACGTCATTGGTTGGTCCCACCTCTACCACGTCAGTAGAGGTGCCACGTTAGCAGTGCCACGTCGGCAAGCTTGACTAGGTTTGACCAAACTTTGACTGAACTTTTCGGAGTCATTTTGGGTCCGTTTTTCGAGCGACTTGAACCATTTCTAGGATTTTTGATCGTTCTGGATCCAACCGTACTATCCATTTGAGCTAATTTCATCTTTAGATTAGCAAATTGAGATGTCGAATGAAAAGAGCTCAAAAATTGAAATATTCAACGAGAACAATTTCGGTTTCTAAAAGATGCAGATAGAAGATTATTTGTTTGGGAAGGAATTGCACTTACCGTTGAAGGGTAAGCCAACATCTATGAACGAGAACGAGTGAGAGTTGCTTGATTGAAAAGCCCTCGGAGCCATCAGAATGATGTTGTCGAAATCTGTGGCGTTCAATATCAAGCGTATAACATCCACCAAGTCTCTAATGGATGCGCTCTCAAATATTTACGAGCAGCCTTTGGCCGCAAATAAGGTACATCTCATGAAAAAACTATTTACGATGAACATGTCTGCAGGTGAGAGTTTCAACAGGCATTTGAATAACTTCAATGAGTTGTTTGATCAACTCGCCTCAGTCGAGATAACGTTTTATTAAGAGGAAGTCAAGTGGCAATGATGAAGTTAATATTTGCTTTTGTGTAAACGTATCTAAATTTCAAATAAAAAAAAAAGATTGTAAGCAT
Source organism: Malania oleifera (assembly GCF_029873635.1). Taxonomy (NCBI): domain Eukaryota; kingdom Viridiplantae; phylum Streptophyta; class Magnoliopsida; order Santalales; family Ximeniaceae; genus Malania; species Malania oleifera. The sequence continues at coordinate 91,497,363 of NC_080426.1, read as the reverse complement.
ACTTAGGTATAAAATTGAATTGACAGATTGTACTACTTAATTTTTTTTTTTTTTGCTTGGGACATTAGACGTCTCCTTGAATTAACACTATTTAAAACCTCTCTTTCTAAATAAATAAAAAATTATGATTTACTTAAATTTAGAAAATATGGAGGCTATTATTTTTTTCATTGAATGAAAAGTTATATATATATATATATATATTGTATTTAGAAATATAAAAAATTAAATTTAAAATTTATTAATTTAGTCTGAATAATGAAATTACAAATTAATACATATATAATAAAAATAATAATAGTAATCATCCAATTGCTAATTAAAACGATGGAATTAAATAATGAGGAGGAGTCACATCCATTTTATTAAAACGATTGATAATGCAAATTTCTAAAGAGACCAATAGTGACCAAACCATCAGCTAAGCCGTCACATTCATTTTATTACAACATGCGATATGCTGTCATCAACCCCAAAATAATTCTCACCAAAAAATAAAAAAAAAATTGATAGAATATAATTATTTCAATCCATCACATCCGTCCCCCACCCAAATGCATGCTTGCTTGTGCATTAAGAAGATGATTCCAACAAAAATATATTTTTTACCTCGTTGACAGGTATCATTCGGATTCGAGTCTCACTTTCTTTTTCAATCTCTCGATTTTTGTTTGGTAGGTTTAAATTTTTTAATTTTTTGATTTTATTTTATTTTATTTATTTTATTTTTGATAAGTCTGTTTAGATTTGTTTCTTGTTTAACTTTATTTGGATTTGTAATCTTATTTTGGTTGGTTGTTAATATTGTTTTTAGGAGGGCTTTAATTTCTTTATCTATAATCTCTTAATGCTTATCTTGTAACCACGATATTCTTTTGTTAAAAGTAAGGGCCTATTAATAAAGTTTGCGTTTTTTTTTTTCTTTTTTTAAGTGTAGAAGGCAATAATCTCTTCCGAGATTTGGCAAAAAGACACTAACTTATGAGATTTTTAAAAATCTAAGGATCTCTCCTGACACTCCAAAAGTTGCAAGAACTTCTCTAATATTTTGTCAAAAAAAAAATACAAACATTTCATTATATTTTGTAAAAAGATAGATCTTTTGAGGAGAGATTTTTATCATTCTCACAAATTTTAGGAATGATTTGTGATATTTTTGAAACCTCAAATAAAGTTCATAACTTTTTGACAAACCTCAAATGAGGTTAATATCTTTTGTCATAATAATAATAATAATAATTATTATTATTTAATGTTACTAATATTAATTAGTGATGTATGTCCTATGAATATATTTCTCAATAATTTGACTCTGCCCAATTCAGCATGATATATGATGGGAATTAACACGAAATTCTCAGATCCTGTGAGAAACAACAAATGGAGAAATAATTAACGCCAAAGAAAATAATTACACGCATAAGTCAATATTTACGTGGTTCAGTAATTTTGCCTACGTTTACGAAATTGTAGGGATTTCATTATAATCAGGAAGAAAAAAAAATACAGAGAGTGTGTCGTACAATAATTTTCTCTCTCGTTCTCAAAATGACGGTCTGACCTAATCACCCAAAAAACAGTTGTTTTATATGCTGCACACAAGGTTCTAAATGGGCTACAAAATGAGCCCAAAATTTTTTTCTAGAAGTGTTGCCCCCAGACCCCCCATGAGTACGGCCCAAGCCTTCACTCCATAGACTAAGCTTTAGGATTGAAATCTCTCATTAAAAATCATGCAACATTAATTCGAGGCCGATAGTCATCATCCAGATCAAAAGAAACTACACTCCACAAAGCCCAACAATATAAATATAGGGTTGGATGGTAAAGACTAGCTAGCAATACATGCATTTATTTTATAGCTTGAGATTTTGTAAGATTAGGATAGACTTAATTAATGTGATGGGTAGCATTGTGTTGCACATAGATAGGCTAGCTAAGTATGCTTACCCAAATCTAGTCGGCTAGCCCATAGAGCACGCATACCTTATTATTCTGCTCAACTTAACTCATAATCTATATCTTTCAATCTCCAAACCTTATAGGGATATAATCTTTATAGCTAGACCAACATGCATCCTTAATGGTTAGGTAAGAGACAATTCATATATATACATATATGTATATATATACTCTAAATTTTAAAATTAGACTAGTTTTAAAATACTCTAAATTTGACTACGTTCATATTATTGTATTCGATCTATCATCAAATGGGTGGTTGAAATTCAATAATTCAATCATGAAATCTTCTTTTTAGGATTCTATCTTAAGATTTTAGTTTTATTCTTTACTTGCGATTTGTTACTTTCGATAAATTATTAAGAATGCGTTAATAGACGGGCAACAATATTTCCATCCCCGAGTTTGATGCTACTTGGATGGATTTGAAGGGTTTGTCCCGTTAAAAGTTCCAAAGCATCAAAGAAAAAAAAAAAAACCTACGCTCTGAAAAAAATGAAAAAATTATCTTAATACAAAAAAAAAAAAAAAGAAGAAAAAAGAGAGAAAATGCACAGGTTAATTAATGCATGATCATGATCAGTACTAAAGTTAATTAACTTAATACTAAATACTAGGAGGTTGAATAGAGAGAGAGAGAGAGAGAGAGAGAGAGAGATAGTAGTAGTAGTAGTAAATTAAGATGGGAGAGAGGTAGCGGGTAGGACAGACGTACCAAACCAGGGAGAAGAAACAAAGGGCCACCATAGTCGGAGCGCCAGTGCCCATCTTCAGCTTGCAGGGTGGCGTAGTATCTCAACCCTCTTCTCAATCCTATTAATGTTTTATAGTAATTACAGAATACCATGATTATACAGTTTCAGTATCATGACTTACAGATTACAGTTTAGTTCAAAAATACAGTTGACATAGTTACAGTTTATTTCAGTGTCATGGTTAATACAGTTATTTCAGAATCATAGTAAATTAGATAGTTGTATACAGAGATGTATTATATAGTATCAGACCCTGTTGGACCACACAGTTACAGAGCACGGTACCGTAGCTACATACAGTTTATAGAGTGCAACCACCTATTTAGATAATACGTGGTAGTAGGTCGATCGTATAGTGCCCTGACATGGACAGGCTCCCCATCAGATATGGGTTGAGGAGGGCAGATTAGACCGAGGGAGTATAATGGTTTACCCTGACCGGCCAGCCAAGGTAGATCTTGCCTACAGACCGCACAACCTTGTCATGAGGGGTTAATCATGACACGCTGTTATCAACAGGGAAGTTTTCAGTTATTATTATGTATATACATATTTACAGAGATAGAGAATATACTTATGTACATTAGAAGTATTTTAAATAGTACCATAAAATATTAATATGTTAAGCAACATGGAAATGGTGGTGGTTTCTATTACTTGTATTGTATTTACAGATCCAGTTATACATGATTTTATAGAAACAGATTTTTATGATATTGTAACTCATCTGCTACACACTAGCAATATCATATTTCGTCTTACTAAGCGTTGGCTCATTCCAATTGTTTTAATATTTTTCAGGTGATCCAGGTAGGCGAGCAGATCAGGCTCGCAGATAGAGGGGCCTCAGTACTGCCCTGATATTAGAGTGAGTATTTTTGGGAGTATTTTTGTATAGCCCTAGCCAATTGAGGACATTTTTGGGGAACCGTTATATATGTATATTTTGGGAAACAATTTAGCACTCTAGTATTGTATGTAATTATATATGGTTAAGTTTATTTGATTTCCGCTTCTCGCTGCTTAGGTGAATGGTTGGATTTAATCCAGTATGGTATCAGAGCATGTTAAATGTCATGGTACATAAAAAAAAATAAAAATAAAAATAATAAAAAAACCAGTTAAATAGTAAGTTGTTACACTAGCCCTGTGAATAGTCCCAGACTTACTCAGACCCAGTTAGGAGAGCACCAGACTGGTTCAAACCTGATTAGGACAACTAGGTGCACATCATCCTGGAAAGGTGTTGTAAACGATGTCACTCCACCCACAAGTGAGCAACTTAGTGGAATTCTTTTGCTTGTGAGCTTGAGACGGGGACATAGGCAGTATTAGCCAAACCCCAATAACATATTGTATATCTGCTTTTAATTTCTTGCACTTTATATTTCTGCACATGTATGTTATATTTGATATATTGTGAATGTTGCGTATGATTTAACTTTCACATATTATTTTTATCTGCGCAATTGGTATATGCTTAGAAAGACCCTAGGTTGTGAAATACTGCTAATATCTAGTTTAAACTAGGAAGAAGTTTTAAAATTCCAATTCCTTCCCCCTCTTGGGAATACACCAATTCCAACGCACGCGCACATGCACACACACACACACACACACACACACATATATATATATATATATATATATATATATATATATATTAGAAAATACATACTTTTCAACATAAACATACTTTATCGTAATAAGTTTCTCTGTATATGTAAATCATCTGTTATATCTATACATAAAAGAATTTTTCCCTAAATGGACAATCATATAACATCATGTAATAGTCTCATATGATCAGGTTATGCGGCCCAAAGGCGAGAATTAGCAATGGCTGGCCTACCACGCTAAGCCAAACATAACGCGTTTGTAAGTATGATTGGCTTACCCAGCCTAGTCCGGACTGCCATAGGGGTACTCTACTTTTCTCTGGTTCAATCGACTGTCCATACACCAACACTTCTGAATAGTGTGGTGACACTGACTATATCATATTAGCTATAGTACCATGCTCTAAACATAATTGGTCCATCAGGGTTCTTCTACCATATAATACTGTTCATATATAATAAAACTATAACTTGATCTCATTTTCATAAAGCTTGTCATATCATAATTTGTATAATTCTTGTCATATCATAAATCTGTCTGAATACTGTTATATCATAAATTTGGCTGAATACTGTCATATCATAAATCTGGCTAAGTACTATCATATCATAAATCTGGCTAAATATTGTCATATCATGATTCCATAATATTTATAAAATTTTCAAAAATCATTATAAAATCATACTTGTTGTGTATCATCATAAACTAATCTAACAGGTTTATTTATGCAGTAACATATTCATTACTCATGTCACACAATCTAAGTGATAATTCATAATTTAATAATCTGCCTGGGATAAAATATATTTTGCTGAGAAATAAACATATAGTCATCTCTAGGATTTACTTAAAGCCAAAATACCTGATTTTCCAAAAACATACATATAATAATAATTCAAAATTTCCTTTTTCATAAGCCTAAATATTTAGAAAAACATATATTCATGTAATCACGTATTACAAATTAATCGGTTAAATTTTCTAAAACTAACTGATATAATCTATTCCCCTTACCTTATCCCTAGAGTGGTACCTAGGATCCCCAAACGACAAATCTTTTGTGGTTAAACCGCTAAGGATTGAAACTAGGATCTCGAAATGACGTCTAATCATCAATTTGACTAAAATTTGGAGAGAGAGAGAGAGAGAGAGAGAGTGTGTGTGTGTGTGTGTGTGTGTGTGTGAGAGAGTTATAATTTTTTTTTCCCAAAAAAAAATGAACTATGATCTATTTATAGGTTGTTGTCCCCAGAAAAACCATCGATGGTTTTCCTGAACCGTCGACGGTTTGGTTTTTAACCAAACTAATTTTTAGCGTTTTACCTTTACTGAGCCTCTGTAATTAAAAATTATTGACAGTTTTCCTAAGCTCACCAAACCATTGACGATTTGGTCTGTACCAAACCAATTTTTCTCCTTTTCTTTACTATTTTTATTATTATTATTTTTCTGGGTTTCTACATCCTCCCCTCCTTATAAAAATTTCATCCTCAAAATTTACTAACTAGCACTTACACCAACATCTAGAAATCATTGAATTGCTTACCCTACTCTAGAAAGAGTCGGCGGCCACCCAAATGGCGGTCCCATCCAAAATTTATTAATAACCCTCACTTATGGTGGAGGAATATTGTGGTTACAACCAAGGTTTCTAGGAGATTACAAATAGCAAAACAAAACTCTCTCAAATCTACTTAAGAATTAAACCAAAAATAGAATGATTATAACTATAAAACCTACAATAACCAAATATTTACCTTAACCATCACATTTATCTAGCTAATGTTGGGCCCTGCTAAATAATTATGGGCATCTTTGATGTATTTCCTCCTCTAGTTCCTATGAAACTTCCTTAACTGCGTGATTACGCTAGAGTACTTTCACCAATGGGATCTTCTTAGTATGTACTAACACTTCATCAGAGGATAAAGTATTTCTAAGCTCCAGTGACTCATATCTTATTACATGTGATGGACGTGGGACGTACTTTTTCAACATAGATACATGAAACACATCATGGATCCTAGACAATGCAGAGGGGGTAACGCTAACCTGTAGGCAACTAGACCAATTCTTTCCAGTATCTCAAATGACCCAATATACTTAGAGCTTAGCTTACCCTTCCTCCCAAATCTCATGACTCCCTTCATTGCAGCAATTCTCAAGAATACATTATCTCCTACACCAAACTCCAATTTCCATCGGCGGGTATCTGCATAACTTTTCTAGTGGACTCTGAGTTGTTTTAATTCTTTCTTAAATAAGTCATATTTTGTTGACTTTTTGAGTCTGATATCTGTTTTGATGCTGACAAAGCATATGTACTTTCTTATGTGTGTTTTTAGCATGTAAACAGGTCCATTAATTTAACACACACATAAGGCAACGGCAATGGAAGCTTGCAGGACTTAAAGACTATACGATCAAGCGCATTCCATGAAGTCAGAAGAGTAAAAAGACGAAGACATTTGTTTTAAATTTGTATATGCATTTATTTTTTATCTTTGGTTTGTAATATTGCATGCATCTGCATGATGTGTTTGAATGCTCAGAATAACCGTAGATAGACCTAGGAACCAACACATCTCACCAAAAGCTTTTTTCTAAATAGATCAAAATCATAAAAAGTTTTTGGAATAGCTTTAGGGTCAAAATCGGGGCTAAAACGAAGTTTACAAAAACTTACCAACACTGGATTTTTTCGGTGTCTTCAAAATGACCTAAAATGACCCTAGGACACTCACTATTGCACTTATATGTGTTAGTTATTTGAATAGGGTGATTGATTGGATGAAACAGAACCGAATGCACAAAATGAGCACTTTCGGTCGACTGACCCTTATAGTTCATTTGTAGCCCGGTCGACCGAACCTAAGTCCAGGTCAACGGTTGACCATGTTCTCGTCGACCGAATTAAATAGTTCAAATAGCCCCCGGTTGATCGAAACCTCCTGGGGTCAACATTTTGACCACCTGGTCGACCGAACTAAAATTGCATACCAACTACCTGGTCGACCGAGGGTCCTCGTTAGATGCCCCAACAACCTGGTCGATCGAACTTCTTAGTTCAAAATGTCCCGATCGATCGAACCTCGCTATTTTAAAAAATCCCCTCTTTCGGTCGACCGAACCTTTAGTTCATTTTCACCCTGGTCGACCGAACCACGCTAATTTGGAAAAATCGTCCTTCCTGGTCGACCGGCATTGAAGTTCAAAATTCGCCCAGTCGACCGAGCCATATGAACTTCGGTCGATCGAAAGTCTTCTAGTCGACCAGTGCTCTCAAGTTGGAATATTTTTTAAGTGTTTAAAATGTCATTAAACTTAATTAAACTTTTCAAAAATACCAAGCGTGTCCCCAACGGTCATATTTTCCACAAACTCTATAAATACCCCCTCATTACTCCAGATTAGAAACTTTGATTAACTCTAAATTTCTCTCTAATCCTCTGTTAATCAAAGTTCCCCCAACTTGTTTTTATTGCAAAAATTTCTTTTTTGGGGCAAAATATTTTATTCAAATCTCTCCAACTCTCTTTCACTCGTTTTATCTCAAAATCACTTTCAAAGAGAGTATTTTATTTTGGGCTTTATATTTGTATTTACATGCATATACTCTTATTTGTTACTTACTTTTTGAAAATCAATCTTTGAGAGTATTGTTTGCATTTCTCCTAGATTATTTCCTTGATAAATATATTTTGGGAGAAGTTATCTATTGCACAAATATTCTATTGAGCTTACTCCTAGATTCTCCAAGTATTTCTAACTTGCATAAATCTTTGATTGGAGAACATAATACCCATTTTTCATATACATTCTATTTGTGCAAAAATCATTGAAAGAGAAAAACCCTAAGTTCTCCTATAGTGTTATTGAAATATCTTTTTGGAGAAAACATTTATTAGGATTTAAATATAGTTAAGCACCCTTACTCACCTTAGCATTATTTCATATCATTGGAGTGTATACTTTTACTGAGCTAATTGTGTACATCTCTGCTTGTATTTCAGAAGCATATTTTATGTACAAAAATGGTTTTCATGTAACGGTTCGATTCAGCCCGTTAATTGAACTGGGGAGTCTTCCAGCCCCGTAAATGAGACCGATTCGGTTCAACCCAGAATTGAACTGGGGAGTCTCAACCCCGCAAATGAGACTAGTTTGGCTCAGCCTAGTAATTGAGTTGGGGTTTTCCTCGCTCCGTAAGGAGAAGATGTAAAAGACTTTTTTTTCGCCTGGTTAAGTGAGCAAATATAGTGGAATCCTTGGGGGTAAGCCCAAGGCGGGGATGTAGGCTGGTTTGGCCGAACCTCGATAACAAATCTGGTGTCACTTTTTTATCTTATTTAAATTCCTGCACTTTAATTTCATCATGTGTATGAATGTTTATTTAATGTCGAAATTACTCTCATGCACACATTTGATTTAAATAAGATACTGCACACGTGTATGTTTGCTTTTATTGTTAAACTCACTTTACATACACGTATACATGTTGAATGGGATATGATACTGTGGTAAATCGGCGAATTGTTTAAATTAGCCAAAAAAAATTTAAAACCCAATTCACCCCCCCCTCTTGGGATCACCCCAATTCCAACAATTGGTATCAAAGCCTCATTGCAAAAGGCTTAGCCGCTTATGCATAAAGATCACAACGGCTCAACTTTTCGGTGTATCCCAATTTTGAGGGTCAGCGCTTTGCAAATCCTCCACTATTTTATTGCATAGATTTTACTGTATTAAATCTGAAAATATGTTTGTAAAATCAAATGATTGGTGTATTTGGAAAGTATTCGTGTTTGTTATGCTTATCATATCCCATTGAAAATGTTTTCAAATTTCAAATTTCCCAAATTTTGAAAATGAATTAAATTTGCATAACATATGTTTTAATGCATATCATATGTGTGCCATGCATATTTTTTTGTTTGCCTTAGTCACTAATGCCTTTGTAAGTTCATTCTTTTGAGTGCTAAGGTCCTTTGGGAATCATAAGAGGTATAAGGAACCGAAATAGAGATGACACCACTCTGAGCTTAAACAATTAAGGAGTAAAACTTAAAGGTATATATATTCTCCTTCTAATATATTGAATAACTCATAGTATGATTCACATGATATGTCTTGTGTTTGATTTATTTGTTGCTGTGAATCATATGACATTTGTGTTAATTTCATGTCATGATTTGTATAATATATCTTGTATTAAATCTTTGTATAAATCATGATAAATCCTTTATGATGATAGCATTGTGTCTTATGAGGTACATTGCAAAGGAAATTTCATATACTCATAAGATTTTAGAAATTGTTAGAATACCTTAAATGCCTAAATAGTGTAATGCTTAAAATTCAAAACCTTAATATACACTATTATCATTCTGAGAACCCTAAGGAAATCTAGCCAATACTGAGTTTTAGTGATCACATCCAATCTTAGCTTAATATGTATACATATAACTATGATTGGTTAATATATGATAATTTTGGTTAGTGCGTGCTTATATAGAACTATCAATTCTTAATTCAAATGTCATAAGCATGTTTAAATAAAATCCCATTCAAATGGACAAATTGATTTTAAAATGTCATTATATTCATAATGCTATATATATGTGTGTGTTGTAATTTGAAAAATCTTAAATATAGCATGTTTTGTCCATCACACAGATTAAAGTTTAGGAAATCTATCATGATATTATACATCATGCTACCCCAAACTTATTATGGAGCTTAAATGATAAATCATTTTCAAATGATAAGATTAAACTCAAGAAATTCATAAGCTCATCCTCATATTCAAAAATTTTGTTATGCCAAATACTGTGAATGTAAAATTCTTTGGCTACATAATTGAAGGGGAGCATCATGTTTTGAAAATTCATCCAATATGCGCTTTGTTGTATTGTGCTTATTATTTCATATATAATGGATGCTTTGTATAAGCTCAACGCAAATATCCATGTGTGCTAAATGAATATATTCTATGATGAATGGATATTGTTTAAATTTGATCTGATGTGAGCTAAATGCCTATGTCCATTCTTATTTAAATTACTATAGTTTCTTATGAATGAATAATTTGTTTTAAATAAATGCATATATCCATCTTGTGATTTAAGTTCAATTATATTCGATGGATAACCTATTTGTATTGAATGCCACTATCCATCGATTACCTAATGATTATATCTTTATATGGATAGTCTATACTTTATTTGATATATTGATTGAACGACCTGATTGCATGCTTAGTCTAGAATGCCTCTTGCATGGTGGATGCAGTTGATGAGAATTGCATGCTAGTAGTGGAAATAGGTTCTCGCATGCTTAAACTGGATTATTACTTGTTGATTGCATGAATCTATCTGGTTTTAGGTACATGGTAAATTTGGAAAATGTCCGATTTACAGACGGCATACTGCCGAAATTTCGATAGGATTTTTCCCAAATTAAAACCTTGTGCTAAAGATGATTATGATAAAATTAATGTTAAAACATTTTTTAAATGATGAGTGAAACCAAATAGAAAATTAAAATTCATCCTTGCATAATCATCAAATAACTAGGAGAGCCTAGCTCCATCCCTATAGGAAGCACAAAAATGATCCATATGCATCATCTTCATTTATTGAATATCGAGGCTCTTGAGAATACCCTAAACATTATATCTAGTGCTTAAAGTCTGATGATTTGATTTGAAATGTTCTTGGGTCATGACCATTATTGCATGTCTCTATATATATTTTCTGATGCATCTATGGCTTATAGGGAAGACTATACTTAGCATATGACAAAATCTTTTAATAGATAACCAGTATAGCTGCATGAAAAGGACCGCTTATACTATTTGGTATACCTAGTGAAATCAATTTTTGATTAGTATAAGCATCACATTTCCCTTCCTAAGATGCACAGTAATTACATAGGATAGTACATGTGAAATCCAAACCACTATGTATTTTGAAGACATGTACACATTTAGGTTGTGTCTTAGGATGAACTTAGTTCATGGACACCATTTGGTCAAATTCTTTGGATTATGTACTTTCACTCCGGAACCAAATGGTAGAGCATCATCCCGTTTAAATTGAACGCCCCATATTTTGATGATGGTCCATTGACTAAGGAATTTGCATGACTTAGGGGGAGTTTTTCATTTCACACACACTTATTGTGAATTTTGAGTTGTGTCATCCTTATTGAACCCCTATTGCATTACCCTTGAGTATAGCCTTGGTTAGCTATTGTGTATTTAAATTGAAATGCAATATGTCATGCTAGTATGTGCAAAATGTCTAAATTTGTTGCATGCTGAAAATCTTTTGAAAAGGATGAATTTTTTAGGAATGTTCTTAAATTACTATCATCCTGAACTTAATGCAAGTATGTATGCATGCAAATATACAGGGAGAGTTTAAGCCCTGCTTTTAAGGAAAATGAACTTAATGCCTATAATCTCCTGCATGCTGAGTAATATTTAGAAGGATGCACATGTGTTGAGTGTGCTTAAATGAAATTCATCCTTGAACGTTAATGCACTTTTATATGCTTAAGACTATATCGGGGAGGTTAAGCCCCATCCTTGAAAAAGGAAAAGAATCACCTGACCCATGGACTCACATTATTTTTATTGTTTATACTTTTTGAGTCTGAAGGTTTTCTAGGCACCCTGAACATCATATCCTGTCTCTACTGAATATCTTTGATATGGATTGTTCCAAGTACACAAGAACACCATACATGAATTAGTGTTTGATTTTTAGTGCATGTGTGTTTAGGGATATTTTACTGGTGAAATTTATTCGTCTAACACTTATCTAGTAAAATCTGAAATTAATAATTATACTGTTTGGAGTTTTAATGATTTTTCACGAATTATATCAGTATAAATAGTTACAAGAATCTAAGCATGTATTCAAATTGATAGGGGGAGCACCTAGAAATTATTTTTTCTATCCCGTTGTGCTCACAACTTTTCTAGCTTAGATTTGGGTTTTTTTTTTTGAATTCATTGCGGCTTGTGCTTAATTGTAATGTCTTCATTGAATATAATAAATGAAAATATTTTGTTTGTCATAATGTTTTAGGTTTTGCCATATGATCCCCTTTCTTAAATTTATTTAATATCCTTGAATCTATATGGTTGCATTTTTCTGGTACTTTGTGATTTGTGTTTAAATAATAAACCAGGAAAATAATGCTTGCTTGAGTTTTAAATTAAAGTTTCTTTTTCAGCAAGCATAAATCCCCTAGTATTCATTGAAAATTTTAAGGAGATATATATTTTTATACACACACACACACACACACACATATATATATATATATATTTATATATATACATTTATGAAAGCAAGAATTAAACTCATATAGAATATATTTTATGTCTTGCTTGTGATTTCATGACTTGTGCTTAAACTTTTGTGTCATGAAACTTTATTTTTAAAAGGGTGCTACATAACTGGTTCATGGATCATATTTGAAATGCATATGAACTTATTAGACTGCATTTATGCTCAAACCTACATTTGTTATCATATGTTGTGTGCATTGAACTCAAATCTTTCACGGGTCTTATGATATGTTTAATTTGTCATGGTTTGTGGGTAATCTTCGTCTGATCTTGTTTGTCATATTATTTTTTTATTTCTTAATGACCAATTATGAAAATTGTTCTGTGCTTAATTGTCATATATCTTTAAAACAGTTTAAATTTTTATGCCCATTATCTATACTAAAAAAAAAAGGCGGAGAGTTTTCTTTAAAAGTTTTTCAAAATGGGGGAGTTCTCTTTGCTGAGTCTGTCCTTAAAAGATAAAATTATTTTTTACTCAACTTAACCCTTTTACTGATGACAAAAGGGGGAGAATAGTTTTGAGCAAAATGTTTATAACCATAGGGACAAATATCTTCAGGGTGAAAACATAGGGGTAAATTTCTGAGCTTGTGCTTTAACGCAAAAATTGAATGCATAATCTTTTGAAGTGTCTTCTTTCGTGAATATGTTTGAGTTTTATTGTCTGTATTTCATATTATGCATATTCTTAGGGGGAGCTTTTTAGGCTATACCCATTTTACTCTAGTGCGTTTGTCATCATAAAAAAGGGGGAGATTATTGACTTTTTGAATCTGATCCCTGTTTTGATACTAACAAAACACATGTTTCTTATGTGTGTATTTAGCATGTAAACAGGTCCATTAATTTAACACACACATAAGGTAACGACAATGGAAGCTTGCAGGACTTAAAGACTATACGATCAAGCGCATTCTATGAAGTCGGAAGAGCAAAAAGACGAAGACATTTGTTTTAAATTTGTATATGCATTTATTTTTTATCTTTGGTCTGTAATATTGCATGCATCTGTATGATGTATTTGAATGCTCAGAATGATCATAGATAGACCAAGGAACCAGCACATCTCACCAAAAGCTTTTTTCTAAATAGACCAAAATCATAAAAAGTTTTTGGAATAGCTTTAGGGTCAAAATCGGGGCTAAAACAAAGTTTACAAAAACTTACCGACACTGGATTTTTTCAGTGTCTTCAAAATGACCTAAAATGACCCTAGGACACTCACTATTGCACTTATATGTGTTAGTTATTTGAATAGGGTGATTGATTGGCTAAAACAGGACCGAATGCACAAAATGAGCACTTTCGGTCGACCGACCCTTATAGTTGATTTGTAGCCCGGTCGATCGAACCTAAGTCCAGGTCAACGATTGACCATGTTCTCGTCGACCGAACTGAATAATTCAAATAGCCCTGATTGATTGAAACCTCCTGAGGTCAACATTTTGACCACCTGGTCGACCGAACTAAAATTGCATACCAACTACCTGGTCGACCGAGGGTCCTCAGGAGATGCCCCAACAACCTAGTGAACAGAACATTTAATTCAAAATGTCTCGGTCGACCGAACGTCGCTGTTTTGAAAAATTCCCTTTTTCGGTCGATCGAACCTTTAGTTCATTTTCACCCTGGTCGACCGAACCGCGCTAATTTGGAAAAATCGCCATTCCTAATCAACCGACCCTGAAGTTCAAAATTAGCTCGGTCGACCGAGCCATATGAACTTCGGTCGATCGAAAGTCTTCTGGTCGACCGGTGCTCTTAGGTTGGAATATTTTTTAAGTGTTTAAAATGTCATTAAACTTAATTAAACTTTTCAAAAATACCAAGCGTGTCCCTAATGGTCATATTTTTCACAAACTTTATAAATACCCCCTCATTACTCTAGATTAGAAACTTTGATTAACTCTAAATTTCTCTCTAATCCTCTGTTAATCAAAGTTTCCCCAACTTGTTTTTATTGCAAAAATTTCTTCTTTGGGGCAAAATATTTTATTCAAATCTCTCCAACTCTCTTTCACTCGTTTTATCTCAAAATCACTTTCAAAGAGAGTATTTTATTTTGGGCTTTATATTTGTATTTACATGCATATACTCTCATTTGTTACTTACTTTTTGAAAATCAATCTTTGAGAGTATTGCTTGCATTTCTCCTAGATTATTTCCTTGATAAATATATTTTGGTAGAAGTTATCTATTGCACAAATATTCTATTGAGCTTAACTCCTAGATTCTCCAAGTGTTTCTAACTTGCATAATTCTTTGATTGGAGAACATAATACCCATTTTTCATATACATTCTATTTGTGCAAAAATCATTGAAAGAGAAAAATCCTAGGTTCTCCTATAACTTTATTGAAATATCTTTTTGGAGAAAACATTTATTAGGATTTAAATATAGTTAAGCACCCTTACTCACCTGAGCATTATTTCATATCATTGGAGTGCATACTTTTACTGAGCTTATTGTGTACATCTCTGTTTGTATTTTAGAAGCATATTTTATGTACAAAAATGGTTTTCATGTAACGATTTGGTTTAGCCCGTTAATTGAACTAGGGAGTCTCAGCCCCGTAAATGAGACTGGTTCGATTCAGCCCGGAATTGAACTAGGGAGTCTCAGCCCCGCAAGTGAGACTAGTTTGGCTCAGCCTAGT
Organism: Malania oleifera; assembly: GCF_029873635.1. Classification (NCBI taxonomy): domain Eukaryota; kingdom Viridiplantae; phylum Streptophyta; class Magnoliopsida; order Santalales; family Ximeniaceae; genus Malania; species Malania oleifera. Next base: position 91,482,004 of record NC_080426.1, on the reverse strand, counting down.
AATTGAGTTGGGGTTTTCCTCGCCCCGTAAGGAGAGGATGTGAAAGGCTTTTGCTTCTCCCAGTTAAGTGAGCAGGTATAGTGGAATCCTTGGGGTTAAGCCCAAGGCGAGGATGTAAGATGGTTTGGCTGAACCTCGATAAAAAATCTGGTGTTGCTTTTTCTATCTTATTTAAATTTCTGCACTTTAATTTCAGCATGTGTATGAATGTTTATGTAACGTCAAAATTACTCGCATGCACACATTTGATTTAAATAAGATACTGCACACGTGTATGTTTGCTTTTATTGTTAAACTCACTTTACATACACGTATACATGTTGAATGGGATATGATACTGTGGTGAATCGGCGAATTGTTTAAATTAGCCAAAAAGTTTTTAAAACCCAATTCACCCCCCCTCTTGGGATCACACCAATTCCAATAGATTTTTTCGTAAGTTTGTTGTACAATCTCTGACCCCAAAATTTTCCTTTCACCAACTTCATCCCAATATAGTGGAGTTCGGCACCTCTGACCATATAACGCTCCATACGGTTCCATCTTGATACTGACATGGTAGTTATTATTGTAAGCAAACTCCACCATTGGTAGATACTGAATCCACCTCCCTCCAAAATCTAGCATACAAGCTCGCAACATATCTTCTAGTATATGAATTGTTCTCTCTAGCTATCCTTCGGTTTAGGGGTGAAATGTTGTGCTAAATGTCAACTGAGATCCCAAGGCTCTCTGTAAACTCGTTTAGAACTAGGACGTGAATCGTGGGTCCCGGTCTGATATGATAGACACTAGCATGCCATGAAGTCTAACTATCTCCTGAATATACAACTTTACTAACCTATCCGTAGAGTAGCTAACTCTGATTGGAAGAAAATGGGTAGTCTTCATCAGACAGTCAACCACTACCCAAATGGCATTTTTCCCATATAGTGCTGATGGCAATCATATAACGAAATCCATGGAGATATGCTCCCACTTCCATTCGGGAATGTGAAGTGGTTGCAACAGTCATGCTGATCTCTGATGCTCAGCCTTCACCTACTGGCATGTCAAGCACTGCTCTATGTATCAAGCAATTTCTCTCTTCATATTATTCTACTAGAAATATTCTTGCATATCCCTATACATCTTAGTGGTTCCCGAATGCACTGTATAAAGGGAACAATGAGCCTCTTCTAAAATAGTTCTTTTAATCTCAATATCATCAGGTACACATAGTCTGGTACGGAATCTCAAAACTCCATCATCTGAAATATTAAAATCTGTCACAAGTCTACTCCGCACTTTATCCATAATCTTTGCTAACTCTGTATCTTCCAGTTAAGCAATCTTAATCTTCTCTAGTAAAGTTGGTTGAATTGCCAAACTAGCAATGAGTGCTTGATGAATTCCCTCTACCAATTCCATACCAAATCTTTCTAGATCCATCATGATCTGATGTTGAGTTACCATTGCTGATATTGATGCACTCCCTGACTCCCGACTCAACGCATTGGCTACCACATTAGCTTTTCCTAGGTGGTAACTGATGGTATAGTCATAATCCTTTATCAATTCCAATCATCTTATTTATCTCATATTTAGTTCTTTATGCGTCAAGAAGTATTTAAGACTTTTGTGGTCCATAAAGATCTCACACCTACCACCATACAAGTAGTGCTTCCAAATTTTCAACGCATATACCACTGCCATCATGTCCAAATCATGTGTCGGATAATTCCTTTCGTACTCCTTGAGTTTTCGATAAGCATAAGCCACAACTTTTACCTGCTACATCAGAACACACCCAACCCCTTTCTGAGACGCATCACTATAAATCACAAAACCATCATTTTCCGATGGAATAGTCAAAACCGAAGAAGTGACGAGTCTTTGTTTCAATTCTTGAAAACCCTGCTCACAATCATCGATCCATTCAAACTTTACATTCTTCCTCGTCAACCGTGTCAGAGGACCCCAATAGTTTAGAAAATCCCTCCACAAATCGCTGATAGTGCCCTGTCAGACCTAAGAAACTCATGACCTCCTAAACATTCTTTGGTCTCACCCAATCTATTACCGCTTCTATCTTACTCAGGTCCATAGAAACTCCATCCTCGAATATCATATGTCTAAGTAATGTAATTTTCTCCGGCCAAAATTCACATGGATGAAAGACTTAAAAGGATTAGATGTTACTACTCATATCAACAAGGTGCACCTTTTTTTTCGAGAGCTTTCCCATAAAAACTCAATAGTTAAGCGTGTTTGGCTTGGAGCAATCTTGGGATGGGTGACCACCTAGGAAGTTTTCTTAGGAAGTGTGTGAGTGAGGACAAAACACACTAAAAAGGACATATGTTGGTTTGTGGGGCTAGTCATTAGTCTGATAAGGCCTGCCCCCCTGTTGTCTGATCCAGGTGGAGGAGGAGAGATACAGTGCTCCCTAGCAGACCTAGGTTGGGGCGTTACAATTGGTATTAGAGCCAACATCCAGCCAAAAATGTGATGAGATTCACATCGCTTGAGTTTGGAAATGTGGGTTCGCAATGAGGACGTTGCGTTCTATAAGTGGGGGAGAATGTGATACCCTATGGATAAAAGACTTAAAAGGATTAGATGTTACTACCCATATCAATAAGGTGCACATTTTTTTTTGGGAGCTTTCTCATAAAAACTCCATAGTTAAGCGTGCTTGGCTTGGAGCAATCTTGGGATGGGTGACCACCTGGGAAGTTTTCTCAGGAAGTGTGTAAGTGAGGACAAAAGACACTGAAAAGGGCATGTATTGGTTCGTGGGGCCAGTCATTAGTCTAATAAGGCCCGCCCCCTATTGTCTAGTCTAGGTGGAGGAGGAGAGACGCAGTGCTCCCTGGCAGACCCAGGTTAGGGCGTTACAGTCTAGGAGTAGGCGCATTACTCAATAGCACACAACAATCTTGTGCCATGTGACCAAGTCTACCACACTAATAACAAATATTCATTCCAATTCGACATTCCCCCTCGAGCCTTTTGTTACATTTAAGACAAGTTGAATAGTACTAATTACTCTAATACGCTTGCCTCTCTATCTCCTATCTCTGACCCCCACTATTATTATTCCTCCTCCATGGACCCTGAGTTGTACCTGCTTGAAATCCAAGAGGCGTAGGCCTTTTCCTCTAACTTTGTACCCATGCACTTCTCTATAGACTTGTTTCTATCACTGTAGTTTTATCCACTAATTTTGAAAATTTATGAACTTGGAAAGCCACTACCTGCTTATAAATTCCTTGCCTCAAGTCTCTCTCAGGCCTCTTCGCCTTCTTCGCCTCATCTAGCACCATATACGGGGAAAAATGGGACAGCTCAACAAATTTAGCTACATACTGCTGGACTATCAGATGCCCCTGGGTCAAGTTTAGAAATTCCTTTGCTTTAGCATCCCTAGTGGAAGTGGGGAAGTACTGATCAAAGAAAATTTCTTTAAAATGATTCCAGGTCTAAGCTACGGATTCTGGCCTTTGTTCTTCTAATAGCCTCACTGATCTCCACCAACGCTTAGCCTCCCCAGTCATCTTAAAGGTGGCGTACAAAACCTTCTATTCCTTGGTGTAGGGAAGGACTGCTAATATTTCCTCAATTTCCTAAACCCTGTTTTCTACAACAAATGGGTTGGCTCCTCCTGAGAAAGATGGGGGATTCATACAAGTAAATTGTTCTATCATACAGCCCTGGTCAGCTAGTGGGAAACCCTGTCCCCTGGAGTTCCGTGCAATCTCCGCCATGACCTCTTGGGCTAAACTGCATAGTACTTGATCATAATCACTGCCACCCATAATGGAAACCCCTACGTTGCTACTACCTCCATCATTTGCGTTGTTACCCCCAGGGTCCATCCTGAAAATAGGACATAGAACAATCTTAGAATCCTTTATTATAATACGACCGGTACATTCATCTAACTAAGAAACCATAAAATGCACTCTATCCTCATACAACCAACCAACTTAACGTCCATGTTCCCAATTTAAGGTTCAATCTTACCACTCAGAAACAAAAAACCGAAGATAGTTTGCCATGACTTTCCTGAAATTGTTGTTTTAGGAAAATCACAGAAACCGTTATGGAATTCCTACTTCCAGGCTGCAAGACAAAACCCAAAATTCCAATATTAACCTCTAGTAATGACTTACTAAAGTCCTGATCTACCCATTTCCTACCCTCATCAAGATTCATTCCTATACTCTTGTATTGTTATTCGCTGAAGTCTACAAAACCTAACAACCTAAGCTCTGATACTACAACTACAGCACCCCGAACCCGGTAGGGCCCAGAGTGCTATTTTTCATACATACTCTCTAATACCATAACTATACCGACCTATACCCAAAGTGGGGTACCAAGACACCTGTCCATAACTCATATTAAACTACATGGCAGAAGCATGCATATATATTAAACTCCAAACACAATACCAGAGTTCTAATGTTACTTTAATTACATACATATATCTCCAAAATCCATAATACATCCCATGATACACAAAATATATCCATGTCTAGCCAATACTTACTCTGAACTACAATATCTAAGCCCTGCCCTGGAGCTCTCTAGGCTTGGTTCCTTCGATTTCTTGAAATGTTAGAAATTATAGGAGTGATACACTTCTCAGTAAGACGGAATAGATTATCATCAGTGTTTGACAATATGAGTTTTATTGTATCATAAACTTATCCTGTAAATAATTATTTTAACTGATAAATCATGTAAATTTGTACTCATATATAAATTGAAAAATACATACTTTTCAACATAAGCACACTTTATCGTAATAAGTTTCTCTGTATATGTAAATCATCTGTTATATCTATACATAAAATAATTTTTCCTTGAATAGACAATCATTTAACATCATGTAATAACCCCACATGATCGGATTGAGCAACCCGAAGGCGAGATTTAGCAATGGCTGGCCTACCACACTAAGTCAAACATAACCCATTTGTAAGTACGATTGGCTTACCCAGCCTGGTCCGGACTACCAAAGGGGTACTCTACTCTTCTATGGCTCAATCGACTATCCATACACCAACACTTCCTAAATAGTGTGGTGGCACTGACTATATCACATTAGCTATGGTACCGTGCTCTGAACATAATTGGTCCATCAAAGTTATAATATTGTTCATATATAATAAAATTGTACCTTGATCTCATTTTCATAAAACCTGTCATATTCATAATCCATATAATTCTTGTCATATCATAAATATGGCTGAATACTATCATATCATGATTCCATAATATTTATAACATTTTCAGAAATCATTATAAAATCATACTTGTTCTATATCATCATAAAATAATCTAACAAGTTTATTTATACAGTAACATATTCATTACTCATGCCACACAATCTAAGTGATAATTCATAATATAATAATCTGTCTGGGAAAAATATATTTTGCTGAGAAATAAACATATAGTCATCTCTAGGATTTACTTAAACCCAAAATACCTAATTTTCCAAAAAGATACATATAATAATAATTCAAAATTTCCATTTTCATATGCCTGAATATTCAGAAAACACACACACACACACACACACATAGATATATATATATATATATATTATTCCTGTAATCACGTACTACAAATTAATCGGTTAAATTTTCCAAAACTAACTGACAAAATATATTTCTCTTACCTTATCCCTGAAGTGGTGTCTAAGATCCCCGAACAATAAATATGCTTCGGTTAAACCACTAAGGATCGAAACTAGGATCCTGAAATGACATCTGATCGTTAGTTTGACTAAAATTTGGAGAGAAATTGAAGAGAGAGAGAGAGAGAGAGAGAGAGAGTGTGTGTGTGTGTGTGTGTTCGCGGCCTAGAGAGAGAGAGAGAGAGAGAGAGTGAGAGAGTTATAATTTTTTTCCCAAAAAAAATGAACTAGGATCTATTTATAGGCTGTTGTCCCCAACAAAACCGATTTTTACCGTTTTACCTTTACAGAGTTTCGATAATTCAAAATCGTTGACAGTTTTCTTGAGCTCACCAAACCGTTGACAGTTTGGTTTACACCAAACCAATTTTTCCCTTTTCTTTATTATTATTATTATTATTATTATTACGGGTCTCTACAAAAGGACTTAGGCCCAACTCAACAAATTTTGGGCATGTAGATTGCTCACGATAGGAAATCTAGAAAACTATGGTTGTCACAGGAGAAGTATGTTGAATGTATTATCAAAAAGTTCAACATAGAAAGTTCTAAGCCAGTTAGTACTCCATTGGCTAATCATTTCAAGCTAAGTAAGAAGTTGCCTCACTCGTCAAGGAAAGAAATGTCAACAGTCTCATACTCGTCAGCAGTTGGAAGTTTGATGTACGCAATGGTGTATATGAGCCCAGACATTGCTCACGTTGCAAGCGTTGTGAGCAAGTTTCTTTCAAATCCTGGGAAAGACCATTGGGAAGCAGTGAAATGGATTCTCAGGTACTTGAATGGTACATTAGGACTACGTTTATTTTTTGGGGAAGCTTAACCAATTTTAGAGGGTTTCACTGATACAGACATGGCTAGTGAACTTGATGGGAGAAAATTGACATCAAGTTTTTTGTTCACCTTTGTAGGGTGAGCTATATCATGTCAGTCAAAATTGCAGAAGTTTGTTGCTCTATCCATAATAGAAGTAGAGTATATTGTTGGCCTTACAAGGCTTAACATCCTGTTTTGATGCTAACAAACAAGTGGAACTTAATATATTTGGTTGAGTAATATCATTTTAGGATTTAATGATGAAAGCAAGGTCAAGTGTTCACAAGGATTCATTGAAAGTTATACTTCAAAGAAGGATGATCATACGAAACTTAAGACATGAATTCAAAGATGATTTATGATTTAATAGAGCTTGAAGATTATGAGAGCATGCATATTAAAGTGAACTTGCTAAAAGCCTAAAGTACATTGAAAGCTTGAAGAAAAGATGGACTCAAAGCAAGGACATACATGAAGACTTCAAGAGTTGAAGGGTTTAAGAGTCTTAAGGAAGTCTCTATATAAGTACTTCATGTAATACTCAATATAAATTGAATTGAAGCTCTTTAAGAAAAAGAAACTAAGAAACCATTTATAAAGACCTTAAAATATGTTTTCTTAAAATTAAAATCATAAAGGTCTCAGATGAGAAGATGCTTTCAAAGTGAAAGCCAGGTGACTGCCTTCAAGTAGGCGACTGCTCATTTTAAATATTTAAAATCTAGTAGACGGTAGGGTCCCAGGCGACTGCCTATAACTTGTAAGGCCCCTGCGTGGTCAAGCCAGACACCTGCCTATGCTTTGGCAAGCGACTGGCTACCTTTTGAGTTTTAAGATTGAACTATGGCAGGCGGCTGCTAGATCATGGCAGGCTACTGCCACTCGAACAGTGCTTCAAAAATTCCAACAGGCATATTTTAAATTTTTGTTTATTGAGCACTACTCTTTTCAAAAACTTGGTCATACTCCAAGCAAACTTGGGGGACAAGGAATTAACTTTTAAACATCTATAAATAGCCCCCAATACAAGGATTTTATCAACCAAGAAAATCTTTTAGCAATCAAGAATTCTCAAAGTGCTCTAAAACTCTCTTGTTCACATCTTGCTTTTACTACTGAGTTGTTGTTGATCCTAGCTCTGAATTTATGTCTTCAAAGTCTGAATCTTTCAATCCAAGGAAGATAAATTTAGTGATTTAATTCAATCGAACTTCAATTTCTTTATATTTTGAATTACATAGAAGTATATAGTTTTGAAATTGTACTAATCTACTCTTTGTGATAGTATACTTGTATGCAGCTTGTATTTTGTGGTTCTTGTAGTTCTTTGATGTTCCAAGGTGTTTGGATTGTTGGCTAAGCGTGGGGTATCGCTTAGAGAGGCGGGCTCTAGCCTATTGAAGGAGTGACCGAGTGAGAGGATGTCACTTGGAGAGGGGGGCTCTAAACTACTGAAGGAGTGTGTAACGGTGTTGTTATGCTTGGTAAAGGAACTAGTTTTAGTGAATCCTTTGGTGGTTTGCCAAAGGCAAGGACATAAGATTGGGATAAGCCAAACCTCGTAAAAACTCGGTCTCATTCTCTCTTTCCCTTACTCTCTTTACATTCAACATATATAAACTACATGGATGATTTAATTTTCTTAATTATACACACTACGTAATTTGGAAGTTAAATAAACTTAAAGTTTAATTTTGATTTGGGAATGCAGAAATCGAAAGGGAATACGTTGGTTGATCAAAACCTTGCGGAAACCTCAAAAGGAAGTACGTTGTTTGGTTAACACCCAAAGACAAATTAACTAAAGAGTTTATTTAAATTTTGAGTTGTTTGGAAATTGAATTGTGGTTTGCATTGAAGGAACGATTTCATATATACAGAGCTTGGTTCAATTTCACATTCACTACAGTGCTTGAATATAAATCATATACACATAGACTACATACAAAAAAGCTGAACCTATCAAAGTGCTGCATCTTGATTGATTGAATATATTTTGTTTGATTGAGTTTTGTGTGGTTGTGGATTAAATAAAGAAATAAGTTTTTGCTGAAAGTTTAAAGAATCAACAACATGTTAAGAATTCCTAAAAAAATTTAAAAGAAAATTTTTAAATCCCAATTCAACCCCCCCCCCCCCCAATCCCCCTCTTGGGACTGCACTTTTGTTTTCAAATACTAAAAAGATTCCTGCAAACATGTTGACAAAGGTGGTGACTTATGAGAAGCTCTAGCTATGTAAAAATATAGATGGGATGGACATCAATTGAAAATTGGCATATTATTCTCCTTCTATAGGTATGGAGGGGGAGAATTGATGGATTCATACCCATTTACACATACATGTGGTAGGTAAGGTAAGGAAGAATAAGTCAAGAGCAGTCGGCTACTACTCCTTCAACATTTTCGGTGCAGGCTGCTACTCCTTCAACATTTTCGACACCGGCTACTATTCCGTCAATCTTTGTGGCACCGGTGGCTGCTCCTTTTAACCTTGTCAGTGTCGACTATCCAAAATATCAAAATTAGGTAGTCTACCAACTTTGATTTTTTTATCCTTCCCTTCCATATATATATATGTGTGTGAGTGTGTGAGATGATATACACGACACAAGACAAGAACACAAGGCAGAGAAGAGGGAACACTAGGAAAAAATCTTATGTAAAAAATTTTTTTATCCTTCTCTCAACATATTTTTAAAGTCAAATAAACCATGTTTTTACTAGTTTAGTTGGGTATTGATTGGTCTAAAAAGAACATTGCACTTTGCTGTTGCATGATCTCTAACAACCTAGCACAAATGTATCAAAAAAGAATGCATCAAATGTACCATGGAATTTAGTTTCATATGAAATATTAGCAGTAGAATTTGCACCTTGAATGACCACCACGACAAAATTAAGGAGAGGAAAGACTTATAACTACATATCTCTTGAACAAATTCCCTTTATATTTATAGAAAGATAGATTATAGAAGAAAGAAAAGATAGAGATAACACTTTGCCAACCCCTAAACACCTACTATACCTGTTTAAGAACAAAATGTACGACCAATTCATTATCTTTCGACATGTCCCCAACACAAAATAGCCTTAATTCCTTGAATTTTTTTTCCCCAGATCAATACGCTTGTTTGTGGAAATGTTGTACTTTTCTCTACTCCCCTTCTCTGTATCTAAGTTTACAATGACATCCATTGCATGATTAAAATCTAAAGTATAGTGGTAGTTACACAAGTGGATTGAAAATTGAATAGTAATAAAATACAAGTTAAGATACTTGGCAAGTTTAAGATCAGAGACATTCGAAAGAAATATGTAGGGACCTAACCTATAATTGACAGGCTTGACGAATTGATAGTGAAAATCAACCACTTACTCCCGTAGACGCAGGCAAATTGCTGAACGATGTTATTAAGTGTCCCACCCGGGAGTATATAGAGTCCAAAGGGGGGGAGAATGGACTCTTTTCACGTATTCGGGCTTTCTCTACAAAATAAAACTCTTGGCAATATTGCAAGAAATTATATCACAATACATAATGAAAATCAAGTACAAGACAAAGATTAAAGAGTGAAGGGAGAGAAAGCTTAACACTGGTATTTTAACGTGGTTCAGCACCAAGCCTACGTCCACGCCTTATCAAGTCAAGGATTCAAAATCCACTAAGATACTCCTTCATCGATGGAGCAATCCTTACAACTCGGGTACCAAACCTTACACTCGGGAATAAATCTCTACCCGCTCACCAAGAGCCTTCGGTTCACTAAGAACTTTCAACAAACGGTTTACAAAGAACCTTTACAATAAGAAGATCATTTACAAAGAAAATGCTCCTCAAATGAGCTAATATCAATCACAATCAAATTCTCACACTACTCTCTCAAAGAATGATTCAAACAAGATTAGAAAACAAGAAAGTTTGAGCACTTATGAATGAATGACTACAATGCAAAATGTTAGGTTTTGTATAAAAGATTTTTTTCACTAAGTATTTCTATACATAATCAGTACCATACCAGAGTCTATACAAAAGGACTAGGGTCCATAATACAAAATACAACTTGGGTGTCAACCCAAAATCACAAAATAATAAAGTACAATCCTAGTACTTACCCAAGTACCTCTCGCAGTACACCGAGCACTACGCTCCCAATACTAGGACGCTAGTTTTGGTTACTCGAAAGACCTGAAAAATATGTACGTACAACAGGGGTGAGACACCTCTCAGTAAGGCAGATACATGTTATATCGATGTGTGACAATTGAGTGTTATCATGATACACAAAACATACACAGTTAAATGCAATTCCAGTATTTTCACAAAACAGTTCCAGTACAGTGCATACAAGCACACATACATGATCAAACAACCCGGTGTCGTCACACCCTTTGGCTCGAAGCCAGCCCGCATTACACGGCTTCCCCGGCATATGGCGTAGTCCCAGACTCCCATGGCATCGTATCGGTATAAATGGTGGATCCACACCCTTCGGTGAGTAGCCGATAAGACTCACGCCCTTGGATATAGAGCAGGATACTCTTGCCAAACATGGCAGGCGATATTTCATGCCCTCGGATATAGAGTCGGACACTCTTTCAGTACTTGGAACAATTCAGAACCTAGTTCTTATTGCATTTCCACAAAACACAACCATACATGCTCATATAACCAAACAAACCACACCCATTTGGTAATCTAAAATCATGATTTTCCAAACATATACAGTTTAAACAAGTCAAGGCATGACCACCCCTATAACACAATATATATCACAATATATTTACGGTTTTCCAACAAAACCAGGGATGCAGCTTGTCGCCCCCTTTTTCCCAAAACTATAACATGAAAAACCCATAATTTTTACCAACTAGATTTCCCCAAATAAGTAACCAAAACGCACACAGGACCGTAAACTACAGTTCGACCTAGTTCGATTTAAAAAATAACCGACATAAACTAAATCCCCTTACCTTTTCCGAAATGACAAATCCCGAACTCTACAACCCCTAAACAGCAAACCAAGTTCCTAAAACCTATGAAACACAGTACAGAAGATACTCACAATCCTATTTTCTACATAACTACCGGATCAGAATTAAGAACCAAGCCTTACCTCGATTTCGAGCCAAAACCTGAAAATACCCAAAACGAAGATCTAATCCATAGATCTTGTAGAGAATCCTTCCCTGATCCTCGTGGTAACTTCGGATCGACAATTCCCGCAATGTACGGAAAAGAAATCTAGAGAGAGAGAGAGAGAGTGCCCTTCGAGTTCTAGAGAGAGAAAGAGGCTTTTTTAGATTACTTAACTGAGAAGTAATGAAAAGGGATGTTTATAGCCCTTTGACTTAGCCTTCCTCATCGACGAGATGGCGTCTTCATCGATGTGGTACTAAAGATAATTCGTCGATGAGACGGTGACCTTGTCAATGAGCGTGAGATTCATGGTTTCCCAAAACCTCTCGGTTTCTCCTCGTCGATGAGCACCTGCATTTCATCTCTGAGCAACCTGAGGCCTTCATTGACAAACTCTGGCTTCATCGATGAAGCCTACCCAATTTACCATTTTACCCTTTTCTTTATTATTTAATCCATATATCATGGTTCGAGTTCTTACAATTGGTGCACTGTGCATGAGACCGATCGTTGATGAGTCCCCTGTTATCATCGATGAGTCGACGAGCCAAAACACGTTCTTCGACGAGCCAGTCACTTCTCGTCGACTAGTCCCCTGCATTCGTCGACAAGTCCTCTATTTTTCTTTACTAAAGAGCCTTTTAATGACTTAAAACATATTTGGACAAAAGTGCTTGAAATATATTAAGTCCAATTAAGTTAAACACTTGTCCAAAAGAGTTTCCTCATTAATATAAGATATCTTGATTAATAAAACACATTTGAAAGCTCATTTGACATCTTATATACTTAATATGTCCTTTATAAAAATATATTTGACTTTCTTGGGACTTTAGGACATAAAGCTCATTTTGATACAATCAAGATGTTAAAAACTTGTCTCTTTGAAAACATATTTCACAGAACCCTTATTACATATAATTATACAATTAATCTTCCTTTGGTTGTGCTTGAGTCCTTTCTGAGTGAGTGTCCTTTTGATCTTTCCTACTTGATTTCAACTCGGTCCGATCTTTTCCTTTGATCTAGTACTTCATGTATTCGTCACTAGAACCTGTACTAAACATGATCCGCAAAGATGGGAAAACACTAGGAACAACATATAGTTTAATATCATCAAAACACATTAATCATGATTATAAGCTCCCAAGGCTAACAATCTCCCCCTTTTTGATGACGTCTAACCTATTAATATTTTACTTAATATTTACAATTGAGATTGTACATATCATAACTTGATATGCAAAGATTAGTATACCTAAAACCACTAATGGGTTGTTATCATTAAAACAAGACAATTAAGCTTATATAGCCACTTAAGCTAACAATCTCCTCCTTTTTGATGATGACAAACCATTGGTGTTCTCTATAGGGTATAATTTAAAGCTCCCCCTCAAATTATGCATATTCTAGAATGGGACTAAAATATGCTCCCCCTTACTATATGCATATCTACAATTTGCTCCCCCTTACTTTATGCATATAAGGTAAAAAAAAAAAGATTTAACTATATTTTTCATATCCATTAGAGCTTTAAACATGCACACCATAAAATAGAAAGTTCATTTAAGATAAGACAATAAGTAAATTGAACTTTCATATTATTTTCATATTACCACATGCATTCTAGCCCACATACATTTCCACACAAATTTCTCCCTAACACCAAAGATATAACACCACAAAACATCTCCCCTTTTGATCATCATCAAAAAAGGGAGGTACTATTCATTTAACTAAAATAATTTCTTCCCCTTAATATTTTTTTCCATGGTGGCAAGGTGAGTATGTGCAAAAAGAACATATGCCAAATGACTGTGCTAAACCATAACATCGGAAATGCCAAGATTGGCATTCTTCCAAACTCATGAATGATGATTTAAGAGGTTAATTACCATTTGTTGTTTGGATCAATCATTCAATGTGAATTTTCCAATTTGTTGTTATGATTAGCTCTACTCAACTTCATATAAGGGATAGGTTATGTTGTAATGATCCAGAATTAAAATAATTAGAAAATATAATAAATAAAATGGATTAAATGATAATAAGGGGAAAAGTAAGGATTTTAGAAGGAAAAGCAGGCCACATCTACGAATATTTTGTCCTTGTTGGCTAGTGTCCTTCTAGACATCGTTGATGAACTCTAGTTTCTCATCGACGAAGGAATCTCAAGAGAGAATTTTAGAACTCTGACTTTTGTCGACGAAGGTATATTCTCGTCGACGAGGTCAACAAAGTCTCTACAGTGCCTCGTCGACAAACCCATGTGTCTCATTGACAAAGCTCTGCCTATAAATAGGATTTCTCTCATTTTTCAGCGAGAAACTTGGGAACCCTCACTCTCTCTCACTAAAATACGAACCTCCAGCCTTCTCTCTTTGATTTCGGGCCGAATTTGACCTGGTTTGATGATCCGAACCACCACGAGGTTGTAGGATCGTTCTCTACAAGGTTGTAGGAGCTGATTGTGGATTAAGAGGTTTGGGAAACATCCCAAAATCAGGCTAAGTGAATTATTTTGGGATTTTCTTAAGGAATATTGTTATTTGAAACCTAGGAAGTAGTAAATAAGTGTTTTTCTTAAGATTTGAATTAGTTGAAGTTTATTTAATTAAACTAGGGTTTTTGGATTCAGGGACCAGGTGAACGCTGTGGGTGTCGGTTCGGGGATCTTGTCAGCGTAGTTCGAAAGTCAAGTAAGTGGGGAATTTATGTATTAAATCAGGTTTTCATGGATTAAAAATGGATTATGTGTTATTTATGTATGTATGTTTCATGTGGGTTTCAAATGCCAACCATGTAAAACCATGTTTTCTGAGCCTAAGAATGCTTATATAGTTACGTATATGTGAAAGTAAATGGATGAAAGTGAAAAGTAACTTCTGGGGAATTATGTAAGAAATGAAATGTATTTTCAACATATAAATGTTAAATGTGAGTTGGCCTATTTTACATGATTATGTATTAATTTTATTGTTAAATTGTGTGGCATGAGATTCTATGCAAATATATGTTAAATATATGAGATGCATGCTAAATAAGTAAAGTAATGAAAATAAAATATGACATGGACTATGTTGCCTGTGTATATTAAATGCAACCATGTAAATGTAAGACAGCTGAAAGACAGCCATGTTAGCAAATTTTAGCGCATTTCTATGTGGACTACCTGATGATAGCTAAAAACCAGCTGCAATACGAAGGAATGAAATGAAAATGTTATGCAATGAAATGGCAATGGAATGAAATGTGAAATTTGAACGATGTAAATGGGAAAGAGTCACTTACAGTGAAATGCAATGAAATGTTTAAGTTATGAATATGAACACGTATGTATGATTGAATAATGACAAAAAGAATGATGTATTATGATATTAGAAGTATTTATGTATGTAGAACACGCTATGATTTGGGCGGGGCGTACTCTTCGCCTGAGGCTTTGTTGAGAAAGGCGCAGTAATCGCATAATGTACTAGGGTAGAGGGAACCTACTTGTATAGGCGGGTAGATTTCCCTATCCTTAAGGCCTTTTCCGATAAATTATTGTTGAACTGTGTGAGTACGAGATCAATATAATACTTGAGGGCTTACTGAGTAAGGTGAGTACCCTGGTATGCTTTAGTAGATACCTACGGTTGCCTAAGTATCAGAGCAGAAGGGTGCTACTTGTATGGGCGGGTAATCACCCTTATCCTTGGGTAATCTCGTGGGTTAAATCTTTACATGTGATTGATTAGGTTCAGAAAATGATTTCAGTGTTATGTTAATGATTTGCAAATGTATTTAAAAATAATATCTATATACCTCATGTTAGTCACACGTTGTTTTAATATGTATGTTTTTTTCCCTTACTGAGATGTGTCTCACCCGAATATGAATGTTTCTATTTTAGGACATCCTTGAGGTCGGGCTTAGGAGCTCGAGGGTTTATAGTCTTTTAAGGAGTATTAAGAGAAAGGGGTATACTTTTTATATACCATGGGAATGTAAACATTTATGTTTTATGTCTTTGAGTTTTAAGTCTGTTGAGTAAGAATAGTTGTGAAAATACTGAAATGTTTTGGAGATGTATAAATCTATGGAAATGCAGGTGATAGATGGTTTATTATGGATTATGGTTAGAATTAGTAAACTCTGGTATAATGTTATATGGAGATTATGTTTATATTTTCTGCTGTGAATGTTTATTATGATTTATGGATTATCAGGAATTTATCAGGTATAGCGCACCGGACCCGGGATTATGGGTTCGGGGTGTTACATATGTTATGTTTTAGATGTTCATAATATACTTCTACACAAAGCATATATCATCAAAACATAGACTTTGCAACTCAAAAATTTCATCCTAAGTAGCAAGCTTTTTATGCTCTTTCATACCATGAACAATGGCCAATATTTCAAAAAGGCATAAACCAACCAAATAAGGAAATATATAATTAAAGCATCATATTGGTTTAATTTTGAACTTTATCAACATTGGCATGAACTTATAAAGATTCCCAACAAAGTAATTAAACAATTTAAGATGCACAATATGGGATTTTAATACTTTAAGCACATCAAATTCCCTTTTCATTTTTAGCTAGGTGTAGTCAAATCTACCTAAAACATATTTCCTAATCCTAGGTTCTAAGGAAGCAATAACAAAATTCATGTGTTTCCTTTTGGTACCCATTCTTCCTTGGGTGCCAAGGGGTTTTTCTTCACTATCCATCTAAGCTTCCTTTGTTTACCTCTATCGATAAGGGCAAAAATACCGAATATGACCCTTTCTCTCACAATATAAACAAATTTTGTTTGTGTGAGGGGGTTTTTGTTAGCCCTAGTGGCTGAGGCTCTTCTTTCCAACTTATTTTGATGATAACAACCCATTAATGGGTCTTAGGCTAACTAATATTTATCCTTAAGTTCAGTTCAGATAAAAAAGACAACACCAATGCAAGCATAAAGGTCAAACGTTTGTCAAAGAAGCAATAAGCAAAGAGTCATAACCAAAGAACATACATAGAACATCCAAAGCATAACCAACCGGAGCATTTACGAAAGCTTGTATTCTTTATATACTTGTTGGGTTGTGTGTGAGGTAGGATTTATGTTGTAACTCTTGTGCGTATGATGTGTATGAGAATATCCTGCAAGAGTTGAGCAATTGCATATGCATTTAGTTCATATTAGGTTTGAAACATTAAAATCGAGTTTACATATGCATACCGAGTCACCTATTTGCATAGATGTCAAAATGAGTTTTCAAACATGGTTTATCAATCAAGATATCTTATACTCAATCAAAATCACTTTAGAACAAGGTTGGATCTTCATTAGAACAATCACACTTCATTTAAACTTGTCCTAGTACATTCAGAAGCCTTTTTAAGAAGTAAAACAAAATGACTCGTTCACAAGAACAAGGGACTCGTCGACTAGTTTATAAAGGTGACTCGTCAACGTGAATAGGGGAATTGTCGATGAAGAGATACCGAGACATGTCTGAGACTGTAGAGGTGACTCGTCGACGATTACGGGGGATTTTTTGAAAAGTGTATGAAGATGACTCATCGACATTAACAGGGGAATTGTCGACAAAGAGATACCAAGACTTGTCTGAGACCTGCAGTGAAGACTGGTCAATGATAGCAGGGCATTTGTCGATGGGTGCATGCATGTGACTCATCAACTAGTCCATTTCCTCGTCGATGAGTGGGCTTGAGCTGACTATAATAAATGCGCGATAACGGCTAGTTTTGGCCTTGTCTTTTCTCCATTAATGCTCAACGGATAGCCATCGACATGCTCATCTCTTTGGCCATAAACATAAGCCTTTAGCATTCATTGAAAATTGATTAAGCATTTTGGTTATTGAGTATATTCATTGAGCATTCATTTTAGGTTTTCATTTTTTTTTTTGCTCTTAAGCTCTCTTGCTTCTTACTCTTGTTTACACATCATTTGCAGAAGAGGGTAGTGTGAGGTTTAAACTTATGCTATTAGCTCAAGAAGGAGCACCTTGTATTGTATCAACTTACTTTGTTTCATTGTATTGGGAGGTTCTTTATGAACAATTGAAAGGTGCTTCTTAGTGAACACCTTGGCGTAGCTCTTGGTGAGTAGCTGGGTTATGTATCCTTATTGTAAAGGCTTATTTGGGTTGAAAGGAGATTCATAGTGGATTTTGGAATCCTCGGCTTGGTGCTAAGGCATGGACGTAGGCTTGGAGCCGAACCACGTTAAATCCATGTGTTGATCTTCTCTCTCCCTTATCCTTTTATTTATTGTGATCATCTGCTTTGTCATTTATTGTGATATTTTTTTACTTGTTTCTTGCCAAAGTTTTTATTTTGTAGCACCCAGGCCGAAAAGTGGTATCAGAGCTAGTCGCTTAACCTTCGAAGTTACATCTAGAGCGCAAAGATCAAATGGAGGACATGTTTGCCCAAGGACAATCCGTTGACCATCCACCAAAGTTCTGTGGAGGCAACTATCCGGCATAGAAAGATCGAATGACAATCTTCATCCAAGCCTGCGACTTCAAAATGTCGTATGTAATCACTAAAGGAGATTATGTATTCAAGGATGACAAAGGTGAGATTATACTGATCGGGAAACTGTCAGACACTGACTCAAAGCTGGCACAACTAAATTTCAAAATGAAAAACCTTCTTTATTGTGTTGTGAATGATGAAGAATACAACTGTATTTGTGGATGCAATATGGAAAAAGAAATGTGGGAGAAGCTCTAGATAACGTATGAAGGTACATCTCGGGTTAAAAAGTCAAAAATTTATATATTAGTTAAAGAATATGAAAATTTTAAAACGGAAGAAGGTGAGTCAATTACTTCCATGTTTACACATTTTACACATATAACAAATGACTTGAAAGCACTTGGTAGGGAATACTCTACGGAAGACAATGTGAAGAAAGTTCTTCGTTCATTGCCAAAATCGTGGCACGTAAAGTCTATGACAATTGAAGAAGCAAAGGATCTATCTAAGGTCACTATTGATGAGCTCATCGGGTCCCTCATGATTTATAAGATCAAGAAGAAGAATGCTACAACTGAAGTAGAAAAGACAAAAATGACCACGAACATAGCTTTAAAGACAGCAAGCAAGAAGGAGATTATAGAAGAAGAAGCGAGCGACAATGATGAATAAATAGCTCTCATTACTAAGAGAATCGGAAATTTCTTACTAAACAAGAAGTGTAACATCCTCAAAATTCTCACCATTTTTTTTTTTATATAATAACAAATTACTCCAATATTTGAATATAATGAGCAACCCTATGCAGCGGAAAACATAAATCACATAACCACACGTACATATACATATAATACCAGAATTCAGTATTTTCAACCATAGTTACATAATACCTCTCTCTCTCTCTCTCTCTAGCGTAAACTACCCCAAAAATACAAAACCCTACACCAAACTTACCCTATAACTAGGGTGACCAAGTGATCTCTATCCGTGAGCCTGATCTGCTCGCCTAGCTGGCTCACCTGAAAAATGTTAAAGTAATGGGGTGAGTCAACGCTCAAAAAGTGGAAATATGCTATTACTAGTGCGTGGCAACCTAGTTATAAAAATTATAACATTAATAAATATAAAACTACATGATCTGGAAAATTTGCAAAACACATGCATAGTTGTAGTGACCCGAAGAATAATAGCATTTTAATAATTAAAAGGGAGAGAAAATAGATACAGAAACAGAAGGAGGCCGTAGACTTCGTCAACGAACGCAAAGCAGTACAAAAGCTGGGAGGGATGGAGCAGGTCCTTCCAGTATGGGTGGAGGAGACTCAGATGTTGTATTGCGCAGTGTTACTCAGCAGGTGATGGCTGAGATGGCTAGGAGTTCTGGGGAGCGTGGCTGTTCGATTGAGCAGTTTACACGTATGAAGCCCCCATCCTTTGTTGGAGGATATGACTCGACTGTAGCTGAGAATTGGGTCCAGGATATCAAGGAGATGTTGGCGGTGCTTCCATGTACGGATGAGCAAAAGGTAGCATTAGCCACATTTAAGTTGACAGGGGAGGCGAAGCGCTGGTGGAGAGCAGCGCGTCTGATAAAGGAGCAGAGTCCGATTCCAGTTCCAGTCACGTGGGATCGATTCAAGGATATGTTCTTCAAGCGGTATTTCCCAGCTATCATTCGGAGTGCGAAGGCATTAGAGTTCCTACATTTGGTACAGGGGCAAATGACTGTATCTCAGTATGCAGCTCGGTTTGTTGAGTTGTCGCATTTTGCTTCACATCTAGCACCTGATGAAGAGAAGAAGGCAAGGAAGTTTGAAGAAGGGTTGAGGCAGAATCGGTTTGAACAGGTGATTGGTCTCAGGGCTCAGACATTTAAAGAGGTCATAGACAAAGCTGCGATTATTGAGAGTGGCGTTCAGAGGGGTGTAGTAGCTCAGAGTCAAAGGAAGAGGCCTACACCTCAGGGTTTCCAGGCTGGCTCCAGTAGGGGTCCATGGAGAGGTGGTCGTGATAGGGGAGACCAGAGGCAGATGGCAGAACCTCATGGGAACTAGGGTGCACAGACTTACCCGGTGTGTCAGACATGCGAGAGACATCATTTAGGTGAGTTCTGGGCAAACAAGGGTGTATGTTATCGTTGTGGGAGACCAGGTCACGTGATGCGTGATTGCCCAGGTCAGCAGGACCATGTCCCAGCACCCAGGCCTTATCAGGGAGGACACCAGGCATCTAGGGAAGGACATCAGGCACCTCAGGGTGGCCAGTAGAGGAATGTGTCCCTAGCACGAGTATATGCCCTGACGCCAGGTGATGCAGAGGTTGCTACAGATGTGGTGACAGATACATTTACCGTTTTATCATACCCAGTTATTGTTCTTTTTGACTCGGGTGCTACTCATTCTTTCATTTCTGTATCTTATGTTAAATTATCTTAGAGTGAGACCCAGTCATTAGATATAGCACTGTCGGTAGCTACACCATCACGGTCAGTGATCAGATGTCAGAGAGTACTTAAAGGCTATCCGATAGAAATCTAGGGAAAAGTATTACCAGTAGATTTTGTTGTGTTTGATATGTGTGGGTTCGATATAATACTGGGTATGGACTAGTTGGATGCCAATTACGCTAGCATTGAGTGCTTCCAGAAAGAAGTAATTTTCAAACCTCCTGGAGAGCAAGAATTCAAATTCGTTGGTTCACGGGTACGTGCTCCAACACAGCTGGTGTCCACCATGCAGGCAAGTAGATTACTCTTGGATGGAGGTCAGGTATTTATAGCATTTGTGAAAGAAGCATCTAAAAATGAGTTGAAGATTGACAGCACCCCAGTGGTACAGGAATTCATAAATGTTTTTCTAGAGGAGCTACCAGGGTTGCCTCCTTTGCGCGAGGTAGATTTTCCTATAGATTTACCTCCAGGGACTGCGCCGATTTCTAAAGTTCCCTACCGTATTGCTCCAGCTGAATTGGGTGAATTAAAGGAGCAATTGCAGGACTTGTTGAACAAAGGGTTTATACGGCCTAGTGTATTGCCATGGGGAGCTCCAGTGTTGTTCGTAATTAAGAAAGACGGGTCCATGAGGATGTGTATTGACTATAGAGAGATAAACAAAGTTACTATCAAGAATAAATATCCTCTACCCCGTATAAACGATTTGTTTGATCAGTTCCAGGGGACGCAGGTATATTCCAAGATTGACCTCAGATCCGGGTATCATCAAGTGAGAGTAAAAGCGGAGGACGTCGCGAAGACGGCCTTTAGGACCAGGTATGGACACTATGAGTTCCTCGTTATGCCGTTTGGGCTGACGAATGCCCCGGCTGTGTTCATGGACTTGATGAACAGAGTTTTTCACCAGTATCTAGATTAGTTTGTAGTAGTTTTCATTGATGATATACTGGTGTACTCGAGGAGTTTTGAGGATTATGAGATGCATTTGAGACAGGTGCTGCAGACTCTTAGGGAGGAGAAGCTTTATGCAAATTTTAGCAAGTGTGAATTCTGGCTAGAGAAGGTAGCATTTTTAGGCCATGTGATCTCAGGGGACGGTATTGCAGTGGATCCTAACAAGATTGACGTAGTGCTAAATTGGGCTAGGCCGAGAAATGTGCAGGAAGTCAGGAGTTTCTTAGGACTGGCAGGTTATTACCGTCGTTTTGCTGAGGGTTTTTCAGCCTTGTCAGGTCATCTTACACTGTTGACTAGGAAAAATGCCAGATTTGTGTGGGATGAAGAGTGCGAGCAGAGCTTCCAGGAATTAAAGCAGCGGCTCGTCACTGCACCAGTTCTTACGATTCCATTAGGAGGCGATGGTTATGTTATCTACAGTGACGCGTCCTTGAAAGGGCTCGGTTGTGTGTTGATGCAGCATGGTAGGGTGATGGCGTATGCGTCTAGACAGCTGAAAGAATATAAGAAGAACTACCCTACCCATGATCTAGAATTGGCTGTGGTGGTACATGCATTGAAGATCTGGAGGCATTACCTTTAGGGTGAAAGGTGCGAGATATTTTCTGATCACAAAAGCCTGAAATACATTTTTACATAGAAAGAATTGAATATGCGGTAGAGGAGGTGGTTGGAGCTCATCAAGGATTACGACTGCACCATTAGTTACCACCCAGGTAAAGCAAATGTGGTAGCCGATGCACTGAGTCGTAAGTCAGGAGACACAACACAGTTAGCAGCAGTAATTCAGCATACGATTCATGTGGACTTAGAGAGACTTGGTGTAGAGTTAGTGGAGGATAATCCTCAGGAATTTATGGCCATTTTGGTTGTACAACCAATGTTATATGAGAAGATTAAAGCTGCTTAGAGAGATTATCCAGAGTTAGTTGAGGTGATAGCCAGAGTTCAGGATGGTCAGGGGTAGGAGTTCAGTATTTCTGATGATGGGGCTTTGAGATTTCACACCAGATTGTGTGTGCCTGCAGATGATAGGAGGACGATTCTAGAGGAGGCACACAGATCTCTATACACTGTTCATCCTGGCAGTACGAAAATGTATAGGAATTTGCAAGATTCATTCTGGTGGAGTGGCATGAAGAAAGAGATAGCAGAGTTTGTGTAGCAGTGTTTGACGTGCCAGCAGGTTAAGGCTGAGCACCAGAGGCCAGCTGGTCAGTTGCAGCCACTTTTCATTCTCGAGTGGAAGTGGGATCACGTATCCATGGATTTTGTTACTGGGCTGCCACCAGTGTTGCATGGTCAGAATGTCATCTAGGTGATAGTTGATAGATTGACGAAGACAGTGCATTTTCTACCCATTAAAGTCAGCTACCCTATGAACTGGTTAGCAGAGATATATATACAAGAGATTGTACGATCCTATAGAGTGCCAGTATCCATAGTCTCAGACCGTGATCCACGTTTTACATCATGGTTCTAGAGAAGCTTGTAGGAGGCACTAGGGACTCAGTTAGCATTCAGCACAGCTTTCCACCCTCAGACCAATGGTCAGACTGAGAGAACCATCCAGGTATTGGAAGATATGCTTCGTGCTTGTGTGCTAGACTTTGGAGGTAGCTGGATTCAGTTTTTGCCGTTAGTTGAATTTGCTTATAATAACAGTTATCAGGCTAGCATCGGCATGGCACCCTATGAAGCATTATATGGTAGGAGATGTAGATCTACTCTTTTCTAGGATGAAGTTGGCGAAAGGCGAGTTTTGGGTCCCGAGATAATTCAGCAAGCATGTGATAAAGTCCGACTTATTCGTGACAGCGCAGAGTCGACAGAAAAGTTATGCAGATACTCGCCGTCGAGAACTGGAATTTGGAGTAAGTGATCATGTTTTTCTGAAGATAGCTCCTCTGAAAGGAGTTATGAGGTTTGGAAAGAAGGGCAAGTTAAGCGCTAGGTATATTGGCCCTTTTGAGATGCTTGAGAGAATTGGGTCAGTTGCCTACAGACTAGCTTTGCCGGCAGCTTTGGTTCGTATTCATGACGTGTTTCATGTTGCCATGTTACAGAAATATGTCCCAGACACATCCCACGTCATTAGATATGTAGAGATAGAGCTCAAGAATTCATTATCATATGAAGAAGCTCCAGTACAGATTTTATACAGAAAGGTTCAGATTTTACGTACTAAAGAGATACCATTAGTTAAAGTTTTGTGGAGAAATCACGACATAGAGGGAGACTCTTGGGTGCTTGAAGAGCAGATTAGACAGAGATACCCACAGTCATTCCGGGAGGTATAAAGGTACTCAGATTAGGTATAGTAGTTAGATGAGTTTCTTTTGTAGGTACATGTATGGATTATAGTTAGTAGATAGTATTTTGTTTTGGGAGAAATTTTCTTTTATGGTTGTATTCTCCCAGAACCGCCCATGTAACCACGGTATTCCTTTGCCATAAGTGAGGGTAGATAATAAAATAAGTAGACCCTTTTTCTTTACAGAATGATGGAAGTATAGATAGAGATTTAGATAGTAAATTTCGAGGACGAAATTTTATAAGGAGGGGAGAATGTAGTGACCCGAAGAATAATAGCATTTTAATAATTAAAAGGGAGATAAAATAGATATAGAAGCAAAAGGAGGTTGTAGACTTCGTCGACGACATTGCATTTTGGAGATAATATTAAATAATTAAAAATTTCAGAAAACTGCCAAGTTTCGTCGATGAACACAGGGTTTTGTCGACGAAGGTCTTCAGAATTTTATCGACGAACACAGCGCTTCGTCGACGAGAAAATACTGAGAGAGGGTCTGGGGCAGTCTAAAATTCATCGACGAATACAGGGCTTCGTCGACGAATTTTGTGAAGGACTCATCGATGAATTCGGCAGTATAAAAATGGGGAAAATCGGAGATTTCGTCATTTCTCTCGCCGCTCTCTCTCCTCTCTCTCTCTCTCTCTCTCTCTCTCTCCTACGACTCTCTCTCCCTTCTCTCTTCGTTTCTGGCCCCACCAGTCGTCAAGTCAACGATCCGAAGCTACCACGACGCTCCTGGCGGAGTTCTCCACGCATCTACCAGAGTGAATCGTCGAGAAATCGAAGTTGGAAATCATCCCAAATTCAGGGTAAGGCTGTTTAGTCTCATTTTGGCCTTGTGGTAGTTATAGGAAATGATACAGGTAGAAAAATATTGATGTTTAGTTCTGGAAAATATTGATTTTAGGGTGTTTTTGTACGAGGCCCTGCAGGTGTTAGGCTTGTATTCCCTAGGGGTTTTTCAAAGTTAAGGTAAGGGAAACATGCTATGCTAGGAAGTTTCTAAATATTATACAGTGTATTTATTTACGAAAATTATGTATTAAAGTATGGTGTGGCTTGTGAATATGTATGTAGTACGGGAATATGTTTTACAAATTGTAGTTTCATGATTTTTATGAATTTCAGTACCATGATTTTACGAATTTAAGTACTATGATTATGTGAACTTCAGTACCATGATTTTACGGATTTTAGTACTATGATTATACGAATTCCAGTATTACGAATATGCAGTTCCATGTTATGATTATTCAGATTTCAGTATGTTATGCAGCATCATGGTTAATATGATTACTTCAAAATCATGGTAAATCAGATAGATATGTATGGAAAAAGTATTATATGATATCAGACCCTGTTGGACTTGCAGCTACAGAGCACGGTACCGTTGCTACAGATACTATGTTACTTTATGAGTGCAACCACCTATTCAGATAATACGTGGTACGGTCGACCACCTAGGCCCTTGAAGAAGTTAGGCTCCCCATCCAGATATGGGTTGAGGTGGGCAGGTCGACTGACGGAGTTTAGTGATTTATTCCTGGTTGGCCAGCCAGGGTAAATCCAGCCTACGGGCTGCACAACCTCGTTATGAGGGGCATGTCATAACACAGATAGCCACAGGGAACAATTTTCAGTTACTATTACTTACGTATTGATTTACCGAAACGGGGATCATACTATATACACTAGAAGTATTTTGAATTATGACCATAACATTGATATGTCAAGCAATAGGGAAAGAGGGGTGGTGTATTTTATTATTTGTGATGTACTTTTGTACTCAGTTATTCATGTTTATATGAAACAGATTTCATGATATATATATATATATATATATATAGTAGCTCATTTGCCACACACTAATAATAGCATATTTTTTCTTACTGAGCGTTGGTTCATCCCAGTGTTGAAATATTTTTCTAGTCATCCAGGTAGGCAAGCAGATCAGACTCGCAAATAGAGGGGCATCTGTAGTGCCCTGTTAGAGAGTGAGTATCATTTTTGGGAGCATTTTTGTATATCCCAGTACAGTTGAGGGAATTTTTGAAAAACAGTTATATGTGTATATTTTGGGAAACACAGTAGTACTCTGGTATTGATTTTGTATTGTATATAATGGTTATGTTTGTATGATTTCCGCTTCCTGCTGCTTAGGTTAATATCATGGTATCAGAGTATGTTATTTGCTATTATAAAAAAAAAAAATCAATTTAATAAGCAGGTCGCTACAATAGTAGCTTAAAACATTTGCATCATCTGAACTTTTATCATTCATACTGCTATATCATACTATATACAACAAAAACGGTAAAACTGTATACATATAAATAATTGTGCTCTTTCCCTAGGACTATGTATGTCATGATTTGACCCCTCATGACAAGGTTGTGCAGCTCGTAGGTGGGACTTAACCTAGCCGGCCCTCCAGGTAAGTCACTATACACTACACTACTCCAGCCCGGCCAAACTGCATACACTCCTAAACTCGGGACTGGCTGCTACCTTGTCAAGCTAGACCCCTCAACCCAGCGAACTGGGGAACTGCATACTCTCCGAACACGGTTGACGGTACCCACACACTATCTGAGATATGTGGTTGCACTCTTTCTGTATTAGTAATGGTACCATGCTCTGTATTCTATATCTAAACTGTATCTGTCTATAATCTTTCCACATGGATCTGATACTATATATATACATACTACTCTTTATATTGTTTTCATTATATTTCCAAAATAACCATAACATTATATTGATGTACTGTAAATACTGTAATATCTATAGCATCTTGATGTTATAACTGTATAATCTGTCTGTACTTTCTTTCTATATAATCTGTCTATACTTCCTTCTATATAATCTAAGTGTTATGGCATTTAGGAAAACATAACTTTCTATATACACTGTATATACTGTTCTGAATAAATATTTGTATACTGAAATATATATAACTGTCTATGTAATCATCTGAAATAAACTATATATGTATACAAATTCTGTCTGTATAAAATCTGCAATTATCTAATTATATCTATATAACTTGAAATACTGAAAAACTACATAAAACTCCATATCAATATCATATACTCAGGCCACACATGCTTTAAAAATTCATATCCGCTATAATATCTGGTATACATGCATATATATATATATATATATATATATATATATATAATTTCTGATAATGTAAGTAAATTTCCTAGCATAGTCTATTTCCCTTACCTTATCTCTGAAAAGTCCCTATTGTACTCTAGCCCTATACCCGTAGGGCTCTCCACTCAACACCCTAAAAATCAAATCCCCCAGAATAAAATATCAGTATTTATTTGTGTATTGTATTTCTTATAACTGAGAGAAAGGAAAATACTGAATAAAATGTCTTATCCTGAGATTTGGACGAAATCCAAACCAACTCCACCAACGATCAGCTCTAGCAGACTTGCAAAGAGCTTCACCGCGAGCATAATGGTGGCTTTAGATTGTTGATCCGGTGTAAAACGGACCTGGAATCAAAGAGAGAAGGAGGGAGGGACGTAGAGAGAGAGAGAGGAGAGGGTTTCTTGCGCCAATTTTTCATCAAAAATCCGGGTTTTCACTATTTATAGAGTCGAATTCGTCGACGAGACACGTCACCCCGTCTACGAGTCCTTTAATAATTTCATCGACAAACTTCCTCCCTTGTCGACGAATTTCAGATTGTCCTAAAAACCCTTCTCGGTATCTTCTCGTCAACAAGGCGTGGCTTCATCGACAAGGTCCCCTTATGCACTCATCAACGAACTCCTTGTGTTCATCGACAAGGCCCTGTGTATTACTTCTGGGTTATTCCATCCAAAGTGCAATGTCGTTGACGAACGCAAAGCGTTCGTCGACGAAGCCTATTGCCTCCTTCTGTTTCTGTTTCCATTTCCCTCTCTCTTTATTATTTAAATACCATTATTTTTTCAGGTCGTTACAAGAAGACTGGTAAGTAAAAAAAATAAGGGAGAATCAAGCATGAAGTGCTACAATTGCAAGAAGCCCAGACACCAAATGGCTGAATGTCCCCTGTTCAAAAACAAAGGCAATAACCGGCAAGGGGATAAAAAGAAATATAAGGCCATGAACGCAACCAAGTGGGATAAGCTTGATGGCCTCTCTACCGACGGAGAAAACAAAGAAGAAGTTGCAAATTTTTGCTTCATGGTGGATGAGCTAGATAAGGTAAATTCCGATGACGAATACTCTCCTTCATATGATGAGTTAGAAGATACTTGTAGGAAACTTTATAATGAATTAATTGCAATTAAAAGGAGAAATAAACATCTTGAAGAAACACACACAAAATGCAAGAAAAAACAAGTATGTCTTTGTTTTTCTTTAAAAGAAGAAAATGCATCTTTGAAATGTAACGCCCCGACCTTTTCCGTGGGCCCGGAGTGCTACTAATTCATTCATTTATCTGATAATCTATAAATCAATACGCAGCGAAAACACAAATATAAACTCCACAAATATAATACCAGAGTTTACTACCCCTATATAACATCCTTACTATCCATCTAACACTTGCATTACCATAAATACATACCTCTCCACACATTCCAGTATTTTCACAATCATTCCTTTCATAACATCCTTAAAACATAAATATTTATATTCCCCAAAATTAACATAGAAATATACCATTTTCTTTTTCTATTTCCCAATAATGCTAAAAAAACATCGAGCTCTCAAAGCTCGATCTCGAGGAAATCCTGAAAGAGATAAATTTATATTCGGGTTAAATACATCTCAGTATGGGAAGAAACCATATATTAAACACAGCATGTGGCTAACATGAGGTATATAACAACATAATATTTAACATTTAAAAATCGTTAACACAATTTTTGAAATCATTCTCTGATCCTAATCACACACATGCAAAAGTTTTAACCCATGAAATTACCCGAGAATAGGGGTGATTACCCTCTTATACAAGTAGCACCCCTCTGCTCTGATACCTAGGCAATCCAAAGGTCACAATTCAAGCATATCAGGGCACTCACCTTACTCAGTAAGCCCTCAAGTGATAAATTGATCTTGTACTCACGCAGTTCAACAATAGCTTACCGGCAAAGGCCCTAAGGATAGGAAAATCTACCCGACCATACAAGTAGGTTCCCTCTGCCCTAGTACGTTATGCAGCTACTACTACATCTGAAGTTACTAGCGCACTCGCCTTTCTCAGCAAGCCCTCAAGCGAAGAGTACGCCTACCCAATCGTGACATGTTCTACAAGCATAGATACTTCTAATATCATAATACATTGTTCTTTATGTCATTACTCAACCATTCACATATTTCATGTTCATAACTTTAACATTCCATTTCATTTCACTTTAGGTGACTCTTTCCCATTTTGTATTGTTTTCATTTCACATTTCATTTTCATTTCATTCATTTCTATTTTCATTTCATTTCATTACATACCCAGCATCTTTCAACTATTTTACCCAGCTTCTTTCAGCTATTTTACCCAGCATCTTTCAGCTGTTTACATGGTAGACACACACAAGCAAAATAGTTCATATCATATTTTATTTTCAATGCATTACTTACTTAACCTACGTCTCATACATTTAACATATATTTGTACAGAATTTACATTTACTCATGTCACACAATTTAACAATAAAATTCATACATTGCCTATAAAATAAGTCAACCAACATTTAACGTTTATATACCAAAAATACCTTTCATTTCTTACATAATTATTCTGAAAATATTTTTCCACTTTCATCAGTTCATTTTCACATATACATATCTAATAAACAGCCCTAAACTTGAAAAAAATATAATTTAAATGGTTGGCATTTTAAACTTATACCGAAACATATACACGTATATATAACATAATTTATTTTTCATTAAATTCATAAAAATTCTGATTTAATATATATTTTTCCCCTTACTTGGTTTCTTGAATTACGCCAACAAGGATCCTAAAAAGATGCTTGCGGTGCTCACCCGAACCTTGAAATTAAAATTTCTAATTTCATTAAATTAATCCTAAATAAAATATTATTTTAATATTTCCTAAATCCATAAATTCTAAATAAATAAATATACCCTTAAATTTAGACAAATTACCAAATTTCCCAAATCTCACTTTCGCTTTAGAGTGTGGCCTAGAAAACCCTAATTATAACTTTACTTATGTCAAAATGACGACGATCACGACTAAGGCACCATAGTGGTGTCTGATCGTCGATTTAACAGCACGTTTAACAAGAAATTGAGAAAATATGGAAAAGTTGTCTTACCCCAAGAATGGTGTCTATGTCATTCCCACGATAAATCTGCTCCAGTAGAAATGTCGATGGTGGAGTTAGGAATCCAACGGCACCTTCCGTTTCCCTATCGGTCGAAAATCTGTCGAGAAATGAAGGGAGAGAGAGAGGCAGAGACGGAGAGGCGAGAGAGCTTCAGGGGCAACCTCCTCTGCTCTGGATAGATTCAGAGCTTCCAATCTTCTTCTTTCTTATTCTTTTTTTTTTTCTTTCTTTTACTTTATTATATTTGTTAACAATATTATATTATATTCTATATATATATCACATATCCTTATATATTCATATATATATATATATGTATATATACAACCACCATTTTATTTAACTAATTTAATTTAATTTAATAATGTTTAATTAATTTATTAATTAATTACTAATTACTATTAATTAATAATTTTTTTCATACTATTTATTTTTATTTGTTTATTTAATACATTATCTTAATAATATTTAACTAATTAATTGATTAATAATTTTAATTTATTAATTAATTAATTTTTTTAATTTTTTTTTTCGAGTTATTACATGAAATCAAAAATTGAAGAACTTAATAAAAGTTCTTGATTAGATCATGAGTTTTTCCAAAAGAAATTGAAAAGTTGAAAAATCAAATTGATGAAAGTGTTGAGTAAAACCTGTCTTTGAAAAGGAAAATTGAGGACCAAAGCAAGACCATTTACAAGTTTACCGATGGAAAGAAGAATTTTGAAAAATTACTTGGGGCTCAAAATTTTGAGATTTTCAAAGAAGGTTTAGGTTACGGTTCCTCATCATCTAAATCGATTGGTTTTACAAATCTATGCGTTAATAGAAACTCATTACCAAGAAAAATTCCAGCACCCAAACCAAACCCTTTGCATGCCAATAAAACTTGCCTATACTGTGAAAGAAAGGGTCAAGTACACTTCACTTGTCCTTTTAGAGGAAACGGAGGAAAAGGAAAGAAGTACGTATGGGTGATCAAGAACACTAACCCCATAGGACCCAAGGAAAAATGGGTACCAAAACAAATCACTTATTTCTATTTGCAGGTTTTCTTGAAGACCTCTTCAATGAAGAACAAGTGAGTCCTTAACAGCGGGTGTTCAACACACATGACGGGAGACTCCAACAAATTCACTTCTCTTTCCCACAAGAAAGAAGGGCTCATGACATTCGGAGGCAACGCCAAGGGAATAATCATCGGTAAAGGTAAAATAGGTAATTCATCTCTATATATTGAAAATGTTGTACTTCTAGATACACTTAAGAATAACTTGTTGAGTGTTAGTCAGCTATGCGACAAAGGACTAAATGTTTTATTTCAATCCGCACAATGCTTAATAATTGACTCAAATGGAAATACTATCTTAGTAGGCAAACGTGAATCAAACGTCTACACCATTGAATTTGATGATATTGATTCTTGTGAGGTTAGATGTTTGGCCATAATAAGTGAAACTAGTTGGCTATGGCATAGGAGATTAGGTCACGCAAGCATGGACCTTTAACATAGATTATCTTTTAAAGAACTAGTGAATGGCGTACCTAAGGACAACTATATTAAAGATAAAGTATGTGATGCTTGCCAATATGGAAAACAAAGTAAATCATCTTTCAAAACTAAGAAAATGATTTCCACATCAAGACCTTTAGAATTAATACACCTTGATCTATTTGGGTCAAATGATGTTACAAGAAAAACTAAAAAATTGTATGCGTTTGTTATTATTGATGATTTCTCAAGATTTTCTTGGGTTATTTTTATTGTAAACAAAAGTGACACTTGCAATGCTTTTATTCATTTCTATGGAAAAGTTTAAAATGAAAAGGGAATATCAATAGTTCACATTAGGAGTGATAGGGAAAGAGAATTTAGAAACAAAGAATTAGAAGACTTTTGCAACGAAAATGGTTATTCACACAACTTCTCCACACCTAAAACCCCACAACAGAATGGAGTAGTTGAAAGAAAGAACCAAACGCTCCAAGAAATGGCTAGAACAATGCTAAATGAACACAAGATTCCAAAATATTTTTGGGCCGAAGCTGTCAACACAACTTGCTATGTTAGTAACCGTGTAATGATTAGGTTCAAAATAGGAAAAACCCCATGTGAGATATGGAAGGGTAGAAAACCAAACATCTCACACTTTGAGGTCTTTGGATGTAAATGCTTTGTTTTAAATGATAGATACCATCTAGCGAAATTTGATTCAAAATCCGATGAAGGGATTTTCCTAGAGTATGCAATGAACAGTAAAGCTTATAGAGTATTTAATAAAAGAACGCAAATTGTTCTAGAGTCAACACATGTTGTTTTTTATGAAACTAACGCATATGCACCCAAAGTAACAGTTGATGTGGATGATCAAGTGACTACCATGAGAGTTGAAAGGGAACTTGAGCAACTTAAGATAAATGATGAATAAGATGAAAATTCCCAAGAAATCAAAAGTGATCATCAAGAGTCATCACCTCAGGAAGAGTCTATGAAACCTGAAGAAGAAAATCAGGAACTCCCTAGAGCTTGGAAATTCGTTAGAAACCACCTAACTGATCTCATCATAAGTAATCCATCCCAAGGAGTTAGTACTAGGTCACACTTGAGAAGTGGATGTAATCATATAGCCTTCGTGTCCCAAATATAACCTAAGAAATTTGAGGAGGCTGAAAATGATAAGAATTGGATCATCACCATGCAAGAAGAACTTGACCGATTCGAAAGAAACAAAGTATGGGAATTGGATCCTAAACCCAAGAACACGACAATAATAGGCACAAAATGGGTATTTAGGAATAAGAAAGATGAAGATGGTAACATTGTGAGAAACAAAGCAAGGCTTATTGCACAAGGGTATAACCAACAATAAGGAATTGACTATGATGAAACTTATGCCCTTATAGCAAGACTTGAAGTCATTAGGATGCTACTTGCCTTCGCTTGTTATAAAGGCTTCAAATTATTTCAAATGGATGTAAAGAGTTCCTTTCTAAATGGATACATAAATGATGAAGTCTATGTTAAGCAACTCCTAGGATTTAAGAGCCATGCACACCCTGAACATGTATTTAAACTCCCAAAAGCTCTTTATGGACTTAAGCGAGCACCAAAAGCATGGTATGAACGACTAAGTAAGTTTCTTTTGGAAGATGGTTTCACAAGAGTACATTTTGATACTACCCTGTTCTTGAAACATAAAGGAAATGATATGATAATTGTGCAAATCTATGTTGACGATATCATTTTTTGTGCCATAAATGAAATCATGTGCAAATATTTTGTCAGGTCTATGCAAGAGACTTTTGAAATGAATATGATGGAAGAATTGACATTCTTCCTAGGCTTGCAAATAAAACAAATGAAGAATGGGATTTTCATTAATCAAGCTAAGTACATCAAGGACATGCTCAAGAAATTTGGCCTTGAAATAGGAAAAACCAAAGCAACCCGTATGAGCATAACAACAAAGCTTAACAATGACGAAAAAGGGAAGAATGTAGACCAAAAATTATATAGAAGAATGATTGGTAGCTTACTGTACCTCACTTCTAGCAGGTCAGACATTATGTTCAGTGTTTGCTTGTGTGCTAGATTCCAGTCATGTTCCAAAGAGTCACATCTAAATTTTGTTAAGAGAAATTTTAGGTACCTAGCAAGAACACATGACGTAGGACTCTTTCACCCTAAGAATGCCCCTTTTGATCTCACCTACTATTCAGATACTGACTATGGGGGTTGCAAAACTGATAGAAAAAGTATTAGTGGAACATGTCACTTCCTTAGACACTCACTTGTATCATGGTTTTGTAAGAAACAAACCTCGGTTGCACTCTCAACCACCGAGGCTGAATATATAGCAATCAGTAGTTGTTGCACTCAAGCATTAAATATGAAGTAGCAACTCGAGGACTTTAAAATTTTGATAAAGGGTACACCAATCCATTGTGACAATACCAATACCATCAACATCTCGAAAAACCCATGCTTACACTCTAGGACTAAGCACATTGAAATCCGGCACCATTTTATTCGAGACCACGTACAAAAGGGAGACGTTGAGTTAGTATATGTAAATATCAAAAATCAATTAGCCGATATTTTGACTAAACCCCTAAATGAAGATAGATTTAGTAAAATTAGACATTATTTGGGTATATGCACTCCAAAGGACCTATGTTAAAACTCCCAAATCATTTTTGTTCTTAAATGGCTCAAAACTAAATTCCAAGAGAGAAATTTAACTGCACTCATCAATGAGCTAAAGACTCTCGTCGATGAAAATTAAATAGGCACTCGCCGACTATAGTATATCACATGTCGACAATCGGTAAAAAGAAACTCGTCGACTAGCATACATCACTCGTCGACGAGGTATGTCAAGGCACTTAAAATTTCAACGCACCAGATCTGTCATTTTTCAAGCCCTAACTCCTCTCCTCCGATCTCTCTATGCTCGATCCATCTCATCCTCTCAAACCCAAATATCTTAAAGATTCCATGGCTCCACGCTCCAAGAAAAGAGTCGCTGACTCCTCCCAACAACCTAAGATGGGCCCACAAGCAACCACAAAAAAGGGCCGAAGATACAAATAGGAGATTTGTATCCTTAGAAGCTACATTCCACTATAGAAACGACATCTCAAAGCGCACTATCATTCATGGTAAGATAGTTCCTTCAAAGTTTCTTGAATAAAATTTCCCCACTATGCTAGAAAAATTCAAAGTTGTTGGGTGGGATACTTTGTTCTCTCTGAATAAGCCTATTTACTCTTATTTAGTTCAAGAATTTTGTTAGAATTTGTGTATTCCCAAGAGGGGGGGTGAATTGGAATTTTAAAATTTATCTCCTAGGTTAAACGAAATACCCGTATAATACAACCTAGGGTCTTTCTATGCAATTCCAAATGCGCTAATAAATATAATATACTGAAATTTAAATTATGCGCATCATTCACACCAAAACATATACGTGCGGTAAATATAAAGCACGGAAATATAAATAAACACATGATATGTTATCGGGATTCGGTTAACTGTGCCTACGTCCCCGCCTCTAACTTGCAAGCCCGAGGATTCCACTAAATGCTCACTTAACGGGTGGAGCGGCACTGATTACAACAAGGTCAATTAGCAAGGCTAACCTCAACCTACACCTTAACAGGATGGTGCACCTAACTTTCCTAACCAAGTCTAAGCCAATTCGGGACTATTTCAAAGGGCTAGTCTCCCTCTTCAGGTCCGTGCCTGGAAATACAACAGTATGTTCATAAAGTAACTAGTACAATGATTATGCTTCTCAAGTAAAGAAGATATGTACCCAATACGTGCAATCACATACACCACCAAATGATATAATATGTAAGCTCAATGTGGTTTACAATATGTCAACTCTCAAATAAATATTTGCTATCTATGTAATGAGTGAGTGAGAGTGTCAACTTATATGATATTTGTTCAATCTAAATGCTCAAACAAAGATATTAGCCAAACAATATACATGTATATTTCAATTAGCAGATTTTCTCAATCGTAGATGCTCAAGTAATGTATATGTTTGGTTAGCAAAAAAAGTTTAATCGTTGTATTCAACAAATGATATAAATCAATGAATATTGCAACAAAGCTTTCTATCACACAAACAAATATCTCTTCAAAGATTTATCAAGATAAAAACACACTAGATATTTGAAAGTGATTTGAAAAGAATTTTTGCAACCAAAATCAAATACAACTTTCTCAAGATATTACAATGACGATGCAATACTCAGAAGCTCCAACGAAGTTTCTCAGGAAAGACTTATTAATAAAGCCCCTTAAGAACACTAGAGGATGTGCTCTCAAATAAAATGCTTTCACACAACAACAATCTTGAGAGAGCAATCCTTATGGAACAACAACACTTAAATCACACTTACAAAAGATATTTGAGTAGTAAGAACTGATAAGAATAAGTGTTTAAGGCTCAAAAATGAGTATTATAGGCTTTGGGAATTTCAGAGAATTTCTCCTAATCAAGATTGCTAATCCCCCACTAATAATCCCAAATGAGGGGGTATATATAAATCCCCCATGAAATATAACCGTTAGGGACATAGCCGGGATTACTAGAAAAGATTAATGATGTTTGAAGTATTTTAACCCTAATAAAAATAAGTTAACCACGGTAAAAATGCAGGGCAACCCGAGAGCACCGATCGACCAAAACACTCTCGGTCAACCGAAGTTCATATGGCTCGGTTGACCGGCTAATTTTGAACTTCAGGGTCAGTCGACCGGAAAAGGTGATTTTTCAAAATAGCGAGGTTCAATCGATCGAGACATTTTGAACTAAGTAGTTCGGTCGACCAGGTAGTTGGGGCATCTCCCAAGGACCCTCGGTCGACCAGAGCGTTATAATTCATTTTGGGCTCGGTCAACCAGGTGGTCAATATGTTGACCTCAGGAGGTTTCGGTAGACCGGGGGTATTTGAACTATAATGATTTGGTCGACCGGGGCAAAATAAATTACATGGGCCGGTCGACCGAAAGTGCACAAAGTGTGCATTTCGGTCCTATTTTAAATCACAAACATCCTAATCAAGTGCCTAACATTTATAAGTGCAAGGGTGAGTCTTCTAAGGTCTCTTTGGGTCTAATTTGAAGACACTGAAAGAATTCGGTCGACCGAAGGGCAATCCCTAAGGTCATTTTCATCTTGAGCTTACATATTTGACCATGCATGTGATGTGTGTGATTATTACATACAAAAAGCCCTAATTACTATTACAGACCCTTTACATGAATGAAATATATTACAATAAGAGAAATTGGATCTTCAAACTTTGCTCTGATCATGTGCATTATGATATGTCAATTTAAGTTCCTGCACAAAGTCTCAAACACCCATTAGATATCATGAGTATTTGTAATAATCAAAACCGGGCGTGACCTATAAGGTCAACAAATTTTATGCCAATTTTGTTCCATATACTCGCAGCTATGGAACGTACTCTATTGTTAGAGGAAAAACCATTTGATTAACTTATCAGTTTTTTTCTAAGGTCTTATCGTGTAACGTTTACCCTCTCCAAAGCCTTCCTAAGGCAATATGGCTTACGAGCTACGATTGGTTTAATCCCCATGAAGCATTGAAACTAATAACCGGAAACCCTAACATTCCAGAAGTGGAAAAACCCAAATCCAAAGACTTAACGGTTGAATTCAGGGTGTTACACCTATGATTATGTATAATCTTTCGACATGAAAGGGCGGGTGAGACTTAATATCTTTAAGAGATATATTTTGTCATGCCTTGAACTCGAAAATGGAACCTAAGGGTGAATTAGTAACCTAACATGTCCCTGAATTATACAAAACAACCATGACACACCACGATGAATAAGGGTCTGACCCTGTGGGGTTCCAAGCACCTTATACACATCCAAGTACAAAACCATATACACAGTAGAAAAAGGTCATTCTAAACATACTTCGTACCATGCCAGAGTCTATACAAAAGAAACTAGGATCCATAACACAAAATACAACCCGGGTGTCAACCAAAACAACAAAAGACCACCCGATACAGTCATAGTACTTACCCAAGTACCTCTCGCAATACACTAACCACTACTCTCCCAACTCAAGGACGCTAGTTCTGGTTACTTAAAATACCTGTAAAATATGTACGTACAGCAAGGGTGAGACACCTCTTAGTAAGGAAGAATTAGGTTGTATCAGTGTATGGCATATAAGTGTTATCATGGCACAATAGCATGCACAGTTCAAACAGTAAAAGCAGTTCCAGTATTTTCAATAACAAGCAATACAATCTAGTGTCGTCACACCCTTCGGCTCGAAATTGGACTGTCTGGTGGTATTTCACGCCCTTCAATAAAAATCGATGATCTGGTGATATCTCACACCCTTTGGCAATAGCCGGCAGTCCGGTGATATTTCACACCCTTCAACAAACGCCAGTGCCCCTGGTAACTTGGCATAGCACCAGCCCACAGCGTTGAACCAATGCAGATCTGGTGTTTTCACACCCTTTGACAAAAGTCGACCGATCTAGTGGTATTGCACACTCTTCAGCAAAAGCCAGATTTCAAAACCTAGAACAATTCGGAACCTCGTCCCTATTTCATTTCATCAAAACACAACTCATGCATGTTCATATAACCAAACAATTCCACGCCCATTTGGTAATCTAAATCATGATTTTCCAAACATATACAGTTTAAACAAGTCAAGGCATGACCATCTCCATAACATAATATATATCACAATATATTTACAATTTTCCAACAAAATTAAGGATGCAGCCCATCGCCCTCTTTTCCCAAAATTGTAACATGAAAAACCCACAATTTTACCCATCATATTCCCCTAAATGAGTAACCAAAACGCACATAGGACCGTGAACCACAGTTCTACCGAGTCCGATTTTAAAAATAACCGACATAAGCTAAATCCGCTTACCTTTCCCCAAATGACAAATCCCGAACTCTGCGGTCCCTTAATAGCGAACTGAGTTCCCAAAACCTATAAAGCACAGTACAGAAGATACTCACAATCCTATTCCCTACATAACTAACGGATGAGAATTAAAAACCCAGCCTTACCTCGATTTCGAGACAAAACCCAAAAACGCCCGGAATGAAGATCTGATCCATAGATCTTGTAGAGAAATCTTCCCTGATCCTCGTGGTAACGCTGGATCAAAAATTCCCGCAACGTACGGCAAAGAAATCTAAAGAGAGAGAGAGAGAGAGAGAGAGGGTATTTCGAGTTCCTAGAGAGATAGAGAAAGATTTTGAGATTACTTAGCTGAGAAGTAATGGAAATGGATATTTATAGCCTTTTGACTCAGCTGCCCTCATCGACAAGATTAAGTCTTTGTCGATGAGGCATAGAAGACAGTTTGTCCACGAGACGATGGCCTCGTCGACGCACCTCAGATTCCTGGTTTCCTGAAACCACTCGACTTCTCCTCATCGATGAGCCTATGAAATTCGTTGCCGAGCGACATAAGGCCTTCGTCGACAAACCCTAGCTTCATCGACGAAGCCTGCTCAATTACCATTTTACCCTTCTCTTACTTAATTAAATCCATATATCACGGTTCGGGTTCCTACAACCTCCCATCTTTACAAAAATTTCATCCTCGAAATTTACAATCTCTCATTCACGAACTCATTCATACAATCAAACACACACACTCCACTCTAAAAAGAACTGGTGACTACTACAATGCAGTCCCATCACAATATATAGATACCCTCACTTATAGGGGAGGAATACCGTGGTTACATACATAAACTATCTCAGGAGTTCATACATACACACACTCCCTAGGACTAACCACCTATTCCAATACAAAGTAGGGTAATGCACACATACTCAGAACAACTGTGGATACTTCCGACATATCTTTGCTTCCAATTCCCAAGAAGCTTCCTCAACCTCGTGATTCTGCCACAATACCTTCACCAACGGTATTTCCTTGGTACATAGCTTCTGAACTTTACGGTCTAGAATCTAAACAAGTACCTCTTTGTATGTTAAAGTATCCCCAATCTCTAAGTCCTCATAACTAACAACATACGATGGATCCAATACATACCTCCTCAACATGGATACATGAAACACATCGTGGATCCTCGAGAGTGCTGGGGGTAGTGTAATCATGTATGCTACTGGACCCACTAACTCAAGTACCTCGAATGGTCTGATATACCTCGGGCTCAGCTTGCTCTTCTTCCCAAATCTCATCAACCCTTTCATCTGAGTGATCCTAAAAAATACCTTACCCCCACTTCGAATTCTAACTCACAGCGGCGAACATCCGCGTAACTATTCTGCTAACTTTGAGCAGATTTAATCCTATCTCGGATCAAACCCACCTTCTCAGACGCTTGCTGCACTAGTTCAGGTCCTAACATCTGACGTTCACCAACCTCATCCCAATACAGAGGAGATTGACACTTCCGACCATATAGAGCCACAAATGGTGCCATCCCGATACTCTCTTGGAAGCTATTATTATAGGTGAACTTTAATAGTGGCATAAACTATATCCAGCTACCACCGAAGTCTAACACACAAGCACGTAACATATCCTCCAAGATTTGTATTATCCTCTCCGACTATCCATCAGTCTAGGGGTGGAACAATGTACTAAAATTAAGCTTTGTCCTTAGTGCTTCCAAACTCATCCAAAATCGAGAGGTAAACCTTGGGTCTCGATTTGATACAAGGGACACCGATACCTCATGCATTCTAACTATCTCATGCACGTACATATCTGCTAGCTTACTCAAAGGGTAGCTAACCTTCATCGGTAAAAAGTAAGCAGATTTCATCAACCTATCCACAATCACCCAGATAGCATTCTGCACGTGAAGTGCTAGCGGCAATTCGGTCACAAAATCCATGGAAATATGCTCCCATTTCAACTCCAGAATAGCTAAGGGTTGTAACGGCCCTACCGGCCCTTGATGTTCAGCCTTCATCTGCTGACATGCCAAATGCTACTCTATGAATCGAGCAATCTGCCTTTTCATACCACTTCACCAGAAGGTCTCGCGTAAATCCTGATACATCTTCGTACTACCCGGATGTACCGTATACAAAGAACGATGCACTTCCTCAAGTATCGTCCCTTTGATCTCATCGTCGTTAAGAACACATAACCTGATCCCAAACCTCAACACACCTTCCTCAGAGATGTTAAATTTCGCAGCCAACCTCTGCTGCATTTTCTCCACAATCTCAGCTAACTCCGCATCACTAGCCTACGCGGCTTTAATATGTTCAAACAAAGTTGGTTAGACCGCCAAACTAGCAATAAAGTATAATGATCACCAAACACCAACTCTATACCCAGGATCTCTAGATCTCATCTGATATGATGCTGAGCTACAACTACAGATACTATCACATGATCCGACTTCCAACTCAATGCATTGGCTACCACATTAGCTTTCCTCAGGTGATAACTGATGGTACAATCGTAGTCTTTAATCATCTCAAGCCACCGTCTCTGCCTCAAATTCAACTCCTTCTGTGTGAAAAAGTACCTAAGGCTCTTGTGATCGGTGAAAATCTTGCATTGCACACCATACAAATAGTGTCGCCAGATCTTCAGTGCATGAATAACAGTAGCTAACTCCAGATCATGCGTAGGGTAATTATTCTCATATTCTTTCAATTGCTGAGAAGCATACATTGTTACATTACCCTATTGCATAAGCACACATCCCACACCCTTCAGAGACACGTCGCTATAAATCACAAAACTACCATCCCCCGAAGGAATGGTCAAAACCGAAGTAGTAATCAGTCGGTGCTTCAACTCCTGAAAGCACTGCTCACAATCACTGGTCCACTTAAACTTCACCCCCTTCTTGATCA
The DNA here is from genome assembly GCF_029873635.1 of Malania oleifera. Taxonomy (NCBI): domain Eukaryota; kingdom Viridiplantae; phylum Streptophyta; class Magnoliopsida; order Santalales; family Ximeniaceae; genus Malania; species Malania oleifera. The sequence continues at coordinate 91,440,437 of NC_080426.1, read as the reverse complement.
ATCGAGTCAGAAGCCCTGAAAATTTAGAAAACCCTTCCACGAACCGATGATAATAGCCCGCCAGTCCTAGAAAACTCTGAACCCCTTGCACACTCCTCGACCTCACCCAGTCGACCACAACTTCGATCTTGCTAGGATCCTCTAAGATACCGTCCTTAGACACCACATGGCCTAAGAATGCAAACTGATTCAACCAGAATTCATACTTCTTCAGTTTAGCATATAGCTTCTTCTCCCGCAGAATCTGTAGCACCAACCTCAGAGGGATTTATGCTCTTTCGAACTCCTCAAGTATACTAGAATATAATCTATAAACACCTCTACAAACTAGTCCAGGTACTCATGGAAAACCCTATTCATAAGATCCATGAACATTGTCGGAGCGTTCGTCAACCCAAAAGGCATGACCAAGAACTCCTAGTGGCCGTATCTGGTTGGGAAAGCAGTCTTCGCCACATCCTAATATCTAACCCTCACCTGATGATACCCTGACCATAGGTCGATCTTCAAAAAGACCTGCGTCCCCTGTAGCTAGTCAAAGAAATCATTAATACGAGGCAAAGGGTAACGATTTTTCACACACCTTTTTAATCTCACGGTAATCAATGCATATACGCATCAACCCGTCCTTCTTCTTCACAAACAAAACTGGAGCTCCCCAGGGCGAAACACTAGGTCGAATGAAGCCCCTGTCTAGTAATTCCTATAACTGCTCCTTTAACTCCTAAAGTTCTGTTGGAGCCATCCGGTATGGAGCTTTAGAGATTGGTGTCTTGCCAAGAAGCAACTCTATTGCGAACTCCACCTTACGATCCGAAGGTAAACCGGGTAAATCTTTTGGAAACATATCTGGGAATTCGCTGACTACTCGAATATCCTCGAGCCTCAACTTGTCCCGCGGCAGTTCCCTCACGTAAGTCAGGTACCCCTGACATCCATCCAAGAGTAATCTCGTAGCCTGTAGTGTTGATAGAACCTGTGGCGTCGAATGCACACACGATCCCACAAACTCATACTCCTGCCCCCAGGAGGTCTGAACACTACCACCCTTCTACGACAGTCGATCATAGCATAACTGGAGAACAACCAATCCATCCCCAATATGACATCAAACCCCGACATATCGTATTCCACAAGATTCGCTGGTAGCAACTTCCCCTGAATTACCACTGGGCAGCCTTCTAACATTCTCCTACAAAATGATACACTCCCAAATGGTGTAGCTACAAACAATCCTTCACCTATGACTTGGGTCTCCACCCCACACGGTTTCATAAAATTAACAGATATAAAGGAGTGGGTAGCACCCGAATCAAATGAGACCACGGATCTATTTAAAAGTAACATCATAGTACCTATCACCACATTTCCCGAATGCTTAGCATCCACTGGAGTAAGTGAGTACACCTTTACCGAAGCTGTGTTCACCTGGTAATTTCCCTGGGATACCTGATAACATCCTTGATTATAACTTGAAGAAGGCGTACCCCTCTTATTATAACTTGAAGAAGGCGTACCCCTCTTTGGTGCGTAACAATCCCGAGCCATGTGACCTGACTGGCCACAATTGTAGCAGTTACCCCCAAACGGCTAGCATTCACTGTCATGCCACTTGTGGCATCTGATACAACGATCCCGCGACTAGCTCATCTGAGAACCTTGATGCTCGGTATTCTGGTGTTAACTTGAGCCCCTGTTCCTCTTCTTCCATGTTCCTTGACGAGATCTAGACTGAGAACCAGAAGGTATTGGCCTCTTCTTTGGCTCCTGATCCACCTCATCCTCTCTGATGTCGGTCTCGATCACTGTGGCCTTATCTACCAAGACAAAAAACTCACTGATCTGAAGCATCACCACTAATCAGCTGATGTCCTTTCTCAAGCCCTTCTCGAACCTCCGAGTCTTCTCGTACTCATTCGAGATCAAGCATGATGCAAATCGAGATAGCTCTATATACTGAGCAGCATACCTCCACACCGTTATATTCCCCTGAGTCAGAGCAGAAAACTCATTTGCCTTAGCGTCACGTGTGGAAGCTGGGAAGTATCTTTTAAAGAACACCTCCTTGAAATGGCTCCATGTCATCTCCATAGGACCGGCTCTCTGCTTCTCTAGCAGACTCACCGTAGTCCACCATTGCCCTACCTGCCCAGATAGCTGGAAGGTAGCATATAGGATCCTCTGCCTATCTATGCAATGTAAAACCTCTAGAATCCTCTCGGTCTTCTTAACCTAGTCCTCAGCTATCATCGGGTCAGGTCTTCCTGAGAACGTCGGAGGATGCATGCGTGTGAATCTCTTAATGGTGCACCCCACAATAGTAGGTGAGCGTTCGCATCTCCTAATGCTTAACCTCATCTCCCGCATAACCTGCCTCGTCAAACCTCGAGGCATGGAAGGAGACTTATCACTCACAGTCTCCTTGGAGCCGCTTCCCAGATTGTTAGCATTGGGTTCCATTCTAAAAAACGATAGGAACCTATTAGTATTCCTATAACACGTATAGTTAACACAATTATCTACAACCAATCATGTTAACTACCACCATGATTATACTAAAATCGTCATTCTAAGAAAATACGGAACACCACCGATGAGTCCCTGTCTAGCAACAAAAAAACCTTTGACCTACTTTACCCATTTCCAACATTCTATACTCTGGTATATACACATATCTATGTCTAACCAAGTTTACAAGACCTAACAACCTGGTTAGCTCCAATACCAAGCTGTCATGCTCCGAACCCGGAAATGGAACCCAAGGGTGAATTAGTAACCTAACATGTCCCTGTATCACACAAAACAACCATGACACACCATAATGAATGAGGGTCTAACCCCTTAGGGTTCCCAGGCACCTTATACACATCCAAGTACAAAACCATATACACAACGGAAAAAGGTCATTCTAAACATACTTCATACCATGCTAGAGTCTATACAAAAGAAACTAGGATCCAAAATACAAAATAAAACCCGGGTGTCTGCCAAAACCACAAAAGACCACCTGATACAATCCTAGTACTGACCCAAGTACCTATCGCAGTACACCGACCACTACGCTCCCAACTCAAGGACGCTAGTTCCGGCTACTCGAAGGACCTGTAAAATATGTACGTACAGCATGGGCGAGACACCCCTTAGTAAGGAAGAATTAGGTTATATCGGTGTGTGGCATATGAGTGTTATCATGACACAATAGCATGCACAGTTCAAACAGTAAAAGCAGTTCCAGTATTTTCACAAACAAGCAATACAATTTGGTGTCGTCACACCGTTCGGCTCGAAACCAGACTGTTTGGTGGTATTTCACACCCTTCGGTAAAAACTGGTGATCTGGTGATATCTCACACCCTTTGGCAAACGTCGGTGCCCTCAGTAACTTGGCATAGCATCAGCCCATAGTGTTGAACAGGTGTAAATCTGGTGTTTTCACAGCCTTCGGTAAAATTTGGCCATCTAGCGGTATTGCGCACGGCAAAAGACGGATTTCAAAACCTGGAACAATTCAGAACCCCATTCCTATTTCATTTCATCAAAACACAACTCATGCATGTTCATATAACCAAACAATTCCATACCCATTTGGTAATCTAAATCATGATTTTCCAAACATATACAGTTTAAACAAGTTAAGGCATGGCCATCCCTATAACACAATATATATCACAATATATTTACGGTTTTCCAACAAAACCAAGGATGCAGCCCATCGCCCTATTTTCCCAAAACTGTAACATGAAAAACCCACAATTTTATCCCTTATATTCCCCCAAATAAGTAACCAAAATGCACACAGGACCGTAAACCACAGTTCTACCAAGTCCAATTTTAAAAATAACCGACATAAGCTGAATCCCCTTACCTTTCCCTATATGACAAATCCCAAACTCTACGGTCCCTAAACAGCGAACCAAGTTCCCAAAACCTATAAAGCACAGTATAGAAGATACTCACAATCCTATTCCCCATATAACTACCAAATGACAATTAAAAACCAAGCCTTACCTCAATTTTGAGACAAAACCCGAAAATGCCCGGAACGAAGATCTGATCCTTAGATCTTATAGAGAAATCTTCCCCGATCCTTGTGGTAACGTCATATCAACGATTCCCGTAATGTACAGCAAAGAAATCTAGAGAGAGAGAGAGAGAGAGAGAGAGAGAGGGTATTTCGAGTTCCCAAAGAGATAGAGAGAGATTTTGAGATTACTTAGCTGAGAAGTAATGGAAATGGATATTTATAGCCCTTTGACTCGGCCGCCTTCGTTGACAAGATGGCGTCTTCGCCAACGAGGTGCAAAAGATAGTTCGTCAACAAGACGGTGGTCTCATCGATGAGCTTGAGATTCCCGATTTCCAGAAACCTCTCAGCTTCTCCTCGTCGATGAGCCTCTAAAATTCATCATCGAGCAACATAAGGCCTTCATCGCAAACCCTGGCTTCATCGATGAAGCTTGCTCAATCACTATTTTACCCTTTTCTTACTTAATTAAATCCATATATCACGATTCGGGTTCTTACATATTTGCAATGTTTTGCCTGTGAAATGGCAAGGGAATCTATTTGTCCATGGTTATTATTTAGCATATGGAAAAAAAAGGTGAAAAGGGTGTTTGCCATATGGTCGAATGCTTACCAAATTTTTTGACCATTTTAATATTGTTCAAGCTAGTATACCTAGTGTGGTGCCCACAGAGGATGATTTCTACACAGAGGCCACTCTTCATCATATGCACTTTGTGAAGGATGAGCAGACCAACACTTGGATGAAACCTAAAGAGCTGGATAGGGAACCGGTAGATGAAACGACAACTGCTATGCAAGAGGACACGACAGTTAAGGAACATCCAGTTGATCCCGTCATAGAGCACTTAGATGGGATTCAGTTAGCCATGGCACAAATGGATCAAAGAAATTGTGCTCGTTTTGATTCCATCAATGCTCAACTCGCCGCTATCCTTGATCATGTGCATCGCCAAAAGTAGGAGCCCCTTATTTTTTTTACTATGGCAAATGGGGAGGAAAATGTTAAAACTTGTGTTGAGAAATTGTGAAAGTTGTGTTAAGATGGGAGAACATGTTTTTTTTTTTTTTTTTTTTGTAATTTGAAAAAGAACTCTTGTTGTTAGCTGGCTAACATTTTTGTTTGCACTTGCCCTTGTTTTAAATGACAATGTAAAAACAACTTTTTGTTTTGAATGACTATGCAATGAAGAACAACTTTTTGTGGGATCTATTGTGCTTAAATGATCATTGATCTCTCATGGTTATTGCTTACTTATTGTACTACACTAATTTGCTTGTGGTTGGATATACTGAACTACTTAAATCAATCAAGTTTTCATGGAAAATGCTCTATTTACAGACGGCATACTGCAGAAATTTCGTTTGATTCTACTAAAATAAAATATGATATGATGCTCATATAGTGCATACATTAAGGTGGAGGATTTGTTCAAATCTTTTAAACATGTATGCATATTTTAAGGGGGAGCATTTTTTTAGAAAAAACTTTCAAAAGAACACCAATGGTTTGCCATCATCAAAAAGGGGGATAATGTTAGCCCTAGTGGTTGTGGTTCTTCTTTCCAGCTTCTTTTGATGACAACAACCCATTAGTGGGTCTTAGGCTAGCTAATATTTTTCCTCAAGTTCAATTCAAATAAACAAGACAATACTAATGCAAGCATAAGGGTCAGATGTTTGTCAAAGAAGCAACGAGCAAAGAGTCATAACCAAGGCATATACATAGAACACCCAAAGCACAATCAATCATAGCCTTACGAAAGCTTGTATTCTTTATATACTTGTTGGGTTGTGTGCGAGGTAGGATTTATGTTGAAACTCTTGTGTGCATGATGTGTATGAGAATATCTTGCAAGAGTTGAGCAATTGCATATGCATTTAGTTCATATTAGGTTTGAAACACTAAAATCGAGTTTATACATGCATGCCAAGTCACCTATTTGCATAGATGTCAAAACGAGTTTTCAAACATGGTTTATCAATCAAGATATCTTATACTCGATCAAAATCACTTTCAAACAAGGTTGGATCTTCATTAGAACAATCACACTTCATTTAAACTTGTCGTAGTACATTTAGAAGCCTTTTAAAGAAGTAAAACAAAATGACTCATCGACGTGAATAGGGGAATTGTTGACGAAGAGATACCAAGACATGTCTGAGACTGTAGAGGTGACTTGTCGACGAATACAGGGGAATCGTCGACTAGTATACAAAGATGACTCATCGACATTAATAGGGGAATCATCGATGAAGAGATACCAAGACTTGTTTGAGACCTGCAGTGAAGACTCGTCGACAATAGCAGGGCATTCGTCGATGGGTGCATGCATGTGACTCGTCAACTGGTCCATTTCCTTGTCGATGAGTGGGCTTGAGTTGACTATAATAAATGTGCGATAATGGCTAGTTTTGGCCTTGTATTTTCTCCATTAATGCTCAACATATAGCTAGCGACATGCTTATCTCTTTGGCCATAAATATAAACCTTTAGCATTCATTGGAAATTGATTAAGCATTTTGGTTATTAAGTATATTCATTGAGCATTCTTTTAGGTTTTCATTTTTTTTTGCTCTCAAGCTCTCTTGCTCCTTACTCTTGTTTACACATCATTTGCAGAAGAGGGTAGTGTGAGGTTTAAACTTGTGTTATCAGCTCAAGAAGGAGCACCTTGTATTGTATGCCCTTACTTTGTTTCATTGTATTGGGAGGTCTTTGTGAACCATTGAAAGGTGTTTCTTAGTGAACACCTTGGTGTAGGTCTTCATTAGAAAAGGTGTATTCCCAAGAGGGGAGGTGAATTGAAATTTTAAACTTTTTCTCCTAGATTGAACTAGATGTCAGCTGAGTATAACAACCTATGGTCTTTCTATCCAGTTGCAAATACACTGATAAGTATAATATGCAAAAATTTAAATCAAGCACATCATTCATATAATAACATACACGTGCGGTAAATATAAAGTGCGATAATGTACACAAACACACGACATGTTATCGGGGTTCGGCCAACTGTGCCTACGTCCCCGCCTCTAGCTCGCAAGCCCGAGGCTCACTTAAGGGTGGAACGACACCGATTACAACCAGGTCAATTAGCACAGGGCTGACCTCAACCTTAACTAGGTCAATTAGCGGGGCTAACCTCAACCTATACACCTTAACAGGATGGCGCACCTAACTTTCCTAACTGGATCTAAGCCAATCTGGGACTATTCCAGGGCTAGTCTCCCTCTTCAGGCCCGTGCCTGGAAATACAACAGATTTGTATTTAAGATACAACCAAATGGTATAATGAATATGCTTTCAAGTAAAGTAGATGTGTACCCAGATACGTGCAATCACATTCACCACAAATGATATAATATATAAGCTCAGTGTGGTCTAATATATCAACTCTCAAAATATTTGCTATCAGTGTAATGAGTACGTGAGAGTGTCAAACAGTATAATCTTTGTATCACAAGATGTATTCAATCTAAGTGCTCAAACAAAGATATTAACCAAACAATATATATATATATGAAGCTTTAGCAATGCATAAGTTTGGTTTGCAAAAAGAGTTTAATCTTTGTATTCAACTAAAGATATAAATCAATGAATATTGTAACAAAGATTTTTCTCACACAAACAAATATCTCTTCAAAGATTTATCAAGATAAAACACACTGGATATTTGAAAGCATTTTGAAAATATTTTGCAACCAAAAACAAATACAATTTTCTCAAGATGTTGCAATGAAGGTGCAATCTTAGAAGATCAAGTGAAAGTCTTCTTAGGATAGACTTATTAACAAAGTCTCCTAAGAATACTTAGGTTTAGCTCTCAATGAAAATAAATCAATCAAATATGAATGGGAGAGCAAACCTATTAAATATAAACACTCAATCAACTTACAGAGGATTTAAGAGATCGAAGAAGGTAAGCATAAGTGAATGGGGCTTAGATATGAGTATTATAGGTTTTGAGATTTTTAGAGAATTTCTCTTAATCAATATTTTTAATCCCATGCTAATTATCCCAAATGAGAGGATATTTATAGACACCCCTTGAAATATAACCGTTAGGGACCTATTGGGAATAATTAGGAAATTTTAATGACCTTTTAAATATTTTAACCCTGTTTAAAACTTATTTAACTGCAGTAAAAATCAGGGCAACCTGAGAGGTTCGGTCGACCAAAAAGGTTTCGATCGACCAGATCTCATATGGTTCAGTCAACTAGGAGAATTTTGAACTAAAGGCTCGGTCGACCAAAAGTGGGCAATTTCCCATTTCTCCGAGGTTCGGTTGACCAGACCATTTTGGACTGGCTGGTTCGGTTGACCAGACTGCTGGGATTTTTCCTGAGGACACTCGGTCGACTAGGTAGTTGGAGTATAACAATGGCTCGATCGACCAGATGGTCAAATTGTTGAAAGGGTTTCCATCGACCGGGGGGTTTTGAATTGCATAGGTTCAGTCGACCAGGACCTTGGTCAACAGTTGACCCAGGTCTGGTTCGGTCGACCAGCCCAAAATGAATTGTGTTGGCCGGTCGATCGAAAGTGCACAATGTGTGCATTTCGGTCCCATTTTGAAACATACAAACCCTATTTAAGTGTCTAACAAACATATGTGCAAATGTGTGTGTCTTAGGGTCACTTGGGGTCCAATTTTGAAGACACCGAAAAAGTCCGATGTCGGTCAACCGTCATTCAAAGGTCACTTTAGGCTGTTTTTTGGTTTGAGCTTACATAATAAACCATGCATGTGATGTGTGTGAGCTTATTACAAACCAAAGATCCTAATTACTATTACAGACCAAATTTGCAAATGAAATATATTACAATACTGAATAGAAATTGGTCTTCAGGCTTTACTTGCTTTGTGCACATCTTGATCTTAACAATCTTAGTTTCTGCACAAAACCTCAAACACCTATTAGTTGCAATGATTATTTGTCATAATCAAAACCGGGCGTGACCTATGAGGTCAACACTCTTGGTGAGCAGCTGGGTTGTGTACCCTTGTTTTAAAGGCTTCTCTATCTTAAAAGGAGATTCATAGTGGATTTGGGAATCCTCGGCTTAGTGCTAAGGTGTGGACATAGGCTCGGAGCCAAACCACGTTAAATCGTTGTGTTGAGCTTCTCTCTCCCTCATCCTTTTATTTATTGTGATAATCTGCTTTGTCATTTATTGTGATATTTTTCACTTGCTTCTTGCCAAAGTTTTTATTTTGTAGCAATCCTTATTGTCTGCAGAAAACGTCTATTCACCCCCCTCTAGACACATACCCGGGCTGATAGTTTTGATTTATTTGCACTATTTTTTCTTGAGGAGGCATGGCCATATGATTTACAAAAAGATTTTAAATTCTTTTTGGAAAGATTATTTCTTTTGACTTTCAAGAATTTATTTGAATTTTCTTTTCCTCTTGTAACTTTACTATGATCCTCATTTTTCTTTTTCAAGTAAGTGTTTTCTTTCAAAATATTTCCAATTTGATTTTTTAAATTTTCTACTTCAACTTGAAAAATTTCATGGTCTTTTTGAGCTTTTTCAATAAGCTCCTCATTTTTCTTTTTAAGGGAAATATTTTCCTCATTTAAGGTAGAATAAAGGCAAGGTTCTTTTCATTTGCATTTTGACATTTTATTCTCCAAGCCTTTTATTTTTATTTCAAAAGACTCATTTTCTTCTTTTAGTGAGGTTTCTCTAAATTTAAGTAAAGCAAGCTCTTTTTTCAAAATTTTTGTTCTTCTTCTTTACTAAAACTAATTCTTCAAATAGTCTAGCATAATTTTCTACAACTTCATCATAAGAAGGTGCATAATCCTCTTCATCTGAACTTATTTCCTCTCGTTCATTAGCCATGAAACACAATTATGCTTTTTCCTAATCATCACTTTCATTGCAAATAGTAGCATTCATAACAATATGATCTTCTTTTTGAAATTTCCCTTTGTGTTTGATCAAAAACAATTTGTTATAATATGCCTAATTTTTTTGCAATTGTAACACCTAATGCTATCATTTTTGCTTGTTTCCTCTTTACCTAATTTTTGTCTTTTTAGGAATTTTCTAAATTCTCTAGTGAGTGATTCTATATCATCCTCACTATCCTCATCATCTTCTATCATTTCTTTATATTTCAAACTAGATGATCTTAATGTCATACCCATACTCTTCTTAGGCTTTTTCGGATCCAAAGTTGTATTTTTCTTAATCTCATAGGTCATGAGAGACCCAATTAACTCATCTAGTGTGACTTTGGTTAAATCTTTTGCTTCCTTAATGGCGGTTTATTTAGCATGCCATGACTCGGGATAAAGGTTGGAGAACTTTTTGAACATTATCCTCCATAGAATAAGTTCTACCGAGTGCTTTTAAACTATTTGTGATGTGTGTGAACTGAGTGAACATAGATGTGATGGATTCTCCCTCATCCATTTTGAACATTTCATATTCATTAACTAGCATATATATTTTGGACTTCTTAATTTGTGAAGTACCTTCATAAGTAATGTAACGACCCAGAAAATACTGATATTTAAATATTAAAGAGAGAGAAAAAAAAATGGAAACAGGAACAGAAGGAGGCAGTAGACTTCGTCGACGACATCGTATTTTGGAGATAATAACGATAATAATAATTTCAAGGAATTTCCAGAATTCATCGACGAATACAGGGCTTCGTCGACGAGTACATAAGGAAATTCGTCGACGAATATAGGGCCTCATCGACGATAAAGTACCGAGAGGGGTTATGGAGCAGCCTGAATTTCGTTAACAAATACAAGGACTAGTCAACGAATTTATTGAATGATTCGTCGACGAGATGACGTGTCTCATTGACGAAGACCGCAGTATAAAAGTGGGAAAACTCAGATTTTTATCATTTATCAGTGCCCCTCTCTCTCTCCTTTCTCTCTCTCTCTCACTTCGCTCTTCGTTTCCGGGCCTATTTCTCGCCGAATCAAAGATCTGAGGCTACCACGACGCTCCTGGCGAGATTCTCTGCAAATTTGCCGGAATTGATCGCTGAAAAAGTTGGGTTGGATTTCGTCCCAATCTTAGGGTAAAGCAATTTACTCAATATTTGTCTATCCCTTAGTTATGAGAAATGTTGTAGGTAAGAAAATACTGATGTTTTATTCTGGGGGATTGTGTTTTCAGGATATTGAATTAGAAACCCTGCGGGTATAGAGCTAGAATTTAATAGGGGCTTTTCAAAACTAAGGTAAGGGAAATATGTTATGTTAGGAATTTTCATAATGCTATGAGAGACTTCATAGATACATATTTATACCAATTTATTATACAGTATTTATAGAATATGAGTTTAAATACATGTGTGGCCTGAGTAGATTTTTATGTAATGAAGAAATGTATACAGCTTTCATGATGAATCATACTATACTAGATGTACAAATATAGATATATAGATATATATATATATATATATATATATTCACAGAGATATGTACCTACATATATAGCTTTTATATGAATAGTTTCATGAAACAGATATATATATATATATATATATATATATATATGTGTGTGTGTGTGTGTGTGTGTGTGTGTACATGTGTACAGTTTTGTTCAGATCAGTATTTATATCACAGCTTTATACAGAATAGTATATACAGAGTTATAGTATGCCATGTTTCCTATTACCATAACATACAGAGTATATAGATAGAGTGTATAGACAAACATACAGGGGTAGCATCAAGATGCTACCGATATAGTATACAGAGATTACAGTACTTACAATACAGAAAGATAGCATTATGGTAACTTTGGAAACATGGCGAAAATAGTAAAAGAGTATATATGTATATGTTTATATTGTATCATATCCATGTGGAAAGATTATAGACAAATATAGTACAGATACAGTTTACAGAGCACGGTACCATTACTATATACAGATAGAGTGCAACCACATATCTCAGATAATGTGTGGGTACCGTCTAACTATGCTTAGAGAGGATGCAGCTCCCCAGTACGTTGGGTAGAGGGGGCCGGTTAGACGAGGTAGCAGCCAGTCTCGCGCCTAGGAGAGGATGCAGTTTGGCCAGGTTAAGGTAGTGTAGAGTATATTGACTCATCTAGAGGGCCGACCATATGAAGTCCCGCCTACGGGCCGCACAACCCTGTCATGAGGGGTCAAATCATGACGTACAGAGTCCCACGGATAAAGTATAGATATATAAATGTATATAGTTTTACAGTATATGATGAGTATAGTATAATATTATTAGTATGAAAAGTAGAAAATACAGACAATACAGTATATCTTAAATTGTGAAAGGAAAATATGCTTTACAGATATTTTATTGCATTACAGTTCAGTACTATTTTTTAAGTATTCTTAACTTAGTTGCCACACACTAGTAATAGCATATTTCCACTTACTGAGTGTCAACTCACCCTATTACTTTACCATTTTTCAGGTGAGCCAGTTAGGCGAGCAGATCAGGCTCGCGGATAGAAAGTTGTTTGATCACCCTAGTTATAGAATTCTGGTATTGCATAGTAAATATGTAAATGGTTGCATGATATGTGTTTCTGCTACTTAGGTATGGATATGGATATATATATATATAATAAAAATGGTATGAATTTTGAGGTCGTTACAAGTAACTTCAAGTTTATCCCATATTTCTTTATCGGTTTCACAACCACAAATCCTATTATATTCATTATCACTCAAAGCACAATAAAGAAAATTTTTGGTTTGGAAGTTAAGATCAACTAACCTTGTTTTGGTGTCCGATAACTCCTCAAGTTGTTTTGGTTCTCCTTTGGCATTTTTGAACTCATAATCTCTTTTGGTGATGACCCGCCACATTTTGACATTGTGTGCTTGGATGAAGATGGTCATTCGACTTTTCCAAGCTAGATAGTTTAAGCCATTGAACAATGGTGGTTTGGTCACCGATTTTCCTTGGGAAGAGGTGCCCACCAAATACTTTATTTGATCTTTACGCTCTGGATTTTACTCCTAAAATGCATGCGCTTCGCTTTGATACCACTTGTTAAGCATCCCACCCGATAGTGTATAGAGTCCAAAGGGGGATGAATGGACTCTTTTCGCGTATTTGAGCTTTCTCTATAAAATAAAACTCTTGGCAATATTGCAACCAATTATATCACAATATATAATGAAAATCAAGAACAAGACAAAAATTAAAGAGAGAAGGGAGAGAAAACTTAACACCGTTATTTTAACATGGTTCAACACCAAGCCCATGTCCACGCCTTAGCACCAAGCCAAGGATTCCACAATCCACTAAGATACTCCTTCACTAGCGGAGCAAGCCTTACAACTCAGGTACCAAACCCTACACTCAAGAACAAATCCCTACCCGCTCACCAAGAGCCTTCGGTTCACCAAAAACTTTCAACAAACGGTTCACAAAGAAACTTTACAATAAGAAGATGATTTATAACGAAAATGCTCCTCAAATGAGCTAATATCAAATACAATCAAATTCTCATATTACTCTCTCAAAGAATGATTCAAACAATACTAGAGAACAAGAGAGTTTGAGCACTTGTGAATGAATGACTACAATGCAAAGTGCTAGATTTTGTATAAAAGATGTTTTCACTAAGAATGATGTATAATCACCAAAAATCATACTAAACAAGTCTATGAACTTTGATTTATAGCCAAAAACCCTTACTAGCCTTTATTGAACCTTTGGGAGCAATTCCCAAAAGAAATTAGTCGTTTTGTAGCCATCGGTGCGTTGTGCACAAGGTCGATCGTTGACGAGTCACCTAGGTTGATAACTCGTTTTGGCTACTAGAATCGTTTTTCAACGAGCCAAAACACATTCGTCGATGAGTCAATCACTTCTCGTTGATGAGTCCCATGTATTCGTCGACGAGTCCCCTATTTTTCTTTACTAAAGAGCCTTTTAATGACTTAAAACATATTCGGAAAAAAGTACTTGAAATATATTAATTCCAATTAAGTTAAATACTTGTCCAAAAGAGTTCCCCATGAATATAAGATATCTTGATTAATAAAACACATTTGTGATGGGGATCAACATATGTTGCCCATGTCATTTTCAGATATTATGACATGTGGACGGCCTCCAAATGTCCACTTCTCCTTCGTCGACATGCTAACACATGGACAACTTCTGGATGCCTCTTTTGTTTGTTGCTTCGCAGGAATTCATAGAGTATCTAGAAGATGTTTTTAGTGTGAGAAAGACCCCAATAGAGATGCCAAAGCAATTCGAGATCAAGACCCCATGTGGGCCCCACACAATTCCATATTGGGCCCCACATGGCTAGGCCTCCCCTTTGACTTATATTTTTATTTTTATAATTTAGCTTGCAAGTATGCTTAGTATTTAATATGTGTTGTAAGTTGTGCTTATTAATGTGTCTAGTAAGTTGGGTCATTTAATAGTTTAGTAGGTTGTAATATTTATTTTGTCTCCCATGCCTATATGGGAATTGTTTGTGTCTAGTATTTGTTCCCCATGCCAGCTTAATAAGTTATTGTTGTGCCTTCCCTTTCCCCATGTGAAGTCTCTATAAATCTCCGCTGTAATAGTTGAACAGCAGCTAGAGTTAATATATTGTTATTCAATTAAAGACTTTGTCTTTGTGAGCTTGTCTAAGCTTGTTTCAATCCTTGTGATTGAGTGGCGAGAGGCTACATTCGTTCTTCTTGGAGATCAGGTGGTGAGAGACCACTAAACTATCCAGCAATTCCATTCATTTCCATCTTTCATGACCTTCATTCATCACCCACACGACCACCACCAGGTTACTCCCCACGACCAACAATATTCCATTTCATTTGTCACATATATATCCATATATCAAAGTGTGCACAAAGGATTTTAGAGCTAGTCTAACTTGTGAAGAATATCATCAAGATATCCTTCAGAGTTGTTGATAGCTTCAATGTTCGTTTGGGCCAACCAACTATACAGTAATTCCAATTGCAACTCAAAGCTTGAGTAAGGAATTCCCAGGTATATTTCGAAATTGTGTGAATCAAACCGAGTCATTCAACGATTTACCTTGGTAAGATTCTTCTTAAACCAAAATAAAATTGCTTGAGAACCTTTTTTTAAAGTTCTATAAGCATTCATTGAGAAATAGTCTTGAATCCTCACATTTTCATTCAATCCCGTAGCAGGTCAGTCAACTGACCTTGATGGTCAGTCAATTGATGTTGTACTGACTCTCGGAATTTTGTTTGAAATCTCAGTTAGTCGACTGAGGTCATTCTGTCAGTTGACTGACCCAACACTGTCACTCCAAAAATATGTTTTTAAATTCTTCAGGCTACTAACCTTTGATCCACAGTTGACTGTAATTGCCTAGATTCTGAAATTTCAATATCATTTCACATTGTTTGAAGCCTTGCTTAAACTTGTGTAAGCCCATGCTTGAAACTCTGAACTTCCATGTTTAAAAGAGCATATATGAGCTATTAGAATTCATTATTTATACTTGCTATCTTTAAATCAATTTTGGGAATATTGTTGTGCTAAGCTTAAAATTTTATTCTTGAAATATTGAAATAACATCTTCCCGCATTTTTAACGTAATACTTTTGTGAAAGAACTCTTGGGACTTATTTCAAAATAGCATCATACACCTTTTCAAAACTTTATAACATGTGAAAATAGCATAGTTTATGTGTTTATGTTGATTAACTAAATTCTTAATTTAAAGTGTTTGAGTGTGTATGCTTGCTTGTGAGGGTTGAAATTGGTAGGACTAGGTCACCCTCCCCCGTCCTACATCAATTTGAAAGCTTATTTGACATCTTATATGCTTAGTATGTCCTTTATAAAAATATATTTGACTTTCTTGGGACTTTAGGACATAAAGCTCATTTTGAAATACAATCGGGATTAAGTATGAAAATGTTTATAAAACCAATAAGTTAAAAACTTGTCCCTTTGAAAACATATTTTGAGTTTAGAATTATTTTGACAAACTCTTTGATTTTAACCTTTAAAGCTATTGAAGTTGAGTTTGTGACTTCAGGTGAAATCTTATAAACTCATGTGTCCTAATGTGCATGCATTTGCTCAACTCTTGCTCAGAAATCATACAAGAAACATAATGCAAGAGTTACAACATGTTCCTACCACACACAACCCTTATTACATATAATTGTACAATTAATCTTCCTTTTGTTGCACTCAAGTCCTTTCCGAGTGAGTGTCCTTTTGATTTTTCCTACTTGATGTCAACTCAATCCGATCTTTTTTCTTGATCCAGTACTTCATGTATTCGTCATTGGAACATGTACTAAACATGATCTGCAAAGATTGGAAAACACTAGGAACAACATATAGGTTAATATCATCAAAACACGTTAATCATGATTATGTAGCCTCCAAGGCTAACACACGTAATTTCTTATGTTGTGTGTTCTTATTGCTTGATTTTATTCTCTTTGTGGTTGATTGTTAATTTTTGTATATTCATCGTTGAGTGCTTGCATTACTTGTTCCGATTCGAGATGTGTGAGTGTTTCCACTGCACATTCGAATCAACAGAAGATATATTTTATTTTATTTTTGTTTAATGTTAACTACAATCTCTCTCTGTTTTTTTTTTTTCAAGCAAATTTAAAAGATGATGTAAAAATTTTCCCTTTTAGTAAGGAAATGAGTTCATGCTAACCTTAGTTTATCCTTATTATATGATTCTAGAAAACGCATGTGCATCATGGTTGGAAGTTCATACCCATGTAATGCACATTGCATGCCTTAATTCCTATAAAATCAATTAGCAGTCACAAAACTACAATTTCATGATTCCTTAAGCTACTTATTGAGAAAAATAAAAAAATAGAGTGGTACTCATGATTGAAAAATTCATTTAGAAGGAAAAGAAATAAAGGGAAGAGTATGAGATGATACCTAATTCATGCAACTTTGTATTATATGTTTTTTTTTTATATAATGGGGCGTATAGAAAAGATGATAAATTTACACAAAAGTTTTGAAGAGTTGGAAGAGGGAAAGACTTCTAGAAATAGATGGTATAAGTAGGGTATAGGAAGAAGTGACTTTTAATTTGACATTTATAAATCTATTGTCGTAAGGGGAAAATAGATATGTAGTAAAGGGATACCATTATGATATCATATAAAATATAATGCAATATTGCAGCAATAAATAGCAACACATTAAACATGATTTTTATTTCATCAATGGCTTAGAAAATACTCAAAATACTTGAGCATGCATGCATGGCTGAAAGTAACAATGTTTAGATCTGAGCTTCAGTCAATACACACACACACACACACACACAATGAGAAGATAGTGCATTTGGTAGCACAATATTTGTTTGTTATTTTTTTGTTTGTGTTATTATCTATTTCTAGCATTGTGTTAATTTAAAATACACATAGTTATGTGCTTTTCTATGGAAGAGAAACAATGCATATACTATATATATAATTAGGGGTGGCAAAACGGGTAGGCAGGTTGGGTTTGGGCAGATTGTCAACGGGTCGAGTCATAAACAGGCCGAGTCATAAACGGGTTAATGTTAAATGGGTCACACATATGCCAACCCTAACTTGCCCATTTAATAAACGGGTGGGTCACGGGTTAACCGTTTTAATAAATAATTATATATTTTCATTTTTTAAATTTATTTTTTGTAAAAAAATACTTATTTTATTTATTGAATTTTTTTTAAAAAAAAAGGTGAAATGTGAAAAGAAAGATGCAAATCGCTGGGGTTTGATTGTCTGAGAGAACCAAGAGAGGGAGATTGACCGTTGACACTGTCACGCCAAACTAAGAGTGAGAGGGAGAGTCGAGATCGTGAGCTCACTAAGTTGAGAGGGACTTAGGAACTAGGAAGATTGAGAGTGAGAGGGAGGGGGACGGACTGGACAGGTAGACAACGTGCGGCATGGGCGACAACGACGACATGCGGCATAGGTGGCGGCGACGGCGTGCGGCATGGGCGACGACGTGCGACTGGGCCGCTAGAACTGAGAGGAGAGGACCAATATGAGAGTCTGAGAGAGTGAGAGGCTGAGAGCCGAGAGGTTGAGAGCCAGAGGAGAGTGAAGGGCTGAAGGCCGAGAGGCTGAGAGCCAGAGAAGAGTGACGAGTGAAGCCCAAAGGTTCGAAGAGATTAGGGTTTTTTGGTTAGGGTGGACAGAGTGAGTGATGATAGATGCATATAATATAGAGGATCCAAATTAACACGGGTGACTCGTTCGAACTCGGGTGAACGCGTTTATAAATGGGTCAACCCGTGACCCGCCCAATTATTAAACGGGCCGACTTCTTTAAACCCAAACCTGTTTTAAATGGGTGGGTCCAAGTGACCCGACGGGTTATGACCCGTTTTGCTTGGCCTATATATAATGTATTACTATTTTCCAATTTTTAAGTTGGATTTTCCTAGAAAGAATTTTTGCACCTCCAAATTACCAATAAAATGATAGAAGGGGGTACTCATCATAGCCTTTGAATTTATGATATTGACACAATGCTCTATATTAAAATTATTTATCTAGTCCATGTTAAAAGAAGTTGTATTTATAAAATTACCCATGCTCTTTGTAGTATAAGAGTTAATTTTCATGGTGTTTATTATTGGTGTAGACTTAAGTTGTTGAAGTATAACTTCTATATAGCTTCATATAGGAGAGCATGCCAAAGCTCAAATCTCATTATCTACATTCAAATATTTATGCATAGGTTGGAATGTCTAGTACTCAAAACTCCGCAGAACTTATGATATATAATAGAGGTAATGAAAAGAGACGGGATGCAATTTTCCATTGATGGGCTAAACTATTAAATGCATCTCAAATAAAGATTTTTTTTTTTTTTTGGTTGTGTGCTTGTGGTTGTGCATGACATAATTTTTATTGAGATTTTAAGAAATATTTGGTTGTTTGAAATCAAAATAGGTCAATAATCATAACCTAATCCCCCTAAATTTTACAAAACTTGTGTTAAACTTTTCAATAATTTCCAAAGAAAAATAGAAAAAAGAACCACAATTTTTGCATAGAATTGAAACATAACAAACAAATTGAAAAATTTTAACAAATAGCCCCTTCTGAACATGAAACATTCATGAAATTGAATACAAATTTAAACATGTATAGGATACACGTTGAAACATGTATGAAGTTGAATACAAATTGAAAAACAAATAATGAAATTTACACAAATAATTCGTCAATCAAATATTGAAATATACATAAAATTGAATGAAAGCCCTGACTAAAAAAATTTAGGGTTGCCCCGGATATACCCTTCAAATCACCAAATGGGCTTTAAATCACTAAATAAAAAACACAAGTATATAAATTGCATTTCCAACTATCAACAATTATAACAATTTCAATTCCAATTTGTAATTGTAACAAGTATTTAGGGTTCCAGATAAAATGCAAAGTGGGAAAAGAAATACCTCATGTGTGCTACTTAAATAAGAGTGCTCGCGCCTCTCAACATTCACTAGCTCTCTCAATGTTCACTCCCATACTCATAGGTGGTAGATGTAGTTATAACAAAGCAATGGGAGGTTTAAGTCACCTGCTTTGATAACTATTGAAATTGGTGTATTCCCAAGAAGGGGGGTGAATTGGGTATTTAAAATTTTCCGTCTAGGTTCAATTCAAATCCACAATCAGTATAACTCAACCTAGGGTCTATCTAAGCGAATACCAATAACCCAACAATATAAAACTGAGAATATAAATAAAAGAAGTACAACAAGCTTGGTATTTCCCAATCATTCACAATAATAAAAACATAAATATTCAAATGCAAAAATTAAATTTGCGAAAATTAAAATCATACACAAGAAATGTTATCGGGGTTCGACCAAACTTGCCTACGTCCCCGCCTCAAGCCCATAAGTAAGAGGATTCACTACCTTTGCTCACTTATGAGTGGAGCGACACCATTTACAACACTCTTTCCTTACTAAGCAAGGGAATACCCCAGGTCACATTACAGGGCCGACCCCAACCTTTACAACTACACCTTACAAGATGGTGCTCCTAGTTCTCCTAATCAGGTTTAAACTAGTTCGAGACTTTCTTAACCGGGTCTAAGTCTATCCGATGCTCTCCTAACAGAGTCTGAGCAAATCTGGTGCACGTTACAGGCTAGTGCAATCCTCTTCCAACCACACGTCGGGAATACAACAAATATGAAATATTTTTCGTACAAACAAGTGCTTCACAAAAAGTAGAGATATACAACACTAGGCATGAAGCACTCACGTATGATATGAAATAAAAGTTCAATGTGAGCTTGTGTATTTTTTTCAAATGTAATCTTTGAATAAAATATATATGATGAATGCTAAAAAATTTAAACCCTAACAAAAATTTTCTCCAAAAAGTTTTTCAATCAAGGCATAGGAGAATCTAGGGTTTTGCTTTCAAATACTTTTGCACAAACAAATATAAGCTTTTAAAATCTATGTGCAAAAAGATTACCAAACAAGAATGTGTTTTTCCAAAAATATTAATCAATAAAATATGTGGAAAAACCTCTAAGCTTACTCTCAAAAGGATTTTCAAACTTAAGATTTAAGTGAGAGTATATGCCTTTCAAAGAATGAATGCCCAAATAAATGGTTCCTCCAACAACCCTCAAATGCAATCAATTTGCAAATGAAAAAGTTTTAGGAAACTCTAAAGCTCTCTTAAAAATTATTTTTTCAAATGAAAACAAAGAGAGTATGAATTAAAAGCTTTGGGGATGAAGAAATAGTAAAAATATTTTGAGAGGATTTTTGGCTAATCTTCTTGCTAATCTTGCTTATGAAGGAGGTATATATAGAGTATGGGAGATTTTTGATCGTTAGGGACAAAATGGGAATAATTAAAATTGTCTAAATAAAAATTAACCTTGTTTATTACGGTAAAAATTCTTTTTCCCTGAGAGGTTTGGTTTGCCAAGCATAATGTCAATCGGCTAATCCCTCTAAGATATTAAAAAATATACGGGGCTTGGTTGACTAAGCACATGACCGGTCGGCTGTGCTAAGGGCGATTTTCCAACCCTTTGTAGGTTTGGTCGCCCGAGGCTATCTTTAGTTCATTTGGTCGGTCGGCCGAGAAAGGTAGAAAGGCCAAATTCTATGGTTGGTCAACCGTGGAAGCTTAGTTCAAAATAGGGTCGGTCGGCCGAGGCTTTAGTCAACTATTTGACTTCTAGTCTACAGTGTGGTCGATCGACTAAAGTGATTTGAACCATAAGGGTTCGGTCGACCGAGCCTTTTTAATTAAGACTAAAAATGCAATGTCCGTCGACCGAAGTCTTTGTAACATAAATTATGGCCCTATTTTTTATCCTAAATAATTTTCCTGAAAATTTGTTGGTCCTAGGGTCTGTCTACGGTGATTACTGAACTTCCATTCACATCATGCATGCAATACATTATTACAGACCAAATCAAAAACAAAATGCATTTACAACTTTAAAATAAATGTCTTCTTTTTTTTCTTTGCTCTTCTATTTTCTATGGAATGCGCTAAATTGTATAGTTTTCAAGTTCTTCTTGACTTCCATGACACTTTAATCTTATGTGCGTGTCAATATATAAACCTGTTCAAGCACTTAAACACATAAAAGATCCTTATACTTTGTCAACATCAAAATAGGAATTGGATTCAAAAAATTAACAATAACTAATGTTGTTGTACTCCTTGTATGCATGCGTTTATAGATTTATTTAAAATTCGCCAAGCCATTTAATAAGTTTTAGTTGCTCATCAATTTGGGGAAAAAAAAAATCTATTTGGATAATTTTTAAATAAAATAGTATTATTTTTGAAAAAAAAAAAAAAAACTCCACATACTACCATGTAATTATTCCACATTGCCACTATTGCTTTTTTAAAAGCGAGATATACTGGCAAAATGTGTCTTTAAAAGAATAGGAAGAACTAAGAACTTGCTTGGCCTCTCAAAAAGGATTTTGGGTAAAAAGTCCAATCTGAAGCTCCCTGACCAATAGGTTTTGGCAGCCATGTAAGGCCAGAAGAATTGGGACTATAAGCTTACTCTGCAAGCTTCAGCCGCCCCCTCTCTGCTTGTTCCTCCGCGAACCCCAACTGAATCTCTCTCTCTCTCTCTCTCTCTCTCTCTCTCTCAGGTATGTTAATGTAATTTGGAGTCAAGTCTACATCAATATTTTGCAATGAATTTTTGAATTACATTTTCAAGTTTCTATTTTTCACTTCAAGGTGTTGAATCAAACAATGGACCTCCGCTGTAGTTCATTTTTGTCATTAATTTTCTGAATCATATTTGAAGTTTTTATTTGAATTCCTGATTGTCGCTGTGTTTTCATTGTTAGTGATTGTTCGCCAGATTTAGGAGGGAAATTTTAAGGAATCCCAATTACTTTCTCCACTGTTTCTGTGTTTGCTTTTCAGAAAGCGAAATCAAACCTAATTTCATGAATTATTTAAATTTGCCTCACTTGATATTTTAAAACTCATCAAATGCATTTCCCAGTGGAATAGTAAGACTAACGAAGAAAACAATTCAGAAAATGAGCTAGCGTAATATTCCTGTTAACAAAGAAAATGCATAACTAGATTTAGCAACACAGCTCACTTCTAAATGAACTCAAATTTAGTTTACCAACGTAAGATTACAAGCCCAAGAACTCAAATTTGGTTCTTAAATCAAGGGTAACATACTAACATCCCACTAGTAAAACCTCAATCTATATCCACAGAGTAGGTATTATAATTTAAAGATAAATATTAATGCTGTTTATTACATAAAAGCTTGAACTAGCAGAATCACTTTTTGTTTCTTTCCATAAAAAAAAAACTTGCAAACCAAAGAGTCCTGTCAGAAATTATTACAAAAAAAAATTAGAAGCCCATGATCATCTTATCAATAAATCTATATGTCTTAAAAATTTAAGTCATTTGTGTGTGTGTGTGTGTTATATTGAGCATTCATATATTAGAGAAAGTATTGTTGGATTGCTGGATTATCTATATCTTAAATCAAATCTGTCAACCCAGTCTACATGCTCCGTTGTGACCCTAAGAAATAAATAAGTAAAGTAAATATTAATGCGAGCTTTTTTTATTGACAGATATGCACACCTGCACTCTTCCACTAATAACTTTAGATTGCTGCTGGCATCCTCTGTTCGTACAAGAAGCTGCTGTTGCTGCTCGTGATCCCTATCTCCTTCTGCCAAGGATCACATGTCCTAACCTCAACAGGGGTTCCAAAGCTGTAGGTGCTTACCCAAAGCCTATTCTCTCCAAATTCAGATCCTCCTTAAATTCTTTTACCACTAGTTCTAACTTGTCCGGTGATGGTGTTGACAATGGGGATGACAATCATTATGGAAACTTGTTTAATAATGATGAGGATGTGGAATCACAATTGATCACCTCTGGTGATGGTAATGTTGATGGTGTTGATGTTGAGATCGAGAAAGTTGGGAAGAACTCACGGAGAATTCATTCATCTGTTGCAATTAAAGCAGAACTTTGCACTATCTGGAATGTTTTGACAGATTATGAAAGACTGGCTGATTTTATTCCTGGCCTCTCTGTGAGCCGTTTGATTGAAAAGAGTGGCAGCTTTGCTCGCCTTTTTCAGGTGTTTGACTTGCCCTGTACCTTCTTTAATTTTCCACACTTGTAATACAAGTTCTGTGCTTATTGCATTCCTTGAATTGTAGACTGATTATCAATAGGACTCGTAAAACAGGCATGGAGCCCAACTATCTGTCTGGATTTTATTTTTTGGGTGGCTGGAATCTCATTTTTATTGTTTACTCTTACTATTCACATTTGTTTATCTAGTTTCTTTTGCTTGAAGCGCAAGTTTCAGCCAACTGCATTAGGTGATGTGCTTTTGTTTATTTTGCCAGGGCTTTTGATTGTCACAGAATAAGAGTAGTTTTCAGCAACTTTTGTTTGAAAAATCTATCTTTGATGGCCTTGCATTTTTTTTTTTCTTTTTGTCCCAATAGATTGGACAGCAGAACCTGGCTTTTGGGCTAAAATTTAATGCTAAAGGAATTGTGGATTGTTATGAAAAAGATCTTGAGAGTCTTCCTTATGGTCAAAAGCGTGATATTGAGTTTAGAATGATTGAAGGCGACTTCAAAATATTTGAAGGGAGGTGGTCTATTGAACAGGTAGCATTTTTGTTTTCTTAATCATCTTATTACTAAGTTGTTGGGCATATTCTGATTTAAATTGTGCATGATTGGCGGAAAAGAAATGGCCCATGATCACATAAATTGGTGGAAAATGATTCATATAGCCGACCCCACTTAGTGGGACTAAGGCTTGGTTTTGTTGTTGTTGTTGTATGATTGTATCTTTTGTTGGTTGTATTTGTGGTTTGAATTCCATTTGCTTCTTCTTGTGTGTTGTGACAAGCAACCTGCTGGTTCTAAGTGTCAAAATGATTTTTAACAAAGAGCAACAGCTTATTAAATGTTTACTGGGCCTTTTTAATACTGAATGACTTGTACTCACAAAATCCCAATAGCATTCCCATTCAAGGCTCCTCAAGCACCATCTCAAACCCATTTTGAGAGCCATTTAACAGCTGTTTCTGCCATTCATTGAAATTGTTCTCACTACTCATTCAAACAAAAAAAGAAAAAAAGAAAAACCTTTGTTTTGTTATCTTATGTTTGGCTGTTTGTAGCTGTTTGGTTCTTAATATAATCGTTGGAATTTTTTTTTTTTTAATTTGAGTATATATGTAAAAGTTATGAATTCATGAGTGTTGAGATTTTTTTATTAAATTAATGACATAACACAAGTATAGGTCTTTCCCTCTATTTATAATACATATCAAATACATTCTAATGACCATAATACCCTTAGTAACTCTCATTAACATAACACTAACACACTTAATGATACTAAAGTACTAAAATAACCATTAACTCTCTCCCTCAAGCTGGACATAGATATCATATGCTCCTAGCTTGTTACAAATAAATTTAACATGAGCACCACCAAAGCTTTGTAAAAAAATCAGCAGGCTGCAATGGCTGCATATCAGGCTTCACATAAGTGGTAGTAATGAGCTTTTGTATAAGTTTCTTTTAAACAAAATGACAATCAACTTCAATGTGTTTCATTCACTCTTGAAAGACCTGGTTGGAGGCAATAATGAAGAGCAGCTTGATTATCACACATCAACTCCATAGATTGAGAATGTGAAAAACCCAATTCTTCCAACATGTTTTTTCAATGAAATAGGCTCACATGTAGTGTGAGCCATGGCTCTATACTATGCCTCAACACTCGATGTGGTGACTATAGTTTGTTCTTACTCTTTGAAGAAACCAAATTACCACCAACAAAGATACATTACCCAATTTTGAATCTTTTGTTTGAAGGTGATCCAGCCAATCTACATCTGGATATCCTTGAATATAAGTGTAATCCTGATCTCGATAAAAGAAACCTCTCCTAGGTGCACCTTTAAGATATCTCAAGATGCGAATCACTATGTCCCAATGACTTGTCCTCGGAGAATCTAGGAATTGACCAAAAAACTTGTTGCAAAAGATATATCCCATCCAATGAATGTGAGATAATTCAACTTTCTTAGAAGTCTCCGCTATCGCCCAAAATTAGGCAACAAAACTCCCATATTCGACACAAACTTGTTGCTAGAATCCATGGGTGTATCAACTAGTTTGGATGCCAACAACCTAGTCTTATCCAACAGATCAAGAACATACTTTCTTTGTGACAAAACAGTTCCTTATGAGATTTGGAAACTTACATACCCAAGAAGTATTTCAACAATCCCAAATCTTTGATTTGAAACTTAATCTTTAGAAAATGTTTAAGGCTCTGAATACCTTGATCATCATCACATGTAATTACAATATCATCCACATATACAATAAGAAGGATCCTACTCGATGGAATATGATGATAAAAACACAGAGTGATCCATTGCACACCATCAAAGGCAAAAGTCAAGTACTATAGCACGAAATTGACCAAATCATGCTGCAGGAGATTGTATTAAACCATATAATGCCTGCTTGAGCTTACACACTAATTTTGACTCCCCTTGAGTAACAAACTCAGGTGATTGCTCCATATAGACCTCCTCCTCAAGGCTACCTTGCAAGAAGACATTCTTCACATCTAACTGATGCAGAGGCCTGCAAAAAGTGATGGCCAGGGAGATGAACAAACGTATTGATGCAAGTTTAGCAACTAGGGAAAAAGTGTCAGAATAATCTAAATCATATATCTTAATATACTCCTTAGCAACAAGATGTGTCTTTAGATGAGTCACAGAGCCATCAAGGTTGACTTCACATTGTAAACCCATCAACAACCAACCACAGATTTGTTAGGAGGAAGAGATACCAATTCTCAAATATCATTGTCCTATAAAGCATTCATCTCTTCAACCATGACATACCTCCACCTAGAGTGGGCTAAGGCTTTCGAAACAGATTTAAGAAGGGCAGTAAGTGATATAGTAGTAACAAAACAATAATAGGAGGATGATAAGAAGTCTTGCAAACAAAGTCGGAGATGGGATGTTGTGTACATGTGCTTTTAAAGCCATACAGAAATAGGAGGATCAACATCGTGGGGAATATGATCATCAGACAAGGAAAGGCATAGTAGTAGAAGCTAAAGGGGACTCTCTTCCTTGGAGCCGCCGTGGTGAATACACTTGCTAATTAGGACGATTAAGACAATGGGAAGGACTCAAACTACATGGAGACGTAGGTGGATGATTGGGTAAGGACAACAAACTAAAATTTGGAAGATTAGGTAGAGGAAGAGACTCATTGAGATCAAAAGCACTCGGGGATTGAGTGTACTATGGTGTAGACTCAAAGAAGGTAACATTTTGCAGAAACAAAGAAGTGATGTTGCGAAGAACTATAACAATGATATCCCTTTTTGAGTATATGAGTAACCCAAAAAGACTCATTTTATAGCACGAGGATCCAACTTATCCACCCCGGGAGTTAGCTGATGAACAAAGGACATACACCCGAATATACGAGGAGGTGGAGAGAATATAGGTGAATTAGGAAAGAGAATGGAGTAGAGAATTCTACCGCAAAGAACAGAGGACAACATCCTTTTGATAAGATTGCAAACAATAAGTACGACATCACTCCAAACACTTTAGGTGCATGCACTTGATAAAGTAAGGTTTCTATTGTGATATGGATCGTATAATGAATACGCACCGTGGAATAAACAAGAACAAGTGAATCTAAATAACACACACAATCAGAACAAGATCAACACAAAGATTTACGTGGTTTGGTAAAGCTTACATCCACGGAAGCAATGACACACAAATTTCACTAAGGAAATCAAATTGTACACAATACACTTCTCTTATGATTACTCTCACTCTCAAAATATGCCCAGATGACATACATAGAGTTTCCTCGGAGGTTCCCCCTCGTTTGCCCAACCACCCAACGTTCAAAAATTCAAAATTTCAGAAAACTGCCACAACCCAGGTGCCCCTCATCGACGAACACGGGGGCTTTGTTGACAAGACTAGAAGAACCTTCGTTGACGAATACAGGGATCTCGTTGACGAAGCCAAAAGTCTGAAATTTCCTGCTTTCGGTAATTATTTGTTGACGAGCTTCAGAGCCTTCGTCGACGAACCTCTGCTATTCCCTCGTCGACGAGCATAGGCCCTTCGTCAACGAGTCTTGCTGTATTGCCCCCTTCATGTTTTCCTCCTTCGTTCTTTTCTTTACTTACCAAAACAGAAGTATAAGAACTACAAATAACAATCTCCACCTTGGCGATTATACGCCCCTTAGGAGAATCTCAAAAACATGAACTGTTTCATTTTGAACTTAAGAACGCTTGGTTGGGTATGTCTCCCTTCTATCACTTGGAGACATGGAGTAAGTCCAAGCAATGCTTGAACTTCTTAGAAGTAACTGATTTCGTAAGAATATCCGCTACATTTTCAGACGTGTGAACTTTCTCCAACACAAGTTCACCCGAAGCAATCAATTCCCGAACCTTGTGGAACCTCACATCAATGTGCTTGGTCCTAGCATGGTATACCTAATTCTTCGCCAAGTAAATGACACTCTAACTATCATAATGCAGCACCACACCATCTTGCTATAATCCCAACTCTCTGACTAAACCAGTAAGCCATAAAGGCCTCCTTTGTAGTTTCGGCAACTGCCATATACTCTGCCTCAGTCGTGGACAAAGCAACTAGAGACTATACCATGGATCTCCAACATACCGGTCCTCTTACAAGGGTAAACACATATCTTGTTGTAGACCTTCTGTCATCCATATCTCTAGCATAATCTGCATCAACAAACCCCATAACTAAAGGACAAACCTGTTGCTTGTTGAACATGATGCCATATCCCGATGTACTCCGCAAGTATCTAAGTATCCATTTGACGGATTTCCAATGCTGCCTTCCTGGATTAGAGAGAAACTTGCTCACCACGCTTACCGCATGTGCCAAATTTGGCCTCGTACATACCATGACATACATTAAACTCTCCACAACACTAGCATAGGGGACCTTTGACATGTCCTGGATTTCCTCATCCGAACTTGGGCAATCTATAGTAGACAACTTGAAATGATTCGCTAGAGGTGTACACACCGGTCTTGCTTCAGCCATGCTAAACCTCTCAAACACCTTCTGAACATAACCGCCCTGAGATAACCATAATCTCCCTGCAGTCCTATCACGGTGAATCTCCATTCCAAGTATTTTCTTGGTTGAACCAAGATCCTTCATGTCAAATTCCTTATGCAACAGGTCCTTTAACTGATTCATCTCAATTAAATCTTTTGTAGCTATCAACATGTCATCGATGTACAATAACAAGAAAACAAGAGAACCATCCTCAAGTTTATTCACATAAACGTAGCAATCATGCTCACACCGTTTGTAGCCAATTTTCATCATGTACAAATCAAACCGTTTATACCATTGCCTTGGAGATTGTTTTAGCTCATAAAGAGATTTCTTCAACCTGCAAACAAAATTTTCTTTTCCTGGTTCAATGAATCCCTCCGACTGTACCATGTAGATTTGTTCCTCCAAGTCAGCGTGAAGAAATGTCGTCTTCACATTCATTTGTTCCAAATGAAGATCGTAATAAGCTACTAACCCCAACACAATTTTGATAGAAGTATGTCGGACCACTAGAGAAAAGATCTCATCATAATCTATCCCCTTCTTTTGTGAGTATCCTTTTGCCACCAACCGTGCCTTGAATTTCTCTCATTCATTTTCTGAAATTGTCTCCTTCTTCCTATACACCCATTTGCACCTAATCGGTCTCTTCCCATCTGGAAGCTCCGCCAACTCTTAAGTTTTGTTCTTATGCAGTGATTCCATTTCTTCAATCATTGCTCCCATCCACCTATCTTTCTCCTGGCCGTGCACTGCCTCTTGAAAAGAAGTCAGATCATTGCAACAAGGAAAGTATAAAATACTAACTCATCAAAACCATACCTTGATGGAGGCCTGATAGTGCGTTTGGATCTCCGTATAGGAATATCGTCGATTTGCTAGTTTCTCGAGCTAGAGCTCCCTGCAACCACGGGACCATGATTATTTTCGTTGCCCTGAGCTTCCAACTCCACCTGCATAACATGTTCATCATTGCCCCAACTTTCTAGCTCTTGTTTCCGTTCGTCAAACTCTTGAGTATGCTTCACTATAGCCTTCTCATCAAAGACTACATCTACCAACTTATTTGTCACTAGGTCCCACAGCTTATACCCCTTCACACCCTCTGGATATCCCAAGAAATGC
Source organism: Malania oleifera (assembly GCF_029873635.1). Classification (NCBI taxonomy): domain Eukaryota; kingdom Viridiplantae; phylum Streptophyta; class Magnoliopsida; order Santalales; family Ximeniaceae; genus Malania; species Malania oleifera. Next base: position 91,410,593 of record NC_080426.1, on the reverse strand, counting down.
AACAACGAGACTTCGGGTCAAGCTTAGATTTCTTCTCACTAGACATGTGGACATAGGCTGGACACTCGAATACCTTCAATTCGGAGTAGTCTACTGCATTTGCCGTCTAAACCTCTTCCGCCACTTTACCCGCTAGTGATGCCCTTGGTGATCAGTTAACCAAAAAACAAGTCATACTACCTCGGCCCAGAAGTTCTTCGGTAGCCTTGCTTTTAATTTGAGACACCGAGCCCTATCAGTAAGAGTCCTGTTCATCCGTTATGTCACACCATTTTGCTGAGGTTTCCGGTGAATTGTAAAATATCTCTTGATGCCCTGCTCCGCACAAAACTCCATAAACCAAGAAGCAGCGTACTCGGTTCCATTATCCGACCTTAAGTATTTGTTTCTCCTCCCTGTCAGGTTTTCCCCTTCAGCTTTCCAAATCTTAAACTTGGCAAATGTACTAGATTTGTGACGCATGAAGTAAACCCAAACCTTTTGTGAGTAATCATCAATGAAACTCACATAGTACACATGTCCACCCTTTGATGTAATTCTAACTGGGCTCCAAACATCTGAATGTACATAATCAAGAATTCTTTTCGTTTTGTGAGTAGCTGAACTAAATTTTGCCCTATTCTGTTTTCCAAGAACACAAAACCTACAAAATTCCAACTAACACGTTTTCAAACCTTTCAACAATTTTCTTTTGTGTAGTTCTTTCATGTCATGTTCTCCCATATGCCCAAGACGCATATGCCACAAGACGGTCTCATCAAATTCAGCATTCACGACTGCAATTCCATCTACAACGGTAGTTTCCTGCAACGTGTAAATATTTCCATCCAGTTTTTGCCCTTTCATTACAGTCAGATTACCTTTCCATACCGTCAAGACTCCACCTTTAGACTTGTAATTAATGCCATTACAATCCAAAGTGCCAAGAGATGTCAAACTCTTTCTCAACTCAGGTATATGTCTTACATTACACAATGTTCTTACAGCACTATCAAACATTTTTATTTTTACATTTCCTATGCCAACGATCTTGTAAGAAACATCATTACCTATAAGAACTGATCCAGAAATTACTAACCTATAAGTGCTGAACCACTCCTTGTTTGGAGTCATGTTATAAGAACATGCCGAGTCAAGTATCCAGGAGTGTCCGTTAGATTATCCGACTCTGTTGAAACTGATAGAACATCACCATCCGCTGAATCCTCTTCTTGAACAACATTCAAAGATTTCCCCTCATACTTATTAGCATTTCCCTTCTTCCAATCCAGACACTTTGGTTTCACATGCCCCTTTTTACAGCATTTATAACACTGAATTTCCTTCTTTTTCTTGGATTGATTTCAAGATTTCTGATTAGACACATTTTTAAACTTTCCTTTGCCTCGCTCATTACAACCCTTTACCACAAGTCCTTCTCCTTCATCACATATTTTCAACCTTTGATGAAAATTTAACAAAGCACTTGTTGTCTCTTCCAAATCAAGTGTTTCTTTTTCCCACGTAAGAGTGGTCAAAAGATTTTCATAGGTATGAGTTGAGGGCAATGAATTTAACAGCATCAAAGTCTTATTATCCTCATCAAACTTCACATCAACTCTCATAAGATCACTTATGATTTGATTAAACGCATTGATGTGTTGATCTAGACTAGATTCTTCTACCATCTTTAGCCAACATAAACGCTGCTTAAGAAAAAATTTGTTATTGAGGGATTTAGACATGTTCCGATTTTCTAACTTTCACCAAATAGCGCTGGAGAATCCTCCTCCATCACCCGATAGAGAACTTCGTCGGCCAAACGCCATCGTATTGTCGACACTGCCTTTGCTTTCAAATCTAACCATGTTGCCTCATCCATTCCTTCCGATTGAGTATCAAGCAGAGCCTTAGCCATTCCTTGTTGCTCAAGAATATCTTTCACTCTTCTCTGCCATAAACCGAAGTTTCCGATTCCATCGAATTTGACAAAGTCAAATCTTGCAAAAAGCGATTTCGATGCCATAACAATAATCGCTCTAATACCAATTTATTGTGATATGGATCATATAATGAAGATGCACAGCGGAATAAACAACAACAAGTGAATGCAAATAACACATACAACTAGAACAAGATCAACACAAAGATTTACGTGGTTCAGCAAAGCCTATATCCACGGAAGCAATAACACAAATTTCACTAAGGAAATCAAATTGTACACAATACACTTCTCTTATGATCACTCTCACTCTCAAAATATGCCCAGATGACATATATAGAGTTTCTTCGGAGGTTTCCCTTCGTTTGCCCAACCACCCAATGTTCAAAGATTCAAAATTTTAGAAAATTGCCGCAGCCCAGGCGCCCCTCATCGACGAACACGGGGGCTTCGTCGACGAGACCAGAAGAACCTTCGTCAACAAAGCCAAAAGTCTGAAATTTCCTATTCTCAGTAATTATTCGTCGACGAGCTTTAGAGCCTTCGTCGACAAACCTCTCTGTTCCCTCGTCGACGAGCATAGGCCCTTCGTCGACGAGTCTTGCTGTGCTGCCCCCTTCATGTTTTTCTTCCTTCCTTCTTTGCTTATCAAAACAGAAGTATAAGAGCCACAAATAACAATTTCAAGGATATGTCTATTTTTCCTCTTTGCAACCCCATTTTGTTGAGGAATGTGGGCACAAGATGATTGATGAACAATACCAAACTGAGTTATATAAGTAGTGAATTGAGTGTTGAAATAATCTTTAACATTACCAGTCCAAAGTATTCGAACTGGCAAACGAAATTGAGTATTTTAGAACAAAAGACACAAAATATATGAAATAACGTAAAATGATCTTTTATTAAATACAACCAAGTCATCCTTGAATAATCATCCACAAAGGTTACGAAGTACGGGAAACCCAACTTGGACACAACTCTACTAGGACCCCAAACATTAGAATGGACTAACAGAAAGGGCTTGCAGCTCGTTTATTGACTTGGGAAGCAAAAGGGACACAATGATGCTGTCCCAACTAACAAGACTCACAATCAACACTAGACACAAAACTCAAATTAGGGACTAGACGTTTCAACTTTTCCAACAAAGGATGACCAAGGTGTCAATGAATTTGGAGAGGTGTAGCAGTAGAAATGCAGGTGGTAGAAGGAGATAGTGGCTCAAAGGGATAAAGTCCACCAACTTCACACTCTCCGCGAATCATCTTCCTCATCTTCAAATCTTGAATCTTCATAGAATCAGGTAAGAATGTTACTAAACATTTTTCGGATTTGGTAATCTTGTTAATTGACATTAGATTGAAAGGAAACTTGGGAATATACAAAATAGATGGAAAAGAAATAGAAGAAGTGAGATTTACAGTCCCAATTCCCTTAATGGCAGTGGTGGATCCATAAGTAAGAGTAAAGCTAGCTAGGTTTTCAGGATACTAGAGAGTCGAGAAGAAATTAGGTATACCTGCGATATGATCAGTGGCAATGGAATATATAACCCAAGGACTAGACAAGAAGTATTGGATAATAGGCATGTTGTGGGTTTGCAATGGGAAGAGAAACTTGCTGTGGCGCCTGATACTTCTAGAACTTGGAATACTTTTCCTTTGACATAGATTTAGTACATTGCTCCCGACTTGGCCCCAAAGGTGTGGAGTTGGTGGTGGTTGCATTGGCAACATGTGAATGTTTATTATGGAGATTCAAACACTGCTCAATAGTATATGATTATATGCCTGGTAGCTTGATAATATGGTCTTGGGAAGGAATCAAAACATGCTGGAGAAAAAAACCAGAAAAAAGGTGGCCTAAAACACTGATGTGCCAGCAGGTAGGGTTGGAACTGCTGGCAGTCGCCTGGCACATGGCGGAGCATGGGGAGGTTTCTGGCAATGGGATTTTGTAGGTTATAGTTCATAAGGTTCTGTTTTTGGCTCTATGGTTGGTTTTGTGAAATATTGAAGGGTTGTAGTGGTTCTAAGAAGGGCAGCAACGAGAGGGTGTTTTTCCAGTGGCACCTGAATTTGGTTTGGTGGTTGGGTTTTAGTTGGATCTTGCTCTGATTCCATGTTGAGATTTTTGATTAGATGAAAGCTAACACAAAGACAGGTCTCTCCCTCTTTTTGTAATACATATCAAATATATTCTAATGACCATAATACCCTTACTAACTTACTAATTAACATAACACTAATACATTTAATAATACTAAAAGACTAATATAACCATTAACAATGAGGTAATCAAGTCCTATACAAAATAAATTATTTTCTGAAAATTACGTTGTTGTATTGAGTATTGTCTTTGTTGCTCAATGAATGTTTGTCCAAAAATTTTAAAAAATTTAGGGACTGTAATTTCTATTTTCTTTTTTCTGTTTTTGTACAGTGAAGAAACATATTCAAGCGGCTCATTTGTTTTGCATTGCTAGTTTTTGCATTTTTGTTGTCGATTTTCAGTTGTTTTTTAAAAAACTAAAACATATATTTTATGGTTATGGGTTGTTAGAATACTTTAATGTCCAGAATTAATTTTTGTGGATTAAATCGTTCATGATATGCATATTTTTTTAATTAAAATAGTAATGTCTATAAATGTTCTAATTTAAAAAAATAATAATAATATCCAATTAAAAATATTTTTACTAATTTTCAGTTTTCATGTACAATGAGATTTTCTTATACTGCTAAACAATGAGTTTAATTGAAGTATAGTAATTAAGTTAAAAAAAGGGCAGCCCGGTGCACAATGCTCCCACATATGTGCTCAACTTGTATTATTTTTTATTTTATTATTTTAATTATATTTCTTATTGTTATTTGATTCAAAGACAAAAATGAGCATTTTTTCTATCAAGATTTTGATTTGTTTTAGTTTTAAAAATATTAACTAAAATAGGTCCCTAGCTTTCAGTTTTTATTTCTGTTTTTTTTTCATTTTCATAATTTTTTGGTTGTGATTTCAAATTACCCCTTAAATAACAACAGCAACAGCACCAAGCCTTAGTCCCACTAGGTGGGGTCGGCTATATAAATCCTTTTTCGCCAATTTATGCGATTATGGACCATTTCTTTTGATAGATTCAAGGATATTACCCCTTAAATAAAGTTTTTTTTTTTTTTTTTTAAATCTTGATTCAGGTGTTTTAGGTGTTGGGTGAAAGTGATTCAAGGATAATCATTGCACCTTTTAGATGTCTAAGGTTGCTTTTTTGCCCTAACAATATATATTGTCTTAGATTGGACATATGCGTAATATTACTTGATTGCCAATTATTTCATGCTTGCACGCGACTTATAGCATTGCCTAGGATTGGGGATGATGATAGGCTCAACGTAGAGTTTCGTTAAGGAAGGTCCGACTCCACTTAACCTTTTCTCAGGTTGCTTAAGAGCCTACTGCTTTTCAATTGCAACATGTGGGTCCTTTTGCCTCCTAAGCATTGCCTATGTGTCACCACATTTAAGTAGGCAGTCATTTCTTTCTTGTTGGCCCCATTTACATGTTGACCGGTGACATGCTTCAACTGCTATAACTATTTCTCTCCATCTCTTATTTGCGGTCTAAACACATTTGTTAACCATCTCCCTCCCCCCCCCCCCCGCCCCCCCTCTCTCTCTCTCACACACACAAGAATAGCCTCTACATTAGAATTGTCGAAGCTTTTGGCTTTCTTTCATAACCAAAATTCCCTCACCTGCTATCACTAGTGCTTGAGCTTCCTAAGATTGCTAGTTCTCCTTTCTAGGTTTCTTTATTGTATTACTAGTTGTGTACAACACAATCTTTCCTCCTACTCAAGCACCCTTCTTACACATCTGATCACAAACTATTGCATTATTGGCCTTTTGACTGATCGCAAAATTGACAATTCAATTCTTCAAATTTGTTTAGTCAATGTGATGGTTGAATATGGCTATAAATTATACTATGCTTGGAGGTGTAGCATTTATCGTGCTTATACCATTGGAACTTCAAGTAGTGATTGACTTGAGGCTTTGTTTAGTTGAGTTTCATTGGAATTTCTTTTCAGGATGAGGTCTTTTAAGTCATTATTGTGATTTTAGCAAAATCGTTCTCAAAACTGCTTACCTAGCCAATATAGAAGGGTTAAGGGATCATTTGGAACCACTTACAGAAAAGTACTTTTTTGGAAAAAGTACATGTATGAAAAAATTACTTATCTAGAAGTAGTCTAGGATTACTTATTTACCTAAAAAAATAAAGTTGTTTGGAAAGGTACTTTCTGAAATAAGTACTCATTTAAGTGTGAATCAAACACTACTTATTGACAAAAATACTTATTTAAGTGTTTTTCATAATAAGTACTTATTTTTTAAGATGTTCTGAATGGGGGCTAAGTTGGGTATCCTATCAAGTATGCTGCTTTCAAAATTATTGTGTTGGGAGCATGGAGTTGATTTGGTTTTACGTCAAAATCAGAAATCTCAATATGATATTGTATTATACTTTATCAAATCCACACAAATGCAAATCCAAGGCTTGATAATTTTGATAGTGGATGTTAAGGGAAGAGAGAAATTAGGGAAAGAAATAGGTAGAAGAGAAGGGGAAGATACAAGGGAGTGGGGAAACTCATCTTTACTACCCAAAGACGTGAAGTATAAAAAGTTGCAAATAAACCCCTAAAAGACACATGTATTCCTTTATCTACTAGCCGACTAGAGTTAGAAAGCCTGACTTGAACTACCGCTTACAAGGCACTCAGATTGACTATTTTTCTCCTCTAGCCACAGACATGCTTGACTACCACAGATAGGAGACCGCCATTACTACTTGAACTATCAAGCCAAGAAGGGGAATTAGTAACACAGGCTCGGTGGCTCTGGCTCCTTGCCGGTTGAGAAGGTTCTTTTACACCAATCGCCCTACTAGCTCGGGAGGAAGCACTCCTAGGACAAGTACTGCACTGATAGGACTGCCTGGACAGCTAAAGGATTAACTTGAAAGTTCCCCATTGGATAAGAGCTAAGTGGGCTAAGATAGAGCTAATTCTTTATTATCCCTCAAAAACAATTTTCAACATTAAGAGAAGGTTGGTTTAAAGAAAGAATAATGCCAACCGATAAGACTGACTGCTGGGGCAAATCTTATTTGAAAGTAAGTTAGCAACTGTTGGCTCGCAAGACCAAGTCCGTGCTACTGCCTTGGCACCTTGGAATGCAAATAGGAGTCAAATCATTCCTTCTTCACTCTCCCTAGGGTCTTAGAAGACCAATGCCTTTATTTAATATCTAGTATGCCCCTCCCTGCTCTTTCCAAGAATCTTTCTAGGAGCTGGTGGTCTTCCCCCTTCCGCAGTCGCTAATGGCATAAGTGTTGTCCGATACTACAACTAGTTGATTCTCTTTCACCTATCGGCATCTATCTTCTTTTTTATGAGACTTCTTCTCCTTATTCTCATTTGGTTCAACACTGACATGTAGGGTCTTCAACCTTGTCTTCTGTCTCCCTTACTATAATGCCTAGTCCACTTATGTTATGTTGACCCCTTGCTCTCACATCTTACAAGTTGGGCCTTCTCAAGACTCCACTCCTGCCACTTCTACAGATTCTACTTGTGGCCATTCCATCTGAGTTTTCCCCTCTATTTCCCTCTTCTTCTTCCTCTCCGGTGCCTATCTCTGAGTCCACTTCTCTATCTCTTCCTTCTTCACTTTCTTCTAAACATCCTATGGTAACTTGTCTTCGTGCAGGTATTAGGAAAGCCAAGTAAATTCTTAACAGAATATCCTCTATTTTTGACACTGACTTAACAAAATATTCTCCATTTTTGACATTGAGAAAACTTCTTTTTCTACTAAAGTTAAAGATCCACGTTGGCGTGCAGCTATGGTGGATGAATTAAAAGCCTTAATTGCCAATCAAAGATGGACTTTTTAGTACCATAACCCATCTCAGAATCTGGTTGGTTGTAAATGGGTCTTTAAGATAAAGCATAAGTCTGATGGGACTGTCGAGCTGCTCGCCTGCTTTCTCAAGGTTTTAAACAAGAGAAAGAGGCTGGTGTGGATTTTCGTGAAACCTTTAGCCCAGGTCTTAAACCCACAACCATTTGTACTCTTCTTGCCATTGCCATCTCTAGGAAGTGGGGGAGATCAGGCAATTAGATGTTGAGAATGCGGTTGATTCTTCATGTTGTCTAAACAGAAGAGGTTTAATGAACTAGCTTTTATTCACATTTTCCTCATCATCTTTCTGTGCTATTTATGGGAAGGATGCAGAGCTTGCTTTCATAGATTTAGCTCTTACTTGCTTAGTTTTGCTTTTCTTTTTAGTCTTGAATGATAGTTCTATCTTTCTTCATTCGTCTTCTTATGGGATGCTTGTCTTATTGCTTTATGTGGATGATATTTATAATTTTGACTAGCAGCAATTCCACTTATCTTTCTCATTTTCCTGTTTAAGTTGTCAAAGATTGGGCCATTCAAGAATTGGCTGATCTTCAGTACTTCCTAGGCATGGAGTCTCCGGTCTCCTCAGCTTTTTATCTCAAACTCGCTAGCCTGCTGATTCGCTTTCTAAATTAAATTGAAGATGTCTAGTTCTAATTTAATTTAGTACTCCTATACCTGCTAAATCGTCACTTTCTTTTCATGATGGTGACTTAATAGATGATAAAACTGAATATCTAGTATGGTTGGTGGCCTCAAGTATTTGACATTAACGAGACCTGATATTGCTTAGGCTCTTAGTATTCTTAGCCAGTTTATGCATTACGTACGAGTCATTTTATTGCTCTTAAGCCTCTTTTAATATACTTAGATGGCACTTTGGGTCATGCTTTTCTTCTTCGACCTAGTCCGTCCATCCTTGGATTTGAAAAGGAAAAGCCCTACTTCATCCTTCCTCACCATCCTCAACTACTGATCGGTCAAGGATGGGGGTTGAATGGGATCCAAACTACCTTCTGCTCTTCCCGAAGTGAGCGAATTGCATGTAGAGAGAGAGCTTTCTTTAGACTGCGGGCTTTCTATCTTGGTTGCTAGGAGTTCTTTGATGTGGGATGGTTGAATTTGAGTCTGGGAGGAATTAGGAGTAAGGGATAGTGGAACTAGGAATAGCAGTAGGAAATAGATTCCTTTGTCGGGAGAGTTGGCACTAACTAATAAAGAAAGGATGGCCCACATAGTAGCTATTGATTAACTAAATATATTTGGGTTTAGGATCCAACAATCCTTTTACCCTACTCTTTGAATCTGTCTCCAATTTGGGTTTAAATGATCCATCCAAATATCTGCTTCCTATACTAAATCGATTCCGTCCTTGAAGATGAAAAATGTCTAAATGATCCATCCAAATACCTGCTTCCTATACTAAATCAATTCCTTCCTCGGAAAAAAAATTTTCATCAAGTTGGGAAAAGCACCTAGGAGTCCAAGGCATGAAAGGAATCATTGTGCCTCATATGAAAGGAAAGAGTGTTGCACTTCAATTAGTTAGAGCTAGAGATGGCATTGACTTATATATCTTCTTGTGATGTAGAAGTTATATGAATTTTTATAATCATCATGCTTGACCCTTCTCCATAGGCATGCCAGAAGAATGTGCAAATCTTGAGAGGAAGGATATCACACAATCTCCATAATTTAACAAATCTTGAAGATAAGCAAGCAGCGGTAGTGGACCTTTGAGTTGTTATTTTCACCCAAGCAATCTTGTATGGATTAGGATGTGGTTCAACATTTAAATTTAGCTTCCACACAGCTTCATGAGCTACATAGGTAGTACAACCAAAACACAAAGTTGCACATGACAGATGACTTGAGTATGAAAAATGCCAGTTTGTCTCTAATTTTCATTTCTTTCAACTTTGCATGAAGAGGGAATATGTTGAAGTGCTAAGAAAATCCCCCATGAGCCATCCTCCTGTGCATCTCTTGGGACATCTATCTCCTTCAATTACTTGGGTGGCATCATCATCTTCTTTCCATGCAATTGCTATTACCTAGTTAGGACATTGTGTAGCTTGATGCCCAAAACCTTGACGTTTAAAACATATAATTGCTTGTTGGATATTAGAAGTTGTTCTGAAGCGCTTTGAAGTTTTCTAAGGGGTGGTAGATTGAACTCCTTTCCCTCATTGATCAGCTGACTTCTCTTGCACAACTTCCATAGTAGTCTTCTCAAACCTAAGGTCAATATTGCTGTAAGGAGGATTACAATGCATATCCTCCTCTATTTGAGTGGAAATCTACAATGCTTCTTCAACTGTGATGAGACAACATACACCAAGCTTGGAGGCAATAGCTGCCTTCAACTCTTTCCTATACAAAGCAATTATCACACCGTCTTTCCACTCCATGTCAGCTTGAGTAGCCAAAGGATAAAACCTACTGGTGTAATCAGCTATTGTCTTTTCTTCCTGCTCTAAATCAAAAAGTTGCAAATAACACATTGCTTAACTTAAAAGTGTGGGAAACACAACAGCTTTGCCACTTTTTGTTTGGTAGGGAAATCAATTAGCCTCTTGGCCAAATCATTGTTAGCTTATTAAAAATTTAGAAGTACTAGTAATAGTCTCCATTCTCTAGAGAAATTTCCCTGTTTTGCACCCTTCTGGACAGCAATTCTATCTTTGCTGATAATTCAACATTAGTCACCTTGCTGATTTTTTTAAATATATTGCAACCATATATCACCAACGACCCTTAACAAAATTTTCTGATAATTTCAATCTATTCATGCAATTTTCTTAGTCTTAATCCCCATTTTTTAGTGAGCATCCTCAAATTCGCCTTTAATCTGGAATATTTCGCAGAAATTAAATAATTTCTTTGGAACAACTCACAAAAATGCGGCAATAAGATCTGATCCTTCATGCTGGCCGTGGCAATTATGCATCAATGTGGGTAGAACACTAATATTCAGATTACTAGACAGCTTTTCAGAGTATGGTAAAAGAAAATCAAATTCGTGGCCATAACAGATATTTTTTTTGCCATTTTGGAAATAGCAGAAGAGGGCTACAGTTTCCACATGTGTGTCGCTGTTGCACTTGGGATGCGAGTTGCTGGTGGTGACTTTCAGGAGGCGGCTTTCAGTCTGAAGGCAGATTGGGGGAGGCAAGCCTGTTGGTCATGGTGATGGTGACTTTCTGCCTCTGTTTACATTTGGTTGGCAGAATGAAATTAGAATTGGAATGGACTGAAGTCGGAATGGAATCAAGGTAGGAGTAGAATTGAGGTACGCACATGATGACTTCATTTGGATACATGTGTGGAATAATGCCTTGAATAGATTGAAAAGTCAGTCTTATTCCAAAAGCACCCTTACATATTAAAGTAATAAAGTGTAATTTAATTCACCATCTAATATAAGAAGAAAATTGTTTTCCAAGAAAGGGTTGCAGAACGGGTCACCATTGCTGAAAACATCTAGGATTTTTAGTTAGATTTTTGGAAGAGTTGTTGATTTGCATCTTGGTAGAACCTGATTTGCATCTTCATAATGGGTTGTAGAGTGGGGTGGGGGGGGGGGGGGGGAAGGAGACAAACTTGTCACTCATCCTGGCTATTTGATAATTGATATCCTTGTTTTGTTGCCAGTGCAGGCAACCTCGACCACCTATGGCTCGGAATCTCCGTAACTAAGTTCGAATTTTTCTGCATTTGTTCAATATTTTCACTAGATCTCATGTGTTTTGAGAGAGAGAGAGAGAGAGAGAGAGAGTTGTTTTGTTGCCAGTGCAGGCAAACTCGACCACCTATGGCTCGAAATCTCCGTAACTAAGTTTGAATTTTTCTGCATTTGTTCAATATTTTCACTAGATTTCATGTGTTTTTAGAGAGAGAGGGTAGGGCATCCAAGAATGAAGGGGTAGGGATGCAATATTAACATTTTATATGAGGGTATTTTATGGAAATAAAATACTGGAGAATCATTCCATTGGAATCACTACCAATTCAAGCCCATGTAGGCTGGAATCAAAGTTCCACAACTTGCAGGAATTATGATTCCGCTTGGAATTGTACTCCAAGTAATTTTTTGGAATCGAACTTGAGAATGGGTATTGGTGCCTGAATTGCAATTCCATTTCAACACTGATTCCATGAACCAAATGTGACATAAGGGTTTGGAAGGAAAGAGAAAAATTAGGGAGAGAAATAGAGATGGGAAAGGAGGAAGAATGAAGAAGAGGAAGAAGGGAAGAGGAATAAGAAGATAGAAAGAGGTGGAGAAACATACACTAGCTTCTCAAGTTCAAATTCACCAAAAACTGTCTATACTCACAAGAAATTACAAGTAAACTACTGTAGAAGCATCTATTACAACAACAACAACAACAAAGCCAAGCCTTAGTCCCCCTAAGTGGGGTCGGCTATATGAATCATTTTCCGCCAATTTATGGATCATGGACCATTTCTTTTGATAGATTCAAGATATTAAATCCTTACTCACTATCTCCTCCCAAGTTATTTTAGGTCTACCCCTACCCCTTCTACTACCCTCCACAGTAACTAAGTCACTCTTCCACACAAGTGTACTATGTGGCTTATGTTGCAACTGTACATACCATCTGAATTGTCCCTCCCTTATCTTATCTTCTATAGGAGCTACACCTAACTTACTACGAATATGTTCATTCCTTAATTTATCTTTCAATGTTATACCACTCATCCATCTAAGCATTCTCATCTCAGCAACTTATACTTTTTGGATATTATGTTTCTTTGTCACCCAACATTTCGATCCATATAGCATAGCTTCCCTTTTAATTTTAAGGGTATTCTACGATCATAGAGCACACTTGAAGCACTTCTCCATTTTACCCAACTTGCTTTAACTCTTATGATTACATCATCTTCAATTTCTCCTTCAATTTGCAATATGGATCCAAGGTATCGAAATCTACAAGTGTTATTTATGTCTCCAATATTCCTCCTATCATTACTAAAATTACATTTCATATATTCTGTCTTATTTCTACTTATCCTAAAGCCTCTAGATTCCAAAGCTTCTCTCCATAATTCTAACTCAGCCTCTACTCCGTCCCTAGTTTCGTCAATTAATACAATATCATCTGCAAACAACATAGACCATGGAACCTACTTTTGAATACTCTTACTCAATTGGTCCATCACTAAAGCAAAAAGATAAGGACTCAAAGCAGATCCTTGATGTACACCTATGGTGATTGGAAATTCTCTAGTTTCTCCATCTATAGTCCTTACACTAGTCATTACTCCATCGTACATATCCTTAATGACATCGGTATACCTACTGCATACACCCTTTTTTTCTAAAATCCATCATAGAACTTCCTTAGGTATCTTATCATATGTTTTCTCAAGGTCAATGAATATCATATGCAAGTCCCTTTTCTTTTTTCTAAACTTTTCCATTAATCTTCTTAAAAGATAAATAGCTTTTGTGGTAGATCTCCCAAGCACAAAACTAAATTGATTTTCTGAGATCTTTGTTTCTAACCTTAATCTTTGTTCAACTACCCTTTCCCATAGTTTCATCATATGATTCATAAGTTTAATTTCATGATAGTTATTACAATTTTGAATATCTCCTTTATTTTTGTATATAAATATTGAAGTGCTTTTCCTCCATTCATCTGGCATTTTCTTAGTTTTTACAATTTTATTAAATAAATTAGTTAACCAAATAATTCCATTATCACCTAAGCATTTCCAAACTTCAATTGGGATGTTATTTGATCTTATAGCTTTTCCATTTTTCATCTTTTTTAGTGCAAACTTAACTTCGTTAACTCTAATTTTGCGAATAAATCTTATATTTTTAGTTTTTCCTCATTTGACAATTCTAAGTTTAAGCCTTCAATTTGGTTTTCATTAAACAACTTACTAAAGTAATTTTGCCATCTTTCTTTAATATCTTCATCCTTAACCAAGACAATATCATCCTCACTTTTTATACATTTTACATTTCCTAAGTCCTTGCTCTTCCTTTCTCTAGTTTTACCAAGTTTAAATATATCTCTTTCCCCTCCTTTTGTATCTAATCTATCATACAAACTATTAAATGATCTATATTTAGCTTCACTAATGATCTTTTTTGCATCTTTTCTTGTCTCCATATATTTTTCAAAGTTATCTCTGTTTCTATATTTTTGCCACGTTTTATACCAAATTTTTTTTGTCTTTATGATTTTTTGTACATCTTTATCCCACCACCAGCTCTCTTTGCTATTCGAGAATCTTCCTCTTGATTCACCTAAAATCTCTTTTGCTATCTTTTTAATAAAGCTAGCTCATCTATTCCAAAGAGTATTTGTATCTATCCCATTCTCTATGGTCCAATCACCATATTTGATCATTTTATTTTAAATTTTATTATATTTTCTCCTTTTAGGTTCCACCATCCAGTTCTCTTACATTGGTTTATTTTATCCTTTTTCTTCCATTTTTTAATATAATATCTAACACTAAGACTCTATGTTGTGTGGTTAGGCTTTCACATGGAATAACTTTACAATCCTTGCATAATAAACGATCTACGCTCCTAGTTAAAAAAAAAAATCTATTTGACTTCTATTTTGTCCACTTTTAAAGGCTATTAAGTGTTCTTCTCTCTTCTTAAAGCAAGTATTTATTATACTAAAATCATATAACATAGCGAAGTCTAAGATCATCTCCGTAGACTCATTTTTGTCTCCATATCCATATCCACTATGTATCCTCTCATAATTTTTATTTTCTCTTCCAACGTGTCCGTTCAGATCTCCTCCTATAAATATTTTCTCAGTCCTTGGTATGTCTTGTATAATACTATCCATATCTTTCCAAAATTGTCTCTTAAGATTTTTTGTTAAGCCGACTTGAGGAGCATAAGCGCTAATGATATTTAGTATCTCTTGTCCTAATTCCATCTTGATTTTTATAATTCTAACCCCTACTTTAGTTACATCCACAACGCTATCTTTTAAGTTTTTGTCTATAATAATGCCTACTCCATTCTTATGTTTTTCTTTTCCAATATACCAAAGTTTAAATCCTGATTTATCAGTTTCTTTAACTTTCTCCCCCACCCACTTAGTTTCATGAAGACAAATTATATTAATTCTTCTTTTGATCATTGTATCCACAATTTTCATGCTTTTTCCCGTAAATGTCCCTATATTCCAAGTTGCTAATCTAATCCTAGTTTCCTAAACTAACGTCTTTACTTGCCCACGTCCAGAATGATGCAGGAACTCTCACATATTTGACACCGTACCCAGGCTCCTACACGGCGCGTCGCTTCGGGACGACGACTTAGCCCACCCTCGCCCACTTTTCACTACACCTGAGTGGTTCAAGTGCAATGTGTCGCTTGTAGGGGATGCCCCAGCAAATATTCAGTAAGGATTCATATCATAGTGATCTGACAAATTTTACACTGGTTGTTAGCTACCTAACGCAACCCTCCTCCTTTACCTAGGCTTGGGACCAGCTGTGTGTGAAAAAATTAGGTCATTAAGTGCATCATAGGCGGAGTTTAGATGCATCTGTTATAGACACTAAATACACATAAGCCTACTATAGACTAACTAAACACATAAAACAACTACTAATTAACTTAACACATTTGGGGTTTAGAACTCAACGATCCGTTGATCCTATTCTTTGAATCTCCAAATTGGGTCAGAATGATCCATTCTATAACTGCTTCCCATCGTACATCACCTCAACTCCACATTACCAAATGCGATGTGAGTGAATATGATTGCCTGTAAGGTATGAATTTGGAAATAGCATATGCAATTTGTTTACACTTGATCATGTGAGTAATATTTTGCGATTGTATTTAAAATTTGATAATTACTGAAAATTGTGGATGGTGCAGTGCAATGGAGGAAGATATAAAGGTGGGGATTTGTTGATGGGCCAAGAGTTTCATACGACACTTTCCTATATCGTGGATGTGGAGCCAAAGTTGTGGTTGCCTGTGCGTATCATTGAAGGAAGGCTCTGCAGGGAGATCAAACTCAATCTGTCATGCATCCGAGAAGAAGCAGAGAAAGCAACTCACAACACCCTTCCTGCCCATTGAGTTTTCTTACTTTTCCTGGTATTTCACGCAAATATGTTTCTTCTATTATAGATTGTTGACTAGTAAGTTCCATTTAAAGTTGAAAATAAGATCTCTTTTATCTTTCTCATGTATAATATATTAGGCATGATGGTTACTTAATCAAATTTTTGATTGTTGTATTTACCTGTCTTGGTAGACCACTTTCTTTCTCACAGAAAAAGGTTGATTCTATGCATGTGTATCATCTAAGGACTAAGGTGAATTCCTGTGAAACTAACTATTTAATCAGATTATAGTCAAATCATTGCTAACTATATCTACTTGTTTCATTCTGCTTTTCCTTACTTTAAGATCTGATATTTTAAAATTAGTTATTGGAATTTCGATCACAATCAAATAATATTATCATCCACCCTACAAGGGATGAAGACCTAAGGTGCTAGGCAACAAATATCAGGGCATTGTTAAAAAAAAATTAATAGATATATTCATGGGTTGAGTACCTCCCTAAATTAATGGGTTGGGTTGGATATAAATGTTTTAGTATCAAGACTAGTGTATCAATATAATTAATGGATTTGTAGATGGGTTGGGTCCAATTGGGTTAGGTTTGATAATGGATATTCTAACATAGGACTAGTGTGTCAATAGAATCAATGGATTTGTGAGTGGGTTGGGTTTGTTATTGGTAGGTTTCTAATGTCAGGACTAATGTGTCTATGGTTGGGGTTTGCTCTAAATTAGAGTGTATGTGTGTGTGTTTGTGTATATATGTATATATAAAAGATGTTTTTGATCTCTTCTTTTTGTGTCTCCCTTAATGTTTCTTTCAAAATTTCTTAAATTAATGATCTTTTATAAAAAAATGTCTATATGTGGGCACTTTGCTTTTCGCCTCTTTGCCTTCTGCTTTTCTATCTCTACGAGTAAAATGTGCATTTCAGTCATCCTTTCACATGTGGACGCATCTTCCCCCTCATTGGCGCCTTCCTCTGCTCTATCTCTACAAGTATGCATCGTTGTCTCTCTATCTCCCTCTCTTTGAGTCTGCAGTCGCTGTCGTCAATAAGCCAAATCTTTTGGTTTTATTATACTGCAAGTGGGCACAATTTGCCAGAGATGGTAGTGATTATGGGCATTGCACTCATTGATACAATGTATATGCCGGTGATGAGTGGAATTGGTTGTGATTCAGTTTAAGTTGAGATCAGTAAGCTGGATTTTTGAATTTATGTTGTGGCCTAGGTTTGATGAAGCCAACAACAGCAGACGACAACTAGGGTTTGAGCTTGGGACTTTGATGTCTAGGTTTTCCACAAAATCAGGTGGGGTTTTATAATGCTTTTTCTTTCTGTAGTTTTTTCTAGTTGGATTATTGTTTTTTCAATTAAAACTTCCACAATCTTTGCTTTTATCTTCCTGAATTTGATCTTGGTGGGGATGACAGAAAGAGAGAATTTTTTAGGCTGCATTAGAAAACTAGATTTTCCCTCCGTAAGCTGACTGTTCATAATAGGATTCCTGTAGATTCCCCAATTTTAACCAGGCCTCCTCTTGATGAGGGGACCCACTGTAACATGGTAATTTACATGAAAAAGGGTTAATTTTATATTCCGAAAATGTGAGGACTCTTTTTGAAAAATCCAATTGAGTCCTTTTAAAAACCTTTTTATTGAGTCCCTTTTATTTTAAAATTGAGTCCCTGTTATTTTAAAATTGAGTCCCTGTTGTTTTAAAATTGAGTCCTTGGTATTTTAAAATGTGTTCCTTTTATTTTAAAATCATGTCCTTGTTATTTTAAAATTGAATTATTTTTATTAAGTCCTTTTTATTTTAAAAATTGAGTCTTTTAAAATTGGGTGCTTCTATTTTCGGGAATTTAAGTTCACCCATTTTTGCAACCGGGCCTCTCTTTTTCTACCCAGAGTATTTATTTCTGAAGGATAAAAATTGGGTAAGCCCAAAATGAATTTGCATGGGCCATGCAATTGGGCTAGGGCAGCAATAAAGAAGCAATAAAAAAGGCCCGTGCATGGGCCATGCAAAAAGGTAAA
This sequence comes from Malania oleifera, assembly GCF_029873635.1. Taxonomy (NCBI): domain Eukaryota; kingdom Viridiplantae; phylum Streptophyta; class Magnoliopsida; order Santalales; family Ximeniaceae; genus Malania; species Malania oleifera. The sequence continues at coordinate 91,392,554 of NC_080426.1, read as the reverse complement.
GGAGGCGGCACTTTTAAGGGTTTTTAGGTTTTTTAAAAGCCTATAAAGAGGCATGAAGAATGCAGCAGCTGAGGAGGACAGGAAAGGAGTACATGGCTGTTTAGGGAATAGAAAAAGAAGAATGGAAAAGAAAGAAAAGGAAAGGGGATGCCCTAGGGCTTCTTTCTTAGCCGCAGCCCCTCACACCAGCCGCAGCCACCATCCACAGCCCCCTTGCACCACACAGCCGCTGGATAGGAGAGGAGGATGACAGAACACAAGGAGGCAGTGGCACACAGACTCTCTCCCTCTCGGCATTCTCTCTCTCCCTCATGGTCACCCCACAGCAGAACGCAACCCCCCCCCCCCCCCCCCCGCCCCCCGGCGCCGCGCAGCCCAGCTCTCCCTGCGCAGCCTCGCCTTGCTCCGGCCTCACATTCTTCTCTTTCTCCCAAAGGTGAGATCTTTCTATGGTATTGGTTTTTTTTTTTTTTTCTTCTTTATGTGATTGTTATTGTTATATTTGTATTTGTTTCGTTATTATTATCATGTATGTGTTTATGTAATATTATGGTTTATTATTTCATATTGTCATTATTATCATGTATATATTTATGTAATATTATGGTTTATTATTTTATATTGTTATTATTATCATGTATATATTTATGGTTTATTATTTTATGTTTTAATTATTATCATGTATATATTTTTGTATTATTATGGTTTATTATTTTATATTGTTATTATTATCGTGTATATATCTGTATGATATTATTGTTTATTATTTTATATTGTTATTATTATCATGTGTATATTTATGTGATATTATTGTTTATTATTTTACATTGTTATTTTTATCGTGTTTATATTTAGGTGAAATTATTGTTTATTATTTTATATTGTTATTATTATTATATTTAGGTGATATTATGTTTAGGGTTTTGATTATTTGCATGTTATTTTTATTGTAGTTACGTGATATTTTTAGGGTTGTGATTATTGTCATATGTGATATTATGTTTAGGGTTTTGATTTTTTGCATGATATTTTTATTATAGTTATGTGATATTTTTAGGGTTGTGATTAATGTCATGTGTGATATTATGTTAGGGTTTTGATTATTTGCATGTTATTTTTATTGTAGTTACGTGATATTTTTAGGGTTGTGATTATTGTCGTATGTGATATTATGTTTAGGGTTTTGATTATTTGCATGTTGTTTTTATTATAGTTATGTGATATTTTTAGGGTTGTGATTAATGTCATATGTGATATTATGTTAGGGTCTTGATTATTTGCATGTTTTTATTGTAGTTATGTGATATTTTTAGGGTTGTGATTATTGTCATATGTGATATTATGTTAGGGTTTTGATTATTTGCATGTTATTTTTATTGTAGTTATGTGATATTATTTTTAGGATTTTGATTATTTTCATGTTATTATTATTGTATTTATGTGATATTATTATTATTATGTTGCCTTTATTATTGTTATGTTATTGTTAGTATGTAGTTATGGTATTATTATTATATATTATGATAGTGCATTATTATGGTAGTTTACCATGTATTAGGGTAGCTTATTATTATAGTATCATTATCATGTATATTATGGTATTATTATTACGTAGTTTTTATATATGGTATAGCTTATTATGGTATATATTTTATTATTACTATTATTATTATTATTATTATTATTACGTATTTTTAGTATTTTAGTTTATATTATTGCTGTATTTTTAATATTTTTATATTATATTATTTTTTTGGGTGGGTGTGTCCTTGTGATTATAAAAATGGCAATGGACATTTCAGGCCTACCTGTATTAGCTCTAAAAAGGGGGGGGAGGGGGGGGGGGGGGTGTGTTCTAATGAGATCTCCTTTTTGGGGGTCTTATTAGACATCACCCTATTTTGATTGTATTTTATTAATTGTGTATATTTGTTAAATTATTTGGTTATTTAAAAATGAGTAAATTAAAAGGTTATTAAAATTTAATTTTGGGATAATTCTTAATTAATTAAGTACCGTTCGTAGAACGGATGCGTAGGGGGTGCGAATACCTTCCCCTAGCATAACTGAACTCCTGATCTTGGTATATGCAGACCGATACTATTCTTAATTGAGTAGTAATCAGGTATTCTAACTGCACCAAGAAAAATAGGTTAGTGGCGACTCTAAATCTAAATTTTTCCAGAAAATAACACATTTTTATTACCCTCGCCTCCCCAGGGCACCTCGCTGCCGGGACGTCGCGACAATTCCATTGCCAATGTTGTGAAATTTTGTTTCTTTGCATCTTTATGTTGTTTTTACAGATGTCAATCACTTGATCTTGCCAAATATGCAAAGCCAATGCAGAGCACCATACTACATTGTAAGAGATCCTTCCATGCTTCTAGAGGTATTCCATTTGATCTTTAATTTGTTTTTGTTAGATTACAATTTGAAGGGTTAATTTGTGTTTAATGCTTTATCATTGATATATTCAATTTTGTTGGATTACAGTAACGTATGTCTACATATAATATGAACAGAGGGGAGACCTATGGCAGTGATTAGGTCTTCCAATTTTCACGGTTCCATTAATATAATATCAAAGTATGATCTTAAGACCTAAATCCTAATGTGTCACAGCCACCTCTAAACCACACCCTAAATCACATAATCCTATGCATGTCTGCCACTGTATGGGGGTCATCTGCGTCATCGTGGGCTGGAAGCAACTCCAGCAGTCCCCCAAAACACTTGTTGGAAAGGAATCTTGCGTCACTTCTTCTGTTCCTGTTCATTTGTCAATATCCACTTTTTTCGGAAAAACCAACACATCAAACCACCCACTGACATCCTCGATCTATAGTCTCATGAAATCTCATCGCTAGAAGCCCAGCCATGTGCCAGCCAAAGGTCAATAGCCTCAATTGCATGTGCCAGCATGTGACATCAAGCCTTGTTTTTTGATCTGATATGCTCCCACATGTCTTTGAAATCCCTTCATGAGCCAAAATATCAATTTGTTCATGTTTCTGCCTGAAGATCCGACCTTTTTTGGTTAATCACTTTCAGCACTTTGTTAATGATTGTTTCATACTAAATGATTGTTTCGTACTATGAGAGTCTGTTTATTAGAGGTAACTGAATTTATTGGGGTCCAAAACAGTGTTATGTTGATGTTCTTGTGATTTGTTTCAGTGTTTATCTGGTTTTTCATGTGCGCGTGATTTGTTCTGGTGGTGTAGTTTGTGTTGGGATGGAGTCCATGAATCTCAAAAGGATGCTTCCTTCCTCACTGGCATATATTACAACCTAAAAAGTTAGATGGCAAGAATTATGTACATTGGTCTAGGGCTGCCAAGATCTATTTGACATGCTTAGGTAAATCCGAACAATTGTTTCAACTTGACCACAGTGATGATAAATGGAAAGAAGTATGAGTTTAGGAAGATGCATTTGATTATCTCCATGCTATGGAATTCCAAATTGCACAGATAAGCATGCATCTAGATGGATGGAAGGATATTTAGATTACGTCAAACTTCTATATTCTAGTAATGTCGCTCATATGTACGAGATCTCTCCCCGGAGTACTTTCACTTACAATAGGAAGACATTAGTGTCACAAAATATATTGAAAAGATAAAGTCCACGAGGAACTTAACATTGTGCAACCATAACAGCCTATGTTCATGAAATGTAAAAGCAGACCGAGGATGTAATAGTCCTTCAGGTCCTAGTGGGTCTGAAATCTGAGTTCAAGGCAATTTGATCCCAGATGCTTGACACCTTCACTGATGCCTATTCTTGCTTCCTTTATGCTTCTTCCAATACACATTCCACAGCTCTGATTCCAGTGTTTCAATCTCTAGCTCCAAGAAGACTGCTTTTGTTGGTGACTCTGGTTTTTAACTAAGTCGTCATAGAATTTATTGGGGTGTTTCGAGTGTTCGTGGTGGAAGGGATGGACATGGTAGACAGGTGGAGGTCTCCTAACGGAAGTGTATTCATTGTGGACAAGGAGCTCATTTGGTTGAGCTGTGTCAGGATCTTCATGGTAAACCCCCACGTATCTTCAATGCAGCCATCACATATTCCATTTTCTCCAGTTCAGCGAGTGGGGGGCAATGTACTATATTTGTTTCAGTGGAAGAGTGTTCAAAGTTCCTGCTGTATTAGACATCCAAGCAAGCTTCTCTTCCTATTGCATCTCTTGCTCAAATAGGTAACCCTACAACTTGCTTTTCTTCCAATATTTCTCCCATTAGTTCTTGGGTTATAGATTCTGCTGCTTACCATATGACAGGTATAACCAATTTTTTGATCTCTATTATTCGAAAAGTTTACCTTGTATTACCTGATGATGGGTTTACTACTACTTTTAAGAGAATGGGGATAATACATCCTCTACTTACTCTGCCTCTCTCCCTTTTCTTTTTCCTTTTTTTTTCTTTTTAAATTTCGTGCATTCCTTAGTTTCCCTTTAATCTTATGTTAGCAAGATTAAAAAAAATCCATGAATTGTTTCATGACATTTTTGTTGTCTTTCGGGTTTAAAGACGAGAAAAACAATTAGTGGAGCACATGAAATTGGTGGACTTTACACTATGAGCTGCTATCTCGATCTACTGTATGCACTGCTGCTATCACATCTCTTCAAATTCATTGTCATTGTGGTCATCTTTGGTTAGACAAGTTAACATAGTTGGTTCATACTTTGAGTTCTATATCTAGTCTCGAGTGTGTGTCTTTTCGGAAAGCATCATTGTGTTTTGTTTTCTTTCCAAATAGACAAACAAGCAGTTATCCTTTTCATGTTAGTCAATTGTGATGTTTTGGGTCCTAGTTGGGTTGTGCTGAGGTTGGGTTTTTCAACATTTTGTTACTTTAGTAGATGATTACTCAAGGAGGACTTGGTTTTGGTTAATGAAGGATCATATGAGTTATTTTGTGTCTTTTGTGCCTTCTTTTCTAAGATAAAGACTCACTTTGATTTATCTACTTGGATATTTTATGGTGATATTGCTAAAGTAGTACTTTGGTGGTATCCAATTCTTTACCTATATGACTAAGTCTGGTATGGTTTATCCTTCATTGTGCTTACACTCCACAACAAAATGGAGTTGGAGAGAGGAAAAATGGACATATCTTAGAAGTCATTCATATGGTTAGATGAATGTCTCTTGTTCTAGTGTAATGTCATGCTCATTGCCCTCTCTTATTAACAAAAAGTCATCCTTTGTTTTTGGTGGCAAAGTATGCTATTGTGTTTTATCCTTTTGAATGCTCCTTTATTCTCTCTACCTCATTGTATAGTTGGGCATCTGATCTCTGTCCATCAGTTAACTCCAGGCCTGGATAGGTTGGATCCTCATGCTATCAATGTACTTTTTGGCCTACTTATCCACTTGAAAGGGACCTGCTTTGCCATCTCTACTTGTTTTTCTTTTTTTGGTTTTACCCTTAAAATTGAAAGGGAAGTTTTATAGGACAGCTATAAGACCAGCTATGCTATATGGATTAGAATGTTGGGTGACGAAGAAACATAATATCCAAAAAGTAAAAGTTGTCGAGATGAGGATGCTTAGATGGATGAGTGGTATAACATTGAAAGATAAATTAAGGAATGAACATATTTGTGGTAAGTTAGGTGTAGCTCCTATAGAAGATAAGATAAGGGAAGGACGACTCAGATGGTATGGACACTTGCATCGTAGGCCTTATAGTGCACCTGTGAGGAAGAGTGACTTGGTTACTGTGGGGGGCAGTAGAAGGGGTAGGGGTAGACCTAAAATAACTTGGGAGGAGATAGTGAGTAAGGATTTAATATCTTTGAATCTATCAAAAGAAATGGTCCATGATCGCATAAATTGACGGAAAAGGATTCATATAGCCAACCCCACTTAGTGGGACTAAGGCTTGGTTTTGTTGTTGTTGTTGTTGTACCAATGTTACCTTCTTCGAGGCTACATCATTATGATTCCTTGTGCCATTCCCTTCCTCTGCTTAGCCTTCTCGATTTTGACCTATTATCGCTGTCCAGTCATCATCCTGCATCTTCATCTCATTTGAGTCCTTCTAGTTGCTTGGATCATCCTAATTTATAGGTGTATACACAACAACTCAAGGAAAGAGAGCCTCCATCAAACATTACTGCTATTCCTTTGGCTTCTTTGTTTGATAATTCTGTTTTTTTAAGATGTTGATCATTCTATTGTTATCTGAAAAAGTAACTGCAGCTGTACCAACATTCAATCTCTAGTTTTGTTTGATATGATTTGTTACTCTTATCTTACTGTTTTTTTTTGTACTCTATTGACTGTTGCTCTTACTAAATCTGTCTCTAAAACTTTATCCCATTTTAGATGGTAGACTCAATGGTTGAAGAGATCTATGCATTATAGGATATACTTGGGGAACTGGTAGCTCTTCTTACTTGTAAGTGTGTGGTTGGTTGTCACTGGGCGTATACCATGGAGTTCAATGCTGATGGTTTTATGGCTCTTTTGAAGACTCACCTTGTTTCTAAAAGATATACCTTTGTAGACACTCCATATTGTCTGTGGCTTCATACAGCGAAGTTGGCCATTTTCTACAAATTTGTTTCAGTTTTCAAGTTTGCAAAAACCAAAAATCTATCAAAAAGGGTTTAAAATCAATTGTTTTCAAAGATATCTAGAGTTTGAGTTTCTTAGAGGGCTAATAAAATGTTAACTTTTTAAGAAGAAAATAAGATTTCTCACCATCTAAGGGCTTCCCTATCTCGTGGTAGGAGACCTTTTTTTCAAGAACCTCTTTTTTCTCATGCATATGTATGCACATGTCTCTCACATCACCAAACTCTCAAGTTTCATCAATCTCTTAAGGGAGTTATTTCTCTTCCGAGTTCATGTCCATCCCCCTCTCATCCTTGTTCTCATCTTTGCAGCTCACTGAAAATCAGAAATTAAAAGGGGATTTTGTGTCTTTCACCGTGCATGTATTACTCCTTCACCTTCTAAATACAAACTCTACAACCACACATATCCACACCCATTCATAATGTAATAAATCACAAAAATTGAAATAAAGCAAATTGAAACCTACAACAACGAACAAAAACAACGATCTTCAACCTTCATCTTTCAGTTTCCGTCTTTATGACACCTTCCTCTGCACTCATGTGCACCAAATTCATCAAATTGAAGCCCAAAACTCAGCAAAATATAAGAATGCAATAAACTCATGCAAGATTCACATTCGAACCCAACATCTCGAAAATTGAACCTTAGGTCTACTGAATTCAATCCAACTCTTTAAATCAAGGCTCAATTGAGCTTTAATTTTCAAATTGAAGTCCAATTGAAGCTTAATTTTCAAAATTGAAGCATGATTGACCTTTAATTTAGAAATTAAGGTTGAATTAAGCTCCAATTTAAAAATTAAGTCCAATTAAACCTAAAAAAAGAAAACCTGAAATCAAATTTCATCAAAAGCAATTGCTGCATAGAATACAAACTCAACATACATACCCTACTCAAAATCACTTGCATTTCACCCGGTTTCACTAAAATTCACTCACATCCCTCACACATTGCACTCACCACTTAATTCCAGCATTTCACATACAAATTTGCACACAAATTCAAACATCCCACTCTAACACACACAAGCTCGAACATCACACAAATTTGCACACAAATTCACACATTTTACACGCACATATTCACACTCAATTTTACAAAATCACACACGAAATTTACACATAATTTCACTACACCACATGCAAGGGGACACTTGGAACTTTAGCATTCATTTTGAACAATCCTAAGGGAATTAGGTGAGAGTAGTTAAGTGAATTTCTCTCCAGCTGCATGGCTGCCTGTATAAACAAGAGAGCCCCAACATTTGGGGAGGTTTTTTGGGGAAGGAGTCGTCGCTCTGCTGGAATGAAGAGTGAGTTGAGGGAAGAAGAGAAGGGTGGCCTGGATGCTGGAATTTAAAGAAAATCTCCGGAGGAAGGGAGCTAATCAACCATAGAAGGCAAAACAAGCTGTGCAGGGGCACCAAGATCACTCAAAGATTAAGTTCAATGTTCACAAACAATAGGTACAAGCTCTCCTCAATCCATGTTCAGTCTATCCTCACATAATTGAATGTATTTGGTTTGAAATGCAAAAATGAGTTCATCAGAATTGGTTCAAATTTGTCGGATGTTAGGCTGAAAATTATTTTTTGATGATCAGTTTGATGTTAGGATAAAAATATGTGGAAAATCACTGTGAATGTTAATTCAGAGATGATGTTGCAAAGCATTTCAAGTGTCAGATTTAAAAACACTGAAATTTATTCTGGTTGCTAAATTGTACATGATCTTGCAACATTGGTTTGGATGATAGATTGAGAATCATTTGGAAAAAAATGTTGTTTGGATGCTAGCTCATTCTGAAGATAAATTGGGGTTGAGCCATACAAACACCAGAATGTGAATCAGTTTGTAAATCAGGAATTAGATTCAAATCAGTGTTTCAAAATCATTCAAATCTTGTGAAACCATGTGAAAACAAGTCTTGTTTAAATGTTGAGAAAATCAGTTGGGTAAACCTGCGGATGTCAGATTGAAGGCCAGTGTGGTTAAGCTGGGTGAAATTCAGATCGAAAATCAGCTTGAAAAAGGAAAACAGAAGAAGAAGAAGAAATAGAGTAGGAGAAGAAGAGGAAGTAGACTAGGGATTAGAAGAAGGGGGATGGGAGGAGAGGCAAAAGCAGAGATGTACTTGGACAGATGGTTGCACAAGGAGCGATCGTGGTGACCGGAGACGCGGCTTCTAGTGGTGGCATGTGAAGATCTAGCAACATTTAGCAGTGGCAGCAGTCGAAGGCAACTCCTCACGATGAGCGGTGGCATGGTCTTGTCATGGCTGTGAGCTTGTGAAAGAGAGAGAGGAAGAAAGAAAGAGAGAGGCAATGTTTCTGGAGGTCGAACAGGTGGGGATGGCCACTTGGCTGTGTAGTGATGGTGGCGATGCCCATGGTGAGGCAAGGGCAGCAGTGTAGGTCCTGTATTGTGTACATGTCTTTCACTCATTTGATGTGTTTTGCTTATGTTGCATGCTTTAATGTGTCTTGCATGATTTGCATGTCTTTTTTTGTTAGTGCGCATGCTTGTGTGTGCATGCACACCCCTATGAGGAGAAACTTAATAAAATGGGACTATGTAGTCCTCAACCACCTCTTGGGGGGTGGAAAGTCTAGCAGAATCACTTCGAGTTCACTTGGTGGTGATTCTATTAAACTTTCTGATTTTGTGCATGCATTTCATTATACTTGTCTTTCTCGTATGATTTGCTTTCTTCTGCACTTTTTAGTTGATTGCATGGTGTTTAGTATGTCATCTGCATGTCTGGTGAGTCTGTGTGCTCCCCTTTCGAATAATGAATTCAATAACAAAGGCTGCATAAGTACCCTTTCAAAGCTTAAAGAGTGACAATTGTGTCCTTTCATGGTTTGTCAGATGTAGCTCACGTCTTTGAACAGAATTTCAGATAGGACATGAGCAGATTCAATATGAGTTTGAAGAGGGACACTTGTGTCTCTTCAGACTCTCCAGGATGAGATGAGACCCGTGTTTTTGAACGAAATTCTAAATAAGAAACGAGTGGATTTAATAAAAGAAACAGTAATGACTAAACCTTGAAATAAAACCTGAGGAATGATTGTGTCTCTTCAAGCTTCTTTAAAAAAATCAAGTTCGTGGAATTCCAAATAAGGCACAAATAGATGCAATAAAAGGAAACAACAATAAATGAGCCTTGAAATGAAAACTTGAGGAAGGATGATTGTGTTTCTTCAAGCTTCTTGGAGTAAATTGGAATGCACATCCTTGAATGGAATTCCATATAGGCTGTGGAAGGACTCGAAGAACTAATGAAAAATCCTGCAATGAGTCCATTAGTAGAAACATGAACAGGAATACTTGTCTCTCTTTTGGTTTCTAGATATGAATCTTGTGTTCTTGAAGGAAATCCCAGATTGGACATGAGCGAATTCAGCACTCAAAAGGCTGGAAATCATGGTAAATGGGAGTTTATTTGTGTGTTGCTTCAATTTGAAATAATCCAAGATTAATTTGGTACTTTCAAGAAATGAGTGTGTAGAGGGTGCTACTACCTTCCCCTTGCACAACCAAATTCCCAAGCCTGGCTTTAGTAGTGCAAACCGTTGACTATTAGTTCCTTTGGACCTAAGTGCAACTTAGAGACCGATAAACTGGTAGTTAATTAGATCGGTGTTCTAGTCTCACCTAGGAGGTTGGTGGCAACTCCATGGATTATGTATTTGACTAATATCTCACCCCCCATACGTTTCATTTATTCACTTCATATCGAGATTGCCACCTGATTGAGGCGATTCAGAGATCTATCCCCTCATGTAGAAGGTAGCCCTCTGGGTTGGTGCGACATACGGTTTGGATTATTTTGACACATTCTCATTGGTTAGCAAACTTGTCTTGATTCATTTGTTCATCGCCATTGCCCCCACCTATCATTGGCCTCCGCATTACTTAGATGTGAAGAATGCCTTCCTCTTTGGTGCTCTTCAAAAGGAGGTATATATGGAGCAGCCACTTGGATTTGTTGCTCAAGGGGTACTCTAACATTGGTGTGTTGTCTAAAAAAATCATTATGTGATTTTGAACAATCTTTTAGAGCATGGTTTGGTAAGTTTAGTGCTATTGTGCTTGAGTTTGGCCTTCAACGATGAACAGTAGATCATTGCTTATTTTATGTCATATTGCAAGTAGGATTTTGCTAATTGTATACGAATGTGATATCTCAAACGTACACGAGGAAGAGACCTCTTGTATTAAGATTAGGGTCACACTCATATTCAAGATTATGTATATCCTAATAAGACTAGAGATCCACAACTAGTTATTGTGTGTTTATTGGTGGTAACCAAGTTTTGAAAATGAAAATACAAAGTATAGTGGCCCATTCGAGTGCTGAACCTGAATATAGTAGGGCAATGGCTTACACAACATGTGAATTGGTTGGGCTGAAAAACATGCTGGCCTAACAAGGCATAATCTCATTTTGATGATAACAAATCAAGGTTACTAAATGTGTTTTTAAGTTAAGTTTCAGGACTCAAGTGATTTATGAAGTCAAGTGATTGTACTTGAAGATGTTTGTTGAAATTTAGACTTAAAGCTACAAGTCATGTGGAACATGAAGTATATTGAAGAATTGATCAAAGCTCAGATGATTATTGAAAGCTATACAACATGAAGACTTAGGATCTTAGTTGTTTTTATCTTGTTAAGTCTCATGTGAGTACTTCTATTCTCAATATTGAAGTTGAAGCTCTTAGGATTCATTCTGGACTTAGAGACCTGTTTTAGAACATGGAAAATATTTTCATAAGGTCGAAAATAAGTTTTCCAAGTTACCAATTTAAGTTTTGGAATTAAAATTTGAAAAACATTAAGTGGCTTAGTGGTCAGGTGACTGATGATTATCCATCAGGCAACTAATATGCTACTGCTGTGTTAATAAAGAAACAAAACAGGGTCAGGCGACTGAACTGCTACTGCCTGTTCTGATGCGCTAATTTGAATTAGCTCAGGCGACTAATCTCTTAGTTCAGACAGCTGAAGCGTATGTTTTAAACTTTCCTAAAGCGCTGATTTCTTTCTAAATTCACTTGGTTGAGTTTCCAAACTTGGAGCAAATTTGGGGAAAACGGTAACTAATTTTTCTACTCTATATAAAGATTATCTTTTCGCAATTTAGGGTAACCAATACTCACATACAATTCAAAAATTTGTGTTATACTCTTGAAATTCTTTCTGAAAAGCTGCTGTGAGTTCTTGCTGAAATACCTAGCGAAATTCTGATTTGATTCTCTGAAATCTACATCCTACAATCAGAATACTTGTGATATCTTCGTGATCCTCGATTTTATATTGATTATCCGAAGTATAGTGTGCTTTAAATTTGTACAAATTATGCTCTAGATTAGAGTTAGTTTCTTGTACGAAATGTATACTGTTGTTGTGCAAACTTGACAGTTCAGGGTTGTTGAATCGTTGCCTAGTGAGAGGGTGTTTCCGTTAGAGAGGGGTTTCCACCTTCGAATGGAGAGATGGTTGCTTCTTGTTCGACGAAGTGGTAAAGGAAGTCCTTATAGCGAGTTGCTTGAGGCAAGGACGCAGGCTGCTGGCTGAACCTTGTAAAAAACCTTGTGTTTTGCTCTTTTTCCCTATCTCTTGAATTCAGCACTTTATAAACTCTGTGTATGTTCTGATTGTGTTGGGAAATTTGCTGAAACACTGAGTATTGATTGTACTTATTTCAAGTTAACAAATTGATTTCCCTTGAAGGGTTGTATGATTTATATTATTGGCTGAAAATTCAGACAAGCTCTGAGACTTAAATCTGACTGTGGTTAAATAAGGTAAAAGCTATTGTTATTGTTTAAAGTAAAATCAGCTCAAGTATGTTATTCAAATTATTGAATCTTTGCGGTTATTTAATTGTTGCTGAAATTCATATTCTGATATTGAACTGTCCGAATACTGAATTAACTGAAATTTAAATTTGATTTGTATTTTCAGCATTCACATGTATATCTAGGATTGTTGATTGGTATAGTACGGTCACTGATTAGATTATTGTGATTGATATTAGAGTGTGGTTGTGGTGGTTTACATTAAAAGAGTTAAAATAAATTGAAATTCCGCTAAGTAATTTTTAAATATCCAATTCACCCCCCTCTTGGAATTACATCTTTAGTTTCAATTGGTATCAGAGCCCTAGTTGTAGTAAATCCTAACAAGTAGCTACACCAAAATCTCTTTGTCTAGACCTCCTATCTTTCGTGGTGTTAACTACACTTTCTGGAAACAATGCATGAGGATATTTTTGCAAACCATGGACTAGAAAGTCTGGAAAGTAGTTACCGAAGGCGATTTTGTGCCTTCCAAGACTACAGATAGCAAAGTAGTTCCCAAGGATGAAATTGAACTAAATGAAACTAACATGAAACGGCTGCAAATTAACTCTAGTGCAATGAATGCATTATATTGTGCACTAGATGCTAATGAGTTCAATAGGATTATAGGATGCAAATCTGCTAAGGAAATTTGGGACAAGTTAGAAGCCACCTATGAGACAAGTGTAGATATTAGGGATAGTAGGATTGACATGCTCACTAGCAAGTATGAGGCTTTTAGGATGAACCTTGAGGAGTCCATTACTAGTATGTATACTAGGTTCACCCATATAATTAACTCTCTTAATGCAATAGGAAAAAACTATTCTAAACACGAGATGATTAGGAAAATCCTTAGAAGACTTCCTCCCATTTGGGGACCTAAGGCCACTGTGATAACTGAAGGCAGAAACTTGAAGAATACTTCCCTAGATGAACTCATAGGATCGCTTCACACGTATGAAATGACAATAAACGAAAGAACTATTGAAGTTAAATAAAAGAAATCAATAGCTCTTAAAGTTTCAAAGGAAAGTTCAAGTGAGGAAGAAGATAATGAGTTAAACGATGATGATTAAGCCCTATTCACTAAATGTTTAGACAAATTCTTCAAAAAGAAAAAAAAAAAATTTGCTAGAAAATTTAGAGGAACTAAAACCGACAAAGGTGAATCAAGCAAGAAAGAAACAAAGGCTGAACCCCCGACTTGTTATAACTGTAAAAAGGTAGGACATATAAAGTCTGATTGTCCACAGCTTAAGAAAGATGTTAAGAAGAAGAAAAAGAAAGCAATGAAAGCAACGACTTAGGATGACTCTAGCTCAAGTAGCTCAACAAGTGATTCAAGTGATCAAGAAATAGCCAACCTGTGCTTCATGGCAAGAGATGACGAGGTAAACTCTTATTCAAACTCACCTATAGAATCAAGTGATGAATCTTGTAATGACTCATGTGAGAGCATGTCTTTGTATAATGAAATTCAAGCTGAATTATTCTTAGTACATAAGAGGTTCATAAAAGTGTCCAAGAGAAACATCACACTAAAAGGACAAAATGAAATGTTAATGAACCAATTAGAGTCATCAAAATCGGCTGAAAAAGAAAAAGACCCGGCTATTGATGAACTTGAAAGTAAAATAAACCATATGGCTAAAGAACTAGTAAAACTACAAACTAACTATAAAGGAATAAAAGATTCAGAAATATTTCATCTTGAGATTAAAATGGAAGATCAAACTAAAATTATTTACAATTTTACTAGAGGAGAGGAGAACTTTGAGAAACTAGTTGGATCACAAAGAATGTATTTGGATAAGGAAGGCATAGGATTTAATGGAGTTGAAAACAAGAAGAAAAAGAACCTTTACATGCAGTACTTTGTAAAAGCTTCAAAAAATTATGTAAGCACATCTTCAACCAATGCATATGAACACATTACGTGTTTCTTATGTAAGGAGAAGAGACACATAAAATTTGAATGTCCATTCAAGAGAAATAATGTTAAAACCAAAAAGGTATGGAGAGTTAAAAATGAAACTAAAACAAACTCAGAAAGATTTAAGAAGATTTGGGTACCAAAAGTAACATCTTAAATCCCTTTTTGTAGGTATGTTTTAGGTCCACCCCATCAAAAGACAAATGCTACTTGGATAGTGGATGCTCAAGGCATATGATCAGAGAAAAGTCCAAGGTCACCTCTTTGACACTTAAGGATGGTGGACATGTCACTTTCGGAGATAATGTTAAAGGTAGAATTATCGGCATCAACTAAGTCGTTAAGGAACCCTCCTTGGTAATTGATAATGTTTTATTGATAGAAGGGTTAAAGCATAATCTATTTAACATTAGTCAACTAAGTGACAAGGGTTTTGATATACATTTAAAAAGGATAAATGCATAGTTGAACATACTGAAAAGAATGAAACAGTGTTTATTGCAAATCGGGTCGAAAATGTGTATTGCATAAACTTTGAAAACCTGGTCTCTCAAGAAGTTAAATGCTTCACAGCTTTAAATGAAGTTAGTTGGCTATTTTCATAAAAGATTAGGACACGCTAGCATGGACCTGTTGTCCAAATTAGCTAAAAAGAACTTAGTCAAGGGGTTACCTAACACAAAGTTCATAAAAGACAAGGTGTGTGATGCTTGCCAACTTGGGAAGCAAACCAAGACAAGTTTTAAGAAGAAGAAACACATCTCCACTAGTAGGCCACTAAAACTAATTCATCTTGACTTGTTCGGACCTACTAAAACACAAAGTCTAGGAGGAAAGTAATATGATTTTGTCATTGTTGATGACTACTCCAAGCTTACCTGGGTATTATTCTTATCCTTCAAAGATGAAGTGTGTAAAATGCTAACCACCTTGTGTAAGAAACTTCAAGATGAAAAAGAGTATGACGTTCTACACATTAGAAGTAATAGAGGTGGAGAATTTAAGAATAAAGATGTTGAAAACTTCTGTGATGAAATGAAATTTCTCACAACTTTTCAGCTCCACGTACACCTCAACAAAATGGAGTCGTTGGAATGGAAGTTCGTAGAGAATCACCCTAAGGACCAAATAATAGGTGGACCATCATGAGGGGTGTCCACTAGATCTTCATTGAAGAATCTATGCAATAATTGTGCGTTCCTATCTCAAGAGAAACCTAAGAACATAAATGGAACAATCAATGATGATTCATGGATAGTAGCCATGCAAAAGGAACTAAATCAATTTGAAAGATATAAAGTTTGGAAGTTAGTTCCTAGACCTGCTGATCATTCGATAATTGGCACCAAATGGGTTTTTAGGAATAAAAAGGATGAGAACACAATTGTAGTCTGCAACAAGGCTAGACTAGTAGCACAAGCTTACAATCAAGAATAAGGTGTAGATTATGATGAGACCTTTGCTCCTGTAGCTATAATGGAAGCAATTAGAATGCTACTAGCCTATGCATCTCACAAGAACTTCAAACTCTACCAAATGGATGTGAAAAGTGCATTTTTGAATGGATACATAAATGAAGAAGTATATGTAGCACAACCCCCTGGTTTTGAGGACTTTCATTTTCCTGATCATGTGTTTAGACTAACAAAAGTCCTATATGGATTAAAACAAGCTCCTAGAGCTTGGTACGAACGATTGAGTGGCTTCTTGTTAGAAAATGACTTCACTAAAGGAAAAATGGATAGTGCCCTGTTTATAAAGTCTAAGAAAAATGATATGCTCATCATACAAATCTATGTTGATGACATTATCTTTGGTGCTACAAATGAGGAATTATGCAAGGAATTCACAATGCAAGATGAGTTTGAAATGAGCATGATGGGCGAGTTGATGTATTTCCTTGGTCTTCAATCAAACAAGCTAAAGCTTTAACATTTATCAATCAAAGTACATAAAGGACCTACTCAAGAAGTTTGATATAAAAATGGCAAACCATTGGGAACACCAATGAGCACCTCTATTAGTCTCTACAAAGATGAACAATCAAATACTACCATGGCATGATAGGTAGCCTGCTTTATTTGATGGCTAGTAGACTTGATATTATGTTCAATGTCTGCATGTGTGCTCGATTTCAAGCGGCACCTAAAGAATCTCACCATATTGGCATTAAAAGAATCTTAAGGTATTTGATAGGTACTATAGACTTAAGACTATGGTATCCTAAAGATACAACTTTTGAGATAATCATCTATTTAGATGCAGATTATGTCGGATGTAAAATAGACCAAAAAAGTACAAGTGGTACTTGCCACTTCTTAGGACGATCTCTAGTATCTTGGTTTTCCAATAAACAGAATTCCATGGCATTATCCATTGCTGAGGCTGAATACGTAGTAGTAGGTAGTTGTTCTGCACAAACGTTGTATATGAAACAACTTAAGGACTTTAATTTGGAATATCTAGCTGTACCAATTAAATGTGATAATACCAGCGCCATTAATATTTCCAAAAATCCAATATCTCACTCTAGGACCAAACATATTGACACAAGACATCCTTTTCTTAGAGATCATATGCAAAAGGAAGATATTATTCTTGAATTCGTAAACACAGATATACAATGGGCAGATATTTTCGCAAAACCTTTTTCAGAGTATAGGTTCATCTCAATACAATGAGAATCAGGTTTATTGCACTATAGAGAGGTGGTTTGAGAAGGAGAAGTTCATAAGAATGAGTGGTTGAGTCAAAAGAGCAAGTCAAGATTATTGAAGGATAAGCAACTGACATTTAGCTCTTAGTCGACTAGACTAATACTGACTTACGAATATTTCAAGTTCAGGCCCATCAAGCGACTGACTCTTTGAGCTTAGTCAACTGACTCACTACTGACCTGTGAGATTTTAATGCACATACAAGTCAGGCGATTGACAGTATTAGGTCAGGCAACTAACCCGCGGAGATATAAATACTTTATGTTTGTAAAAGCCCTAATTTTTTCGAACCTCAGTTTACTTTCCGTCATTCTCTCCTCTTCTAAAGTCCATTCCTTCATTTCCAAGTGCTCTCCCACGAAGATTTCACCGATTAATCTTCACAAAACCTTCACATCTTTCTTCCTACTCTCATTTTAGAAAATTCTACCAAACACTTTCTCAAAAATCATGCCAAAGACCAAGCAAAGTGCAAACAGAAGCTCCACTTCTAGGAAGGATGATACTCAAGATATTGAAAAGTGGTTGGTCACTCCCCAAGCAAGAAGAATGTATCGCGAACACATTAGATCTACCGAACCTATTCTCGGTAAGATTTTGGATGTTTCTTTTATAAGAAAGGATTTTCTCAATATCTTGCCAATGTTTAATGCTTTGGGTTGGGAAAGATTTATTACGTGTCAAGCTAGGGGTGTATATCCTAACTTACTTAGGCTATTCTATGCAAACATGGTAAAGGGTGATAATGTGTATTCCACAACGGTCATGAATAAGGCATTTGCTTTAACTTCTCAAACACTAGCCATTAGATTTAGAATCCAAGAAGACGAGTTTGAATGTCCAAAACTTGGACAATCTTGGATTATGGCTCAAGGCTTTAATCTTGAGGAATTCTTACCACTAATAATGGCCGAAGCACCTGTTTATTTTGGTCACCCTCCGCTATACCGGCAGTTAAATCTAGAAGCTAGAATAATACATAACCTCATTACGTACAATATTTTACTTAGGCTAGGGTCACATGACCATCTATCCTATTTGAATTGTTTCGTAATGTGTGTTTGTATAAGGGGAAACACCTTGATCTGCCCAATCTAATTCTAAGATGGATGATATCAAGAGAAGAAGCAAGAAGGGTAATTCTTCCTTATGGAGGAATTTTAACCTTAATCTTTGAACATCTAGGAATCACTACCTCATCCACATTGTTCGTCAAACGAACCCATTATGACTAATTTTCATCCACTACTATTAAGCAAATGGGATATGAAAAGTATCAGGACCTCAGATGGATTCCTAAACCTGGTAGGGCACGTAGAGATGATGTGGGATTCTAGGCTGATCAGCAATAGGCTCCAAAACCACAACAGGATGCACCACCAGCACTTGATGCTCCTTCATGGTTTGTAGACTATCGTCAGCATATGGACTCACAGTTGAGTGCATTTTAGGGAGAAATGAATACAAATTTTGGCGCACTTTAGTCCAGCTTCACTTCCTTTGATCAGAGGCTCGGACGCCTTGAGCGCTATAAGGGTGGTCCTTCTTCTTCAAGAGGGAAGGCTCCCATGGAAACAAGCTCGGGAGGTGATGATGATGATGCTGATGATGATAAGGAGGAGGGTACTGAATCAGATGGTGATAATGAAGATGGTACAGACTAGATGTCATTTTTTTTAATTTATTTTATTACAAACTAATGGGTTGTAATATTTTCATACTTGATATTTCTCTTGGTTGCTTAGATTTCTTATCATTTTCTTTTGTTATTTTGGATATTCTGTAATGAATGCTGATTTTAGATCTTCTTTCTTGCTACTTCTTGCTGTTTTATTTTGGATATGTAGTAATACATGCTGACTATGGTTTTTCTTAAATATTCTTTGCATGTTAATTGTTGGATATCCTGTTGGACATCTTGCCAGATCTCTCTTGAGAATTGCATGCTGCGTTTTGGACCGTGTATTTGTGAACTGAATGCTGATTTTTGGTCCTATGATGATTTGCATGTTACTTCTCTGCATTAATCCTTTTTGTTGATGTCAAAAGGGGGAGAAGTGTGGCAAAATGATATAGGGTCATGTTAGAGAAATGATAAGTGATAGCAAAGCAAAAGTGCTCGAGTATTGATGTGTTTTGCATGTTATATTCATGTCGAATGTATATTTATGGTAAATGTTATACATGTTGATGAGTAGTTTATACTGAATGTGTTATGCATGCTGAATGTGCTTATCTTATGAATGTATTGAATATTATATATTATCTAAGGAGATATTACATTCAGGGACAGTCATGCATGTTATTTTGTTATATGGCTTTGAAATTGTTAATATTCATGTAATAACTTGTTAAGGGCAATCTTAATGTAAGGGGGAGTCTTATCAAGACTCTCATTTTACTCCTTATTTGTCATCATCAAAAAGGAGGAGATTGTTAGTAACAAGGGTTAATCTCGTTTTGATGATAACAAATCAAGGTTACTAAATGTGTTTTTAAGTTGAGTTTCAGGACTCTAGTGATTTATGAAGTCAAGTGATTGTACTTGAAGATGTTTGTTGAAGCTTAAACTTAAAGCTACAAATCATGAGGAACATGAAGTATATTGAAGAATTGATCAAAGTTCAGATGATTATTGAAAGCTATACAACATGAAGACTTAGGATCTTAGTTGTTTTTATCTTGTTAAGTCACATGTAAATACTTTTGTTCTCAATATTGAAGTTGAAGCTCTTAGGATTCATTCTGGACTTAGAGACCTATTTTAGAACATGGAAAATATTTTCATGAGGTCTAAAATAAGTTTTCCAAGTTACCAATTTATCTTTTGAAATTAAAATTTGAAAACACTAAGTGGCTTGGTGATCAGGCGACTAATATGCTACTGCAGTGTTAATAAAGAAACAGAACAGGATCAGGCGACTGAACCATCAAGGTCAGGCGACTGAACTGCTACTGCCTTGTTCTGACGTGCTAATTTGAATTAGCTTAGGCGACTGAAGTGTATATTTTAAACTTTCATAAAATGCTGATTTCTTTCTAAATTCACTTGATTGAGTTTCCAAACTTGGAGCGAACTTGGGGAAAACGGTAACTATCTTTTCTACTCTATATAAAGATTATCTTTTCGCAATTTAGGATAACCAATACTCACATAAAATTCAAAATTCGTGTTATACTCTTGAAATTCTTTTTGAAAAGCTGCTGTGAGTTCTTGTTGAAATACCTAGCTAAATTCTGATTTGATTCTCTAAAATCTACATCCTACAATCAGAATACTTGTGATATCTTCGTGAGCTTCGATTTTATATTGATTATCTGAAGTATAGTGTGCTTTAAATTTGTACAAATTCTGCTCTAGTTGAGAGTTATTTTCTTGTACTAATTGTATATTGCTGTTGTGCAAACTTTGACAGTTCAGGGTTGTTGAATCATTGCCTAGCGAGAGGCTGTTCTTGTTAGAGAGGGTCTCCACCTTCGAATGGAGAGAGGGTTGCTTCACCTATTCAATGAAGTGGTAAAGGAAATCCTCATAGCGAGTTGCTTGAGGCAAGGACATAGACTGCTGACTGAACCTTGTAAAAAATCTTGTGTTTTGCTCTTTTTTCCTATCTCTTAAATTCAGCACTCTATAAACTGTGTGCATGTTCTGATTGTGTTGGGAAATTAGCTGAAACACTGAGTATTGATTGTATTTATTTCAAGTTAACAAATTAGTTTCCTTGAAGGGTTGTATGATTTATATTATTGGCTGAAAATTCAGACAAGCTCTGAAACTTAATCTGACTCTGGTTAACTAAGGTAAAAGCTATTGTAATTGTTTAAAGTAAAATCAGCTCAAGTATCTTATTCAGATTATTGAATCTTTGAGGTTATTTAATTGTTGCTGAAATTCAGATTCTGATATTGAACTGACTGAATACTGAATTAACTGAAATTTAAATTTGATTTGTAATTTCAGCATTCACATATATATCTAGGGTTGTCGATTGGTATGGTACGGTTGCTGATTAGGTTATTGTGATTGATATTACATTATGGTTGTGGTGGTTTACATTAAAAGGGTTAAAATAAACTGAACATTCGCTAAGTAATTTTAAAATACCCAATTCACCCCCTCTTGGGATTACATCTTTAGTTTCAAAACATGTTGGAAGAGCCAGGTTTGCCAATCTTGGCCTATTGTGTTGATTTGTGATAATTAGGCTTGTATTCATGTTACCTTCTAATCTAGTCTTCCATGAAAGAACAAAGTACATAGAAGCACTGTCATTTCTGTCTGGAAGAAACTTGAGCAGAAGCTCATTGGAACCACTCATGTGAAGTCGGAAGACCAATTTGCTGATCTGTTCACTAAAACTTTTTTCTTTTTCTGGGTTTTTTTTTTTTTTTTGGGGGGGGGGGGGGGGGGGGGGGGGGGGGGGGGGGAGTGTTATTGGTTATTTAGTATTATTACCTACATTAGTATCTCGGAGTGAGGGTATTCTGGGTCATTCTGATGTTCTTGACAAATATTACCAATAGAGGCGTAGACATATGGCTGTGATTAGGTCATTCAATTTAGGGAATACTGAACACTTTTCTTTCCTACTTGATTTTGCTCAACAGCAAATTTTTTGAATTGAGTGGAGGTGAGTTGCAGTTACTTAGAATCAATTAACAAAAAAATGCCTCTACAGAATTGGAATCTGGCTCAATCCAACAGCCCATCTTTTTTAGGTTTGTATATATATATATTTGATGTTTTTTGTTCAATATCCTTTTCTAGAATTTTGAGTTTCTTAGTGATAATAATATTTGAACAATTTTGCAGGAACTTAATTTAGGTGGAGAGAAGATAAGTTGGTTTCCAACGCCCAACTTGTACCGACATATTAACTGTATTGGCTTCTCGGGATTTAGTTTCAAATTCTTTTGGTTTGCCGAAGAGTTTTGTATTTGCGTTTTTCATGTGAAGGGACCAGATGAGCTTTTGCAGCAAAAAATGCCTTGCTAAAAGGAAAGAATTTGGAATCTCCTAGTTTTTAATTTTTGGTAGTGTAATGCAAAAAAATTGTTGCCAGATTGTGGAGTTTGAAATGAAATCAGACATACTAACATCAGCCATACTTTTTATACGTGAGACTTCAATTTAGCAGTGTGTGTGTGTGTGTGTGAGAGAGAGAGAGAGAGAGAGGTTGCACTATGGTCATAAGACGCACTTCAAAGGAAAATTGAACTCTATAATCAACATCATGGTCTTTACATGTCATACGCAAACCACGTTAATAATTGGTTTCTTGGATATACTGTTACCAGTTTTATAGTCAGCACGTTCTCTCCAAAAAACAGTGGCAAATCAAAGAAGGGTGTTGATTTTTTCATGCTGCTTTCATGCCAAACAAACCACTTAAGATCCAAATCCCAGAAACATAAGGGCCAGTGCTGATCCTCTGCTTTCTTTTACTTATCAATCTTCTTTCTCTATACTCTCATCTTTGTCCTCAGTTTTGTTTCAACCGCGACTCTTCCCCCTCCATCTTCATTTGTCAACTCCGAGGCATATACTTTTGCCTCTCACCGACTCGGTGGTTCACTTCTCCTTCCGCCTCTGTTCAGGCAGCAACCAGCAGTAGCAGCAGCTACGAGTGATTTCTTTTGCGCCCAGCCACACGTGACGTTAGTTACCCGCCATATTTCAGAACCTACTGGTCAATGTTGTAGCAACAGTAGCTTCTCAAGTATTGGAGTGATGCACTGAACCCTAGTTCTAGTGGGTGACTATGAATGTGATTGAAGGTGTACTTCCCAAGAAGGGGGTTGAATGGGGTTTTCAAAAATTTCTTTATAAAATTTTTGGTTAAGTATAACCCTTTACAATTTAGTATGATGATAAACACAATCCCTTTTCAATTTAACTTGATCACAGTCACAATACCAATAATATCACAACGCTACTAATATCAATTCTTCTATAGATAAACGTTATGTATGATCAACTGTATATTTGAATGAAAAATATTAAGATAGACTTTCAGAAGTTTGATCTTAAATACTTTGTATTTTATACACAATGTTTGTCCCAATTGTGTTCTCAAATTTCAATACTCAGAATTTATCCAATCAAATCAACCACTATATTTTCTTGATTTCAAATATGAACAAAAATAGTATTTTAGCAAAACTTCCAATATGCAGCAAATTCTTAACAACCAAATAATCAAACACGCGGATTATATGTTTGCAATAAAGTCAAGAGATTAAAGGAAGAAGAGCTGAAGACTAGATTTTTCACAAGGTTCGGCCAGCGGCATATGTCCTTGCCCCAAGTAACATGTGAGAATTTTTCTTTTCCCAACTTTGTTACTAGGTGAAGTTACAACCTCTCTCCCTCAAAGGTGGAGTTTGTCTCTCTAATGAGAATCCCCTCTCGTTAGGCAACGATCTAACAATCCTGAATCATCAAACAAACAAGAAACCAAGAAATAACTTTGTTCATACAAGAAACACTTTCAGTTAGAGCATATTTGTACAATTGAAATTCAGTATACTTCAATCAATAAACAATATAGAAGATGAAACTCAGAATAATATCACCAGGTTTCTGATTTAGATTTGAAAATTTCAGTAGAACAGATCAAAAATTCGTGGATTATTTTAGCAATAGCACAATAGTAGTTTCAGAAAGATATTTAGCAAGATAACTCAGAATGTTTGACTTGTATGTGCTTTGTGAGTTACCCTAATCTTCGAAAACATCAAGTATAAATAAAGTTTCTTACTGTTTTCCCCAAGTTTGCTCTAAGTTTAGAGCCCAAGAAATCAATTTTGGAAACTTTCACAACGTTGTTTAAAAGTTAAAACAAGAACCTTAGTCGACTATGCCCCGAGGGTCAATCGCCTAAGCTTTTTAAGTTCAGCGTATTTTGAAAACATAGTGAAGAATCAATTGATTGGGCTTTATAGGTTAGTCGTAAGTCTCGACTCTATTTGCTTAGAGAAAATCATCAACAAAAGTGTTAGTCGACTGATGAAGATTCATCAATCACCTGTCCTGCTTGCAATTTTAATGTTTTTCAAAATTTGATTTCAAATCTTTAACTTTGATCTTGGAAAAGGTAAGTGAGACTTTATAAAAACATTTTCCATGATTTAAAAAGCATGTCTCTAAGTCAATAATATGTCCTAAGAGTTTCATACATCAATATTGAATTTTTGAAATACTTATATGAGACTTATATATGATAACTCTATCTTAAGAACTAAGTCTTCGTGCTTTGGCTTGCTCTTTATATCCAACTTGAAATGTCATCTTCAATATATTTCAACTTCATCATTCCTTGTGGCTTTTAACTCAAACTTTATTCAAGTTCTTCCAATACTTGATCTTGATCTCATGAAAGCATTTGAGCCCTGAATTATACTTAAAGAAGTATGTTGAGTATCCTTGATTTGTTATCATCAAAATAAGATTTAAGCCTTGTTAGGCCAACAATCTTCCACTTTTTTATGATGACAAATAAGGAACAAAAATGAGTAAACTTTAATAAGGCTCCCCCTTACAATAAGCATAATCTTCACCAAATTTGTAAAGTAAATTATAATTCATATTCATATATCATAATATCATCATAAATGTAACTCTAACTTCCTCTGACTGAAACATAAGTCTTTTGTAATAAAATTTGAATTTCATTCATGAAGTAAAGTTTAAGCCACGTATAAAATAAAGCTAATATCATTATATCATTTCATCATTATTAGATTCATTTTGTATTTGCATGACCTTCATGCTTAGAGTGGAACAAATTTAAACTCATTTTTGCTGCCCAAACTTTTCCCCCTTTTGACATCAATCAAAAATAGAAAGATATCAAGAAAAGCATACAAAGTGTAATGAAGTGAGCCATCATAAGCAGAAAACAGAAAGTTAGCATTCATTGGGCATAAGAAGATAAGCAATAAGTCTCAAAATAGCATGTGAAAAAGCATAAAAACATAAGAAGGATAGAAAAGAGTAATATCATATTCAAACATTACAACCAAAGATTGTTTAAGCTAAGAAAACATCTAAGCATCATCTGCACCATCAATTTCTTCTTCATCGTCCTCTTCACTTTCATCATCATCTTCATTCTCTCCAGAGCTAGTCTCCATAGGAGCTTTACCGCTCAAAGAAGATGAACCGACCATATGTTGTTCAATCCGTCCACACCTTTGATCAAGGGAAGAGTAATATGCTTGAAGTCAGCTAAAACCTATACGAACGTCACCATAAAGAGCAGTGATTTGCTATTGATAAGCAATGAACTAGGAAGGGGTGTCATCTACCAAAGGAGCACGTTGCTGAGGTGGTTGCTGAATAGGTTTCTGAGGTTTAGGAGCTTGTCGTCGTCATCAACCATATTTGGGAAACCACCCTCGATCATGTTACTCATAATCCATTTGCTTAAGTGTAGTAGAAGAAAAAAGATCATAATGGGTTCGCTTAATGAACAATGTGGATGGAGTGGCTACGCCGAGATGTGCAAAAACAAGGTTCAAAACTCAGCCATACAGAAGAATTACTCTACGAGCTTCTTCTCTAGAAATCATCCATTTCAAAATTAAGCTTGGTAAGTCAAGCTTTTTTCCCTTAAGTAGGCACCACATTACAAAGCAATCCAGATAGGAAATGTGGTCATGTGATCCTATCCCAAGTAAGAAATTGTAAGTGATAAGGTTTTGTGGGATTTAAGCCTGCAGGTTAAGTTGATTGTAAAAAGGAGGATGACTAAACAAAATAGGTGGTTTAGTCATAACCGAAAGGAGAAACTCCTAAGGGGAGAAATCTTGAGCCATAATCCATGATTGGCCAAGAGGTGGACACTCAAACTCACCTTGTTTGATGTTCAAAATAGTTGCTAAGGATTGTGGAGTAATGGCAAATTGTTTGTCCATGACTTGGGTAGAGGTCACAATGTCCCCTTTGATTATATTGGCATAAAAAAGCTTAACCAAATTTGGATACAATCCCTTTTCCTGATAAGTGATAAACCTTTCCAACCCTATAGCTTTGAACATAGGTAAAATGACCAAAAAGTCATCTTGAAATAATGTAGTATCTAAGACCTTATCAAAAAAAGGTTCAGTAGATCGAATATGGTTCCGGTATAGTTGCTTGGCATAGGGAGTCATAAGCCATTGTTGTATGTTATTGCTATCATCTTTCCCAGAAGAAGAACCTCAGTTTGTTGTAGTTTTCGTTCTTGGCATGACTTTTGGAAAAACTAAATGGTGAAATCCTTGAAAATCAGTTAGGAATGAAGTATGAGGGAATATTTCAAAGTTTAATTGGGAGAATTTTCAAGTGGGAGCATTGGTAGATGAAAAGGAGAGAGGAGAGGAGCAGAGTCAATAAACTGAGGGGGAGAAAGTTACGGTTTTTACACATTGTTATTATTTAAACCTCTGTCAGTCGATCGACTGTACTCGATGAGTCAGTTGCCTGATGAGTGTAATTCTTCAAAATTTTTCCAAACAGTAGCGAGTCAGCCGACTGTGACTCAGAGAGTCAGTCGCCTGACCTTTAGTACTATGGACCTACATACTAACTTAAACACTCATCCAATTTTCCTTTTCTAACTACTTCTCTACTATGCAATAAACCTAGTTCACGTCTTATAGAGATGAATCTATCCTCTGAAAGAGGTTTTGCAAAAATGTTAGCCCATTGATCATTTGTATTTACAAACTCA
Source organism: Malania oleifera (assembly GCF_029873635.1). Lineage (NCBI taxonomy): Eukaryota > Viridiplantae > Streptophyta > Magnoliopsida > Santalales > Ximeniaceae > Malania > Malania oleifera. Next base: position 91,365,729 of record NC_080426.1, on the reverse strand, counting down.
AGTATGATATCCTATTTTTGCACATGATCTCTCAAAAAGTTATGTCTAATATCAATATGCTCGGTTTTTGAATGAGAGATGAGATTTTTTGGAAATATTTATGGCATTGGTATTATCATATTTTATGGGTACAACCAAATATACCAAATTGAAATCCTTTAATTGTTGTTTCATGCAAAGAGTTTGTGCACAACAGCTACCCGCTGCCACGTACTCTACTTTCGCAATAGATAGTGCCGTGGAATTTTGTTTCTTGGAGAGCCAAGACACAAGAGATCTTCCTAGAAAGTAGCAAGTACCACTAGTACTTTTTTGATCAATTTTGCACTTGCATAATCCGCATCTGAATAGTTGATCATCTCGAAGCCTATATCTTTAGGATACCATAGACCTAATCCAATAGTACCTATCAAGTAGCTTAATGTTTTCTTGATGGCTATTTGGTAAGATTCTTTAGGGACCACTTGAAAATGGGCACACATGTAGACACTGAACATAATGTCTGGTCTACTAGTTGTCAAATAAAGCAGACTTCCAATCATGCATCGATAGTATTTCATATCTATTGGTTTTCCTTGCTCATCTTTTCCAAGGCTTATAGAAGTGCTCATTGGAGTCCCCAATGGCTTTTCACCTTCTATATCAAACTTCTTAAGTAAATATCTTATATATTTTGATTGATTTATTAAAGTCTCAGTTTTGGCTTTGCTTGATCTGAAGACTAAGGAAGCATGTTAGCTCGCCCATCATACTCATCTCAAACTCATCTTGGATGCATTTCGCAAAGTCTTTGCATAAATTTTCATTTGTAGCACCAAATATTATATCATCCACATATATTTGAATGATAAGCATATCTTTGTCTTTAGATTGAATAAACAGCGTGCTATCCCTTTTTCCTCTAGAGAAACCATTTTTCAACAAAAAGCCACTTAGTCACTTATACCAAGCTCTAGGAACTTGTTTTAGTCCATATACGGCTTTTGTTAATTTGAACACATGATCAAGGTAATGAAAATCCTCAAATCCTGGAGGTGGTGCTACATATACGTCTTCATTTATATATCCATTTAAGAATGCACTTTTCACATCCATTTGATACAATTTAAAGTCTTTGTAAGATGCATAGGCTAGTAGCATTCTAATTGCTTCCATTCTTGCTACGGGAGCAAAGGTCTCATCGTAATCTATTTTTTCTTCTTGATTATAACCTTAAGCTACCAATCTAGCTTTGTTGGGTACTATTGTGCCGTTCTCATCCTTCTTATTCCTAAACACCCATTTAGTATCTATTACTGAGTGATTAGTGGGTTTAGGAACTAGCTTTCAAACTCTATTTCTTTCAAATTTATTTAACTCTTCTTGCATAGCTACTATCCATAAGTTATCATTTAATGCTTTAGCTATGTTCTTAGGTTCCTCCTAAGATAGGAATGCACAATGATTGCATACATTCTTCAATGAAGACCTAGTGGATACTCCTCATGAAGATTCACCGATAATTTGATCCTTTGGGTGATTCCTTACGCATTTCCATTCTTTAGGTAATTCGTATTGATCTAGTGGGCAAGCATCTAGAGATGAGCTTGATTCTTTACTCTCATTTTTTACTTATATTTTTAAGTCTTCTAGTCCTTGTTTAATTTCAGCTTCTTCAATATCAGATGTTTTAGAGAATGAATTTGCCTCATCAAAAGCTACATGGACTGATTCTATGATAGAAAGGGTCCTCTTGTTGTAGACTCTAAAGGCTTTACTATTCAATGCATATCCTAAGAAAATTCCTTTGTCTGATTTTGCATCAAATTTGCCTAAGTCCTCTTTTTCATTCAATACGAAGCATTTACACCCAAATACGTGAAAGTAAGATATGTTCGGTGTAACGCCCAAATATTATTATTATTATTATTATTATTATTATTATTATTATTATTATTATTATTATTATGATCATCATCATCATCATCATGAGACCCAAAGGGAAACTGGGGATACCCAAAGGGAAACTGGGGATATTCCTGTTCATACATACATATCAACTATGCAGTGGAACCATGATTTACTCAACCTTATAAACAATACAAGAGTTCTACTATGGCCATATCTACACATATACATCCCCAAAAGGACCATAATATCCTTGGGATTACACAAAATCCATCCTATTCTCAACTCAACTACTTACCCTTCAGCTAGGGTAGCACAATCAGCCTCCTATCTCGAAGCTCACTCCACTCGTCTATCTGGGTTTCCTGAAAAGTTTGTATTTCTGGGGTGAGACACCTCTTAGTAAGACGAAATATGTTATCACCAGTGTGTGGGAAATGAGTTTTACATAAATAACATAACTATTAAATAAATTGTAGCTGAGATCATAATTGAATATAAATACAAATCTCAATTCACACCTCTGTCATTTAAAATATAAACTTTCGATTTGATCATACTTTTAACTATAATACATAGTTCCTATTTTATTTTATTTTTACAAATTTACATTGATATATATAACTGTGAAAACTTCCCTGGATGGATAACTGTATGCATGAATTAACCCCGCATGTTGAGGTTGTGCGGCTCGTGGGCTGGACTTAACCATGGCTGGCCTACCAGGTTAAGTCAAATTGTAAACCTCTATAGTACGATTGGCCTACTCAACCTGGTCCTGACCGCCAGATAGCTCTTCATCTCTCCTCTGATGCTCAATCGATTGTCATTCCATACTCTATCTGAAATGTGTGGTTACACTATTTATACTGTATTAGCTACAGTACCGTACTCTGTAATCTATTCTGGTCCATCAAGGATCTCATACTTAATACTATGTCTGTATATATTACTATTTTACCATGATTCTGTATAACTAAAATAACTATGATTCTATATAAGTTGAAATATCATGATTCTATATTATCTGTAATACCATGATCCTGTAATATTTGAATAATCATGGTCCTGTAAAAACTGTATAATCATGGTTCTGTAAAAACTATATAATCATGATTCTGTAAAAACTGTATAATCATGGTACTATAAAAGCTGTGTAAAACTCTGTACTAAACTGATATTTCTCATGCCACATAATTAAATAAAACTTATATACTATAATCTGTATTTTTACGCTGTATAAGAAATATATATATATATATATATATATAATCTATAGAATTTTTCTTGAAATCCAGATTTCTAAATTTTTATGAAAATACATACAATGTCATACTTCTAGATTACCCCAAAAACATATTCTGAAGGCACATAACTATATATATAATATTTTGCTGGTAAAAATTTCTAAAATAACTGCCATAACATATTTCCCTTACCTGATTTTCCTAAGGAAATGCGCGCAGGGATTCTAAGCTCTTTCCTACGGCGTTCATACCAAACCCTGTATTCCACAAACCCCAATTCAATCAACTCAACCCAAGAATAATAATCCCATTCACATTTCCAAAGCCCAAATACACCAAATAATCAATTAAATCTTAAAATATCTTACTCAACCTAGTTTTGGAATGGTGCCCAAGAATCACAAACAGCAAAATTGCTCTGGTTAACTTGTAGAGAATCATCCCTAGAACCTCGTGATGGTTCCTGATTGTTGAATCAGGCTGAAACAGAACCAAAATCGAAGTGAGAAGGGGTTAGGGTAGAACTTAGAGAGAGAAAGTGAGGAGAGGAATGATTTTCTCGTTGAAATTTGATTTTAGCTTATTTATAGACCGCTGGCCACGTGTACTCATCAACGAGAACATAAGATTCATCGACGAGTCAAAGAAGGACGTTCTTCGACGAGAACCATAGGTTCTTCAACAAACCTTTCATAGTTTGAAATTCCCTGACTCTCGGGATCTCCTCGTCTACGAGCGCAAGGCACTCGTCGAAGAGTCCCTGCTGATCCCCTTCAGATTTTCTTCTCTTTCCTTATTTTCTTTTCTTTCTTTTCTTTTTCTTTGTTTTCTCATAAATTAAATTTTCCGGGTCTCTACATTCGGTCTTCTTCCTTTCCAAACTTCATAGGAGGTTTTCTCTAGGCTTGTCCTAAGGAAGACTCTATTCATCACATAATATGTGGTATTTACCGCTTCAACCCAAAAATACTTAGGCAAATTATGCTCATTTAGCATTGTTCTAGCCATTTCCTGAAGTGACCTATTTTTCCTTTCAACAACTCCATTTTATTGATGAGTGGAAGGTGCCGAAAAGTTGTGAGTTATTCTATATTCATCACAAAGTTTCTCAATGTCTTTATTTTTGAATTCTCTTCCTCGATCACTTCTGATATTTAGAATTCCATACCCTTTTTCATTTTGAAGCTTATTGCATAAGTTGATTAACATCTTACACACTTTGTCTTTGTAGGATAAGAAAAGCACCTAGGTAAACCTGGAGTAGTCATCAACAATGACGAATGTGTATTGCTTTCCTCCTAGACTTTGTGTTCTGGTGGGACCAAACAAGTCTAAGTGAATAAGTTCTAAAGGCCTACTAGTGGAGATGTGTTTTTTTTCTTTTTAAAACTTGTCTTAGTTTGCTTCCCAAGTTGACAAGCATCACATACCTTATCCTTTACAAACTTAGTGCTAGGTAAACCTTTTTTTCAAGGTGGGTTTCAAGGTGTTACTTTTGGTACCCAAACCTTCTTAAGTCTTTTTGATTCAATTTTAGTTTCAGTTTTGACTCTCCATTCTTTCTTTACTTTAACATTTTTTTCTCTTGTAAGGACATTCAAACTTTATGTGCCTATTTTTCTTACACAAGAAACATGTAGTGTGTCCATATGCATTAGTGGAAGATGTGTTTGCAAAGTTTTTTGAGGCTTTTACGAAGTACCCCATATAGAGGTTCTTTTTCCTTTTGTTTTCAACTCCATTGAAACAAATTCCTTCTTTATCCAAAGACATTCTTTGCGATCCAACCAATTTATCAAAGTTTTCATTTCCTCTAGTGAAATTGTAAATGATTTTGGCTTGATCCTCAACTTTACTATTAAGATCACATATTTCTAAGTCTTTCATATTTTTTCCATTTACTTGAAACTTTACAAGTTCTTGAGACATCATGTTGATATTACTCATGAGTTTATCAATAAGTGAGTCTTTTTCTTTTTCAATTGATGTTGATGTCTCTAGTTGGTTTTTTAGGTTTTTATTTTGTTCTTTCGATGTTATGTTTCTTTTGGTTACTTTTATGAACCTATTATGCAAGGAAAATAGTTCAGCCTGAATTTCTCTATATGAAGGCATGCTTTCACTTGAGTCACTACACGATTCACCACTAGAATCTTTAGATGAGCTAGAGTAGGAATTTACCTCGACATTTTTTCTATGAAGCATAGGTTTGTTATGTCTTTATCACTTGATTCATTTTCTGATTCACTCGAGCTTGAGTCATCCCACGTAGTTCCTTTCATCTCCTTCTTTTTCTTTTTCTTGGCATCTTTCTTTAACTATGGACAATCAGGTTTTATATGTCCAACTTTCTTCCAATTATAGCATGTAGGAGATTCATTCTTTGTTTCTTTCTTGCTATTTTCTCCTTTATCATATTTTGAGTCTCTGAATTTTCGAGCAAATTTCTTGTTCTTTTTGAAGAATTTTCCTAGTCTTCTAGTGAATAAGACTATATCATCATTCGTTGTCTTCATCTTCACTAGAGCTTTCTCTTGCAGCTTTTAAAGCTATTGACTTCTTTTGTTTGTTACCTTCAATGTTTCTTTCATTTGTCGTCATCTCATACGTGAGGAGTGATCCTATCAATTCGTTTAGGGAGGTATTCTTCAGATTTTTGCCTTCCGTTATAGCAGGGGCCTTAAGTTCCTAAATCGGTGGAAGTCCTCTAATAATTTTTTGAATCATCTCATAAGTTGAGTGGTTTTTCCCAAATGCACTGAGGGAATTTATTATATGCGTGAACCTAGTATACATACTAGTAATGGTCTCTTCAAGGTTCATCATAAATGTCTCATACTCGCTAGTGAGCATGTCAATTCAACTATCTCTAACGTCAGCTGATCCTTCTTAAGTAACTTCAAGTTTATCCTAGATTTCTTTAGCTGATTTACATCCCATGATCCTATTGAATTCATTGACATCTAAGGCACAATATAGTGCATTCATTGCACTAAAGTTTATTTGCAGCATCTTCAAATCATTGTCAGTCATCTCTTTTTCATCCTTAGGTATTTCCTTGTTATCTACATTTTTAGTGGGGATGAGGTCACCATGTGTGACTACTTTCCAGACCTTACAATCCATGGTTTACAAAAATATTTTCATTTTCTGTTTCCAAAAAGTGTAATTTAAACCACAAAAGATGGGTGGTCAAGATGAGGATTGGCTTTCGCCAAAAGGGGATACACTTATGTGTGCCATAGGGATCTTTATGTAACTTCTAATTTAAGATTTACTACAACCTGGCACTCTGATACCAATTGAGATTAAAGGTGTACTTTCTAAAAGGGGGGTGAATTGGGTTTTCAAAAATTTATTTATAAACTCTTTGGTTAAGTATAACCCTTTCCAATTTAGTATGATGATAAATTTAACTTGATTACAATCACAATACCAATAATATCACAACCCTACTTCTAATATCAATTCTTCTATAGATAAAAAATATGCAAGATCAGCTATATATTTCAATGAAAAATATCAAGATAGACTTTCAAAAGTTTGATCTTAAATACTCTGTATTTTATACACAATGTTTATCCTAGTTGTATCTCAAATTTCAATATTCAAAATTTATCCAATCAAATCGACCAATATAGTTTCTTGATTTCAAATATGAACAAAATCAGTATTTCAGCAAAACTTCCAATATGTAGTAAATTCTCAACAATCAAATAATCATACACGTAGTTTATATGTTTGTAATAAAGTAAAGAGATTAAGGGAAGAAGAGCTGAAGATCAGATTTTTTACAAGGTTCGGCCAGCGGCCTATGTCCTTGCCCTAAGCAACACGCTGTAAGGTTTTTCCTTTTTCCAACTTTGTTACCAGGTGAAGTTACAACCTCTATTCCTCAAAAGTGGAGTTTGCCTCTCTAACGAGAATCCCCTCTCTCTAGGCAACGATCCAACAATCCTGAATCGTCAAACAAACAAGAAACCAAGAAACAACTTTGTTCGTACAAGAAACACTCTCAGTTATAGCATGTTTGTATAACTGAATTTCAGTATACTTCAATCAATAAACAATATAAAAGATGAAGCTCAGAATAAAATCATCAGGTTTCTGATTTAGATTTGAAAATCTCAGTAGAATAGATCAGAAATCCGTGGACTATTTCAGCAATAGCACAACAGTAGTTTCAGAAAGATATTTAGCAAGATAACTTAGAATGTTTAATTTGTATGTGCTTTGTGAGTTACCTGATCTTTGAAAACATAAAGTATATATAGATTAATAAAGTTTCTACATAAAGTATATATAGAGTAATAAAGTTTCTTATCGTTTTCACCAAGTTTGCTCTAAGTTTGGAGCTCAAGAAATCAATTTTGGAAACTTTCTCAATGTTGTTTAAAAGTTAAAACAAGAACCTCAATTGACTATGCCCCTAGGTTCAGTCGCCTGAGCTTTTTAAGTTCAACGGATGTTGACAACACAGTGAAGAGTCAGTCGACTGGGCTTTACAAATCAGTCGCCTATCTCAGCTCTGTTTGCGTAGAAAATCATCAACAAAAATGTTAGTCACCTGATGAAGATTCATTAGTCACCTATCCTGCTTGCAACTTCAATGTTTTTCAAAATTTGATTTCAAATCTTTAACTTTGATCTTGGAAAAGGTAAGTGAGACTTTATAAAAACATTTTCCATGATTTAAAAAGCAGGTCTCTAAGTCAATAATGTGTCTTAAGAGCTTCATGCATCAATAATGAATTTGTGAAATACTTACATGAGACTTATATATGATAACTCTATCTTAAGAACTAAATCTTCATGCTTTAGCTTGCTCTTTATATCCAGCTTGAAATGTCATCTTTAATATATTTCAACTTCATCATTCCTTGTGGCTTTCAACTCAAGCTTTACTCAAGTTCTTCCAATACTTGATCTTGATTTCATGAAAGCATTTGAGCCTTGAATTATACTTAAATAAACATGTTAAGTATCTTTGATTTGTTATCATCAAAATAAGATTTAAGCCTTGTTAGGCCAACAATGAACATGTTGGCAGCCGATGGTATGCCTCTGTTTAGGCATCTAGCAGAAGCTGGGAATCCTACTAAGCTTCGCAAAACAAGGCTTGCCTCTGGCTCGACAAAGCAGGCACCACAAAGGATGCTGCCTTGGCATAACCGCAAAGCATTCAACTTACAAGGTGAAAATGCATGACTCAATTTCCCTAAAAATGCACAAGACTTCAATGCTTTTATCTTATTGTAAGTTGTGCACTATTGAACATGTTCATTAATTGATTGCATCTCTCTCTCTAATGAAAATGTCAAAATCAGATGTAGTATAACTAAAAGCAGGGTGTAATAAGGGTTTGTGCATAGACTAAAGTTAGAGATTGAGATGGCTTGTTTTTGTTCAATGATGATTGATGCTTGGAACTTCTAGACAAGTCAAGGGCCCATAAGGAATATGGTCTTTGAGTGTGCAAGATCATCGGGGTGTTAACATACATATTCCATGCAATATACAATCAGAGAGAGAGAGAGAGAGCGCGCACCAAACTAGCACCAACAACAATCTTACTATACAACCCTATTCACAAGAATACATAATAGTAAACCTAATGTATGTACATACACTAAAATGCCCCTAGTTAAATATATATTATCTACATAGACTAAAATGCCCCTAGTTAAATATATATTATCTAACATCCCCCCTCAAACTCACAATGACGCATCGAGAAGCATTGAGAGTTTGTCGAGTAGAAATTGGAAATGACTCATAGTGTGGGACTTTGTGAAGAAGCCAGCCAACTGTATGGGAGAGGAAATAAATGAGAGGGAGATGGTACCAAGGTGAAGATGATGACATATGAGATGACAATTAATTTCAATATGCTTAGTGCATTCATGAAAGATAAAGTTGTGAGCAATCTGAAAAGCACTAGTGTTGTCACAATACATAAGAGTGGGTTCAGTAAGAAAGACACTCATATCAACAAGTAACCAATGCATCCAAACAATTTTAGCAGTAGTTGAAGCCATGACATGATACTCAGCCTCAGTAGAAAAACGAGAAACCACAGATTGCTTCTTGCTTTTCCAAGAAATGAGAGGGTCACCAAGAAAAATATAGAAACCAGTTGTGGACTTGCAAACTATAGGATCTCTAGCCTAATTAGCATCAGAATAAGCACAAAGTTCTAAAGTAGATGCAGAAGGGAGTAATAAACTCTAATACAAAGTCCCTCTAATATATCGCAAGATACGGATAACAGCAACCTAATGGATCGTAGTGGGAGAGGAGACAAACTGACGCATAATATGAACTACATATCTAATATCAGGTCGAGTGATGGAGAGATAAACAAAACTGCCGACAATAGTATAGTATAGAGTTGGATCCGCCAATGGAACTCCATCAGAAGAGGTATAATAAGCATTGAGTTCAAGAGGAGTTGGTACAAGTAGAGTATCGGTAAGAAGAGCTTTTTGAATGACATATGCTGCATACTTAGACTGAGAGAGGAGATAATATTTAGGAGAATAGCTTACCTTAATGCCAAGAAAGTATCTCAGGGATCCGAAATCTTTCATTTCAAAGTGGTGGTGAAGCTCTACTTTCAACTGTGCAATCTCATCTGTATCATTTCCAATTAAAATCATATCATCTATAGAAAGAAGGAGAATAATACACACAGCAGATATAGAATGAGTAAACAAAGAGGAATCAATATCACTTGAGCGAAAGCTAAAAGAACAAAGCATGCTAGAGAACTTCTCAAATTAGGCCATAGGTGCTTGTTTAAGACCATACAAAACTTTAATCAGTCTACAAACCTCTCCTAGATGATGAGGAACACCAGGAAGTAGAGACATATAAGCCTCCTCTTTGAGAACCTCATTTAGGAACGCATTCTTGACATCTAACTGTGAGAGGTTCCATTGGTTAATAAATGTTACCGCAATCAAAGTATGTATAGATGTCATCTTAGCAACTAGTGCAAATGTCTTCTCATAATCAAAACCAACATTTTGAGTAAACCCTTTTGCAACCAACCAAACCTTATATCTCTCAACAGAGCCATCAGACTTAGTTTTGATCTTGTAGACTCAGCGACATCCCATTATTGTTTTACCAGGAGGAAGAGGTACCAACTTGTAACGACCCGAAAAATTTTAACTATTTAAAATAATAAGGAAGATAATAAAAGGAAAAAAGGGAAATAGAAGAAAGGGAAAAGAAATTTTAAAAGGTAACAAGCAAGCACTCGTCGACAAACTAGATTTTCTCATCGATGAGCAATCTTATGAGCCTCGTCGCCGAGTATGCATGCCCCGCATGAACAAGGTGTTTGTGTTGTAATCTGTGTGATGATTAGTCCTGTGTGGACCGTGTAACTGTTGTATGTATGATAGTCCTATGTGGACCAGTCCCATGTGGATGTGTATTTTATATGGATTAGAGTCTTGTGTGGACACTGTATTCTGTGTGAATATGGACCCTATGTGGGTGAGAATGTGGAATGTGTAAATCCTGTGTGGATTGATTTTGATATGTGTATACATGTGGAACTTTGTGAAATGGTTATTATTGGTTGCGTGTGACTTTAATTACTTAAGTATTTATGGTAAAGTAGAATACTCCACTCGGGGGCTTGTTGAGGAAGGCGAGTACTCTGGTAATTATTTGTGGATACTAGAGTAGAGGGAAGCCACTTGTATGGGCGAGTGACCTTCCCTATTCTCGGAGACTTTACCTAGATACATAACCCAAGGGTTTACTGAGAAAGGTGAGTGCCCTGGTATTAACACTAGAGCAGAGGGGATTTACTTGTATGGGTGGGTAGACTTCCCTATTCTCAGGAATTATCAGTAAAAATAATGATGTATGTGTGTATGTGATTGGATGACAGAGAAATCAACAATGATATGATTTAAGGGTGCATTTTCTATCAACTGCTATTGATAGTAAAATATGATCATTTGTATATTTAATAATTCAGCCACACACAGTGATAACTTATTTCTTCCTTACTGAGAGGTGTCTCACCCCGGCGAATATTTAATTTTTTTAGGTTTTCTAGATGATTGAGCTTAGATAGCTCCAGGGTGGGGTTAGTTTTTGTGAGGGGATATTAGAACGGATATGTATTTAATTTTATGTTTAATATATTTTATTCAAGTTTTGTAATATGAAGAATGAGATTGTATTTTTTGGGTCTGCATATGTAAATATAGAACTATGGTATTTTGTTTGAGGTTATTTAATTATTTCTACTGTGTGAATGGTATCAGAGACGTATGGATGGTCTCACGACACCCTGGGCCCCACGTGGCGGGTCCTAGGCGTTACACAACTCCTACGTGCTGGTTTTATCCAAAGCAACAAGTTCTTCATTCATAGCTTGTGTTGGAATTGGTGTGATCCCAAGGGGGCTGAATTGGACATTTAAAACTTTTTTGCTAATTTAAACAATTATGCCGATTCACCACATATCATATCCCATTCAATATAAAGCGTACATGAAAAATGATTAAGCTATAAGTATGAACATACATGTGCAGCATATCTCATTTAAATAAAAGTGTGCATGCAAATAACTAGAACTATGAATGAATAAGCATACACATATGGAAATTTAAAGTGTATAAAGTAAATGAGATAGGGAGAGAGCGATACACGATATTTGTTATTGAGGTTCGGCCAAACCAGCCTACGTCCCCGCTTTGGGCATACCGCCCAAGGATTACACTAAACCTACTCACTTAAATGGGCGAAGCAGAAGCCGTTTACATCCTCTCCTTACGGGGCGAGTAAAACCAATTTTTGAGTTAAACCGAACCGGTCTCACTTACGAGGCTGAGACTCCCCAGTTCAATTAACGGGCTGAACCCAACCGATCTCACTTTTGGGACTGAGACTCCCTAGTTCAATTTTGGACTGAACCCAACCGATACAATAAAAGTATTTTTTGTACATATTACATGCTTCAAATAATAAGTTGGGATGTACACATTTAAGCTCATAAAATGCACACCCTAATATGATATGACTTATGCTAGTAGAGTAAGGGTGCTTTTCTCAAAGTGATATTTTCAATCTTTGAAGAAAGTATATACAATATATACTTCAAAGATTTGGACCCTAATAAAATATTCCCCCAAAAAATATTTTTCGAAGAATAATCGGAGAAACTAGTGTTTTTGTTTTTCAAATGATTTTGGCAATATAAAACTTTTTCTATGAAAGAATGGATGCAAAAATAAATGCCCTAAAATAAAGATGCTCTCTTTCAAAATATTTTCCAAAGAATAATAAAGAGAGTTGAAGAGTAAAATATTTGCCCCAAGAAATAGTTTTTGCAATAAAAAATAAGTTGGGGGAACTTTGATTAACAAGAGGTTAAAAATATTTAAAAGAAAATATTTGTTAATTAAAGTTGCTAATCAAAGAAAATGAGGGGGTATTTATAGTTTTTCAACAAAATATGACCATTGGGGACAAATTAGGAATTTTGAAAATGTTTTAATTGAGTTTTAACCCTAATTACCTCAATAAAAAATTAGCAATTCGAGAGGTTCAGTCGCTCGGTCCTTAGGGACCGTTGCCCAAACAGAGACAAAGAGAAAATGTACTTTTTCAAGTTTGGATGCCCAAAGGAAAGTTCGGGTGGTTGGGTCAAGGCAATTTTTCAAACGCTCGAGGTTCGATCTTCTAGTGAACAATTCGGTCAGCTGAACTTCACTATTCGGTCGCCTGGGCCTATTTTGAACTTAGGGTTCGGTCGCCCGAGGACAGTGGAAAAAGTTACTTTGGGCTTTCGGTCAACCGTGGACAATCAGTTCAAATTAGGTTCGGTCACCCGATCCATGGTCAACTGTTGATCTCTAGCCAGTTTGGTCGACCGAGGCATTTTATATTGCCAAGGTTTGGTCGCCCGAAACATCACAAAAATGGCCTTTTTGGTCTCTTGTTCAATTTCAACCTTGATGAAATAGCATGTGGCATTCAAGTGCAAGGGTCATGGTTCCTATTGTCATTCTATGACCTAAGATTTTTAATCAAGCCCAAAAACCCAATGTCGGTCGACCGAACCTAAGGTCTATCTATGACTTATTTGAGAAAAAATTCATATCATGCAGATGCATGCATTATTATAGAAAAAAGTAATAAACTTAAATGTAATTACAATCAAAGTTAAATGTCTTCTTCTTCTTCTTCTTGCTCTTCTGACTCCATGGAAAACATCAAATGATGTGAGCTTTTGTTAGCTTTGGTGCAATCCCGAAAGGGGGGTGAATTGGAAATTTAAAAATTCTTTGTTGGTTTAGCTAATCCAACAGACAGTATTTCACAAACCTATGGTCTTTCTATGTATTCACAATCCCAAACAAATATTCAAATAATAAACGTAAACATACAGATGCAGAATGTAAATTGCGAAAAATAAAATCAACACCAAATATGTTATCAGGGTTCGGCAATACTGCCTACGTCCCCACCTTGGCACACCCGCACAAGGATTATACTATAAGCTCACTTAACGGGTGGAGCAGCACCGTTTACAACTAGGTCAATTCACGAGGCTGACCTCAACCTACACCTTACTAGGATGGTGCACCTAGCTTTCCTAACCGGGTTTAAGCCAATCCGGGACTATTCAATAGGACTAGTCTCTCTCTTCAAGCCCATGCATGGAATACAACGAATATGAAATTTTGCATACAAGGAAATACTTCTTACACAAGCAGATATGTACCACTACGCACAATATGACAAATCAATATGCACTTACGAATGATAAGATTTGATAAGATCAATGTAGTCTTGGTGTCTACTCTCAATGATTTGTGCAAATATTACAATCAATACGTGAGAGTGTAGGTGATAGGATCTTTATGTCAAAATAATAATTTCAATCACAATGCAGCAATAAAGATCACAAGCACGCTTCAAATGTCTCAACAAATAATTTTCTCAAAATAAACCACACGAGATATTTAAAAATAGTTTGTAAAAATTATTTGATCTTTGTGTCAAGATGATAATATCAATCAAGAGATGTAGCAACAAAGATCTTCACAACACAAGAAAAAATCCCAAAAATATTTTTCTCAAAAATAAGCATAAGGGATATTTGAAAACGGTTCGTAAAAAATTTATTTCACAAATAAAAAGCAATACGAGCTCTTGAGTATTGCAATGATGATGCAAAACTCACAAGCTCTATGAATTTTTCCTACGAAAACTTATTAATGAAGTCTCCTAAAAAAACTCAAGCTTACTCTCAGATAAAAATATATTTCAATCAACTAGAACTAATGAGAGTGTAAGCTTAACTAGAAACTCACAAAAGCACTCTTACTTAGCAAGGTTTGCAATGAGGATGAGTAAGAATGAAGAAATGAAGTTTGAATGTGAGAAATAAAGCTTTTGAAAATCAGAGAAAATTTTCTAGTTGTTTTTGCTAATCTACAACTAATCTTTGCAAAAGAGGGGGTATATATAGACACCTCTGAGGAATTATTGACCGAGTGTCTGGGTTCGGTCGATCGGGGGAAATTTGAACTAGAAGGATGGTCGACCGAACTTGAAGGTTTCAAAGGTAATTTTCCAAATCCGCGTTGTTCAGTCGACCAGATTAATTTGAACTAGGAGGTTCGGTCGACCGGGCAGTTGGGGCTTCTTCCGAGGATGTTTAGTCGACCAGAGCCTTGGAGTTTATTTTTTGGTCAGTTGACCGAAGAGTCAATTGTTGACCCAAGGGAGGTTCGGTCAACTAGGGCATTGTAGAAAATTTCTGGTCGGTCAACCGAAGGGTCAAAATGTTAACTCGGTGCAGGTTCGGTCAACCAAAGAGTTCTACATGTAGAAGTTCGATCGACCGAACATGCCCTTTTTTGTGCATTTTAGTCTTTTTCTGCTTATAAAGTTACCCATATTCACATGATAATCAACACTAACCATTTTCATGCAATATTGTGGGTCCTATGGTCGATCTAAGGCCTTTGAGCATATACCTTAAAAATATGGTATCGGTCAACATCCCTAAGGTCCATCTATGGTCTTGAGCTTATCTATCCTACCATGTAGCTAAGTCATTAATTATTACAAACGCTTGAACTTAAATTATTACAAACCCAATAATATTACAACAAATGATATATATGCGCTAGGTCTTCATAATTCTTCAAGTGGCTGCATGTTATCAATGTGATCTAGTTAGTATAATCCTACACACAAACTTGAAAGTCATCAAATACAAAGAGTATTTTTCATTATTAAAATCGGGAATGACCTATAAGGTCAACACTTTTCATTCCTTCTGGCTTCCATTTCCATTCCCTTATGTGTGTGTTAAGATAATGGATTTGTTCGCATGCTAAAGACACACATAAGTAACTTGTGCTTTGTCAGCATCAAAACAGTGATCGGACTCAAAAAGCCAACAACCTATTGCCATAGAGGGTTAAGAGCTGCCTCCTTATAGGAATTAGACTCATAATAGGAATGAAGAGAAACTAAAAAAGTAGCAAAACTAGAAGAACAACAAGAATTAGATATAATAACATATGAATCAAGATGAGTAGGGGGTTTACGAAGTCATGTTGGATAACGAGAATCTACAAGGTCCACATTATCGAAAGATGAAGAGGAGTCTGCCAAGGAGGATGGGGAATTTGTACCTGCAAAAGACCATGAAGGATAAGTAGAAGAAATGGGAGCAATTGGAGAAGACTTTGTATCAATATCACAAGTAAATGGATCAATATTTACAAGGTTAGATTCATTTAAGATGTTAGAACTTATTGGAATAGAGAAGAAAGGAATGTGTTCAAGAAAGGTAACATGACAATAAATATAAAGCTTTTGTGTTTTTAGATCATAACAACGATATCCTTTTTGTCCATCACCACAACCAAGAAACATACACACAAGGATCTTGAAGACAACTTAGAACATTTATTATGAGGACGAAGGACAAAGAATGTGCAACCAAATACTCACAAATGAAAATACTCTGGAGCCTTTTCGTACAATTTTTCATAAGGAGAGACTCCCAAATTAAGAGCAATAGGAATTATGTTAATCAAATATGTGGCAATAAGAGCTGCTTCTTCTCAGAAAACTTTGGGAACATTACCAAAAAGGAGAAGGGATCAAGTTGTCTTAACGATGTGCCAATGTTTTCTTTCAGCAACACCATTTTACTCAGGAGTGTCTGTGCATGAAGATTGGTGTATGGTGCCATCAGAGGTGAGTAGGGTGGAAAAATCAGTAGAGTTATATTCCCCCCCCCCCCCTTCCCAAATCACACCTAAAACACTTAATGATAGTTGAATGTTCAGTTTGAACCAAAGCACGAAACATTTTATAGATGCCAATGAAATCAGAATGTTTCTTCATAAAATATATCCAAGAAAAAAGAGTATAATCATGAATGAAAGAAACATAATATCAGGACCCTCCTCTTGAGGCAATAGGAGCTGGTCCCCAAATATCAAAATGAAATAGATCAAAGGGTGTAAAAGACACTTTTGTACTTTTTATTAAAGGGAAAAGTGGAGAATTTTGTAGGTTTACAACCACTACAATCAGAAAGATCGTGAAAAGATAAATTTCCTAATAAACTTGTGGAAGCCAAAAATCTCATTCGAGAACTAAAAACATGTCCAAGGCGTGAATGCCATAAATAAAAACTAGAATAATTTGAACTCAAATGAAAAGAATACAAATCAATACTAGAGCCAGCAAAATCTTTGACCCAAAGCTCTTCTAACATGTACAATCCCCTCTTCCTACAGCCTATCCCAATCAGCTTATTGGAATGTGGATCTTGCACAAAACATGAAGTTTGATTAAAGTAAACACAGTATCCAGAATTACATAGTTGACTAATAGAAATCAGATTCAACGAAAGTTGAGGAATACAATAAACATCATAAAGACACAAACAAGAAGAAATAATGGAACCAATACCTACCAATGGCATTGGGGGTACCATTGGCAGCCAAAACAGATGAAGGCATCAAGATAGATGATATTGATGTAAACATAAAGATATCATTTGACATATGATGATTAGCACTTGAATCAAATATCCATGTGGACAGAGATATACTTGAAGTAGATGAGGAGGACAAACCTATAGAGGGAGAAATAGGTAAGGCATTATGCTTTGATGTAAAAAGAAGCTTCTGCAACTAATCTACAATAAAAGATAGTCTAGGCACGGTGGAAGACAATTCTTCTGATGATGTAGTAGTTGCAGTGTGATAATACCTATGCTTTGAAGTTTGTTGTTGTCCTTTACTTAATAACAGTAAACATTGAGCTTTCTAATGACCTTTCTGCTTGCAAAAATTACACTCATCAATGACAATTTTCTAATGTCGATTTTGACCATTGGAAGGTTGTTTAGATGAGAAAGCTAAAACAGTCTGAGTAGGAATTGGGAGAAGACCTAAACTCACATGTGATTTGAGACGCACGTCCTCTACCATTAGTTCGCCAACAACTAAATCAAAAGAGGGAAGAGGGCTCCGATGAGGGATAGAACCACGAAATGCCTCAAATTCATCTC
This sequence comes from Malania oleifera, assembly GCF_029873635.1. Lineage (NCBI taxonomy): Eukaryota > Viridiplantae > Streptophyta > Magnoliopsida > Santalales > Ximeniaceae > Malania > Malania oleifera. The sequence continues at coordinate 91,348,014 of NC_080426.1, read as the reverse complement.
GAAATGCCATCAAAAAACTGAACAAGTTGTTCCTCTCTATAAATGCAGTAAGACTTATTCAAACTAAGATTTAGTTAGTACTAATTCATCCCAAAAACTAGTCATAAAAGTGTAAAATTGCTGAATATTTTCATCTCTTTGTCTTGTTGCTTTAATATCCATCTCTAATTGATATTGTTTAGCAAAATTGGATTGCGTGTATAATTTTGCTAAATAATCTCAAACTTGCTTAACTGTAGAAAATTTGGCTAGCTGCATACCAATGGACTGGTCAACAGGATTATTAATCCAGGTAATAATTTTGGAATTATTCACCTCCCAAATGGTTAACAATTTTGCATAATTCTCCTTCTTGCTATCCGAGGCATAGACACATTACCGGAAACATATCTCCAAAAGTTTTTTCCAATAAAAAAATTCTTCATAACATATGCCCAATATGAATAATTATTTCGATTCAATTTAGCACTAATGGCTCGGAGAGAATCGTCCCTTTCACCAACCATCTTCAAATGCAAATATTCAAAATCTCTAAAAACAATATTATTCAAAGAATCTCAACACAATTTTCAAACTTGAATTTAATTTACCTGAGGTACTGTTCTAGAAAGTCAAGAACCAGTGTCAACCATGAATAATATTTCCTCCTGTAGGCCATTAGGAGAAATCAGTAGTAGTGCAAAAAAGCAATGGATGGGCAATATTATGGTTGAGAGCTCTTTGTGTGCAATAGTGTTAGCAAGCAGGTTGAGCCAAAACTCTTCAGAGATTGAGGATAGAGAGCAGGAGAAATCAAGGGCAGCCAAGTAGAGATGATGTCATGCTATCGGAAAGAACTCCAAACGACGATGGTGCAGGAAGGGAGAGCTTTGAACGACGAAGATATCAGCAAAGGTACAGCAATGGTGATGTCTGAACGGGGACAAACACAAGAAAAAATGAAGCAGGGAGGGAGAGCTTCGAATGATGGCGATGTCAACAATGCAACAACGGCAAACTTCGAACGACGATGGTGTAGGAAGGGAGAGCTTCGAACAATGACAATATTAACAATGGTGCAGCAACGACGATGACCAAACACCTAGCATTGAATATTCACGAAGAAGATTAGCTACTTTGATACCATGTTAATGTACATATTCCATGCAAGATACAATCACAAAGAGAGAGATGCTGCACACCAAACCAGCGTCGACAGCAATCTTACTATACAACCCTATTCACAAGAATACATAATAGTAAACCTAATATATGTACATAGACTAAAATGCCCCTGATTAAATATATATTATCTACATAGACTAAAATGCCCCTAGTTAAATATATATTATCTAACAGGGGGAAATGGGCTTCAAGCTGACACGCCAAGGCCATACTGATAATTTTGTTGTTCTGAATTGCCTTGAACCAGCAACAAGCAGTATTGACTGACCGTTAATTTTAGGACAAAAGACACTCAATTTCTCTCAAATTTGTCAAAAAGACAAGAACCTCTCCTGAGTTTTAAAAATCTCACAGACCTCCACTTAAATTTGAATCTATAAACACCTATACCTTCTCATGTCAACTTTCTGTTAGTACAAATGGAAGTTAAATATATATTCAATTATGCTTTCAACCCTCAAGAGCTACTAGCTTCCTAAAAGTGATGTGGCTGAATTTTTTTTATTTTTGATCTTATTTATATAATGTCTATAAAAATATTTTTTTTTAATTTTTTCCTTCAATTATATGCTACCACCATGGTACAATTTGCCTTTGAAAATATTTTGTCCCCTTAATTACATATTGTAGCATGGTTCGTTTGCCTTTGAAAATATTTCTCCTTTTTAACCCTTATTAAGCTCATTTCACGTTGCTTACCTTCCAAACGAAAGAGACATCTCTATAAAATGGAAATCAACCTTCAATTTTACATCCATATCAAAATGAAACAAAAATAATAAACTTATGGCTCATTGCTTCAATATTTGCAGGTCTTAGTAAATTTCCTACTATTTTGTTTCTAAAGTTTTCCATGTTTTGACATTTTTCTCATGTTTTATATCAAATTCTTTTTGTCTTTATAACTTTTGGACCTTGAACCCACCATCAAATTTATTTACTATTCAAGAATCTTCCTACTAATTCACCCAAAATTTGTGTGTACACCATCCTCAATAGTCCAATCGACATCTTTGATAATTTAATCTTTAAATTTTATTATATTTTATCCCTTTTGTTGGCTTTTTGAGTCCGATCTCTGTTTTGATGTTAACAAACACAAGTGTTACTTATGTGGGTATTTTAGTGACTGAACAAGTTATAATTCAACACACACATAAGGGGAAGTAGAATACAGGAGGAACTTCAAGTTTATCATTATTCTAGCGCGTTCCATGGAGAGGATGTAAAAGGTTTTTGCTCCTCCCTAATTAAGTGAGTAGGTTTAGTGGAATCCTTGGGGGGTATGCCCAAGGAGAGGATGTAGGCTGGTTTTGGTCAAACCTCGATAACAAATCTCATGTCTCTCTCTCCCTATCTCATTTAAATTATTGCACTTTAAATTCAGTATGTGTATGCCCATTTATTTACTGTTATATTTAGTTGCATGCACACATTTACATTGAATGAGATACACGTGTATGCAGGAACCAATAGTTTAATCATTTTACATACACGCGTTTAATATTGAATGGGATATGATACATGGTGAATCAGCATAATTGTTTAAATTAGTGAAAAATATTTTAAAACCCAATTCACCCCTCCCCCTCTTGGGATCACACCAATTCTAATAATTGGTATCAGAGTCTGCTTGCAATAAAATTAACCACTATTTGCATAAAGATTGCAACGGCTTGTTTTTCGGTGTATCCCGATTTTGAGGGTCAATCCTTTGCAACTCCTCCACTGTTTTCATCACATAGATTTTACTGTTTGAATATTGAAAATGATTTTTGTGAAATCAAATGATTGGAGAATTTGGAAAGAGTTTATTGATGTTTTTCATATCCCTTTGAAAATAATTTTAAAATGCAAATTTCCCAAAATTTGAAAATGAATTGAATTTGTATGACTTGTGTTTCAATGCATATCATTTGTATGCCATGCATACATTTTTATGTGCCTTAGCTACTAACATTCTTGCAAAGTTTTTGTTGTTTCTTAGTGCTAAGGATTTTGGGAATCATAAGGATTTTGAAAAATTGAAAGAGAAAAAGACACCGCTTTAAGCATGAACTATTATGGAGGAGTAAATTGTAAAGGTATATCTTTCTCCTTCAACTTTATTGAAAATTCTATGTCATGATTTGTATGACTTGTGTTGTATTAAATTTTTATGAATCATGATATATTGGATATTGCTAGCATGTCATCTTATGAGAAATACTACAAGGAAATTTCATATACTCATAAGATTTTAGAAATTTTTATACATATGGTTAGAATACTTTAAATGCCTAAATAACGTATAATGCTTAAAATTTTAAACCTTAATATACACTATTGTTATACTAAGAAAAGGAAATCTAGCCAACATGTGAGTTTTAATGATCTTATCCAATCTAAGCTTAATATATATACATATAACTATGATTGGTTAATATATGATAATTTTGGCTAGTGCATGCTTATATCATTATTAGTTCTTAAATTAAACTTCATAAACATGTTTAAATAAATCTCATTCAAATGGACAATGTTATTTTAATAATGCTATATATGCTTTAGTATGAATGTCTCAAATATAGCATATCTTTGTCCATCACACAGTATTGAGTTTTAGGAAATTGATCTTATGCTATGTAATATATAATCCTAAACTCATAATTGAGCTTAAACGATAAATCATTTTCAAATGATGAATTAAACACAAGGAATTCATAAGTTCATCCTCATATTTGAAAATATTCATTATGCCAAATACAATTAATTATACATATAATTATTTGGCTACATAATTGAGGGGGAGCGGCAGATTTTAGAAAATTCATCCAATATATATTGTGCGTATACTTTTTGGATGGTTTGTTGTTGAGCTGAATGCAAATATCCATGTGTGCTAAATGAATACATTTTCTGATGAATGGATAGTTTTTTAAAAAAATTTTATTTGCTTTGAGGTGAATGCCGCTATCCATCACTAGCCTAGTGATTATATCTTTGTAAGGATAGTTTATATTTTATTTGATATATTAATTGAACTACCTGATTGCATGCTTAGTCTAAAATGCCTCCTATATGACGAATGCAGTTGATGAGAATTGTATGCTGGTAGTGGAAATAGGTTCTCGCATGCTTAAACTGGATTATTATCTGCTGATTGCGTGAATCTATCAAGTATTGGGTACATGGTATAAATGGGAAAATATTCAATTTACAGATGAAATACTGCCAAAATTTCGGTAGAATTTTTCCAAAAATGAAATCATGTATTAGGATAATAATATAATGCATGCTAAAATATTTTTGAAAGGATGAGTGAATCATAAACGAATATTATTTTTCATCCTTAGTTCTAGGTGCATGTTGAACCGTCCACTTGTGCATGTTAAATTTTAAATGATATATCCTTAACAGAAAAACATGCACAATCTTCATGTCATTTCCTAGGTTGCTAGATAATTAAATAGATTCGTACATGTAGAATCCTATTGGTTTGCGCTGAACTAAAAACATGTACATATTTTATGGACTTAGGAGAAACTTAGTTCATGGACACCATTGGGCCCTAACCTTGGGATGTGAACTTCATGAAGGACCCAAATGGTCAATCATCATGTTATAATATTTAAGTCCATGTAACTATGAGCAATTACAGGACTTAGGGGGAGTGTTCATCACACACACTCATTGTGTACTTTGAGTTGTGTTATTCTTATATTGAACCCCTATTGCATTACCTTTAAGTATAGCTTTGACTGGCTATTACACTTTAAATTAAAATGCAATATGTCATGTTGTGTGCTAAATGCTTATTATTTGCTGCATACTGAAAATCCTTTTGAAAGGATCAACTTTTGAGGAATGCTCTTAAATGACTATCATCCTGAACTTGATGCAAATATGTATGCATGCAAATATACAGGGGGAGTTTAAGCCCCACTTTTAATAAAAATGAACTTAATGCCTATAATGTCCTGCATGATAAATAATATTTAGAAGGATGAACACGTGTTAAGTGTGCTTGAATGAAATTTATGCTTAAGCATAAACACACTTATATGTGCTGAGATTATACTAGGGAGGTTAAGCCACATCCTTGAAAGGATTAGAATCATTTGGCCCTTGGACTCATATACTCGTTGTTTCTACTTTTTGAGTCCAAAGGTTTTCTAGGTACCATGAACATCATATCCTGTTTATGTTGAATTATCTTTGCTATGAATTGTTTCTGATACATATGAACACTGCACATTACTTAAATGTTAGACTTTTGGTGCATGTGTGTTTAGAAATGGTTTTACTGGTGAACTCAAATCGTTTAACGTATATTTAGAAAAATCTGTTAGGAATGGAAAATAATACTTATACTATCTTCACTCTAAATGACTGTTTTAAAATTAAAATCAGTATAAGTTGTTGAAATAAATCTAAGTACAAATTCAAATTGATAAGGGGAGCACCTAGGAATTATTTTTCTATCTTGTTGTGCTCACAACATTTCTTGCTTAAATTTAGTTTTTGAACTCATTGTGGCTTGTGCTTAATTGTAATGTTTTCATTGAATATTATAAATGAAAATATTTTGTTTGCCACAATGTTTTAGGTTTTGCCATATGATCCTCATTCTTAAATTTATTTAATATTTTTAGGTCTATATGGTTGCATTTTTTTGGTACTTTGTGATTTGTGCTTAAATGATAAACCAGGAAAATAATGCTTGTTTGAGTTTTAAATTAAGGTTTCATTTTCAGCAAGCATAGCCCCCTTTTTTTTTATCAAAAATTTTGAGGGGATATATTTTATATATATATATATATATACATTTATAAAAGCTAGAATTTGACTTATATAGAATATATTTTATGTCTTGCTTGTGTGCTTAAATGTTTTCATGACTTATGCTTTTTTGTGTTAAAATCTTGTGTCATGAAATTTTATTTTTAAAAGGGTGCTACGTAACTAGTTCATTGACTTACGTGAAATGCATGTGAACTAGTTAGATCATATTTATGCTCAAATCGTCTTTTGGTATCATATGTCATGTGCCTTTAACTTAAATCTTCCACGGGTCTTATGACATGTTTCAACTGCAGTGGTTTGTATATATTTATGGTCTAGCCATGTTTTACATGTCATTTTAATATTTTAAATGACTAGTTAAACTGTTTTATATGCTTAATGGTTATAACTTTAAAACAACTTAAATTTTTATGCCTATAATCCATACTAAAAAAAAGGGAGAGTTTTCTTTAAAATTATTTTTAAAAGGGGGGAGTTCTCTTTGCTAAGTCTGTGTTAAATGATAAAATGTTTTCCACTTAACTTAACCTTTTTTGCTGATGCCAAAAGGGGGAGAATGTTTTAAGCAAAATGATAATGACCGAAAGGGAAATTGTTAAGGACAAATCATAGAGGAAATCATAGGAAAAATTGTCTGAGCATAAGCTTTAATGTAAAAAATTTAAATGCATGATCTTCTTTGTGTCTCCTTTCATGAATATGCTTGAGCTATTATGTTTATTTTTATATTATACATATTCTTAGGGGGAGCCTTTTCAGGCTGTACCCATTTTGCTCTGGTGCGTTTGTTATCATCAAAAAGGGGGAGATTATTGGATTTTTTAGTCTGATCTTTGTTTTGATGCTGACAAACACATGTGTTACTTATGTGTGTATTCTAGTGACTGAACAAGTTATAATTCAAAATACATATAAGGGGAAGTGGAATGCAGGAGGAACTTCAAATTTATCATTATTCTAGCGCGTTCCATGAAGGCTTAAAGAGCAAAAGGAAGAAGAAGACATTTGTTTATATCATTTGTAATGCATTTATTTTTTATTCTAGTATGTAATATTGCATGCATTTGCATGATATGCTTAGATGCTCAACAATGCTGTAGTCAGACCGTAGGTTAATCAAATGACCGTAGGAAAGATTTTGATCGACCGAAGGTCAACCAACGCTAGGATTTTAGGATAAATTAAAATGCTTAGATCATAGTCTGACCCTAGGACCCTTAGCCCTTTGCACAAAATGCAATAACTTATTCACACATGGTTGAATAGGTTCAAAAGACCAAATAGGACATTCTTGGAGGTTTCGGGCGACCGAATCAAGGCAATTCAAACTGCCTTGTGCGACCAAACTACTATCCAGTCAAAAGTTTGACTTGATTCGAGCGACCGAACCAATTTGAACTGATCTTCCCCAGGCGACCAAACTCATGTCAAGTACCTTTTCATCAACCCGGGCACCCGAACTTTCACGTTCAAATCAGACCTCGGGTGACCGAATTGGTCAATTCGGTTGACTGAACTTAGTATCGGGCACCCGAACCTACGAACGAATGTTTTTGACTTTTTTTCAACCAACCGAACCAAGACTTGGGCACCCAAACTTAAAAAATGCCTTTTCTCTTTGTGAGTGCTTGGGTGACCAAACTTATGGTTCGGGCGACTGAAACTCTCGGGTTGCAATTTTTTAACTGGGGTAATTAGGGTTAAAAATTAATTAAACTTTTCTAATAATACCCAGTATGTCCTCAATGGTAAAAAATTACCCTAGGTTTATATATACCCCTTTATAAGCCAAGATTAGTAACTTTGATTAGCCCATTTTCTCTATAATTTTTATCCTAATCAAAGTTCCCCCAAAACTTGTTTTTATTGCAAAATATTTTATGGGGTTATTTTTTATGCTCACCATTCTCTTCCACTCATTACTTTGAAAAACCTTTTGAAGAGAACATTTTAGTTTGGCCATTCATTTTGATTTGCACATATATAAAAGCTTATATTTTGTTTTGTTTTGCAAACTTATTTGAAACCAAAACCCTAGGTTCTCCAGTTCGTTCTTGAAAAATATTATTTGGAGAAAATATTTTGTAGGGTTTAAATCTTTGAAACTCTTTATGATATACGTTCTTTTCAAAGATTGCAAAATACTATTTAGATAAGCACTCTTACTCTACTGAGCATTATTGCATATCATATTAGAGTGCATTTATTTAAGTTTAAACATGTACATCTCAGCTTGTATTTTCAAAAGCACTTTCATATACAAAAATAGTTTTATTGTAACGGTTGGGTTCAGCCTATTAATTGAATTGGGGAGTCTCAGCCTCATAAGTGAGATCGGTTCGGTTTAGCCCGGAATTGAACTGGGGAGTCTTAGCCCCCGTAAGTGAGACTAGTTTGGCTCAACCTAATAATTGAGTTGGGGTTTTTCTCACCCTGTAAGGAGAGGATGTAAAAGGCTTTTGCTCCATCAGGTTAAGTGAACAGGTTTAGTGGAATCCTTAGAGTGTATGCCCAAGGCGGGGACGTAGGCTGGTTTTGGCCGAACCTCGATAACAAATCTTGTGTCTCTCTCTCCCTATCTCATTTAAATTACTGCACTTTAAATTCAGTATATGTATGTCCATTTATTTACTGTTATATTTAGTTGCATGCACACATTTACATTGAATGAGATACATATGTATACATGAACCAATAGCCTAATCATTTTACATACACGCATTTAATATTGAATGGGATATGATACGTGGTGAATCGGCGTGTTTGTTTAAATTAGTGAAAAATGTTTTAAAACCCAATTCATCCTCCCTCTTAGGATCACACCAATTCCAACACCTTTAGATTCCACCACTTAGTTCTCTTACATTGGTTTATTTTATCTTTTTTCTTTCATTTTTTAGTACATATATCTAATACTAAAACTATATGTTGTATGGTTAAACTTTCACCTAGGATAACTTTACAATCCTTACACGATAAATGATCTACCCTCTTAGATAAGAAAAAAAATCTAGTTTACTTTTATTTTGTCCCCTTTTGAAGGTTATTAAGTGTTCTTCTCTTTTCTTAAAACAAGTATTCATTGTAATAAATCATATGACATGAAAAAATCTAAGATCATTTCTCGAGGCTCTTTTTTATCTTCATATCCATATCTCCATGTATCTTCTCATAACTATTATTATTTCTTCCAATGTGTTCATTTAGATCTACTCCTATGAATATTTTCTCAATCCTTGATATGCCTTATATAATACTATCCATATCTTCCCAAAATTTGCTCTTAAGGTTTTCTACTAGGCGTACGTAGGGGGTCATAAGCGCTAATGACATTTTTTATCTCTTGGCCTAAGACCATCCCATTTTTTTTATAATTCTATCGTCTAATCTTTTGACATTTACAATGCTATCTTTTGAGTTTTTGCCTAAGTAAAGTTCATTTTATGTTTTTTATTTCTTTTCCAATGCACCAAAGTTCAAATCTTGATCTTTCAATTTCTCTAACGTTCTCTCCCACCCTAGTTTCTTGAAGGAAAATTAGATTAATTTTTATTAACCCTCACTTTTAGCAAAGGAATACCGTGGTTACAAGATAAAACAGGAGGGAGAGTACAGAAAAACCCTCCCAAAAAACCAACACCAGTAACCAACCTAACTAGGATGCATGAGAAATAGTTATTGTGTGCTAAATTATGGAATTATGCTTGTATTGTAATGAAACTATTGGATGAGATGATTTATAAGGTATGATAGAAGCATCATTAGAAGTTGTGGTAGAAACATTAATAGAAGTGGTGATAGAAACTCTGATAGAAGCTTTAATAGAAGTTTTGATATATGCTTCATAAGAAGCGTTGATAGATGATTCACCAAAAGGATCACAAGAAGTCTAATAATTTACATTGGTAAAATATATTCTAGTCATCAATAATTATTTGACAAGTGATTATGGAAGCATTAATCATGATTATTTCTTAGACTAACTGTGTTTTATTTTAAACTTCGTTGCATACTTAAGAATTTAAAATTAAAACACAACATTTGAATTTTTTGACTAATTAATTCTTTTGGAACTCAAGATTATTTTTCAAAATTCAACTATTTTAAAGGCAGGTTAGGTTGACAATTCGACTATCAACAATTTGTTCATTGAGCATTAACTAAAGGGCAATTGGTGTTCAAATGTTGATCATGTTTTATCTATAAATAGGTAGTTGAAGCCATCTAGTAGAATAAGAAAGTAGAATACAAATATTAAGCAAAGTATTCTCCAATCCTACCCTATAAGAGCTTTGTTCTATGGTATTTTTGTTACAATTGAGCAAATTGTAATATCTTCTAAATAGGTTGAGACTATCTTAAGTTTTTCTAGTTTCACTGATTTTGAACAATAATATTCTTGAGCGATTTTGAAGAAAACCTCTAAATTATTATTATTATTTTTTTCTGTGATTGAGATAGTATCCTCTTGGGGGATAGGGTATTTGGTTGGATGCCGAGAGAGAATTTGTGAAAATAAAAGAGAGTAGTTGTCCTAATTAAGTGGTTCTCAATGTAATTAGTTAATTGAATTAGTGAAAATTTTTAAGCAAGTTTACTTTGGTGGATTTAGGCTTTGTTGACAAAACCACTATAAATCTATGAGTCTATTTTGCTTGTGACTCATTATGTGATTTCGTTATTATCTGTGTGGTAAATCGCATTTGCTTTCAATGTCTATACTTGAATACTTATTAATTTACTATTTGATTTGGAAAAAATTTAAGCCAATGCAATTGTTCAAACTACATGTTCAATGCCTCCTTGGGTGCCATATATGGAACAATGTTTTGTTTCAAAGTAGGCTTGTATGCTTATCTTAATCGTATACTAGAGTAGATCCTTGGCGCCCATGGCAAACCTTAATTTTGCGTAAGTATAATTCACCAATTGACCTCCTTTGTTTAGTGGAATAAATTATACCTATTGGAAAGGTTGTATAAAAACATATATTCAACCTTTTGATGTTGGTATATGGAAAAATGTCAAGACTTTTTCTTGGCAAGGTAAATAAGAAAGGTATATATCAACACATTGTCCATTTAACAGTAATGAGTGTAATAGTGGTGGAATAGCGTTTGTGTTCAATTTTATTATAAACAATATTTATGATGGTATAGAACATACTAAATAAAAGGGTCTAAAATAAATAAAATCGATAATATAAAGTCTACAAACCTATTAGAAAAATATTTAAAAAAATCTTCGAATTTGTAGCCAATAAAAAGGTGCGAAATTGGTGAATCCTCAAATATAAATTTACATGATGAAAGTATGATGTCATAAAAATGAGGAAAATTAATTTTTGATAAAATTATAATGATGGATTGTAGGAAGGATAAAACTTACTACGACTTCAAAGCCAATAAAGAGATTATAAAATATTGGAAGTATAGGTACAAAGAAGAAGATGTAGAAGAAAGAAATAAGTATTTAAACATGATATGATGCTCCTATGAATATAATGAAAATATTTTTTAAAAATATGATTATGTCCTAAACTTGGGCGTAGAGACAAAAAAATGAGGAATTTTGAGCAAAATCAGAGTTTAAATCAGAGTCAAACATGAATAAACAAATACTAAAATGGGAGATCCAAAAAAAAAAAGATTTAGAAAAGAACACCTTAGGGAAAAGAAAAGTTGATGATCTAAATCTTTTAGAAATGGATCCAAAAAGTAATAAATCCTATTTTGAAGAAGATTATGAAAGACTACTAGATGAAGTACATGTAAAAAAGAAAGAACCCTTTCTACCAAGAAGAGATAATCTAAATCAGTTTAATGTTAGAATATATCAAATTTATTAATACTTAAAAAAAAGTTCTCTCTAGAAACTTTGAAAGAACCATAGATAATTGGGTGCAATAATTGTCAATTCTAATAACCAATTACAAAAGCACAAGAACTAAAGAATAATTTTAGGTTATGTAGCTAAAACCTCACAAGGAATGTGTTAAATTAGTTAAAAGTTTGGAAAAATTCATATACGAAAAAGTTGAAGAAAATGTTGAATTGTTATTTTCAATGATTTTGCACAAATCCTAAATGGGTTTGTAGCTATGATTTAAAAATCATTTATGGGAATGGTTTCTACTTATCAATATCAAAAAGATGTAACTTATGCTTCAATGAAACTTAAGTTGTGTGATATGTGTTATTGCACAAACCATGCTAAAGTTTATAAAAAATACTTCTGGAAATTGGAACTTTAGGAAATGCCTCATTGGTTAAATCAATATTTGCATAGTTACCAAGTCCACAAGATGAAAAATCTTAGAAAGAGATTACGTTGAATTTTTGAAAAAAAAAACTATCAGATGTTGATTCTCTAAGAAAGAGAATGTCATTTGGTCATAAAAATCTAACTGAACATTGCTTAATTGGAAAAGCACAAAAATAGGTTAAATATTAACTAGCAAAAATTAGTGAAGGCAAACATGTTGTGATAAAATCCTAAAAGAAAATTGGGAAATCGGATGTTTAGCAAAGAAATCCCACAAAAAAAAAAAGCATTATACATTAAAAAAATGGAAAAGGAATAGAATTATGTCCCCAAGAAAAGAAATTAGAATTAATGAAAATCTAAATTAGTATCATATACTTTATATGCATGATTGATATTCATATGCTCAAAAATATGATTTATTTTGTTTATATCCTACTCTTTTTGATTGATGTCAAAAGAGAGAGAAGTATTTGACAAAGGGGAGAAGTACATGACATTGAACGACCTTGAAATTGGTATTGATACGCATGATATTGAATGATCTTAAAATTGATATTGATAGTAATCTTGATCTTAAAGATGATACTTATTGAAAGGGAGAGTCTTTTTAAGGCATACTCATATTTTTTGTTCATTATTTGTCATCATAAAAAATGGGGAGATTGTTGGCTTTACAAGGCTTAACATCTTATTTTGATGCTAACAAATAAAGTAAAACTTAACATATTTGTTGAGTAATGATATTTCAGGGTTTAAGAAAGAGAATGTACTAAAAGCTTATATTTCAAAGAATGTTGATCATATGAAGCTTAAATGACATGAATTCAAAGACTAAAGCTTGAAGATAATGAGAGCATGGATATTAAAGAAAACTCGATGAAAAACTCAAAGTATCTTAAAGCTTGAAGACGAGAAGAAGACCAAAGCATGAAGACTTAAGTGTTTAAGAATGACAAATAGTTTATAAGTCTTTATGTAAGTGTTTTAATATTTAAATATCTTTTGAAATATTGTTGAAACTCTTTAGGGGATATTTATGGACTTAGAGACCTATTTTGAAACCCCAAAAAATGTTTTATGAAAGATTAAATCATGTGAGCAAAACTAAAATTGAAAAACCAAAAATAAAAATTCAGTAAGAGGTCTGCCCAGTCGATTGACCAGAAACACTCTGGTTCAGTAAGCCGACTGACAGAGAAACACGAGCAGAAATAACTGTCCAGTTGACTGACTTAATAAACTGAAAGTACCCAGCCGACTGACCCAAAATGAACTGTGTCACACCAACCGACTAACTAATTTCCTAATTTAATTTCTAGGAGATAGAAGGGTATCAGCTGCCAGTCCAGTTGATTGACCCTGTGGAAATATACTACCCAGTCACCTGTCCAACCGACTGACTCCAAGGATTTTGAATTTTTAAACTCCAACGGGAAAATTTCAAATTTTGGTTTTTCAAATATGGACGTTATAAAAACTTGGTGGACACTCCAAGTCACTTGGGGAACAAGGAAACTAATCCTAAATTGCCTATAAATAATCCTTTAATCCTAAGAATTCAAATATACAAGTAATCACACAGCATACTTCCATCAAATCTTTCAATCTCTCTCAAAATTTCATATTACTCATACTCTTGCTGGAAGGAAATCATTTGAATTGTTGCTGAAACACCAACCTAAGGTTCTCATACTAAGCTTTCTTAAATCACAAAGGAACCCTTGGTGAATTCTACCCTTGAGCTTCAATTCTATTTCTTATTGGTATTTAAATTGTTAAAGTACCTAGAGCTGGAATTGTACTAATCTACTATATTTTGAAAGTGCTATTGTATGCAGAGATTACTTCATATCTTTTGTAGTTCTTGGATGATTATAGGTGTTCAGATCGTTGGCTAAGCGAGGGAATATCGCTTAAAGAGGGACTACAATAGCCTAATTGAAGGAATGACTGAACGAGGGTATATCGTTTGGAGAGGCGGGCTCTAGCCTACTGAAGGAGTGTGTAAACAGTGTTGTTCCACCTGGAAAAGGAACTGATTTTAGTGAATCTTTCGGTGGTTTGCCAAAGGCGAGGACATAGGCTAGGTATAAGCCGAACCTCGTAAAAATCCCGGTCTCACTTTCTTTTTCCCTTACTCTTTATTTTCGGCACATATAAATTGCGTGGATGATTTAATTTGTAATCATATATACTACGTATATTTGGAAATCAAGTAAAATTAAAGTCTAATTTTTATTTGGGTTGTGGAAACCGAAAGGGAGTACGTTGGTTAAACCATACCTTGTGGAAATCATAAGGGAGTACGTTACTTGGTTAACACCCAAAGATAAATTAACTAAGAGTTTATTTGAATTCTGAATTTTGGAAAAAGTATGAATGTTTTGTTGAAAATCACTTTAAGAAAGCTAATTCACTATCAAAGGGATTGCATTAACAACAGGGCTGCAAATAAACAAAAGCTGAAATCTTGTATCTTATATATCTTGATTTGGATATTGTGTTTGATTGGATAATTGGTTTGGTGGATTAATTGGTTATTTGATTGTTTAAATAGTTATGTCGTTGATTGTATTAAAGGAACTAAGTTCTTGTATGATTAATAAATTAAACAAACAAGTCAAGAATTGGTTAAAAGAAATAAAAGAGGTTAAGAAGTCTTAAAAGGAATTAAGAGAAAAATTTTTAAATCCAATTCACCCCCTCTTTTGGAACTACACCTTTGTTTTCAGTGGGTTCCCACACAAATGCAGTCGTCCATGTAGTGTCACCTTTAATTATTAAAGTTTTTTGTCCAGTTGTGTTGGCCCATCTGTCTTGTAATGGATCCAAAGTTGAATTTTGTGGTCGATGGGGCCTAAAGAGTACCCGCACTAATTCACCTCGGATCACAAATGGTTTGAAGTTCAAGCCTTAAGTCTATAAATATGCATTCGTTTCTTTTGTAAAGACACACCAAGTTGAGGGTTTAATTTCCTCTAGGGAAAGCCTGAGCCCCGAGCTCCACTCAACTCTCTCTCTCTCTCTCTCTCTCTCTCTCTCTCTCTCTCTCTCTCTCTCTCTCTCTCTCTCTCTCTCTCTCTCTTTTCTCTCTTATATTTCGTCCTTAGTTTTCTGTCATATAAAATTTGGTCAATCAAATTTAAGTAAGTTTCCAATAAAGTTTGAATGTTTTGTGAATGATTTTTTTTTTCATAAGCACTATTTTTATAAGTATGCTCTACAATTGCAACCTATTGGTTGATCCTCTGCATCAGAAATTTTTTGATTTTGCATGATGTTTTCATTTTCTGGTTGTTTCATAATTATTTACTTTTAATAATAATGATCCTACTAGTTTTGGTATCAGAGCCAAGTTGTGTTCATAATTATCTTTAATTTTCTATAAATTGTATGTTTTAATTTCCCCTAAGCGTTGGTCAGCCAGTGGAAATCTGATGGTCAGCCGGTTTGCTAAGAGAGCATGAGGGTGGTCTCGGTGGTGGCCCCGATTAGAAATTTAAGATCTGCAAGAATTAGAAAAATAAAGAAGTATTATGGACAAGTTGGTTCAAAATATTAAAAGAATAGGAAAGTTTTTAAAGGAAGTAAAAATGGAGCAGAAAGAATCTACTTCAAGCAAAAGATTAGACAAAAAAGAAATTCAAATTTCACTAGGAAAAATTGAGAAAAGATTAGCAAACTAGAATGGTAAAGATTTACCAAAACAAAAGGCAAAAGAAATTTTGGAGATGACTCGAACAGAATCACAAATTATTAAACCAAAGGGTTCATTAGAAGTCAATGAAGATTATCTTGTCAAAATTGTTAATAAGTCCATTTCATCAGTAACAAATGAAATTAGACAACAAAAGAGACTCATAAGTTTAGAAGAGAGATCAGACAACGTCGCGCCCTAAGCCATCGTGCCCATTGCAACCTTGCCACCGTTGTCGCCCTGCACCGTTGCGCCCAATGCCATCGCGCCCATTGCCACCTCGTCACTGTTATCGCCCCCTCGCCATCATCACGCCCATCGCACCGTCGTGTTAATAGCGTTGGTTCCCTCTCCATCGACGAGATCCTCACAGCAGCAAAAGCTTTGACATGCTGGCGAATCACCATGGTCACTAGAGCCAGTATCTGTGCCCCCACCCATGAAGAGCTTGCATCGTCAGTTCCCTCCTTTACACGATGACCTCAGCCTCCTCTCTAACCTCGCCTTTTTTCCACCCCGCCCTGACGACCCCCACCTCCATCACCGGAGTTGACCCCCACTACGCCCACCCTCCCTCCCACCACTAATACCTTGGCCTACTCTCTAACCCACCCTTTTCCACACCAATTCCAACTGCTTGGCTGGCACCTAATCCACACCTTTGACGACCTTCACTCTCTAGCTCGGCTAGCCGTTGTGCCTCCCAGCGCCGCCACTACGTTTCTCCTGTTGCCGTCACCGCTTTTCCTTGCGAAGCGAAAGCCAAGACTCAAGGTTTTATTATTTTCTGAGGAGACACACAAAGGGTAGCACAGAACAACGATCTGGCCCAAAACTGCAAGCTATCGCCATCGAGGACAGATCACGGAAACTACAAGCCGTCACTACTCAGGGAGTCGCCAAACAATGCAGGTCAGTCTCTTTTCCATTTAGAAAATTTTGGCTTGAATCTCAATATATTGCAATACAGTGTCATCCCCCGCCGATAGCTGCACCGTCGGCTCGGAATGCCATCCAGGCGAGTCCTGGGGTACAGTCGTATGTGCAAATTGTGAGTAAGAAAGTGGAGATGCCTGCGTTCAAAATTCCTATGAGATTGCCCGTTAATATCAATGGGGAATTGGGGTTTATTTTTTCAGAAGCAGAGATGGTTAAGGCTGAGGAAGAATTTCGTTTTACATTAGTAATGAAATTTTTGAGGAATCGGCCATCTATTGATAAAATTTGGCTTTTGATTGTGAAAACGTGGGGTTTGACAGAAATTCCAACGATTAGTGTTATGAATGATTATCACGTGTTAATTCACATGAAAAACGAACGTGACTTTTTGCATGGTTGGGCAAGGGAAGGTAGAACTATGGAAGGCAATTCTTTTCAGATGTTCAAGTGGACGAAAGATTTTGATATCAAAAAAGAATCTTCATTGGCTCCTCAATGGATTTTCTTACCGGGATTACCAATGCATCTTTACTGAACAAATTTTCTCAAAATAATAGCTACTCGTTTTGGTCATTATCTCAGAACTAGTAATGCAACAATCAATTGTACGAGAGCATTAGGGGCACGTATTTGCGTGGAAGTTGACCTAATAATGGAGCCGGTAAAGGGATTTCCTCTTATTTTATCTTTGAAACAATGTATTTGGCAAGAGGCCAAATATGAAAAGATAGGTTTTTTCTGCTCTAAATGTTGCAGGCAATGACATACTTCGATTGTTTGCAGGGTGGGAGAGAAGCAAAGGGAGGATGAAAAATATAAAGATAAAAAATATGGAAACCAAAGACTAATAACGATGTAATAGAAACCAATACAGACATGGATAAAGGGGCAAAGAAGGTGGTACAAGAAGCAGGACCCAGTAACGTGCCTATGATGAAAAATATTAATGATAGGGGTCTTGAAATAGCGGAAATTCCTGTGGTTCAAGAAAAAGTGATCATGCAAGGCAAAACTCTGATATATCGCAGAGAGGATTAGAAAATAATGGGCATGAAAATTCAATAGAGAGGAATGAAGGGGATTGTGAAGAAGTCGGATGTGATGATGATCCTTGAGTTTCAAATGATGAACCTTTATCTCAAAAGGAAGTGAATCACATGGATAGTTCTAAACTGACTGAAGGTGGGGACCTAGGTTTGCAACAAGAGGAATTGGCTCGGGGTTATTCGTTTAAGAGGGAGGAAGGTGAAATATCAGTTTTAAAGGGCAAAGAAAAAATGTATAAGTCTGATACAGGGCAGGGATGAATTTCCATAAAAAAATTGGTGAGGAAATCTCAAAGGGTTCTCATCCGACCACATAAATTAAATTTATGATAGATACAATTCTTTTCGGGAATATTAGGGGGTTGGGCAGGTCTAGAGGTAGGTTAAAGAAGCTAATTAGAAAGTTTAATGTTGGATTGTTTGCTAT
Source organism: Malania oleifera (assembly GCF_029873635.1). Lineage (NCBI taxonomy): Eukaryota > Viridiplantae > Streptophyta > Magnoliopsida > Santalales > Ximeniaceae > Malania > Malania oleifera. The sequence continues at coordinate 91,329,689 of NC_080426.1, read as the reverse complement.
TTCAGAACCGTTTATGGCTGAGGAGCAAATGGTAATGCTAGGTAATTTTTTGAATTATCACCACTTTATATCTAATGAAAATTAGGGTGGTAAATTGTAGCCATTTTGGAAGGATATAAATGCTTTTGAGGTGAGTTCAATCATGACTTAAAAGATTTTCGAGTGGTTTTTTAAGGATGGACAAAGAATTTTGGTGAGTTTTGTCTATGCCAAATGTTCTTATGTTGAAAGAAGAGGGTTAAGGCGGCAACTGAAGGAGTGCCAATCAGATTTTCCTTGGTTGGTCATGGGTGATTTTAATGTGATTCGAACGAATATCGAAAGAATTGGTGGAAACCCAAGACCACTATTACCTATGATGGAGTTTAATGACAGCTTACATCATTGTGGTCTCTTTAATTTATCAAACACAGGCTCACGAATGTCGTGGTGCAATCGCCATGAAGGGGTGGCTCGTAGTTGGGCTAAGATTAATCGTGTTCTTATTAATAATGGTTTTTCCAACCTATATGGTTCGGCTCAATTCAAATATCTGAGTTGGAAATCATCAGATCATAGTCCTATGGTGGTGTATACAAATACGTCTTTCTCCCAGTATGGCCCTACCCTATTTCGGTTCTTGAATATGTGGAGCTCGCATGATATGTTTTTTTCATACGTTAAAATGCCTGGATCAGGAATGACTCGGCCTCGGGTTTTCTAAAACTTGCTATTCGCTTTAAGAGAACTAAAGTTGCATTACGAGCATGGAATAAAAATGTCTTTAGGAGAGTAGAAGAAAATTTAAAAGCTCTTGAGAAAATGATGGAATATCTAGAAAATCAACTATAAGCAGGTTTTTCTGAGGACGTCGAAGTTTATTACTTGACTACTAAGTTGGAGATTCAGGTGTGGGAAAAGAGGGAAGCATCTCACCTAGGACAAATTGCGAAAAAAAAAAAAAAGGTTAGCGAAGAAGGATCAAAACTCTAAATTATTTCATTCAGTTATCAATCAAAAGCAGAATAAGAGTCATATAGACCGTATGGTTCTGAACGATGGGAGGATATTGGAGGGTGTGGAAGCAATTCATAATGAGGCAACTGGATTTTTCCAGAATTTTCTTTTTGAGTCTTCAACGGTTGAACCATGCGATCTCTCCAAGTTAATTCAAAGGCAAATTTCAGATGTTGATAATAATTTCCTCTACTCCGAACCGACAGAAGTAGAAGTTAAAAGAGCGGTGTTCTTTATTCCCAAAGAAAGCAGTCTTGGATCGGATGAATTTGGCTTTGAATTTTATAAATCTTGTTGAGACATTGTAAAAAAAGATCTCTTGGATGCGGCAATGGATTTTTTTTATGACACTACTCTTTCCAAGTTTTTTTCCTCTTCATTTATTGTTTAAATTCCGAAGGTGGATAATCCTTTTAGCTTTGATAAATTTCGGCCTATTAGTTTATGCTTTGTGGCTTATAAAATTCTTTCCAAGATTATTGTTTTTAGACTAACCGAGGTTGTTGATAAGTTGGTCTTGCATGAACAAGGCGCTTTTATTCCTGGGCGAAGTATTTTTGAAAATATTACACTGGCTCAAGAAACGGTTTAGTCTTTGTACAAAAAAAATAGCTAGCAGCAATGTGATGATAAAAATTTATATGACTAAGGCTTATGACAGAGTGAATTGGAATTTTCTTCTGGAGGTTTTTAAGGCTTTTGGTTTCTCTTAGAGGTTTTGCAAGCTCGTAAAAAATTGTGTGGAGTCCCCATGGTTTTTCTGTTTTGATTAACGGAACCTTTAAAGGGTTTTTTCAATCTACGAGAGGCTTGTGGCAAGGGGATCCACTCTCTCCTTATTTATTCATCATAATGGAGGAGGTTTTGACAAGGTTGCTTAGGAGAATCTATGAGACTGGTCGGATTGGTAAATTTAATCATCCAATTGGGAATCCATTGGTTTCGCATTTGTTATATGCGGATAATATTCTTATTTTTGTGAATGGTGGGAAGAGGTCTATTAGAAATTTAGTTTACGCTCTGGAAAGGTATGAGAAGTGGTCGGGTCAAAGAATTAGTAAGACTAAGTCAGCGTTATTCCTTTCAAAGTACATCACTCCCGCTCAGAAGCGTGGTTTATTGAGAATCACAGGTTTCATGGAAGGAATATTCCCAGTTACATATTTGGGTGCGCCTTTGGTGTCTGGAAAATTGTCTTGCAGGACATTGAAGCCTCTTGTGGAGAAGATTAGAAAGAAAATTGCAGGGTGGAAATTTAAGTTTCTCTCGTTAGGTGGAAGATTGATTTTATTAAGACATGTGTTGTCTAGCATGCCTATTCATTTGATGTTTGTTATTAAGGTTTCAAAGGTCACATATTCTTGTATTAACTCTCTTCTTTCTAATTTTTTATGGGGAGAGGTGAAAGATAAAAGGAAGATTCATTGGCTCTCTTGGGGAAAAATTTGTAAACCTACCTCGGAAGGGGGTCTGGGTCTGAGAGATGTTAAGGAAGTTCATAAATCTCTTTTCATGAAATTTGCTTTCAGATTGCTCACGTTTAACAATCTGTGGGCAGGTTTTTTCAGAGCTAAATATTACAAAAATGATCATTTATTAATAAGGAAGGGGAGACCATATGACTCTCGGTTTTGAAAATCAATTATGGCCACCATTCCAGAAGTTATGGATAATGTTGAAATTTTGGTGAGAGGTGGAAACTCTTCTTTTTGGTTCGACAGGTGGCTGTCATCAGGTTTGTTATCTGTGAGCACTGAGGATATGTTAAACAAGAAACTGTGTATTAAAAATTGCTTGCTAAATAATAATTGGAACTCTGATTTAGTATGGGAGTTGGTTGGTGCTGATAAAACAAGGGAAATTTTGCACCAAGTGCCGACGGGTAAAAGTGGGCAGGATATTTTTATTTGGAAGCCTGTCTCGGACAGTAATTTTTCTACAAAAACGGCTTGGGAGGTAGTGAGTAGCAGAGGTGATAATTTTTTATGGAATGACTAGTTTTGGCATTCTTCATTGCCCAGAAGAATCTCAATGTGTTTATAGAGAGTTTGATTTAGATGCTTGACTATAGATGACAGAATTCAGGCCAAAGGAATATTGATGGCTTCGGCTTGTGATTGCTGCTTTCAGGGAAGTCGGGAAAACATTGATCATATTCTTTCTTTAGGTGAGGTGGCTTCAGAGGTTTGGCATCAGGCTAGTATGGCGTTGGGGATTCCTTTCCAACGATCTCTTCCCTGGAAAAACAAAATGGCAAATTGGTTCCACTATGCTCAAAAATTGTCTATTAAAGGTATTTTAATCGGGTTGATTCCATGTTTGATTACATGGTGCCTCTGGAATCGAAGATGTAAAGCGAGAATGGAAGGAATTTATCAAAGTGCAGATCAGATGTGGAGAAGTGTTCGATTCTGGGTTAGTTTTATTGCTGAAAGCACCAATTCTTTTCAAAAATTGAAGAAGTCAGACATTAAGATTTTGAATGAGTTTCAAATTAAGCATTAGGGAGTTTGCGACAAGCTTGGAAAAATTATTTCGTGAGTTAAACCTCCAGTAGGGTAGATAAAAATTAATTGTGATGGGAGTTGTAGGGGCAATCCGGGTACTTCAAGAGGTGGAGGAATTATTCGGGATTGCCATGACATGGTAAAAGCGGTTTTTTCAAGTTATTTTGGCAATTGTACGAATAATAGTGCGGAATTAAAAGCAATCAGGGAAGGAATTCGTTTGTGCAAACGTTTGCATTATGTTAATGTGATTATTGAAAGTGACTCACGAATTGTAGTTGATTGGTTTTGGAAAGGTAGATGTACTTTGTGGTATCTTTGGGAATTTTGGGAGGAGCTCGTGGTAGAGTTAGAAGGAGTGATTATCATTGTGATGCATCAATATAGGGAAGACAATAGTGCGGTTGATTTTCTTGTCGAAGAAGGAGAAATGGGAAACAATGTAATTTATGAAGAACAACACCTTCTACCACGTTATCTGAAAGGTATCCTTCAGATGGATAGGTTGGGTCTCGTTTCCGTTCGTCGTTAGTTCAACTCTAGAGTTTCATTTGGTGTATTTCGTTTTGATGTTGGTTGTTTTTATGTTTTTATCACCTTTGTTAGTTATGTTTCGGTTTATTTGTCCTAATTTGGTTGGTTTGTTTTAACTTGTAACCACGGTATTCCTCCGCCAAAAGTGAGGGTATATTAATAAATAAATGGAGGTGCCGCCGTCTTTTAGCAAAAAAAAAAAAAGTTTAGAAGATTTAGAAGCCTTTAGATCAAAATATGATAGAATCCATATAGGAATGATCTAAGTAAGACTATTTCCTTTTACAAGAGTCAATCTTAATAAACTAGTCTGTATCTTACTTTGAGATGCCATACATCATGAGTTCAATGACTCATTATTAGGAATGCTTGAGTCAAATATTGCAGAAGGACCAATTTATTTTGAATGTTATCCAAACATAAGAGTCAATCTTCATGATGAATCCATATACAAATTATTAACATTAGATATCCAAGCAAAGGATTATAATATGGATAGTAGGTCTTCAAATTTAGAAATGATTTATAGAATTTATTACAAAGTAACGACATCTACAATATTTCCAAATGCAATCAAAGGAAGTCCAAAATGAGAAACTCTTTTACTTTAAGCTAATAATGAAAGAACCTCGTTAGTTTTTCAACCAAAGAAACTTCTTTGGCATGAGATCCAAACTGGAGGAGAATGGGAATTTGATAATCTTAATGAAAATACCGAAGAAAAAATTTGAAGTTTTCAAAACACTATTGCTACAGGTATTATTCAAGATCAAGGAGGAAATGTTAAAATCAATTTTGAGTCATTATTAACTAGAAGTAGAATTGTAGGACAATCTTCAAGCTCAAGAGTATCAGAAGATTTAGGAAGAAAAAGTATTTTAAGTGTTTATACGGAACCAAACAAATATTATAGTTATAAGCTTAAAAGAATTAACTTTGAACCAGAAGTTCCTCAAGGATATTATCAAGAAAATTCAGAAGATTCAACTTTACCAACTTTGTCGCAAGCACTTTGTAACAATTCGAAGAATAATGATATTTAAATAATAAAGAGGGAGGAAAATGGAAACAATAACAGAAGGAGGCAGCCGACTTCGTTGACGACATCGCATTTTGGAGGTGATAATTTCAAGAAATTTCCTAAGCCAAGTCGACGAACACAGGGGTTTCGTCGATGAGGGTTCTTCAGGATCTTGTTGACGAAGCTCCGTCTCGTCGACGAGAAGATACCGAGAAAGGATTTTTGGAAGTCTGAAATTTGTCTCGTCAATGAACTTTCTACAGGACTCATCGACGAACCTGACTTTATAAATAGCTGAAAGTTGGATTTTTACGCAGAAAATTTATAGAAATTCACTCCCTCTCTCTCTTACGGCTCCACCTCCATTTCTCTTCGATTTTGGCCTTGTCGTTTGCCGAATCAACAATTTGAGGCCACCACGACGCTCCTGGGAAAGTTCTCTCCAAGTTTGCTGGAGCGGATCATCGGTGGGACGAAGTTGGATTTCATCCCAAATTCAGGGTAAGGTCTTTTAAGTAAAATTTAGTTTAGTAGCAGTTGTAGGAAATGTAATAGACGTAGAAATAATGATGTTTTGTTCTGGGATTTATGATTTTCAGGGTGTTGAGTGAAGAACCCTGCGGGTGTAGGACCTTTCATAGTAGGGAGATTTTAGCAGAAATCAAGTAAGGGAAATATGCTATGCTAGGTAATACTAGTATGATTTCAGTATAAATTATATGTTTTTTACCAGATTATTATTTCACAATAGGAATTTATACAGTTTATCAAATACGTTTAAAATATTTTAAATTTCTATGTGGTATGAGAATATGGATATGGTACGGAAACATGTTTTTATAGTATTTTCAGGATTATGTTTTATAGATTATACAGATAGGAAATATGTTTTATAGTATTTTTAGGATGCCATGATTATACAGTTTTCAGTACCATGACATATAGTTTTACAGTTCATTTCAGAAATACAGTTGATACAGATACAATTTATCACAGCGTCATAGTTAATACAAATATTACATAATCATGATAAAACAGATAGATTGTATATAGTAATGTATTATTTAGTATCAGACCCTGATGGATCAGATTTAGTAGAGCACGGTACCGTTGCTATATACAAATATTTAGTACAGAGTGTAACCACCTATTCAGATAATACATGGTATGTAGGTCGATCAAATGCCTAGGAGTGGACAAGCTCCCCATCAGATATGGGTTGAGGAGGGCTGATCAGATTGATGGAGTATAGTGGTTTATTCTTGGTTGGCCAGCCAGAGTAGATCCTGCATTCGGGTCGCACAACCCTGTCATGAGGGGTTCAATCATGACATACAACCATCTAGGGAAGTTTTCAGCTATTATATGTATATACAGTTTTATAGTAACAGAGGGCGTACTTATGTGTAGTATAAGTATTATGTATAGAAACCTAAAAATATAGTTATGTTAAGTAACATGGGATGATGGTTATTATATTATTTGCACTTTATTTTCAAATTCAGTTATATGTGTTTATATAGAAATAGATATTCTCAGTATTGTAACTCATTTGACACACACTAGCAATAACATATTTCGTCTTATTGAGCATTGACTCATCCCATTACTTTAATATTTTTCAGGTGATCCAGGTAGGCGAGCAGATCAAGCTCGCAGATAGAGGGGTTTCACTACTGCCCTATCAGTAGAGTGAGTATTTTTTAGAGTAATTATGTATAGCCCTAGCCCAGTTGAGGGTATTTTGGGTAACAGTCTTATATGTATATTTTGAGGAACTTTTTAGCACTCTGGTATTGTATATTCTCTTGCTTGTGTTTATATGAATTCCGCTTCTTACTGCTTAAGTTGATGGATTTGTTTAATCTAGTAGGTATCAAAGCATTATAAATTTTGCAGTATTAAAAAAAAAAACCAGTTAAATAACAGGTTGTTACACACTTGATGAAGAACAAAGAAAAGCCCTTGAAGAAGAAGATCAAAGAAAAAATTTATTAGTCATAAACAAAGTTTTTGAACCAAATATGCAAGTTCTTAGAGAAGATTACAAAAACAAACTTAATCAAAAAAATCGAAATAAATTCTTTGCAAAATATAATAAAGAAGAAAGGGAAAAAAATAAAAGCTGAATGGTTAGAAGAAATGCAAAAGGTTCAAAAGGATATTTTATTTTTTAAATATTTAAAAGATAGATAAAATGTTAATGTTATTCATAATAATAAAAATAATTGGAAGCTATTAGACAATAAATATGTATCATCAACATATTGACCAACAGATTCTTTCAAAATTGATTACAAAGGAACATAAGTAATAGCCTCACCTTATATATATATATTATTACATTATAATATATATGTGCCTGCCTATATTTAAAATACAATAATATTATATTTTTTTATATGCTACAACCTTATTAGATTTTATTGTTATAATTGATGATAATAATTAATAATCATTTTACTTTGTTTTTGACATTGTAAATAATATTATAATAAATCAATAATCATACCACAAATATATCATAATATTTTAACATTTAATGTTGTTTTATTAATTTTTATATATTATAATATTATTATACATAATAAAAATGTTAATATGATAATTTAATATTTATATTAAAATATATAACAATGTTTTAAATATTGAAAGTAATATTATAATATTAATATTATTTTTTAAATTTATGTAATACATATTATATTATGTCAATATAAATTATTATATTATAATTAATATTGTATTTTTAGGAGTCTGGATTTAATTTTAAAGTAAGAATCAGAAATTAAAATGTCAATTAAAAAAGAAATTTTATTTCACTGATAAGAATCAAAATAAGATTACTGTAAAATAAATGTTACGACTCCCAACTTATTCTCAATTACCATAGGCTATTAGTTAATGGTCATCACATGGAACCTCTTCATCTCTCTTCTCTCTCTGCTTCTGCATTCAGTGCCGGTCGGCTAAGACAGACGTACTGTTGCATACTCGCACACGCACATTTACTCGTTCAGTCCTTTCCACGCACATTTACTCGTTCAGTCCTTCCACATTGCAGGGAAACACAAAGCAGCCTTGCCTTCCTCTTTTGCTATCTGCACCACTCGTGTCATTTTTCCCATTTCTCTTTTCCATCTCAAATCTATCAGAAATTGCCTGAATATGGCGTTTTCCTCTCTCCATTCATAGGCATTTTCTCTTCTCATCTTTCTCTGCCATTTTCTCGGCAGGCAATCGCAGAGTAAGCATTGACTTGGACAGCACTGTAACAAAATGTGGAAGCTGAAGACCGCCGAAGGAGACAATCCGTGGCTTCGCACCACCAACAATCACGTCGGAAGACAGGTTTGGGAGTTCGATCCCAAGCTCGGTTCGCCAGAAGAACTCGCGCAGGTAGAAAAGGCCCGCGAGACCTTCGCCAACAACCGCTTCCGCCAAAAGCACAGTTCAGATCTACTCATGCGCATTCAGGTATCTTTCTCGCTCTCTCTTGATTTTGATTTTTTTTTTTGGTTACCCTCTCTATTTCGTTTGCTGCTGGGAGTAATTGATTTGATTTGAAGTTTTATCACTGGCTGAAATTCATTTGAAAACATAATGTTAATTTAAGTAAATTTGTCGGTATAATGCTGTTAATTCGTAGATCTTTCGTCTGCTCCGTGTTCTTCTTTTCCCTGTTATTATATGATTAATGCACACACTCTCGATTTCATGGTGTAAGATATGAAGACCATAGCGGATTTTTTTGTATTGGACGAGGCCATAAAATTTTTGTCTGAAGCACTTCGGGCCATTAAAACTATTAAATTATGCAACAACGGCATTGATTACTTCAATTCCTATATTTGTATTATTTAAATATATACTCCCAAACTAGCGAACAACTCTCACACCATAGCTTAAATAACCCCACGTATAAGAAATGACTCTTGATGAGGAAAACTGATTTCATTCAATTGAATTAAAATAACAGTACAAAAGAATGTATATATACATTTAGCTTAACGAATGAAGCTGAATAAAGAAAACTAATTAACTAACAAAAAAAAAACAAAATTAGTTTGTTGTTGCTACTATACGGATGAAGAATCAATTTGGTTATTATTCTGTTAAACTATTGCTGCACCAGATATAATTCTGTTGCTGCTGCTGTTGTTAAGCTGAAGCTGATTTTTCATACTCCCCCTCAAGATGGATTGATGAAGAACAAATGTTAATCAGTCCCATCTTGGATAACAATTCTGAAAATTGTTTGTAACCCAATGCCTTGGTTTATAAATCTGCCAATTGACAATGAGTTCTTACATGATTCAGTTTAATTACTTTAGCCAAGACCTTGTCCCTTACAATGTGACAATCAACCTCTATATGTTTGGTCCTTTCATGAAAAACTGGATTGGATCCTATATGCAAGGCTGATTGACTATCACAAAACAATATTGCTTCTCTATCGTGTTTAATCTGCAAATCTTTTAGCAAATAAAGAATCCACACAATTTCACAAGTTGCTACAGCCATAGCTCTATACTCTGCCTCAGCTGAAGATCTTGACACAGTAGTTTGCTTCTTTGATTTCCAAGAGATCAATGAATCACCAAGGAAAATACAAAACCCTGTAACCGATCGTCTTGTGTCTGAGCATGATGCCCAATATGCATCACTGAATCCTTTGACATGTAGTTCTGATTTTGCAGAAAAAAATACTACTTTCCCTGGTTCATTTTTTATGTAATGAAGTACCTTAAGAGCAGCTGCATAATGAGGCTTTCTAGGTTGTGCCATGAACTGACTGAGCTTATGAACAGCAAATGTAATGTCAGGCCTAGTAATAGTTAAGTATAACAATCTGCCAACCAATCTTCTATATTGACTTGGATCATTCAGCACATCACCTTCATGTTTGCTAAGTTTTAAAGTAGGATCCATAGGAACTTTTGCAGGTTTGCATCCTAGTAAGCCAATATCTTCCAAAATTTCTAGAGCATACTTCCTTTGACACAAGAAAATGCCCTTAGTTGTTCTTGCTACCTCCAAACCAAGAAAATATCGCAAACTCCCTAAATCTTTCAACTTGAACTTCTGATCTAACAGTATTTTAAAATCTTCAACTCCCTTTTGATCATTGCTTGCTATGAGAACATCATCAACATACACTAGCAACACAATAAATGAATCTCCTTGTTGCCTAGTGAATAAAGAATAATCAGCCTTGGATTGAACAAAGCCAAGATCAATTAAGGCATTTGAAAACTTAGAAAACCACATTCTAGAAGCCTATTTAAGCCCATAGAGTGATTTATTGAGCTTACAAACCAAGTGAGTTTGCTGCTCCCCCTGGCTGTGAACAACCTGCTCCCCCTGGCTGTGAACAATCTGATATTGCTCCCCCTGGCTGTGAAAACCTGGTGGAAAAGACATATAAACTTCTTCATTCAAATCTCCATGAAGGAATGCATTGTTGACATCAAGTTGGCTGAGAAACCAGCCTTTCACAGCAGCCACAGCAAGTAGAGTTTTGACAGAAACCAGCTTAGCAACTGGGGAGAAAGTGTCAAGATAATCGAGTCCCTCCTTTTGAGTAAAACCCTTGGCAACCAGCCTGGCTTTGTACCTCTCAACTGAACCATCTGAATTGTATTTCACTTTATATACCCATTTACAACCAATGGGCTTCTTACCTGGTGGCAAAGAAGTTATGGTCCAAGTATTATTAGCATCCAAAGCTGAAATCTCAGCATCCATGGCTGCCTGCCACTTAGGATTACCAGCAGCTTGATGATAAAAGATAGGTTCAGAAATGGAAGAGATGGCACAACAAAAAAATTTATATGAAGGAGACAAATTATTGTAAGACAAATAAGACTGAATGGGATGAGAAGTACATGAATCATGTAAGAAAGATTTTGAAGTAGAAGCTGATTGAGCTTGATTACAATGATAAGCCTCAAGATAAGATGGTGGTTTAGAATGCCTGGTAGATCTTCTAGGAACAATAGGCTGGTTAGATGTATTAGAAACACCATGTATATCAGGAAAATCATGAATATTATCATCAAGGTCTTGATGAATGGGAACAATGGTGTCATTAAAAAGAGGTAAAAGAGGAGAAGAAACAACTGGAGATTTAGAATAGGGAATGGAAGGAAAAATAGGTAAAGGAATGAGATTATCACATGTAAAAGAATCATTTGAAGCAAATGGAAAACTTGACTCATGAAAGACAACATCCCTAGATAAAAAGAATGTATGAGAATCAAGATCAAAGAGTTTATAACCCTTGACATTGAAGGGATATCCCAGGAAGACACACTTTCTGGCTCTAGGAGTAAATTTATGTTTATGAGGACTGAGATTGGTAGCATAACACAAACAACCGAAAATCCTAAGATGTGAATAAGAAGGAGGTTTGTGAAATAGAAGTTTAAAGGGTGTTTTATGATTTAAAAAAGGAGATGGAAGTCTATTTATTAAATAGACTGCAGTGAGGACACAATCACCCCAAAAAGAAATAGGAACATTGGACTGAATTTGTAATGCTCTAGCAGCAGCAAGTATGTGTTGATGCTTTCTACAACTGAATTTTGTTGTGGAGTGTAAGCACAACTTAGTTGATGAATAATTCCTTTGGAGCTGTAAAAATTATTAAAACAAAATTCTGGGGCATTATCTGTTCTGATGGATTTGATTTTAGTATCAAATTGAGTAAGAATCATGTGATAGAAAGATTCAATGAGTGATCTGACTTCAGATTTATTTTTGAGTAAGAGAACCCAAGTTGCTCTAGAAGCATCATCAACAATAGTAAGAAAATATCTGTGACCATTAGAGGTTGAAACAGAAAAAGGACCCCAAACATCCATATGAACAAGATCAAAAAGATAAGCACATTTATTGTTATTGAAAGGAAAAGGAATTCTCTTCTGTTTTGCCAAAGGACACACAGTACAAGTTTTATTACAACAGTTCTTAAAAAAAGGTAAAACACTGCTCAAAGAACGAATTTTTACATCAGAAGGATGTCCAAGTCTTGAATGCCAAAGTGAAAATACATTCGAAGAAAGAGAAGAAGAACAAGCAGCAGAGAAAGCCTTAAGATTCTACTTAGGAAAAAATGCAGTGGCTTGAGGAAGACTCGAAGCTTGTAGTAAGTACAAACCATCATGCATTTTGCCCATTCCAATCGTGTTCCAACATGTAAGGTCCTGTAGAAAATAGAATTGTGATAGAAAAACAAAACATATGGGTTGAGATTTGGTTAATGCACTAACTGACAAAAGATTAAAATCAAAAGAAGGTACACAAAGAACATTGTGAAGAATTATGTGGGAAGAAAGTTGAATGTTGCCAATATGTGTAACAATAGCTGCTTCTCCATTAGGCATCTTCACCGTAGTATGTGAGACCTCAGTATAAGAAGTTAATAACTGAATGGAACACACTATATGATCACTTGCACCAGTGTCAATAACCCATGTATGAAGATCATATGCTTTTCTGTTAACAGCTTTTGCAGAAAGAACAGAATGCTTGCAATTACCTGCAACAACATTTGATGGACCAGTCACAGCATTAGCAGCATGGAGTTCTGAATTTTTAGGCAATTGTGAAGAAGAACAAGAACCAATTAGTGTCAAAAGTTGTTGATATTGATCATGAGTGAAAGCTGGAGCTTGAGAAACAGATTGAGATGAAGCAGAATCATTAAATCCAACAGAATTATTCCTTTGAACGAAGTCAATATTAGATGAAACTTGATGAGCAGTGGGATATTTGTTGTTCTTGAACTTGAAACCTGGTGGAAAACCATGCAGCTTATAGCATTTGTCGATGGTATGACCAAATTTTCCACAGTGAGTGCATAAGGGCCTTTCTTTGCCTTTAAAATTGGTTCCGAAATTTTTGGTTGCCAGAGCAGTAGATTCAACTCTAACAACATTATGTACAGACCTCTGCATTTCTTCTTGAATAAACAAAGAATGCACCTTATTAACAGAAGGCAAAGGATCCATTAATAAAATTTGAGTTCTTACTTGAGAAAAAATATCATTCACTCCCATGAGAAATTTCATAGTGGACTCCTTAGCTTGAAGATTCTGTAAGTTTTGATTAATTCCACACACACACTGACCACAAGTACACTGAGGAAATGGGTTCAAATTCTGCAATTGATCCCACAAAATCTTGAGCTGAGTGAAATATTTAGTGAGTGACATCTATCCCTGATGAATCTCAGCAATCTGCTTCTGAATATTGAAGATCTTGGTCGCATTTCCTTGACTGAAAGTGTCTCGAAGATCAATCCAGATTTCTAAAGCAGTATCTCTATATATAATACTACCTTGAAGCTTTGGTGAAACAGAATTAATGATCCATGTACTTACCATATTATCAGCACGAACCCATGCTTGAATAGCATTTGGAGAATTCACCAATGGTGAAGAAATGGTTAATGATCCATCAATAAATCCTAACTTGTTTTTGGCAATTAGAGATTTCTTTACTGATCTTGCCCAGGCAGGATAATTTTCTTCCCCAATCAATGGTTGAGAAGGAAGAATTGCTCCAGGATTTTCGCTAGGATGCAAGAACAGAGGATCACCAATATTATATGAATCTTGCAAAGAAGATGAAGCCTCTGTGTTGGAAGTATTGGCTGCTGTCTCCACCATTGAAGAAGCTTGTAGAACACGGTAACTGAAGAAGAAGAACTCGAAAAAGAGAACAATGAAGAACAAGATGCTCTGATACCATATAAGAAATGACTCTTGATGAGGAAAACTGATTTCATTCAATTGAATTAAAATAACAGTACAAAAGAATGTATATATACATTTAGCTTAACGAATGAAGCTGAATAAAGAAAACTAATTAACTAACAAAAAAAAAAACAAAATTAGTTTGTTGTTGCTACTATACGGATGAAGAATCAATTTGGTTATTATTCTGTTAAACTGTTGCTGCACCAGATATAATTCTGTTGCTGCTGCTGTTGTTAAGCTGAAGCTGATTTTTCATACCACGTGTACACTCAGATTGCCTTTTGTTCCATTTTCTGATCAATAAACCATTGCTTATCCAAAACAAATATTGTTGGCTCTTTTTGTTGATGGCCGTTAGCGACTATTTTTCCTGACCATTTCTTTAATTTGCAATGGAGTTCTAACTCTGAATTATTCCCATAATCAACTTGTTTTGGAGTCGTGGAGTTCGGGGAAATGGTTCATGTTGAAATATGCTGTGTAATTGGAGCTTGGGAATTCAGATGTTACACATTTTGAGGCTTGTTAGACTTTGAACATTATTGGTGCCTCTTGAACACATAGATACACTGGAAGTTGAAAATAAGTATTTTGTTTGTGTGCATGTGTACAATTTATCATTTATTTTTTTGTATTTTGCAGAACAAATGCATAAATGAGTAATTACGTGCGTGCATTTTCGTATTAATTTTCATACTTTAGCAGAGCAAATACGTAAATGAGTAATTAACTGAAAATTTTCGTCCTTCTGTGATGATGTTGGTTTTCAACATTAAAGCTGTGCAAGAATAATCCTCAGTGAATTTTATTTTTTATTTTTTACGAGTACAGAACAAATTAGTATATTGTGAAATCAATCGCTTGAGCTAGTTATTTAGTATTCTTATTGGGGTGGTAGGTTTAACTTAACTTGTGCGTTCAGATTTCAGAAGAAAAGAAAGAAGAATAAAAATTTTGATCAATTTTTTTCTATTAGAAAGTGCAATTCTATGAGTACATTTATGTCTCAAATGAGACCAATTTGATCCCTTTTGTTTACTTTTTTGAGCTTGACACCTTGTTATTTAATTAGTGTTATGAGTCAAAGTATTTTTGTAAGCAATGAGTTGACCCTTTCTATGTTTGGAATTCCAATTTTTGCAGAGGTCCAGAAACAGCATATAAATGTATTTGGTTTGATCACATTTCAGCATTAAATCTAGTATTTTTTTAGTTTGGTTCACGAGTTTATTATTGTTTGCTTAATTTTTTCACATGAAGCAACAAAGTTGAAAAAGTGAATGGGGGTTAAGGTTACAAGAAGCAAAAGCGATTAATTACTTCTTACCTAAATTCTTGGAAAAATCATGTGTGCGCAAAAAGTAAAAAAATGGAAAAATAACACCCCATGCACAAGCCTTCTACGCCATATTTAGGGTCTGAGGAGGGCATGGTGTACACAGCCCAAGGTCCACAATTAGAGAGGCTATTTGCGTGCCTGTGATCTTCTAGGCACAACAACATAAACATATTGCGGCTTCTCATCTTAGTTTAATTTATTATTATTAATGTTATTTTTTATTCGAAAAAGGTCCCAGGGCTTCCTGGATTTTTTGAAAGCTTTGTGCCTTTTTTTTTAATTTTAAAAAATATAGGATAGTCTCTCTCTCTCTCTCTCTCTCTCTCTCTCTCTAGGTCAAGTGGGTTATTAAAGGCTTGTGTTGTGCTTTGAGGCTTTCCTATATTGATAATTTTAGGGAGTTCAATGAAAAGATCATGGGATGGTTTATTGGTAATGGGCGCATCACGCATGACGTATGAGTTGGGTTCAAACCTCATTTATCATTGTTTCTATGCTGAGCTGGGCCACCTCAAATGGAGTGAGCCGCATGTGGGGAGACCCGCATATATAGTTTTTAGGGGAATCTGGCTGAAAGTGGGATGAGTTGATGTCGGTCAATGGTGTGAGAACATTTCCAGTTCCTGATGTCGAATTCCAAAAACCAACTAGAGGTTCCCCACTCTTCTTTGATCTGTATTAGGGCTAAGTGGCAGCCTCAATCCGAGCGTAAGTACAATGTGTCGGGAAACTCGGGATCGTAAATGGATTCGGGTACCATTTTGATCTTTAAACTTGATATACATTGTTGGTGCACAACCTTAGCTTAAGTTTTTGGTAAAGTGGTAATCTAACATCCTATCAAAGTTGGTTACTAGACGGTCTTGGGTTCTAATCTTGTTGCCTGCATTTATTGTGGTGTTTAAAAATTATTACATTCTATGTAATGAGGGTTATTTATCATGTGTTTATCTATCCCAAACTGTTTAGGCAAGGAGTTAACTTTACCCACAAAAAAACTAGTAAGAAGTTGTGAAAATTTTTTATTATGACCCAAAATTGATTATCTGAATGATTGGTTTTGCCTTTTGAATTATTTAATGTTCTTAGTACCTTTACAAGGGCAATAAACAAAGCCCTATGCCTATTTATCAGTAGCTTTCAGTCATCAACTTCGATTATGTCTTGATTTATAGCAAGTCTAGGGATGTATACTCAGTTTAACTTTGGTGGGTTTCGCTAGCCCTTGGAGTTAGACATTATATGCCATCCTTCAGAAGTTCTCTTTCATGCTGGCTCAAGTATTATTCATGGGATTCATTGACTCTCCACCAGGCATAATGACCTTGAAAAGTCAAGGTCACTAGGGAGTGGCTTTAACCCTAGTCTACTTCTGAGGTTATGATTTCCAAGTGTTGGTCACTTTTAGGTGGTTTGTTATGGGGTTTAGTTCTACATCACTCCTATTGTTTGAACTTTGAAGAAAGGAATGTTTAGGTGAATTGCTGCTGCAGTAGAACCTTTAGTGGAATCGAACAAAGTGGCTGGGCACCTGGCTTGCAGCATCCCGGATTCATTTAAGATTTTGAGGTTTCCCATTACATTTCAATTGGTATTAGAGCGCTTTTTTTTTTTTTCATGAACCATTTCTTTTACTAAAATTGAAAGTTCTAAAATTTTAAATCTCTAAGTGACAAAGCTTCCCACCAAATGTTTCAAATCTGTCCCATGTCCCTTATGTCCCTTCTGTATCAAAGGATCCTTTCAGTCTTGTTCCTCTTGTCTCCCATCTTGAATCCGAAACCACAAAGGGCTCTTTTGAATTTCTCCACCTCAAAATAAAGGGAAAAATAAATTAGAAGAAAAATCGAAAAAAAATAGTACCACCATTCTATGCTACTATTGGAACTATTTCCTATATTCAATAGAGCTTCTTCCCTTCTTGGGGCATGCTTCATCATGACAAATCTTGTTGCATGCCGTCACTACCTCACTCTTTGTTTGCACGCTGTTGTAGTTTGTGAAACAGGCTGGGGCCTGTTTTGCCTCTCTCCCCTGTCATACCCTTGAAGAAAAACTATCCAATACCTACCCTATATCCTTGTGGGAAATTAGGATTTTGCCGTCTCTGTCCCCATTTCTTTAAGAGAATGAGGTCTTTGCGAGGTTTCATTCCTTATGAATTTAAACTATGAATTTACAATAAAATTTTCTTAGTCAGATTTTGTATATGAATGACATTGTTTTAAACAATTGTCTCAATCCTAGTACATTACTTAACTTCACATAACAAATATCATCTTAAGGGGGTGCTTGGTTCGCGACATCTTTCAAGAATCCTGGGAATGCGATGGCCATGACATCTCATTCCCATGTTTGTTTGAGCATGGGAATTTGAAGTGGTGAGACTGCTCACATTTGTGGGGATGAAAGGTTTCCAACATAGGCATCCTATGCCCACCTCCCCCATGGATAAGGTTCATGGGAATCCCATTCTCATGGGAATCCTAATTTTTGGACCAAATTACCTTCACAATTTTGGCTCTTGGACAACAATGCCCCTACAACATTATGTAATCACACTCTATTATTATATTTAAAATAAAAAATTATTAACAAAATAAAAGTAAAAATTTTAAATTAGTTTAAATATTAATTATTTTTAATCGGATACGTATTGTCATGCCCGAAACCCGCCTAGTGGGGCTTGGGGTGTGATGAGACCATTTACCCTCTCTGATACCATTCACGCAGTGGAAAATAATGAACAACCTCAAATAAAATACCAGAGTACTATATACAACCCAAAAAGGAGTATCCATCCACATATATTACATAACCAGAAATTCTAAAAACATAATTATGCATATTTCAGTTCTCACGATCACTCACAAGTTACCAAAATTCTAAACACTGCCCCGGAGCTTTCTAAGCTCGATCACCTGAAGGACCTAAAAAGATAATAATTCGCTGGGGTGAGACACCTCTTAGTAAGGAAGAAATAAGCTATAGCAGTGTGTGGCAGAAGCGTTTTAATATATATATATATACAAAATAAACTCATCAATTATTCAACAACGACTGGCAAGACGCATACAGACTATAGTCACACAAACAACCCAATATTTATAGCTAAAGTTCCCGAGGATTGGGAAGATTACACGCCCATACATGTACCTTCCCTGTGCTCCGATGCCGTTTGTAACCGTACCCTTTGATTCGGGTGTGGCTACAACTGATACCGATCAGAGCACTCACATTTCACAATAAGCCCTTGGGCAGAGAGATTTACTTTGCCATAAATATTCACGTAATAAAATTCACAAATCAGTATTCACACATATTCCAATATCAAGCATATTCCATAAATGCACGTGTTCAAATACATCACCACACGACTATACAGAATTACAATACATTCCATTGATCTCAGTACGTGACCCACTCAGGGCAACTGCATACCTCGCAATACGTGGCCCACATAGGGCCTTTGCGTACAACAGTACATGGCCCACATAGGACTACTGCGTACTACCTAGTATGTGACCCACATAGGACTAATGCGTTCTATCTTTGTACGTGGCCCACATAGGACTACTGCATACTATCTCAGTACGTGGCTCACATAAGACTACTGCGTACTACTCAGTACATAGCCCACATTGGACTACTGCGTACTATCTCAGTACGTGGCCCACATAGGACTACTGCGTACTATCTCAGTACGTGGCCCACGTTGGGCAGCTATGTATTTCACTGCACGTTTACACTCACAACAGATAGTATCCACCCAAAAGGCAGTATTCACAATCAAACAGTATTCACCACCAAACAGTGTTCATAGCCAAACAGTATTCACAACTAGATAGTATCCACAACCAAACAGCATTAACAAGCAGACAATATTCACAACCGTACAGTATTTACAACCAGTTAATTATGAAGGATTATTTTCATGTCACATGGTTTTTCCCAAATATGAATTATAATCAAAACCAATAATTTTTAAATGCCTAATCCGTTCAGAAAAATCGTACTATATATATACGGTTCCTATACTCGAAAATAACCGATTCAATTTAATAAAAAGCTTGGTATAATTTCTTCTCCTTACCCGATCCTTGTAGTTTTGCCTAAAACGAACGGAAAATGGAACTCTGTATTCCAAAAATCCTAACTTAATCAGTTCAATCCCATAATATTTATTATTTAACATCTCCTAGGCCCACACACTCCCAATAATTAATTTAATATTAAAAATATCCTACTTACCCTAATTTTGGAGTGGTGCCCAAGAACTCCAAATCAAATTTATGCTCCGGTTAACTTGGAGAGAATAGCCCCAGGAACCTCGTGGTGGTTTCCGATCATCGAATCAGGCTAAATTTGGGCCAGAATCGAAGAGAGAAGAGGAAGGAACCGTAACCCTAGAGAGAGAGTGACAGAGGAGAGAATTTTATGCTGAAATGGATCCAGGGCCTCTTTATAGACTGGTGTTTGTCGACAAGTCTAAAAGGTTCGTCGACGAACCCAAGAAGAACATTCGTTGACGAGAACATCTGGTTCGTCGACGAATCATTTAAATATGAATTTTTCTAGCTCTTGATATCTCTTCGTTGACGAGCGGAGGGCACTCGTCGACAAAGCCCTGCTGTGATGCCCTCTTAAATTTTTCTTTTCTCTTTATTTGTTTCCTTTTTTTTCTTTTATTTATTTTTTATTTTATTTTTTGGGTTCTGGTTATTACACGTATAATGTCAATTAAAGATATAATTGTTTTTCATTGTATATTAACAGTGTAAATATTTATGTTAATTAACATTTTCATTGACATTTTAAATTTATTAAATAAAAGTAATATTATTATTGTCTTATAAAAAATTAATTTAATAGTTAATAATTAGGCACTATATTGCCCTCAATTATTTGAATTAATCAATTATTGAGTGTTAAATGTTTTAAACTTATAATTGTTAAAAATTTTAGGATATAGATTTAACTAAGTATGTATTTTTAGTAGGTTTTGAGCTGAAAAATATAATTGTTCTTCATATATTAGTTACACACACGTCAAGGGTGTAATGATCATCTTCTTAAAGTACCTGTCAAAATTCCCACTCTGAACCAAATGTTGACATGGGAATCCTGTGTACATTCTTAGAAGTCTTAAGATGAGAACAAAACAAAAGTATTCCCATGAAACAAACATCCTATTCTTAGGAATGATCGAATGAGATTCTCGGGAGCGTCATTTCATGGGAATGTTTTTGATGCCGCGACCAAATGACCCTTAAGTGTTGATTGCTACCTTGAATTCAAATCTAATTCTAGATGAATTTAAACATGAACTAGTCATTGAATCTGAATGTTGAATTATTGTTTAATTATTTGGTATCTAATATTTGAATATATATTGTTTTTAATTTTAACCCTTTCAACCATATAGAGCAAAACTATTTGGTAAATTAGCAAGTAATTGTAAAAATCAAAGTTTTAAAGTTGGTATAAATGCTTTTTTTCTTGTCATATATATATATATATATTTATTTATAATTATGAATAAAAGTAATATAAATTTTTAGTTAGACCAAACTGAAATTTATTATTTTAATTTTGACAATATTTCAAGTTAAAGATTCTCACTTAAAGATGTTAGGTTTCCTTTATTTTTGCCTATATATAAATACATATTATTTTAATTATTTATACTTAGTTTTTATGGCTTTTGAAATTGAAAGGTGCTTATTAATTAATTAATTAGTAAATTATTTCGTTGTTGAGAAGCAATGAGGTCATATCCCAAATTAAGTTGGGATGAGAACCAATGGTGGCTGGGGTCTTCATGTTATTGAGAATGGATGGTGCAATATTTTCATAGGGACAAGTGGTGAGAAAAACTAATTAAAACTTCAATAAGCCACAAACAGTTAAGAAGCAATGCTCAACGGAGGATTTCTCTATCTTCTACTTTTTGCAAGGAGGTTGGAGAATCTAATGAGGGATTTCTTTTGGGCGAGTAGGGGAGAGGGGACTAGTGATTTTCTTGTAGGGTGGGAGACTGTGTAGGCCTAAAAGGGAAGGAGGTTTGGTTTGGGTAGTTTGGTGCCCAAAACATTTCTTTGCTTAGAAAATGGTTATGATGCTTTCTAGAATTGAATTATCTTTGATAGAAGATAATTCGGAGTAAATTTGGAATACTACAAAATGGGTGAGATGCTTGAGTGGGAGATGATGTTAGTTATTTGAGTCCATGGAAGTTTGTATCTCAGATTTATGATTATTTCCTTCCTAAGGTCCAGTGTTCAGTGGGTAATGGGGAATGAATTTGTTTTTGGGAAGACCATTGGGTGGGGGTTAGGCCTTTGTCTTCTAAATTCCCTCTGTCTTTTTCATTTATCAAATCTCCATGATACTCTTATTTTTGCTTTTTTTTTTTTTTTTTCTCTTGCAAGGAGAAAGACATTCTTGGAATTTCCAGTTTGGGGGAAATCTTAATGAGAGAGAGATTAATGAGCTGGTCATTTTGACTAGGCTTTTTGATTCTTTTTCATAATCATCAAGGAGTGACAAAAGGGTCTGGAGCTTTTAGACACTTTTGCGGAGGTCTCTTGTAAATCCTTTTTCTCTTATTTGACTTGTGGCCTTGCTGCGGATAAATTTGCTTTGTATCCATTGATTTGGAAAGCCAAAGCTCCCTCGAAAAATAAAAGCTTTCATTTGGACTGCGGTACTTGAAAGATTTAATAAGAGAAGACCCAGTAAAGCCATGTCTCCTGATATTTATGTCCTTTGCTTGAGGAGTTAAGAGACTAGAGCACATTTGTTTCTTCATTGTTCTTACACGTCAGCTATATGGAATATAAATTATTTGGTATATTTGGTGAGAGCTAGGTGTGTTTGTCCACATTGAAGGCATTTTGTTCCATCACATTTAGAGGCTTTGGTAAAGGAAAAGGATAGGAAAGCTTTATGCTGATGGTCTATTATGGTTATAATTTGGTGTGTTTGGATGGAAAGGAATGCTAGAATTTTCAAGGAGTGCCTTTGTCTAATAGCTTGCTTTAGAGTAGAGTGACTTATCTTTCATCTTTCTGGGTGTTAGCAAAATGGTTTTTTTGCCATATCTCTTTGGAGAGATGCAGTGGGACTGGTTGGCTTTCTTGCATTGATTTTGGTTTTTGGGCCTAGAATGGGAAAGTTGTAATTATTTACTTTTGATGTGAAGGTAGGATTTTATTCTTCTTGTTTCCCTTTTTGTTCTATTCTTCTTGTACATTCTGCCCTCTCTAATAATTTTTCTTTGTTTATAAAGAAAAGTAAGCTACTCGTTAAAAAGGGGAAGCTAGTGCACTTTGTTGCTAGAGAAGATAGTCTGAGAGGGGAAGTTGTTATGAGTCGGAGGAGATTGAAAGTAACGGTGTAGTCCCAAGGGGGGGTGAATTGGTTATTTTAAATTTATTGTGCGGAAGCTTGATTCATTTTAATACTTATTTATCACGTCCCCTTTCTTTAAATAAGCTCAATCACCATAAACAATCCTATGTATATATGTAATTAAAACACAAGCTTTATTTTACTTTCAGCAGATTTAAATATCAACCCTGAGTTTAAACAATGAACATGTCTATATAAAACAATCTTCAACAATTTTAATCAAGCAAATATCCTTCTTATACTCGAACAATTAATCAACTAAAATAAAGTAATCTCAGCCAATTAAATTAATTCAGACTTTGCAATTTCAGCAACGTTTGATTCACAACAGAAAATTAATTTGTTCAAAGCATTCACAAATTGATCTAAGCATTCAAAGTATCCTCAAGTCAATCTCAGCATTCAACATTTTTCCAATCAAATTTAAAACATACACAATAGTTAATAGTCAAGTTATAATTGCAGAAAATTAAAGAGATTAAGGAAAGAAGAAGAACACGCAGATTTTTTACAAGGTTTGGCGGCCTGCCTATGTCCTTGCCTCAAGCAACTTGCCGTGAGGATTTTCTTTACCCTCTCCATTCAATAGGTGGAGTTCCTCTCTTCCGTTGGTAGGTGGAGACCCCTCTCTAGCAAGAGCACCTCTCTTGCTAGGCAACGATTACAATCAGAGTACTCTCTCAAAGAGCGAATTTGTACAATATCAAATCACTATGAACTCTCAACAATAAATTTGCAACGAAGCTCAGCAAATAGTCTAGGGTTTTCTGGTTTGAAAGATGTGAAAATCAAGAGTAAAAAATCAGAAATCAGTTCAGAGTAGAGGGTTTGCACACAGCAGTTTTTTCTAGAATGAATCAAGGTATATGCAAGCTATTATCATGCCCTAATACGTTAATAATTAGCCTTATATAGCTAGGGTAGAAATCTTACCGTTTGCCCAAGTTTTGGAAACCATATCTTGCAAAAATAGGAAAGAAATCGAGCAGTTCGCTACTTATATCGCGATCTTCAGTCGCCTGAACTAGAAGTCCAGTTGCCTTAGCCAATTAAAAACATACGCTCCTGAACAGGCAGTAACTCTTCAGTTGCCTGAACTAGTTCAGTCGCCTGACACTGTTCAGGTGACTAAACTATCATTCAGTTGCCTGAATAAACACTGTCTTGATCTTTTAACACTGGCAGTAGCCATTCAGTCGACTAAGCATACTTCTTAGGCGCCTGAACACTCTGTAATTCAGTGTTTTTCATATTTTTGATTCCAAAACGTATTTGTATTCTATTGAAAAGACATTTGGACATTGTAAAAATATTTTCCAAGTTGTTAAACAGGTTTCTAAGCCCAGTATTTAATTTTAAGAGTTTCATAAACAAACCTAAAGTTGAAAGGCACTTACATGAGACTTTCAATACATTTAAAAATAATTAAGCCCTAAGTCTTCATTTAATGGAGCTTTAATTTCATCCAAACTTTGACTTCTTCAGGCCTTTTGAATTTTAAGTATAAACCATTTTGCTCGTAATGATGTAATGCCTAAAATTTCACTTGAAAGCATAGTTAGATTCCTTAGTTTGTCATTAACAAAACGAGATTAGGCCTTGTTAGGGCAACAATCTCCCCCTTTTTGATGATGAAAAATAAGGACCAAAATGAGGTAGCCTTGATAAGGCCCCCCCTCACAATAAGCATAAAACATAATAGATAATCAATGTATGCATAATTTTTCAAGCTTATTTGTGATTTAATCTTCTCATTTTTAGAAAGATTTCCTTCAAAAGGTCTTTTATAATAAAAAATTTTCCTTTTGTAATACATTGAAAGTACATATTCAAGTTATTCTCCCCTTTTGGTTACTTCCCTTTTTGAAAATAGAATACAAGAATAACTTTATTTTGCTTACTCTCCTCCTTAATATCATGCATACATAACTTCCTTAATATCATGCATAGACTACAATTTGCATTTTGCTTATTCTTCTCCCCCTTTTGACATCAGCAAAAAAAGATTCAACAGAATTAAAGGAGTATGACACAACATCTGTGTATCAAACATCCAGCATGCAGTTCACAATAGGATCATCAAGCAGCATGCAATTCACAATCAATAGAGTACCATCAATCAACTTACAATTCTCAATCAATAAGGTACCATCAATGATCTCACAATCAATAAGATCATCAACTAGCATGCATTTCACAATATTCAGGATATCATAACCAGTAGAACACAACAACATCATTGAGCATCCATAAAGAGCTGTTTTCAATAGATGCAGAAGACCGAATAAGTGAAAGCAATTGTTCAAAGAAAAAATACTAAAGATAAGTACCAACAAAGTACAAGTAGATAAAAAAAATTGTTCTCATCATGTAATAGAAAATGAACATCTAATCTTCATCAATATCATCACCACTAGATGAAGTCTCGTCCTCCTCATTATCGTCGTCGTTCTCATCATTCGAACTCGCTACCATGGGAGTTTTTCCTTTTGAAGAGGAAACACTGCCCGTATTGCTTTCAATTCGTGCGAGCCTTTGATCAAAAGAGCTGAATGTGGACTGGATTGCATTATATATAGTGTTTGTATCTCCACGAATGGCACTCAATTGTGAATCCATGTCCCGACGGAAATCCATAAACTAAGAAGGAGTAGTACTAGTAGCACCAGCAGGAGTAGGTGGTACTTCATGGGATGGATCATTTCTATGTTCATGTCCCTCCTCCATTTGTTCTCTCAGAGGTGGTCGGTGTTTGGAAATCCAACCATTTACACCAGCAAATTCATATCCGATGAGTTTCACAATGGTTGACGAAAATTTATCATGGGATGTTCGTTTAATGAATAGAGTAAATGAGTGAGTAAGACTGCGATACTCAAAGATGAGATTCAGAGCTCCTCCATAAGGTAGAATGACTCGTCTCGACTCTTCCTTGGAAATCATCCACTTGAGTATCAGGGTTGGAAGATCAAGACTATGCCCTTATGTAGACACCACATAACGAAATACTCTAATTAGGAAATATGGTCACGAGACCCACTCCTAGGTAGAATGTTATACGTGATCAGCAAATGAATGATCTTCGCCTCAAGGGTCAACTGCCTATACAACTGTGGATGACCAAAATAGATTGATTGTTCAGTCAAAATGAGAGGCAAATATTCTTGGGGGGTAAATTTGTGTTCCATTATCCAAGATTGCCCTAAGTTAGGACATTCAAATCCCTATATTGAATTCAAAGTCTCTCCGCTATGGTTTGTGGGGTGAGTGCGAAGGATTTATTCATGATTTGAGTGGTATATATGTTTCCATCCTCTCCTAAGTTCGCATAAAATAGGAGAACCAAATTTGGGTAAACCCCTCTAGGTTGATACGAGATAAACCTATCCCAACCTAGTGCACCAAACATACGATGAACATTTTGAAAATTTTCTTCCATGAAGGGGATATTGAGAATCTTATCAAGAATAGGTTCGATTGAGCGAAGATGTTCGTTGTATATTTTCTTCGCTCCTGGAGTCATGAGCCAGCGATGAATAAGTTCATTGTCATCTTTGCCTAAAGATTGATTCTTGTTAGCCATGGCCTTCGTCCTTGGCATGATTTTGAAGAGGGAGTGCAGACAAACTGACAAATTGGAGGGAAAGATGCAAGATTGAAGCTTTGATCTAAGGTTTTGGAGCAAAATCAAAATGAGGAAGCTTCGAAGAGTGAAGAGCGAAGTGAGAGATGAACAAGGTTCGGGTGGCTTTAAATGTTTAAAGTTAGGGTATTTTGCGAACAACAAATTTTATACTTGCGCGGTTCAGTTGTCTGAACAACACGTTCAGTCGCTTGAACTGCCTGGATTTTAAAAATGCCTAAACCATTAGCCATTTGGTCGATTGAAGAGGAGGTTCAGTTGCCTGAAGTTGTGAAAATTTTGACTAACTTAAAATTTTGACCCGAACACTTAAGTTAATGAATAACTTCTTCTTAAACCACTTCCCGAGTATGCAATGAGCCTAATTCTCATCTTATTAATATGAACCGATCTTATTGAAGAGGTTTTGTGAATATATCAACCCATTGTCCATCCTTGCTTACAAATTCAAGACTAATGTCCTCTTTTTGCACATGATCTCGAAGAAAATGATGTCTGATATCGATGTGCTTTTTCTTGAATGAGATATTGGATTTTTAGATATGTTAATGGCGCTGGTATTATCACTCTTAATAGGCACAGACTCATAATCCAAATTATAGTCTTTAAGTTGTTGCTTCATATATAACACTTGAGCACAACAACTTCCTGCGGCGACATTTCAGCCTTGGCGGTAGATAAAGCCACATAAATCTGTTTCTTGGAGAACCAAGATACCAGAGATCGTCCTAAGAAGTGACATGTGCCACTTGTACTCTTGCGGTCAATTTTGCATTCGGCATAATCCGCATCAGAGTAACTGATCATTTCAATGGATGTATTCTTAGGATACCATAAACCTATGTCTGTAGTACCTATCAAATATCTTAAAATCCTTTTAACAGCAATTTGATGTGATTCCTTA
Organism: Malania oleifera; assembly: GCF_029873635.1. Classification (NCBI taxonomy): domain Eukaryota; kingdom Viridiplantae; phylum Streptophyta; class Magnoliopsida; order Santalales; family Ximeniaceae; genus Malania; species Malania oleifera. Next base: position 91,302,567 of record NC_080426.1, on the reverse strand, counting down.
AATGATGCTTGAAATCTAGCATGCATACAAATGCTAAACATTATGTCTGATCTACTGGCTGTTAACTAGAGTAGACCACCAATCATACCTCATAAGTATTTGACGTCTACCGATTTTCCTTGCTCATTTGTATCAAGATTAATAGAGGTACTCATTGGGGTTCCCAATGCCTTGCTACCTTCTATATTAAATTTCTTGAGCAGGTCTTTTATGTATTTAGATTGGTTAATACATGTTCCATTTTTAGCTTGTTTGATCTGAAGACCAAGAAAATATGTTAGTTCGCCCATCATGCTCATCTCAAACTCATCTTGCATGCATGTAGTGAATTTTGTGCATAAATTCTCTTTTGTAGCACTGAATATGATATCATCAACATAAATTTGAATGATAAGCATATCATCAGTCTTAGTTTTGATAAACAAGGTACTGTCCATTTTTCCTCTTGCCATTGTTTAACAAAAAGCCGCTCAATCTTTCATGCCAAAGTCTAAGAGCTTGTTTTAATCTGTATAGGGCTTTTGTTAATCTAAACACGTGGTTTGGAAAATGGAAGTCTTCAAAACCAGGGGTTGTGCTACATATACTTTTTCATTTATATATCTATTTAGGAATGCACTTTTCATATCCATTTGATAGAATTTGAAGTTTTTATGGGATGTGTAGGCTAGTAGCATACAAATTGCTTCCATTTTAGCTACGGGAGCAAAGGTTTCATCAAAGTCAACGCCTTCTTCTTGATTATTACCTTGTGCTACCAATCTAGCCTTGTTACGGACAATAATGCCGTTTTCATCCTTTTTATTCCTATAAACCCATTTAGTGCCAATCGCAGAATGATCAGTGGGTCTAGGAACTAACTTACAAACTTTATTCCTTTCAAATTAATTTAATTCCTCTTGCATGGCTAATACCCATGAATCATCATTGATTGCATCATTAGTGTTCTTAGGTTCCTCTTGAGATGGGAACGCACAATGATCACACAGGTTCTTTAGTAAAGATCTAGTGGACACCCCTCATGACGATTCACCAATTATTTGGTCCTTAGGGTGATTCTTCACAAATTTCCATTCCTTAGGCAATTCAGGTTGTTCTAGAGAGTCATCATTAGATGGTTCTTTGGTTTCAATGCTCTCATCTTTGATTTCATGAATTGCTAGGTCTTCTAAGCTCTTTCTTATATCTTGATCATCAACATCAGTAGTTTAAATAGAAAATGGATTTGCTTCATCAAATACGGCATGTATTGATTCTACCACAAATAATGCTCTTTTGTTGTAGACTCTAAACGCCTTGCTATTTAGAGCATATCCTAGAAAAATTCCTTCATTTGATTTTGCATCGAATTTTCCTAGGCCCCCTTTGTCATTTAAGACAAAACATTTACATCCAAATGCATGGAAGTATGAAATGTTTGGTCTTTTTCCTTTCCAAAGCTCGTAGGGGGCTTTATTCAGGTTGGCCCTAATGGATACTTTGTTCATTTACATAACAGACGGTGTTCACTGCTTCAGGCCAAAAGTATTTAGGCAGGTTATGCTCATTTAACATAGTCCTAGTCATTTCCTGTAGTGATCTATTCTCTCTCAATAACTCCATTTTGTTGAGGTGTTCGTGGTGCTAAAAAGTTGTGAGAAATTCCATTTTCATCACAAAAATTTTCAACATCTTTATTTTTAAACTCTCCACCTCTATTGCTTCTTATGTGTAAAACACCATACGCTTTTTCACTTTGAAGTTTCTTACACAGGTTGTTGAGCATTTTACACACCTCATCCTTGGAGGATAAGAATAACACCCATGTGGACCTAGAGTAATCATCAACTATTACAAAAGCGTATTGCTTTCCTCCTAGGCTTTGTGTTTTAGTAGGGCCAAACAAATCTAGATGAATTAATTCCAATGGCCTTCCAGTGGAGATCAGTTGCTTCTTCTTAAAGCTTGTCTTGATTTGCTTCCCAAGTTGGCAAACATCACAGACCTTGTCTTTTGTGAACTTTGTGCTGGGTAAACCCCTAACTAAGTTTTTTCTAGCTAACTTGGATAACGGGTCCATGCTAGCGTGTCCTAGTCTCCTATGCCATAGCCAGCTGGATTCATTTAAGGCTGTAAAACACTTTACATCTTGAGATACCAAGTTTTCAAAGTTTATGCAATATACGTTCTCAACTCGGTTTGCAATGAATAGTATTTCATGTTTTTTGGTGTTTTCAACTATGCATTTTTCCTTTTTAAAGATTATGTCAAACCATTTATCACTAAGTTGACTAATGCTAAGCAAGTTATGCTTTAAACCTTCAACCAATAATACATTCTCAATTATTAAAGATGGTTCTTTACCGACTTTGCGATAATTTTACCTTTAGCATTGTCTCCAAAAGTGATGTGTCCTCCTTGCTTTTGGGTTAACAATGTGAACTTGAACTTATCTCCCGTCATGTGCCTTGAGCATCCACTGTCCAAGTACCACTTGTCTTTCGAAGGGGTGGACCTAAAACACACCTACAAAAGGATTCAAGTTGTTACTTTAGGTACCAAAACCTTCTTAGGTCCTTTTATTAGTGGTTTCTTTGACTCTCCACACCTTTTTGGTTTTAACATGTTTTCTTTTAAATGAACACTCAAATTTTATATGTCCCTTTTTCTTACACAAGAAACATGTGGTGTGTGTATATGCATTCGTTGAGGAGGTGCTAGCATAGTTTTTAGAAGCTTTTACAAAATACCCCATATAAAGGTTCTTTTTCTTCCTGTTTTCAATTCCATTAAATCCTATTCCCTCTTTGTCTAAGGACATCTTTTGAGATCCAACCAGTTTGTTAAAATTTCCTTTCCTTTTGTAAAGTTATAGATGATTTTAGTTTGATCCTCTATCTTTCTTTCTAAACTAGTTATTTTTGAGTCTTTCTCATTTTCAGAATTGGTTTGCAATTTTACATTATCTAGCTCTTTTGACATTCTGTTGATCTTACTCTCTAGTTAAGAAAAATACGAGTCCTTTTCTTTTTCATCAGATTGAGTTGACTCTAATTTATTCATTAACAAGTTATTTTTGCTTTTTAGTGTGTTGTTTCTCTTAGACACCCTAACAAAGCTTTTATGCACTTTAAACAACTCTATTTGTAATTCAGTGTAAGATGACATACTTTCATGGGATTCATTACAAGATTCATCACTTTAGACATTAAATGAATTGGAATAAGAATTTACCTCATCATTTAACGCATGAAGCAGAGGTTTGCCACTTCCTGATCACTCGAGTTACTTTTCGAGCTGCTTAAGCTAGAGTCATCCCAAGTTGTGGCCTTATTGCTTTCTCTTTTTCCTTCTTAGACTCCTTAAGCTGTGGACAATCAGGTTTTATGTGGCCTACCTTTTTGCAGTTATAACATGTTGGAGGTTCAGCCTTTGTTTCTTTCTTTCTAGTTTCACCTTTGTCCATTTTAGATCCTCTAAATTTTCTAACAATTCTCTTATTCTTATTAAAGAATCTACCTAGTCGTCTAGTGAATAAAGCTAGGTTTTCATCATCCATCTCTTCTTCTTCTTCGTCACTCGAGCTTTCTTTGGAAGCTTTGAGTGCTATGGATTTCTTGGTTTTGCCAACTTCAGTTGACCTTCCATTGATGGCCATCTCATACATGAGAAGTGACCCAATGAGTTCATCTAAGGTTATAGCCTTTAAGTTCCTGCCTTCAGTTATAGCAGTGGCCTTGGGTTCCCATACATGTGGAAGTCCTCTAAGGATTTTCCTAATCATTTCGTAAGTTGGGTAGTTCTTCCCAAGTGCATTTAGGGAGTTTATAATATGGGTGAACCTAGTATACATACTTGATATGGATTCTTCGGGGTTCATCCTGAAGGCTTCATACTCACTAGTGAGCATGTCTATTCGGCTATCCCTAACATCTACGGTTCTCTCATAGGTTACCTCTAGTTTATCCCAAATTTCCTTAGCAGTCTTACAACCCATTATCCTATTGAACTCGTTAGCATCTAATGCACAATACAGGGCATTCATTGCACTAGAGTTTATCTGCACTTGTTTCATATCAGCCTCATTCATTTCGTTTTCTTCTTTAGGGATTTCCTTATTTTCACTCATTTTAGAATAAACATAGTTCCCTTGGGTTACCACTTTCCAATCCATTGTTTGTAAGAATATCCTCATTCTTTGTTTCCAAAAGGTGTAATTTACACCGCAAAAGTTGGGGGTCTAGTGGAGGATTGTCCTTCACCGAATGGGGATACACCTTTGCCATTTTGATCTTTGTGTAACTGCCTATGAGGATTTGCTAAAGCTTGGCTCTGATGCCAATTGAAAGTAACGGTGTAGTCCCAAGAGGGGGGGTGAATTGGGTATTTTAAATTTATTGTGCGGAAGCTTGATTTATTTTAACACTTATTTATCACGTCCCCTTTTTTTTAAATGAGCTCAATCACCACAAATAACTAATCAGCGAACAGCTATACCAATAAACAATCCTATGTATATATGTAATTAAAACACAAGCTTTATTTTACTTTCAGAAGATTTAAATATCAACCCTGAGTTTAAACAATGAACATGTCTATATAAAACAATCTTCAACAATTTTAATTAAGCAAATATCCTTTTTATACTTGAACAATTAATCAACTAAAATAAAGTAATCTCAGCCAATTAAATTAATTCAGACTTTGCAATTTCAGCAACGTTTGATTCACAACGCAAAATTAATTTATTCAAAACATTCACAAATCGATCTAAGCATTCAAAATATCCTTAAGTCAATCTCAGCATTCAACAATTTTCCAATCAAATTTAAAACATACACAATAGTTAATAGTCAAATTATAATTGCAGAAAATTAAACAGATTAAGGAAAGAAGAAGAACTTGCAGATTTTTTACAAGGTTTGGCGTCCTGCCTAAGTCCTTGCCTCAAGCAACTTGCTGTGAGGATTTTCCTTACTCTCTCCATTCAATAGGTGGAGTTCCCTCTCTCCGTTGGTAGGTGGAGATCCCTCTCTAGCAAGAACACCCCTCTTGCTAGGCAACGATTTTATCCTCGAATCGTCAAGTTACAAAACAAGTAACAACAGATTTTCGTACAATCAGAGTACTCTTTCAAATAGTGATTGTACAATATCAAATCACTATGAACTCTCAACAATAAATTTGCAACGAAGCTCAGCAAATAGTCTAGGGTTTTATGGTTTGAAAGATGTGAAAATCAAGAGTAAAAAATCAGAAATCAGTTCAGAGTAGAGGGTTTGCGCACAGCAGCTTTTTCAAGAATGAATCAAGGTATATGCAAGCTATTATCGTGCCCTAATACGTTAATAATTAGCCTTATATAGCTAGGGTAGAAATCTTATCATTTGCCCAAGTTTTGGAAACGATATCTTGCAAAAATAGGAAAGAAATCGAGCAGTTTGCAACTTATATCGCGATCTTCAGTCACCTGATCTAGAAGTTCAGTCGCCTGAGCCAATTGAAAACATACGCTCCTGAACAGGCAGTAGCTCTTCAGTCGCCTTACACTGTTTGGGTGACTAAATAATCATTCAGTTGCTTGAACCAACATTGTCTGATCTTTTAACATTGGCAGTAGCCATTCAGTAGACTGAGCATACTTCTCAGGTGCCTGAACACTCTGTAATTCAGTGTTTTTCATATTTTTGATTCCAAAATGTATTTGTATTCTTTTGAAAAGACATTTGGATTTTGTAAAAATATTTTCCAAGTTGTTAAACAGGTCTCTGAGTCCAGTATTTAATCCTAAGAGCTTCATAAACAAAGTTAAAATTGAAAACCACTTACATGAGACTTTCAATACATTTAAAAAGAATTAAGCCCTAAGTCTTCATGTAATGGAGCTTTAACTTCATCCAAGCTTTGACTTCTTTAGGCCTTTTGAATTTTAAGTATAAACCATTTTTCTTGCAAAGATGTTATGCCTGAAACTTCACTTGAAAGCATAGTTAGATTCCTTAGTTTGTCAAAATCAAAACGAGATTAAGCCTTGTTAGGTCAATAGAGATTCTTTGTTGAAGATGCTAGATGTGTGGCAGCTGTAGCCTCTTGTTCATGGTGTGGATTGTGGGAGGGAAATAGGGTTTCATTTGCATGTTGGATTTTTTATCATTTTTATTTTTAACAAGGGATACTCTAAAATTTCCCACTTACCAATAGACATGGGAATATGTCTTATTTAGTCAAACCATTTTTTTGGGAAATTAAGAGATGCCGCCAAATGCTCTAATTTCTATCCTCATTTATTTAGTGAGCTGATTTGTGAATCCATTGAGACCACCTCTATTCAAAGGCCATTGAGTATGAAACAAATCACACCTTAATGGAGGGTCTAGTAGAACCCAATCATCAACAAGTTTAATATCAATACAACATCTTTACGTCATATTTCACAATAAGTAAAACAAGATAAACTTCAGTATATTGTTATAATTGTCATTATTGTCAAGTTAACAAGCCATTGAACAGAAACATGCTACTAACTAATTAAATAGTATCTAATAAATATTTGAGCTCCAATAATAATAAAAATTATTATTTTTTGGGACAAAAGAAAACTATATTAAAAATCAAAATAATGTACAGTGTAAGAGGACAAGATGTCCTCAACATACCAAAAAGCTACAACTAGAAAGGTTACATGAAAGCTGCCATCCAATCCCTTTGAATATCTTACAGCAATAAACCCCAAAAGACTTTAAAAGAGTGGGCCTGTTTTGAAGCTATAAATTGCCACCCATCCCACAATAGTTTAGGACTAAATGTGTGGCCCTTAAAAATTATCGTGTTCCTCTTGTCCAAAGAGTCCATAAGATAGTGAGAACTATTCCACTCCATAAAACACCTCCCTTTCTACTAGAGCCAAAGTTATGTTTCACTAGCAAGAAATAGAGAAAGAGACCTGTTAATGGTTATTTTGGTCATTTAACATTATTAGTATGTGCTAGAGTTATGTTCGTAAGTGTGAGCTACTAAGGGTTTTATGGTTATTTGTATGTAGATGCTTATAAATAGGGGGAGAGACCTGTCATTGAGATAAGATCTTCCACTTTACCCACTTATTCAACTTGGTATCGGAGTTAATGATTAGATCATGGGTTCTAGTCTTGTTGCTTGCGTTTATTCTATGTTAATCAATAACTATTGCATTCCTTGTAATGGATGTTATTTATCGTTTGTATCTCTCCGCATGCTGTTGGGCTGCATGTGTAGGGGAGTGTTAAAAGCTTGATATATATTGTTGGCCCACAAGCTAACAGCTTAAGCTTTTAGGTGAAGTGTCTAACATAGTACTCTAATTTGGTTTCTTGGAAGAGTAAGAAACAAATTGTGGGCTAGGTCAAGTGCTGAGTTATAGTATAGGGCCATGGCTCACATTATATGTGAGCTTATTTGGTTGAAGAACATGTTGGAAGAGCTGGGTTTTCCACATTCTTGGTCTATGGAGTTGATGTGTGATAACCAAGGTCTTAAATTTCAATTTCGACTCAAATTTCGAAGCTCCGAAAGTACGGAAATTTCGATGTCAATTTCAATTTTGATTTGAAAAAATAATGCAAATCATTAGTAAAAATTGAATTCTTTTATGAAGCTTTAGAAATGATTAATAGACATAATAATGTAAGTTTTGGGACTAATATGTTACAAGTAAATACATCTATGCTGTGTATAAGGTGGAGAAGTTGTAATATAATATGTGAGTCAGACATATTTGTAAGATAATGTACATTAAACATATTTAGTGAATCAATTAATACAAGTGAAATACATAAATAATTTAAATATTATTTATTATACAAATAATGATAATTTAGAAATGAATAGTTAAATAAAGTGTTGTTGTAAGTTTATTTTTTCATATAATTTCAAAAGCACTTGTAATAGTCATTTGTTTCAATAAGAATAAATAAAATAACTTAAAAGAAAAATTTCATTTCACTCCTAAGTCTCTCATTTGAATTTGGAGGAAATTTCATTGCATAGTTCAAATTTCGACAAGTTTTGCTGAAATTTTGAGATTTCGATAAATTTCGGATGATTTGTTGAGATTTTAATGGAAATTATGCAAGACGGAAATCGACTGCCATTTTGATTTCGAAGGTGACAGAAATCGGAAATTTCGACGTAAATTTCGACAATTTCGTGGAAATTTAAGACCATGGTGATAACCAAGTTGCCTTTCATATTGCCTTAAAACTGGTCTTGCATGTGCGGACAAACCATTTTGAAGTTGATTGCCACTTTGTTTGAGAGAAACGCTCATGATATTGCCGTGTGTGATAACGAAGTTTATTGCCACTTTGTTCTAAGGTGTAGAAGCTAATTTGAACCACTCATGTAAAGTCTGATTTGCAGCTTGCTAATTTATTCACTAAAGCCTTGAGGGTGCTTGTGTTAATTCATTTGTAGCAAGCTAGGAGCATATGATATCTGTTAGAAGAGAATAGGTTATTTCAGCAATTTGGTTGTGTCAGTGGGGGTATTTTTGTCCTTAAAACCTTTATTATTATTAATATATAAGAAGGCAGACTTGGAGCTGTACGTAAGATTCTAGTAAAAGTGCTGCTCAGTTGTTTCCTCTTTTTCTCTTCTTCTCATCTTTTTCTTCTTCTCTTATTCTCTTCTTCATCTCTAACTTTACAATATGATATCAGGGCATTGATCTCCTTCAAATCTGATTTATCTGAATTGGTTTTGATACTCTGTATTTATTAATGTATAAGAGGGCAGACTTGGAGCTGTACGTAAGACTCCAGTAAAAGTGCCGCTCAGTTCTTTCCTCTTTTTCTCTTCTTCTCATCTTTCTCTTCTTGTCTTCTTCTCTCCTTTGTCTCTAACTTTACAATATGGTATCAGAGCATTGATCTCCTTCAAATCTGATTTATCTGAATTGGTTTTGATACTCTGTTTTTAGATTTTTTCCTTACCCATAATCAGTCCTTAAATCTGATTTCTGGTTGGTTTGAGAGCCGTCTAAGGACACCCTCTTTATAGGTTAATTTGTGAAGCATCCTTGGCAGGAAGATGTGTGTTTTCTTGGTGATTTGCTGATGTGAATGCAGTTATACTCTGTTTCTTGTATGCTGCTGCTAGCCTGCTAGTGTGTACTTGTCACTCTGTTTGTGGTTTGCTGATGATGCTGTTTTGACAATGTGTATTTGTGATGGATTGCAATCGTCTACCAATTGCTGGTTGGTTTAGATTGGTGTTCAGATATTTGTTTCCTGTTCTTCTCTGCATTCGTTTCCAGTTGCTGCCAGCTGTAATGCCTGGAGCTGCTGCAAGATTGTTTATTAAATGCCTGCAGTATTTTCTGTGATCTGCCCTGTCCTTGGTGGTTAAGTATATCCTCATTGGATACTGTAAGCTCAGTTCTCTTCTCATAGCTGCCTATTGAAGTTCTGGATTTTCTGGATTTTGGAGAGTTTGAAGTGTTATAAGTTTGGGTTTTTTTTTTTGGAAGTCCTGAAAGTGATGTTTGTGTCGGTGTGTGCTGCCTGACTAATCAATCTCCTTCCCACGATAAGTGAGCCATGGATACTACCTCTAACTTTAGTAGGGAAAGTTTTGGAGGATGAGGTTTGGGTTGTTGTTATGGGAGCAGTTGTGTAATATGATGAGGAGTTTGTTGTGGCAACTGGCAATGCTCGCATTTTCACACATTTTGGCAAGGGAAATCATACCATTAATTGCTGTTGGGGTCTCCTTGGGAAACCAGCTTGGGCCAATAAGTCTCTTGCAAAATTTCCCTTGAACCTGCTATTAGTTAGTCAATTAACTAAGTCTCATAACTGTTTCGTGACTTCTTTCTTTATGATTGTGTTATTCAGGATCTCTGGGTGAAGAAGAGGATTAGTGGAGGGCTTGAGAAGGGTGGCCTGTAATATTTTGATGGTGGTCATGGAGATTTCAATTCTTGTCATATGTCTTCCTCAATTTCTACTCATGGGGTTTCTTTTGAATAGTGGCATGCTCATTTGGGGTCATCCATCACTTCAAAAACTGCAAGACGTTTTTCCTATGTTCAAGTTCCTTTCTCATTTTGACTGTTTTGCATGTCAGTTGGGAAAGCATATTAGGACATATTTTCTGTCTAGAATTGAGTCTCGTAGTAAATCATTGTTTTCTCATATTCATTCAGATATTTGGGGTTTGTGTAGAGACAAGAATTTGGCTGGTCATCAATATTTTGTGTCCTTTGTGGATGATTTTTTGTGTATGACTTGGATCTATTTGTTAAAAGATAGCCCTGAATTTTTGAATGTATTTACTCGATTCAACTAGGAAATAAAAACTCAGGTTGGCATCATCAGTATTCAAAGTTTTTGATCTGATAATGCACTTGAATTTGTTCAAAATAAGCTTCAATCTTTTTGCTTGGCCAAAGGGATTATTCATCAGGCATCATGTATACATACCCCTTAGCAGAATGAAGTAGCTGAATGAAAAAATAGACATTTACTTGACATAGCACAGTCTCTATTCCTTCATATGTATGTTCCTAAAACCTTTTGGACTAATGCTCTTCTTATAGCTTGTTGTTTGCTCATAGGATGCCCTTATGTTTTCTAGGGAGACAAATCTCTTCTCCATCGTGTACCTAGAAACAACCATGTTTCGGTTGCGTCTCTTGTCTTTGGGTGCACACGTTTTGTTCATATTCCACATACTTATTAGGACAAGAGTTCTCTCCTTGTGCTATTCAATGTGTCTTCATTGGGTACTTGTGAACTCATAAAGGATATAGATGTCATGATCCCCACACTTGTAAGAATATGTTAGTGTTGATGTCACCTTTTTTTGAGGGGACACCCTATTTTTCCAGTGCCACGTCCTCCTTGGATGAATTCATTTTGATTCCATCAACGATTTATGCTCCCCCTTCTGTGTTGATACTCCTGTTCCTACCCTTATCTTTCTTGAGAAATCTTTTGCCCCTCTTCCAAGTCCACTCATCAGTAATCCAGAGAAACAAATGAAGGTTTATGAACAATAGAAAGCAAGCATTGACATTGTAGGCACCTCCTCTGCCCATCGCTTTTTCAACTTTTGGTTCTAGATATCCATCTCAACATGACTTGGATTTGCCCATTGCTCATCGGAAAGGTACCGAAACATCTGCTCAACAATCCTTAGTTGCTTATCCTATTGCTCATTATGCTTTAGTTCTTCACCTTCCTAGTCCTATGCGTTCTTTTGCCTTGTTTATTTACTGATTTTCTAACCCTTTGTCGTATGTTGAAGCACTTGCTAACCTTGGGTTGAAACATGCAATGGAAGTAGAAATGGAATCCTTGACCACTTGAGGGACATGGGACTTGGTGGCTCTTCCTTCTGGTAAAGAGTTGGTTAGGTGCCGTTGGGTCTATGCCATCATATATCTTCCTAATGGCTTAATCAAACAACTTAAGGCTTAGTTGGGTGCCAAGGGGTACACCCAAGTGTACGATATTGATTTTTGAGACCTTCTCTCCGGTTGCTCGATTAAATTCTGTTCGTGTATTGATCTCTTTGGTAGTTAACTTTGATTAGCCCTTATATCAATTGGATGTGAAGAATGCCTTCTTGTAGGAGATTTGTAGGATGAGGTATATATGGAGCAACCTCATGTGTATGTTGCCTAGAGGGAGGAGGGTAAAGTATACAGGATGCATAAGACCATTTATGGTCTTAAATAGTCCTTTCGAGCCTGGTTTGAGAAATTTAGTGTGGTGGTCCCTACATTTGGCTTCATCTAGTGCTATTTTGATTGTTTGGTCTTTGTTTGCAAAATAGAGGCAGGTGTCGCACTTCTAGTTGTTTATGTTGATGATAACAGCATCACTAGCAATGAGCAGAGCAAGATTGCAGATGTTAAGCAATGACTTCAAGCTAAAATTCAAATCAAGGACTTGGGTACTTTGCATTACTTTCTTGGTATTGAAATTGTACGGTGTAGGAAAGGGTTAAGTTTTCTCAGTGAAAGTATACCTTGGACTTGCTAAGTGATATTGATTTGTTAGGAGCTTGAGGGGGAGTGTTAGAAGTGAAATGTTATTTCAACAATTAGGTTGTGTGAGTAGGGCTTTTTTTGCCCTTAAGATTTTTATTATTGTGACTATATAAGAGGGCATACCTAGAGCTGTACGTAAGACTCTTGAAAAATTGCGCTCAATTCTTTCCTCTCCTTTTCTCTTCTTCTTCTCATCTCTTCTCTCCTTATCTCTCCTTCTCTTCTTCTCTCCTCCATCTTTAACTTTACAACAATATCTATGCTCTAGCTTGAGGGGGAGTTTTAATGGTTATTTTGCTTATTTAGCATTATTAGTATGTGCTAGAGTTATGCTAGTAAGTGTGAGTTAGTAGGGGTATTATGGTTTTTGGTATGTGTTAAAGCTTGATATACATTGTTGGCTCACAGCCTAAGAACTTAAGCTTTTAGGTAAAGTGGCAATCTAACATGGTATCAGAGCTGGTTACCAGGAGATCCTGGGTTCTAGTCTTGTTGCCCGCATTTGTTGAGTGGTGTATAAAAAATAACTGTATTCTCTATAATGGGAGTTACTATCATGTGTTTATCTCTCCATATACTGTTGGGTTGCATTTGCAAGGGAGTGTTAAAGTTTGTTGCACATTGTTGGCCACAACCTAACAGTTTAAGCTTTTAGGTAAAGTGGTAATCTAACAATATGTACTCATATGATAAATAGAGGGAGAGGCCTATCATTAAGGTAAGGTCTTCCATTTTGCCGAGATATTCAAGAATAATTATTTTACTTAATTATTAAGTTATAGAATTCACTTTACAAGAACAATCTTGTTGTACATGACAATAAAAAATAATTAACATATTTTCTAAATGGCTTATATTATTATTTTTTTATTTTTTTTTGAAATTTATGAAAATTTATATTTTAATTATATTTTAAATTCATATAATCATTAGTTTTAATTAAAAATTATGTATAAAATGAATGCTTTAATTGACAAATTTAATTCTGAATATTAAAAATATTCTAGGTTTTGGCAATAGGTTGCTAGAACAATTGAAAACTACAAAATTTGGTTTTTAACTTTTGAAAATAGCTAAAAATTGGCAACAAAAGTAGAAAACTAGCAAGGTAAGGGGTTGTTTGCTGTCGTTGCTGTTTTCTAGTTCTATTTTTGCACATGAAGAAACATATTATAAAAATGCATTTTTTATCTTGCTAGTTTTTTGTTTTTGTTGTTGGTTTTCAGCTGTTTGCCAAAAAAATTGAAAACTAGATTATATGGTTTTCAGTTTTTTTTGGTTACCTATTGCTAGAAGTTTTAATATCTATAAATAATTATTTTGTATTAAATCACTCATTTTACACACTTTTAAATTAAAATTAAAATAAAATGAAAATATGAATTTAATAAAAAATAAAATAAAAATATAGATAAATTTCAAAAATAATAAAAAGCCAATTATGATATAATTTTATTATTTTTCAATTGTTCTGTGCAATAAAATTTTTATTGTAAAATAAAATTTGAAAGTATAACGATTAAATAAAATAATTATAATAATTTTTATTTTTATTATAGTATCTTTAAATGTGTGTAATTTTGCAATTTTATTATTTTAATAATATTCTTATCATATTATTTGATTTAAAGACAAAAATAAGCATTTTTTTAATTAAGTTTTAATTTGTTTTAGTTTTATAAATATTAACCAAATAGGTTGTTGGTTTCTGGTTTTTAGTTTTTGTTTCTACTTTTTTGATTTCGTTTTTGTAATTTTTAGCAATGATACCAAATGGCCCCTAACCAAACGCATTTTCATACTTATTATTATTATTATTATTTATTTATTTATTTACTTATTATTATTATTTTTTTTTCAATTTAGAGAAACGAAAAGAGAAATGATAAGAAACAGACCCTAAGCTGACCCAAAACATGTGGAATCAGCCAACACTACGTATTAGGCAAACACCTGCCCTTATCAATAGCCCCATTGCACATGATAAGATGGACAAAAAATAACAGATAAGGTATAGGCGCAGCGAGTATTAAGCTGAGGGACTTTGGAAAACTGTTAGAGCAGGTATGGATGATGCAGGTACCAATCTAATTGGAAGGGTTTTGCCTTGGTGCGAAAACAGATGATTACTAGAACTGCCTTATGTGCAATATTTTTTGGTGGCTTATTGTACATCGGTGTCCTATGACAGATAAAAAATCTCCTGTATCCATATTTTAAATCCATAACACATAAAATTGTCTATTTAGTATAAATGAATGCTATGATGACATAAAGAAGTAGAGCATTTGGAGTCACACTTGTACAACAAGGCAGTTCATACTTCTGATCTCAGTTGCAAATATGCACATGCACACACTAATGTATATAGGAGACCTCAATCCCGTCTATGGCATTCTTATAATGCTCCTGGCACATAAAATTTTGACAAGATTTCATTATGCTCAGTGTTGGTATTTGATGTTTGTTTGAAATGAGTTTCTTTTGCATTTTAAAATTCTTATCTTGGTATTTTTTTTTTGTTTTATGAATCTTTGTTGTTTACCAATGAAAGAAAAACAAGAACAAAAAAAGAAAAAAAAAATTGATAGATTAAGTGGTGAATGAGACAGTTAGATTCTTAAATTATGGCATAAAATTGATGTATAGTGCAAGATTTCTTTTATATGAATCTATATAATTTGCACCTTTTGCCTTTCCATCCCAAAATGTAGTTTGGCAAGGAGATTGCAGATGGTGAAGTCTTGCCTCAAGTCAAAGTAAAGGATACAGAAGATGTTACAGTTGAGGCAGTAGCAAACACATTAAGAAGGGCCATCAGTTTCCATTCAACTCTCCAAGCGCATGATGGACACTGGCCAGGGGATTATGGAGGTCCCATGTTTCTTTTGCCTGGCTTGGTATGTGCTGTTCTTGCCACTGTTGCCCCGTGTGGATGATGTACTGGACCATGTAATTGGTCTAGAAGGGGAGTAAAATGTATTTGAGTACAATTGCATTTTCCTTCATGACATGTATGATTGGCCCCATCATGCAATGGGAGCTAGTAGTTTTGACAATTGCCCCTGCAATTTGGTTCAAGGAAGAAATAATTATGTGACCTATATATATTTTTTTCCAACTAATTTAATGGATCAGGTCATTACTCTCTCTATTACCGGGGCACTAAACACAATCTTATCAAAAGAACATAAACGGGAGATGTGTCGTTATCTCTACAATCATCAGGCAAGTATAGTTTCCACAATTCTGTCATCTGAAAAGCTATTGTATTTTTTCTGCCATGTGACATTTTTTTTTCTTTCCAAATTATAATTTTCAATGATTGTTGTAGTTTAATCCTTGTTTGTGTTTCTACTTTCTAGCGCATGTAATGATAAAACTTTCTATGTTTTGACCTATAACTGCAGAACAAAGATGGTGGGTGGGGTTTACACATCGAGGGGCCGAGCACCATGTTTGGTACTGTCTTGAACTATGTGACTTTAAGGTTGCTTGGTGAAGAAGCTAATGATGGAAATGGGGCAATGGAGGATGGGCGTACATGGATTTTGGAACATGGTGGTGCTACTGCAATAATATCATGGGGGAAAATGTGGCTTTCAGTTCAGAGATTAACCTTTATCCTGTTGGTTTAAGACATGACCTGGGACACTTGTTTGATTCTCTCTACTTTCTGTTTTGATAACAGGTACTTGGAGCATTTGAATGGTCTGGCAATAACCCCTTGCCCCCTGAGATATGGATTTTGCCTTATGTCCTGCCTTTCCATCCAGGTTACTGCCCATTTATTTGTTGTTTTTTTATGTAAATATTTTCTTTGGTTAATAATAATAAAATATAATTATGTATTTGGGATTAGAAAGAGCAAATATATTCCTTACCACACTTTCTACAAGCTGCTAATCAACAAATTTTATAATTGATTGATAAATCTGACCATTTAGTCCATTGAACATAGTTACAGATAGGAGATTGGAAATTTTTTCTAATTTGATTGGTGAAGATTCTAATCAGATTTGGGCAATCCAATTGTTGAAAGAAAGGACATCTATAAACTTATTAAATTCAATGAAAATATGACGTTCAAAGCTTTTTATGTAAAAGATTGGCACTGCTTATTTTGAAGGACCAAAAGTAATGATGTGTGAGCCAGTCAGGAGTCAGGATGGCAAGTTTCATATTTGTGTGGAGTTTCAGCTTTGTCATTAATGTACTTGAATCCTATGCCCTCAGTCCTTATATGACATCCTCAATTAATATGATGATGCTTTTCCCAATGGAACTGGTTAATCTTTTAAGATATTTGGCTCTCCTTAGATTTTTATTCTAATTGCGAGGCACTATATCCTGTAATCTGCGTTGAAACTTCAAAAGCAGTTATCCCCAGTAAAATTGATTTTAATAATATTATTTGTTACTAGGTGGTAAACTTGATTGGTTGTTGATTTTTCCAGTGAACATTGTTTGTGTTTGTCAATTTTTTGAATTTCCTGGGTGTTATATAAGATTAGAAATTTCCAAACTGTGCAGGAAGGATGTGGTGTCACTGCCGAATGGTCTATTTGCCCATGTCATACTTATATGGGAAGAGGTTTGTTGGTCCAATTACATCAACAGTTCTGTCTTTGAGAAAGGAACTATATACTGTCCCCTATCATGAAATAGACTGGAATCAGGCACGCAATCATTGTGCAAAGGTTATAATGGTTTTTCTTACGTTTTGCTTTTTTTATTTTTGTCAAAAACTAGGCTTTTAGGATGCACTTTTTGCTTTTACATCCTTACATTCACTCCCCGGCCATGCTTTGGTCTTTGACATTTCAAAACTATCTTTAAAAAATCAAATCAAGTTTAATATTCTCAATGATGTGTAATAAATGAATTGTGCCATATATTTTTATACAGATGTATTGCTGGAAAAGGATTCATGTAGCTGATCTCACCTAGTGAGACTTAAGGCTTGTTGTTGTTGTTTTGGATTTAACCTGAGCACCTCCTACGACTTTAGTGAATAAATCAGCAAGTTGGAATTTAGAATTCAGACGAGTCATTGTAATTTTTTTTAGATAATAAAAAAGGTATATTAGATAGAGAGAGAATTCACAACCTAAGAGGACAAGAGGTCCCCCTAAAAAAATAAAAAAAACAAAAAGAAAACAAAAATAATAATAAAAATGAAAATAAAAAATAAAAAATAACTGAATAGGACTCCTAAACTTGAAAACCCCTTTTCAATCCTTTTCTGTCATAATTCACCAAGCACTTTGAATTTGCATGCTCCCTTTGACCATTCTTCACTTTGCACTTACCCCCATCAAATTGCACTTCAATTCCACTAGCATCACACATTTTTAAATCCAGTTTATGCATTATATCTTGGGCTTCTAAGTCCTTAGAAATCACCTCCACTGGTTTAGGTAAAACTCCATCATTGCATTGTAGTTTATCATCCAACCCATTGTTTTCAAAAATGGGAACCCCCTCTAATCCTTCTAACGGGGTAGGATGTAGATATGATAGGCTCCCGAGAACATCACAGGAATAAAAAACATATCCATATTGTTCCAAAACTTATCCAACAACAAACCACCTTCATAGTCAAACTTGATGGTGTCATCATTATCGTTATTTGAAAAATTTCCCCATTTCTTAGCCTCCTTTTCCTTGTTAACTCCATCAGTTGTTATATCCTTAATGTTAGCAAGTGTATCTTCCATAATGCTCAGCTCTCCTTTAGAATCTCTCCTATAATCCTTTGCCTTCTCTCACCAAAATGTTTTCTCCTTGCTTCATATAATTTCCTCATTTCTACACCCATCGGAGCAACCTTCCGATGAGCATACACCTTAGGATCCTTGGATTTTTCATAATCAAATCCTAAAACACCCGATTTCTTACCCAATCCGACTTCTTTTTTGTTTTATCCTTGCGACACCAACCTTTAATCCCATTAGAAACCAGAATCAACAACCAATCTGGCATTATTTTCATCATTTTCTTCACAAATTGTTTTCAAAACCAAATTAAAATCATCCTGATTTATTTTCTAAATGTTGATCCATTCTATGCTTATTTTGGAGAGCAGGGGAGATTTTGCATTTTGTGACCAACTTGCTGAAAACCCACCTCTCCCATATTTAAATTTTGGTTGGGAAAATGGGCTTGTTTAGAAATAGGTCATGCAAGGTAAGGGCTTGATCACCCATATCCTTGCACTAGGCCTTTTTAGATACGAGGCCCATCTATGAAAGCCCCTAATAGAGTCTTCTTTTGAACCCAAAGAAAGGCCCATGACATTCTTGTCAAAACATTGGGTCTGTTCTATTAAACGGCCCAACTTTGTTACAAAAGAAGCACCACCTATCTCACAAACCTAGCCTAGATCCAAGATGAGTACCAGACGACTAGGCCCAGACTTTGTCGCCTTGTCGTCTGCTATCACAAACCTAGTCGCCTCTGCAAATTTACCAACAACTATTGTAATCCTACTTCCCTAAACCTTATGGATGTTAGCTTGTAATTGCATGGGGTTGTAATCTGGTAATGGCACCCCTAATTCCTTCAATCGCAGATCAGCCCCACACCTAAGATATAATTTCTATTTATTTATTGTGGACTACTTGAGCAGCCTTCTCCTATCTTTCCTTCCATCACCACTTTACTTCACGATTTCAGAGCTAAAGTGCTTGCAATGCTTGCCCCTTCAAAATCCTGATGACTTTTCTTCGTGAATTCATAGAACTCGTTTGCAAAGCTTTGCCATCCAATTCCTTTTATTCCTTTAGGAATGAACAATGAAATTCATACCTTTCCCCCTCATCCCTAATTCCAAAAACTTCTCCACCCTCTTCGATTTAATTGCCATCCAGTAATGAAGGTTTTCCTTGCAAATGCTTCTGGAGCCCCTTTCCAATTGAACTAAATTTGATAAACCATCGAAGAGCTAGGAAATTGCCTCCTTTGTGAATCTAACCCACCCATCTCGAGAAACGTTATTCTCAAGCATGCACAGTAAAGGGTCTCCCCCATCTTAATCTTAGATTGAAGGATTTTCCTTCGATCTACATTGAATGCTTTAACATTGCTTCCTGCTAATAGATCCATGGTTGTGTTCATGTGAGGATGAGAGATTTGTTGCATTAGATAAAAAGATGCGCATCCTTTGGTTTTTAAAAGTATTTGAAGTTTGCATCTGTTGAAGAGAAGAAGAAGAAGCTTCGGAGTATGAACCTTGCTAGAACTTTGAATAAGCCTTCAAAGAACAACTTTTGAATCTTTGTAGAAGCTGACCTTCAATTCAAAGAAGAAGAATAGTTGAAGCTTTGAAGATGATGCTTTGAACAATCGACTTGCTAGAGCTTGCGAGATGGAGCTTTGATGACAAGCAGGGAATAGTTGAACCTTCTAGGGCTTGTGAGATGAAGCTTTTTCAAACTTTTTGTTTGCACCTTTTTCCATGTGCAAAACCTGCTATTTGAAAGCTTCAAACAACTTTCGAGTGTTCGAAGAAGATGACCTTCACTTCGAAGAAGAACAACAAATTGAAGCTTCGAAGATGAAGCTTTGAATAGTTGAACTTGCTAGATTTTTCAAGATTGAGCTTCTGGAACAAGTAGGGAACAATCGAATCTGCTAGGGCTTGCAAAATGGAGCTTTGAGAACAAGCAGCAAGCAGTTGAACTTGCTTTCTTCTCCTTTAACAAGCACGGGAAAATTCTAGATAAAGTTATAGAATGATAAGAAATCCACGAGTCATTGTAATGAGCTTCCACACTAGTTTTTGTTTGGCGAAGTGACAATCAACTTCAATGTTTTTTACCGTTCATGGAAGATTGGGTCGAGGCAATATAAGAACCAGTTTGATTATCAGACATCAACTCCATAGGTCGAGAATGTGTAAAACTAAGTTCTTCTGATATGTTCTTTATCTAAATAAACTCACATTTAGTGTGGGCCATGGATTGATACTTTGACTTAGAACTCAATGGGGCACCATAGTTTGTTTATTGCTTTTCTAGTATGCGAAGTTACCCCTAACAAAAACACAATACCTAGATATGGGTCTTTTGTTGGAGGGTGACTAGCCCTACTTGCATATGTATATCTTAGACCATTAGTGTGTCCCTGGTCCTCATATAAGAGATCTATCCCAGGTTACCTTTGAGGCATGTAAAAGATACGAATGACTGCAATCCAATGAACTTTCTTGGAGAAGCAAGAATTTGGCTCGTAACACTTGTTGTAAAAGGTATTGTATTGAGTGATTATGAGATAGTTCTATTTTGCAACTAGTCTTTGTTATTTTACAGTGTTAGTCAACTAATCACCCACATCTGGCACTAACATGCTGTTAGGATCTGTGGGTGTATTGATAAATTTTGAAACCTAGCAGCTCAATCTCATCTAAAAGGTCTAGAGCATACTTCTTTTGTGCCTTTGTGGCCAGAAAACAAATTATGGGTACAACCCTTTGGGGAGCATTGGTGTAGTTGGATTGCCCAATGCATCAATACTCCAAGCTTCTTAGTGCTAATAAATGGCCGCCCCATATGATCTTTTTTTTCGCTCCTTTGGAGGTCTAAGACAAGGGGATCCCTTGTCTTCCTTCTTGTTCATTGTGGGGGTGGAGGTGTTGAGCCTCATGCTGAAGAAAGCTACCAAAGGAGGGCTTCTTAAAGGTCTTAGAGTTGGTAGGGATGGTAGGTCTATCACATCTCTTACTCGCGGATGATACTATCATTTTTTTTCAATGAGGATGACCCTTTGTGCATTCTCAATGTGCGATGCATTTTGGTAGGGTCTTCTTGTTCATTGTGGGGGTGGAGGTGTTGAGCCTCATGCTGAAGAAATCTACCAAAGGAGGGCTTCTTAAAGGTCTTAGAGTTGGTAGGGATAGCAGGTCTATCACATCTCTTGCTCGCGGATAATACTATCATTTTTTTTCAATTAGGATGACCTTTTGCGCCATTCTCAATGTGCAATGCATTTTGGTAGGGTTTGAGGCTGTCCCGGGCTTGAAAGTAAATCTCGGAAAGAGTGAAATTATCCCGATTGGGAATCGATGAGGAGGGCCTTTTTCCTTGCTGGTCTTTTGGGTTGCAAGATGGGAACTTTCTCTATCAATTACCTTGGGCTCCCTCTTGGAACCAAATTCAAAGATAAAGGAGTGTGGGACCCCATTATTGAGAAGTTCAAAAAAAGACTAGTGAGATGGAAAAGACTAGTAGGCTGTAAACTCTTATTAGTAGCACCTTAAAAAACCTTCCAATCTATTTCACGTCCTTCCTTCCACTGTTGGCTTCTATTGCCAAGAGATTCAAAGGAATTCAGAGGAGGTTCTTTTGAGGGTGATTGGGTGCAGAATCCATGTTCCACCTTGTCAAATGGGCATGGTGAAGCAACCTATTGTTTTGGGTTGAAGTCCCTCCACGCTTTCAATAGAGGCCTTTTTTGGGAAATGGTTGTGGACATGATATAGAAAGATCACCTTTGGCAGCGAATCATTGCTTCGAATTATGGGCTAGGGCATAATGATTGGAATTCTTACGCTGGTAAAGGACTATAGTCACGATACAGTGTATGGGTGTGGAACTTCATCTAGAAAGGTTGGAAGACTTTTTCCCTTTTATTAGATTTCAAGTGGGGAATGGGGATAACGTTTACTTTTGGCATGATGTGTAACAGGAGCAAGAGGCAAAGTGTATTATTTCCAGCCGTTTGCAAGTTGGCCTGCGAAAGAAGCCCTCATCAGTCACCACCTTCAAATTTTAGATCAGGGGGTCTTCTGGAATATTCCCTTCTTTATAAACGTGCAAATTGGGCACTCCATCAACTCACCAATTTCTATAGCAATCTTAACAACTTCCGACACCCGTTCATTCCCAAATTTGAACCTTTGATAAGAATGAGGTCTTCACTGTCAGATCCTTCTATAGGAAACTCTTTCCTTTGGAATCTAACAGCAGTAACTCCCCTTGCACTCACATTTGGAAAACAACTACCCCTACAATGGTTGCTTTTCTTGCTTGGGATGCAGCACATGGAAAGATCTTAACCCTGGACAACTTGCATGGAAGGGGGTTTACTGTCGCCAACTGATGTTTTCTATGTATGGTTGATGTAGAATCAGTTGAGCACATCCTCCTTCACTACCCCGGACTAAGAACCTCAGATATGGCTCTAAACTTGATCGTACAATGGTGGGTTACTTCCAACTTTGTGGGAAGGGAGCTCATCTGGAAAGGGATTCAGGCAAGCAGGAGAAGAGAAAGGCATGATCTCTCATCCCTCTTGCAATTTTATGGTGCACTTGGAAAGAAAGAAACAAGACAGTGTTCAAAAATTCGACCACACCGCTTCAAATCGATAGAGCAGTGGATTACTGCTGCTACCACCTTGCATAGGGGGTCTGTAGGGAATGAATACAATGCAATTTTTGATTTCTATGACACCCTATAAGATGGTTGTCTGTTTGTACTCCAGGTCGGCATCCCCTTGATGCCCTTTCAATAAATTTCTTTTACTGATAGGAAAAAACCTACTAGCTTAAGCTTTAGTAAAGTGTTAATCTAACGATGCATCAGAGCTGGTTTACCAGCAGGTCCTGGGTTTTATTCTTGTTGCCTGCATTTTATTGTGTTTGTGTGGTGTTAAAAAAATTATTGTATTTCTTGTAATGGTTGTTATTTATCATTTTCTTTTCTCTTCATGTGCTATTAAGCTGCACGTGCAGGGGATTGTTAAAGCTTGACATACATTGTTGGCGGCAACCTAATAACTTAAGCTTTTAGGTAAAGTGGTAATCTAAGACCCTACATTGACTCAAAATCAGCAGACAATGTTTAAACCCATTCAAACATGAATCTTGGGGTCTCTAAAAAGGATGTGTGCAATGAGGACCTAAAATGATTGTTGTGAGGCAGTTGCCCCCGCTTTGAAAAAATAAAGAGTTTTATATGTAAACTAAAATGCCCCCCCTAAAAAAAAAATTTGGACCCTATACTAATACTACAATAAGGAAAATCACACTGCAAAATTTTTTATTCATCCATACCATGGGGTAGACAAGGAATGATTATTCTCAAAATTTTCTTTGGGAATGCCTATTCCTATCTTATTCCATGTTAGGTGGAATAAGACAAGCATGTGCACGAGTCACTTCTTTCTAAATTATTACATTCCTACATATTTATATTACATTCCCACCATATTTCATCTCTTGCTAGGAATAGGTATTCCACAAACCAAATGTAACCTAGAAGTGTGTATAATAAAATTTTAAAGTTATGATCCTATTTCAAGAAAGTCAAGTTTGTTTCCACTCTCCATTTTTTGATTCACCCAGACTCTTTCCTTGTAAAATTTTATTGTCCTTTTTTGGGCCTTCTGGGGTTGAAATTCCTCTTACCCTAATGTTAGAAGTGTTTTTGTCACATTTTTATGACAAGCTGGCTTATTTGTACTATTGGGTTTAGGACTTTTAGGCTTCTATGTAGCATTCAGTAAGAGTGCTTGAAAACAATTGAATTTCTCACTTATTAGATCTTGCAATTTCTTAGCCTATATGTTGTCAGAGTCAATTTTGAAAAGGTGTGTACGCATGATTATTAAGGTTTGATTGTTTGCTTTTCAAACATTTAGGGCAGTTTCATATTTCAAGATTTCTTCATCACATAACATACAACTTATATTTTTGTAAACGTCCATTGCTTGCATTTGAAACGCTAATAAAAGTTTGAATAGTGCTTGGTCTTTCTTTATTCTATGTTGTATAAGCTTCTTAGATTTATTATTTGCAGACCGTTTGGATGTTCTGTATATCTTATCTAACTAAATTATCTCTTTGCTATGAAGTCAGTGATGTGGTTTTTCTAATATATGTTCTCAAGATAGATACAACAACAACAACAACAACAACAAGAGCAAGCCTGAAGTCCCGCTAGGTGGGGTCTGCTACATGAATCCTTTTCCGCCATTCCACCTAATCCAGAGCATTTTCCTCTATTAGATTAAGAGCTAATAAATCCTTCCTCACTACCTCATTCCAAGCAATTTTAGGCCTACCCTTACCCCTTTTCATACCAGAAACCATAACTAACTCACTCCTCCTCACAGGTGCTTTATTAGGCTCGCGTTTTAAATGTTCAAACCATCTAGGTTGCCCCTCCCTTATCTTATTTTCAACTGTTGCTATGCCTAAATTTTTGCATATATGTTAATTTCTTACTTTATCTTTTAATGTTAAACCACTCATCCACCTTAGAATACGCATCTCGGCAACTTTCATTCTTTGTATATGTTGTTTCTTAGTTGCCTAACATTCTGAATCATAAAGCATAGCTGCCCTTATAGCCGTTTTATTATAAAACTTCCCTTTTAATTTTAAGGGTATTCTACGATCACACAACACACTTGACGTACTCCTCCATTTTACCTAACTTGTCTTAATTCTATGTACTACATCTTCTTCAATTTCCCCTTTACATTGCAAAATAGATCCAAGATATCTAAATCTATCAATGCTATTAATCTCTTGATTATCCAATTTAATGTTCTCTCTGTTGCTACTCTTTACATTACTGAAATTACATTTCATATATTCAGTCTTATTCCTACTTATCCTAAACTTTTTAGACTTTAGTGTGACTCTCCAAAGTTCTAGCTTAGATTCCACTCCGCTCCTACTATCATCAATCAACACGATATCATCTGCAAGAAACATATACCAAGGGATCTCATCTTGGATATTCCTAGTAATTTCATCAATTACTAAAGTAAAAGGATAAAGACTCAAAGTAGAGCCTTGATGAACACCTGTTGAGACTGGGAACTCTCTAGGCTCTCCTCCTACGATCCTGACGCTAGTCACTACTTTACCATACATATCTTTAATGACCTCTATATATCTACTTCAAACTCCCTTCTTTTCTAATATTCACCAAAGCACTTCCCTAGTTACTCTATCATTAGCTTTCTCTAGATCGATAAAAACCATATGCAAGTCCTTTTCCCTAAAATTTTCCATTAAACTTCTTAAAAGATAAATAGCTTCTATTGTTGATCTCACAGGTATAAAACCAAATTGATTTTCTAAAATCTTCGTTTCTAATCTTGTTGTATGTTCAATTACTGTTTCCCATAGTTTAATCGTATGACTCATAATCTTAATTCGATGATAGTTATTATAGTTTTGAATGTCGCCTTTGTTTTTATGTAGAGGTATTAACGTACTTTTCCTCCATTTTTCTGGCATTTTCCAGGTTTTTATAACATCATTGAATAGATTAGTTAACCAAATAATTCCTTTCTCCCCTAAGCATTTCCAAACTTAATTGATATTTTATCTGGTCCTATAGATTTCCTACTTCTCATTTTTTAATGCCATCTTAACTTCAAGGACTCTAATTTTATGAATAAAGCTCCTATTTTTAATCTTCTCTTCATTTGTCATTTCCAAGTTCAATCTTTCATTTTTGTTTTCATTGAACAACTTATCAAAGTATCTCCGCCACCTTTCTTTTATGTTTTCTTCTCTATTTAAGACATTATCATTCTCGTCCTTTATACATTTTACAAAACCTAAATCTTTGCATTTTTTTTTTTCTTAAGCTCTAGAAAGTCTATAAATGTGTTTTTATCCTTCTTTCATATCTAGCTTAGGATATAAAGTATCGTAAGCTCTATGTTTAGCTTCATTCATAGTCTTTTTTGCATTTTTTCTTACTTTATATTTTACAATTTTTCCATATCTTATGCCAATTTCTTTTTGTCTTAACAACTTTTTGGACTTCTTGATCCTACCACCAACTTTCTTTACTACCCAAGTATCTTCCTTTGGACTTATCTAAAATCTCTTTTGCTATCCTTATGATAGAATTCACCATTTTATTCCAAACAATATTTGCATCAACCTTATCCTCTATTGTCCAATCACGCTCTTTGTTCATTTTATCTTTGAATTTTACTATATTATCTCCCTTTAAGTTCCACCATCTAGTCCTATTGTGTTGATTTATGCTACTCCTTCTTTTCCATTCTTTAATATGTATATCTAATACTATGACTCTATGTTGTGTAGCCAAACTTTCACGTGGGATAACTTTACAATCCTTACAAGATAGGCAGTCCTTGTTCTTATTTAAAAAAAAATCTATTTGGCTTTTATTTTACTCACCCTTGAAAGTTATTAAGTGTTCTTCTCTTTTTATAAAACAAGTATTCAATATAACCAAACCATAAGGCATGAAAAAATCTAAAATTGTATCCCTGGATTCATTTTTATCTCCATATCCATAGCCTGCATGTATCCTCGCATATCCTATATTATCTTTCCAATGTGACCATTCAAATCAGCTCCTATGAATGTCTTTTCAGACATCAGGATCCCTTGAAAAATATCATCCATATTTTCCTAAAATTGTTTGAATAGATTTTCTGCTAAGCCTATTTGGGAAGCATATGCACTAATGACATTCACTATCTCTAGCCCTAAAACTAACTTGATCCTAATGATCCTATCCCTATCTTTTAACATCTACTACATTATCTTTTAGGTCTCTATCTACAATAATACCAATCCCGTTTTTATGTTTCTCTTTGCCAGTGTACCAAAGTTTAAGTACTGATTTTTTAATTTCCCCACTTTTTCTCCTACCCATTTTGTCTCTTGAAGGCAGATTAAATTTATTTTCCTTCTAAACATTATTTCCGCTATTTCCCATAAGAGTCCCTATATTCCAAGTCTCCAATCTTATCTTAGTTTCTTGTACTAACTTATTAACCCTCTCCCTTTTATACTGACCTGGTCTATTCCCTTGATCTAGGTGATTTTGGTAAGAATTCATGATAAAAAGATCTGATAAAGTTTTACGTTGGTTGCCAGCTATGTAACACAATCTTACTCCTTTATCCGGGCTTGGGACTGATTGTGTGTACAAAGACTGCGTTACACAAGCAAAGAACACATTTGCGTTTTTTTTTTTAGCAAACTTATTTCACAAAAATAGTTTTCTAAGTTACCCCTTACAACTAGTAGAAACTACTCACATAATCCAATGCATTAAATTTTTTTTTAGGACATAAAACTTTGAGTGTGCATCCAAGCTAGACTAAAATCCACGCAATAGTACTTTTTGAACAAAAAGATAAAAAATAAAGAATAAATTTTTTTATGTTCCAAGACTTGCGAATGAAAACACAAAAAACAAATATTAAGCCTACAAATCCTAGACAAAAAAATCACCACTGCTAATCAACTATTGAAAAAAAAAAAAAAAAAAAAACTTAGTTGTTTGACTTTATTGACATTGAGACAATATAGATAGAAACCTGCTCGTGTGTGTGTGTGTGTGTGTGTGTGGGTGGGTGAATTATTTAGATGTGGGCCATAGTTCTCCATTATCTACTTCATTTTTTTCATTTTTGTTTTTCGCAGGAAGATCTATATTATCCACATCCCTTAATACAAGACATACTTTGGGCATCTCTTCACAAGGTTGTTGAACCTATTCTAATGCGTTGGCCCGGGAAAAGGTTAAGGGAGAAGGCTCTTCGCATGGTGATTGAGCACATACATTATGAAGATGAGAATACTCGGTATATATGCATAGGGCCCGTGAACAAGGTACTCAAATAAAAATTCTAAATGCATACACATGCAGGAAAGAGAGAACCTGTGGAACTATTTTGGATTAGTAGCATTTAACTCAGAACTGTTGAGGAGGATTATTAAAATCCACAGGGTTTCTATTGAATCAGTTGTTCTTTCATTTAATCGGTAGCTTCCAGGATCATTATTTGGGTCATCTTCACTTGCCTCATTTTTTCATTTTGCTTTCTCCTTCTCTGTGATGTAGCACTTTATCTGTTCTTCTGATAGCTACACTGATAAATTTGTGGCTTCAGGTGTTAAATATGCTTTGCTGTTGGGTCAAAGATCCAAACTCAGAAGCTTTCAAATTACATCTTCCAAGAATCTTTGATTATCTGTGGATCGCTGAAGATGGCATGAAAATGCAGGTCCAGTAATAGTCCCATTCCAGTTTTCAATTATTTTCAGGGTTGGTTTTTTTTTTCTGCCAGTTCTGTGGCAAAGTTCATAATAGTTGGATCGACTTACTGGTGATGACTACATGTATTTGCAGTGCATATTGGGGGTGGTTTTCTCATCTATGATATGCGATGATTATATTGCAGGGGTATAATGGAAGCCAATTATGGGATGCTGCTTTTGCTGTTCAAGCAATTATCTCTACAAACCTTGTTGAAGAATATGGTCCAACTCTTAGGAAAGCACACACGTTCATAAAAAATTCACAGGTACCTTTTCATCTCTTAATTTTTGAAGCCCAACTTTTAGAAAAGCACACACGTTCATAAAAAAATTCGCAGGTAGTCATCTCTTAATTTTTGAGTGTTATTTCAATAGGTCCGTTTCAAGTGTTTTTAATAATTGAATCACACGCTTTTCATTTTTGAACCTTTTCTTTTCGTGTGTGCCTTGAAGGTTTTAGAAGATTGCCCGGGTGATCTTGCATCCTGGTATCGTCACATTTCCAAAGGTTGTTGGCCCTTTTCAACTGCAGACCATGGGTGGCCCATTTCAGACTGTACAGCAGAAGGATTGAAAGTAATTGTTGACCGCATTTTAATATTTTATTTGACTATGTTCACTTTATAATTTCTTTTTGTTCCATTACCAGGCTATTCTCTTATTGTCCAAAATTCCATCAGAAATTGTTGGTGAACCATTAGATGTGAAGCGGATGTTTGATGCTGTCAATGTGATCCTTTCCTGGCAGGTAATTGGCATCTTAATCATCCAGACTAGATAATTATTGTAGTTTGTTTGCCACTTGCATTGCAATTATTTTTGCATCAATATTAATTTTTTAAGTGGCAAGGAAACAGTTTGGGTGGGCCTCTCAACATGAACAGCTTAATACAGAGGATATTATGCTGATAACATTGTAAATATTATTTGGGATACTTGTATTGAGATTTTTTTGCACTATATTTTGTTGCTTTTTTAGGAGAATGATGTCTTTTATGTTAGAGTACTGCCCTTGTTATCATATTGGAGGGAGGTCAACATCCTGTGAACTTGGGTCATCAGTGAATGAAATTTCTACATTTAAGGTAGTGGGAGGTGGATGAACTGTGAGGTTCCTGGCAAGAAGAATTGTACTTGCCTGGTTAACATGGGGAGGAGGTTACAGTTAATTTTGGGAAAGACATGAGGAGAAAAATAGGGTGAAGAATGGAATAGGAGGGAGGAAATGAGAGAACAAGAGAAAAACAGCCAAATTGGGATTTAGATTAGAAAAGAGAGAAGAAAGAGAAAAGAAAGAGGAAATAAGATGGAAAATATTGCAAATGGCTTGATAATCATTCATCATTTAAATCTTCATCCCCTCACCCCTCTACAGCCCTAGTATATAGTTTATGTAGATTTATTCCTCATCCCTAAAGATTCGAAAATATTATGGGCTAAATCATATAAATCCACCAACTTTATTATTATTTTTATTGTTGTTGTTATTTTGCAACTTAATCACCTAAGTTCGGGTCAAAACTGAAAAGCCCACAATGTATCCAAGAGTTATCTATTCCATTAGTTATTCAATATTTAATCTTTGATAATGATCATTTTTAGAGTGTAAAGTTATCCTTGAGGAGACCTTTAAAGGATAAATACTAATGACTTGCTGCAGGTGAGGAGACCTTTAAAGGCTCTCCTTCCTGATATATGTATGCTTTGTTTTGATTGTTCAGAATCTGTTTCATGTTTTTTCTTGCACTGCGATTATCGAAGGTTTGGAACAAGTTATTCAATTACTTTGAGGAAAGCTGGGTTTGTCCTAGAAGGTGGAGGAGTTCATGGCAATTTCTTTTGTGGGTTTTGGGAGGAAGAAGGAAGGAATTGCATTATGGAATTGTGCTTTATTTGCAGTGATTTGGGGCTTGTTGAAGGAACATAACCTGTGTATATTTTCAGGGAAGAAGGTACCATATTGGTTGGTGTGGGAAAAGGTTCTTTTTATGGCTTCTTTACGGTGTGGTGGGATATGAAAATTTCAAGGCGACAGCGTGATTGGCAGTCTCTTCTTAGGGCATGTTGATTTTCTTTTGTTGTTTTTATTTTTTGTGTTTTTCTTTTTTGCTATTCCTGGGATTTCCCAGATTTCTTTAAGGAGATGTCTTCTCTCCTGATTGTACTTTCTTTCTTTATCTAATGAATTTCTTTTTCTATAAATTACTATAAAAAAAAAAAAGTTTTCCTTGAAATGCTAATTTAGTTTCATTTAAACCTCTATCTGCACTTAAATTATCATCTTATTTTTTTTGGCTTATAGAAAAACAGTTCATGGTAACTTAAAATGCGTTGTTTGAGGTTATTAGTTTGTGCCTCATCAGTTTCTATTTCCCATTTTTTTAAGGTAGTAATCTCTTATGTGCCATTTGGTTCATTGGATTAAAAATATTCCCATAGAATTGCATTCCCAAGGATCGCATTCCTGGAAACATGGTTTTTAAATAACAGTCACAACCGTTACATAATGTCGTCACATGACAGTTTTTTGGGTTCCTGATATTGTTACATAACGTGAAATCGGTGGGAAGAAAAATCATAGCCGTAGCGGCTGTTACAGATCGCAACCGTTATATGTAAAGGCCACTATGGCTGTTACGTAACTGCTACAAGACTGTTACACCAAAAAAATTATTTTATTTTTTACTTTTTCTTTCCACTTTTATTTTTCCCCCCTTTCATAAATCATTCTCAATATGCTATGTGGTGAGAGGGGGAAAAAGATTATAATGAGGATGATAATGATACAAAAGTTTCTATTTTTTTAAATACTCACAAGAGATGTATTAATTAACACAAAATATTAATTTGTTAGGAAACTATTTTATGTTGATAATATTAACATGAACCTTTTTTCTTTTTCTAGTTATTGTATATTTGTATTATTCGTGTGTCGTTTGTGTCTAATAGATTAATGGAGTGTATAATTTATTTTGTTTTATTAATTAATTTGTCACACATAAGAACAATGGGAAAGTATAAATACGCGCACGCACACGTAATATTTCTATCAATGGTGGTTTAAAACAAATGTAAATTTCTTGTCCCTTACCAAACAACTTAGTTGAACTAATGGATCCAAAATACACTAAAACTCTTTCTAAGAAGGCTTAAAAGCTTAAAAAAAAAATGCAAAAACACTAATATGCACAAGGTTGTGTATGTTTGAAAAAAATCACGGCTGTTACGCCTGTTTCCCATTATGTAACATTCGCTACTCCACTTTTCATTACACCCGTTATTGTTACATTACGCTACCCGCTACCATGATTTAAAGCCATGAATGGATGCCTGCGTTATGGGAATATTTTTGTTTGTTTTTTGCATGATAAGATTCCTAGGAATGAACGTAGGATGCTTTTGTTGGTGTTTAGTTCAACATGGAAATCCTAGTAGATATTTCAAAAAGATCATCATTTTGCTTTCAACCCGTATATGAACAATATAGAAGAATAATCATATTTTCAGTGCAAAAACCTACAAAGAATACGTGCTTCAAATCTCACGTCCAAAAAATTTAAACCATAATTTAAAAAATCTTTTTGGACATATGATAATCAATTAACCAAAATAATAAGGACAATATGGTCTCAAAAGTTAGACCATTATGTTATATTATTAACACATTAGATTCATATTTATTAATTAATTATTATAAATATAATAATAGCGTGAAATAATACTATATTATCAGGGCATTGATGACCAACTGGCCAAAATAATGATGGCAGTTTAATCCCAATAATAGGATACCCATAGAAATGGAATTCTCTAAAACTTTCCCATGGGAAAGCATGGGAATGAGATTCCCATATTTTGTGAGAATCTTTCATTCCCAGGGAATATAAGATTATTGCCACGTCAAATTCTAGTCTAAAGCAAACATAAAAAATAGAATGCTATGGACATGACATGCTCGAGTGTTGTGAAGTTAGAGATAGAGCAGAGAAGAAGAGAAAAAGAGAAGAAAAAAAGAAAGAAAGCTTGAGAAGAAGAGGTGGCAGCTTCCTAGAGCCTTACGTACAACTCCAGGTGTGCCCTTTTATGTATTAATTATAAAAAAAGATTGAGGACAAAAATACCCCCATTCACACAACCTAATTACTAAAATAACATATGCTTTTCTAGCACTTCCCCTTGAGATGGAGGTGTATAAATTTCATCCAACCCCAGCTTGTTACAACCATTAGACAAGACATGCTTAAATAAAGGCTTTTTGGAAACATCGCTTAACTGGTCCACAGATTTCACGAAAGGAATCCTCACGACCTTCCTCAACACAACATCCCTCACAAAATGATAGTCAACTTCAGTGTGCTTTTGTCCTCTCTGGAAATAATGGATTGCTAGCAATATAAATGGCAATTTGATT
The DNA here is from genome assembly GCF_029873635.1 of Malania oleifera. Classification (NCBI taxonomy): domain Eukaryota; kingdom Viridiplantae; phylum Streptophyta; class Magnoliopsida; order Santalales; family Ximeniaceae; genus Malania; species Malania oleifera. Next base: position 91,270,089 of record NC_080426.1, on the reverse strand, counting down.
ACTGAAAACATAGGTATTGGCTACATTGCCAAAAATCCAATATTTTGACACGAGACTTTAGCCCCATAAGCTCACTCACAATATGAGCCATAGCTCAGTATTCTGTTTCAGCACTGGATCTTGCCACAGTTGTTTGTTTCTTACTATGCCATGTAACAAGATATACCTTCCACAAAAAAACAATACCTTGTAGTAGACCTTCGATCATCAAAAGAGATAGCCCAATCTACGTCAGAGGATCCTATGATCTCATAGTTTTTATTACATTTATATATATCAAAACTTTGTTGGGAGAGCCTTTGAGATATTGCAATATCCTACAAATAGCATCCTAGTATGGTCATTTTTGATTTTTCAAAAACTGCCTTTATTGATGTTTAGTGACAGTCAAGTAGATCAACTTGCCAACCCACTGCCTATATTGATGTTTGTCGTCAAAGTCAAGCCGACATCCCTAGACAACTTCATGTTAGGATCCTAGGAGTGTGAATTGGTTTAGCTCCCAACAAACCAGTCTCACAAGTCCAAGGTATACTTTCATTAAGAGATTCAACCCTTTCCTACACTGTACAATCTCAATACCAAGAAAGTAATGCAGAGTACCAAGTCGTTGATTTGAAATATAGCTTGAAGCCATTGCTTAACATGTGCAATCCCACTCTGGTCATTGCCAATGATGATGATATCATCCAACCTAAACTATAGGAACTACCACACTCCTCCTTTTTGAGGATTAAGAATGAATGATCAGAAGAGCACTGCTGCATTGGATAAAGCCAAATGTAGAGACCACCACAGTAAATTTGTCAAGCCACGCTTGAGGAGACTGCTTAAGACCATAAATGACCTTATGCAAACTTTATACTTGCCATCCTCCCCTGAGCAACATACCCAGGAGGTTGCTCCATATCTGTATCTTCCAGCAAATCTCCATGCAAAAAAGCACTTTTCACATCCAATTGGTATAAGGGCCAATCAAAATTAACTACCAATAGGTTCAAGGGAAATTTAGGCACATAACAGAGACGAAAAGACATGGAAGGAAATGAGAGAATATTGCCACAAACGAAAACTAATTTAACTGAACCATCAACAAGAGTAACCTTAGAGTATAAAGTAGTGGCTTTCAAGGAATGAAATATATTAGGACTACCTATTAGGATCAATAACCCAAGGGGAAGAGGATGGCAAGAAGCCTGGTTGGGTAATGGGCCTGAACCGAAATGGGCCACACTGCCGTAGTAGCATTTGATTTAGAAGAATGAGTTTGGAGTTGTTGAACCATGCGGACAACATGGTAGGTGATATACTCAACTTCACTTTCAATAATGGAATAACCCTTAGCAACAGACTATTGGCACAGGCTGGTTTTCCATGGAGATCCCAATAGCAACCAACAATGTGGTTTTCCTTGCCACAATGTGTGCAAATGTGAGAATTGCCAGGACAAGCTTCTAGTCTTGCCGCTTTCCGAACTGTGTCCTCGTCCTCCATAACTTCCCTACCATGGTTGGAGGTGGTGCTGAACATGGCTGAGCTATCATGGGAAAAAGCTTGAGCAGAAGGTTGAGAGCCATCTTGGTGATCTGTTGGATTCTAGCATATGTTTCATTCTAGGATAGTATGGATTCACTGTCAGGAATCTGATTGTGGATTGGTTGAAGCTTAGAACTCAACCCACAAAGAAACTTGGCTGCCTAAAACTTTGCCGTTTGCCTTTTAATCTCAATGTTAGGACTAACTGGTGATAGATGTTGACTTCCTCTTACACCCCCTTCAAAGTAGTATAATACTCCCTAATGGACGTACCTTCTTGGTCATATTTGAACTTCTCATATAGGCCAAAAACATGGAATTGATTCGAAGATCATCCCATACACCCTTGGCTGTTCTGTGAAACATCACGTTTGCAGCAGTTCATTGATTCATGCTATTCCACAACCACATAAGCAATATGTCATTCTTTTTCATCCTATCTTCATAATACTTGGAGTCTGGAGATGGAGGAGAATGCAACAAATATTAGGACTTCCCTTTCGTGTTAATATGCACACACACTGCCTAAGACTACATCATGTAGTTGGAGGATTTTACCAATTTGATGGCTGTGATCTGTACATTAACATGATCAGCCAAAGCTCTATGTATAAAGGCCATCAAAACTATCCCCTATACATTACAATGAGAGCACACCAGTATGAGGAATTAAAACACAGCAACCGTGTATAATCAGCACCCTACACAAACACAGACCAGCACTTCAGAACTTCAAGAGGCAGCTCTTACCATAAAGTGAAGCTACAATCCTATGAGGAATTACTTGACTACACAGTAGAAGAGCGATAACAACAAGCACCACAGGCTCTTAGTAAACAAAATGGCAACGCAGCAGCTGCAAGCATTGTTGTCAGCAGCGACTAGAGAGAAAAGAACTTGGGCAAAGCAAGAAATCGAAGCCACTGGCAACCGATACAAGATTGCAAGCCAGCAAGCAACGAGCATGCAGAATTAAAACAGCATCACTAAGCCAACACCAGCCAGAACAGTAGAACAGCACCAGCAGTATACCCAAAACAGAGAATAACTGCTTCAAATCAGCAACCATCACAAAGACACAGCATCCTACCAAGGATGCCCCACAGCCTAACCAAGGTCAAAAGAGGTCCCTAAATGACTCTCCGATCAACCAAAAAATTTAGATTTGAGAATTAGGGAAGATAAGGGAAAAAAATGAAATATAAAGTGTCTAAAAGAACAGATCTTATAATTCAGATCTGGAGGAGATCAATGCTCTGATACCATGTTGTAAAGTTAGAAATGGAACAGAGAAGAAGAAAAGTAGAGAAGAGAAGAAAAGAAGAAAGCAAGAGAAGAAGGGGTGGCAGTTTCCTGGAGCTGCAGGGTTGCCCCCTTATATATTAGTCATAATTAAAAAGTCTTAAAGACCCCCACCCCCAAAACACACACACACACACACAACCTAATTACTGAAATAACATATTCTCTTCTAACACCGACAATATTGAAAGATGCTGTATACCAGACATGTTTTGAGGAAATTTTGTTTGAGGGGTTTTTGATAAAATTAGGTATTGAGTTACAAAGAATGAATGAACTTATAAATTGATGGACTGGTTGAGAAACTAATGTCTAGATCCCTGAATCCTTTTTATCTGTCTGATCATTGGGCTGTTCAAACTTTTGAATATGTAACCCCTGTTTAACAATTACAAAAATAAGGGATTTTTTTTTTTCCCTATTTTCACACTTTCCAGTGATTAAACACAGATTGTATTCGACAAAAAAATAAAAAAAAATTGAACACAAATAGATGTAAGACGGGAAGCGGCTGTTGGGATCATTTCAACCCAATTAGAAGGCCTATGTCAAAGAATAGGGTGAATGGTTTATTGGGTCTGAAACCCAAATGTGCTTAGTTAGTTAGCTGTATATGTATGTGTGTGTAGTTTGCTTGTATTAGGATTATTTATGTCGGGGGCTTGTTTTAGTAATTGTGTATTCTAGGGGTATGTTTATAATGCAATGTAGTTTTTGGGGTATGCGTGTAATTTCATGTGTTTAAAGGCTTTCTTATAAATAGTGTATGAAAGCTATGATGTAGGTAGTTGTTGATGAATTTGAATTGTTGATTGAACATGAGTTCCCCCTGGGTGTCTTCTCTCTCCTCCCTTCCCTTTCCTTCCTCTCTTCTATTTCTTCTAAATTCTCCCATGGCTGCAGAACCTTGATGCTGCTCCTGTATCATTTGGTATCAGAGCCCAACCACTATCTCTTTCTTCCATTTCAATTCCTTTATATTTTCTTTTTAATCTTCTTCTTCTCCATATGCTTCTCTTCTTCCTCCCCCCACTGTTCTGCAACTTCTATCTCCCTCTGCTGCTGCTTCTTCTCCTTCTCTTCTTCACCTTCTTTCCTTCTCCTCCTCTGTTCTGTAACTTCTCCGTCCCTCTCTACTGCTGCTTCTTCTTTCTTCTCTTCTTGTTCTTTGGTTTTCCACTCTGCCTCTATTCTGTTCTCTCACTCTCTGCTCTGCATTAACCCTCCCTTCTCGGTTCTGTCCTTCTCTGTTCTTCTTCTTCTCCTTCTTCTTCTACATTCTTCCTTCTTGTCTTTTCCTCTCATCATTCTCTTTCTATGATTCTTTTCTATTCTGAAATTTCAGTTATAAAAAAAAAAAAAACTGAAAAGAAGTTCTGCATTTTCTGAACCTTTTCAGAAATTCCAGTCATGTCCCATTTTTCGAAATCCTCATTTACATTCTCGATTCTTCAAAACACCACCATACCACCAAAAACCGAATCCCCCAAAACCCTTACCCTCAAAATTTCATCACCAACCAACCAGCGGTGAAGCCCCATGCACCACCTGAAATTCTCCAGCTGCCGCCCCCTTCAAAATCCACCATTGCTGGAGATTTTTTTGACACACCACCACCACCATTCGACTCACCACCCTTCGATCCATCACTCAACATAAAATCATTGCCAGAAAGTCGCCTCTGGCAACTCACGCGCCCCACGTGCCGGCGACTGCGAGTGGGATTCTGCATTACTCCCCTCCTGCTGCCAGAATTGTGAGAATTTGCTTCCCAGCCATGAGAAATTGGTGTTTTCTCATGATATTTTGATTTTCAGCATGATATTTTGATTCATAACTTGAAATTGTGCAAGTAGCGCGATAATTTACTGCGAGAAGAAAAAAATTGCCCTGCCAGCATCAAACATCGGGTTTTGTTGCTACAATTTTTAAGTTTTGCTAGTGAATTTGTTTCATTTCTGTGTGATACTCAAGATTAAAGGTGACTTGATTGTTCTTAAATAATTGAATGTGAAGTTTGTGATTTGCTTCATATAGTTGCATCATGGTGACCTATGTTGAATTGTCTGCAGTGGTGGTGTTGTTATTTGGTAGGGTACAAAATGTGGAAAATGCTTTGGAGACTATTACTTGTGCTTTGAATAGGCTAACCAAAGTTGCAGCCTTAGTTAAAAGGCCCATGGAATTTCCTAGATGGTGAAAGCTGTCCCTCATGCTTTTGCGTTGTGTGAAGGCCGAAATAATCATTTAAGGGAATTAAACTAGAAGTCTCAGATTTTAATGGTGATGGTTCTCTTGATGAATTTGATGATTGGGTGTATTCTTTGGAGTACTATTTCTGATGGCATGACATGAATGAGGCTAGAAAGTTGTACTTTGCTGAATCAAAATTGAAGGAAACTGCTCGAATTTGGTGGATTAAACAAAGGGAGATCTTTAGAAGGAGATTTGGTGGGATTACAATGTGGGATGAGATGAAATGAGCCACGCAGGAGCAATTTGTGCCTCCCAATTATCAGCAGCGTATTCATCTCCTGCTCTTTGATTTGAAGCAAGAAGAAAAGACAGTGATGGAGTACACTAGTAGATTCTATCATTGGGCTACTTGTGTCGATATAGAATGGAAAGAGGACGTTGTGATAGCTTTGTACAAGAAAGGGTTGAAGCCAGCTGTTGCCTCCAAGCTTGCTGCATGTTGTCTCATCACAGTTGGGGATTGCAGCACAGGTTGCCACTCAGATTAAGGAGAACATGCAACACAATCCTCCTAGAGCTACATCAGCCCTTTGGTTTGAGAAGAGTACTAGTGGAGTTGTATGAGAGAAGACAATTGAGCAATTGGGTAAAGGTGTTTAGACTAATTCCTCTTGGAAGACTCTTGAGCATTCCGGAACAACTCCTAGAGCTACATCAGCCTTTTGGTTTGAGAAGAGTACTAGTGGAGTTGTATGAGAGAAGACAGTTGAGCAATTGGGTAAAGGTGTTCAGACTAATACCTCTTGAAAGACTCTTGAGCATTCCGGAAAACTTCTAAGAGCCAACCATCACTCAAAAAGCTCTAAATGTCAAGGTTTTGGACATTGAGCTTCACAATGTCCTAACCAATTCATGGTTGTTGCAGAAAAGGAAGAAGAAGTTGATGATGATACTTTAGTTGAAGCTGAAACAGAAATTCCAAGTGACTTAGATGATGATGGCAATTTGAGAACCTGTTTAGTGCTTCGACATATGCTCTCTTCCCACAAGGTCAAAGAGATAGAGGATTAGAGGCAGACTAACATCTTTCAAACTCTAAGTGTTATGCCAAACACAGCTTTTTAACTTTGGTTATTGATCCTAGTAGTTACACAAATGTAGTTTCTGAAGAAGCTGTGAAGAAGTTAAATTTGGAAGTTGCCTTATCTTGGACCATACAAAATTTCTTAGGTGACTAATACCAACTTGAAGGTCCATGATCGCTGTTTACCTTCAAGATTGGTTCCATTATGGAGACAATACACTATGATATCCTTCCTCTCGAAATTTTTCATATCCTTTTGCGTCAACCATTGTTATTTGATAGGAAGGTGAAGCATGATGGATATGAGAACTCTTACTCCCTCTCCATTGACAACAAGAAGTATAAGTTGATGCCATCACGAATTCTTCTACTCACCAAGTTGAAGCATATTGTTGGTTCCTTTCTTATGAAATGAGATGACACTGTTCATGGTGATGGAATCTTTGGTACTTTCCCTAATTCGACGGAGGGAATTGATGTAGGACAAGAAGCGACTATTTGGATGGGTCATTTCGACCCAATTGGGATGCCTAAGTCTTAGAATAGTGTGAATGGTTTATTGGGTCTGAAACCCATATGTGCTTAGTTAGTTGTTTATGTATGTGTGTGTAGTTGGCTTGTATTAGGATTATTTATGTTGGGGACTTGTTTGTAGTAATTGTGTATTCTAGGGATATGTTTGTAATGCAATGTAGTTTTAGGGTTATGTTTGTAATTTCATGGGTTTAGAGGCTTTCTTATAAATAGTGTATGAAAGCCATGATGAGTCAGTTGTTGATGAATTTGAATTGTTAATTGAATGTGAGTTCACCCCCCCTACCGGCCTGCCAGGTATCTCCTTTCTCCTCCCTTCCCTTTCCTTCCTCTCTTCTATTTCTTCTAAATTCTCCCCTGGCTGCAGAACCTTGATGCTGCCCCCTGCATCACAAATGCATTGAAATTCCATATCCACGGAGGAGAACCCTTCTTATCATTCTCTATTTCTGCGTAAAACAACATCCATGATGAGTTAGAAACCTTGCCCACAATCAATCTGCAAGGAAATGGACTATCATCAACCCAATCCCCTTGCAATTTCTTCTCAGTTCCCTGAATCAAAACCTCAAATCCCTATTGCACTGATTGAAATGACATCTTCTAAAAAAAGCAGCAGATTCGTCCAAAATCAAACCAAGACAATAGATTAGATCCACCCAAAATCCAGAATGAAAAAGCCCTTTTCAATTGCAGCAGATCAACAACAAGGAACCTATCTATTCTTGTTATGACAATTCAATTATTGCAGCAAATTGGAAACAACTGAACCTAGCAACTGCAGCAGATCCATGTTGCTGCCACTGTGCTTGCAGCAGATAAGGGCAGAACAAATCTGGCAGCAGCACCTGAGACAGTCTGTTTTGTTGACTGGGAGAAGAGAGGATAAGAGAATTGTCCATCACCATTGTTATGGAAATCCCTCACTGTTGTAGATAGCAGAGAGGAAGAGTAATATAGAAAAAAGATATAGGAATTGTGGAAAGGGTTTGCAGTGCTCTATGAATTACAATGGAAAGGGTTTATATAGGGGTTTTCTAGTTTAGTTATTATTATTATTATTATTATTATTATTATTATTTTCCTTTTTTGGTATTTTCATTTGTTGGTTTCTCCTTTTTGAGGATGGCCTGTTCTCTCCTAGGTTGTATCCTAATATTCCTTTTTTTGACTAGAAAAAAGAGAATTCATTAAAAGGGCAACAAGGGGATGCCACTGCCACCCATTTACAAACTAGAGAAGAGAGAAAAAACAAAACAAAAGAGAACAATCAAAAGTGACATTATATCCATGCATTGAAAGCCATCGGTCCTTGAGATTGTGGGAGAAGTGGGAGTTCCTTTGTGAGCTGTAGCATTTCTTTCTCTCCGCATGATCCAAACGATGGTGAGAGGGAACAAGGACAAAGCTTTTTCCTTTCTCTATTTGCAGAAATACACTTCCAAGCCCAGATTTCTTTACCCACAGATTCAGCAGTGACCCAATGCACGGTTTCTGTTGAATTTGAACCGCTTAATCTGAGGTCTACATGTTGAAGGCTTGGAGGAAAGGTTATGTAGAAATTGCAAATACCTTCTCTGATCTCTCCTTTTCATCAAAAGTTTCACCATGATGATGCTGTCCGAAGTGTTGTATCTCCTTTGAGCATTGGTTGTCTGTTGAAAAATTTTGGTCTTATCTTCGCCTTACTTAAGCCATAATGCTCTAGAATTTTGTCTCCAAGAAATTCTTTCATATTTATTATTCTTTCATTTGTTCAGGAGGTTTGGGGTTGAATCCTTTCTTACTTTCGATAAAGCCCTCCTCAGGAAGTGGTTATGGAGGTTTATGAAGGAGAAAGACCACTTTTTGTGGGATATTATTGTTTCTAAATATGGGCTTGAGCATAATGGTTGGAGAACACACAATAGAAATACTTTATGGAGTGGGGGTTTGGAAATTCATTAGGAAAGGATGGGATAATTTTTTCCGATTTTTGATATTTCAAGTGGGAAATGGGTCCAATGTTTACTTCTGGTGGTGATGTGTGGCGTGAGAACAGTAATTTTAGAGCTGTCTTTCCTTCCATATACAGCTTGGCTTGTGAAAAAAATGCCCTTATTAGTCACCATCTCCAAATCGCCGATTAGGAATTTTATGGAATATTCCTTTTACTAGGAATGTGGCAGATTGGGAACTTCATGCACTCTGACTTTTACAGAATTCTCTATTAGTACTCCTTACCAAAAGATTCCTGAAGAACCAAAATGGGCTTTGGACAAAAATGGTGTTTTCACTGTTAAATCTTTCTACAAGTAGCTCTCATCAATGGGAACAAATTGCAAGAACTCCCCTTGGATTCACATATGGAGGACAGCAGCCCCTTCAAAGGTTGTCTTTTCTGTTTGGGATTCCGTGCATGGAAATATTTTAACCTTTGACAGTCTGCAGAAAAGGGGATTTAGAATCACAAATAGGTGTTTCCTTTGTATGGCTGATGCAGAATCAGTCAACCACATTCTTCTCCCCTGCCCTGGACTAGGAACCTGTGGAATTCGGTTTTATCCTTGACTGGACAGCAGTGGGTTACAGCAAATTCAGTTGGAGGGGAGATTTCGGCTTGGAAAGGCATCAGAGCCGCCAAGGAGAAGCAAAAGGCTTTGAACGTCATCCCTCTCGCTATCTTTTGGTGTGCTTGGAAAGAAGGAAATAAGAGAGCCTTCAAAGATTCAACTACTTCACTTCAAACTTGCAAAGTCCAGTGATTGCTGCTGTCTTCAGCTGGCTTAGTGGGCAAATTTTAATTGTGACACTTTACAGAGTGGTTGATGTTTTGTACCACTGGTTGCCATCCCCTCAAGAGGACCATTGGGTGGGGGGGATGCCTTTGGTTATCAATTTTCCTTGTCTTTTTTGGTTTTCGAATCTTCATGATACCCCTCTCTGCTTTGCTTCTTTTGCGAGGGGATGGTATTGCTTGGAGCTTCCGTTTTGGGAGCAACCTTAATGAGATGGAGGTTAATGAGTTGGCTCTATTAACCAGTTTGCTCGATTCTTTTCATGTTCATTTGGAGAGTGATAAAAGGATGCGGAGTTTAAATCCTTCTTGGGATTTGTCTTGTAAATATTTTTTTTTATTTTTTATATTTTATTTTCTCATGATTCTAATGCGGATCCTTTTTCTTTGTACTCTTTGATCTAGAAAGCTCAAGCTTTCTCAAAAGTAAAATCATTAATTTGGACTTTGATACTTGAAAGGATCATACCAATGCTTCAGAAGAGAAGGCCTATTAAGAATCTGTCACCCGATGTTTGTGTCTTTTGTCTGAGGAGTGGAGAGATTTGCTCTCATTTGTTTCTTCACTGCTCTTTTACTTGGCTTTTTGGAAAACATTATTTGGTATGTTTGGAGAAAACTGGGCTTTCCCCTCTAATTTGAAGGCTTTATGTAATATCACTTGTAGGGGTTTTGGCAATGGAAAGGATAGGAAAGCCTTGTGGCAATGCTCTGTTATGGCTTATTTGGTGCATCTGGTTGGAGAGGAAAGCTAGAATTTTCAAAGGTGTCCACTAATGACTTGCTTTGGAGTAGAATGTTTTATCTTGGATCACTGTGGGTGTCGGCTAATGGCTTTTTCTTTTTCCCCTTTCTTTGGAAGATCTGCAGCAGGATTAGTTGGCCCTGCTTCATTGAGCTGGATTTCGGTTTATGTTGTAACTAAATGCTTTTGATGTAAAGCGAGCGAGCTTGTTCTATGCTGATGAAATCATAGGATATGAAGAATTGGGTTGATGTTGACATATTTCTTAAATTGTCTATTAAAAAAAAAAAAAAAAACGTTTTCTTCCCAATTAGGCTGAATGCCTTGATGACTTGCATGAAGGTGGATGCCTATTTAATTTTGGGAAGTAGATGAGTTCTGATATTTTTATTTTTTATTTTTTGGGGGAGGGGGGGATATGGAAGTTAGAAACTATCTTTAGACCATGGGGATGTTGCCCACTTTCCCACACTCCATTAGACTTAGTTATGGAGATAATTGGCTGCTATGGTGACACTGTTTTGATAACATGTTATTTTCCCACATCCATTGTTATTCACCCCTTTAGCATACCACAATTTTAATTTTGGGGAAGTTAGCTTTCCAAGTCAATGTTTCTGGATGAAAGATATTTAACTCATGAACTTGAACAAGGTTTACGGATAATTGCTTTCTAGTTTCCAAGCACCCATATCACTGTGTGGTGTGTAAAAAGTTAAATCCTCATGAAGTTATCATTCAAGTTTTGGAGAATGGGGGCATGTTGATTGACATGACTGCTAGTTAATTCACACAAAGGAAATTAGAAAGTTGGGTTTGTGTGACTGTTTTGCGTGAAATGCAAACCAGACAATATTTGAACAACTTAAGGTGAATCTTGTAACCAAGGGATGACATAAACATATGAACATATCATGAAGTTGTTCATGTGGCATAAATAAATTAGTTGGTAGCTCTGTGCTACTTGTTACCTCCTGTCCTAATCTAGGTGGTTTCTTGGAAGTTGAAATTTTTTAATGAAAAGATTATTTATCTTCTTGATTCTGTGAAATAGGTTCATTTGAAAGTGCTAACTGAGTTCAAAGTGTCTGTCATGGAAGTGAAGTATGGAATCTGAAGAAAGACTACATCTCTTGCTGCATGAGTGGATAGCATTCTGTTGATAGGAAACACTATTAAATGAAATATATCTGAGTTTCCAACTTGGGAATTTCTCATTTTTAAAGTTTGGAGCAGCTTATTACTAATCAAAGGCTGTTGTTGTAAGAATTGATGTTTTTTAAAACTTGACATTGAGCATGTGAACACCAATGTCTGTGTGTATGCAAAAAGCTTCTTTTTCACTACATTTTCTATTAAATCAATTAATTGTAAGTTTAGCTTTGATGTTCTACCTCTTTGTTTTTTTTTTTTTTTTCAGATTGTTTCCTTACAGTGACATATTTTTGTAGGAGAATATTGTGATTTTTCTGATTAGCACATTTTCTTGGTTTTATTGCAGAATGGTGATGGTGGTTTAGCAACATACGAACTCACAAGGTCCTACCCTTGGTTGGAGGTGACGTGCATTAAATGCTTGTGCCTGCTATATTTCAGCTAGTTAATTCTATGGATTCCGTATGTTGCCTGAAAGTTGTTTGTGGTCAATAAAATATTACCTGCTAGTCATATCCTTATGAAAGACTATAATGTGTTTATTACCAATTGACTTTCATAAAATCTCCTTATTATTTCAAATTATCTTACTGCAAATGTTACTTGATTGAAAGGTTCTTGATTCTCAATTGATCTTTTCTTTGTACTTGCATGTAACCAGATCCATTTTTTGTTTTTCCTTTTTATTTATTTATATATTTATTTTATATTTTTATTGCGAATACATTCTTATTGTTTGTGGTTTCAAATGAGCTCAGTGTTTTCAGCTTCTAACTGACCTATTTACATTGTAGTTGCTGCCTAATTTGAACTATATAACTTTTTCATTGTGCTTCTCTATCTTAACCAAGTAATCTATGCCTTCTTATTTAATTTAGAATATGACTTCTTCAAAGCACATAAGCCTTATTATTGTTGAAATTGTTGAAGTCTTATACTGCTATACATAATGAGATGAAATAGTTCCTCTCTTTCATGTCAATGTCTCCATGAAGTAATAGAACTTCTAAAAAATTTGCTCACAGGTTCGTGGTCTACAATGTTGGAAAAAATTAGACAGCTTTGATACATGTAAGCGAAGAAAAATTTGGAATAGCACACACTTTAAAGCTAGGACGTTTCAAATACTTGAGTAGTTGAGCACATTGCACATACGGAAAATGCTAAAAGATGTGTTCACATAATCACAAAAATACTAAAAGAGGAATGAACTTGAGTTTAGTTTCCAACATATCATGCAGGTAGGCATGATAGTGCAACTGCCATTTATTCAAATAAAGAATGAGAAATTTTCTATTTTATGCCATTTATGTAACTACAATGATTTTGGAGGAAAAGTTATATATTGTAGATGTCTGTTGGCAATTAGCAGTAAATACATAATATCCTGTTTGAGTTTACAAAATCAATTGTCATCAAACTGGCCTTCAGTTTTTTTCTCTGTGCAATCTTGAATATTGGAACCTCTCTCTCTCTCTCTCTCTTTTCAATTCATCTTTTTCCTGTTTTCAGAAAATCAACCCCGCTGAAACTTTTGGTGACATTGTTATTGACTATCCGTAAGATATTAGCTCCTGATTTATGATATTTTTAATAATCTCCTTTTTGTGAAACTTTGTGATTTATTGTTTATAACAATTTCTTTGTAGCTATGTGGAATGTACCTCAGCAGCAATTCAAGCCTTATCATCATTTAGGAAATTATATCCTGGGCATCGGAGGGAAGAAATAGAAGATTGCATTAGAAAGGCTGCTGTGTTCATTGAAAAGCAACAAGTATCAGATGGTTCATGGTTAGCTTTTTCTTCCTTGTACCCTCTTCAGAGGACCATTTGTGTTAGCCTGTACATTTCATCTCACTGTTCTCTTTTGATTACCATTTTCTTGCATATCTGTTTTTCCTGTATAATCACCATTCGTGGTCTTTTCAAGTTACTATAATTTTCGTTTTTATTTGGCACATTGTTAAAATGTACTTGGTATCTAAAAATCTTGACCAGGTATGGCTCTTGGGGAGTCTGCTTTACCTATGCTACATGGTTTGGAATAAAAGGATTGGTGGCTGCTGGAAAGAACTTCAGTAATTGCTTTAGCATTCGTAGAGCATGTGATTTTCTGCTGTCTAAACAGCTTCCTTCTGGTGGTTGGGGGGAGAGCTATCTTTCTTGCCAGAACAAGGTTAAGTTTGTTAGATTTGCATTAGCAATTTCTTTCATTCTTGTAAGACTATTAGTCTTTGAACATTTTAATCTGTGGTTCTAAGCTGTTGTAAAAATTGCTCTTTATTTGTTATGCTCTCCTTATGCCTCTTGTTGTCAAAGACATGTGATGAGAAGAGTTTCCTGCAATACCCAATAGAGTATAGTTTGATATATATAGCAAACTTAATTACATTATGTTTTATGCAACACTGTACATACATTGCAAAGGATACATGCACTTTTCAACTTTTTTCCAGCAATTCTAAGGAAAAAAAAATTAATCGAACATAGTACTATACATTTGCTTTTAAGGTGCTACTTTTAGTTAGAACACTATTAGATGGCTTATTTTGTTTTTTTTTTTTATTTCCTCTACAATATTTATCTTCTTTCTGTAGCTTTCTAATTCCAACATCGTTTACACATGCCACCTGCACATTAAAGTGGGCTACTTTCTATATTTATTTTGAATATCAGTTGTTTTGAATTTGAATGTAAGTTAGAATTTGGAGCCTAAACATACTAGGACATTAAACATATTATGGGCTGAGGTCGTGTAAACTGTTTACATGGTCGTCTCCATGCATTTACATGTTCTCTTCTTTCACGTGTCATCAAAATATTTAGTTATTACCTGGTACTGTAAATGTCAATATAACCTGTAAATGAATAAAACACTTTATAAGGAATTAAATGTCTTTTTTTTTTAAAAACAATTATTCTTCATTTTGAACTTAAAATGTGATGTCAAATTCTTCTTATAAATGAACATTGTTTATGCTTTTATTCAAGTCTCTTAATTATTGTCACTATCGCCCAATTCACTGCTTATTGTAGACAATTTGGCAATTGGCAATGAAGAATAGGAATAGCATAACACTACCTCGGAGGTGATATTAGCCTTATAACTCTTGAAACTATCTCTATTTCTTCTTTCACTAGCATATAGGGAATTCATCAATTACAGGCAGACAAGGGAAAATGCTGAAGTTTTAGTCTTGAGACTGGCAACTTTATGTGAAACTGCTGAAGGTTAGGATTACATTCCAGAAGGATCAGAACACTTCTCTCTAGACCCTGTGCATTTTGCAGTATGATCATGTGACAAGTTCTTGAGTGATTTCTGGTGTTAATACATGGAGAAAAGAATTATGCTCTTAAGTACCTTTGAGACATAGGTTCACATAGATATTAGAAAATAAGTACCCCAGAAACTCTTCAATTCTGGATGGGACATCTGGCTGATACCAAATTAAAACAATCAATTTTTGGGATCTTAAGTGGAGGCCAGGTTAACTTTTTTCATCTTGTATTTTATGTGATGCATTTGTCAATCAAAAGTTTAGGGAAAAGAAGAGGGACTTGCATATGGTATTTATTTACTTAGAAAAAGCATATGATAGGATACCTAGGGAAGTTCTATGATGGGTTTTAAAAAAAAAGGTGTATGTAGTAGGTATACTGATGTCATTAAGGATATGTACGATGGAGTAATGACTAGTGTACGGACTATAGATAGAGAAATTAGAGAATTTCCAATCACTATAGGTATACATCAAGGATTTGCTTTGAGCCCTTATCTTTTTGCTTTAATGATGGACCAACTAACTAAGAGTATTCAAAAGGAGGTTCCATGGTGTATGTTGTTTGCAGATCATATTGTATTAATTGATAAAATTAGGGATGGAATAGAGACTGAGTTAGAATTATGGAGACAAGCTTTGGAAACTAGAGGCTTGAGGATAAGTAGAAATAAGACAGAATATATGATATGTAATTTCAGTAATGGTAGGAGGAATATTGGAGACAAAGTTAAACTTGATGATGAAGAAATAAATAGCACTTGTAGATTTCGATACCTTGAATCTATATTGCAAACTGAAGGAGAAATTGAAGATGGTGTAATCATAGAGTTAAAGCAAGTTGGGTAAAGTGGAGAAGTGCTTCAAGTGTACTTTGTGATCATAGAATACCTTTAAAATTAAAAGAGAAGTTTTATAGGACATCTATAAGACCAGTTATGCTATATGGATCAGAATGTTGGGCGACAAGGAAATAAAATATCCAAAAAGTAAAAGTTGCTGAGATGAGAATGCTGAGATGGATGAGTGGTATGACATTGAAAGATAAATTAAGGAATGAACATATTCGCGGTAAGTTGGGTGTAGCTTCTGTAGAAGATAAGATAAGATAAGGGATGGACGACACAGATGGTATGGATACTTGCTACGTAGGCCACATAGTGCGTTAGTGAGGAAGAGTGAGTTAGTTACTATGGGGGGCAGTAGAAGGGGTAGGGGTAGACCTGAAATAATTTGGAAAGAGATAGTAATGATTTAATATCCCTGAATCACTCAAAAGAAATAATCCATGATTACATAAATTGGCGAAAAAAGATTCATATAGCCGACCCCACCTAGTGGGACTTAAGGCTTGGTTTTGTTGTTGTTGTATTTGTCAATCAAAAGACTCTGGACTAGCTTGGTAGAAATGAGTTCAAAATCCTAAGACTGTCTTTAGTCTGAGAAAATTGAAATGTATGTAAATTTTGATTGTTCTTTTGTCATGTAGTTCCTGTAGCCATTCTTGTAACACTTTTTCCATACAGGTGTATTCCAATCTTGAAGGCAACAGATCTCATATTGTAAACACTGGATGGGCTGTGCTGGCTCTAATTGATGCTGGTCAGGTATGCATAAAATTTCTGTACTTTGTCAATGTTAATGTTGATTGTGATTTATCAGTTTAGTAGGAAGTGTAACTCTAATATTC
The DNA here is from genome assembly GCF_029873635.1 of Malania oleifera. Classification (NCBI taxonomy): domain Eukaryota; kingdom Viridiplantae; phylum Streptophyta; class Magnoliopsida; order Santalales; family Ximeniaceae; genus Malania; species Malania oleifera. Next base: position 91,253,788 of record NC_080426.1, on the reverse strand, counting down.
AACTTATGATATATGGATATGTGCTGAACTATTGCCAATGCTCCATGTCTTCAATATAAGGAAATCCATGAAGTGAATTTCCAAGGACTCTCAAAAGTAACTACGAAATAAGTTTTCAAGGACTCTCACGAGTAACCATAATACCAATATTAGCATCCCATATATTCCTTCTCAATCCAAATTTATTTCTGGGCTTTTAGTCACCTTATGCTCAAGGGAGTTAATTTTCAAATGAAATCACCCCCAATCACTTTCCCACATGGTCATTGTTTTCAGATACCAAATTACTGAGACCCATAAGCCCCCTCAGCCTTAAACCTACACACCACCTCTTGGCGGGATCCCATAAAAGGAAACTATCAAGGATTACCACCCAATGAAACTGGTAAAGAAATCAAAGGCCAGTGCAGGATAGCACAACCGGCTAAAGAAGGAGAGTTTGAATTCACCACCAGGCTCAAATTTATCACACCATACTATTGCCCATATTCTTAATTCTTAGAGACTCAAAATTTAGATAATGCTAAGAACATTATATAAACTGGCCTCAATCGCCTGACAGGAATAAAATGGTGTCATGCCATCATCAGCAAACTGCAAATAAAAAATAATAGGGTTTTCTCTATCTACAGAAAATCCTTGCACGTGACCTCTCTTTGCTGATTTATCAACCAACCTGCTCAACATATTCACTATAAGCATAATATAAAAGGGTGAGAATGAATCTCTTTGTGTTGCCCCTATGGAAACTAACTCTTGTTCTACATTAATAATGTAAAAAGTGGCAATAGACAAACAACCACTAACCCAACTACTCCATCTAGAGCCAAAATCTTTTCTATCTTAAACCTTGACTAAATCTCCAACTCACTTCATTTCACATCCTCAACAGTCTCATTGGCCATCATACTTGTTTTCAAAATATCACCTTCCCATCTTTAAACACACAGCAAAATAGAAATGGCATCCCCCCAAAAAAAATGCACAATTTATCAGTCAAAATCCCACAATAATCTTATAGGGTATGTTTGTTTCTCAAGCTAAGGAAGGCTAGGCTTGGCTAAGCTTGGCTAGCTCATTATAAACCATGTTTAGTGCAACCAAAATAAGGAATTGTATAGGCTGAGGGATCCTTTGCCCATGTCCAAGGTATGGAGCTGCTGGTCCCCCACCTCACCCCTCAAGCAGCAAAGGCTAAGGTTTTTGCTGGTATAATAACTATAAAAAAAAAGAAAAAAGAAGAAGAAACAATTCTACCCATATCTTTATCCTGTCCTTTACAGGTGGTGGGCCAAACATGAGATTGGATAACTAGTCTTGAGAAACAAACAAGCACATAAACACTGGTAGCCATGGTAATAGGCCTAAAATCATTTGCCTTGAAAAATCAACATCAGTCCTTTGGAACTAAGTGATAAAAAATATTTGAATTGATGTTCTTGCCAGTTCACCTTATTATAATTGTAGTACTAAAACCTTTAATAAATCTGTTTTCACTACAACATTTTAAAAAAGCCGTATTGAATCCATCTCAGGCAAGGTGCATTATGCATATCAATCCCAAAATATGCTCACCTGATTTGTTCCTTCTCAAAAGGCCTTTCAGCCATAACACCTGATAGAACATTAAACAAAATCCTCAATCATATATCTTTAAGTAATCTCCTCTGAAATAATGACTTTTAAAAAAATCTAGTATTTTCATCTGCAGTCAAATTTTAATGATATTTCCATAATTTATATCCAACACATTTATCAAATTCGTCCTCCTACCATTGCCATCTTTATGGTTAACATTGAATCACAATCACCTTCCTTACCCACTTGAACCTTAATTTATTTATTTTTAATTTCCAACTCTTCTCTTTCTTCAAAAGCAATTCATCAGGCTCATTTTTAAGGGGCACTATCCTGGAATCCTCAGACAAATCAACAGAGTGATCCAATTTATCTAAGCACTAAATCTCATGCAAAATATTAGCCTTTTTTAGTCCTTAACACCCCAATATTCTACTTTTCTATATTCTTAAGATACTTCCAACTTCTTCATAAATTTAAACCCTTTCTACCCTTCAATTGAAAATTCCCTCCAACTCATCAACCAAATTAAGAAAAGAATGGTGAGACTGTAAGCTAACCACATTTTCAAACCAGAAAAGAATGGGACTTCATTTGACTTTACTAGACTCTAAAAGAATAGCAAAATGATTAGAAACAAATCTAAAGCAATTACTAAGAAGGATTTGGAAAACTCATCTCCCTAATACCCACAAAAAAGAAACTTATCAAGAACTGAATGCTCCTCCCCCTTCTCCAACTTCCTACCACCCACAAACCAAGTAACAGAGTGTTAGTCAAAGGATAATCTCTTAATCCACAATACCTAATAAAGTTGTCAAAAGCTCTCGCACTAGTAGAGATCCCCCAATTAGGAAAAATCCGTCAAAGCAAATATAACTTGAAAACAACATACAACTCATCCCCACCTGGGGTGTTGGGGGGGGAGGTGGGGGTAGGCCTAACTAAGACTAGATCTAGAAGGACCACCAAAATGATGAATGCCACCACCAAACCCTACCTTTAAGCTCTGGAGCACTCAAGGAGAAAGACTTAAGAAGCCAGTCTATCCTAGAAGTGCAATGAGTATCAAAATAATTAAAATATTCCTAGCAAAACTAGAAGGTGGTAATTACTCCCAATCCTTGAAATGTAAACCCCAAACACATCTAAGGACAACCTTATCCATTGACTTAAGCTTGGCCTCTTGTAACATAACAACATTGGGCGAAGATCTAAGTATCAAATAATAACCTCAATAATCATCCTCCACTGTCTAATGCCTCCTAGACCTCTAGCTTTCAAACTCAGGATCCTTATAGTGTCACCATTTTACTCCCTTTAACCTTACCTTTACTCCTATACAATTAGTAGGCAAAGCTAATTTTACATTTCTTTGTTCCGTCTTCTTCTCTCTCTTGCATACTTAAGAGTAATTGAGACTCTAAGATCTTGCCCAAAAGGGCTTCCAATCTAATACCCATATTTAGTAACATGGTCTGAAGGTCTCGACTGTTTCTCTCACCCCCAAGGTCTATAGAATTGACACTCCACTCCTCTTAAGACCCTTTGTTACACAGATACATGTGATTCAACAACTTCATCGATATGCTGAGGAATAGCTTAATGCCCAATCTATAGTCATGAGTTTTGCTTCCCTTGGTATTTCCATTAAATATTGATTAATTGATTATTTTTTCCTAAAGTGGGATAAATCGCAACTGTAGTTTTGCTCACATGATTCATTGTCCTTTGATAAGATGGAAGATGTGTGTTTGATTTTTTTGTTTTTTGGCTTCACATTTAGTTGGTGTTTGTTTAGATATTCGACCTTGATTTCAACCATTGCCTTGTCCAAACAAGTGCATAGTCCTTGAATTGCTGGTTGGTAGTTGGGTATCTATACTTTCAAAATTCTACTACTTTGGGTGCCATGTGTAAAATGCGGCCCATAGGCTTGGCCTAAGGTGATTTCTTGGCATGGTTGTTGTTGAAATCCCGAGTATCCTTGTATATTGAGTAAATAGGAAAGTAGTAAAAGTAGAAGATTGTATATTATTCTGTAGGGAGATTATTTACTTATTTAGAATCCTTGATTGTATTATATATTGTAAGATTGGGATGTACCAAATTTTCAATCGAAGGAATACTGAAATTCCATTATGTTTTCTTGGTATCAGAGCTAGGGTTTCTAAACCTTAGTTAGCAATGGCTGACGGCGCCGTCAACAGCAAAGGGTCGTGCTCCTTTGAAACTCTCGACGGTGACTCTGACCCCACCTCCATCGTGGGGTTTCTCGGATCGGGTCCAATGGTGGCATCGCGGTGACTCGGAGAACTCCAATCGCAGTCGGCGAACAAGATCTGCGTCGATTGCTCGCAAAAAAACCCGTGGTGGGTGTCGGTATCGTATAGCATCTTCATGTGTCTTGAGTGCTCTGGCATGCACCGCGGCCTCATTGCTCACAATAGCTTCGTCCAATCGGTGACAATGGACTCCTGGTCGGAGATCCATCTCAAGAAGATGGGCATGAACAGCAAAGTCGAAGCGGCGAGAGCTCACAAGAGCGCCACTGAGGCCGACCACAAGGCTCGCGAGAAGGAAGAGCAGTACTGGCGCGATGCTGAGGGCACCAAGTCCCATGCTGCCAAGAAGCGCAAGGAGGATGCTGAGAAGGGCGCTGAGGCCGCCGCATGCAAGGCCAAGGCTCGTTGCCTGGTGTCACGGTCCGCCTTTTTCACACCGTTGTGAAGGGCCGTGCGGCGCTAGCTAAAGCACTCTTGCTTAACTAGCCAGCCTTTTGTTTACCAACATTCATCCACGGAACACTTTCATTAACATTCAATCAGATTGCAGCGGAAATTATAATCAATTCATGAAAGCCATGGCAACCAAGCAGTAAATATTGAAGCAAACGTAATTCATTAACAAATCCTCCGTTGACATGTTGTACTTAGCGAGGGAGGCAAGTAGGCTAAGCACGTTGACAATTGCTAGTGAGTTTTACAATGATTGATGAACACTCACCCTCCCCTAAAGAGCTTTCTAGGCCATTCTCACTCTAGCACTAGGAAACATCAAAGTGACCGAGGAGTCATACTGCCTTATTTGGCTTACAATGAAAGAAATACTAGAAAATAACCCTACACTAGTATTTACATGATGGAAACCCATCCCAAACACACGAGATAAGCGGTCATAGGCAAGCATAATGCCCTGAACAAGCTTAGCCCGTGACACCTGGCCAAGCAGGAAGAGATAAGCCTTGAGAAGTCGCTGAAGAAGCTAGATGAGAAGGCCATCTGCATCTCCATCCCTGTTCCCAAAGTCACCGAGGCAAAGCCTTTTATTGATTGGAAAATGTTGAGGCAGGGCCTACCTAGTTCGGCGGACCAGACCTCATTTAGTTATTGTACAACTTCATCTTCCACACACATTTTTTCGGGTTCTTTAGCCCAAAGAGGTAATTTTTTGCAAGCCTTTTGTATAACCTCTAAATCCAAAACTCCTTGGATTATTGATTTTGGTGCTTCTGACCACATGATCGATGCCTATCATCTTTTCTCATCATATTCACCCTGTGCTGGAAATTTGAAAGTTAAAATTGCAGATGGATCACTCTCGTCTGTCGCAGGCAAAGGGAATATCCGATTCTCTGACTCCATCACACTAGAGTCCGTTCTTCATGTTCCTAATTTATCGTGCAACTCACTATCCGTTAGCGAGTTAACTAAAAACTCCAATTGTTCTGCTAAATTTCTTCCATCTCATTGTGTTTTTCAGGACCTATCATCAGGGAAAACGATTACTAGTGCGAAGGAATGTGAGGGACTCTACTACTTTGAGGAGGCAAATGTGAGTGAACAATGTAAAACTGTTATTTGTGATTCTACGTCTACTTCTAGGGATAGTGAAATTTTGTTATGGCATTCTAGGATGGGTCATCCAAATTTTCAATATCTAAGACATTTATTTCCTTCCATTTTTTCAAATAAAACATCTTCTGAACTTCAGTGTGAGATTTGTGAACTTGCAAAACACCAACGTAATTCCTTCCCAAAATCCACATACAAACCATCTAGACCCTTTACTATGATTCACAGTGATTTATGGGGGCCCTCACGCTCTCTTAATCGCACTCACACGAGATGGTTTGTTACTTTTATTGATGATCATACTCATATTTGTTGGGTTTACTTGTTGAAAGATAAAATTGAAGTTCGTTCTATTTTCGCCAATTTCCATTCCATGATTCAAACACAATTCCAAGCTCACATTCAAATTTTACGTACCGATAATGGTACGGAATATTTCAATGATATCTTGGGACTTTGTCTTCAAGAAAATGGAATTGTTCATCAAAGTTCCTGTGTGGATACCCCTCAACAAAATGGGGTCGCTGAACGTAAAAATAGGCATATTCTTGACGTAGCTTGGGCATTGATGTTCACTACAAATATGAAAAAATATTTTTGGGGCGGTGCCATTTTAATAGCTACACATCTCATTAATCGAATGCCTAGTCGAGTTCTTTCTTTTGCCACTCCTCTCCAAAAACTCCAGGAATGGTTTCCCAACACTTGGCTCCACTCCAATCTCTCTTTGAAAATCTTTGGATGTACTGCTTTTGATCATGTTCATGCTCACAATCGAGATAAATTGGAACCTCGTGCTATTAAGTGCGTTTTCATTTGTTACTCTCCTACTTAGAAATGCTATAAATGTTATGATCCTGTCATGATCCTGTCACAAAAAAATTGTTTATTAGCCTTGATGTCACGTTCTTTGAAACCACTCCTTACTTCCCAAAGCCCTCTCTTCAGGGGGAGAAATGGAGTGAAGATCGGTTCTTTAATTTCTCTATTGATGAATCCGTGCCATACACTGAGTCTACCATTGCATCATTTCTTGACCTATCATGTACAAAAGATCAATTAACCTCAGGGGGAGATGCAGAAAAGCAAAACAACACAGAAATACTTGTCTACTCTAAAAAGCCAAACCCAAAGAACAGGGAGAATCTCATACCTGAGGCACCAAGAGAGTTGGAACTGGCGATAGCTCTGAGCAACCATGAGTCCACGCCCAATCCCGATTAGGTAATAGATGGTCATGAACTCCCTTATGATAAGCCTATACTTGATGACATCAATTTACCCATTGTAGTCAGAAAACAAACGAGGTCATGTATTCAATATCCCTGGTCAAAATACATGTCTTACAAAAGTCTGTCTTCAAAATATTGTGCTTTTTCTTCTAACCTTGATAGTCTAAAAATTCCAAAGAATATTTAGGAAGCCTTGGAGATTCCTACATGGAGGGAAGCTGTCATAGAGGAAATGTGGGCTCTGGAAAAGAACGAAACTTGGGACGTTATGAATTTGCCGAGAGGGAAGAAGCCAGTTGGTTGTAAATGGGTCTCCACAGTGAAATATAGAGCTGATGGGACAATTGAACGATATAAAGCCAGACTCGTTGCAAAAGGGTTTACACAGACTTATGGCATTGACTATACGGAGACATTTGCACCAGTGGCAAAATTGAACACAGTTCGGGTACTCCTGTCCTTGGCAGCTAACTTAGATTGGCTACTACAGCAACTCGACATTAAGAATGCATTTCTAAATGGCAAGCTAGAAGAAGAAGTCTACATGACTATACCATCAGGATTCAGTAAGAAAGGTGAAGAAAACGGAGTATGCAAACTCAAGAAGTCCGTGTATGGACTCAAACAATCCCCCAGAGCATGGTTTGACAAGTTTGCGAAAGTGATTAAAAATCAGGGATATCGACAAGGGCAATCAGATCACGCTATGTTCTTCCAACAGTTTGAAAGTGGTAAGAAAACAATTCTGATAGTATATATTAATGATATAATCCTAACTAGAGATGATACAGTGGAGATGGAAAGATTAAAGAAAGTCCTAGCTTCTGAGTTTGAAGTTAAAGACCTAGGACAAATGCGGTACTTCTTGGGAATGGAAATTGCTAGATTAAAAAAAGGTATCAGTGTCTCTCAATGAAAGTATATTAGTGATCTCCTAACCGAAACTGGTATGCTTGGTTGCAAACCTAGTGAAACTCCGATTGAAGCTGTAAAGAGGGTCGAAGAATGTGGAACACCTGTTGAAAAAGAAAGGTATTAGAGATTGGTTGGTAAACTAATTTACCTATCGCATACTAGATCTGACATTGCATTTGCGGTAAGTGTGGTAAGCCAACACATGCATTCACCGAAAAAGACTCACCTAGATGCTGTGTATAAGATCCTCAGGTTCTCCGGGAAAATGACTTTTCTTCAAAAAATGTGAAAGCAAAGAAGTAGAAATCTTCACAGATGCGGATTGGGCAGGATCAGCGGAAGACAAAAGGTCTACCACTGGATATTGCACCTTTGTATGGGGAAATTTGGTAACTTGGAGGAGCAAAAAATAGAATGTAGTGGTCTGAAGTAGCGCTAAAGCCAAATTCAGAGCAGTTGCACAAGGAATATGTGAAGGACTGTGGTTACGGAAACTCTTGGAAGAGTTACAAACTTCGGTGAAATTTTCCTATCAAACTCTATTGTGACAACAAAGCAACCATCAATATCTCTCTCAATCCAATTCAGCATGACAGGACTAAACATGTAGTAGTGGAGTGACATTTTATCAAAGAGAAGGTTGAAGAAGGAACCATCTGTATGACTTATGTACTTACCAAGGAACAAACTACAGACATCTTAACTAAAAGGTTAGCACAACAAAACTTTGATGATTTCATTGGCAAGTTGGATATAATTAATATTTATTTTCCAACTTGAGGGGGAGTGTTGAAATCCTGAGTATCCTTGTATATTGAGTAAATTAAGAAAGTAGTAAATGTAGAAGATTGTATATTATTCTGTAGGGAGATTATTTACTTATTTAGAATCCTTGATTGTATTATATATTGTAAGATTGGGATGTACGCAATTTTCAATCGAAGGAATATAGAAATTTCATTATGTTTTCAGTTGTCAATTTAAATTTTAATGTTTAATAATTATCGTAATGTGATAAGCTTGATTGTCTGTGCAACTCGCATCTATACAAAAGGAGATTTTATAATATCTTCTTTATTTTTTGTTATCAGGATTTTAACATGTTAAAATATATTTTCATACTTTTTTAAAAATTGGAATTATAATTGTTTTTCTTATTTATTGAATCTTTGGTGCAGGCTGAGAGAGACCCGGCGCCATTGCATCGCGCTGCAAAACTGTTGATAAATTCCCAAATGGAGAGTGGAGATTTTCCACAAGAGGTATTTTTTTTCTAACACTGCTATATGGTATGCATGATTGGTTGATATTTTAGGCACTCGGTTGATCAACAAAGAGAAAATATATTAGCAAGGCATCAAAGGGCTGCCAACCTGTGGTACAACATATTAACCACTCTGAAGAGTGTCGCAAACATCAAGGATTACAAAATTATCATTAACATTCCCACTAAGCCAGCTGGAGACATCAGCAATCCATTGGTCTTTGCAAGTATGATGCAAAGTAGATGAATCTTTGGAGGCTCTCTTATTTTTTTTTTTTCCAAGAACACCAAAAGATGCCAAGAGGGATGAGGTTCAAAGCCTTTTGCTTCTCCTTTGTGGCTATGATGCCTTTCCAATCCCAAATCTCCTGTCCAATTGAAATTTCTGTAATCCACTGCTGCACAGCCAAGGAAAGAGCCACATTCCCCAAGTTCGTTGTCTAGGGGCAGTGGAGAGGAATGTGGTTGACTGATTTTGCTTCAGCCATATAGAGAAAACCCTGATTCATGACTGTAATCCCTCTTTTCCATTAATTGTTAAGGGTTAAAATATTTCCATGTAAAAACTCCCAAGCAAAAAAGGCAACCTTTGAAGGGGCTGTTGTACTCCTAATGCGAATCCAAGGGAAGTTATTGCAATTGGTTCTCAACGGTGTGAGCTTCTAATAAAGGTTTAACATTGAAAATACCATTTTTGTCTAAAGATCATTTTGGCTGGTTGGGGATGCTTTGGTGATGGAATTTGTAAAGAAATCTGTAGAAGTCAGAGGCTGTGTGAAGTTCCCAATCTGCCACATTCCTTGTAAAATGTCCCGAATAATTCCCTAATCAGTGATATGTAGATGATGACTGATAAGGGCATTTCTGTCACAATCCAAGCTGTAGATGGGGGGAAGGCAGCTCTAAGATTACTGTTCTTGTGCCACACATCATGCCAAAAATAAACATTGGTCCCATTCCCCAATTGGAATGTCACAAATTGGAACAAATCATCCCATCCTTGATGAATTTCCAAACTCCCACTCTGTAGGGACCCCTTCTATTGTGAGTTATCTAACCATTGTGCTCAAGCCCATATTTAGAAACAATAGTCCCACCGAAGGTGGTCTTAATCCTTCATAAACCTCCATAACCACTTTACGAGGAAGGCTTTATTGAAAGTGAGGAGGAATTTCAACCCCAAACCTCTCGAACAAACGGGTTGTTTGACCACTACCCATCCAACAAAGTGATATCTAAACTCCTGCCTTAAGCTTATCCAATGAAATCATCTTTGAATTCCCTCCAATATCCTAGCAACTAAGGTCGGTAAGGAGAGAAATGAAGTAAATTGGAAGATTCGTCAAAGTGCTCCTAATAAGAGCAAGTTTGCTTCCTTTTGATAAGAAATTTCTTTCCCATCTTGTCAAACTTCTTTCGAACTTTTCAATAGTGGGTCCCAAACTCCTTTGTCTTTGAATCTGGCTCCAAGGGGGAGACCAAGGTAATTAATGAGAAAGGTGCCCATCTTGCAACCCAAAAGACTAGCAAGAAAAGTCCTCCCAATTGGAACAAACTCACTTTTACCAAGGCTTATTTTTAGGCATGAGAAGGCCTCAACCCTAACAAAATGCATCGGACGTTGAGGATATGAAGGGGGTTATCTTCACAAAAAATAATAGTATCATGTGCGAAAAGAAGATAAGATTCTTCTGTAAGCCCTCCATTTTCACCCACCTTGAGACCTCTAAAAATCCCTCCTTCAATAGTTTTCATCAGCATGAGGCTAAGCACCTCCATGACCACAATAAAAATAAAAGGGGATAAGAGATCTCCTTTTCTCAAGCCTTTTGAGGAGCGAAAGAAATCAAAGGGCAGCAATTTATAAACACTAAGAAGCTTGGGGTTTTTATGCTTTGAACAATTCTACTACACCATAGCTCCCTAAAGCCCATTTTCCTGAGGAGATGAGGGAGGAAGTTTTAGTTGACATGATCAAATGCTTTCTCCATATCTAGTTTGCACACTATTCCCCTTCTTCCCTCCGTTAGATAGGCATCCACCACTTCATTAGCAATAAGGGCATCATCCATAATTTGTCTTCCAACCGCAAAGCATGCTGATACAGACCAATGACTTTTGATATTGCTTTTTTGAACCTATGCAATAACGGCAGTAATCATAATCTATCTTCTAGCCACAAAGAATGTTGATACAAACCAATGACTTCTAGTATTGTTTTTTTTTTTTTTTTAAAACCTCTCAGCTAGTACTTTGGCAATGATTTTATAAATGCTTCCCACCAAGCTAATGGGGCGAAAATCTTTGATGTTGGTAGCCTAAAAAAAATGGTTTTTATGCAATTGATGAATTTTCTTAATCTATGGAACTCCTCGAACTTGTTTAACAAGTTGTGCTTGTGGAGGCTTCAATTAGCCTGAAAGAAAGCCAAGGAGAAACCATCCAGTCCAGGAGCTTTATTCTCATTACAATTTTTAATAGCTTGGAGGACTTTTGCTTCTTCAATGGGTCTCTCAAGCCACCCTACAGGGGAAGAGCTGAGAGATGAAATTCATGCCATCCACTATAGGTTTCCAAGCCTAGGGTTCCATGTAGTGGTCTTTATAAAAACCACAAATGTCTCCTGAAATCCTCTTCCCTAGTTAAGGCGATTTCCCTAATTTCAATGTTGAATAAGTTGTCACTTCTATAGTGAGTGTTTGCTATCCAATAAAACAATTTTGTAATATGGTCCCCCTCTTTAAGCCAAAAAAGCTTTTGATTTTTGCCTCCAAGATATCTCTTCAAGATTAGTAACCTCATTTTAATTCCTTCTTAAGCATAGCTCTTTTGGCTCTCTATTCATAATCAAGACCCTAGATTATTTCCTATTCATCAATCTCTTTTATGCCATTAAGCATAACAATCTTTTTAGTTACCAAAATAGAAGTCCGCCAAGTTTTCACTAACTCCCCAAAACCATCATGTTTTAACCACATATTCTCGAAGCGAAAAGGGGTTGGCCCCCATTGAACTACACCCGTGGGGTGACGGGGAAATAATTGGAGATTGTCCTAGTAAGTAGACTTTGAATCACATGAGGAAAATGAAGTTCCAATTCAATCAAAATTAAGAACCTATTAATCCTTGAAATGGAAGGCGTCTCCTCGGAGTTGGATCAAGTGAAGTTGCCAATGAGAGGGAGATCAATGAGGGCATTCACATTAATAAAGTGAAGGAATTCTCTCATGCTACTAGTCTCAAGGCTACCCACACTTCTTTCATGCAGATACACAATCATATTAAAATTGCCTCCAATAATTCAAGGAGCATCCCATCTACTCTAATCTTAAAGAGCTCATTCCAAAAAAGAGGCCCGAGGTATCCCTCATCTGGGTGATACACCCCTATAAAAATTGACTAAAAGTTATCATTCGTGCTTTTTAGCAAACAACAGACTAAAAAGGAGTTTATGGAGTGGTCCAACAATAACACTAGGCCTCCACAAGACTAGGATACCCCCTAAGCTACCTATTGCTCCAAGGGATATCCAATCACAAGCTACTCGGCTCCAGAGGTCATTAATCAAAAGCTGCTACATCGATTCCACCATAATTTCTTGCAAGCACACACCCTCACCCCTCCAATCCTTAAGAAGGGCTTGATTACACTCTTGGATTTGTCGTTGAGACCCCTCACTTTTTAGGAAATGATTTTTCATAACATGATTTAACAGAAAGGTTCTGGCTACTGCACGCCTCTTCCATTTATAAGCATCGTCCAGTTTTTCCATAGTTCACTGTACATTCTAAGTGTTTTAATTCCCCATTGGTATCCAACTTTCTGATATTGCCCGCAAGTTTTTTGTGATTGCTTCCCATTTCCTCTCTTCTCTTTTGTTTTTTTCTTCAATATCCTCAAACAACCATAATACTCTGTTGTAAGGCCCTCCGAAGGACACGCCTATGGTTTTTCTTACCGATTTCAGCTTCTGAAGAACCCAAATAGATACCTAATTCTTGAAGTGAATGCTATCTAAGTCCAAGTCATTCTAAGCTTCAAAGTTGGGCCTCTCAACCAAATCCTCAAAGTTGGGATTGGCACAAAGTGTTATAGCCAACACTCAGGGCTAGGACAAGGACTATTCTTCTAGTATCATTTGGAGAATTAGGGGGTTCTTGGTCCAAAACCGTCTCCTCTTGAGTTGTAGCTGCCTGTGAGGGGAGGTCTTGTAGGGGGACGAACTTTCCAAAGTGGACTAACTTTTTTGGTAGCTTTAGAAGGACTATCATGTAGCTTAAAGGGACAAAAAGAGTTGGGATTAGGCTTTGAGTCACCAGGTGAGATTACTAGGCTGAAAAATATCTCCGTATCTATAGAGCCAAGGCTTGCGTTAGGGCCCACATCGACATCCTCAAACAAAACGAAGGCTTTGGGACTACCTTTATATAGCTTAAGGAAATCCAAAGAGTTGCCTGTAGCACTAATCGTACTAATCGTATGTGCTTACTCGTCTTCCTCATTACCGGTGGGTTGGCTGTCAAGCCACCACTCAATAATAGACTCAAAGGCTTGCCACAATGTGGGCAAGGGCACAAGAGAGCTGATCTATTGAGAATTGGGTTCAAATCCACTGGGAAGGTCGACAACTTCTTCTCCACCTACAAAACGACTGAAGATGTTGGGCCTTTCCTTGTGGAATAAAGGGTTGCCTTAGTAGAGCAAGACATTGAAGACACTTAGAAAGTTTATAACTAGAAGAAGATGTTTTCATTTAGCCAATCCGGATCAACTGGAAAGAAGCCAAAAGTCTCTCCAACTCCACAACAAAGTGCTCAAATCAATGGCCCCTTCCGTAGAGTTATAAAGTGTTATTGGTGTGGACAAGAAGGGCATATAAGGAGGGAGTATCCTACCTCTCAATCTCCTATGATACCATGAAGACAACAACAACCAACAACTTAGTTCTCTCGTCCTAACCTTATCAAACACATCCTTCCCCAAGTTTGAGTTTTCCTCGAAATTTAGTGCAACCAATTGAGTTGAATGCTCCTACAAGTCCATCTAAGGTTGTAGCTTCATATAAGGGAAAGGGGAAGGATTAGGGAATAAGGTGAAAGGAAGATTTTTGTGCGTTGCACCATCCCAACATAGGCATTATGGAGAGCAACTAAATGAGGCAAGTAATGCTATGGTGGAAGGTGTTATTCTTTTACACAACACTTGGGCAAGATTTTTATTTGATTATACATGCTCCCACATTGCTGCATCCTTTTTTAATATGTTGTGTTTAGAATTTGAACATTTGTGTAGTGTCCTACATGTTGCTTCACCTGTAGGAAAAACTATAAATGTGAACAAAATATGCTTAAAATGCATTTTATATATTGATGAACATGACTTCTTAGTTGACTTATTAATCATAGATATTATGGATTATGACATAATCCTGGGAATGAAGTGGTTATCCATTTATCATGCAACAATGAAAGAAAGTGCACAAGTTAATGAAACCCGAGCTTCTTTGCCCATAGTTGATGAATTTCTAGATATCTTTCCAGATGATTTACCAGGATCGCCTCTAAAGCGAGAGATTGAGTTTACTAATGATTTAGTGTCGGGGATGGAACCTATATCGACTGCCCCATATAGAATGGCTCCAAATGAATTTAAGGGAACTTAAGATGCAACTACAAGATCTCATCGATAAGGGATTTATTTGACCTAGTGTATCACTATGGGGTGCACTTGTATTATTCGCTAAGAAACATGATAGCTCCTTGAAGCTATGCGTTGATTATAGGAAGTTGAATTGAGTTACTATCATGAATAATGTATCCACTTCCAAGGATTGATGAACTATTTGATCAATTGGAAGGGCCTCAATATTTTTCGAAGATTGACTTGTGATTAGGTTATCATCAACTAAGAATTTGGAAATCAGACATCCCAAAGACGGCATTCCGTGCACGATATGGTCATTATGAGTTTCTTGTGTTACCATTTGGGGTTACCAATGCACTTGCTGTCTTTATAAATATGATGAATCGAGATTTTCAACCATACCTAGATCAATTTATTATAGTTTTTATTGATGATATTTTGATATATTTAGAGACTCAAGAAGAGCATGAACATTTGTGATTGGCTTTACAAACATTACGAGAACATTAGTTATATGCTAAATGTGAGAAATGTGAGTTCTGGACAACAAGTGTGAAATTTTTGGGTCATGTCATAACCAAGGATCGGTTATCTGTTGATTATTCTAAAGTTGAGGTTGTATTGAGTTGGGAAACCCCTAAAAATGTGACCAAAATTCTAAGTTTCCTGGGTTTGGCAGGGTATTATCGCAGGTTTGTGCAAAAGTTTTTAGGATAGCTATGTCCTTGACTGAGTTGACAAGGAAAAAAAAGAAATTTGTGTGGAGTGAAGAATGTGAAAGAGCATTTCAAGAATTAAAGCATCAATTGACAATAGCCCCAATACTAGCTCTTCCAAACAACGAAGATTGTTGTGTAGTATATACAGATGCTTCCTTAAACGGACTAGGATGTGTGTTGATGCATAAGGAAAGGGTAGTTGCGTATGGATCTCAACAATTAAAGTCACATGAGCATAATTATCCAATGCATGACTTGGAATTAGCTGTTGTCATGTTTGCTTTAAAATTATGGCATTCAAACTTGTATGGGAACAAATTTGAAGTGTATTCAGACCATAAAAGCCTTAAATATCTCTTTACTCATAAGGAATTGAACTTAAGGCAAAGGTGATGGGTGGAGTATTTGGAAGATTATGACTTTGAACTCCATTATCATCCAAGTGAGGCAAATGTTGTGGCAAATGCACTAAGTAGGAAGTCTTGACATACATTGGCAAACATGAAAATTCAAAGGTGGAAAATGTTGGAGACAATAGATTCTTTTAACTTGCAGATGAAGGAGACGAGGTTTGTATATGTAACTTCAAGGCACAACCAACTTTATTGGAGCAAATTATCAAAGGACAAGAGCAGGACTGTCAATTTCAGAAAATATTGAGAGGTATAGAAGAGGGTACACACTCTAAACGATGGACAAAATCTTCAGATGGAAGACTGTTATTTGGGTAGGCTTTGTGTTCCACATGATTTGAAAAGGAAGTCTTACGAGAAGCACACTGTTCTAGATACAGAATCTATCCCGACAGCATTAAGATGTATAGAGATCTAAGAAGGCAATTTTGGTGGGCAGGTATGAAGGAGGACGTGAGATAATTTGTGACAAAATGTCTAACTAGTCAACAAGTGAAAGTTGAACATCAAAAGCCTGCAAGTTTATTACAGTCATTACCAATAGCACAATGGAAGTGAGATGAGGTAACAATGGATTTTGTTTCAAGGTTGCCAAGGACTACACTTGGTCATGATACCGTGTGGGTTATTATGGATAGGTTGAGAAAATCAATTCACTTTTTACCCATCAGGATTTCAAATTCACTGGAAAGGCTAAGTCAATTGTAAATAAAAGAAATTGTAAGGCTACATGGGATTCTGTTATCCATCATCTCAGATAGAGATCAAGAATTACCGCTCAATTTTGGCAAAGTTTCCAATGTCTCTGGGTACACAATTAAAATTCAGCACTGCCTATCATCCTGAAACAGATGGCCAATCTGAAAGGGTAATTCAAATTTTAGAGAATATGTTGAGGGCTTGCATTCTAGACTTCAAAGGGAGTTGGAGTCAGCATCTATCCTTAGTAGAATTTGCCTACAACAGTTTCCAATCAAGTATAAATATGGCACCTTATGAAGCTCTATATGGGAGACCTTGTAGATCACCAGGCAGAGATAAGGGAAAGTCAAATGCTTGGTCCAGATTTAATTCAAGAAACTATTGAGGAGATTAAGCTAGTATGAAATCTTCTCCTCACAGCCCAAAGCCAACAAAAGAGTTGCACTGATAAAAGAAGATGACCACTAGAATTTGAAGTCGGAGAGTTTGTATTCCTTAGGTTGTCACCTCGAATGGGGATATTTAGATTTGGGAAGAAGGGGAAATTACAACCTCGTTGTATTGGGTCGTTTCAAATTGTAAAACGAGTTGGGACAGCAGCATATAAATTGAGGTTGCTGTCTGAATTAGCTCATATTCACGATGTTTTCCATGTCCCGATGCTTCAAAAGTATGAACCAGATCCGAGTCATGTTCTTGAATGGTCCAATATTCTGTTGAAGGAGGATGCCAGTTACGAAGAAAATCTTATTCAGATTCTTGAAAAGAAGGAAAGGGTCTTAAGGGAAAAGGTTATTCCTTTGGTCAAGGAACTATGGCAACACCATGGCATCGAAGAAGCGACCTGTGAATCAAAAATCTACATGGCCAAAATATATCCTCATTTATTTGCAGCCTAAGGTCAGATAAAATTTTGAGGGCGAAATTTCTTAAGAGGGGGTGGGGGGGAGTTGTGATAACCATACCCTTTAGGTCACGGTAAATTTAAACTACTCTGATAAATTAGCATGACTTGCTTTGTTTTGCAATAAGCAAGTTCATACTAGCCACGTTATTCATTTATTTCAGTTGTGTTAACTGATATGGGAAATTCCATTTGACTTATTAGGGATAGGAGGCGCTTAGATGAAGCAAATTATGAGGGTCAAGCTAAAACATAAATAGCATAAGAGTTGGGGTAGAGAGAGAGAGAATAAAAAATAAAGATGGGGCATGTTGAAACCAGGTGTGACACCTGGCAACACTACAAACCAACAGCAGCCACCTAGCAGTTCTAAAAAATCAGCAGCAGACACCTAGTGCACAAATGTCAGCATTGCAGGACCCCTGTTGCCACTAGCTGCTATGGTCCTGCCATGTGTCCAGCTGCTGTCTTGATTTTTCTAGCCTTGCACAGCAGCCTGAACATTGAAAAGAAGACCACAAACTCTTGCTGAAAATCCTAGTTCGAGAAAGAGAGAGGGGGGGAGAAAGTGAGAAATAACTCTGTAGAAAATCAAGGAAATTAGAGAAAATTAGGAGAAAATGTAGTAAATTCAAAGGGAGAGTTAAACTACGTGAAAAGAAGCTGAAAATTAAGTTCAAACTGAAGGAGAGCTCCTCTTGTTAGGTTCTCCAAGATACCACCATTTCAACATATATTACAGGTTGGCAGGAAGACATTAAGGATACTAAGAGTGTGTTCAGTTTTGGCAGTTATATATGAAGACTAGGGAATGAGAAAAATATTGTATGTAACGTACAACTCAATGTAAAGACCTTGTCACTGAATGATAAACGTTTTAGTTGCTCATGAAATATTTATATATGTCTTGTGTTTTCAGCAAATGTTCACTCTTAATTGGATTTTAACTTGGTTTCAAATGATGATTTGTAAAACAAATTCTTGCCTAGGCATAGTATTAGGGACATGACATTACATTCCCGGAAATGTTGAAAGATGTTGCAAATCTCCCCTAAAGTGTTATTTGTTGGATGCATGCGTTTAGTTTATTCTCGTGTATATCAACAGTATCAGAGCTTTTAGTGACTTTTTTTTTTTAATACAAAAAATGTTAGATTAATATTCTCGTTTTTTGAGGACATGGATAGCCATGAGCCATACTTAATGAAGTGGACCCAGAATGGGTGGATGTAAGGTGCATGGAAATAGAGGGCTATGAAGAGTCCAAGGTTAGAAGCATCTAGAAATGTCTTTATAAATTATACATATATAAACAAAAGTCTGTCTTAAAATATAAAATATAAACTAACATACGATATTCTCAAAGAAATCTCTAATCCTAACAGGTAGACCAACATAATTGCATTAAGATAATAAGTTAAAATAACAATGCCTAAGCAGTTGCAAAATTACATTGCAACTTCATCTTTATTTAACTGAAAATATAATCTCTTAGGTACATGGCCTAGTAAAAGTGTTCGGAGGTTTATAATGATGGAAGTGAGGTTCTGTCATGATTGAACTGAGCTTCTCTCAAAAGGTTCTATGTGAAAAATTAGAATTGTGGTTCTAAGACAGGAAGCATTATCATCTCATAAGAGTACTAATATGATTCATCTCTACATTTGAGCAGGGTTCAAACCTTACCATCCCACTCCCCAATTGCCTAGCAGAATAATATACAAGTTTGTACTCTTTGGAGGAATATTAAAAGCAGAGGCCTGCTAACTTGGAAGTATATTAATGGAGTGAATTGGAAGTTAGATGAAAGAACCTTAATTGAACAAGTAAAAAACTTCTGTTAACTATGGGGGCGGGATAAAAGTGGGGGGGAGGGGTTGAAAATTGGTTAAGTTATGAAGTGAATTAGTTTAAATGTAGAGGTCTAGGGGATGTTAGTGAAAGGAGCTTGATTGAGGAAGTTTTAACTAGAAACTCACGTGATTTTTTTTTTTGTTTTTCCTATAAGAAACTAAACTCGAAAAAATAGATGGGGGGTTGAATAGGAGTGCTTGAGAGGGTAGGATTAAGGATTGGGAGCTCTTTCCTTCTCAAGGAGCTGCTGGAGTTATTATTATTTTGTGGGACAGTCGTTCTGATAGTCTACTAGGTTTCTTTTCTTTATTTTTGTTGTTAGATATTAGAGGTAGGGAACAACGGTGGTTTTATTCAGTCTATGGTCCTCCTAGGCCTCTTCTTCATTCTGTTTTTCAGGAAGAGTTGTATGCAGTGTTGGATTTTTGTTTTCTTAGGTGGATTCTGGGACGATAATTTTTATGGAGTAAGATTTCCAGGGGAAATAAAGAGAAAGCAGGAAGTAGGTTTACCTTGAGCGTTGCAGAATTTTGATAGATTCATCAAGGATTGGGTTGAGGGATATCCCTATGGACAATCTGATTTATTTTGGTTTGTGGGTGGAGATAGACTGATGGCTAGTCGTGTAGATGGATTCTTGTTTAGTAGTTAGTGGGCGGATGATTTTCCTAGTCTTTCCCCAACATCTTTATCTACATCAGTGTTAGCCCACTTTCCCTTGTTAGAATCTAGCAACGTAAAGTGGGTCCTACCCCCTTTAGTTATGTGAATATGTGGTTAGATCATAATAAGGCTTTTCATTCTTAGATTAATAATTATTGGGATGTGGCATCTGTTTGAGGTTGTGAGAGTTTTTAAGATTATGATAAAAACCTCAAAACATTTAAAAGGAGTTTCGAAAAAGTGGAACACTAAGTTTGGGGATAATAGGATTAGGAAATATGATGTTTTAACTGAGATTTAGGTTGGTGAAGTCTATGCACATTTGCCATATTGGCTTTTTTTTACTAAGACAACATTATAAGGCCAATCCATCTAACTTACTCTTTGATGAATCCTGCTTTCATAATTTTTTGAATTTCTTCCTCAATTGTTTTGCTTTTCTCTGGAGCGAAAACTCTTTCTTCTGCTCAATGGGTTTGCAAGTTGATTCTACATCCAGGCAGTATTTGGTGACTCCTAGACTTACTTTGGGTGTTTCCTTCAAGGTCCAAACAAATACATTTGCATTCTGTTTTAAGAATTTTGCGCATTCGTCTTTCATCTCCACTATGAGTTTGGACCCAACATGAGTTGTTTTAAGATCTTCACCAATGACCACAGAGTCCATTTCATCTACTAGTGTGTTTCTTTGTACTAAGAGCAAAGGCTTTATGTTTTTAATTGCCAATGTTTCATTTTTTATATCCTTCCTCTTAAATGCAGTAACATAACACTATTTGCCAATGATTTGGTCTCCACAAAGCTCTACGAGTCTATTCTTCATGGAAACTGATCTCCAAATGGTAAGTGAACATGATGACTTTTACACAATTGAGATTGGCTGGGCCCAAAATAGTGTTATAAGTAGAAGTGTCTTCATTACTAGGAAGTCTACCAAGGTATGGTCCTTAGAGTCTATCCTAAGGGAAACTGATAGGGACACAATTCCCTAAGATTGAATGATCTCTCCTATGAAAACAACAAGGGGCATTTTCACTCACTTTGGTCAATCTTTGCTCATGTTCATTTGGGATGGTCTATAAGAATTCAACTAAGCATCTAAGCTCACACTATGCTCAAGAACCCTTTTTATCACATCTTGGCAATGGTGGGGTTGACAACTAGGGCATTGTAAATTTGTTATAGGTGAGCTTTAGCCCCTTAAGGTTTGGTCAAACAAAGATTTTACATTCTTTGTGCTTGTAGGTGAGGCAGGTCCTACTAGCTCTCTTCGCCTTGTGTGTGGTGAATAGACTCCATGTTGAACTTCTCGAAATGCAGATGGGTCTACTCCAAGTAGTCCTCCAATATCACATGAGTAATTCATACTAGATATTCTCCTACTTTCTCCATTCTTTCCTTTTGTGCTTCTCTTCATTGGATAATCCTACCCAATGAGCCATCCTCTAAGTCATGTCCATTATCTCAATGGGATTGATTGTATGTGTCCAAGTGATGTTGCCCCTTGCTCCCAAATACAAATTTGCATCAAGATATGTCCTTGTCATGTATTTAGCAAGATAAGTGCTAGAAGCTTTTGTGGCACAACCTTCCTTCCTTATCCTCCTATTTTTCCCTCTAGTGTTTCCACCTTCTCTTGTCGTATCCTTTAGCTTTCTTTAGCTAGTGTCAAGCTTCTGGAGAATGCAAAATTTAATTTTATTGGTCCAAGTTTGTACATCAATATTGCTATGGGCTCTCCTTGGTCAAGGTTTGACACCTCCTCTAGTGCTTTGAAATTTAAGTGTTTGATGTATTCGCTCAAGGACTCTTCCTCCACTTGTTGAATATCCATCTAGCTTGAAAGGGTCTTTCTTGTGCACCGCTCCTAATGAATTGGTTTACAAATAGGGTGATGAAGTGGCAAGATAAGCATATTGATCTAGCTTTTGAGTTGAAATACCATGTATGTGCTGATTTCTTTAAGGTTGTGGCAAATGCTCTGCACATGATAGGGTTGGATGCTCCAAAAAGGATCATTAGGACCGAGAATGTTTCCAAATGATTGATGGGATCCAAACTACTGACAAAAGATTTTAAGCATACGGGACCCCAGGAGGAGCTCATCCATTATCGCCTTCTTAAAGGGAATCTCAATTCGTTGCTCTAGCATTGGCATTGCTGGTTTGTATGGTTGCGTTCTCCAATCTCAAAAGCCCACATGTTTCTCTCAAAAATGACAAGTTGCTTCCTTGATTTGTGGAGAAGTTCCTCTATAGAGCTTGAACTTCCTTGGGCATTATAGGGCTTCTTTCCTTCACCTAGTGCATCAATGATTGTTTGAGGTGTGCGTCGTGCTTGATGCAAGGAATTGGATGGTGAGATTGCCTTCACATTCTATGCTAATGAATTCATTTGCTCGTGCATCATTTGGAATTGATCTTGTGTAAGCAAATGTCTTGGAGACACTTGTGAAGACACGCCATCTTGGGCAAAAGGTTCTTAGATGTGAGAAAACATTCAAGGGAGGTCATTCTCTTCTTTAAGGGGTTGTTTGTTTAGCGGTATAAAAAATATTCTTATAGTTGACATTCCCAAGAATCTTATACATGAATTAGGATAACTACCTCATGGGAATATTTTTATTTGGTTCATGTTGTTAGATTCTCATAAATGTACACATGATTCCTTTGTTAATGCTTGGTTAGACATGAAAATCTTAACAGTTGTTCAAAAAAGATGATCATTATACCACTAGTGTATATAATACTGAGTGTTAAGGTTTAATATACATTGTTGTCCCACAACCTAATTGCTTAAGCTTTTAGGTAAAACGGTAGTCTAACATGGTATCAAAGTCAGGTTACTAAGGAGGTCCTAGGTTCTAGTCTCCTTGCCCATGTTTATTGTTTGGTGTTTAACAAATTATTGTACTCCCTCTAATGGGTATTATTTATCACGTGTTTATCATCTCCCGTGTTGTTGGATTACATGTGCATGGGAGTGTTAAGGCTTGATATACTTTGTTGGCCGACAACCTAGCAACTTTAGCTTTTAGGTAAAGTGGTAATATAGCACTATGAATGTGTACTTAATTAAATTCACATCCTAAATTTTTCAACAATCATAAATAAATAAAAAAAATCAACATTTAAATAATCTATTAACAGAAATAATTGAGGGCAATATGCTGACTAAATATTAGTCATTATATTATATTATTATAATATGATGATAATATTATTTTTGTTTAATTAATTATTTATTATTTTAAATTTAATTGTAGTGTGCAATAACACTATATTATAGAGGCATTGTTGTTGAACTTGCTAAAAAGTGAGGGCAATTTAGTCCAAAAAAAGTAAGACTCATGGCAATGAAATTTTCATGACACTTACTCATGGGAGAGGATGCGAATAGGATGTTGATGTTTTGTAAGAATCATTTGCAAGAATGGTAAGATGTCACACGTAGGATTCTTGTCCCCAAGCAAACCTACGAATGAGATGTTACGAACATCATATGCCTGTAAATGTTAAAACATGTTGCGAACACCTCTTGGGAATTGTCCTACTATTGCTGTATTTTGAAAGACGCAGGCAAACCATGGATTTTGCTCAATGTTTCCCACAAATTGCACCAAGTGTTGATGCAAGTTCCATCCAAAGGCTTGTTTAAGGTAATTTGAAGGCTCCTTAAGAAGTTTCCCTGCCAAGAACATTTTAAGGAAAAGGGGTAATTAAAGCTCAAGTTCAGGGAAAATCCTTACATCATGTTTGATTTCCAGATGGCAATGTTTGAAAAGTTAAATGCGTAAAGTGAGGCATTTTAACCCGTAAGAGGTTAAGTGTAAGCCTTAAGGCGTTGGGCGTAAGCCTTTTGATAATTTGTCTTTAAGATAAAAATATGTAAACAAATTATATTTATTTTAAAAATAAGGAAAATTAAGAAAATCATAAGTATAATGTAAAAGAGAAAAATTATATATATACTTTGTAAACTACTTGTTATTCATTCTAAAATTGCTAACTTGAATACATCACATAAATCACGACAAAAAATAGTTATATTATTGCAAAGTTCAAACTATTTCATGATTTAAGATTCAACTCTCAGTTATTTTAGAAAAGTTGAGGTTTAAGAGTTTTTGAAATCAACTCATATTATGACATTCTTTTTTATAAAATAAAACATCTATTTAAACTCTTTTACCAATTCCAACTTAGAATCACACACTTAAAATGCGTAAACCTCAACTAAAAGGTGCAAAAAACATGTCTTTTATAAAAATGCACAAGTCTCGGCACGTAATGCATTAGCCTTTACTAAATTTATTATTTTAGATCGAGCCTCAAGGCATTTTAGGCATGCCTTGCCTTGAGGCTCGATTGAGCCTTTTCAAAAACTGGCGGATGGCATGAGAGCAGGAAAGTAATGAAATAAAAATTTGAATTGGAAAGCATGACGAAATTATGTAATAAAATTGATTTCATTCTCCTCGACTTCATTCATTTTCTATGTACTAAATATGTAGTTAGATGCTTGAGTTAGTAATGGAATTAGTTGAAAAATTCATGGATTGACCTTCTCTGTGCCTGCGTCCTATTTGGTCCTTGTCCTCTTGACAAGTGCAACTGATCATGGATTTGAGCTTACAAGTCATACAATGAAACTTCCGAAAAGCTAATTGAACAAAGACTAGAAATAGATATAAGGGTTTCAAAAAGAGAACGAGTCTGGTTTTTTTACCACCAGTGCTCCTCTTCCTCTTTTCCGCTGGGTTGGAGTATGTTATATGTGCCTGTATTCTACTACCAGTACTACATTCACAGGTTTGTTTTTTGTTTTTTCCAATAAGAGGTTTTTGTCAATTGTTAAATTCCTGTGTTGTGATTTGACACATTGTACTGTTGTTGGCAGGAGATCACGGGGGTGTTCAACCGGAATTGTACGATCACATACGCTGCATACAGGAACATTTTCCCTATTTGGGCGTTGGGTGAATACCGCTCACGAGTACTGCAGCAGCCTACGCGAGATTAACAAAAAACCTCCCTTTTAATTTCATATTATATTGTCTACCTTCTCCTAATGGACCAGTGGTCGGTCATTGTCTCATTTATTGAACCATTTAAACTTTTGTCAATGGACGGGGTGCCCCTCTTGGGTCTTTGAATGTTTTAATTTCAAAATAGTAAGTTCGGGTTGACTCAAGTGGTAAGGGTGTCTTGTGATTTTGGTGATCCTAAGGTCACGAGTTTGATTCCTCATTAAGAATTTATCCCAGTGAATTACTAAGGGTGCTTCAATGGCCGGATGGTTTTTATCCCATTGATTTTGATGCCGCACCATATTATCTAAAGTGGCGCGATGATGATTGGAGTACTCGAATTATCAAAATAATAATAATAATTTTAAGAGCATATATATATATATATATATATAATTGATGCTAGTGTAACAAACATTTCATATTCACGGATTTTGGGACATTCCTTATTAACTCGTTTTTGGCCATTTTGTAATTGGGTAAAATTCATCAATACCTTTTCACTTTTTAAAGAAAAAATTTTTAGAAATATATATATATATATTGACGAAATAAATTTTCCTTTAGTCAATTATTAAGTCTCAAAAAATACATTTACCCTTATCAAAATAATAATGTTTTGCCTCTTTTCTTTAATTGTGATAGAAAATGACATCAGTTTAATGAGTTAAGAAAATTGGTCAATTAATTATAATTTCTTGAAGATGAAATAAGTGGATCAAAGACTAAATTGGTTTTGAAATCTCAATTGATTGACACTAGTATGGCAACATACATCTATCATTATATTATTTCTATATATATATATATATATATATATATATATATATATATAGTTAAAATTATTAATAAATTATTAAAATGCCTAGTAATTAAAATGTTGCAAAAATTTTGCAAAGTCTTATACAAATCAAATGATTAAGCACATCATAAAAACTGAAAAGTGATTTGATATTTTTAAATTTAAGTTACTATAAAACACAGAGTTAAAAAAAAAATGTTAACTATAATTTTAAAAACTATATTTCATTATTTAAAACTATAAATTTCAATATTAGATCTATATGTAAAATATGAATGTTAAATGAATACATTTTTTTTATTTTTTTTATAATTAATTATTGATCTTTGCTTGAGTCGATTTGTATTTTTTTCTTGGTTTTATCTAGGTTGCTATGTTATTAAATATAGTATTCAAACTGACCTAAAAAAGGAGTTAGTTTTTTATTTACTCATACAATAAATTTTTATTTATTTATTATTAGATTTCAAAATAATCACAAAAAAATATATATATATATTTTCTAATTTCAAAATTTATGTAAGGTAATACATAGAATCATGGATTTTGAAGTTTGAATTTAGATTTGTATGGATTAAAAAGAAATTAAATATATAATGTACACAAATTAAAGTCAAAGATCGAAATTAATGCTCTCATAGGAAACTAAGAGTTAAAAAGTCTAGTAAAAAGATGTTTTTCTACTTTTTTTTTATATAAATTTGAAAAATTAAGAAATAAGGTCGATTTTTTTTATAATAATTAAAAAATTAGAGATATAAAATAAAACTATTTTTGCAAACAAATAGAGTTAAAACTATATATTTTTGTTCATTTGTTTTATATAAATATTGTAAAAAAAAAATTAGCCAACTTCTTTATACTTTTTTTTTTTTTTATAAAAAAACTAAAATAAAATAAGAGGTATTGCTAGATTTTATGTTATACAATATAAATATTGCTGAATTTTTGTGATTGTTTGGATTAAACCTATCATTTTTTTTTTTAATAAGCTACCTGCATTCCCCTTTTTCAGGGATTAAGTTTTTTTGTATATCAGATGCAATTTTAGAGCTAACAATTCAATTTTTTTTTCTAAAGTCACATAACACAAGATGACATAAAGAACTGGAAAAACTTGCATTTTATTAATCATTAAAATGAATATTACATTGTCTTGTAGGTATAATGCAAGGTTAAAGGATAGAACTTCTTAATTACATCTGAAGTATAAGGTTGGTCAATCACTTTATTGTCCATATCACCTATAAGACCACTACACCTCCCAAGAAAGCATTCTTCCCTGTATAGGACCCTTCATAATTTGGAATAAATTTTCTTTTAGGGTCATTTTTTTTGGCTTGAATTCTCTCTAGTACCAAATCCCCTTCTTGAAGTTGTGAGGTTAGACTATCTTATTATAAGTTTTGGTGATCCCGTGCTAATATAATTGTCCATAGTGTATGACTTTTAAACTTCTCTCATCGATGAAGTTTACCTAATCCAGTATGTTCTGTACCCATTCAAATTCAATCAATTCAGATTCCATAAGGATTCTAAGAGATGTATCTTTGCTTCTACTAGTACCACTGCATCTATCCCATATACTGATGAATATGGAGTTGCACCTATTAAAGCTCTGATAGTTGTGCGATAAGCATGTAAAGCAAATGGTAATATTTTTATGTCAATCTTTGAAGGTAATTGTCATTTTCTCCAAAATCTTCTTGACATTCTTATTTGCGATTTCAACAGTTTCATTCATCTTAAGACAATAAGTGACAAAATTGCGATGTTGGATCTTGAATTGTTTACATAAGTCCATCATTTTGTTATTCAAATCTGTTGCATTGTCTGAAATGATGTATCTTGGAGTCAAATCTGTAGATTATTTCTTTCTTAATGAATTTAATTACTACCTTTCTTATTACGCTTGCATATGATGCAACGTCACTCACTTTGTAAAGTAGTCAGTGACCACCAAAATGAATCATTTGATGCTTTGGGTGGAATTGGCCCAATTACATCTATGCCCCACATTAAGAATAGCCAAGGTGCCAACATGGAATGTAGTGGAACAAGTGGAGCTTTCAACTTATCTACATATATTTGACATTTATAGCATCTTTTGACAAAATCAATGCAGTCAATCTCCATAATATTCCAATGGTGTCAAGTTTTAGGATCCTTTTTTCCAACATATGTCTATGTGGGTGAGTAAAGCAAGACCCTCCATGAACTTTCTCAATAATTTTAGTTGTTTCTTTGACATCCATGCATCTCAACAGTCATATCTAATCCTCTTTTGTATATAGTATCCCCACTAAGGTTCATGAATAATCTACAAATTATCTTTCTATCATTATTCGATGCATGTACTGCTGCTTTTGCAAGTATCGCTTGACATAATAGTACCATGGCTTTCCAGTTGCTTCTTCTTGAATGACCATACAATGAGCGGGATCATTTAGTACATCTACTCTCAATGGTTGGATCATCTTTTCATTAGTAATTCTTATCATAGAAGTCAAAGTTACTAATGCATCTACAAATTTTTTCTCTAACCTTGGTAGGTGCTCAATAGATATGAATCTGAACTGTTGGACACATTTCTCCATAAATTGTTGATAAGGTATCAACTTCCAATCTTTGGTTTTTCATTTTTCCAACAACTTGGCATATGATAAGAGCTTAATCCCCATATACTTCAAGATCTTAGATTCTCATTTCTTATGTGGCTTTTAGTCCAGCTATGCAAGCCTCATATTCAATAACATTATTAGTAAAAGAAAAAGTTGACTTTGTCACAATAGGAAACTATTCCCCTCGAGGTGATACCAACACTGCCCTAGTCCACATCCATAAGCATTTTTGTGCCATTGAAATACATTTTCCATTCATTTTCTTCTTCTATGGATAAAATATGTTCATTAGGGAAACTCAATAATTAGATGTTCTCTCTTCTTCTATTGCGTGATTGGCTAATTGTCAACTACTACTAGTCTCTTGATTCCCTTGGCTGATTTGTAGATAATGTCATACTCGGATAGTAGCATATTCCACCAAGCTATTCTTCCTAACAATGCTAGCTTTTCAAAAATCTACTTTAATAGATCCATTTGAGAAATAAAATGAGTCATGTGATACAACATCTATTGTCTTAATTGATGACCTACCCAGCCTAATACACAACACGTCTTTTCCACCATTGAACATCTAGACTCACATTGATTGAACTTCTAGCTCAAATAGTAAATTGTTCTTTCCTTCTTTTTTGTTTCATCATTTTTACATAACATGCATGCCATAGATTCCTTTGATACAGTCAAGTAGAGAATCAATAGCTTTCTAGGTACTAGTGGCATCAATACTTGTGGAATCTTTAAATACTCTTTGATTTTGCCAAAGACTTGTTGGCATTCATCAAACCAAATATAAGGATAATTCTTCCTTAATAATATAGATATTGGTTCACCGGTAGTTGTTACCTGGGCTACGAACCAAGCAATGTAGTTTAACCTTCCCAAAAATCCTTGTACTTACTTTTCAATGGATGGAGGTTCCAACTTTTCTATTACTGAGATTTTAGTTGGTTCCACTTCAATCCCTTTTTGACTTACTTTAAATCCTAACAACTTTCGCACTTAAGCTTTAGCTTGTACTTCCTCAATCTTTCAAATGACATTTTTAGCACTTGAGACTTCATCAATTTTTAACTGAGAAATCATGTCATCCATGTATACTTCAACTTTCGTATGCATCATGTCATGGAATAGTGTAACCATGCCTCTTTGATATGTGGCACCACAATTCTTTAATTTAAAAGACATTACTTTGTAACAAAATGTGTCTCATTGGGTAATGGATATGGCCTTTACTTTATCTTCTTCTGCCATCTTGATTTGGTTATATCTAGAGAAACCATCCACAAATGAAAACTTATGTCCACCTATATTGTCTACCAACATGTCAGGGGTAACGAAAAGTCATCCTTTGGGTCAGTTTTGTTTAGATCTTAATAATCAATACACATTATTACTTTCTCATACTTTTTGGGAACTAGAATAATGTTCACTACCTATTTCGAATAGTTATAAACTTCTAGCAAACCTACATCAAACTATTTATTAACCTCTTCTTTGATCTTCACTAGCTATTTTGGATGCATTCTTTTGAGCTTTTGTTTCATACGCTTACAATTTGGTCATACTTGTATCTAATGAGTCACCACATTGGTATCTAAGCCTAGCATGTATTGATAAGACCAAGTGAATATGTCCTTGTATTCGTGAAGAAAATTCACTACTTCTTGCCTTATTTTTTAATTCACCATGGTACAAATCTTTAATTCTCATAGAGCTTCCTTTATTCCCATATTCACCACTTCTATTCCATCTGCATATGCCTTAATCTACTTTTCCTTATGCTCCAACATTCTTAAAATCTCTTCTGATGGTCCTAACTCCTCATCTCCTTCACTGAGGTTTGGCAAAGCATTTTCATTGCAATCAACAATGTTATCAAGGCTTAAGATGGATTTTTTTTGCAAGGATAAAATGAACTACCCTAAAAAGATAAAGTAAGAAAGATAAACTTGTTAATGAACTATCTAACTTTGGCCACAGATTAAACCAGAGATAAAGTTTTTTTTAGCAAATAATGCATATATTGATAGAACCTTAGCGGTCCAATTATCAAGTTGTTGTGGTGCAAATTTAGAACATCTATATGGTGCTTTTCTTGATCAACCACACTGATGGACATCTAATCTTGAAACAGTTCTATAGCTCGATCTCTTCCTTGGGAATTGTCTCCAGTCTGTGGTGCATCATGCATAATGGCTTTGGAAATGTATAACGGATATGAGGAATCACTAGTCTAGGCTCATTATGATTTCTTCCTTCAAAGTTGACCAGCCTTCTTTCTTTGCATTAGATGTATGCTTATGTCTTGTCTTTTTTGGTTGGATGGAAACCCAATCCAAATGTATATTTGGGGTTCTTTAATGTAATTGATTCAATTATGTCTTGCAGATGTTTTCCTAATCATTATCTAAGCTCATGTTTCTGCTTCATCATTTATCTCGCAATCACCATGCTAACTTCTATAAAATTTGGTTCAAGTGCCAATATATGATCTCCTTTAGCCATAGGAGATGTAATTTCTGTCGTATCGATAAGATAGTCTGTTTCTATATATATATATTAACAAAGTAACATGGTAATACTTTATTTTCTATTACAAATAAAATAATTTTTAATATAAAATTCCTTAATAATTTATCATTATCATTTATTTATTTTTTATCCATTCGCTTTGTTAAAGGCTTATAATTAATTAGTTAAATTTCAATTTTTTGTTTTATTTCAATTATAATAAATTCTAAAATTATATTCCTAACAATTATTAATTTAATAAATATCTTAAATTAATTTAATGAGTAGATAATTAGAAGTATAGTGATTACATGTGTGCATGCAGATGTTACGCAAACAATTTTAACAAGGAAAGATTATCCATCTTGTTGACTTTGTAAGTTCGATCCCTATTTTGATACTGATAAAGCATAAAGATCTTATGTGTGTATTTAGCATATGAAGGGGTTCATATTTAAGATCACATTTCAGATCAGACATAAGGGAAATGAAATATGGAAGCCTGAAGGACTTAAAAGCTTATAAAGTCACGCGCATTCCATGAAGTCAAAAGAGCAAAGAAGAAGAAGACATCTATTATTTCATTTGTAATTGCATTGAGTATTTTAATTTGTAATAATGCATTCATGCATGATGGGATTGACAGCTTAACAAATACCATAAACTGATTAAAATTAGGATGTAATCCCATGAGGGGGATGAATTGGGTTCTTTAAAAATTATTTGCGGAATTTATTTACTTTAACCCTTCATTATTCTATCTTCCAAATGTGTGTGTGTGTGGAGCAATCAAAACTATGTCAATTACAAGTTGTTAGATATGAATATAGAAATTAATACACAATCTAAATTTATACTATGGAGTGAAAAGTTAATACATTCAATTAAGCCCTTATTTAGAATATGCTTTTTAGCTGGAATAAATACGATTTACAACAATATATTCTAGAATGAATTTTGCAACTTGTTTTAAGCCTCAATGATATAATAGAGATTAAGATTTGAATTTCAGCAATAACTTTCCTTTCAAAACAGATTTTGCAAATCACTTGCTTAACTTCAGCTCTTATGCTCTAGTCTGGAAAATCAATTCACAACTTGTTTCTCCTTGGATAAATTACTTGCAAATTTAGAGTCATATGATTATCTGAAATTTTAATCCAACAACTCAACCATATAGCTAATACAAATTTATTCACAACCATCCAATATTCAGTAAGATACAATATTTAACAAGTTCAGACTTTCGGCATAACACAATATTCAACAAATTTAGATTTTCTTCACAATATGATAATCAAAAAAATTATATGTTCAGCAAGGTTCAATACTTAGCAAGATGATAATAAAAATTTAGTCAAGCACACAGGTTATATCTAGCAGAAAATAAAAAGAGTAGGGAAGAAGAAGCTGAACACCATTGTTTTTACAAGGTTCGGCCGCAGCCTACGTCCTTGCCCTAAGCAACCCGCTGTGAGGATTTCCTTTACCAATGTTGTTACCAAGTGAAGTTACAACCTCTCTCCCTTAATGTGGAGTTTGCCTCTCTAACGAGAATCCCCTCCTGCTAGGCAACAATCCAATCCCTAAACTGTCAAAAATACAACAAACAGCAAAAATTTGCTTGTACAATGAAAAACTCCTCAAACGAGCATATTAGTACACGTTAGATTCAAAAATAATACTTCAAAATAACAATATGAAAGTTGAAGCTCCAAGTATATCACCAGAACTGATTA
Organism: Malania oleifera; assembly: GCF_029873635.1. Taxonomy (NCBI): domain Eukaryota; kingdom Viridiplantae; phylum Streptophyta; class Magnoliopsida; order Santalales; family Ximeniaceae; genus Malania; species Malania oleifera. The sequence continues at coordinate 91,221,342 of NC_080426.1, read as the reverse complement.
AAGATGTGAGTTTTCAAAGATCAAATCAGTTTCTCAAAATGAAGTACTTACATTGATTCATCCTAAAACCTTAAGTAGTCTAAACTTGAAGTCTTTATAGGTGTCTTTGCTTTGAGTCCTCTTGAATTGAAGCTTGAGTCAAATTTAGGTTTCCTAATGCTCTGAATCTTTTTAGTCCACTTAAGCTTCCTTTAGATCACTTTGAGAATGAGTATGACTTTGTGGTACTTGATGATCTTTGAACTTGCATTTCCTTCGATATTTTGAACTTTGTCATTTGAGAATTCCTAAAACATCATAACTTAACAACACATGTTAAATCAACCTTTTATTGTTATCATCAAAACAAGTTTGAAAGTCGTGTTAGGCCAATAGGAACCCCATTGAAAATCCTTATCAGCATCTGGATGAATTCTTGGAGATTTGCTCCACCATCCGCACACCTAATTTTAGTGATCACGCCCTTCATCTTAGGCTCTTTCCATTTTCTCTGAAGGAGAAGGCCAAATATTGGCTGACGTCCTTAGGGCCGAACTTGGTGACCAACTAGGCCACCATGTAGCATGAATTCTTGAAAAAGTACTTCCCAATTGGGAAGACTAATTAGTTGCGAAGGACAATCACAAGTTTCACACAAACGGATTGAGAACTTTTCTTTGAGACCTGGGAGCGTTTCCGGGACCTGCTCCGTAAATGCCCACATCATCAGGTTCTCAAGTGGCAATTAGTTCAAAATTTTTACAAAGTGCTAGCTAAGAGAGATAGGTTCATGGTTGATGTATCATGCGAATGTACTTTCCTCACAAAGCACGAGAATAAGGTTTAGGTTCTCTTTGAAAACTTGGCTAAAAATTCTCAGCAGCATATGGCTGCCGCTCATAGACTACCCAATCCATCAACCTCTAAACCTAAGAGAGTTTACGATTGGCCATAAGCCAATACCTAGCCCCTACCCTACAGGCCATATCCAAAAAATTAGACTAGTGCTTGTCCTTAGGACCGCAAACAATGGCGTGTGCAGAGGTTTGTGCAATTTTCTCTGACTCTTCTTATACATGTTATAATTGCCTCCACGTGCAGTCCCAACTTGAGCTTGTGCAAAAGGAAGTGAAGGCCACCCATAATTGATATGATAAGTCGTCTAATGACCCTTATTCGAATACCTACAAGCCCGGGTGGAAACAACATCTCAACTTCTCCTAGAGGTCACAAGTTTCGGGTTTTCAATCTCAAAGACCTCCATAAGCTCATAATACTTTGCCTCCATGCCTATACCAAAATTTCCAAAATCATCCCGATTCAACCCCCAGATCTTCAACCATTCAGCAATCGTCTCCGCTTTCGCCTAAATATGACACATTTCAAGAGACGGTGTTGAGAACCCTTAAAAATATTAAGGCTGATCGCCAAGCAAATCAGAAACTTCTTCACTCTCACTCCCAATCCATTGCAAAGCTAGAAGCCACCTTGGGGCAACTAGCTGCTACCTTGAGTTGAAGAGATGGGGGCAAGTTGCCAAGTCAGCCCATAATGAATCCTAAGGGACAATATGGGGTGGAATGTGAACTGGACGCTAGTCCCTCATCATATCCTAAGCAAGCCCAGGCAGTGACCACCCTCCAAAGTGGTAGGCTAATAGATAAACAAGACAATAAGCAATTGAGCTAGAAAGAGAATGAAGATGAATAGAGGGTAGCGCCTAACATTGATTTGTGCACCCTATCTTCCTCTAGTTGGATACACAAACCCTTGAGTCCCACACCCACAACTGGAAAGGCCAAACCTCATTTTTCCCCCCATAGGGTTTTTCACAGACCCTTAGTGACATATCCTGCAACCCCTTTCGTACCTTCTATATTTAGGAAAAAGGCCTCAACTGAGTCCATCTGGGACATGTTTAAACAAGTGAGAATTGAAAAGCCTCTCCTAGATGGCATTAAGCAATCACCTGCGTTCATAGAGTTCCTCAAGGACTTATCAATGTAGGAGCAAGAGTTAAGGGTGCATATGGATGGTTTAATTAAGCAGGTCGAGCACATGAGCTCAACTAAGGCACCTCATTCCTAAATTGAAAGACCCCGGCTCATCCACTATTTCGTGTGTAATTGGCGGTTACACCATTGATAGGGCTCTTTTAGATTTAGGGGCGAGCATGAACATCCTTTCATACTCGGCCTATCAACAACTTGACCTTGGGAAAATGAAGTTCACCTCAATAACAATGAGTCTTGTTGATCGATCTCTTAACCAACCTCGGGGTGTGGTAAAATATGTGGTGGTAATTGTGAGGATTTTATTACCCTATTGATTTCATCATTTTAGATATGGAGTCTTCCATAAATCCTATCCCTATCCTTCTAGGATGGCCATTCCTAGCCACAGCCAATGCTTGCATTCAATGTAAGATGAGGTTTATGGACATTTCATGGGGCCATAAGCAACTTAGGTTGAACATATTTATTGCCCCACAACAAACACTTAAAGTTGCCCAAACTATGGACGACAACCTAATTGATACACTTTTCGGGGAAGAGGCTCCCTCGCTTCTATGGAAGGACCTTTGGATAATGCACTTTAGCTTGAACTCCCTTTCATGACTGAACTAGGAGGCATCGATGATTGCACTTCTGCAAATCATGATTTGGTCTTCCATCCCAAGAATAAGTTGGGGGTATGCAACACCAGGTGTGATGAGAAAGAGGGGGATTCCAATGTCACCTTCGAACCAGGATGAGTTTGAAATAAGCTTAAGTGCATCTGACTAAAGACAATAAACTTAGCGCTTCTGAGAGGCAACCTGATAATTTTTCTTTTCCTTTTGAGTCCATAGGTTGTTTAGGGTAGACTAAGTAGAGTTCTGAGTCTTTATAGGAGACCTTAAGATAAGTTGGGGGTGCGACTAAATGGGCAACCATCGCGCATGTGGGTGACTAGGTCCAGCCCTTGAATTGTGCTGAAATTTAGAAATACCAAGAGGGTCAACCATGTTGGCGACCAGCACCGAATCGTGTGCACCCTAGTCGAGAACACTGAAAATTCATTTAAAACCTGTTCCACACCCGACTCTTTTTTTCTCCCTCCTCCAGTCAACACTGGTCGCCTACCCTTATCCTACTCCATACTCTTGGCTATTAGGGCATCCTTGGTTTTTCCCGAATATGCCTTCTTGACCACCATTTGGTGCTCCTTCCGCACACGATCGCTCCCCACACACGGATGCTCCATCATCTTCACTCCCTCCTTTCGGTGTCTCAAATATGGGCTGAACTCTGCCAGTTGCATCAAGAATTTACACTCCTCCGATCCTTCGTCCTTGAAACGTATGCTGAGTTATAGGAACAGTTTGATGAGGGTGTGCAGAGGATCCTTGCTACCATTCCTCATATCGCCAATGAGGCCACCTTACACCGCTCTCGGGTAGCTGTGACAACCTCGCTAGCCCCTTCTAGGGTACCATCCTCTACCCCCCCTGAGTTGGTTTTTGGTACTCTCGTGAGCCTGGAGGGTGCTCCTCGCACTTACTCTGCGACGTCCAGTGATTTTGGTGACAATGATTCTAGCAAGACCCCTGGGAATGATTAGGCTAGGGTTAGGATGACTTATTCAGCTCCTTTTTGTATGACCCCTTATGTGTTATGCTGCTGTGGCACACTTTTGACCTTTTCTTTTTGCTTCCTCCACCATGTTTTTGACTTTCGCTATAATGTAATTCCAGTTAAAAAGAAATGAATATACATGGTGCTTTTGGCTGCTACGTGCCTTTTGTGCTACAGTGTATTTTTGCATGTATGTTGTTTCTAGATACTATAATTTGCAGGTACACAATTTGTTATTTCTGGCACCATGCACTATCCTCTCCCATACTTGGGTTCTGTCTTTCTTTATACACTTCAATGAGGACACTGAAGTTCTAAGTTGGGGGTTGGGAGTGGCACACTACATGGCACATTTCATGCACAAAAATGACACATTTTAAATTTTTTGAAAAATTTTCAGTGAACTCTATTTGTTCAGGCTATGCTAACATATATTTTATACCCTCTACATACACCTATATAACCTAGGGTTACATGCATAGGCTTCTCAGTTACATGATTTCATTATGCTCACTAACAATGTAGTGAATTAGTTGTGTAAAATTCATATAGCATGGCCTATATCTTGGCATTACTCCAGGTAGTCTAACTAGTGGTTTGTTTGGGTTAATACTACTATGTAAACTCATGTATTTGCATGGTATTTCATGAAGCTAAAAACACACTTAAGTGTGATTTTTAGCACTTAGGATTCTTTAAGAGCACTGAGAGAACACTTGTGGCGACTATGACACCTTGTGAGGTACCATTGAGTCATTTGTTCATTGCTCGAGTTATTGATGTCAAACTCTGAGTTTATAAAACTCAACCTTCCTTATTTTGCTAGATTTCCTTTGCCAACTAGTCTTTGTTTTTGCATTTGTTAGCCTAAAAGTGACATCAAGTGGGGAGATATAAATCTAGGTCTTGTAACTTACTCAAGATGTGAAGGTTAAGCCACCTCTAAAGACAAACTTTTTCTATGGACTCTTGTTCGAGTTGCATTCCCATTGGAAATATGAAGCCAATATAAGAGTGTAATGATTGTCTTAGCTGACCATGCAAAGAAAGAAAATGGAAAAAAAATGATGAGCAGAGGAAATGAAAACAAAAATATACACTTGCTCCAAACAAATATAAAGAGGTCAAGCTAAGTGTTAACCTCATAGGTGCACCTGATTTTGATAATGACAAATACTAATATTTGATGATTGTCAAGTACTTGTGCAGGTTCAAATAAATATCCCAAGGAAGGACACTTGAAGAAACAAGAAGACCACGAAGACTTGTTTTTGTTATTTTAATTCATATCGGTCTGTAATAATTTATATGGGTCTGTAATAGTAACCTAGGCTGTGGTTGTATGTTTATCACCTGCATTTCATACATACAGGATATAGCGTAAGCTCAATTAGACCATAGCAAGACTCTAGGATCCAACACTCACACACATAGCATAAAATATATGTGTGTTATAATTGTGCTTAAAATTGGAGAAATCTAAGCAAGTTAAGAGGATTCGGGCGACTGAACCTTTGGAGTACAAAACTCCTCGGGTGCCCGAACCTTCAAAGTCTAAATGTTGACCTGCCCTTAAGTAACCGAATCCTTAATACACACATCTTCCTCAGGCGCCTGAGCCCCTTGAAAGGGATTGTTCACCAACTTGGGCGCCCTATGATTTTAGTTCAACTGTATCCCAGGCAACTGAACACTAATGTTTGGGCCACCGAAAAGTTGTCCGGACAGTCAAAGTCACGAAGCGTAGATACTGACTTTGATTCAGGCTACCGAACCTCTATCCAGGTGACCGAACTTAGTTGAATAACTTTTTGAACTGTGTCTAATCAGACGACCGAACCAAGGTTCAGCCACCCGAACCTCGCCTGGTTAAAACTAGTTTAACCGTGGTAAAAGAGAGTTATTTCGGGCTAATTGGAGTTTAACCTTTTGGGACTTTTTTAATAATACCCATTCTATCCCGAACGGTTATAATTTTTCATCTGTCTATATATATGGTTTCATTTGCATGATTAGAGGTATCATTAGAAAAAAGTAATTAACCAAAAACTCTCTCTACTAAAAATCTTCCTTTATTCAAATACTCTCGTATTTTGCATCCATTCGAAAAATCAGAAAGTGTGAGAGTTTCCCTTGTGGTTATGTGATTATTATTCTTTGCTAATACTCCCTCTTGTTTGTGTACGTGAGATTATTTCTTTGGGAGTTTAGCTTAGGTTTATCCCACGGATTTCTCCTTTATAAATCTTGTGTGTGATTAAACCAAGAAAGCTTAGGATATTTGCATTCCATTGCATGTGTCCAAGAGCTTTGCTTTTGGTGTGCAAAGTTTTTTCAAACAAGCAATTTATTTTTCAAATTAGTATTGTGCCTATTTCGTTGAGGAAAACTATTTTGGAACTAGTTTGCTTATATGTTTAGCCTGCTTGGAATATTGATGTGCTACTGAAATATCTTGTCTAGGTTCCAAGACTTAGCTTGCGTTGAATACTCTTGTGCATCATACCAATTGTATTATGCTGAATACTCTTGAGCTTCATATTGATTATACTGTGTAGAGTATTGATTGAACAAATCTTGCATCACTGAGCTTACATTATATCCATGCTATTGATGTGTATGTGATTGTGCACATTTGGGTACAAATCTGCTTTACGTGAAAGCACTTATCTGTTGTACCATTTGATTGTAAAATTTGAGTGTTTCCAAGCATGGCCTGAGGGGGCAGTAATCCAGCCCGTTAAGGATTGTATGTAATGGTTAAGGTCAGCCCTTGAATTGACTTAGTTTGTATAAGTGCCGCTCCACCCGTTTAAGTGAGCAAGTTATAGTGGTAATCCTTGTGCTAGTTAGCCAAGGTGGCGACGTAGGCAATTGGCCAAACCTCAATAACATCTATGTGTGTCACTTTTACTTTATTGCTTTCTGGTGCATGTGGTGTTAATTAAATTACTTTATTTAAATTATGGTATATTTACTTTATTTGCACTAAATTGTCCTTAAGGTTGTGAACATACTGGTGTTAGAACAGTCACCTAGGGATTGAATTTTAAGATACCAATTCACCCACCCCCCCCCCCTCTTGGGATCACGGTAAAGCTAACACTAAGGATACGGCACCACAATTCTACATATATGAAGGATCTTCTACTAACCAATGCACTTGTTGAATTCGCACTTAGTCTGCGAATAAGTTCATCTAGGATGGTCTTGATTGAATTTATCGAGTAAGTGAGAAGATGCTAGGGTGAAGGACTTGACACCTCAGTAAAGGTTGGATTCCTTTGCAATAAGACTAGTCCACTCCAATTTTTTTTTTTTGCGTTCGTTCTTCAAATATGTGGGGCGTTTGATCATGACACTCTTCCTCACATATGAGAGTGAACCCATTTTCTTGAGTGAATTTTGAGGGAATAAACCAGTGGGGCTAAGTCAAGATGACCATTCTGTAGGTATCCCAGAGCATGCAGAGTGAGACAAATCATATACCTTACACGTGCCTTGTGAAGTGGCCTACTCATACCTGGATTTACATGCTAGTATTAACTCTGAATTATAATCATGGGTTGATTCTCTGTGAGTTGTGTCTTGAGATGGTTGTGGATTGTTGAGATTTGCATGATTGAATTGATACGGAGTGTGTGTATAGTAGTCATGTATAAAGGAACCTATATGTAATAAGGTTATATCTCTATATGTAAAATTGTATAATTATGCTGCATGTGTTCTCATCTTTTGTTCACTGAACTGGTGTTGTGGGTACTACTCTAGAAAACCTCACGAAACTAAAACTCATCCACTAGAATCAAACTAGGGGTTTAAAGTCTTGTTGTATACGGTAAATGCAACTGTATTTCCCGCAAAAGAGGATGTAGGTAGGATTTTGTAGTTTTCTAAGATTTTGCTTTGCTCGAGGACTAGCATGGTGTAAGTTGAGGGTTGTGATGAGTCCCTAAAATGCATGATTTTAGATCCTAATTTATCTTTGTTTATCCTCATTTTACTATGTATTTGCCCAGAGTTATTATTGTTCAAAGATATGTAAGGTTTGTTTGTATTTAAAAAAAAATAGGTTAAAACCATAGAGTTAACCATTACGAAAAGCCAAGGAGGATTTGAAGGACTAAAAGCTCAAATCATAGGCTTAGCCAAGCTTCTGAAGCTTTAGATCATCAAGGGACAAGAAGATGATGATCGACCATGTGGCGCAACCAGAAACACACAGGGGCAACTTAGTCTTCCACCGCAAACTCCAAGGTTCAAACTGAGATCAAAATGCTGCAAGGTTTGACCAAGTAACGCTCTGGGGCTACCATGTCAAGATACTAAGACAAAACTGAGAGCAGAATTACCGAGAGCCTCGATGAAGTGTTCGACCAAAAGACCTTAAGGGGAGACCAGGTCGAGTTCCTGAGCTGAACTGAAGATTGAAATACTACAAGTCTTGACCATTAGCTTGAGTAGCAAGACTCTGAGGCGCAACACAGTCGAAGACATTGAAGATTTGAATTCTTGATTTCCCATGAGTCTCGACTAAGGTGCACACAAGAATGACGTAGGGGTGACTTGGTCGACAGTGATGATCTTGTGTGCGAGATTTGCTACAAACTTTCCTAAATTGTAAAACAAATCTTGTAAACCCTAGAGCCTATAAGCATTCTCTATGAACACGAACTCTGGTTCCTCTTTGGCTGATTTTAAGTTAGTGACAGACCTAGAACACCATTGAGAGCTGACTCATTCTGAGTTGTGCTTCCAAGTGCAAAAGTGTCAAGTTGTATCAAGGATGAGTCCAGGATCGTATTCCATAGGGACCACTGAGTATCAAAGTATTTATGCAAGTTTAGTGAAATCCTGTTGCTGAAAAATAGGGTTTGAAAATCTTTTTGATCTTTTACGATTTTGAAAACAGTAAACAAAGTGAGAGAAGCTTGAGTAAACTATCAAAATGAAACTGAAATTTTATCAATTTTCCAAAAATGTAAATCTAATAACGCAACCGAAACTAAACAATTTTACCAAACACTCGAGTAATGGGTTCAACGTCTGTTTGCTTCCACCGTTTACTAATTTCCAGGCCTTACTCCTCTTCTTGTTAATCCAATCAAGGCATTAATAAGATGAAATTTATCACTAAAGATCGAGTAAATTGGCCACATCCAAACGGAAGAAAATAAAAAAACTCACATTAAGCATCAACTGAATTTTATGTAAAAATTAGTTGATTAAAATCCTAGATTAAATCAAGGTTTTGATGTGCCTAACGTCAACAACAAAACAAGAAGCAAGAGCTAGCGATTTATCAACGATTCCTTCAATTTTCGGGTTCAACCAAATAAAAGTTTATCAATAATTTCTTAGGAGAACTAATAAACCATAGAAAACAAACGACATTGACCCACAACCCGAGTTACCGAACTTAGCCACTCATGCTTGCAATAGCCGAAAAAACGGGAACCCTATGTCTAATCAGACAAGTATCGAAACACGCGTTGACAAAAAACGATAACTTTAAACACATAACTAAAATATGCACGAATGAAAACTCAATTAAACACATGTGCAGATAATAAAAATCAAAGCTTTAGCAAAATTACGAATAGAAATAATTAAGTGAAAAGAACAACTATTCTAATTTCTAAAAAAAACAAGAAATACTTTTTTTTTTCTTTTATTTTATTTTAGAACCGAGCCAAACTTAATTTAATTAAAGAAAGAACTTCAATAAAAATTAAATATTAAACAAAACCTAAACTTGTATCCAAATCCAATTAAATAACAAAATAAGAAAGCAAGATAAAAGAAAAGAGAGAGAGAGAAGATGCAGCGGCGGAGGAGCTGCTGCTGGCCTGCTGTAGCGGTGGCAGCTTGTAGCTCTGCTGGCTGGCCATGGAGGCTGCTGGAGGACCTGCTGGAAAAGCTCTCGGGTCTGCTGTGGAGTTGATGGGAGGCTGGTCCTTGAGCTGTTGCGGAAGTTGGCATGCTGGGCGGCTGAGGAGGACTGCTATGGTGGCTAGCCGAGAAGAAGCTTGCTGGAGGGCTGAAAATCTGGACCAGACAGCAGACGAGCTGCTGCTGGAGAAGGATCTACTACTGGTGTTTCCAGATGGTGGTTTGGGGCAGAGGAGATACAAGGGAGAGTTCAGGGACTACTGTTGCTGTGCGGGCTGTAGCAAGATGAAGGCCGAAGGGACTACTGCAGCTATGGAGAAACAGGGGAAAGAGGAAGCAAAGAGAGAGATCACTGAGGAGAGAGGGAAAGAAAAGAAAAGACAAATTAGAGAGGGAGAGAAGAGATTAGCTGGGAAAAAAAAAAGAGTGAGAGGAAGAATAAGTAGGAGAAAATAAAAGAGAGATAACAGAGAATGCAAAGACAAGAAGAAGAAAAGAAAAAAGGAGGAGAAGAGAGTGGGAGAGATGATGCGCAGGGCACACCCAGAATAGGGGAAAAAGAGGGATTAAATAGGAGAGGTATACTGCTGCCCTAGGATCCATGTAGCCATGACCCGACCCGTTTGGAAAGGGTTGACCCGGCAACTTGATTTTTTTTCATTTTTTTTCATTCTCTATTCATCGCAAATATGACTCTTCTAGAGCCTGTTTCTTACAAAACTCAAAACATAAAGGTTGTAGATAATCCTTTTCTCTTTCTCTAGAAATTTGAATTGTCTTAATCGGAGTTTGGAAGGAAAATTTATGCATGAAATACGAACAGATGTCAGCCTTGGTTCCTAGGACTTTTCCTGCGATAAAAAGAATTATCAAAAACTCGTAAATTGCACAATAAAACTCAAGAATGATAATTTTGAAACTTTATTAAAATATTGGACAAATTTGGACACTTAATTAAAAATATAAGCCGTAAAGATCGGATTAAAGTGCCCAATTACGCAGTTTTGACGTGTAATCAAGAGTCAATGTATATTAGTTAGATTAGATTTCAATACCGGTTCAAGATTGTGTAGGAGGTGTTTGATAGCTTATGACAACCAGCGGCACTCTCATTTTTTCTAAGTAGATTAGATGGTCAATCCGTTGCAGGGACAGTTGTTTGTGAAAGACAACTCAAATACCAAGGGATGGTTTTTACATGCTTTCAATTTACTGCATTCATTTATATGCTTTCTTTTAATCGCTTTCATTTACTGCTTTCGATTTACTGCTTTGATTTTGATGAAAGATTATAGATAAAGATAAGCACTACTATAGTCTCTACCAGATAAAAGTAGTTGGCTATGGAACAGCGAAGGTGTTCGTGATCGTTGAAACAAGGTATACTCTGGTTCCCGACCATGCTCTGTATAGTTGGTGCACCCTTGCTACCTTGTGCCCTCGAATGACCCTCTCCTTCTTGGCCTAAGATCCTCAGGTTAGTACTTCTATGAATAACTAGTGGAGTGTAGTCAGAGGCAAGGCGTCCAACATCTGATTCAAGTCAAAACATCGCTTTGTAGGAGTAAGGTTCTTTAGATTTTACGTACTTTCCAGTAGTTATTAGAAACACCACAAAAAATCCCACCTTTACACTTTTTTTATACAAAGATTTATTAAACTAATCTCGAAAAGGTTGATAACTGCACTCTAATCCTCGTGGATTGATACCCGACTTACCCACTTTCTACAAAACTTGGGAACAGTTAGGTTTTATAAATATTATTTTTGGTAGTTACAGACCCAAGCATTGGTGAGCCTACTAACTTTAGTCATCTGCCTTTCAGAAAAACTTGTTTTTCAATATTTTTGGTTCCAAACTTGATTCTTATATTTGAAAACTCAATTTGGACTTTAAGAAAATATTTTCCATGAATAAATTCAGGTATCTAAGTCCAATGACATATCCTAGCAGCTTCAATCAATCAATATTGAGTTTTGAAGTACTTACATGAGACTTTCATATGATTTTCCTATCTTAGTGTCTAAGTCTTCATGTTGTGAAACTTCCACTATGTCTTCTGAGCTTCAAGCACTGTTTCAACGAGTTTTATGTCTCACATGACTTGAACCTTCATGTTTATCATGTCTCATAACCTTAAGTGTGATTTTCCATTCAAACTCTTCAAGTATATCTACTTGAAACCATAAGATCACTTAAGTCCTATAGACATGTTAAGTAACCTTGATTTGTTATCATCAAAACGAGATTAAGCCTTGTTAAGCCAATAATCTCCCCTTTTTTTATGATGACAAGTAAGGAGCAAAAATGAGAAACCCTTAAAATGCTCCCCTTTACTCTTAACAAGTCATACACACATATCATAATATATCATGTGTTCAGAATATCATGCTTTCAACATTCATATTAGAGTAATTTCAAGCATTGAAAATTTTCAATATATATCATGCTTTCAATACTCATATCAATCAAGCATTCAAAATTTTCGATGTATATCATGCTTTTCAATAACTCATGTCAATCAAGCATTCAAAATTTTCAATGTATATCATGCTTTTCAATACTCATATCATCCATAGTAACTCCCCCTGAATATATGTTCATATGTTACTAATGGACTCAATCATAAGATTTTGCACATATATTTCTCCATGACACATATCAACATATCATATATCTCATGTTCAAATATTTTAGTATTTCTCAAACTAGTCAACATATCAACATATCTCATTTTGCACATATTTCTTCCCCTTTTGACATCAATAAAAAGGGTACATGTGTTGCAACTCAGCATGCAATACTCAAAATCAACCATGAATCAAATATTCATGCATTATGCAAAAAGATATTCAAGATAAGCAAAGTCTAGCATGAAAATATGTCATATTCAAAATAAGAAAAAATATAAGAAAACAATGTAAAGAGCTTAAAATAGCTTAAATATTACAACCCAAAGTTGTTTTTTCATAATAGAAATGAAATAAGGCTAATCTTCATCACCTTCATCTGAATCGGTTCCTTCCTTATCATCATCATCTTCATCTCCAGAGTTTGTTTCCATAGGAGCTTTGCCATGTGATGAAGAAGAGCTTTCCATATACTATTCAATGCGTCCAACACACTGATCCAAGGAATTATAGCACAATTGAAGCAAACTAATTACGCACTTCATCATAGAAAGCATTGTGCTACTGTTGATAAGCTGCAAACCAGGATGGAGCATCATCCGTTGGTGGTGCATTTTCCTAGGGTACAGCCTGTTCAGGTCCTAGAGCTTACCTGCATCCCCTACCACCTTTTAGAAACCACCCTTGATCAAGTCATTCATACCCCATTTGCTTAACCATAATAGATGAAAACATATCATAGCGAGAACAAGCTATGAATAGGGTAGATGATGTGGTAACACCTAAATAATCAAAGATTTTATTCAACACTCCTCCATAAGGTAGAATAACTCGTCTAACCTCTTCTCGTGTGATCATCCATTTTAAAATAAGACTAGGTAGATCAAGTTTCTTTTCTTTGAGCAGACACCACATCACAAAATAGTCGAGGTAGGAAATGTGATCATGTGATCCTACCCTAGGCAAAATATTGTACGTGATGAGTTTCTATAGGATTTGTGCTTGAAGATTTAGATGATGATACAATGGAGGATAACCAAAATATACAAGAGCTTCTTTCATTATCAATGGTAAAAATTCCTCAAGAGTAAAACCTAGCTCCATTATCCAAGATGAACCTATCAAAGGGCATTTAAATTCTCCGTTTTGAATTCCAAATCTAACAGCTAAAATATGTGAAGTTAAAGCTATAATATTACCCATAACTTGAGTAGAGATTACATTTTCTCCTTTCACCAGATTTTGCATAAAAAATCTTAATAAGATTTGGATACATGCCCTTAACTTGATAGGTTACGAATTTTTCCCAACCCAAAGCATTAAACAATGATAAAATATCAGGAAAATCATCTCTAAAGAATTCAAGGTCGAATACCTTACCGAAAATGGGTTTGGTAGATCTAAGATGCTTTTAGTAGATTTTCTTTTCTTGAGGAGTCACCAACCATTTTTTGATGTCGTTTTCATCGTCTTGTCAGGAAGAAGAACCTCTATTAGCCACATGCTTGGTTCTAGGCATTTTTCTAAAGAAACTAACCGATGAAATCCTTGAAAAAGAAGTGGAAATGAAATATTGAAGGAAATCTTGAAGTTTAATCGGTTGAATCTTCATGAAATAAGACTTCAAAATGAAAAACAGAGAGTTTAGGAGAGTGGAGGTATATGATCAGTTGACTAGAATGTGAAAAGTTAGGGTTTTTACGCATAGTAAGTATATATATACTACCGTGGGTCAGTCGACTGCACTCCAAAGAGTCATTCACCTGCTTTTTAGGCTAATGACATACATATTCTTTTAGTTGAACCACTCATTCACTTTAGTGTCTTCTTCTTAACTCACCTCTGTACTATGTAATAGACCTAATTCTCTTATTATTAAGATCAATCTATCCTCTAAAAGAGGTCTAGTAAAACTGTCAGCCCATTGTTTGTCCGTATTTACGAATTTAAGAATTATGTCTCCTTTTTGCGCATGATCTCTCAGAAAATGATGACGAATATCAATATGCTTAGTCCTAGAGTGAGAGATAGGATTCTTTGAAATATTTATGGCACTCTTGTTATCATTTAATTGGTACCATCGAATATTCCAAATTGAAATCCTGAAGTTGTTATTTCATTTATAAAGTTTGTGCACAACTACCTACTGCAACATATTCAGCCTCAAGAGTAGACAATTCCACAGGATTATGTTTCTTGGAGAACCAAGACACAAGAGATCATCCTCAAAAGTGGCAAGTACCACTGGTATTTTTTTTGTCTATATTACACCTAACATAATCTGCATCCGAATAGCTGATTATTTCAAATGTTGTGGCTTTAGGATACCAAAGACCTAAGTCAATAGTACCTACCAAATATCTCAATATCCTCTTTACAGCTAATTGTTGAGATTCTTAAGGATCTACTTGAAAGCAAGCGCACATACAAACGTTGAACATAATATCAGCTCCACTAGCCGTCAAATAGAGTAGACTTCCTATCATGCCTCAGTAGTATTTCACATCTACCGATTTTCCTTTCTCATCTCTATCAAGACTCATAGAAGTGCTCATTGGACTTTCCAATGGCATTCCATCTTTTATGTCGAATTTCCTAAGAAAGTCTCTTATATACTTTGATAAATTAATGAATGAGCTAGTCTTAGCTTGCTTAATATGAAGACCAAGGAAATATGTCAACCCACCCATCATGCTCATCTCAAACTCGTCTTGCATATCATGCTTATCTCAAACTCGTCTTGCATGCATTTGGTGAATTCTTTGCATAAATCCTCATTAGTAACACCAAAGAAGATGTCATCAACATAAATTTTCATGATAAGCATATCATTATCATTAGACTTAATGAATAGGGTGTTATCCGTTTTCCCTCTAAAAATACCATTTTCTAAAAGGAAGCCACTTAATCATTCGTACCAAGCTCTAGGAGCTTGTCTCAATCTATATAGGATTTTTGTTAGTCTAAATACATGATCAAGAAAACGAAAGTCTTAAAACACCACGGGTTGTGCAACATACACTTCTTCATTTATGAATCCATTTAGAAATACACTCTTTACATCCATTTGATAAAGTTTGAAATTCTTGTGGGATGCATAGGGTAGTAGCATTCTTATAACTTCCATTATAGCTACTAGAGCAAAGGTCTCATCATAATCAATTCCTTCTTCCTGATTGTAACCTTAAGCTACCAGTCTAGCCTTGTTACAGACTACAATTCCGTTCTTATCCTTCTTACTCCTAAATACCCATTTAGTGCCGATTATAGAGTGATCTGCGGGTCTAGTAACTAACCTCCAAAATTTACACCTTTCAAATTGATTCAATTCCTCTTGCATGACAGCTATCCAAGATTCATCATTAATTGCCTCATTGATGTTCTTGGGTTCTTTTGAGACATGAGTGCACAATGATTGCATAAATTCTTTAATGATGATCTAGTGAATACTTCTCATGAAGGTTCACCAATAATTTGATCTTTAGGGTGATTCCTTACGAACTTCCACTCGTTAGGTAATTTAGATTGACTGTGAGAGTTATCATTTGAAAGTGTGCTCATTTCACTACTCTCATCTTTTATTTCATGAATACTCAAGTCTTCTAAACCTTTTCTTACTTCAACTTCATAAACATCAATAGGTTTAGGAGAAAGTGGATTTGCCTCATCAAATGCAACATGAATGGATTCTATAATTGAAAGAGTCCTTTTATTGTAGACTCTAAAGGCTTTGCTATTTTTAGCATATCCTAGGAAGATTCCTTCATCTGATTTGGAATCAAACTTTCCTAGGTCATCTTTGTTATTTAGAACAATGCACTTGCATCCAAAGACATGGAAGTAGGATATATTCAATTTTCTTCCTTTCCAAATTTCATATGGAGTCTTTTCTAGGTTGGTCCTAAGTGAGACTCTGTTCCTTGCATAACAAGCAGAGTTCACCGCTTCTACCCAAAAATATTTAGGTAAGTTATGCTCGTTCAGCATGGTCCTAGTCATCTTCTGAAGTGACCTATTTTTCCTCTCAATAACTCCATTTTGTTGAGGTGTACGAGGAGCTAAGAAGTTGTGTGATATTCCATGTTCAGTAAAATAATTCTCAACATCTCTATTTTTGAATTCTCTCCCTTGATCACTCCTAATATTTTGAATGCCACCTTTTCATTTTGAAGCTTCTTGCATAGGTTGATCAACATCTTACAAGCTTCATATTTGGAGGATAAGAAGATTGCCCAGGTAAATTTGGAGTAGTCATCAACTATGACGAATGCATATTGCTTACCTCCTAGGCTTTGAGTTTTGGTGGGACCAAATAGATCTAGATGAATAAGTTCTAGTGGTCTACCAGTAGATATATGCTTTTTCTTCTTAAAGCTTGTCTTTTATGCGTTTTACTATCTTCAACTATGCCTTTTTATTGTTTGAAGGTTACCTGAAAGCCTTTATCACTTAGTTGACTAATTTTAAGCAGATTATGTTTTAACCCTTCAACTAATAGCACATAATCAATCTCCAAGGAGGGCTTCTTACCGACTTTACCGATGCCGATAATTTTTCCTTTGGCATTCTCTCCAAAGGTGACATATCCACCACTATCTTTTAATGTTAATGATGTGAACTTGGACTTATCTTTGGTCATATGCCTCGAGCACCCACTATCCAAGTACCATTTATCTTTTGTTGGTGTAGACCTAAAGCATACCTACAAGAAGGGATTCAAGGTGTTCCTTTTGGTACCCATACCTTCTTAGGTCTTTTTGAATTTGATTTATTTTCATATATTTCTCTCTATACTTTCTTAATTTTAACATTCTTTCTTTTGTATGGACATTCAAATTTTATGTGCCCCTTCTCCTTACATAAGAAACACGTAGTGTGTTCATATGTATTGACCGAAGATGTATCAGCATAATTGTTGGAGGCTTTTACAAAGTACCCTTTATAGAGGTTCTTTTTCTTAGTGTTCTTAATTTTCTTAAAGCCTATTCCTTCCTTGTCCAAGGAAATTCGTTGAACTCCAACAAGTTTGCCAAAGTTCTCTTTTCCTCTAGTAAAGTTATATATGATTTTAGCTTGATCTTCAACTTTTCTTTTAAGACTACAAATTTATAAGTCTTTTGCACTTTTACCATTTATTTGTAGCTTAACTAGTTCTTGGGACATCTTATTGATTTTATCCATGAGTTCATCAATGGTTAAGTCCTTTTTTTTCTCAGTTAATATAGAAGATTCTAGTTGATTCACAAGTGTTTCATTTTGTTGTCTTGGAGCTATATTCCCCTTGGACACTTTTATGAATCTATTATGTTATGAAAACAATTCAGATTGGATTTCTCTATGCGAAGGCATACTTTTAGATGATTCGTTACAACATTCATCGCCAGTTTCATAAAATGAGATTGAATGGAACTTACCTCGTTGTCTCTTACTGTGAAGCACAGGTTAGCCATTTCATGATCGCTTGATTCACTTTCCGAGTCACTTGAACTTGACTTATCTCAAGGTTCTTTCATTGCTCTTTTTTTCTTCTTCTTGGAATCTTTCTTGAGCTGTGGACAGTCAGGTTTAATATGTCTTACTTTCTTACAATTATAACAGGTAGGGGGTTCACTCTTTGTTTCTCTCTTATTAGTCTCGCCCTCATCTGTTTTTGAACCTCTGAATTTTCTAATGAATCTCTTGTTCTTATTAAAGATTTTTCCTAAGCGTCTAGTGAACAAGGCTAGATCATCGTCATCTCCCTCATCATCCTCTTCCTCACTGGAACTATCCTTTGAAGCTTTTAGGGCTATTGTTTTCTTTTGTTTATTACTCTCAACAGCTCTTCCATTCATTGCCATCTTATACGTGAGAAGGGAACCTATTAATTCATCTAAGGAAGTAGTTTTCAGATTTCTACCTTCAGTTGTTGAAGTAGCCTTAGGTTCCCAGATAGGAGGAAGTCCTCTCAGAACTTTCCTAATCATCTTATAGGTACTATAGCTTGATTATATGGATGAACCTCATGTACCTATTAGTTATGGATTCTTCTGGGTTCATCCTAAAGGCTTCATACTCACTGGTCAGCATGTCAATCCTATTGTTCCTAATATCTATAGTTCCCTCATATGTAACCTCTAACTTGTCCCAAATTTCCTTAGCTGATTTTCAACTCATAACTCTATTGAATTTGTTTGCATCCAAGACACAATATAGCGCATTCATTGCACTAGAGTTATTTTGTATTAGTTTCATGTCTATCTCAGTCAATTCCTTTTCTTCTTTAGGGACTTCTTTGTTGTCTACGGTTTTAGCAGGAATCAAGTCACCATGTGTGACTACTTTCCATACCTTATAATCCATGGTTAGCAAATATATTCTCATTTGTTGCTTCTAGAAGGTGTAGTTTTCACTAAAGAAGATGGGAGATCTAGATGAAGATTGACCTTCGCTAAAAGGCGATACTCCTAACTTTGCCATGGGGATCTTTATATGGCTACTTGTTAGGATATACTACAACCTACTCTCTCACACCAATTGAAATTAGGATGTAATCCCAAGAGGGGGTGAATTGGGTTTTTTCTAAATTATTTGTGGAATTTATTTACTTTAACCCTTCACTAATATATCTTCCAATATATATATCTGTGTGTGTGCGTGTGTGTGTGTGCAGCAATCAAAACTATATCAATTATGAGCCTTTAGATATGAATATAGAAATTAATACACAATGTAAATTTATACTATGGAGTGAAAAGTTAATACATTCAATTAAGCCATTATCTAGAATATGCTTTTTATCACGCCCCAAACCTACGAATGGGCCCCAGGTGTGATTTTAGTAACCTAACTTGTCTCTATATCATTTAAAACATACATGATTCTATACTAAATGAGAGTCCAACCTTGTGGGGTACACGTAAACCCTATACACAATTACATACATGTCTGTACACATCAAATGCGCAACGAAAATGTTCTTTCTATACATACATCATACCATACCAGAGTCAATACATAACTGGAATATACGTTCCCAAAATATAGTACATACTCCGGGTGTCTACAAAAACGCAATACTGACAACCCAGTTATAAAACCCGTACTTACACAGGTACTAAACGTAGCTAACCGACACCCACGCTTCCGGATGTTAGGATGCTAGTTTCAGCTGCCCGAAGGACCTGAAAAACATTTGTATATTTGGGGTGAGACACCTCTCAGTAAGGAGGAAAGCAGGTTATATCAGTGTGTGGCATACAAGTGTTATTTCAAAATAAAACATAACATGATACCATTCCAATATTTTCACAATTCAGTTCTAGTACATACGATACCAAATATACGGTCAGTGTCGTCACACTCAAGCACACGATACCCTACGATAATCAAAGCCTCATAGTGATACTGTTGCCAGTACAGTGTCCACTCACATCCATCGGTGACCAGCCAGAACAAATAGGCAATATTTCACACCCTCGGCTATAGAGTCGAACACTCTCACCCATGGTAATTAGCTGAGACATGGCGTCAGCGTACGGTAATTAGCTGCCCCTAGGTGATTTACAAAACCTGGAAGAATTTTGGAACTCATGTCCCTATACTCATCAGTGTATGGTAATTAGCCACCCCTAGCTGTTTTAAAAAATCCTGGAACATTTTACATACAACATTTCATTCCACACTTATTTGAGTATACAAAAAATCATATCGTTTTCAATTCAAGAAATACAATTTAATAAAAATACAGGTACGGTCATCTCAATACTACAATTTTATACAACATACAATTTTTCGAACAGAAATTGAGATGATACCCAAAACCCCTAATTTTTCCAAAATTGTAACCCGAAAATCCCACATTTTTACCATATAGATTTTCCCAAATAAGTAGCCAAAATATACGTACAATCATAAACTACATGTTTACCAATTTCGATTTCAAAAATAACTGATATAAACAAAATCCCCTTACCTTTTCTTGAATACCAAAATACGAACTCTACGGCTCCAAACTACGAACCGAGTCCCCAAAACCTAAACATCCAAAAACTACTTCACTACAATTCTTATTACTATATATATATATATATATCGAAACTAAACTGAAATCGGACCCTTACCTCGATTTTGGATCAAAATCCGAAAATCCTCAAAACGAATTTCTAATCTGCTATAAACGTAGAGATTCTCTTCATGATCCACGTGCTAACTTTGGATCGTAGATTCCGACAACCGATGGCCTAAAATCCTAGAGAGAGAGAGAGAGAGAGAGAGAGAGAGAGAAAGTATTCGAGTTCTAGAGAGAGAACTCGGAAACAAGTTGAACCGGCCAGACTCGTCGACAAGGCAACGTTCTCATCGATGGGTCGCAGAAGGAAGTTCGTCGACGCCAAGGTATTTCCCAAAATCTCTCAGCATCTCCATGTCGAAGAGCTACTAATCTCGTCGTCGAGCTAAACAAGAGGCTTCGTCGATGAG
Organism: Malania oleifera; assembly: GCF_029873635.1. Taxonomy (NCBI): domain Eukaryota; kingdom Viridiplantae; phylum Streptophyta; class Magnoliopsida; order Santalales; family Ximeniaceae; genus Malania; species Malania oleifera. Next base: position 91,200,763 of record NC_080426.1, on the reverse strand, counting down.
AAAAGGAGCCTTGTCGATGAGCCCTGCAAATTTTAGCTTTTTAAACTTTCCTTCTCTTTTCCTTATTTATTTAATACACTTATCTTAGGTCGGGTTCTTACACTTTTCAGCTAGAATAAATACGGTTTACAACAATATGTTCCAGAATGAATTTTGTGATTTGTTTTATGCCTTAATGATATAGTAGAGATTAAGATTTGAATTTTAGCAATAACTTTTCTTTCAAATACATTTTGCAAATCACTTGCTTAACTTCAGCTCTTATGCTCTAATCCACAAAATTAATTCACAACTTGTTTTTCCTTGGATAAATTACTTGCAAATTTAGAGTTATATGTTTATTTGAAATTTTAATCCAACAACTCATACATATAGCTAAAACAAATTTATTGACAACCAACCAATATTCAGCAAGATACAATATTTAACAAGTTCATACTTTCAGCATAACACAATATTCAACAAATTTAGATTTTCTTCACAATATGATAATCAACAAAATTATATGTTCAACAAGGTTCAATACTTAACAAGATGATAATAAAAGTTTAGTCAAGCACGCAGGTTATATCCTGCAGAAAATAAAAAGAGTAGGGAAGAAGAAGCTGAACACCGTTATTTTTATAAGGGTCGGTCGCAGCCTACGTCCTTGCCTCGAGCAACCCACTGTGAGGATTTCCTTTACCAATGTCATTACCAAGTGAAGTTACAACCTCTCTCCCTCAAAGGTGGAGTTCACCTCTCTAACGAGAATCCCCTCCCACTAGGCAATGATTCAATCCCTAAACCATAAAAAATACAACAAGCAGCAAAAACTTGCTTGTACAATGAAAAGCTCCTCAAATGAGTAGATTAGTACACGTTAGATTAAAAAATACTTCAAAATAACAATATGAAGGTTCAAGCTTGAATTATATCACCAGAACTTATCAAAGATGTGAGTTTTCAAAGATCAAATCAGTTTTTCAAAGTGAAACAACCAAGAACACAGCAGTCGCCTATCAGACAAGAGCATACAGAAGTATGTGCATGTCGTTTGCTTTTTCAATCAGTGTTCTTAACCTAATGTGCGAGAATAATACGTTTAAATAGTGCATAAGGGTTCCAAAAACTTTCCTTTGAATTTTCTCTCAATTTGGAAACCATTCATGCAAGATTTGGTAACAAGATCAGCACTGTTAAACGTTTAAACACACGCATCAGTCGCCTGTCCTAGAAGGATCAGTAGCCTGTGCTCTTTTAAAATCAGCGTATTTTAAAAGTCATAATGGGGTCAGTCGACTGTGCCCGATAGGTTAATTTCCTATGCCTATTCTGTTTGAATATTTTCAAATACAAAAGCACCCAAGTCGCCTGATGACTTAACATCAGTCGCCTGCCTTTCAGTAAAACTTGTTTTTCAATATTTTTGGTTCCAAACTTAATTCATATATTTGAAAACTCAATTTGAACTTTGAGAAAATATTTTCCATGAATAAATTCAGGTATCTAAGTCCAATGACATATCCTAGCAGCTTCAATCAATCAATATTCAGTTTTGAAGTACTTACATGAGACTTTCATATGATTTTCCTATCTTAGTGTCTAAGTCTTCATGTTGTGAAGCTTCCACTATGTCTTCTGAGCTTTAAGCATTGCTTCAACGAGCTTCATGTCTCACATGACTTGAACCTTCATGTTTATCATGTCTCATAGCCTTAAGTGTGATTTTCCATTCAAACTCTTCAAGTATATTTACTTGAAACCATAAGATCACTTAAGTCCTAAAACTCAAACTTACATAAACATGTTAATTAACCTTGTTTTGTTATCATCAAAATGAGATTAAGCCCTGTTCGGCCAACACTGACCTTAGGTGTCCAAACCTCTTATGAAAAATCCTCTAACTAAAGTGCAATACTCATACATATAGGGATAAAATTTTTAAGGTCAAAATCAAGGCAAATCTTGGTTTTTCAAAAACCTCGATCGACCGACCATTGAGCATTATAAATGCCTCAATCGACCAACCATTCATATTTGGCTTGTTTACAAGGCCTCGGCCGACCGACCCAAAATGAACATAACTTTCTCAGTCGACCAGCCATTATACTCAGCCATTTTTACATGCTCAACCAACCGGCCAAAATAAACTAATTTAAGCCTCAGCCGACTGAACCTATGAAGGTTTAGAAATCACCTTTGGCTTAGCCAACCAGCCACTTCCTCAGTCGTCCGAGCCTCTCAGAATATTTTATAAATTACACGGGTCAGCCGACTGGCGCTTTGACCTGCCGACCGATCCTCTTTGAAAGGTTTGAATTTTTGTGTGGTCAACCGATTGATGCCTTCATCAGTCGACCGACCCTCTTGGGTTATCCAAATTTTCAGCTCTAAAACGTCCTTAATTTTTTATTAAACAATTTTAAAAATACCCTTTGTGTCCCTAACGGTCATATTTTAGGATATGTCTATAAATAGTCTCTCATAAATCATTTCTTAACCATTGCTTAGATCATAAATCCTCCCAAAAATAATTTTTGTGAAATATTCAGTTTTACTCTCTTTCTCTCAATTCCTTTGAAAAATCATTTTGAACGAGAACTTTACTTGTTCTTTTACTTCTTTCACATGCAAAGTTATTGCATTTGAGAGTTGTTTAAGAATCATTCATTTGGGCACATATATATTTTAAAAAGCACTTATTCTCTCCAGCCTTTACTTTTGAAAATCATCTTTGAGAGTAAGATTAAAGTTTCTTCACATAGTGTTTCTTTGATATATATTTTTGTGAAGAAATTATTTATAGGTTGTGAATCTTTGCACATTCATTGAAAAATTCATAAGCTCACTTGTGTATATTTGCAAAAATATTTTTGAGCTAAATACCCTATACTTCTCCTACATTTGTTTTGAAATATATTTTTTGAGAAAATCTTTAAGAGTGCCTTGAGCATATGCATATTTTCATCTACATAATCTTTGCTTGAAAAGTCTTTTATATTTATTTGGGCAAAACTTATTTGAAAGCAAAACACTAGGTTCTCCAATTATTTTTGAAAAAATATTTTTGGAGAAATATTTATTAGGGTTCAAATTTTTGAAGCACTTTATCATATACATCATTTTCAAAGATAACAAAATTATTGTGAGAAAATACAATTACTCACTTGAGCTTAAATTCATATCTTATGTGAGTGCATTAGTGCTTTAAATTTGTACACACCTGCTTGTTGTGAGAAGCATTTATTTTTACACAAATTTTACTTTTCGTTGTATTCTAGGTGTGGCCTGAAGAGGGAGACTCACCCTGTAAGAAGTCCCATTTTGACTCGAACTCGGTTAGGTGAGCTAAGAGAGCACCATCCTATAAAGTGTGCATAATTTGGCTTAGCCTGGTAATTAAGGTGAGGTGTCTCCGCCTAATAAGGAGAATCGTTTGTGGCTCAGCCCCGTAATTGAGCTGGGGAATCTCTGCCCTGTAATGAGAGTTGTAGGTGGCGTCACTCCACCCAGTTAAAGTGAGCATTTAGTGAATCCTTGAGTTGCTGGCTTAAGGTTGGGATGTATGCAGTATTGGTCGAACCTCGATGACAAATTTTGTGTTGCGCTTTCTCTTTCCCTACACTATTTATTTTACGCACTTGTATGCTAATATTTAACTTGATGTGAATGGTATATCTGTTTTTAAATATTTGCATATATGTTTATTCAGGGAATTTGGTAACTATATAGAAAAACCCTAGGTTGCGAAATACTATTTGAAATTCGAATTTAACCTAGGAATATTTTTAATACCCAATTCACCCCCTCCCCTCTTGGGAATACACCATCCCTATCACATCTTAGATAAGCCTAGAAGGTAATAGATAATCAATGGGCATTTGGCCCTAACTTGAGAAAACTTCGTAGAAAAAAGATCATCCAGGAGGATTGAGCCCCATCTAAGGGGAGCTTGGGAAATAAAAGTGGTCTTTGAGGCTTTAATCCCATCTTGGATAAGTTTGAAAGAGAATATGGTCCACGGTGTTGGAAGGTAATGATGCAATCTAATCAAGCATAGTAGTGTAAAGTTATGTTGGAATCAAAATAGTGAAGTTTGTAGAGTAAAAGAAAGTTAGCAAGTCCCTTTCTAATTTCCCATCTCTCACATACTATAAACTTTATGAGTTGTTTGCAATCTAGTTGTCATTGTGCTTCAATGGCAAGACACATGCAATTTCATCTTGACTTTTCGAGGTTCCTTAAGTGCTAGATTTTTTACCTTAGAACAATATAGTCCTCGCAAAATCTTGGCACTTAAAAAATTCATATTCCTTGTCTAAAAGTTATCCTTTTAAAGTCTATATATTGACGACTAGGGAGCTAGTGGTGCTTCTTCCTTTCTCACCAATTTTTTCTCCTCTAAAGGGGTTCATTATAATGAGTTTGAACTAGATGAATTCTTTCCTTTCACAATAAGCAACAATTATAATCAACTTTGTGTAAATTAAATTATTGTTATGTCATACCAGTTGAGCCCCACTACCCATTTTGTGCTGATCACTTTAGGTACTAAGTACATATGCTTCGATAGCTAGTTGAGGCCATCAAAGTACAGGTACTTATTACGCAATAATTTAAAGAACCTGGACCTCAATTTGTTTTAGAAAAATTCGTTCAATAACAAACTTAGCAAGTAAGTGTATTCATTACCCAAATTGTATGCTAATTGAGCTAATCATATTGACTTTGTTCTTTGTGGCAACTTCTTTTCTTTCACAATAAATAGCAATTAGCTGTAACCAGCTATCAAAGCACAAGTTCTAACTTCACTGCTGCATGCATTGTTCTAGAACAAATCAAAGTCTAGGTTCCTTAAGCTTGGAAGCATTATGTTAATAGAACCTTGACAACGAGTTTGGAAGGAGTGAGAGTAGTAATTTTTGACACATCCACAACCAAGATTGCCTCAACATGGATGATGAATGAGCAAGTATGAGGTAAGATTATGGGCTTGAATGATTCAATAAAGTCACCACTAACCTATTATTTTTCTAAATATGGTTTGATCACCTACATTCTACTAGTTTCTTGGTCTCTAAACTAACCTTTTGTCTAGGAACCTGTAGTTTTAGTCTTGGTAACCAAAGTAAGGTTTGGGATATCATTATATGTGAGGTGAAGGTATTAGTTCCCTATATCTGTTCTACAAAAGATGCCTAGTTATACAATGATATAATTTTTAACTTTACTAAAACCGGTCGAAGAAGCAATGTCACTCTATCATTATCAAACTGACTGTAATTTTTTTTTTTTCTGTCCGTGAGGATCCCACCAAATTCTTCATGTTTATTCAATTAACAATGACTAAATATTGAGCAACCTTACCATTATAGACTTCGCTCTCACCTCAAGAGTCTTAAAAAGACGCTAATGCCCTACTTTTGAGTTCACCCTCAAATTGATTATACAATAAATTTAGAAATAAAAAACACAAACAGTCGTACAAAGTGGAAGGAAATGCAAAGAACATGCAAGCAGAAGAGAAAATGTATGAGTCATGTAAAAAGTACCACAAATTGTCTAGTACAATCACCGAGTAAACCCAAAGTGGTTGAACTATGCAAAATGCCCCCTCGGAATTAGATTAGGAGGTTTAAATACCCTGTTCCTAATTTTCCAATTGTTGGGGTTTTACACATGCATATATAACTTAAAACAAATATAAGTGCAAAATGACATAAAATGCCCAAAAATGAAGCCTAAAAACTCAACTCTATGTTTTGAGATTTTTTTTCTTAATTTTTTAAAACATTTTTGTAGTATCTTTCTTTTTTTCTTCTTTTTGAAAAATACAATCAAAAAGTAGTAAATACAAATACAATGGGAACATATTTTTCGATTTTATTTCATAACATCCCTTGAAATAATAACAACAACAATGATGATAAAAATGTGAAGAATCATGATACTTGTCTTTAACATATATGCACATTATACTCACAAATGCAAAGCTCACACACATGCACATACATTCATAGTTTCATGCATGCATTGTCATGCATGCTTATTATAATATATGCACCTAGACACACTGTCACACGCCTATACATGCTAAATCACACATGTAAATATTCAAACATACAAATGTATATAAGAACATTATACCTTCACATTAATGCATAGTCACATGCACATGAACACATAATTAAACATGCACACACATTCACTACATACTAATGCATGCAAATTCATTAATGCTCACATACACATGCATGCAAACCACCTATCTATATGCACATACATATATGTATGCATACACACACTTGTCTATGCAGTCACATACATGTGTACATGCTTTGACACCCATATTTCAATGTGGACACATTCATTCATATGTGCACACTTACACACATACACAAACATGATGTAGGCATAAACACCTATATTCATATAAGCACACATGCACCCAACCATGCACATATGCATGAACCCATGCCTACACTGTAATAAATATGCATTCATTTCTAATACACCTCAACATGCATGGATATACATTATACATAATTTCATGGACATTTCCTATTTTATGCATGCACACATGTCTATACTAATGCACACTCATTATCATGCATTTATTCACGTTCATACCTACATCCCAAACATGCATTCACACACCCTCTCATATCTTAGCACACAAAAAAAAAAAAAAAGATAGAGAGTGTGTGTGTGTGACTTATATAGATGCTATTGGATGAGGCTCAAACCTGGTTTTTTGATTCTAAGGTCTCTAGGCTTTTGAGTTGATGGGAAATTAGAGAGGGAAGAAAGGTAAAAGGAAAAGGGTGTATGAGGATTGGGTGAGAGAGGTATTGTAATGACCCGGAATTAAAATAATTAGAAAATATAATGAATAAATGGATTAAAGGAAAATAAGGGGAAGAAAGGAAGAATTTTTAAGAAAAAAACAATAGGCCTCGTCGACGAATGTCCTGTATTCGTCGACGAGTGTCCTTCTAAGCTCTTCGACGAGTGTCCTTCTGAGCTCGTCGACGAACTCGGTTTCTTGTCGACGAAGGAATCCCGAAAGAGTATATTTGTGGAACTCTAAATTTCATCGACGAAGGTATCTTCTCATCGACGAAGTCTCTATAGCGCCTCATCGACAAATCGACATGTCTTGTCGACGAAGCCCTGCCTATAATTAGGCTGTTCTTCATTTTCCAGCGTGAATTTTGTGAACTCTCTCTCCTCTTTCTCTCTCTCTAAAACGAAGCTCCAGCCTTCTCTCTTCGATTTCGGGCCGATTTTGACCCAGTTTTGACCATCTGGAACCTCCACGGGGTTCATGGGATCATTCTCTTCAAGGCTGTAGGAGCTGATCGTTGGGTTGTGAGGTTTGGGAAACATCCCAAAATCAAGGCAAGTGAGTTAATTTGGGATTGTCTTAAGGAATGTTGTTATTTGGAGTCTAGGAAGTAGTAAATAAGCATTTTTCTTAAGATTTAAGTTAATTGGAATTTATTTTAATTAAGTTAGGATTTTTGGATTTAGGGTCCGAGTGAACGCTACGGGTATCGGTTCGGGGATCCTACCAGCTTAGTTCGAAAGTCAGGTAAGGGGGAAATTTATATATTAAATCAGGTTTTTCATGAATTAAAATAAATTATGTGTTATTTTTGTATATATGTTTATATGTGGGTTTAAAATGTCAGCCATGAAATTTATGTTTTTTGAGCCTAGGATTGTTTATATAGTTATGTATATGTGAAAGTAAACGAATGAAAGTGAAAAGTATTTTATGAGGAATTAAGTAAGAAATGAAACGTATTTTCAGCATATAAATATTAATTATGGGTTGGCTTATTTTGTAAGGAATGTATATGAATTTTATTGCAAAAACTATGTGGCATGAGATTCTGTGCGAATATATGTTAGATATACGAGATGCAAGTTGAGTAAGTAAAGCTTTATAAATAAAATATGATATGGACAATGTTGCTTGTGTATGTTAAATGCAACCATGTAAATGTAAGACAACTGAAAGACAATCATGTTAGCAGATTCTAGTGCATTTCTATGTGGAACTAACTGTAGCAGATTCTAGCGCATTTCTATATGGAAACTAACAAATGATGACTAAAGACCAGCTGTAGTACGAAGGAATGAAATGAAAATGCTATGCAATGAAATGACAATGGAATGACAATGCAATAAAATGAAATGTGAAACATGAACGATACAAATGGGAAAAAGTCACTTAAAGTGAAACGAAATGCAAAGGTAAGCTGTGAACATGAATGAATGTGTATGAATGAATAATGATAAAAAGAATGACGTATTATGATATTAGAAGTATGTATGCTCGTAGAACATGTTACGATTGGGCAAGGCGAACTCTTCGCCTGAGGGCTTGCTGAGAAAGGCGAGCGCACTAGTAGCTTCAAATGTGGCAGTAGCTGCATAACGCAATAGGGCAGAGGGAACCTACTTGTATGGGCAGGTAGAATTCCCTATCCTTAGGGCCTTTGCCATAAACTATTGTTGAATATGTGAGTACGAGATCAAGTTAACACTTGAGGGCTTACTAAGTAAGGTAAGTACCCTAGTATGTTTTAGGCGTGACCTTAGGGTTACCTAAGTATCAGAGCAGAGAGGTGCTACTTGTATAGGCGGGTAATCACCTCTTTCCTTAAGTAATCTCGTGGGTTAAATTTTTACATGTGTTTGATTAGGTTCAAAAAATGATTTCAAAATCATGTTAATGATTTGCAAATGTATTAAAATGATATCTTTATACCTCATGTTGGGACACGCTATTTTAATATGTATACTTTCTTCCCTTACTGAGATGTGTCTCACCCGAATATGATTATTTCTTTTTCAGGACATCCTCAAGGTCGGACTTAGAGAGCTCGAGGGTTTTTAGCCTTTTTGGAGGACTATATAAGAAGGGTATATGTTGAGCATATTTTTGGGACGTATATGTTTATGTTTTATGTCTTTATGTTTTAAGAAATGTTGATAACGGAATGGCTGTGAACATATTGAAATGTTTTGAAGATGTATGAATATATGGAAATGCAGGTGATGGTTGGATTTTATGGATTTCTAGTTAGGATATAGCAAACTCTGGTATTATGGAATGTTGGTATTATAAAACTATGTTTATAGAGATTATGATTATGTTTTCCGTTGCGTATGTTATGGATTATGATTTATCAGAAAATTATCAAGTATAACGCACCAGACCTAGGTTTAAGGGTTCGGGGGGGTTACATTTTGGTATTAGAGCAATGATTTTGGGGATTTTGAGGATTTAGGAATGATTTATACCAGAGTATATGAATGAGTTAGGATGAAAATAGGAGATGAATAGGTTAGGTATTGAGAAGTAGGTTTCGTTTAGGGAAGTATAGGATTGTGTTTTGTAATTTAGAGGCGAAAATACGTCCACGATTTCCTGTGATTTTTCTACAGCAGTCGGTGGCCTCAAAAAAGCCACGGTAAACCTTAGATGATTTTGTTCTGAATTGTGAGATTGGTCTTTATATGGATATTTTGGATTTTATTTGGATTTAAATTAATGATTATGATATTTGAAGTCATGATATAGAAATCTTATCTCTTTTCTATCCTATTTTTAGGATGGATTCTGGAGATGATAATATAAAGGTTGAAGGAAGGGAGGGTTCAGTGACCTCTAGCGAGGAAGAAATAAATGCCTCTAAGGTATTGCGGGGTATTGTCCGTCAAGTTAAAGCAAAGATGAATAAGGATTCAAAGGAACAGAACTGTCCACCTGCAGGACAGGGCTGCAGTATAAAAGAGTTTATGAGGATGAACCCTCTAGCCTTTACAGGAGGACCTGATCCTGTGACAGTAGAGAATTGGGTACAGGAGATAGAGGAGATTATGGCTATACTCGACTGCACCGACGAACAGAAGGTTTGCTATGCCGCTTTCAAGATGACAGGCAAAACGAAATGCTATGGCTTTTTGCGAAGCTGCTGGAGGATCAAAGGGTCGTAAAGATAGCTCTTACCTGGGAGAGATTCAAGGAGCTGTTCTTTGACAAGTATTTTCCTTCATCTGTCAGAGAGGAAAAGATCGAGAAGTTCACTAATATGAACCAGGGAGACATGACAATTGCGGAATACGCAGCTAAATTTGTAGAATTGTCATGTTTCGATCCATTTCTAGTCCCGAATGAAGTAAGAAATGTTAAGAAATTTGAGAAAAGCTTGAGGCGCAGGATCTACGAGCTGGTGGTCGGGTTTCAAGTTCAGAATTTTTTAGAATTGGTTGACAAGGCCTCAATGTTGGAGAAGAGTATCCAGGGCAGCACCAAGCCTTCAAAGCAGAAGAAGATACTTGCACCATCTGACTTTCAGTCTGAGGCTAGTCAGGGATCAGCGAAGAAAGGGAAAGAAGCAATGGGCTTTGTATACCCGAAATGTGATAAAACGCATAGGGGCGAATGCTGATATGGCACTTCGAATTGCTACAGGTGTGGTAAGCCAGGGCACCACAGGAAAGATTGCCAAGAACCCTTGTCTATGGTAGCTGCTCAAAATCAGGACAAGGGAAAGCAGCAGGTACCGCTTGGAAGAGGTGGTCCACCCCGACTGTACACACTCCAAGCTGAGGAGGATGCCATCAGAGAAGTAGGTATGAGATAATTTAATTTAATGAATGATGATTAAATGACTTATGTGATGATATGCATGTTAAGTTTTTATGACTATATTTAGTAAATGAGTTTAAGTCATGTAAAAGGATAATTAGATAGTAAAATTTCGAGGACGAAATTTCTTAAGGAGGGGAGAATGTAATGACCCGAAATTAAAATAATTAGAAAATATAATGAATAAAATGGATTAAAGGAAAATAAGGGGAAGAAAGGAAGAATTTTTAAGAAAAAAACAATAGGCCTCGTCGACAAATGTCCTATATTCGTTGACGAGTGTCCTGCTAAACTCATCGACGAACTTGGTTTCTCATTGACGAAGGAATCCCGAGAGAGTATATTTGTGGAACTCTGAACTTCATCGACGAAGGTACCTTCTCGTCGACGAAGTCTCTATAGCGCTTCGTCGACGAATCGACGTGTCTCGTTGACGAAGCCCTGCCTATAAATAGGTTGTTCTTCATTTTCTAGCGTGAATTTCGCGAATTCTCTCTCCTCTCTCTCTCTCTAAAACGAAGCTCCAGCCTTCTCTCTTTGATTTCAGGCCGATTTTGACCCAATTTGACGATTCAAAACTGCCACGAGGTTCGTGGGATCATTCTCTTCAAGGCTGTAGGAGCTGATCGTTGGGTTGTGAGGTTTAGGAAACATCCCAAAATCAAGGTAAGTGAGTTATTTTGGGATTTTCTTAACGAATATTGTTATTTGGAGCCTAGGAAGTAGTAAATAAGCATTTTTCTTAAGATTTAAGTTAATTGGAATTTATTTTAATTAAGTTAGGATTTTTGGATTCAGGGTCCAAGTGAACGCGGGTATCGGTTCGAGGATCCTGCCAGCGTAGTTCGAAAGTCAGGTAAGGGGGAAATTTATATATTAAATCAAGTTTTTCATGAATTAAAATAAATTATGTGTTATTTTTGTACATATGTTTATATGTGAGTTTAAAATGTCAGCCATGAAATTTATGTTTTCTGAGCCTATGATTGTTTATATAGTTATGTATATGTAAAAGTAAACGAATGAAAGTGAAAAGTATTTTCTGAGGAATTAAGTAAGAAATGAAACGTATTTTCAATATTTAAATATTAATTATGGGTTGGCTTATTTTGTAAGGAATGTATATGAATTTTATTGCAAAAACTATGTGGCATGAGATTCTGTGCGAATATATGTTAGATATACGAGATGCAAGTTGAGTAAGTAAAGCTTTATAAATAAAATATGATATGGACAATGTTGCTTGTGTATGTTAAATGCAACCATGTAAATGTAAGACAGCTGAAAGACAATCATGTTAGCAGATTCTAGCGCATTTCTATGTGAAACTAACTGTAGCAGATTCTAGCGCATTTCTATGTGGAAACTAACAAATGATGGCTAAAGACCAGCTGTAGTACGAAGGAATGAAATGAAAATGCTATGCAATGAAATGACAATGGAATGACAATGCAATAAAATGAAATGTGAAACATGAATGATACAAATAGGAAAAAGTCACTTAAAGTGAAACGAAATGCAAAGGTAAGCTATGAACATGAATGAATGTGTATGAATGAATAATGATAGAAAGAATGATGTATTATGATATTAGAAGTATGTATGTACGTAAAACATGTTACGATTAGGCAAGGCGAACTCTTCACCTGAGGGCTTACTAAGAAAGGCGAGTGAATGACAATGCAATGAAATGAAATGTGAAACATGAACGATACAAATGGGAAAAAGTCACTTAAAGTGAAACGAAAGGCAAAGGTAAGCTATGAACATGAATGAATGTGTATGAATGAATAATGATAGAAAGAATGATGTATTATGATATTAGAAGTATGTATGTACGTAGAATATGTTACGATTGGGCAAGGCGAACTCTTCACCTGAGGGCTTGCTCAGAAAGGCGAGTGCACTAGTAGCTTCAAATGTGGTAGTAATTGTATAACGCACTAGGCCATAGGGAACCTACTTGTATAGACGGGTAGATTTTCCTATCTTTAGGGCCTTTGCTGTAAACTATTGTTGAATGCGTGAGTACGAAATCAAGTTAACACTTGAGGGCTTACTGAGTAAGGTAAGTGCTCTGGTATGCTTTAGTCGTGACCTTAAGGTTACCTAAGTATCATAGCAGAGGGGTGCTACTTGTATAGGCAAGTAATCACCTCTATCCTTAAGTAATCTCGTAGGTTAAATTTCTGCATGTGTTTGATTAGGTTCATAAAATGATTTTATAATTATGTTAATGATTTGCAAATGTATTAAAATGATATCTTTATACCTCATGTTAGCCACACGCTGTTTTAATATGTATATTTCCTTCCCTTACTGAGATGTGTTTTACCCGAATATGATTATTTCTTTTTCAGGACATCCTCGAGGTCGGACTTAGAGAGCTCAAGGGTTTTTAGCCTTTTTGGAGGACAATATAAGAAGGGTATATGTTGAGCATATTTTGGGGATGTATATGTTTATGTTTTATGTCTTTATGTTTTAAGGAATGTTGAGAACGGAATGGCTATGAACATACTGAAATGTTTTGAAGATGTATGAATATATGGAAATGCAAGTGATGGTTGGATTTTATGGATTTCTAGTTAGGATATAGCAAACTCTAGTACTATGGAATGTTGGTATTATAAAACTATGTTTATGGAGATTATGATTATGTTTTCCGCTACGTATGTTATGGATTATGATTTATCAAGATATTATTAGATATAACACACCGAACCCAGGTTTAAGGGTTCGGGGAGTTATAGGTATGGCCAAAAGGTCCAAAAAGGGGGCATTTGTGTTGGCAAAAGAGCCTTCTATCTTGTTTTTTATGTGGGCTATAAACAAATGAGGAATGGGGGCAATTTGGGATACGGGAGATAGGAAAATGTTAAGGGGAGGTGGCATGGATGAGAGTCAATGCAATGCTACCATGGCAGCCCTAAAGTAATGGAAATCATGGAAATAAGGGCTTTGGGTGGAGGATCACAGGAAAATAAAAGAGGGAACGGGTTGATGATAGGAAAGGGAAAGTGGTAGAGGTGGCATAGAAGTGTGAGGGGCACAAAGTTGGAATCAATGGTGGATTCTTAGCTGGAATCGTAGGCTAAAAGGGACAAGATGGAAAGCATGCATGGAGAAGAAGGCTAGGACCCAAAACAATGTCATTTTGGCCCTAGTATTTTTTTCCCCCTAAAACAAAATGTGCATTAGTGGAACGACGTCGTTCTGCCACTGAGTAGACTTGTGTGTGTGTGCATGCACCAATATATTGTCATCGTGTGTGAGCATGTGCATCCATGCACTTGTCTATTTTTATTTTAAAACCTATATGCACAAAATAACGTTGTTAGCTTCCTATTCTGCACGTGCCAAGATGCAACCACATGCAGCCATACACCATTTTTTTTTTTTTAAGTTTGATTTATCAAATGAAAAAAAAACACTAATAGGACCCAAGAAAATTGTAGAAAAACATAAAGATTCTAAAAGTAGTTTAAAAAAAAAACCCTAAAAAGAAAAAGGATTTTTTTTTACTTTTATCCAAAAAAAAAATAATGAACCCCTACATTATTTCGTACCATTCCAAACCACCTTCAATAGCCCAAAAAAATAAAGTGAAAATGCCTCAAAATGAAAAAAATCATTAGGCAAAGAGACAAGACAACTAGGGTTTGTCTTGTCTCAATTTTTTGGCACAATGTAAAGTCTAAGGCTAGCCAAAACAAAATTCATTTCTGACAATGGTGGAGCTTGAAACTACTCTTTCATCCTTTTCTTTTTATCTCCCTTTTCCCCACAATCACCTAAATTCCTTCGTTATGTCTTCAGGAGGGTCCTAAACTGTCATTTAAAAGTTTTTCTTATAGGAATCCATGTAAAGGTTAGTTAGTTAACAACATGTGAGTCAAAAAGTAAAGAAGTAATTGAGGAAGAATGCAAACTACACACAAAATTTAATAGGGTTGATGCAATCAAAAAAGGACTAGGGGTTATTTCCATTAGGATCTTTTTAGTCTCGATTTTAACATAAGAAAGAAAATATATGTACTAATGGAAGTCCAAATTAACCTTTCTAACATCTAACCATCAATCCTTCATGTAACGCCTCGAACCCGAAAGTGGGGTCTGGAGGGTTATTCTAAATAAATCTATGATACCATAATATAAAACAGCGAAAGATCTCCATAATAAATTACCAGAGTACTAGTTTATCCCAATACATTACAATATCCATCTCAATACGAACAATAAAAATCTAAACTCTTTGAGAGTTATGGTGTATTCCCAAGAGGGGGGTGAATTGGGTATTTAAAAAATTCTTCCTTGGTCAATTTATCCCTATTTTAATTCCACAATCAGTATAACACAATTAGGATCTTTCTAAACAAGCATGAATCCACAAATAATAATGTATGTAAATATTTAAAATAATTATAGCATTCAACACAAATTGAACATAAGCATACAAGTACGGAAATTAAATAGAGTAGGGAAGAGGGAGCACAAACACAAAGTTTTTAATGAGTTTCGGCAACTCTTGCCTACGTCCTTGCCTTGGGCAAACCACCCAAGGATTCTACTATCCGCTCCTTAAAATTGGGATGGAGCTTCCCGTTACAATCTGCTTCTTAGCAGGGTGAAACTTCCCTTTACAATCCACTCTGCTTACACGAGGCGTAGCTACCTCTTTACAATCCGCTACTTACACAAGGCGTAGCTACCTCTTCCCGGTTCACAACCCATACCGTAAATACAAATAATATGAAATTTTGCATACAAGTAAAATGCTTCTCAAATAAGCTGATTTTTACAAATAAAATTATTAATGCACTCTCAAATTATTTTCAAATGAAGCTCAGTAGAGTATGATAAAACCTCTCAAAATATTTTGCAATTAATTGAGTGAGAGAATGGAAAATGATTTTCTTTTCAAATGACCTTTGATAAATCAAGAATCCTCTCAAAAAATTAATATATGAGTTAAAATATGGTCAAGGCTTTTTGTAATACTCAACAAGAATTTTCTCCAAAAATGATACTTCAAAGAAAGAGTAGGAGAGTGAATTTCTACAAGATTGACCTTTGAAAAGCATCAAAGGGCAAGAAGGCTTTCAAGCAATATATATTGCTATAGCTCAAACCTTGCTTGTAAACCCCAAAAATAATTCCCCCAAAAAGATTTTCAAGAAGAAGAGTAGGAGAAATAAGCTTTGATCTTCGAAAATGGAGTATAAAATATGTTTGGGAAAGAGAGAATATGCAAGAATGCTCCCAAATGGTTTTTCTAATGTTTTTCAAGTGATTTAGGCTTGAATTTATAGGGTACTAGCCGTTTTATGGTTGTTGGGGTATTAAAATATAATTTAATTTGAAAACTAGCTGTTTTTCAGCCGTTAGGGCGCTTTTTGCGCGGGCACCCTTCGATTTTTCAGACATAACTTTTTTCTATACAACTCCAAATTGGACGTTCTTAGTATCAACCAAAATCTAAGAGAAACTCCCACAACTTTCATGTTGAACACTTTTTAGGATAATGAGTTTTCGATGGAGAAAATTGCTCATCAATGAGACGAAAGAAACATGAAGGGAAATTTTCTACTATGGACACCCTTTAGTATTTTGAATATAACATTTTCTATACAACTCCAAACTGAACATGCTTGTTATAAACAGAAATCTAAGAGAAAACCCCACAACTTTCATGTTGAACACTTTTTAAGATAAGGATTTATTAATAGAGAAAAATGCTCATCAATATGACAAAAAAAAACATGAAGGGGTCTTTGAAAAGCTTGCTTTGGAGTTTTTCATTTCAAAAAAGATTTTTTCACTTGAAATAACTTTTGCACATTTGTAAAATAATTTTCCATGAAATATAGAGTGCCTAAGGTCAGTCTAAGGTTAAGTATGAGTTTCAAATTAAATCATGAGATGGATGCACAATTAAACCTAATTAATTATTACAACCTAAAAATAAATAAAGTCTTCAAGCTTGCTCTCCTTATTCCCATAAAATACGCCGATTGGTGCGAGCTTGAAGTGCATTTATGGCTTCCAATTTACATCCTTCACTTGTGCTTCCCGAATTATAAATATGTGTATTCACTAAGTACACAAGTGAGATGATGTTGTTTGTCATAATCAAAATAGGGATTAGACTCAAAAAGCCAACAATCTCCCCATTTTTGATGATGAGAAACACATGAGCAAAATTGAGTAAGCCTAACAAGGCTCCCCCTCACAATATGCATAATTTAAAAGATATTCAATAAAGTTCATTTTCACATATGAAGACTTCAGAAATTTCCTAGTATACATTTAAGCTTAGTGGTTCAATGTGCAATATATGTTTGAAGCTTACGTAAAAAAATATTCAATTAAACACATTTATCATTTTTAATTTTTGTAAAACAAAAGCAGGAGAATTAATGAATTTTAATTTTGCTCATAGATCTTCTCCCCCTTTTGTCATCAGCAAAAGGGTAAAAAGAAATTTTCTTTGAAAAATAGAACATGTAAATTTCTTCCCTTTGCCCTTGAATTTTAGAAATATCATGACAAAACGAATTGAAGGAAATTACAAAACATATGTCATGAATGTTTTTAAGCTCAAGGCAAGAGATAAGATATATCTTTTATAAAACCAGTTCTTGCCATTAAAAAAAAAAAAAAAACTGAAAAAAAAAAAATCTTCCTTAATTTTAACAATAAGTAATGGGGACAATACTTGCAATATAATAATTTTAACCACTAAAGGTCAAGCAAGTAGAATTTTTCTAGTAGTCGTTTAAGTACAAACATTTCACAAATTAACCAGAAAACTTAACCATATAGATCTTAAAATTATCATAAATTTAAATACAAGATCATATAGCAAATTTTAAAAAGATTGTGGCAAGTAACAAGTTATCACTTAAGATTTTCAATAAAATCATCATGCTTTAAGTATATGCCACATAAAGCTCAATATAGATCTAAGCCAAAAAATGTGGGTGAGCAAAACAAGATATGGAAATTTAATTTCAAGGGCTCCCCCCTTTCAATTTGAGTGCTAGCTTAGATGCCGTAAATTGCTTATACTTTTAAAATGTTTCTACTGGATATTGACTAAAATAATTTTATACAACCAGTAGAATCATTCCTATAGAGCACATATGCATCAAAAAACGATATTAAACCATTTTGTGATCATAAACACCAAGAACAATCCATATCATCTTATAAATCCGTAAAAACAGGATATGATATTCATGGTTTTCACACGAGCCTAGGACTCAAAAACAAGAAAAATGATGATCTCTTGCATATGATATCCACAAGAATGTTACATTAAAGCTCTTATTTTCTCTAATGATAGGGCTCAGCTCCTTGGTATATTCTCAAGCACACATAAGTGTATTTACGGTCAAGGATGAGTTTCATTTAAGAACACTCCTTGAAAGTTAAGGAGCTGTCCCAAGAGGGGGGTGAATTGGATTATTAAAATTTCTTTTAATTTTTTTTATGAATTCTTTGACCTCTTATAAATTTAGCCAATGCCCAACAAAGCTTAGTTAATTATTCAAACCACAAACCAATACTTAACACAACATAAACAAAATTGGTTTATAATCACAAGTTCAGCGGAAAATTAATTAAGTTATAAACCTTTATAAATAAGTGTAAGTATGGTAACTTAAATACTTTGTATATTTTCATATATTCTTCCAACAATTCAATTCAACCAATCAATCCAAACCAATCAACCACAATATATTCAATCAAGATATGAAATCCAGCTCTTATACAAGTTTTAGCTTTTGTAGCCTTGTATATATGAATTTGATTCAAGCCTCATAGAGAATGAAATTGGTCTTTCAACATGATAAGCAATATAACATCCACACTCTTCCCAAAATTCATATTTCAAATAAACCTTCAGTTAATAGGTTTTAGGTGTTGACCAATCAACGTACTCCCTTATGGTTTCCGCAATTAATATTGATCAACCAACGTACTTCCTTTCGGTTTCCGCAAGTCCCAAAAACAAATTAATCTTTAGTTTATTAAAAATCCAATCCATGTAGTTTTTATGATTAGGAAATTTAAATCATCCACGCAGTTGATATAAACTGGAAATTAAAGAGAGTAAAGAAAGAGAGTGATTGTAACGACCTGCTACTTATATAAAAAAAATTTTAGTTTTTGTATATCATATTATCATCTGTCTGAAATACTACTGAAATTATCTCAGGCTCAAAGGAGCAATGAAGAAACTCTGAATATCATACACATCTAAGCAGCGATATTCAAAAAAAAACTAGGAATTGCTATATACAATACCATAAAACTATGATATTCTGAAGTATATTTACAACACAAAATACTCAGTGACGTCACCAAAATCTAGAAACTACCCCAAAACACTGGTATCTTATAAACACCTACCCTTCCAGTGTGGTAGTGCAAAACAATCTCTACCTACGAGCCTGATCTACTCGCCTAGCTGGATCCCCTGAAAAATAGTAAGTCAATGGGATGAGACGATGCTCAGTAAGAGGAAATATGCTAACACTAGTGTGTGGCGGCTGAGTATCACATTTAATATATTGAAATAATATTGATACTGTAATATGAGTAAGCTGATAAACTGTACAGAATATATATGATGTAGATTAAAATACAACTGTGTATCTGAGTTTGCTATTTGTACATACTGCTAATATGATAATATAAACTGCTGATGTGTGATATATCTGTACATAGGAACTTCTGCTATACCCTGGGATCTTTATATTATGATATAACCCCTCATGATAGGGTTGTGGGGCTCATAGGCTGAACTTACACTGGTTGGCCTACCAGGCAAGTCAATATATATATCTGTAACATCTGCCAATCTAACCCACTGCAAACTTTTCGGGTAATCTCCAAATCTAACATTGTCTAATCGGCCACCTCAACCCAGCTCGCTGGGGAGATTGCAATCTCTCCTAACACGATTGGACGGAATCCACATACTATCTGAGTAATGTGGTTGCACTCTATCTGTAATAGCAACAGTACCGTGCTCTTCTGTGTATATATATATATGTCTATAATTTCCATAGGAATCTGATACCGTGTAATACTGTATATATAAATATATAATTATCTTGCTACTTTAACATGATTTCAAAACAACCATAACACTTATAAATCTGAACTGTATTGTCCAGAATATCTGACTGAATTTTCTATAATATTTGTCTGTAATATCTGAAATATCTGTCTGTAATATTTGTTTGAGTATTATGGTTTAGAAATCATGTTATTTTAAGAAATACTATAAGTCTCATTTTCTGCTAATAATTTGTATAACTGAATATATGTAAGGTTGCATAATCAATCATGCTAAAATATAATAAACTCAGACCACACAACTATGTAATTAAAATCTCATGCTCAATTTATGTAATTCTACTGTAATTCTAATGATAATAATATTCTGGGAAAAACTTATCAATAAGCTAATAGAAATATACATAAACACAATTTTCTGACATGCATTCTAAAACCTCTAGCATAACATATTTCCTTTACCTAATTTTTGAAAAGTCCCTACCGTACTCTGGCCCTACACCTGCAGGGTTCCCCCCTCAACACCCTGAAAACAACATTTCCCAAAACAAAATATCAGTATTTCTTCGTATTCCACATTTCTTATAACTGTGGGAATGGCAAATACTAAATAAAATGTCTTACCTTGAAATTGGGATAAAATTCGAATCACTCCCACCAATGATCCGCTCCGGTAGACTTGTAGAGAACTTTCCCAAGAGCATCGTGGTGACCTCAAATCGTCGATCCGGCGAGAAACAGAGCCGGGATCTAAGAGAGAAGGGGTAAGGGGTGTTTAGAGAGAGAAAGAGGGATTTCCTACACCAAAATTCTGCAAAAAAATCCTAGTTTCAACTATTTATAGCCCCGGATTCGTCGACGAGACACATCATTTCATCAACAAGACACGTCATTTCATCAACAAGTTCCTAAAGAAGTTTGTTGACGAACCTGAACCCCTCGTCGACGATTTTCAGACTGCCAAATCCCCCCTCTCGATATCTTCTCGTCGACGAAACGTGTCCTCGTCGACAAAACATGTCCTCGTCGACGAGGCCCTCATGTATTCTCATCGACAAATCCCCTATGTTTGTTGATGAGACCATGATTGATTTCTTGGGTTATTACATTCTCCCCTTCTTATAAAATTTCGTCCTTGAAATTTACCACCTATATTGAACATCATCAATACAATCTACCATCTCATAGAGGCAAACGGTCTACTTATTTTATTACTTACCCTCACTTATGGCAGAGGAATACCGTGGTTGCATTCTAAGTTCTGAGAGATTACGCATATAAAACTAAAGGACTACTTACTAACTAAATCAATACATGTACCTGTTAAAAGAAATACTATCTAACTATTATACTTTACCTTATTACCACTAAACCTCTTGGAACAACTGCGGGTATTTCTGTCTTATCTGCTCCTTGAGTTCCCAAGAAGCTTCCTCTATAGCATGATTCCTCCACAAAACTTTTACTAGTTGAATTTCTTTGGTACGCAATTCTTGCGTCTTTCTGTCCAAGATCTGTACTGGTACTTCTTCATAAGCTAATGAATCCTTAAGCTCTATTTATGCATAACTGATTATGTGGGATGGATCTGGGACGTATTTCCTCAGCATATCTTCATGGAATAAGTCGTGTATTCTAGATAAAACTGGTAGCAAAGCTAGCATGTAGCCAACTAACCCTACTCTTTCTAGTATATCAAAAGGGCCAATATACCTAGGACTCAACTTGCCCTTCTTTCCAAACCTTATAACCCCTCTCAGAGGAGCTACCTTCAATAATACTCGATCTCCTACGTCAAACTCTAACTCTCGGCGGCGAGTGTCTGCATAGCTTTTCTACCGACTGTGTGCGATACTGATTCTTTATTTAATTAGTTGAACCTTATCATACGCCTATTGTACAATTTCTGGACCCTAAACTCACCTCTCACCTACTTCATCCCAAAAAAGAGGAGAACGACATCTCCTACCATACAATGCCTCGTATGGTGCCATGCCAATACTAGCTTGATAACTGTTATTGTAAACAAATTCAACCAACGGCATAAACTAAGTCCAACTACCCTCAAAATCCAACATGCATGCACGAAGCATATCTTCTAATGTTTGGATTGTCCTCTCAATCTAACCATCTATCTGGGAGTGGAAAGTAATGTTAAATGCTAACTGTGTACCCATAGCCTCCTGAAAACTTTTCCAAAATCGTGAAGTAAACAGAGGATCTCTGTCCGAGACTTTAGATACCGGTACACCATGGACGTGAACTATCTCCCGAACATATATTTATGCCAATCTGTCCATGGAATAGAAGACTTTAATAAGGATGAAATGGGCGGTCTTCGTCAGACGATCAACAATCACCCAAATTGCGTTTCAATCCTTGTTTCACTGGTGGTAATCCCGTAACAAAATCCATGGAAACGTGATCCCACTTCCACTCTGGAATGAAGAGTGGCTGCAACTGTCCTTCTGGTCTCTGGTGCTCCGCCTTAACCTGCTGGCACATCAAACACTACTGTATAAATTTGGTAATTTCCCTTTTCATTCCACTCCACCAAAAGTACTCTCGCAGATCCCTATACATTTTAGTACTACCAGGATGAACTATGTATAGTGATTTGTGAGCTTCCTCTAAAATCGTTCTTCTAATATCTTCATCTACCGGCACACACAATCTGGTGTGAAATCTCAAAGCTCCGTCATAAGAGATACTGAACTCCTCTCCCTGACCATCTCATACTCTAGCTATTACCTCTGCTAATTCTGCGTCATTACCCTGAGCAGCCTTAATTTTCTCATATAGTGTAGGTTGTACAACTAGGTTGGCATCAAATGCCTGAGGACTATCCTTCACTAATTCTATGCCAAGTCTCTCCAAATCCATCAGGATCGAATGTTAAACCTCCACAGCTGTCAATGCTAGTCCCACAAATTTCCTGCTCAGAGCATCTGCTACCACATTCGCTTTCCCTGGGTGGTAACTAATAGTGAAGTCATATTCTTTAATAAGTTCTAGCCACCTTCTTTGCCTCATGTTCAGTTCTTTCTGAGTAAAGAAATATTTCAAGCTCTTATGATCTGTGAAGATTTCGCACTTCCCACCACACAGATAATGTCTCCAGATCTTAAAAGCGTACACCACTGTAGCTAACTCCAAATCATGCACAACATAATTCTTCTCATATTCTTTAAGCTATCTAGAAGCATATGCACTGACCCTGTCATGCTGCATCAATACACCCCCAAGTCCCTTCAGGGACGCATCACTGTATATCACAAACTCGTCCTCCCCTGATGGGATAGCCAACACTGGAGCAGTAACCAACCTCTGTTTCAATTCCTGAAATCTCTGCTCACAGTCATCGCTCCATTCAAACCTCATATTTTTCCTTGTGAGTCGCATCAACGGACCTGACAAACTGGAGAAACCATCCACATAATAACCTGCTAAACCCAGAAAATGCCTAACCTTTTGAACATTTCCTGGCCTTACCTAATTTACCACTGTCTCTATCTTACTCGGGTCAATAGATACACCTACCTCAGAGACCATATGGTCGAGAAAAGAAACTTGCCTTAGCCAGAATTCTCATTTCTTGAACTTAGCGTATGGCTTGCTCTCTCTTAATGTTTGCAATACCAATCTCAAATGGTGCTCGTGCTGCTCCTTAAAACTCATCGAGTAGACCAGTAAATCATCAATAAATACAACCACAAACTGATCCAAATACCAATGGAACACCCGGTTCATTAAATCCATAAACACCGCTGGTGCGGTAGTCAACCCAAATGGCATCACTAAGAATTCATAATGCCCATATCTTGTTCGAAACGCCGTTTTTGAAATGTCTTCTACCCTCACTTTCACCTGATGATAACCTAACCGCAGGTCGATTTTAGAATAGACCTGGGTCCCCTGGAGCTGATCAAACAAGTCGTTGATCCTAGGAAGAGGAAATTTATTCTTAACTATCAATTTATTTATCTCCCTGTAATCTATACACATCCTCATGGTCCCATATTTCTTTTTCACAAATAAAACTGGTGCTCCTTAGGGAGACACATTGGGCCTGATTAATTCCTTATCCAGCAATTCTTCCAATTGATCTTTTAATTCTTTTAACTCAGCTGGGGCCATTCAATAAGGAGCTTTAGATACTAATGCTGGCCCTAGTAGAAGATCCATAGTAAACTCAACTTCAAGGTCTAGTGGCAAACCAGGTAATTCTTCAAGAAATATGTCTGAAAATTCTCTGATCACAGAGATATTAGCTTGTTTCTGTTCTTCTTTTGGCAATTCCTTTACATAGGCAACAAATCCCTGATAGCCTTCTTGAATCAATTTCCTCACCTGAATAGCTAACGCAAGCTGTGGCGAAGAGCGTACCCGTGAACCAAGAAATCTGTATTCTTGCTCGCCTGGAGGTCTGAAAATCACTTCTTTCAAATGACAGTCAATACTAGCATGATTAACTGCCAACCAATCCATACCTAGGATTATATCAAACCCCTGCATATCTAACATCACAAGATCAGCTGGCAATATCTTTCCCTAAATAGTCACTAGAAAGTCCCTGAGTACCCTCCTACATCTCACCACTGATCCAGTTG
Source organism: Malania oleifera (assembly GCF_029873635.1). Classification (NCBI taxonomy): domain Eukaryota; kingdom Viridiplantae; phylum Streptophyta; class Magnoliopsida; order Santalales; family Ximeniaceae; genus Malania; species Malania oleifera. Next base: position 91,176,415 of record NC_080426.1, on the reverse strand, counting down.
GCATAGCTACAGCTAACCCAACATCCAACAACTTTGCCTCATACCCCATTAACTTAGCATATACTGATGAAATAAAAGAGTGGGTAGCACCTATATCAAATAAAATAACAGTTGTATATGATAAATCGGTAAGAGTACCTGTAACTATGTCTCCAACTACATCAGCGTCACCCGGCATCAATGTGTACACTCTCACCAGCACAGTGTTCCTCTGCTGGCCTCTATAGGGTGCCTGATAACCACCCCGAAATGGTCTAGGGGCTGGTGCTTGGGCTGGCAATCCCTGACATGACCAAGATCTGTGCCCGGGTCTCCCACAACGATAAAAAACATCCTCACCCATCCTACATTCACCTGGATGTCTACGGCCACACCTAGCACAAGTAGGAATAGCATGTCCACCTTAAGGACCCTTGCGACCTATTATCCGTCCCTAACTATAACCATAACGATCTCCTCTCCATGGCCCTCGGCCAGAACTCACCTGAAGATCCTGAGACGAGGGCCTCTTCCTCTGACTATAAGTTGTGGCACCTCTCTGTATACCACTCTCAATAATAGCAACTCTATCCACCACCTCCAAAAACGTCTAAGCCCAAAAGCCGATAACTTGCTCAAATAAATTCTACCTCAATCCTTCTTCAAACTTCCTTACTTTCTTTTCTCCATCTGGTGCTAAGTGTGGGGCGAAACAGGACAACTCGATAAATCATGCGGCATACTGAGACACTGTCATCTGCCCCTCAGTCAAATACAGGAATTATGCTGCCTTCGCGCTCTGAACAATAGCAAGGAAATATCGTTCAAAGAATAATTCCTTGAACCAACTACATGATACTGGCACTAGATCCGGCCTCTGCTCCTCAATCAACCACGCTGATCTCCACCAACGCTTCGCCTCTTCTATCAGTTTAAACGACACAAATGCCACTTTCTGCTCGTTTGTACACGCCAGTACTGCTAAAATCTCCTCAACATCCTAAACCCAATTTTTAGCTATAATCAAGTCAACTTCTCCAGAAAAAGAGGGAGGCTTCATCCGCGTAAACTGATCGACCATGCAGCCACGCTCTCCCCCACTCCTAGCCATCTCAGCCATCACCTGCTGAGTGACGATGCATAATATAGCATCTGTATCTCCACCTCCCATATTGGAGGGTCCTAATCTGTCACCTCTCGCATCTGTACCACTACTCCAAGGATCCATCTTGAAAATACATATAACATTATTTCAGAATCCTATCTCCCATACAGGTCTAATCTATTCATTCAACTAAAACTTCAGATTCTCTATTAAGAACTCCCCTGTTCTTACCCCAAAATCCAATCCTGCAACCCAAACACATGACTCGTTGATAGTTTACTATGGCTTTCCTGAAATCATCACCCCAAGAAAAACACAGAAACCACCATGAAAATTTTGTATTCAGACCACAAAACAAAACCTCAAATTCTTTTCCTATATTCTAGTATTGTTCCTACAGCATTCTAAAGTTTACAGAACCTAGCAACCTAGACTCTAATACCAAACTGTAACGACCTACTACTTATATAACATTTTTCTTTTTTAATATCATATTATCATCTATCTGAAATACTACTGAAATTATCTCAGGCTCAAAAGAGCACTGAAGAAACTCTAAATATCATACACATCTAAGTAGCAATATACAAAAAAAAAAACTAGGAACTGCTATATACAATACCATAAAACTATGATACTCTGAAGTATATTTACAACACAAAATACTCAGTGACATCACCAAACTCTGGAAACTACCCCAAAATACTAATATCTTATAAACACCTACCCTTCTAATGTGGCAGTGCAAAACAATCCCTACCCACGAGCCTGATCTACTCGCCTAGCTGGATCTCCTGAAAAATAGTAAGTCAATGGGATGAGATGATGCTCAGTAAGAGGAAATATGCTATTACTAGTGTGTGGCGGCTAAGTTACACATTTAATATACTGAAATAATATTGATACTGTAATATGAGTAAGCTGATAAAATGTATAGAATATATGTGATGTAGATTAAAATACAACTGTGTATCTGAGTTTGCTATCTGTATATACTACTAATATGATAATATAAGCTGCTGCTGTGTGATATATTTATACATAGGAACTTCTGTTATACCTTGGGATCTGTATATCATAATATAACCTCTCATGATAGGGTTGTGCGGCCCGTAGGCTGGACTTACACTAGTTGGCCTACCAGGCAAGTCAATTTATATCTGTAACATCCGCCAATCTAGACCATTGCAATCTCTTTGGGAAATCTCCAAATCTAACATCGTCTAACCAGCCACCACAACCCAGCTCGCTGCGAAGACTGCAATCTCTCCTAGCATAGTTGGACGAAATCCACATACTATCTGAGTAATATGGTTGCATTCTATCTGTAATAGCAATGGTACTGTGCTGTGTTGTATATATCTGTCTGTAATTTCAACAGGGATCTAATATTGTGTAATACTGTATATATAAATATATAATTATCTTGCTACTTTAACATGATTTCAAAACAACCATAACACTTATAAATCTGAACTGCATTATCTGGAGTATATGACTGAATTTTCTATAATATTTGTCTGTAATATCTGAAATATCTATCTGTAATATCTGTAATATCTGTCTGTAATATCTATAATATTTTTCTGAATGTTATGGTTTAGAAATCATATTATTCTGAGAAATACTATAAGTCTCACTTTTAGCTAATGATCTATACAACTGAATATTTGTAAGGTTGCATAATCAATCATGCTAAAATATAATAAACTCAGGCCACATAACTATGTAATTAAAATCTCATGCTCAATTTCTGTAATTCTGCTATAATTCTAATAATAATAATATTCTAGGAAAAACTGATCAATAAGCTGATAAATATGTACATAAACATAATTTTCTGACATGCAATCTAAAACCTCTAGCATAACATATTTCTCTTACCTAATTTCTAAAAAGTCCCTACTGTACTCTAGCCCTACATGTAATAACTCAAGAAATTCTTGCAGGACTCGTCAACGAACACAAGGGTTTTGTCGATGAGAGTTCTTCAGGATCTCATCGATGAAGACCCGTCTCGTCGACGAGAAGATACCGAGAGACGGTTTTTGGAAGTCTGAAATTCATCTCTAAGGGTGCAGGTTCGTCGACAAACTTTCTACAGGAATCATCAACGAGGTGACGTGTCTTGTCGACGAATCTGGCTCTAAAAATAGCAGAAACTCATATTTTTAACTAAATTTTCAGCGCAGATGCTTTCTCTCTCTCTCTCTCTCTCTCTCTCTCTCTCTCTCTCTCTCTCTCTACATTTTCCTTCCCTTCCCTCTTCGATTCTGGCCCCATTTCACGCCGAATTGAAGATCTGAGGCCACCATGATGCTCCTGACGAAGTTTTCTGCAAGTCTACCGGAGCTGATCGTTGGTGGAGATGGTTTGGAATTCATCCCAATCTTAGGGTAAGGTATTTTATCCAGTTTTTACATTTCCCATAGTTATAGGAAATGTAGTATGCAAAGAAATACTGATGTTTGGTTCTGGAGGATGTTGATTTCAGGGAGTTGATCTGTGAACTCTATGGGTATATGGCCAGAATTTAGTAGGGGTTTTTCCAGAGAGTAGGTAAGGGAAATATGTTATGCTAGCGATTTTTAATATGTATATAGAATATTATGAATGTGTATTTACAAGCATGCAAATCAAATTATTTTTCCAAAAAATTATGAATATTATTTTTACAGCAGAATTATAGAAATTGAGGATAAGATTTTGATTTCCCAAATGTGTGACCTGAGTTTATTATAGTATAGTATGTAGATTTTAAAATATTACAAATATTCAGTTATACAGATTATAGTAATGAATGAGACTTACAGTATTTCTCATAATAACATGATTTCTAAACCATAACATTCAGACAATTTATTCAGACAGATTATGTTGTTATAGCATCAAGATGCTACAGTTAGATTATTCAGAGGTTACAGATATTATATACAGAGTATACAGATATTATATACAGATATTTATACAAATATTACAGATAGTACAGATATAAATCACAAATGATACAGATAGATATTATATATATATATATATATATATTTTAGTCAGATATCTCAGATAATACAGCTCAGAATTATAGTGTTATGATTGTTTTTGAAATCACGTTAAAAGCAGCAAGATGATTATATATTTATATATATATACAATATTACACGATATCAGACCCCTATGGATATTACAAACAGAAATATACAGCAGAGCACGGTACCATTGCTAGTTCAGACATGTGTAACCACATGACTTAGATAGTATGTGGATTCTGTCTAATTGTGCGAGGAGAGAATGCAGTCTCCCCATCGTGCTGGGTCGAGGTGGCCGGTTAGACGATGATAGAGGTTAGAGATGGGCTTGAGTGATTGCAGTGGGGTAGATTTACACAGATTGGCGAATGTTAGAGATTCAGATTGATTTGCCTAGTAGGCCAACCAGAGTAAATCCAGCCTACAGGCCGCACAACCCTATCATGAGGGGATATATCATGATATACAAATCCCAGGGTATAGCAAAAGTTTCTATGTACATATATATCACACAGTAGCAGTTTATACTATTATATTAGTAGTTGAAATTAGGAATAGCTTCCTAAGAAGGGGGATGAATTGGCTTTTAAAACTTTCTTTTTAGTTCTTTTTTGAAGTCCTTAACTTCTTTTAATATTTAACCAATTCTTTAACTTGTTTATCTATTTTTTTTAATCAAACAATAACTTGGTTTCTCTTAAACAATAAACAAGACAACTAATAAAATATTCAATCTTCAACCACACAAATAATTAAACTAGTCAAGCCTATCAACCACATGCTCAAACCAACAACCAATTTGATTGCTGAATATAAATTCACTTCAGCACTATTACATTGATGAAATCATTCAAGATTTAGCACTTTTTGAAATATAAACACAATTCACTCAATCTCAAGTTTTATACCATACAATCACAATATATTAATGGTATATGTAACTTTCAGCTTTTGTATTGTGTTCAGCCCTGTAGTAAATGCGAGTTTGAACAAAGCCCCGTATATATGAAAATGTTTCTTCAATGTGATGTTCAATATAAGATCCAATTGCTCTTTTCAAACTTAAGAATTCAAATAAAATCTTAAGTTAGTTTATCTTTAAGATGTTTAGCCAAGTAATGTACTCCCTTGTGGTTTCCGCAAAGAATGGTTCAACCAACGTACTCTCTTTCAGTTTCCGCAACCCAAATCAAAATCAAACTTTAAGGTTTACTTGATTTCCAAATATATGTAGTTTATATGATTTTCAAATTTAAACCATCCACGCAATTTAAATATGTACTGAAAATAAAGAATAGGGAAAGAGAGAGTGTGACGGAGATTTTTAAGAGGTTCGGCTTATACCCAGCCTACATCCTCGCCTTTGGCAAAGCACCAAAGGATTCACTAAACCTGTTCCATTAACAAGTGGAACAAAACCTTTACAAGCGATACCCCATGCTCAAACACTCCTTCACTAGGCTAGGGCCCGCCTCTCCAAACGATGTCCCCTTGTTCGGTCACTCCTTTAGGCTAGAGCTCGCCTCTTTAAGCAATATCCCTTTGCTTAGCCAACGATCCAAACAATCCTTGGAACGTCAAAGAACTACAAAAAACAAGATATGATATGTGTACAAATATACTCTCACAAAGAGCAAGTTAGTACAAGTTCAGTACTATATACTGCAATCTAAAATATCAATATGAAATAAAATGAAGCTTAAGTGTAGAATTCACCAATATCCTTCTTAGATGAGGATTAGCAGTAGGAATTCAGAAAAGGAAGAATTAGCACTTCAGAATATCTCAGCAAAAGAGATTTGCAATAAGTGAACAAGAGAGCTTTGGAAGAACAAAAGTGCTTTCAGCTTCTAAAACAGATTTTTCAATTCATTGTTGAGTTTTGATTTGGAAAACCATGTATTTATAGGCAATTAGAGTTGTTTCCATGTTGCTAAAGTTTCTTTGGAGTGTTTCCCAAGTTTTTAGAAAGTTTGGAGCCCAAGAAAATAATATTTAAAACATAAAATTTTTGAAATTTTTGCTTGTTAACGGTGTTCAGATGACTGAAGTCTCGGGTTCAGTCATCTGAGGTGGTTCTGCCTCTAAAAAAATTCAGCAAAAAATCTTCAAATGACTGAACTTAATCTTCAGTCATCTGAGGTTATTCTTTAGACATCTGAAATTAAACTTCGGTCGTCTAAAGTGGCTCTGTCTGCTGTTTAGTCAGCTGAAGTTCCTCCCGTGAACAGTGTTTAGTTGGCTGACAGCTGTGACCCCGTTGCAGTATTTTGCTCATAACTTTTTCTGTATAACTCCAAATTAAGTGTTCTTGGTTTCAAAATAAATCTAAGAGAAAATTATACAACTTTCATGTTGAATACGTTTTAAAATAAAGAGGTTTTGATAGTGAAAAATGCACCTCAATGCAGATGTATAAAAACTAACAGCATTTGGAAAAACCTCCTTTTGGTGCTTTTCATTCCAAAAAAAATTTTAACCTTTTTGAAATATCTTTTGACCTTATAAAAATATTTTCCAAGTATTTTAAATGGTATCTAGGTCCAAGAAGTTAACTTAAGAGCTTCATAATACTTCAAACGATATTTAAATATTAAAGTACTTACATAAAGACTTCTAAGACTTGACATTCTAAACACTCAAGTCTTCATGCTTTGTCCTTGGATTGAGTCCATCTTTTCTTCAAACTTTCATATTCTTTGAGCTTTCTCACTTTGCCTTTCTTTAGCTCTTTTGACTTTAATATTCCTTGGCTTTCAACAACTCATTCATGTCCTCATATTCTTCAAGGTTTAATATATCATCTTTAAATCCATGCTTTGACTCTTTTAAGTTTCATTTGATCCTTGTGAGCACTTTGACCTTACTTTCTCATATATGAGCCCTGAAATAACATTACTTACATAAATACGTTAAATTCCACTTGTTTGTTAGCATCAAAATAAGATAATAAGATTTTAAACCTTGTAAGGCCAACAGCAGTAACTTCAGATAGCAAACTCAGATACACAGCTTATTTTTAAATTATATTCCATATATTTTGTACAGTTTATCAGTTTACTCAGATTAAAGTATCAATACTATTTTAGTATTACGTAACTTAGCCGCCACACACTAGTAATAACATATTTCCACTTACTGAGTGTTGTCTCATCCCAGTGACTTATTATTTTTTCAGGGGATCTTGCTAGGTGAGCAGATCAGGCTTGTAGTTAGAGATTGTCTTGAGCTGCCCTAGTTGGAAGGGTAGGTGTACTTTTGATGCTAGTGATTTGGGGTAGATTTTAGGTTTTGGATGTTGTCGTTGGGTATTCTGTATTGTAATTATATTTCAGAACTTTATAGTTGTAGACACCCTAATTTTAACCTAGCCATTCTGGGAAGACCCGGTGTACTAAAAAGTTGACTTTGTGTTCCCGAGAATGGGAGGATCCGATTGAATCTCGGTGTATTTTAAAAGAATCCCAAATTGTTTTTACCTTGAGTTTGAGTGTTTTAGTTGAGTCCGGTTATTTTTGAGTCCCTAATTTCGAGTCCCAGATGCTTTAAAAACAAAACAAAAAAAGGGTTCCGGTCATGTTTAAGTCTAGGCTATTTTGATTGTTAAATTTGAGTCTTTTAACTTTTAAATTTTTAAAATGAGTCTTTCAATTTTTAAATGAAGTCTTTTAATTTTTAGATTGAGTCTTTCAATTAAGTATTTTATTAACTCAGTTCTTAAATAGAGTTTAGGGTATTGTAAATGGAATCCCAATATTTTGAAATTAAGTCACGGGTATTTTAAAATCGAGTCTATTAATTTTAAATTGAGTCTTTTAATTTTAAACTAGGTCTTTTAATTTTCTTGAAGATTGAGTCCCTTTTATTTTTGAGTCTTTTATTTTAAATTGAGTATGGATCCTTTTTATTTTTGAGATTAAATTCATTTTTTTTACCAGGCCTCTCCATTAGGCATTAAAATTAATACATGGGCCCTTGCAAATAAAACCTATATATGCACAACCTAGGGTTTTATAAACAAGGGAATTTGGTCAAAGATCACATATGCAGTATGTCCCTTATTTTTCTCTCTTTTTTCTTTTCTTCTTCTTTCTCTTTCCCTTTTTTTTTTTACTTTTTATTTTTTTTATTTTTTTTTTTATCTTCTTCTTCTTCTTTTACCGCAACTTTTGCTTTTCCTTTTATAAAGGAATCTTAACTTCATTTTCATTTGAACCCCATTTGGGACTGATATTTTTAAAACTACCCCAGTGTGGGGTGTGATCCTTTAACGGGTTAATCAAGAAATGAATTTTTCAGACTCAAAAGGGCTTGCAAGGGATTTTTTCTTTGACTTTCTTTTAGGTAGCCGAAAAAATGACCTGGCATCCCTTTGGTAATGATTATTGTCTCAAATAACTTGTCAAATGCTAGGGAACCCAAACCCAGGTTAAATTTTTGGTGAACTGACTTTTAAGAAAAAGCTGGTTTAACATTCAGGCTCAACTTGGTTAACAAATGGTAAATCAATATTTGGTTCTTTTTAAGGATACTGGTCGACCAAAGATGGTCACCCCTCATTTGACCAGTTTGTTTGTTTGTTTTTGTTTGTTTTTTGTTTTCTTTTTTATGTTGATCGTAGTGTTATTATCATTCTACTATTTACGATGTTTATATTTAATATTTTGGTCATACATTTGATTTTTATCGTTTGAATATTTATTAAACGTGGTGATATTATTTACCATTGTAAATTCAGTTTTATTATTTAGATTATTGTCATTGTGTAAGTTTAAGTATTTTCTCTTTTGTCATGTTCATTGCATATATAGGTTTTGGATTTATTGTCATTGTATTGGTTATATATTTAGGGTTTTTGATTTATTGTATTCACATCGTTAGGTTTGTCTCATTGTTATTACATTATTCATCTTTATTATTTATATTTAATTAGGGTCTTAGATCAATTATTGTTGAGTGTTGTTTACATACTTATATTATTATTGTTATTAATCGCATTGTATATTATTGCACATTAATGTTAATTCGTTGCCAAACTTATCCTTGCATATCCATATATTGATTTTAGAATCGGGTTGTTTCCAAATTGTATAGCTTACATGTTTATTACAGGATTAATTTATTTTTTTTAATTATTTCCATATTGTACATGTTTTCATTAATTATATGTTAATATTAAGGTAGGTTTAGTATTATTAATATATGCTTATTATAACTAATAGTATTATTTCCATAATTATTATATATACATACACATACGTATATTTTTAGAGGTGGGCTAATATTGTATATCTTGGAACGCAGTATTATTATTACTATCATTTTTGTGCAAGTATATATATATATTAGCGTGTGTATAGTTACATGTTATTATTACCATATATTAGGGTATATTTTATTCATTATTATCATACATATATATACATGTGTCAAGTTATTATTATGGAAACCAAGTATTTACACCCATGCATAAACACTCATTGCATAACATAATCATTCCATGCTTAAATATTTATATGGAAACCAAGTATTTACATTAATTAAGGGTATCTACCTATATGGAAACCAAATATTTATATTAATTAAGGGCATCTACCTATATGGGAAGTAATATTTACATTAATAAAGGGTATCTATATATATGGGAAGTAATATTCACATTAATGAGGGTATCTACCTATATGGGAAGTAATATTCATATTAATAAAAGATATCTACCTATATGGGAAATAATATTCACATTAATGAAGACATCTCTATATATGGGAACATTAATTAAGATATCTATGATTATTAACTCCAAGCTATCTACAACTATGGAAACATATATATATATTTACTAAGTCAAACGTATTATAATTTTAAAAAATTACTTTATTCAAATATAGGGGTATTTTATTTACAAAAGTGGAGTAATTAAAAGACTTAATAGATTTAAATTGAGATAATTTCTAATTAATTATTGGCTCGACTCTCAAATGTCCCCAGCGGAGTCACCAAGCTATTGCGACATCCCCAGCGTGCGTGTGCCCCAGGGTAGCGAAATAAAAATTAGGGTTTAATATTTTCAAGAAAAATAGGACTATTGGAGTTGCCACTAACCTTTTAGTGTGGTTAGAACATGATTACTACCCCATTAAGGGTAGAGTGGGTCTACGTTACCAGAGATGGGGTCAGGAGTTCGGTTACGGGAGGGGAAGGAACGAGCACCCCCTACGCTCCCATTCTTACGAACGGTACCTAACTAATTTGGAATTATCCCTAAGTAAATTTAAAAAGTCTTTCACATTACTTATCTATTAGTAGATTTACAATATACATGCAATATAAATAAATAAATAAGTGAATCATACAAAAATATATGTACTATATATATTCCCTCAGAACTAAAGGTACGTGAAACCCGAAAGCTCATATCCTAACATCAAAATCATAGGGATAAAAAATCCAAAAATATTTAATAACAAAAATATAATAATAATAATAATAATAATAATAATAATAATAATAATAATAATAATCATATAATAATAATAATAATAATAATAATAATAATAATAATGATCTACAATAATAATAATAATAATAACTTGACACATGTATATATATGTATGATAATAATGAATAACATGTACCCTAATATATGGTAATAATAACATGTAACTATACACACGCTAATATATATATACTTGCACAAAAATGATAGTAATAATAATACTGCGTTCCAAGATATACAATATTAGCCCACCTCTAAAAATATACGTATGTATGTATATATAATAATTATGGAAATAATACTATTAGTAATAATAAGCATATATTAATAATACTAAACCTGCCTTAATATTAACATATAATTAATGAAAACATGTACAATATGGAAATAATTAAAAAAAATAAATTAATCCTGTAATAAACATGTAAGCTATACAATTTGGAAACAACCCGATTCTAAAATCAATATATGGATATGCAAGGATAAGTTTGGCAACGAATTAACATTAATGTGCAATAATATACAATGCGATTAATAACAATAATAATATATGTAAACAGCACTCAACAATAATTGATCTAAGACCCTAATTAAATATAAATAATAAAGATGAATAATGTAATAACAATGAGACAAACTTAACGATGTACAACAACAACAACAAAACCAAGCCTTAGTCCCACTAAGTGGGGTCAGCTATATGAATCCTTTTCAGCCAATTTATGCGATCATGGACCATTTCTTTTGATAGATTCAAAGATATCAAATCCTTACTCACTGTCTCCTCCCAAGTTATTTTAGGTCTACCCCTACCCCTTCTACTGCCCCCCACAATAACTAAGTCACTCTTCCTCACAGGTGCACTATAAGGCCTACGTTACAAGTGTCCATACCATCTGAGTCGTCCTTCCCTTATCTTATCTTCTATAGGAGCTACACCTAACTTACCACGAATATGTTCATTCCTTAATTTATCTTTCAATGTTATACCACTCATCCATCTAAGCATCCTCATCTCGGCAACTTTTACTTTTTGGATATTATGTTTTTTCGTCACCCAATATTCTGATCCATATAGCATAGCTGGTCTTATAGCTGTCCTATAAAACTTCCCTTTCAATTTTAAGGGTATTCTACGATCACATAGAACACTTGAAGAACTTCTCCATTTTACCCAACCTGCTTTAACTCTATGCATTACATCATCTTCAATTTCTCCTTCAGCTTGCATAATAGATCCAAGGTATCGAAATCTACAAGTGCTATTTATTTCTTCATCATCAAGTTTAACTTTGTCTCCAATATTCCTCCTATCATTACTAAAATTACATTTCATATATTCTGTTTTATTTCTACTTATCTTAAAGCCTCTAGATTCCCAAGCTTCTCTCCATAATTCTAACTCAGCCTCTACTCCATCCCTAGTTTCGTCAATTAATACAATATCATCGCAAACAACATACACCATGGAACCTCCTTTTGAATACGCTTAGTCAATTGGTCCATCACTAAAGCAAAAAGATAAGGACTCAAAGCAGATCCTTAATGTACACCTATGGTAATTGGAAATTCTCTAGTTTCTCCATCTATAGTCTTTACACTAGTCATTACTCCATCGTACATATCCTTAATAACATCGGTATACCTACAACATACACCCTTTTTTTCTAAAACCCACCACAGAACTTCCCTAGGTATCCTATCATATGCTTTCTCAAGGTCAAAAAATATCATATGCAAGTCCCTCTTCTTTTCTCTAAACTTTTCCATTAATCTTCTTAAAAGATAAATAGCTTCTATGAACGATGTGAATACAATAAATCAAAAACCCAAAATATATAACCAATACAATGACAATAAATCCAAAACCTATATATGCAATGAACATGACAAAAGAGAAAATACTTAAACTTACACAATGACAATAATCTAAATAATAAAACTGAATTTACAATGGTAAATAATATCATCACGTTTAATAAATATTCAAACGATAAAAATCAAATGTATGACCAAAACATTAAATATAAACACCGTAAATAGTAGAATGATAATAACAATACGATCAACATAAAAAAGAAAACAAAAAACAAACAAAAAAAAAGAAACAAACAAACATATCACAATGTCAATTTTTAAACATACACAATGAATATTAATCCCTGCAATGACAAGATTGTATATGAAAAAAAAAAAAAAAAACTTCAATTAGCAATTTTAATATATATAACAAGGATAAAACAAATAAAAATTTAAACTTTACAGCATAAGGTGAGTATGTGCATGTGTGAGTAGAGGGGACTCACAGTGGGGGGTACCGCCGAAGCTCAGAAATTGGTACAAGATTGCCAACGATCAATCACGAACACTCCGCATCAAAACAACATCATCCTCAAACCACAAACAGTGACAACGTGTTAGCAACAGCAGCATATTAAAAACAGGGTATAACTAACTTCATGTAAGCAAATCATCATGAAAACATACGACTTTCCTGCCGAGGGTACATGTATTCATCCTAATATTGACAAGAAGGTCTCCTTCATCTGCTACGGCTGATAGGGATACTGTGAACAGCTCACGGCTATCTGTTGGTTCCGTCAGCAATTGCCTCCTTCTCCATTCTGCTGTGTGTGTGTGTGTGTTACCGCCTGGAGTGGTTCTCGGGTGGAAGCTGTGCAGGCAGGCGGAGTGGAGGCTGTTGGCATTCTAGCTGCTGCTGGAGGTCGTGGGAGCTGCTGGGCAGAGGGGGTTGCTGCAGAGGCTGCTCTGTTCTGCTGCAGCTTCCGGTGGAGGTTTGTGGCTTGCTGTGGTGGCCGGGGTGGTGGAGCGTCTGGAGGAGCTCCGGGTGGTGCTGGGCGCTCCGCTGTCCCGGCTGAGTTGCAGAGGAGGGGAGCTTGTGCGGTGGTGTCTCACGGTGGCTGTGGTGGCCAGGGCAGAGCCGAGGGAAGGGGAAGACGTAGGGAGAGGGAGACAGAGAGAACAGGGAGAGCAGGAGAGGAAGAGAATAGAAGAGTTAGGGAAGGAGCCAGGGGGGGTGCGCCCAGCTCCGGGAAGAACCAAGAAGATAGGTTTAGGTTTTTTTTTCTTTTTTAAATCCTCCACCCCTTTTGCTTGCTGCGCACAGCAGATTTATAAGCTGCTGTGGCCTCCTTTTTTTCTCGTTTTCAAGGCAGCATCTTTTCCCTTGTTTATAAAACCTATAGGTTTTATTTGCAAGGACCCATGTACTAATTTTAATGCCCAATAATGGAGAGGTCCGGTAAAAAAAAATGAATTTAATCTCGAAAATAAAAAGGATCCATACTCAATTTAAAATAAAAGACTCAAAAATAAAATGGGCTCAATCTTCAAGAAAATTAAAAGACCCAATTAAAATTAAAAGACTCAATTTTAAATTAATAGACTCGATTTTAAAATACCCGTGACTTAATTTCAAAATATTGGGATTTCATTTAAAATACCCTAAACTCTATTTAAGAACTGAGTTAATAAAATACTTAATTGAAAGACTCAATCTAAAAATTATAAGACTCCATTTAAAAATTGAAAGACTCATTTTAAAAATTTAAAAGTTAAAAGACTCAAATTTAACAATCAAAATAGCCTAGACTTAAACATGACCGGAACCCTTTTTTTGTTTTGTTTTTAAAGCATCTGGGACTCGAAATTAGGGACTCAAAAATAACCAGACTCAACTAAAACACTCAAACTCAAGGTAAAAACAATTTGGGATTCTTTTAAAATACACCGGGATTCAATCGGATCCTCCCATTCTCGGGAACACAAAGTCAACTTTTTAGTACGCCGAGTCTTCCCAGAACGGCCTGGTTAAAATTGGTGCGTCTACAATAGTTTTCTGGTATTATATATAGCAGCTCTCAGCTTTGTACACGGCTTCTTAGTTATGTATGACAGATAGAGTTTCTTCAATGCTCTTTTGAGCCTAAGTTATTTTTAGTACTATTTTAGATAGTTGATATTTACGGAAAAAAAAATGTCAAATAAGTAGCAGGTCGTTACACTACACCTGCAGGGTTCCCCCCTTAACACCCTAAAAATAACATTTCCCCGAACAAAATATCAGTATTTCTTCATATTTCACATTTCTTATAACTGTGGGAATGGCAAATATTAAATAAAATGTCTTACCCTGAGATTGGGATGAAATTCAAATCACTCCCACCATGATCTGCTCCGGTAGACTTGCAGAAAACTTTCCCATGAGCGTCGTGGTGGTCTCAGATCATCAATCCAGCGAGAAGCCGGGATCGAAGAGAGAAGGGGTAAGGGGCCTTTAGAGAGAGAAAGAGGGATTTCCTGCACCAAAATTCTACTAAAAATCCTGATTTCAGCTATTTATAGCCTCAGATTCGTTGACGAGACACGTCATTTCGTCGACAAGTTCATGAAAAAGTTTTGTAATGACCTAAAGAATAATGATATTTAAATAATAAAGAGGAATGGAATGGAAACAGAAACAGAAGGAGGTAACGAACTTCATCGACTAATGCTTTGGGTTCGTCGACGACATTGCACTTTGGGATACAATGACCTAAGAAAATCTATCAAGTCCTTGTCGATGAACACAGGGGATTCGTCGACGAGGGTACAAGAGAGCCTCGTCGACGAAGATAAGTTTCGTCAACGAGAAGATACCGAGAGAGGATTTTTTTTTGAAGTCTGAAATTCATCGACTAGGGTGTAGGTTCGTCGACGAACTTTCTACAGGACTCGTCGACAAAGTGAAATGTCTCGTCGATAAATCCGACCCTATAAATGGCAAAAACTCGGATTTTTAACGCAGAAAATCAGAAATCTCTCTCTCTCTCTCTCTCTCTCTCTCTCTCTCTCTCTCTCTCTCTCTCTCTCTCCCTACAGTTTCTCTCTCCTCTCTCTTCGATTTCGGCCCCGTTAGTCGCCCGATCGACGATTTGAGGCCACCACGATGCTCTTGGGGAAGTTTTCTCCAAATCTGCCAGAGCGGATCGTTGGTGGAAGTAAGTTGAAATTCATCCTTAAGTTGAGGTAAGGCTTTTAATTCAAAATTTGGTCTTTCCACAGTTAAAGGAAATGATATACTCGAATAAATACTGAAGTTTAGTTCTATGAGTTGTTGGTTTCAGGGTGTTGCTCGGGGAACCCTACGGGTGTAAAACGAGTAGGTTTATAGGGGGGTTTCTTCTCAGTGTCAGGTAAGAGAATAAACTAAAGCAGTTATTTTCTACGCGTATTACTATTAATTATCAGCAAATCAATTTTCAGGGAAGCATGTATTATATATGAATATTATTAAGAAAATGTATATTATTGGGAAAATACTGTTGTTATACAGAAAATGTGATTTTAGAATGAAATGTATGGATTTACTCAGTTTTGTGTGGCATGAATGTTATTTTTCATGAAAAAGTACTATGATATGGCAATTTTACGAATAAGCAAGTTTTCAGGAATTATGAAATGATACAGTATGTTATGATTTTGAAGTACATGATAAATGACGTATTTATTCAGAATAATATGTATGAGATATTTGGCGCAAGGTCATGATTGATAGCCAGCGTGAGGCTGTGTTTTACGTATGATTTCAACGCGAGATCATATTTATGAAATGTTCGGCGCGAGGTCGTATTTATAAAAATATAGAAATTGCTATCAATCATTTATGTTAAACGTTATATTATCATGTATTATATGTTATCAGAACTCAGATGTTAGTTTAGTTCTGTTCAGGAGCATGGTACCGTAACTTATAGATCAGATATCTATGTTCAAATTGGTACTAACCACCCCACGAGGGGGTGGGAGATGGATAGTCGATGTGGCTTTCAGTGTAGAGTTGTAGAAGTCCACCTGGCAGTCCGGACCATGGTGTGGCGGGCCCATCGTACTTACAAACATTTTTTACTCGGCAGTAGTCGGTCAGCCATTGTCGGGTCCCGCCTTTGAGCTGCACAACCCATCATAGGAAGTAATACATGACATCAGCTAGTTATTCATCCTAGGTATGTTTTCAGTATTATCAGCTATAATAGACATTTTATGAATGGTATGATTTAATAGCAAATACGAAAGTATATGATTAATTTAGTATGTTATGATGAATGTTTACATATATATGAAATGTATTGTATATGTATAATTGCATTAAATGTTCATGTTGCCACACAACTGTATTTAGTTTATTTTTCCTTACTGAGAAGTGTCTCACCCCCGAACATTACATGATTTTCATGGAACCCAGAAAGATTGGCGGATCGAGGCCGCCATTGAGATAGAGCGGTACTACCCCGTTAGGAGGGTAAGTTCGGATCTAGGGGCGGGAAATTCATGTTGTAGGTCCCTAAATAAGAGTATATTTTTTATGTTTTGGAGATTGTATATGGATACAGTATCTTTGGGTATATAGTAGACCCTTGTATTATGTAATTTATGGTTGATGAATGTGATTTACAATTACTGCTGCCTAGGTTCCGCTGTGTATGACAAGTGTCCCCGCTACCCACGAGTTCGGGTTGACGATCTTATTTATTATGTTCTATTATATGATTAGTTAAGTAGGTCGTTACAAGTTCATTGATGAACTTCAACCCCTTATTGACGATTTTCAAACTACCAAATCCCCCCTCTCGGTATCTTCTCGTTGACGAAACGCGTCCTCGTCGATAAGGCCCTCATGTATTCTCGTTGACGAATCCCCTGTGTTCGTCGACAAGACCCTGATTGATTTCTTGGGTTATTACAGTGACACTATGTTTTTATGAGGTTTGGCTTATCCCCAGCCTACATCCTCGCCTTTGGCCAATACCACCAAAGGATTTCACTATGTCATTCCTTTCCGGGCGAAACAAACATTTTACAAGTGATACCCCATGCTCAAACACTCCTTAAGTAGGCTAGAGCAACGCCTCTCCAAGTGACACCCCACACTCGGTCACTTCTTAAATAGGTTAGAGCAATGTCTTTCCAAGTGATACCCCACACTCAGTCAACAATTCCAACAACCTGGAATCATCAAGAAACAAGAAAAAATAGTTTCATACAATGACACTCTCACATAGAGCATATTAGTACAAATTCAATCACTATGTACTTCAATAATTAAATATCAATATGGAATACAATGAAGCTCAAGAGAATTTATCACCAAGTTCCTTCTAGATGAGAATTAGCAACTTAGAACTCAAAGATAGGATGGATTAGCAACTCAGAAATTCAGCAATTCAGATTTTGCAATGAGTGAGCAAGAGAGAGCTTTGTTTGCAAAATGGCTTTCAGCGGATTTTTCAATTCTTTATATCTTGGTCTTTTTTATTTGATTTGCAAAACCATGTATTTATAGGCTTCTAAAATTAATTTCGTGATGCCCAAGTTTACTTGGAGTATCTTCTAAGTTTTTAAAAATTTTGGGGCACAAGCAACCTTTATTTGAACATTTAAACATTTAAAATTTCTAACCATTAACAGTGTTCAAAAGATTTAAACTATCGGGTTCAGTCTTCTAATGTTCCTTAAAGCACTAAAAATTTTAGTCTGGACATAGGGTCAGACGACTAAACTTCAGGTTTAGTCTTCTGAAGTCCCGTTTCAGACGATTGAATTGAGGGTTCAGTCTTCTGAGGGTGTTCTGCCTATTCTGTGTTTCAACAAATAAATCTTTAGTTGACTGAACTAATTCTTCAGTCTTCTGAAGAAATTCTTCAGACATCTGAAGAAATTCTTCAGACATCTAAAGTAAAACTTCAGTCTTCTGAGGGTGCATCTTCAGACTTCTAAGGGTACACCTTAGTCGTCTGGGCAGACCAACTTCAGAATTTTCATTTTTGGTTTCAAAAATCCTTTTTGCTCTCTTGTTTTGATTTCTTATAAAATATTTTTCGGGTTTTGAAATAAGATCTCTAAGTCCATGAATAACCCTAGAAGAGCTTCAAAAATATTTCAAAAGATATTTAAACAAGAAATACTTACATAATGACTTCTTATGACATTTGATATTCTAAGCTCTTAAGTTTTCATGCTTTTCTTTAGGCTCTCTAGCTTTGTCTTTCTTTGGCTCCATCTTATCTTCAAACTTTAAAATACTTTAAGCTTTTAGCAAGTCTTCTTTAACATCCATGTTTTCATAATCTTTAAGCTTTATTAGATCATATTTAAATCCATGTTTTGACTCTTTAAGCCTCATTTGATCATCTTTCTTTGGAACATACGCTTTGAATGATCCTTATGAGCATTTGACTTCGTTTTCACATACTTGAGTCCTGAAATATCATCACTTAACCAAATATGTTAAGTTCATCTTATATGTTATCATCAAAACAAGATTTTAAGCCTTCTAAGGGCAACACTCCTCATATGTTCATCCTTCATGATAAGACTTGGCATGCAAGAGATTATAGGCATTTGGCACAAGAGGTATTCCAAAATACCATCAGGACTCAAAAGTAAAACCAATAGAATAATAGTGCATATGAGTCCATGGGGCAGGTGAATTTAATCATTTTTCTTAAGGATGGGGCTTAAGCTCCCCTATATATTTGCATGCATGCATACTTGCAATTAGTTCAAGGATGATGTTCATTTACACGCACTCATCATATATTCATCCTTCAAGATATTTTCAACATGTAGCAAATATTAGACTTTTAGCATATAGGCATAACATATTGCATTTCAATTAGCGCTTGATAGCTAGTCAAGGCCATACTCAAAAATTATGCAATAGGGGTTCAATATAAAGATGACACAATTCAAAATACACAATGAGTGTGTTACAAATGAAAACTCCCCCTATGTCATGCATTTGATCTAGTTTATGGACCATCATCAAAACATGTGTCGTTTAAATACAAGGACAATGTTTTACCATTTAGGTCCTAAGTGAAAGTATATAACCCAATGATTTGGACCAAATTGTGTCCATAAACTAGTCCTTCCATAGATTATAGAATGTGTACATATCTTTCAATTTTTATAGCATTTTGAATTCAATCATGTACTAATCTTTTTAAATTATCTTGCATGCATTTTCCACAAAGGTATTCCTAAAGTCCAACTAGCATGCAATAATCAAAGTGACCACTTAAGATTAAATCACTAAGTTTGAACAAGGCCACTTACTTTGAAACTACATAAGACTTGTAAAAGAATTTGAAATTTAAAAATAGTTTTATGGAATCATGATTTTAGTCAACTAGCTAGCATGTATGACTGTATATTATCATTCAAAACAACATGCAAGATCCTAATTAACTACCAGCATGCAATTCACAAGGATCTGCATTAGCCAGGTAGATGGCACTCAGCTCAAGCATGCAGATCAATATAGTTCAAAATAAATATAAACTATCCATCAAATAGTATAACATTTACCAAGCAATGGATAGTGGCATTTAGTTCTTGCAAAACATCCAATATAAATGAAGCTATAAAATATTTCTAAATTAAGCACGGTACAATTTAGCGTTTATTGGATGAATTTTAACTTTGCTGCTCCCCTTCAATTATGCAGCCCAAGCATTAAAATTTTTTGCCCAAAAATTTCTTATTTTCAATGAGCTATCAATTGGCATTTTAAGCTTAGACTTAACCTATAATCTCTAACAGGGGATGAGCTTCAAATGCATTTGAAAATGTTTAAACATTTAATTTTCATTTTGAGTTTAGGTTTATATGATACAAAGTTTAAGATTAATTCCTAAAGCATAAATATGTGTGATCGACAAAAATATGCTTAACTTAAGATATTCATTTAAGCGTGATTTAAGCATTAAGGATTATGTACCAAGTAAAGATGCTTGTTTCCATTTGGAAGTGGATTTAACTCAAACATGCTATAGCCAATACTTTCATATTTTAACAAATCATTATGATGTACATGCATCAAATTCAGATTGGATATATTACTAGAATTTTCATATTGGCTTGCTTCTCTATGGTTCTTAGTATATTAAAAGTGTATAGTGAATGCATATACTAAGATTTGACATTTTAGGTACAAGCCACTTCCCAAGCCCTTGGTCATCACTACCCTTTTACTTAAATACTAATCCTGGTATCTAAGGAAGAATTGTCCTAAATAATTACGTAACTCCTATTGGAACCCATTCTACCTTTGGTTCTTGGGGTTTTGCTTCCCTAATTACCCATATCATTTTCTTGTCCATGCCTCTAGCACTTCTAAATAGACAAATAAACCATACATGCCTTTTTCTTTCACAATTTAGGTACTCTTTATGTACATGTGAAACACTTTTCTTATTAATCATTGAAATTTAAGGAGTTGTCCCAAGAGGGTGGGTGAATTGGGTTATTAAAATTTCTTTTAAATATTTTTATGAATTCTTTGACCTCTTGTTAATTTCTCAAATAAACAGCAAGATCTTAATTACTTAATCAATCCACAATCCAACACTTCAACACAACAAATAAACGAAACAATCAACCAACCAAAGTATTCAACCACAAAATACCAAATCAAGATATAATAAGCAGCTACTTGGTAATTCTCAACTTTTGTTTGTAGCCCTATGTATATGATTGA
Organism: Malania oleifera; assembly: GCF_029873635.1. Taxonomy (NCBI): domain Eukaryota; kingdom Viridiplantae; phylum Streptophyta; class Magnoliopsida; order Santalales; family Ximeniaceae; genus Malania; species Malania oleifera. The sequence continues at coordinate 91,155,272 of NC_080426.1, read as the reverse complement.
TTCAAGCCATGTATTGATGGATTTGATTTCTTAATGTGAAGTACAATATGAAATTCAACACTCGTTCCAAAAACTTGGACTTTAAATAAACTTTCAATTAGTAAGTCTTGGGTATTGAATCATTCAACGTACTCCCTTACAATTTCCGCAATTTGTATTGATCAACCAACGTACTTTCTTTCGGTTTCTACAAATCCCAAAATCAAATTAATCTTTAGTTTATTTAATTTCCAATCTATGTAGTGTTTACGATAAAAAATAAAGTTCAACCACGCAGTTAATATATGCTGGAAATTAAAAAGAGTAAGGAAAGAGAGTGACACCACCTATTTTACGAGGTTCGGCTTATCCCCAGCCTACATCCTCGCCTTTGGCAATACCACCAAAGGATTCCACAATATCGTTCCTTTCCGGGTGGAACAACCTTTTACAAGCGATACCCCATGCTTAAACACTCCTTAAGTAGGCTAGAGCAATGCCTCTCAAAGTGATACCCGACATTCGGTCACTCCTTCAATACGCTAAAGCAGTGCCTCTCCAAGTGATACTCCACACTCGGTCAATGATCCAACAACCTGGAATCGTCAAGAAACAACAAGAAACAAGATTGTGTACAAAGACACTCTCACACAGAGCTGATTAGTACAATTCAAAAGCATTAATATACTTCAATATCTAAATATCAAACTGAAATAAGATTGAAGCTCAAGAAAATTTATCACTAAGTTCCTTCTAGATAAGAATTAGCAACTCAGAACTTAGTAGTGTGATGACCAGCACTTCAGAAATTCAGCACATCAGTTGAGTAAAGATTTGAGCAAGAGAGAGCTTTGATTGAGAGATGGCTTTTAGCAAATTTTTCAATTCTTGGTTTGTTTTGATTTGCAAAATCATGTATTTGTAGGCTTCTAAAAGTGATTTCGTGTTGCCCAAGGTCACTTGAAGTGTCTTCCAATTTTTTAGTAAATTTTGGGCACAAGAAACCAATATTTGAATTTAAAAACATTTAAAAATTTTAGTTGTTAGCAGTGTTCAGATGACTGAACTATCGGGTTCAGTCTTCTGATGAACCAAAGGTTCAATCTTCTAAGGGTGTTCTGCCTGTTCTGTGTTTCAACAAATAAATTTTCAATATATTGAACTAATTCTTCAATCTTCTGAAGAAATTCTTCAGTCTTCTAAGGGTATTCCTCGGTCGTCTGGACAGTCACTTTTCAAATTTTTCATTTTATTTTCAAAAAATATTTTTGCTCTCTTGCTTTGTTAAATTATAAAAATAAAAAAAAATTTTGAGATTTTAAATAAGGTCTCTTAGTCAATGAATAACCCCTAAAGAGTTTCAAAAATATTTCATAAGATATTCAAACAAGAAGTACTTACATAAAGACTTCTTGTAACTTTTAACATTCTAAACACTTAAGTTTTCATGCTTTCTTTTTTTGAGCTCTCTTGCTTTGTCTTTCTTTGACGTCATCTTGTCTTCAAGTTTTAATATACTTTAAGCTTTTTAGCAAGTTCTCTTTAACATCTATGCTCTCATATTCTTCAAGCTTTATTAAGACATCTTTGAATCTATGCCTTGACTTTTTAAGCTTCATTTGTTCATCTTTCTTTGAAGTATAAGTTTTGAATGATCCTTATGAGCATTTGACCTTGTATTCATATCCTTAAGTCTTGAAATATCATCACTTAACCAAATATGTTAAGTTCATATTATTTGTTATCTTCAAAACAAGATTTTAAGTCTTGTAAGGCCAATAATCTCCCCTTTTTTTATGATGACAAATAAGGAGCAAAAAATTGAGTAGACCTTAAAAGGGCTCTCCATTACAATAAGCATTAACTTAACAATATGTGTAATATCAAGATCAATTTCAATATTAATTTCAATATCATGCTCATATATCAAGATCATATCATTCACATCATTCAAGATCAAATCATTTCATAGTTGAGTCAATATACCAACTTAAGTATGCGGTATTATGCTCAATTTTTGCCCAAAATTTCTCCCCCTTTTGACATCAATCAAAAAGAGTAAGATAAGAAAAAAAGAATGTATAAATACTAAGGCAAAGAGCAACTATAAGTAAAAAATATAGATCTAGGGAAGGCTTAAGAGTAGAAGCTTTGCATTTATTATGCATAATAAGATAGACAATAAGTTTCCAAAGTAGCATGAGAAAATACAAAGGATTGTATATCATAATTTTCAATGATTTTCAGTAATGAACATAAATTATGATATCATTACTTATTAAGTTTAACTCCCCCTGAATAAAATGTATCTTATATTCAATAAATCCAAACTTTCACTTGAAGTATTAAGAAGATACCTATTATGCTTTTAAATTTATCATGACATGCATCAAATATTATTTTATTTCATGTATGTGCTCATGGATACCAATATCAAGAATAGTACCTATATCATACCAATATCATAACATGCTCATGGAAACAAATATGTTGTCATTCTCAAGTATCACTTAACATACTCATAGATACCAATGTATTTATAGATACAAATAGTAATATCATATCATGCCAAGATTCATGCTTCATAACCATGCTCAATAATTTCATGCTCAAATTTGCAATGTGTAGTGAACCATAAGATCATTCATATACGTCAAGTCAATATCATTTCTTTGGCAAAATATAGATATTATATATGTCAGCATAGGAGTATGTAGCATATCAACATGTCATATAAGCATGGAGCATATTTTTACATTGCACTATAATTTTGTTCAAATTGTTTCTCATGTTTCTTAAATATTTTTCATTCAACTTAACTACCTCTCATTTTGCTCAAATATCTTTTCTTAATCAAAGTTCTCATGCAATAAGCTCAATTTTGCTTCAAATTTTCTTTCTTTTGATTTCATTTCATATTGCTTTCCAAACCTTAGAAAGTTAAGCCTTGTACAAATCATGCTATGATTTTGGCCAACAATGCCATTTTTGTTTGTATTTGTTTCAATGTTATCATTTTCAATAAGCTCTTAAATTCATCTTTGAGATTTTCCATTTCTGAAGTTAAGGTTTTAAAGTATTACATATATAGTTCCCGTGACCTCAGAAGACTGCTAATTTAGTTCAGTCTTCTGAAGATTTTCAGAATCAGGAAACTGAACAGGCAGTAGCACTTTAGAAGACTAAAGTCTAGGTTTAGTCATCTGAACCTTCTATGCTACAGTGTTCAGTCATCTGAGCTTACAAGCTCAGTCGACTGAAGTCTGTAAAATTTTAGAAATCTTTCTATTCTTATCCTGAAACCTTTCTCAATTACTTCCCTACTGTGCTTTATCAAATTATTAGGCTTCAAGCATCTTTTTAGCATTGCCTTTTGAGACATATAGCACCCTTGTTCTTTGAAGATATGTTCAATTAAGTTTCTCTTTATTTGAGGCTACTTATGAAATTTTGTGATTATCTCATAAGCTCTTCTTTATTTCAAGTAGTTCACTATCCTTGTAGAAAAAGTTGGATTAAGTGACTTTCTTAATTTCTAAAAGGGAATACTTAAAGTCTATGGTTTATAAACTAGTCTTTCATCTTGGTACCCATACTTTCTTGGGTCCGAATGGTTTAATAAGAGATGTTTCTTTAATTCCCCCAACTTGTTTGGTTTTCACACCCTTCCTCTTTAATGGACATTCAAACTTTATATGTCCCTTTTTTCTTACATAGGAAGCATATAGTGTGAGTATAGGCATTTGAAGAGGTGCTAGCATAATTTTTGGAGGCTTTTGCAAAGTACCCCATATAGAGGTTTTTTTCTTTGTATTTTCAACTCCATTGAATCCTATGCCTTCTTTATTTAAAGACATTCTTTGTGCACCAATCATTCTATCAAAAAAAAAATTTTCCTTTAGTGAAGTTGTAGATTATTTTAGCTTGATCTTCAATTTGTCTCTTAAGATCATAAATTTCTTAATTTTGTATATTTTTGCCCTTTTCTTGTAACTTTTCTTGGTTTTGAGACATCTTGGTAATTTCATTTTCTAGTTCAGAAATATATAAGTCTTTTTTCATTATCCATGGAAATTTTGGACTTAAGATCTTCTAGTTCTTTAATTACCTTCTCATTCTTACTTTCTAGTCTATGGATTTTTAAATCTTTTTCACTTTCAGAAAGTTTTAAAGATTCCAGCTCTTTCATAACTCCTTCATTCTTGTTTTTCAATGATGTGTATCGTTTAGTCACATTAACTAAGATCTTATGTACCTTGAATAATTCATTTTGAAGTTCTTCATAAGAGGGCATACTTTCATCATTGGAATCATTAGATGAATCACTACAAGACCCATTAATTGACTCAAATGAGGAGCTTTCCTCATCATCCCATACCATATAGCAAGCAACCTCTTGGTCACTTGATTCATTATTGGAACTACTTGTACTCGTATTATCCCAAGTAGTGGCTTTCATTGTCTTTTTATATGAGAATTAGCAACTCAGAACTTATTAGTGTGATGACGTGCACTTCAGAAATTCAGCACATCAGTTGAGTAAATATATGAGAAAGAGAGAGCTTTGATTGCAAGATGGCTTTCAGTAGATTTTTCAATTCTTGGTGTGTTTTGATTTGCAAAACCATGTATTTATAGGCTTCTAAAAGTGATTTCGTGTTGCCCAAGGTTACTTGAAGTGTCTTCCAAGTTTTAAGAAAATTGGAGGCACAAGAAACCAATATTTGAATTTAAAAATATTTTTAAAAAATTAGCCTTTAACAGTGTTTAGACGACTAAACTATCGGATTCAGTCTTATGATGTTCCTCAATACACTGAAAAATTTGAACTGGACATAGGGTCAGATGACTGAAGGTTCAGACTTTTGAAGTCCCAGTTCAGACGATTGAACTGAGGGTTCAGTCTTCTGAGGGTGTTCTACCTATTCTATGTTTCAATAAATAAATCTTCAGTAGACTGAACCAATTCTTTAGTCTTCTGAAGAAAATTCTTCAGTCTTCTAAGGGTACTCCTCAGTCATCTAGGCAGTCACTTTTCAAATTTTTCATTTTATTTTCAAAAAACATTTCTACTCTCTTACTTTGTTAACATATAAAACATTTTCCTAGGTTTTAAATAAGGTCTCTAAGTCAATGAATAATCCCTAAAGAGCTTCAAAAATATTTCAAAAGATATTCAAACAAGAAGTACTTACATAAAGACTTCTTATGACTTTTGACATACTAAACACTTTAGTCTTCATGCTTGTCTTCTTTGAGCTCTCTTGCTTTGTCTTTCTTTGACTTCATCTTGTCTTCAAGTTTTAATATACTTTAAGTTTTTTAGCGCGTCCTCTTTAACATTCATGCTCTCATATTCTCCAAGCTTTATTAGGACATCTTTAAATCTATGCCTTGACTTTTTAAGTTTCATTTGTTCATCTTTCTTGGAAGTATAAGTTTTGAATGATCCTTATGAGCATTTGACCTTCTATTCACACACTTTAGTCCTAAAATATCATCACCTAACCAAATATGTTAAGTTCATCTTATTTGTTATCATCAAAACAAGATTTTAAGTCTTGTAAGGCCAACAATCCTATTTTTACTAGATGAGGCATAAAAATTTTTATGACAATGGGATTTAAAATATGAACCCAAATTCTTCTTGAAAGATCCATTTCTTTTAATTCCAAAGGATTTATTTGGCTTATCTTTTTCACTGGTGGGTCTAAAAATCATTTCAGAATAATCTTCAATTTTTTTCTTTCCAAGCAAACAATTTTCAAGACCTTCTTAATCTTTTTCTTTTCAAGAATAGCATAATATTCCTTTAATTCTTCTAATTGTTTAGCGATCCTTTTTTTCTCATTTTTCAAAAGGGTTTGCTGCTTAGACATCCTACCTAGACACTTAAGCATATTAAATAGAGTCATTTCTAGTTCTTTGTGTGGTGGCATGTTTCCATCAATAAATTCATCACAAGATTCAACATAAGATTTATCATTAAAATTATCATACGAATCATTGCATGAATTATTAATAGTATTACCACTAAATTCAAGAGATGATTCAACACTAGATTTATCACAAGATTCAACACAAGAATCATCACATGAATTAGTGCACACATCAGTAAATAAGGTAGATTTAAATATGTGTACCTCCTTCACGACTAGTGCTATTGAACCACAATTTGCCACTTTTTCATTAATTGACCTTGAAGCATCTAGAGAGGTGGCGTCCTTTTCTTTGGCTTCTTCTTATCTCCTATCTAGCTCCTCCCAAATTTCTCTCGCACATTTACATGCCATGATTTCAAGAAAAATATTAGAACTTAAAGCACGATATTAAATATCCATGGCATTTGAATTTGCTTGCATCATACGAATATCATGCTCATTTAGTTCATTTTCTAGTTTGGGAATTTTAATATTATCAATTGTTATCATAGGCATAAAATTCCCTTTAGCAATCACTTTCCACATCCTCCAATCTATTGATTTTACAAAAATACTCATTCTTAATTTTCAAACAGTAAAATCTATACCATAAAATCGTGGAGGATCTGTAAAGGATTGTCCCTCACAAAATAGGGATACACCAACAAGATGAGTCATCGCAATCTTTAACAAATGCGTTTAAACTTTTTGTAACAAGACTCTAATACCAATTGAGAGTTATGGTGTATTCCTAAGAGGGGGGTGAATTGGGTATTTAAAAAATTCTTCCTAGGTCAATTTATCCTTATTTAAATTCCACAATCAGCATAACACAACTTAGGGTCTTTCTAAAAAAGCATGAATCCCACAAATAATAATGAATACAAATATTTAAAGTAATTATAACATTCAGCACAAATTGAACATAAGCATACAAGTGCAGAAAGTAAAGTTCGGAAATTAAATAGAGTAGCGAAGAGGTTCCTTAAAACTAGGACGAAGCTTCCCGTTACAATTTGATTCTTACCAGGGTGAAGCTCCCCTTTACAATCCGCTCCTTACATGAGGTCTAACTACCTCTTTACAATCCGCTGCTTACACGAGGCGTAGCTACCACTTCCTGGTTCAACATCCGAATCGTAAATACAAATGATATAGAATTTTGCATACAAGTAAAATGCTTCTCAAATAAGTTGATTTGTATAAATAAAATTATTAATGCACTCTCAAATGATTTTCAAATGAAGCTCGGTAGAGTATGATAAAACCTCTCAAAAATATTTTGCAATTAATTGAGTGAGAGAATGGAAAATGATTTTCTTTTCAAATGACCTTTGATAAATCAAGAAGCCTCTCAAGCAATTAATATATGAGTTAAAATATGCTCAAGGCTTTTTGTAATACTCAACAAGAATTTTCTCCAAAATGATATTTCAAAGAAAGAGTAGAAGAGTGAATTTCTTCAAGATTGACCTTTGAAAAGCCTCAAATGGAAAGAAGGCTTTCAAGCAATATATATTGGTATAAATATATGTTCAAGCTCAAACCTTGCTTGTAAACCCCAAAAATAATTCCCCCCAAAAGATATCAAGAAGAAAAGTAGGAAAAATAAGCTTTGATCTTCAAAAATGGAGTATAAAATATGTTTGGGAAAGAGAGAATATGCAAGAATGCTCCTAAATGGTTTTTCTAACATTTTTCAAGTGACTTAGGCTTGTAATTATAGGTAAAACCCACTACTAGCTGTTTTATGGCCGTTGGGGTATTAAAATATAATTTAATTTGAAAACTAGCCGTTTTTCGGCCGTTGGGGCGCTTTCTGCGTAGACACATTTTGGTTTTTCAGATGTAACTTTTTCTATACAACTCAAAATTGGACATTCTTAGTATAAACCGAAATCTAAGAGAAGCTTCCACAACTCTCATGCTGAACACTTTTTAGGATAAGGAGTTTTAGATAGAGAAAATGGCTCATCAATGAGACAAAAGAAACATTAAGGGAATTTTTCTGCTGTGGACACCCTTCAATATTTTGAATATAACATTTTCTATAAAACTCCAAATTGAACGTGCTTGGTATCAATAGAAATCTAAGAGAAAATTACACAACTTTCATTTTGAACACTTTTTAAGATAAGGAGTTATTGATAGATAAAAGTGCTCATCAATGTGACAGAAAAAAACATGAAGGGGTCTTTGAAAAGCTTGCTTTGGAGTTTTTCATTTCAAAAAAGATTTTTTCACTTGAAATAATTTTTGCACATTTATAAAATGATGTTCCATGAAATATAGAGTACCTAAGGTTAGTCTAAGGTCAAGTATGAGTTTCAAATTAAATCATGAGATGGATGCACAATTAAACCTAATTAATTATTACAACCCAAAAAAAAAATAAAGTCTTCAAGCTTGCTCTCCTGTTTCCCATGCAATACGCCGATTGGTATGAGCTTGAAGTGCATTTACGGCTTCCATTTTGCATCCTTCACTTGTGCTTCCAGAATTATAAACTTGTGTATTCATTAAGTACACAAGTGAGATTTTGTTGTTTGTCATAATCAAAATAGGGATCGAACTCAAAAGGTCAACACTCATCAAAACACAAATAGATAATAACAATAAAAATTCTAGACAAGTCTTCAATCTCACCCTCGCCTCCACTGTGCACTCCAATTACTATATACTTCTCATGGCATCTGAAAAATGATATGATAATGATGGGGTGAGACACTTTTCTATAAGGATGGAATAAATTATTATCAGTGTGTGGCAACATGAGTTTTAGTGTATACAAAATATAATCATTTGTTAAATGACAACAACTATTAAAACACTTATAGGCTGTATTCACACATGCAACATCATTTAAAAGTGAGAGTTTCTAAGGATTGGGGAGATTACAAGCTCATAACAGGTAACGCCCCTTTGCTCTGATACCTTTTGTAACCTTACCCATTTAGCTTAGGCGTGGCTACAACTGATACCTATCAGGGCACTCGCCTTACTCAGCAAGCCCTCAGTGGAGAGCTTACTTCACCCCATTTACACGAATTACTCCAGAATAAAATACATTTAATACTTTGCTATAATTAACTTCCATTTGCAAACTATAACTCACACCTATATGAATATTATAAACTGTAGGTTGTTAATACTTTTGCAACTATAAGTTGTGTACTGTAAATACTTTGCAACTATACTCTGTGAATTGTAATTTCTAAAATACTCGGCTCTGTTATACTCTCTTTTCATATGCTCTATTTTCATATACTCTACTCTTTGATATTCTGGTTAAATCCAAAAATATGAATATAAAAACTCACCTCTAAATGGATAAATGAGATGCTTCCCCCCATGACAAGTTGTGCAGCCCGTAGGTTGGACTTAGCCCTGGCTGGCCTACCACCAAACTAAGTCAACTATAATGTATGTCTGCTAGTATGAATGGTCATCCCATAGTTGGTCTAGACTCCAGGTGGGAACTCTTCACTTCACTGGTCCACTCGACTATTCAATACCAACACTCTCCCCAAGACATGTGGTCGCACTAAGCTCTTCATTACTGTGACTACAGTACCGAGCGATCTATGGTCCATCGGAGTTCTTAAACCATACATTGCAATTTAACAATACTCGTGGTCTATACGCCACCATAATTATTTACTATATATGCATTCTTTTCAACCATTCTAGAAAATAATATATTATCAACACATTTCCAATATGTCATTATATCAAACCATAAACTCATAACTTATATTAAGTAATAAAATTCTTTCTCATGTCACACGATTTGGGTGTTTCTCATAATTATATAAACTACTAGAAAATATGTCATTTTATAACCAATACCTATTTTACAGAAAATACAGGTTTAATTATCTCCACCATTTATTTAATTCAAAATACGTATTTAAAGGGAAAACAGAGATAACCAATCCTACTCACTTTAATTTTTTACATAATACGTATAATAAAGCAAACCAATAATTTTAATTGATCAAATCATTCAGAAAAATCTACTACAATAATCCTTAATTCAATTGGTTTAACTTTAAAATAACAATTATTATAAAATCCCCAGGCTTACAAACTCCAATTTAATTAACTCATAATAATAATAATAATAATAATAATAATAATAATAATAATAATCCAAAATCCAATTTCCATATGCCAGAATATTCAAAAAAATATGTATATAATTCATGTAATCTCATATTACAATTTAATCAGTTAAATTATAAAAATTCCTGACATAATTTATTCCCCTTACCTTATCCCAGAAGTGGTGCCTACGACGCTCCTATGCTCACTTTCTGAGTCTGATTCCTATTTTGATGCTGACAAAGAACATGTATCTTATGTGTGCATTTAGTGTGTGAACAGGTGTACATGTCACATAGACATAAGATACAGGAGAAATTGAAGCCAAGACAGAACTTAAAGCCCACACAACAGCTTGGTGTATTTCATGAAGAGAATAACAAAAAGAAGACGAAGACAATTATTCTTTATTGTAATTGTATTTAAATTTTTATTATTTGGTCAGTAATAATGCATACATCTACATGATATGTTTGAAAGCTCAAAACAACCTTAGGCTGACCATAGGGGACCCAACAATAGTACCAAAAATCTTTTTTAAAAGGTTAAAATTAAACAAGGATTTTTTAAATAACTTTAGGGTCAAAATCAAGGCAAAAACAAAGCCTTCGGTCGACCTTCAATTGACCAATGTTGGATTTTTAGGCTTAAGTTAAAAGCTCGGTCGACCAAACCCTTCCAATATAAATTAGCTCAGTTGACTGAATAGATAGTAGGCCAGAAAGTCAAAACTTTGACTACCCTCAGTCGACAGACCGATTTGCATTATAAACGCTTCGGTCAACCGAATGGGTGAAAGTCAAATATTTGACTTGTCTCAATCAATCGACCCATTATTAAACACACTGTTCTCAGTTGACCGAACCATAAAGTGTCTGACAACCCAACAACTTGGTCGAACAAACCTTATAGTTCAAATTGGCCTTGGTCGACCGAATCTATATAAATGGTCAACCGACCTTTGTCTTGGTCAATCAAACCCACGAAGGGTTCAAAATTGCCTTGAGATGGTTGACCAAATCTGTAGTTCAAATTTGTCTCGGTTAACCAAACTTATAAAAGTGGTCAATCGAACCTTATCCTTGGTCGACCGAACCTCTCGAGTTGGTCAATTTTTTACCGCAAGTAAATGAGGTTATTTTAATTTAAACATCATTATTCTTTTTGAAAAATGATTTCCGTATCCCCAACCGTCATATTTTTCAGGAAAATTATAAATACCCCTTCATTTGCTTAGATTAGCAACTTTGATTAGTTAAATTTTTTCCTCAAATTTATTTTAACTTTTCCTAATCAAAGTTCCCCAAACCTATGTTTATTGCAAAAAAGTTTCTTTGGGGCAAATCTTTTTCATACTCTCCAATCTCCCTTCAATTCTTTCTTTGAAAACATTTTTAAGAGAGTATTTTGTATTGACTTTTATTTTGATTATGCTTATTGCAAAAACAACTTTTGAGCGTAAATCCTAATTTCTCCAAACACTTTTCATTGCTAATCTTGTTGGAGAAATACTTATTTTATTTTTATCTTTGAAGCGTTTCCTGCACAGTTCTCTTAACATCAAAGACCACACATCTTTGTTTTTGCAAAAATATTATTAGGACCAAAAACCCTAGGTTCTCCGGTTCGTCTTTGAAAAATATTTGTTGACCTCATTGGTCATGCTCGGTTTTGATTATGACAAATACTCATTGTATCTAATGAGTGTTTGAGGTTTTGTGCAGGAACTAAGACTGTTAAGATCAAGATGTGCACAAAGCAAGCAAAGCCTGAAGACCAATTTATAGTTCAGCATTGTAATATATTTTATTGGTCTGTAATAGTAAGTAGGTATTTGGTTTGTAATAAGCTCACTAACATCACATGTATGATTTACTATGTAAGCTTAAACAAACCATGAATGAGAAAGAACCTTAGAAAGACCATAGGGTGTACCCTTCGGTCGACCAACACTGGACTTTTTCGGTGTCTTCAAATTGGACCCCAAGTGACCCTAGGACACACACATTTACACATATGTTTATTAGACACTTGAATAGGGCTTGTATGTTTTGAAACGGGACCGAAATATACACATGGTGCACTTTTAGTTGACCATCCAAGCTAGTTCAAAAAGCCCTGGTCGACCGAAACCTCCCTGGTCAAAAGTTTGACCATCTAGTCGACCGAACCAGGTAGTTCAAAAAGCCCTGGTCGACCGAAACCTCCCTGGGTCAAAAGTTTGACCACCTGGTCGACCGAACCAGGTTGTTCAAAGAGACCTCGTCGACCGAAACCCTCCTTGGTCAACATTTGACCATCTAGTTGACCGAGAACTTTTGTTCTCCAACTACCTGGTCAACCGGAGGGTCCTCGAGAGAATTCCCAATGGTCTGGTTAACTGAACCAGCCAGTTCAAAATGGTCTGGTTGACCAAACCTCAGAAAATTAAGAAATCGTCCTCTCCTAGTCGACCGAGCCTTTAGTTCAAGACTCCTCTGGTCGACCGAACCATATAAAACTTGGTCGACCGAAACATTTCTGGTCGACCGGACCTCTCGGGTTGCCCTGATTTATACCGCAGTTAATATTTATTAAAATAGGGTTAAAATGCTTTAAACGTCATTAAACTTCCCTAAGAATACCCAATAGGTCCCCAATTGTCATATTTTCTCCTATGCCTATATATATAAGATCATTTAAGAAAATAAGCATGGATTAGCCACTTTGATTAAAGGAAAATTCTCTGAAAATCCAAAAAGTCTATACTACTCATTTTCTTACTCAAATCACTCATACTTGCCTTCTATTATTGCCTACATCATTTTTAAGTTGATTCAGTGTTTTGCTTAAATAGGTTTGCTCTCCTTGTGCTATTTGTTTGACACGATTTTCTTGAGAGCCAAACTTAAGGATTCTTAGGGGGCTTTTTGCTAATAAGGCTATCTTAAGAAGACTTTGTTTGATCTTCTAAGCTTGCACCTTTATTGCAAGATCTTGAGAAGATTGTTTTTGTTTTTGGTTGCAAAAACTTTTCAAACACTTCCAAATATCTATTGCGCTTTTATCTTGTAAAATATTTGAGGAGATATTTGTTTGTATGATAATGGTCTTTGTTGCAATACTCTTTCACTCATATATTACTTGCTAAAATACAAAGATTACACATCTTTGCAAACCAAGCATATACATCATTTGATACTTACATGCTTGAGACACCCTGCTGATTGAAATACTTAAGACTTAACATCTTTGTGTGAACTTATTTGCTAAATATCTTGTGATACAAATATTTCTTGTTTGTCACTCTCACGTACGCATTACACATATAGAAAATACTTTTGAGAGTTGAACCATTTAGACTACATTAAGCTTACATATTAAATCATATTGTGGTGTATGTTATTGCGCGCATTTGGGTACATATCTGCTTTACATGAAAGCACAATCACTGTACCATTTTATTATATACATATTTGTTGTATATCCAAGCACAGGCCTGAAGAGGGAGACTAGCCCTGGAATAGTCCAGGATTGGCTTAGACCCGGTTAGGAAAGTTAGGTGCGTCGTCCTGTTAAGGTGTGTAAGTTGAGGTTAGCCCTGCTAATTGACCTGGTTAAGGTTGAGGTCAGCCCTGTGTTAATTTGACCTAGTTGTAAACGGTGCCGCTCCACCCTTAAGTGAGCTATTAGTGGAATCCTCTGGTTTGCGAGCTAAAGGCGGGGACGTAGGCACAGTTGGCCGAACCTCGATAACATATCGTGTGTTTGTTTACATTTCTGCAATTTATACTTATCGAACATGTATGTTATGAGTGAATGATGTGTATGACTTAATTTCCACATTAAACTTATCTACGCATTTGAAAATTGTATAGACTGACCCTAAGTTGTGTATTTACTGTCGTTGGATAAATTAACCTAAGTGAAAAAGTTTTAAATTCCAATTCACCCCCCCCCCTCTTGGGAATACACCAATTCTAACAATATTTTTGGAAGAGTATTTTGTTAGGGTTCAAATCTTTTATGCATTTTATCAAATATATATTTAGTCAAATATTGGAATATTTATTTCACACCCTTTCTCTACTGAGCATAACTCAAATCATATTAGAGTGTATGTATTTGAGCCTTAATGATGTACATCTTTACTTGTATTTAGAAGCATGTTTTTATGTACAAAATTGATTTTTAATGTATTGATTAGGTTTAACCCGGAATTGAACTGGGGAGTCTCCGCCCCGTAAGTGAGACCGGTTGGGTTCAGCTCAAGAAATTAAGCTAGGGAGTCTCCACCCTGTAAGGGAGACAAGTTGAGCTCAGTCTTATAATTGATCTGGGGTTTACCTTATCCCATAAGGAAAGGTTGTAACGGCTTCTACTTCGCCCGTTTAAGTGAGCAGAGATAGTATAATCCTTGGGGTGTGCCTAAGGCGGGGACGTAGGCTGGCTGGCCGAACCTCGATAACAAATATCTTGTGTCTCTCTCTCCCTTATCTCATTTATATTATGCACTTTAATTTTCATATGTGTATGTCTGTTCATTTACAGTTATAACTACTTGCATACTCACATTTAAATTAAAAGAGATATGCAGCACTCATGCATGTTTGCTTTAATTGGTAAATCATTTTTCATACACACTTTAAATTAAAATTAGATATGATGCAATGCATGTATGCAAATTTTTAATTTACAGTGAATGCCATATTTGCTTTAAATATCTGCTTACTTGATTGATTGGGGGAATTGAGAATGCTTAGATAGACCCTAGGTTGTGTAACACTGTTGTCATCTGGTTTAACCAAGGAAGAAATTTTTTATACCCAATTCACCCCCCCTTTTGGGATCACACCATTTCCAACATCCTACGACAAATCCACTCCTATTTAAATGTTGGTGGTCAAATTTAGAACCCAAGGGTATTTTCCATTCTTCGATCGGCACACATTTGGCTGAGGAAATCGAGGAGAGAGGAAGTGAGTTGAGGAGATATATATATATATCATATTATTCATTTAATTAATTCAATTTATTAATAATTAATTAATTAATTAATTAATTTTCCTGGGTTACTACACTTGCCCCATCTAATGAAGAAGAATTTTAACTTCCATCTTTGATGGAATCAAGATTCTTGGAAAAGTTGTTATGGCTCTAAGTAGTCGACTGGTCCCATGGGGCGATCAACCAATCTTCCCTCCAAAACTAGCCATTGGCTAGAACCTACAGGCAGTAGATCAGCCTCTCAAGGTGGTCAACCAGCTTGTAACAAATTTGAATTTTCTTTTAAGTTATCTCTACATGATTTGTTGGAGATTTTGGGCCAACCACATGTCCCATTAAAGTCACATGTCAACATCCTACATTGACGATTAATGGGTAGTGGTTATTGATGGTTATTGGTAGTTATTTTCATATTCAAATTTTGAAATTTGAATTCAAAAATGATTTCCACCCTTCTAAGGTCTATAGAAGGACCTATACGGAAATAATTTTAGGGTAGGTCGAAGAGAAAGCAAAGTGAGGGTTTTCAAGAGGAAATTGTGAATTTCAAAAAGATCTTCGTTTGAAGGGAGAAAAAGAGAAATCACAATTCTCTTTTCTTGAAGGAGACTTTGGGGGTGTAATTTGAAATACAGGGTCTTCCACTTAATCTACAGAGTTTTCTTCTTCAAAATGTCAGTGTCAAATCCTTTATTTCATTCACTTCCATGCATATGATCAACTTTTGTATGTTAAAGCGCGTATGTGATTCTTTGAATGTCGTGATTCAAACTTCATGATTTCTCCACCTTCCTATGTCAAAAATGCATATTAGAGATCATAGGACATGTTTCTTCCATATTTGAATAGAAAAAGCATGCTAGGGTGTCAAAATATGATATGTGTGTGTGTGTGTGTTGAAGTTCTTCTTTAGGTGGTTAATCGGCCACACCAGGTAATCGACTGGCCTCTCTTCTTTTTGAAAATGTAATCATTGACTACAAGCAATCAACCAACCCTTACATCTCATCAACCACCAATTCCCAACAGTGCATATTTTACATTTTCTGTTGATTTCTTTAGCGATTCCAAGTTCATTTAATGTCTCTACATAAGGTAAAGTACTATGATTGACGATAGGGGGTCTTTTCTTATAAGTTTTCATGAATTTTTCTACGAAAAAACACTTTTCAATAATTAACAAATGGACTTTCATGAGTTTTCTCAAAAACAATAACTGTTTTTACCAAAAAAAAAAATCAAATCATTTAGGGTCATACATCCATGCAGTGGTGTTTGAATGCTCTCCAATATTTTCATCTCAAAGACATCAATTTTTATTTTTTTTATTTTTTTGCAAAAGTTTTCATTTCACTTGGGGTTATATACACCTATGAAGTGTGTTTAGGTGTTCTCCAATCTTCTCAAACTAACAATTAAGGCGAGTTTATGGTTCTCCTCCCAAAAATCCACTTTTTTCAGGGGTTTCATGGTTTTTCCTTCAAAATGAACTAAACATGTCTCTTAAAAGATTTTACTTTTTAATGAACCATTAATGATGCAACTGTTGAGTGGATGAAAAAAACCACTTTTCTAAAAGATATATCAAGTAAAGTTTTATGGTTTTTTTCCCAAAGAAACCAAAAATCATGCAAATATATATATATATTTCAAAAATCAAAGTGTTTTTTGAGCTAAAAATGGTTTGATTCCTCTTTTGATGACATGTAGGCAATCTAATTTGTAGATTCAACCATAACAAATTTAAAAAAAAAATCATATTCCCTAACATTTCTCATTTATTAGGTATGTATGTATATATATATATATATATATATTTCAAAAATCAAAGTGTTTTTTGAGTTAAAAATGGTTTGATTCCTCTTTTGATGACATGTAGGCAATCTAATTTGTAGATTTAACCATAACAAATAAAAAAAATCATATTCCCTTACATTTCTCATTTATTAGGTATGCATGTGCATGTTTATACATGTTCTTGGTACATTCGACGTGACTTGAAAACCATAGGATTTTCATAAATTCAATTAATCTTTTCAATGGTTGGTTCTTTCAAAAATTGTTTCAAATTGGATGTACACACACAAGGTAAGCACGATAACCATTCATGTGAGTGGGTGTTTTAAGGTGTTAATTTTTAAATTCTCAAGAATAGGAATTCAAAATGTTACCTTCTCTATACACAATTGACTCCCAAACCTAATTCCTTTAAAAGGTATTAATGGTTTGGTACTGAAACTTGTTTAAATTTGAAATAGTCACCAAATGTTGACAAATCAAACGGATCCTCAAAACCTAATGTCGACATTATGTTTGCTTCACAATTGGTTTTTTGTCTACCATTTGATGCCGAAAAAATTATCTAGTTGCGAATTTCTTCCCTCTTACCTCCTCAGCATCATACTTACCCTACAAAGCTTGCCAATTTTCTTTTCGCAAAAGAGTAAGTATTATCATAATAATTATAAAAGTGATCGATGAAACAATTTAAATTATAATACCAGGTTTTATAATCATATTTTTTTTCAAATTGTTCAATCTTCTAATGGTGTTCAACCAATTTATCTTCATTCATGCGATCAGTGTTAACCTTGTTCAGATGCTCCTCAATGAGGCATACAAAATCTTGAGAAGTTAAAAAAGTACCTTACTTTATCATCTCTTGAATGAGGCTCCTTCTAACTAAGAGAACTTGTTGAGATCTCCAACATTTTCATTGACTTTTTCAACTATTAATTATTATTGAATAAAATTTCATTCAAACAAACTCTTTCGGCCTGCTTTAGTTATGAAAAATAGTTTTCACTTTCCATTTTGTTTTTTCAAAAAAAAGAATACAAAAAAAAAAAAAAGAGGCTAGCCAATATTTCATTTTTATAACATGTATAAATGAAACAACAATAAAAAATCTTGGCACTATGTTCTTTTAGAAATAGTTTTATTTTTATTTTTAATTTCTCAAGCTATTGTAAAAAATGCGACCTTTTCAAGTTTATATAAAAAAGTTTGAGTATAGAATTCAAGTTTTTCAACTATAGTTTGTGTTGAATACATAGAATTTCTTTTGAATTCACACAAAATCATATTCAATTCCTAAAATCCACGATTCTAAATATTACCTTATATAAATTTTAAAAAATTAAAAACTTAAAGGATCATTTGGAACCATTAATAGAAAAGTTCTTTTCTAGAAATTGTACGTATTTGAGAAAGTACTTATTTAAAGGTAGTATGAGATGAAGTACTATTTTAGATAAGTAATTTTTTCAAAAAAAAATTTTCAGAAAATGCTTATGTTTTGTTAAAAAAACATGTAGTCTGCTTTTAGTAAATAATTGTTCAAGACAGTTTTCCAAGTATTTAAGGGCAGCTACATTGCAGCATAGGGAACTTTTAAGCGCCAGAATAATCTTCAAGCACTCAAACTGAGTGCTTGATCTGAGAATTCAGGCACATCTGAACCTAATCACTGCTGCAAATAATCATCAATCAAGAATTAAGTAATTAATATCTTATTCAAAGGCTTTCGTATTTTCAAAACAGCTCATCCCAATTAATTACATGAATATAGGTCTTAGGTAGGAGAGTAATAAAGGCTTTTGAAATACCTTTACACAAAATTTCAACAGCTTTTCCATCTGTGAATTGCCTTGCTTATTGTCCAGGAAAAAAAAAAAAGGTGCCATGGAGCACATTCCCAGTAACCAAATTTCCAACACTTTGAAATCAGGAATAAGCCCATCTGCTTGCAAATAGAGAATCAAAAATATGCTTTACGCACCAAAGAAAAAATGCCAATTTCAAGGAGTGGAAAATTGATTGCAGATTACATGACAGTACTTGGTAATTTATTGGCAACAACTAAGGTCAGGGGATCAACAACTACAACAAGAAGCAGGCTAGAAAGCAAGCTTACTTGGAATGTTTGAGATGGGGTTACAGCAATCAGTCCCAAAGTAGAAATTCAATTCTTTTAAGTCATAGACAACAACATGCAGGGAAGGGGGCAAAAAACAATTGAAGATTCAATCATTCTAACATGAACCTCTATGCTGAATCTGCCATCCTTCCCACTGGATCACATTCTTTATACTAGCCTGATGATCAGGAGCATTTTCCTACAGAAAATTTCACTGTCAAGAACCTGCAACGTACACAAGAAAATTTGAAAGCATAAATAAAATTTGATCAAATCACAGTATCATAGTTACATACAAAATTCACCACCATTGAAATGGCCAACAAATGGAACATGCCTCCTGGGGAAAAAACAATTAAAGATTCGAGCATTCTAACATGGGCAAATTGCACAGTTTGCTCACAACAGATGGAAGCCCTTGGGTCTATGGCAGGACTATGATTATGGAATCCCAAAAAGGAATTTGTCCTTGTTTATCCCAACCCAATGATACACACAATAAAAAAATCAAGAAAAAGAAAATGATGCATTTTATTTTTGGTGTTAGTAAGTTAGGTGTAACTCCTATAGAAGATAAGATAAGGGATGGACGACTCAAATGGTATGGACACTTGCAACGTAGGTCTTATAGTGCACCTGTGAGGAAGAGTGACTTAGTTACTGTGGGAGGCAGTAGAAGGGGTAAGGGTAGACCTAAAATTACATGGGAGGAGATAATGAGTAAGGATTTAATATACTTGAATTTATCAAAAGAAATGGTCCATGATCACATAATTTGGTGGAAAATGATTCATATAGCCGACCCCACTTAGTGGGACTAAGGCTTGGTTTTGTTGTTGTTGTTGTTGTTGTTTGCTCTATGTTCTTTCTAGAACAGCAGATCTCAAGGGCAACCCTAAGTTTTCACAATTGTCAAGCAGAATCATAATTTATAATATTCAGCTCAGAATAGTCATTACAATTCATAATTATTACGTGAATTTATATGGGGAATTTTCTTAATAACAATTACCCTGTTTAAGGGATTTCAGAATTCAGACCTTGATTTGCATTCTATAAATATAGACAACACGGTACATAATTGTATCCGACTTTGTGTAAATTTTTTTATTAAATTGAGTCCTACTCTTTCTAACCAGCCTGAGGCTCATTCACTGCCTTAGGCATGCCTTTACTCAACTTACTGTTGCCGCACTAACTAAGGTCTGCAGAGCTAAACCCTCCTCAATCCTCTCCTTTCCTTTCACCATTGTTGCATAGCAATAGAAGTCTGCTCATGCTGCTTCAGTGGTGCTTTTTCCTTACCCGTAATAACTCTAATATTTATTCTTATCCATAAACTGCACCTCGATTGAGGAACAAAAGAATCCAAAACTCCCAGCAAACTAGCTATTCTCATCGACCTCCTTTTCTTTAAGGTTCTAAAAAATGTGGAAATCCCAAGCAAGAGAGCCTCATTCCAAAGAATTAAAGAACGTAACTGGAGCATTATGAATGAAAGGATGTCTAAAAAGGCATGCCACCAAGGCTTTTGAAAAACCTCGCCCACCCAAAATCTTCCCAAAACCAAGTATTATTACCGCTACCATCCTTGAACAAGAAGAAAGAACAAAAGAGCTAATAAAAAACAAACTTCCACGTGCTTGCATGAAAAACATCACGCCTACTTCTAGCATCACACTTGTTCCAATGGATTCCTACAACCATAATTGTTCTTATAACCTAGTTCTGTAGGGAATCAACCTCTAAGAAAAACCACTCCATTTCCTAACTAAAGAATTGTTTTTAGAAACCATATTTTCAAGTCCCAATCCCTTTACAAATTAGGTCTACTAAAGACATCCCAATGAACAAGATGATCCTTCTTATTCTCATGTATACCCAACAATGAGAAATATCTCATAATCCTCTCCTATGTCTCAGCAACGCTGACAAGGATTCTTGTTGGGAATAAAGAGCAAATTCCCGAAACCTATGAGAAACAAAATAGAAGAAAAATAACGCCAAAGAAAAATCAATCACACGCACAAGACAATATTTACGTGGTTCGGCAATTTTGCCTACGTCCACGGAATTGCAAGGATTTCAATATTATCAGGAAGAAAACACAGAGAGTGCAGCGATACAATGCTCTCCCTCTCTCTCTCTCTCATAGGTACAACCACGCCAACCCTAATCACCCGAAAGCAACCCTTTTTATATGTTGCGCCTAGGATTCCGTTTCGAATGGGCTCCAAAAAATTTCCCGAGGGCAACGGCTTGTGCCACTTAGTCCATGGAGCAAACACTTAGGATAGAAATCTCTAATTAAATAGAGCTCGGGTCGTCATCCAAATTAAAACACAACTAGACTCCACAAAAGCCCAACAATTCTGAAAAGGGATCAAAATATTTATAAAGAGGGATGTTGGAAAGACAACCACCAATGAGAGCAATACAATTCCCAAAGGAACGGTAAGTCACAGAGGCATTGCCCCCAAAGGAAGACCTTAATAAGACAAAGGCCGAGACAGAGTACTGCACCCAACTAAAGCCGACCCCCCCCCCCCAAAAAAAAGTCATGAAATTCACTCTCCCCCAATTCTTCAGATTCTTCCTTAAAAAATGGTCACAAATTCTAAAAATCAGAATGGAACAAGATCTCACTTAACTGGGTTAGAATCCAAAAGCACCAGAAAAAGGTCTGAGGTCCAACTAGAACCTGAACAACATTCAAAAACATATCCTCCTAGATAAACAAAAAATCTATCAATATCAGCAGATCTATCTCCCAATGCCTTAAATGAAGTAACCATTGGTCAAAGGAATCCCCCATAATCCTGTCATCCTAGCCCCAACCCCACAAAATTACTTGGCCTGACACTCAAAGAAGGAAAAAAACATGTACTAAGACTCTAAACTGGAATCCCACATATTCCTACCCAAAAAAAAATCCCCCCTTTTTGGATTCTTGGAGAAGCAAAGCATTTACTTCCCCCTAAGCCCCACACACTCCAATAAAGAATCATCATTTAATCACACTAATAACAACCACAGTTCTACCCCTCCCTTTTTGGTGCTTAATAGAGGAAGGTAGCCTAACCAACTCCGTACACAATGTTTTCGCCTTTTTTCTATACATATGGACCATTAACCAAACCTAACAAAATCCCACAAGGGCTCACAAATATGAGACCTAATGAAGCATGTTTTGGTTAACATTGATTGTCTTCTCCCTCTCATCTCCTAGAAGGTACATAATTCTGAATTCCCCTTAACATCAAATCTCATCCCCACCCCCGCGACACCCCCATTGGCTCGACAGTGACTCTAAGTATGCATTGGGTAGGGCCGGAATTGGAAGAATACCAGCAAAAGCACCAATACTTCCCCAATGAATCTCTGATTGATCATTTCCAGATCAAAGTGAGAAGCAGGGAAGCAGGTATTGTGCAGCTGGTCAGAAGAATCAAAATTTATTGTCAGAAGCTAGAAAATCCAGGCTATGCCATTTCAAGATCTTAGTACCACCTATAATCTTACCATTCTGTTCAGGAGTAATACAATGTTTACAAATAAAGAGGTCCTGTGTACAACCCCACTAAACAACCCTATCTGGCATTATCAAAATGGTGGAGAGGCTACTAAAGGTGGCATATAAAAGCATAGTGGACAAAACATGAAAGCTACAAAAAATCTACTTTTTGGGTAATTGATAACAGCAGACTTATCCAACATGCGTCAAACCCAAATGAACGGATCTGCTTTAAACAAATGTAGCCACTTGCAACAGATGCCTTGTCCAAAGGCAATATATATTCTGGGATAGACCCATGAAGGAATCTGCTGCAAAATTCGAAGCAGCCTGAACATTATATGAGAGCTTAAAAGAAAAACCAGTTAGAGAGAGAAAAAAAAGGGGGGGTGAGGGCTGTTTTTCTAGCCACAAAAAATTGAAAACCAAAATCAATAAAAACCAAGCAAATTAATTGTTCATCCCACCTTCATGATGTAGGATTATTTAGGAGGCTGATTTTAAACAATAAAATAAAGGATTGTTTGGTACTGAACTCAATGGGTATCACTGGCATGTGTGGGTGTTAAAATAAATGAGTCATTTGGGGTATATTGTAATTTTATTTTCCTAATTACTATGTTGAAATCACTTAAAGACAGTTGTGAATTTGAAATTGAGAGGTTACAAGTGCTCCCCCTTGTATCTTCTTCTTCCTTCTCTCCTCACTGGTCTTCCTTAATTTTCTTCCCTTCACTTTTCTCTCCCTTACTTCTCTCTTTCCTTCTGTCCCTCTTTGATGCTCTTTCCTTTTGCCCCTCTTTGATGCTACATCACATAGCCGAACCAAAGGCTTATACTTCAGTCCAACCTCAATCAAGAGGCTTACACACACTAAACATGCACGCGCACACATGCAACAGAGACAAACATGCACACAATTATGAATTAATCTACAACAAAGGGTCATCTGTGCATTATGTATGTCTGAATGCAGAGAGTTACCCTTTTGCCCAACATTAAGAAACTGGCTCTCATTGGAACTTGCATGCGCACAATTATGAATTAATTGAGAAGTATGTGCGCCCTTGCATAAAGCCTAATTGGCAAAAAGCACCAAGATTGGTTATGGAGGCATGACAGTCTCCCCACCAATCCGAGTCCTCGAACGTTCCAAAGAATCCTGACTTAGTGAGCTCAAATCAAGGTTCAATAAGAGGACCGCTGACCCCCTTTGCCTTTACCTAGGCTACTCAAGCATCCACAACATGTTGTCTGCAACATATGTCCCTTTTCTAATCTCTCCCTGATCATGCCTATCCACGACACTGGGTCAGCTATTTATCTCTTTCTCATTAGTTAAGATCAATCACATCATTCTCTTGTTGGAGGATGACAAACCATTCATGTTTTCTTCTCCTATTAAATACCCCCAACTACACTTCAGTAGGGGCCTGACACTGAATTTTCTTCATGAAGCCCAAATTGGGGATCTTCTGCCTCTCACAAACACATACATACACAGAAAATCTCCTTAACTTTGGAATCCCCTAAATTCAGGGATTCCCTCCAAGCATTGAAATCCTTACCCCTTGCCAACCCTCGTATTCAGGCTTCCTAGGAATTGCCTAGTTCTCTATGGGTCCTCATTGAACATCCATTATTTATACAATGTAGGATAACCTCCCTTTCAAGAACCCTTCTTAGTTAGCAGTCCCCTACATCATGGAAGAAGGTTGATTGGGACTTCCCTCAAACAAAAGAAAACAATTGGGAGTGTATCAGCTGGAAAGAAAATGGGGCCTTTTATTTTGGGGGGGCTAACAAGTCCATCACATATGATAGGCTTAGCCACAGAGGGACCAGTCTGAATTATATCATGTAGGTGGTGCAAGTCAGGTGCTTTATCCAGTCCTATTCTTGAGTATGCGCATGCCAAACAGAGGATAATGAGAGATCATCCAACCCTTTACAGTTCTGTCTCCCACAGTAAACATGTCTTTAATTTAACAAGGCCTGCTAATCCAAGCCAAAGCAAGCACTTCTAATTCTAAACAAGAAAGACAAGTAGAAAGAAAGTTCGAAAGGGTAGCTAAACATCACGCAAGACCAAGCCATTTGGTGAAACAGCAAAGTCTACTAGCAAAACAAGGTTACTAGAAGAAACGCTAGAGGTTGTGCAATGTGGTTGTAGAAGAAAAAATATGATGCAGATGCAAATCAAGTGAACAAAGCTACTCTGTGGAATTCTTTTAAGCTTACCTATCCAACTCACACCTAGAACACAAACTTCTCTACTAGAAGCCAAACCTTGGGCTCCTTTGTGGAGGGCCAGGAGGCAGGCCATTTATTTGAAGCCCATGATATAAAATAATATCTCCCTCCCTCCCTCCCTCCACGTCTGTAGCAGCTGAAGGGAAGCCCCTCCTCCCATGTGAGTAGGCCCACAAAATTATTATTATTAATATTATCATCATTAGTATTATTATTATTGGCCCCAACTTTTTTTACCCTTTATTTAAATTTACATTCATGAAAATTATAAAATTAATCTGTAAGCATACCATGTTACATCTGCGTTTAGATACATTAAAAATATAAAAGTAATTCTAATTATTTTTAAAATATAGACATGCATATCATGCATGTATGCATGCTCATTGACTTTTAAGATGTAGCATGCATTCATATTCTATTCTCTAAATATTAAAGTAAAATCTATATATGGCTCCCTACATACATCCCCACACACACATGCATGCATACATAATGCAAATATTTTTAAAATGAAATGTGTAGAATTTATTTTTTTTCTTAATCTTAGACACATTAATGTTGGGTTTGGGTATCCCTCCTATGTGGAGAAACCCACTCAACCCTTTAGCCTATTTTCTTTGGGCTCTTTGTTGGGCTTTTTGGGAGGCCTTTTTACACCTCATTTAAATAAAGAAAATTAGGGTTGGCAGTGTAGAATTCCATCAAAAATGTGAGAGAGAGCGTGTGGCAAAAAGAGGGAGAACCACGTTGAAAAAATCTGAATTTTTGCAATAGTGTGCAGTTTTGATCAACCGAAGATTAGAGGGTCATCCGTGATCTGATCGAACTGATTTTTTGTCAGTAGATAGAGGATTCATAGACACTGATTTTGAACGGTTGGATTGACCGTTCAAGCACCATAGCATCAGATATTGGGTGTAAACAGTAACCACGTTTTTAGTGAAATTCTAAACTTTCCCTCTTCAATTTTTAAGATCTCTTGTTGTTAGCTAAAAATAAAGTTATGTACTCATTGTGATAGCTGAAAATTGAGATCTTATATCCACACTTATATCATAGTGAACTTTTTTAGTGGACTCTTAAGCCCTGTGGTTTTTACCATTGATTTGAAGGGGTTTTCACGTAAAATTGTGTCTTGTGTGACTGATATTTGTGATTCTTTTTGGGCTGATTTTGTGCAGCTAAAAATATATATTTTTGTGCTATTGTCATATCATAAGAACTGATTTTGTTAATTAGGAGAGAGAACTTCCAGTTGTGCTTCCGCAATTTTTCGGTAAGTCTTGTTTCTTCCCAACACACTGGTATTAGAGCAAGTTTCAGTGCTCTTGTGTAATTATGGATGTTAGCACAAGTAGAATGATTCTTTTGAATGGCACAAATTATCAACTATGGCAGAATAAAATGAAAAGACATTTTATTTGTGAAGGCTTTGCATCTTCCTGTTTTTACTACTCAAAAGCCTGAATCTAAGACTGATGAGGAATGGGAGTTTGAGCATCGGCAAGTGTGTTGTTTTATTCGGCAGTTCGTTGAGGAAATGTTTACAATCACATTGATCAAGAGACACATGCACGTACTCTGTGGAACAAACTTGAAAACTCATATGCTTCAAAGACTGCTTAAAATGATGATGCTACTCAAATATAAAGAAGGGACATCTGTGGCTGATCATCTGAATGAATTTGAAGGAGTTATGAATCAATTACCTGATATGGGCATTAATTTTGATGATGAAATTATAGGGCTTTGATTGCTTGCTACCCTACCAGATTCTTAGGAAATATTTTAGGTTTCACTTATCAATTTTGCTCCCAATGGTGTGGTGACTATGGAATTTGCCAAGAATGGTGTGTTGAATGAAGATGTGAGAAGGAGGTCTCAGGGTTCTTCATCACCATCTGAGGTTCTAGTTATTGAAAATAGGGGGAGGAGTAAATACAGAAGCGAAAAGGGTAGAGATAAAAGTCAAAGTAAGTCGAGACCAAGATACAAAAATCTTGAGCGTCATCATTGTGGCAAGATGGGTCATATCAAGAAATACTGTTACAAATAAAAGAGAGAGAACAAGGGTGGTAGTGTTAAACAAGAGAAGAAAGATCTCGAAAGTACTGATCGTGTTGCTATTGCTACCTCTGATGATCTAGTGGTTGGTTATGATGAGAATATTATCAACCTAGCATGCGATGAAACAAATTGGGTGATAGATAATGGTGCTTCACTTCATGTCACTTCACGTAAGGAATTCTTCACATCTTATACGTTTGGTAATTGTTGGGTACTGAAGATGGGTAATGACAGCTTCTCACAGGATGTTGGCAAGGGAGATATTAGTTTGGAGACTGGAACAAAGCTGAAGCTCAGAAATGTCATACACGCACCAGATATCAGTTTGAATTTAATTTTAGCAAGAAAGCTCGATGATGAGGAATTTTATAACATCTTCAATGAGCGTCAATGGAAATTGACTAAAGGCTCCTTGGTTATAGCTCGGTGAAAGAAGTGTTCAAATTTGTATTGAATGCAGGCTTCAATTTCCACAGACATTGTTAATGTGATAGAAAATGAAAACTTAACTGATATATGGCATAAACGGCTTAGTCACACGAGTGAAAAGGGGCCTAACTATTTAGTGAGGAAGAATCAACTTTCTGGTTTGAAGAGTGCTACGTTGAAGAACTGTGCACATTGCTTGGCTGGAAAACAGAAAAGAGTCTCACTCAAGAGTCACCCTTCTTCAAGAAAATCAAATTTTCTAGAGTTGGTACATCTTGATGCTTGTGGTCCTTTGAAGGTAAGGTCGCATAGTGGTACACTTCATTTCGTGACTTTTATTGATGACCATTCAAGAAAATTTTGGGTCTATGCCTAGAAAACAAAAGACCAAGAACTTTATGCACCTAAACCTTTTCAAGCCTCAATTGAGAGGCAAATAGGAAAGAAATTGAAGTGCATTCGTTCTGATAATAATGGTGAATATAGTGGACCATTTGATGAGTATTGTCGACTGCAGAGAATCAGACATCAGAAGACACCATCTATAAGACACCACAATGGAATGGCTTGGCTGAAAGAATGAACAGGACATTAATTGAGAGAGTCAGATGTTTGCTTTTAGATGCAAAGTTGTCTAGATCATTTTGGGCTGAAGCCTTATATATAGTGGCATATGTGATTAATTTGTTGCCTGTTGTTCCTTTGCAGAGTGATGTTCCAGATAAAGTTTGGTCTAGTAAGGACGTCTCTTATGATTACCTGCATGTGTTTAGTTGCAAGGCATTTGTACATGTTCCAAAAGATGAGAGGTCAAAGTTAGATGCCAAGACTCGTCAGTGTGTCTTTCTTAGTTATGGTCAAGATGAATTTGGCTATAGATTAAATGATCTAGTTGAAAAGAAGCTTGTCAGAAGTAGAGATGTAGTTTTCATTGAGGATCAGACTATTAAAGACATTGATAAGGCAGAGAAGATAGTTCCACAAAGCAGTGATAACTTGACCAATATAGATCCAATTCCTTTAACCCCTTTGCCAAATCAAATAGAGAATGATATGCAAGAAGACGTTGATGATGACCAACAGGGTATAGGTGAACTTAATGCTCCCATGGATGATGTTGTGGATGATCAACCCCAAGCACCTATGAATCCACCAGCAATTCCACTTTGGAGGTCTACTAGAGACCAGCAACCTTCTACAAGGTATTCTTCTAACCAATATGTTCTTTTAACTGATGGAGGAGAACCAGAGTGTTATGAAGAGGCTACGGAAAGTGACTACAAAGATCAATGGGTTGATGCTATGAAAGATGAACTTAAATCTTTGCAAGACAACCATACATTGGAGCTAGTGAAATTACCTAAGGGTAAGAGAGCTTTGAAAAATCGGTGGGTTTACAGGTTGAAGCAAGATGAGAATTCTTCAAGTCCATGATACAAAGCCAGATTGGTCGTTAAGGGTTTTAGTCAAAAAAAGGGGATTGATTTTGAGGAAATATTCTTGCCAGTTGCAAAAATGTGCTTTATCCAAACTATATTGAGTTTGGCAGCCTACTATGATTTATAGATTGAACATATGGATGTGAAAACTGCTTTCTTCATGGTGACTTGGAAGAAGAGCTTTACATGGAGCAACGAGGGTTTGTGCACAAGGAAAAGAGGACTATGTGTGCAAATTGGAGAAGAGCTTGTACGGCTTGAAGCAGGCTCCGACACACTGGTATAAGAAGTTCGAGTCTACTATGGGGGAGCATGGCTGTAAGAAGACTACTTCTGATCATTGTGTTCTTGTTCAAAAATTCTCTGATGGTGATTTTATTAGTTTATTGCTCTATCTTGATGAAATGCTTATTATTGGTTGTAATGTTTCTAGAATTGACATATTGAAGCAAGAATTGAGTAAGTCCTTTGCGATCAAAATCTTGGGAACAGCAAAGCAAATCCTTAGTATAACACATAATAGAATGGCCAAGAAGTTATGGTCATAACAGGAGAAGTACATTGAAAAATTACTTCAAAGGTTCAATATGGACAAAGCTAAAATGGTGAGCACTCTTCTTGCTACACACTTTAGACTGAGTGTCAAGCAAAGTCCTTCCAAAGAAAAGAGAAGGAAGACAAGCAGAAAGTTCTTTACGCTTCAATCATGGACAGTTTGATGTATGTAATGGTATGCACAAGACCTGACTTAGCCTATTATGTTGGTACAATCAATCGGTTTCTTTCTAACCCATATAGAGAGCATTGGAATGCAGTGAAGTGGATTATAAGATATCTTCGGGGTACCTCCAACTTGAAACTTTGTTTTGGTAATGAGAAGCATGTTCTAGTTGGTTATATAGATTCTGATATGGATGGAGATATTGACTCCAAAAAATCTACCTCGGGTTACTTTATCACTTCTGCATGGGAAGTTGTGGCTTGGCAATCCAAATGGCAAAAATGTGTTGCATTGTCCACTATTGAATCGGAGTTTATTGCAGTGACCAAAGCATGCATTGAGTTGATTGGGATGAAGAGATTTATGCAAGAACTTGTTTTTACACAGGATAGGTACGTGTTCTTTTGTGATAGCCAAAGTGCTATTTATCTTGAAAAAAATTCAACCTTTCATGCTAGGTCTTAACATATTGATGTAAGGTATCATTGGATATGAGATGTTCTAGATGCTAAATTGTTACAACTTGAGAAAATTCATACTGATGATAATGGTGCTAATATGTTGACTAAAGCCTTACCAAGAGGAAAGTTTGAAACTTGTTGCTCAATCACCGGGATGGCAAGCACCTCCACATAGTTGGGAGGGGGGGATTTGTTGGGTTAGGGTATCCCTCCTATGCGGAGAAACTCATTCAACCCTTTAGCCCATTTTCTTTGGGCTCTTTGTTGGGCCTCTTTAGAGGTCATTTACATCTCATTTAACTAAAGAAAATTAGGAGTGGTCCGCCCCTTCCCTGAACCCCGCATACATGGGAGCTTTGTGCACTGAGCTGCCCTTTTTTTAGGGTAGAATTCCAACAAAAAGAGAGAGAGAGAGAGAGAGAGAGAGAGAGTGTGTGTGTGCAGTTTTGATCAACTGAATTGGAGGGTCATCTATGGTATGATCGAACTGATTTTTTGTTAGTAGATAAAGAACTCAGAAACGCTGACTTTAACGATCGGATTCGTCATCCAAGCACTACAGCGTCAAATATCAATTTTTGAATAGTAACCATGTTGAGAAAATCTGGGTTTTAGCAATAGTGCGCAATTTTGATCAACCGATTATTGGAGGGTCATCTAGAGTTTGATCGAGCTGATTTTTTTCTAGTAGATAGAAGATTTATAAAAGCTAATTTTGGACGGTCAAATTGGTTGTCCAAGTACTGTAGCATCAGATAAAGGTTTGAACAGTAACTACATTTTTTGTGAAATTCTCAACTTTCCTTCTTTGATTTTTAAGATCTCTTGTTAGCTAAAAATAGAATAATGTACTCATTTTGATAGCTGAAAATTGAGATCTTGTACTCACATTTTTATCATAGGGATGTTTTTTAGTGGACTCTTAAGTCTCGTGGTTTTTACCCTTGGATTTGAAGGGGTTTTCCACGTAAAATTGTATATCTCGTGTGATTAATATTTGCGATCATTTTTGGGCTGATTTTGCACTATTGAAAATATATATTTGTGCTATTATCATATCATAAGAACTTATTTTGTCAATTGGGAGAGAAGAACTTTCAGTTGTGCTTCCGCAATTTTTCAATAAGTCTTGCTTCTTCCCAACAGTTAATTCATTTTTATCTACCTAATTTATTAAAATGAATCTATATTATTATCCATAATAAAATAATATATATTAACAATACAACAACAACAAAACCAAGCCTCAAGTCCCACTACGTGGGGTCGGCTATATGAATCCTTTTCCGCCAATTTATGCAATCATGGACCATTTCTTTTAACAGATTCATGGATACTAAATCCTTACTCACTATCTCCTCCCAAGTTATTTTAGGTCTACCCCTACCCCAACAAACTCCCTCTTCCTCACTGGTGCACTATGCAGCCTACATTACAAATGTCCGTACTATCTAAGTCGTCCCTCACTTATCTTATCTTCTACAGGAGCAACACCTAACTTACCGCAAATATATTCATTCCTTAATTTATCTTTCAATGTTATACCACTCATCCACCAAAGCATTCTCATCTCGGCAACTTTTACTTTTTAGATATTATGTTTCTTCATCACCCAACATTCTAATCCATATAGCATAACTGGCCTTATAGCTGTCTTATAAAACTTCCCTTTCAATTTTAAAGGTATTCAACGATCACAGAGCACACTCGAAGCACTTCTCTATTTTACCCAACCTGCTTTAATGCTATGCATTACATCATCTTCAATTTCTCCTTCAAATTGCAAAATACATCCAAGGTATCGAAATCTACAAGTGTTATTTATTTATTCATCGTCAAGTTTAACTTTGTCTCCAATATTCTTCCTATCATTACTAAAATTTCATTTCAAATATTCTGTCTTATTTCTACTTATTCTAAAACCTCTAGATTCCAAAACTTCTCTCCATAATTCTAACTTCTACTCCGTCCCTAATTTCATCAATTAATACGATATCATTTGCAACAACATACATGGAACGTCCTTTTGAATACTCTTAGTCAATTGGTCCATCACTCAAGCAAAATGATAAGGACTCAAAGCAGATCCTTGATGTACACCGATGGTGATTGGAAGTTCTCTAGTTTCTCCATCTATAGTCCTTACACTAGTCATTACTCTATCGTACATAACCTTAATGACATCAGTATACCTACTACATACACTCTTTTTTTCTAAAACCCACCATGGAACTTCCCTAGGTATCCTATCATATGCTTTCTCAAGGTCAATAAATATCATATGTAAGTCCCTCTTCCTTTCCCTAAACTTTTCCTTTAATCTTCTTAAAAGATATATAGTTTCTGTGGTGGATCTCCCAGGCATAAAACCAAATTGATTTTCTGAAACCTTCGCTTCTAACCTTAATCTTTGTTCAACTACCCTTTCCCATAGTTTCATTGTATGACTCATAAGTTTAATTCCACGATAATTTTTACAATTTTGAATATCTCTTTTATTTTTGTATAGAATTTTCTTAGTTTTTATAATTATATTAAATAAATTTGGTTAACCATATAATTCCATTATCACCTAAACATTTCCAAACCTCAATTGGGATGTTATCTGATCCCATAACTTTCCCATTTTTCATCCTTTTTTAGTGCAAACTTAACTTCATTAACTCTAATTTTGCAAATAAATCTTATATTTTTAGTCTTTTCCTCATTTGACAATTCTAAGTTTAAGCCTTCTATTTGGTTTTCATTAAACAACTTACTAAAGTAACTTCGTCATCTTTCTTTAATGTCTTCATCTTTAACCAAGACAATATCATCTTCACTTTTTATACATTTTACATTTCCTAAGTCCTTACTCTTCCTTTCTCTAGCTTTAGCAAGTTTAAATATACCTCTTTCCCCTTCTTTTGTATCTAATCTATCATACAAACTATTAAATGATCTGTATTTAGCTTCACTAATGGCCTTTTTTGCATCTTTTCTTGCCTTCTTATACTTTTCAAAGTTATCCATGTTTCTACATTTTTGCCACGTTTTATACCAAATTCTTTAAGCCTTTATTGCTTTTTGTACATCTTTATCCCACCACCAACTTTCTTTGCTATTTGAGAAACATAACTTATTGATATTACTATAAGTACAATTCAATGAATTTAAATTTAAAAACCATCTGTGAGTGTCATTTTCAAAGTTCAACTTTTTAACCGATTGTGACATGATCCTAGCACGAAAATTTATTTAATTACATATACGATTGATCATAATAACATAGTTTTAAAAAATATTTCAATTAAATGTGTAGAATTAAATTTTCTTCCAGGTTTTACATTTGAAATCCTCATTGATAATAGCATGGTGTATATCTGCATTTTATTTTGCTAAATTCATTTCACATGTTAATTGCCCTGCTGCGAAGCACGGGCCTGTATACTATTCTTATTTTATAGCCAATTTTAAAACTAAGCTATGTAAGTCGTAAGATTTGAAACATAACTCGCTCAATATCCTTTTTACAGGAAAAATGTGATTGAGATGCTGCCAGATTAGTTGGGCTGCAGGTGTCAAGCTACATAATTGGATTCCTAAGCATTTCCATCTTAGAAGATGAAGTTTCACTTCATTAGCTTCAGTCAAACAACTTGAATTTTTAAATTTAAGATTCAGTGCACAAGGCTCCCATGCCATCAGGGGTGCAGGGACGACAAGATGTATGCAGTCTTACCTCCAAGCTTGACGAGACTGTCATGTGATTTTTAGGTTTGGATGTAACATCCCTACCATTTAGTCAAAGCTTCCCTCATAAATGACTAAAGTTTTTGCATGGTTTTAAGTTTTGAAAACATGCTACCTTTTATTTGGATTTTGAGTCATCTGCAGTTTTATCCACTTAAAACAACAACCACAAGTAACAACAAAAATATAAGGAACTTATTCCAGTTTCATCCAAGAATGACTTTCGCCTCTAAACCAAATTCAAAACCTCAATGTAAAGAGTATTTCAAATGAAATTTAAAATTCACAGATGTAGAATTGTCCTACCCCAGATCTGGCGCAGTTTAGTTGCTAGCTGAGTGACGCAACTTCGTTCTGCATGATTGGAAAATTTCATGTTTACAGCTTGCTGAGTAGCTGATAAGAATTCTCGCCTTGCTTTTACAGAAAGAACCAGGTAATTCGGTCCATGGATGGTGCTCAAGTCCACCAGCTAATAGAAATAAAGAGTAGGACAAAATCAGGGGTTTCCATCATATCATTTTTTACAAAATCTTTAATTTATGTAGCAGCAAAGGGAAAGGCGAAAAAAAGGTCTGAAGTGGGAGTGAATTTCCTACTTTTGAGTTTTGATGTTCGCACCATCTTAAATATTTGATTAAAGATAAATTGCAAACAGAAGCAAAAAGAAGACTTCCATTCAACATCATAATAAAAGCTCCTCCGCTTAGATTTTATAGGAAAATATTTTCTTTCTCTCTTAATTTTTATTATTAATTACACACCAAATTACTTAATAATTTAAATTTTTACTTTTTTATCAATCCTAAAATAATATAGCTTGTGCTTAGGCCATTGTCATGGTTATGAAAAAGCCACATACAATCAGTCAGCAGAAAATTAAAGTTAGGCATATGCCTGTAATCCTTGTATATTGAGGAGCATCTAATCATGCCTGAGGCCTGATTGCCTAGCTTTGACATTAACTAGGTTCCTAGGCAGACCAACATGCTTGCTGGCTTGCTGGGCCTGAATTTTACCACAATTTTTTCTTTGTAGGCCTCATTAATCACAAAAGACCTCAGCAACAAATGCATGTTTGATGCTACCATGTCCAGCATTCCAACAAACAGCCAGACCATTATGTGTGTGTATTTTGTGTAAAGTGATAGCTCTTTAGAAGCTACTGTTGAGATGCAGCCATGTGGCTCAAACATTAAATGCCTCTCAGGCCAAGTATTAAATATTGATTACATTAAACTCTGTTTATGTATTAAATGCTGATCATAATGACCGTTATTTTATATTGTTTGTATTAAGTAACATTAAACATTGTCTATATTAAATGTTGTTAAGTTGTTCATATTGCAAAATGTAAGAGGATAATATATGGCTGAAATACATACTTACAATGAAAATTTATTTTATTTAATCAATAGCACGCCAATATGCTAACAACCTCAAAAATAAATTTTAAACAAAGACTGTCACGTCAATATCACCACTTTAGGTATATCATATAACATATTTCATACTATATAAAAATGAAACATCACATAATTAACAATTAAAAAGCCACCAAATAGTTCCAAAACTAAATTCTCTCATCATTTAAGTACACATTAAATGTTCTTTATGTCCAAAACTTAAATATTACTCAGATTATTTTTTTTCTTAAATATGGATTAAATATTGCTTGAAGTGAGCCACACCCTAGACGCATTGGTTTTTCAGGGTTCGAATCCGGATGGAAGGGTGATGGAGAAACCAAAGGAGTACTTTATATGTTTATTTGGTAGCTAGGATTTTTATTTTGTATGGGATATTTTAGTCATTATAGAAATTTAGCTGGTTTAGGGTTGCTAGTGTATTTGAAGTACTTTGGGATTATTACAGGTTTTAGTTGGAGTTATTTGTCAATTA
This sequence comes from Malania oleifera, assembly GCF_029873635.1. NCBI lineage: Eukaryota > Viridiplantae > Streptophyta > Magnoliopsida > Santalales > Ximeniaceae > Malania > Malania oleifera. The sequence goes on along the minus strand of NC_080426.1, from coordinate 91,119,842 downwards.
TTGTGTTCGTTGTATAATGGGGTGTATAAGGAGCGTAATTCTGTACTTTATCGGACAATTATTGTTTGAACAAGAGTTGCAAGTCCCTCTCTCCCTTTTGTGCCTTCTAGTTCTATTCTTTAATTCTTCCTTCTAGAAATGTAATTTAGGCCGCCCTGTTGGGGGCCATTGTAAAAGCCATCTTGTAGATGAAAAGTTATTTACCATCTAAGTATACATTGATTATTGTTTATTTTTAAATTTTTTTATGTGACTAAGCCATAATATGGTTAAAATATTAAAAATTTATTAGGTGGAATTTTATTTCCACTTCATTTAGGGTGAATGTTTCCCTATTTTAATGTTTAGTTTTAAAAAAAAAAAATAGCATGCTAATGTTACAATAAGATTCCTATATCATAAGAATATACTATATATTTTCATATTTACTATATAATTTTATAATAGATGTTTTTCATAATTATACGGTTCGATGTTGAAAACTAACAAAACATTCCTATATCATAGAAACTCGATAATAAAATCTTAAAAAGGACAAAATAAAGATGTACACATGTCTCACCAACAATAAAAAATTCAAGGAAAAAAAAAAACATACTCTTCATAGTTCATGTTGATGAATCTATCCAAATAAAGGAATTTTTTTATGTCAACTTTTGTATCTGTCTCTCTACTTATTTCTCTCTATTAAATTAACTTAGTTACTAGAAAATCTTCTAAAATTGAATTAAAGGACCCAATTAGTCTTGCTGAATTGTGTGGGCTGGGATCAAGAAGACCATTATTTTTGTAAATTAAATTAGATACCCATCTTCTATCCATCATACCCCATAACCTCTATAATGATAGTTTTAACCACTGTTGGAGAAACAACTATCTTACCTGTTGCAACCAAGGTATTATGGAGTTCATAAATCTTCGTTCCAGAAGACATGATGCCAGTGTGCTGAGAACCTCACCAACTGTCTTGTGTGACAAGCTTTCCAGAACAGGACCAGTTCTATCAAGGAGCTCAATCAAAGTGAGTTCATCACCTGAACAAAGAGCTTCCACATATGCAGAGTTGATGTCGCCATCACACAGAAAACCTTTGACACGATTCCACAGGCTATTTTTTCTTGAATTTGCAGGAAGACTTGAGGCAAAGACAGCATCAGTTTTCCTTGTTTGACGACAACCAGTGTTCTGAATGCCCTGCCCAGAACTATTTTGGATGGCCGACAAATTATTTCTAGATATCTTTATTGTAGGATCCATCCACATCTCTATCCCTTGCTTTGTAGAAGCATTTGATCTGCTTCTCCTACCAAATGCTCTTTCCTCCCAGATTTCTGAATTTTTTACTGACAATAATGAAGACTGCCTGTGGCGTATTTCCACAGATGGCCTAGGAGTACATGAAGAGAGTCTAGGAGAAGCAGCACTTTGGTTCTTCCTGAAATTTCTGACACTTGCGAATTCCAAATCCGCACCACCATGGAAAAGTTCCTGTGCTAGTTTCTCTACCACATTTTCTAGACCCAAAACCTTTTCCTGTATCATAGACAAGCTTCCCATTGTACTGGTGGTAAACACCTGAACCACATTAAAAAATAAAAAATAAAGAGATTAAATCATAGCCAGCACTATTGAGAAAGAACAAGAAATGCAAAAAGGCTCTTAGGCCAATTTTCAGTCAAGGAGGGTATGACAACACAGCTATCTCCATAGTTGGAAAGGCTCTTCCCATGGTCTCAGACATTGGGCAAGACTTGCCCTCAGCCAGTAAATCACAATGCTTGAGAACAAAACAAGGAAAAAGATTATGCACAATTCCTTTAGCAATGTCGTAGCACGGTGGTGCAATCAGCAGTATTTATTTAATTTTCTGCTTATATCAAGTGTTACTATTTATAAATGCAAGGGGTATTTTTGTAATTTCGGAAATTTGGGGTTCCATTTGGCCAAATTAGCTTTGAGGGTCTCTTTTGTAATATTCAGGGGGTAATTTTGTTAAGGGATTTATTCTTGGTGGCGCTGTAGAGCATAAGTGGCTTTTAGAAGGGGATATGGTGCAAAATAGGAGTTGGCTTCTCTTGTGATAAATAGGAGCCTTAGCCACTTTTCCCCGAGATATTTAGGCATTTTATCTTTGAGAAGATTTCCCTCTAGAGCTCAGCTCAAGACCAGATAGGGTTTGAAGATTTGGAGGCTAGGGTTTTGAGGAATCGACCCCACAGTGCCTATCAGTCCCTCCATTGCAGCTAAAGGTGTGAGAAGCTAGCAGAAATCCACTGTTACCATTCTGAAACAGTGACAAAACAGGTAATGATTTGAGAATTAAGCTGCTGTAACCAGCAAATGTCTTATTTGCCTATCTGAAATTCACAGCAGTTATCTTTTCATTATTATACAAATTTATTAGTTGCTCAAGTCAAAGAAGGTTGCTGAAATACTATTCTGAACTGTCTTTATTTCTGAATTTCTTGTTCTATTTATAGACCCATTTGCTTCAAATTGGTATTAGAGCAAGTTTGATCCTGTGGATTAATGGCTGCAAGGGGTGGAAGAGGAAATAGAGGCCATAGAAGTAGATACATGACTGTTGAGATGTTAGGAGTGCTGCGGGAACAAGTTAGACTACTTAATGAGCTTGGTACACAATCTATGGTAATCAAGGCTGGCGAAATGATGATGATAGTGAAAATGATTTAGTTAAGAGGAGCAAGAAATGAAATAATTGAGCAATCTGAGGCTGAAATTGACAGCTCTAGTGGTGGTAGAAGTTCTGAAAATGAAAGGCCTGCACAAAAAAATGAAAGGCCTCCAAGATGGGAAGATCACATTGTTCGTGCTTGAAAAAATTTCAAAAAGTATGGTGGACAAATAAATGTTTCAGAATTTGGTGGGATATAGAAGCTGAAGAATTCTTGGACTGGGTTGATAGCATTGAGACTTTTTTTGAAAGGAAAGATGTGCTAGAAGAGAGGAAAGTGAAGCTTGTTGTAGTAAAGCTCAAGGGACCTCCTTCTACTTGGTGGAAACATTACCAAAATGATTGTGAGAATAGGGGAAAAAGGAAAGTCAGAAGATGTGATCAGATGAAAGAGAACCTGAAAGCTCAATTCCTATCATGGGATTATGAGCAAACCTTGTACCCAATGGTTCGAACTTGAGGCAGCATGCGAAGTTGGTCAAAGAATACACTCAGGAATTTCATAGGCTTTTATTGAGATGCAATCTTGCTGAAGCTGATGCACAAGGGTTAGTCGCTATGTGAATGGTCTAAAAATCCATATAAGACCAAGAAGCTTTCAACATCCTTATAAGGTTAGTGATGCCTATCAGCTTGCACTAAAAGTTGAATCACAACTTACCCACAACATGCCTACGAAGCTTGGGATAGAATGCAGCAGTGGTGCATCAACTAGTAAGGTGGGTGGCAACACTAGAAGTGGATAGACAGAAGTACTTATGCTTAGTAACCAACTAATCAGCAATAATAGTGGTAAAGCAGCCCAAAACCAGGGGAAAACAATGATTAAATGCTGCAGATGCTTCAAGCTTTGCCACAAGACCAATGAGTGCCCAAAAAGAGCTAAATCTTTCTGAGGATCCAGAGGCTGATGGTGAAGAGAACTTTGTGATTCTTGAGGACCAATAGCAGCAAGTGGAAGCTGAAAAAGATATGGCGAAAGAAGGGATTAAGGGTGACGTCCTAGTTAATTTTGGTCTGAATCCCCTTTCCATCAGGTTCGCTTTCATTATATAGACGAGATTTACATGGTTGTTGCCTGATTTTCAGCACTTAAATGCTGCCAGATTTTCAGCATTATTTACAGCCTAATTGCCTGATTTTCAGCACTTGAATCCTGCCAGATTTTCAGCCTTATTTACAGCCTAATTGCCTGAATTATCTCCGTTAACACCCCCCCCAAATTGATGCTCGTAAATCAAGAAGCATCAATTTGTCAACCAAGAACTGATGTCGGTGCCGAGAAAGAGCTTTAGTGAATATGTCTGCAGTTTGACCTTCGGTGGAAATGTGAGGAAGAGTAATCATTCGTTTGTCAAAGGATTCACGTATGGAATGGCAATCGACTTCGATATGTTTCATACACTCATGGAAGACAAGATTAGCAGCGATCTGAATAGCATTGGTATTATCAGCATGAAGAGGAGTGGAATGAAGCTGAGAAAAACCAAGTTCACCCAATAACCCACGAAGCCATGTGATCTCAGAGCATGCGGAAGACATAGCACGATACTCAAACTCAGTAGAGGACTTGGAAACTCTGCCTTGCTTCTTACTCTTCCAAGAAATGAGTGCATTGCCTAAGAACATGCACCAGCAAGTAACAAAGCAACGAGTATCCGCACATCCGGCCCAATCAGCATCACTATACCCCACCAATTGTAAATAAGATTCCTTCGGAAAGAACAACCTTGCGTGTAGAGGTGCCCTTCAGATATCGGATAATGCGGCAGACAACAGCTAAATGAAGATGTCAGGGAGCTTGCATAAATTGACTGACTTGCTGCACAACAAAAAAAATATAAGGACGAGTAATCATTAAGTGGTTCAAACTCCCAATAAGCTGCCGATTCAAGGATGGAACTGATAGAAACTCGTCTTCCTCTTGATGAAGCTTAAGATTTACCTCCAAGTGAGTAAGAACAGAATTACCCAATTGGAGACCAGCCAATGAAATCACTTCCTGCATGTATTTGTGCTCGTGTAACAACATACCAGTTGGAGTAAGCTGCACCTCAAGGCCAAGAAAGTACTGCAGGAGACCAAGATCTTTCATGTGAAAAGAGGACTTGAGATGTTGTTGTAATTGCTTAATTAACTCAGTATCAAAGCCAGTAATTACAATGTCAACAACATATACCAAAAGCAATACAATTCCTCCAGAAGTCTTGCGAAGAAAAAGAGAGGAATCAAACTGCTCTTAAGTAAAATGAAAGGCAATCAGGGTAGAACAAAATTTATCAAACCATACACGCGGAGCCTGTTTCAGTCCATACAAGGACTGGCGTAGCCGAAAAACCACTAAGGAAGGTGTAGCAAACATGCCGGGAGGTGGAAACACATAGATTTCTTCCTTCAAATCCCCATGTAGAAAAGCATTCTTCACATCCATCTGCCAGAGAGACCACCCCTACGACGCAGCAAGTGCCAAGATAATCCACACAGTAGTCATTTTGGCAACAGGTGCAAAGATCTCTTCATAATCAATACCATACTCTTGCCGGTTCCCAAGAGCCACAAAATGGGCCTTATATTTATCCAGTGACCCATCAGACCGAAACTTGACTGAGTACACCCATTTACAACCAATAGGTTTGACACTAGAGGGACAAGTCACAAGATCCCAAATGTGATTATCTTGAAGAGCTTGGATTTCTTCTTGCATGGCCTGCTACCAACATGCTTGGGTGGCTGCCTAGGTACATCAGTGAGGAACAGAAACAGTGTCAAGAGTGGCAGTAAGCGAGGCATGAGGAAAACCATACCTAACCGGTGGATATGTAACCCAGGTGGAGCGCCGAGGAACCGCAGAATCAGGTGGCGGATCAGTGTTTGGAAGGGGCATTGAAGAAGGAGGAGGACGTCGATGATACAACACACCTGGTTTAAATCACTTAATAGAAGAAGACACATCATCAAAAGCGGGAAGAAGAGTAATAGGAGTATCAGAAAAAACCTGAGACTAAAAGAAATTTTGATTTTTGAAGAAAATCACATTCTGGGAGATCCGGAATTTGTTTGCATAAGCATCACAGATTCACAATAAACAAAATCCTTTCAGAGTAGGACTATACCCCATAAAGGCACACGTGACAGACTGAGCAGCAAACTTGGGACGCTCAATAGGTGGTAGATGAACAAAACAAACACACCCAAAAGCATGAAAGAATTGATACTCAGAAGATATGCCAAATAATCGAAAATAGGGAGAATCATAATTTAGAGTGTTAATAGGCAAACGATTGATCAAATAGACCGTAGTAGATAAAGCTTTTACCCAGAACTTAGAAGGTATAGAAGAATCAATCAACAAAGTACGAAAGACATCTAAGAGATGACGATTCTTACGCTCAGCAACTCCATTTTGTTGAGGGTTATAAGGACAAGAACGCTGGGAAATGATCCCCTTTTGCTAAAGAAAAGTCTAAAAAGAATGAGACATGTACTCCCCCCCCCCCCTCGGGGCGGCTAAGTCAGAGCGTAAAGTTTTGATACAAGTACTAAACTGTGTCTTAACAAACGCAACAAATTTTTGAAAGACAAAAAGCATGTTAACTTTAGAGCGGAGAAAATATATCCGAGCAAATTGACTATAATCATCAATAAACATCACAAAATAACTATACTGACCACAAGAAATAATTGAACTCACACCCCAAACATCAGTATGCACAATCTCAAAGCAATTAGGAAAATGTAAAATTTTACTTTTACCAAGACGACAAGTAGCACAATCAAAAGATATAGGAGAAGAAGAAAAGGAATCTTTCTAGCCCAAAAAACCATGTTTCATAAGATGAGCCAAGATAGCAGAATTAGGATGACACAATTTCTTACACCAGACTTCATTATTATTGGCAGTAGCCTTACAAGCAAGATAAACAACATTAGGAATAGAAAACTGTAAAGGGAATAAACATCCCCTTTTAGGCCCCTTTGCGATCACTGTCCCTAACTCTTGATCCTGCACAAGACAACCACCACGAGAAAAATGAACATCACAGTCATTATCTACCAATTGTCCAATAGAAATCAAATTGGTAGACAATCCAGGAGAGACAAAAACATCGCGAAATGAAGAGCCGAAATTACCAACAACAATAATTAGAAGAGTATTGCCATCAACAATCTGAATATTTTGCATGCCTCTATACTTATGAACACCATGGAGACCCGTCATATTACCATTCATATGATTAGAAGCGCCCGAACCAACAATCCAAGAAATTGAGTTCGTAGTCGTGCCTTGCAGCCTCAGAAAATACCTCCTCAGAAGTCATACCCATTTGAGCGGATAAACGTTGTTCTTCATGCAATAAATTGTCAACTGAACAACAAACAGCATAGCAAAAGATTTCTTTCCTTACTTCAGCCTACAATTATTTCCTTATTTCTCAATTCATTATTTTGTACAATTATCATATATTTAGTTTACATGTATAGAGCTAGAATCATGCTAGAACTTATTTACTTTCCATGTATAGCATTCTTGTAAAGTCTATATATAATATACAGAACTCAAGGCCAAACCATTAGGCCATTCACACAACACTTTGACATGGTATCAGAGCCAGCCAACTGCTAAGTTTTTCACCTTCGAATTTTTTTTTTCTTCTCGGTATCGGAGGTGTCTCTCCTTTCTGTGGTTGTTGTAGTTTTTTTTTTTTTTTTTTTCTCTTTTGGAATTTTTTTGTCCTCTGTTCTTTCGGTATTTCTGTGGCTGAGTGGCCGTCGGCACAGCAGGTTTTCTAGTTTGCCACTTGTTTTAGTGCAGGCAACAGCTTTCTGCTATTGTTTCTGGTGCTTCACTATCTCAGCACAGCAGGTTTCTGTCCTTGCGATTCTCGGCATAGCAGGCAATAGCTTTATGTTGCTGTTTCTGGTGCTTCTCTGCCTCGGCACAGCAGGATTCTATCCTTGTGATTCTCGACACAGCAGGTTTCTTGGTTCAAGAATTATTTTTTAGTGCAGGAAGGCTGGTCTTGGTTCTCTCTGTTGATGTTTCTAGTGCTTCTCTGTCCTTGTGATTCTTGTCATAGCAGGTTTTTTGGTTCAAGATGTAATTTTTTAGTGCAGGCAGGTTGTTCTTGGTTTTCTTTGTATTTATTTTTTGGGCTTCAAGCTTTTCTGGTGGTCTTTTTCTTTCAGCAGTCTGTTTTCTTTTTTTTTTTTGCTTCTCGATTTTCTCCTTTATTTAGCATAGACTCTGCTCTTGTGTGCTAAGTTTACGGGCAACAATTATTCTACGTGAGCTTTTCAATTTGAACTTTATTTGAAGGGAAAATATCTTTGCGATCATATTGATGTCACGGATTGTGCACCCTATCCTGATAAATCCAAGGAGTCAGCAGCTTGTCCTTCATGGGTTGTACTTGGTGCCAAAGACTCAGACGATTGTCCTTCATGGGTTGTGCTTGATCCTCGGATTATTTCTTGGCTTCTTGGCTCGGCTGAGCCACATATTGTTCCCAACTTGCGACCTTACCATACCACTCAATCCATGTGGAGTTATTTAAAAACAATACATCATCAAGATAACAGTGCCCGTTGTTTTCCATTAGAGCATGTGATTGTCATGTTTCAACATGACAATCGTTCCATCTAAGACTATTATTCGGGGTTTCTGACTCTTTGGAACGAATATTCCGATTTAGTTACTGCAGATGTTCATGTTGCCTCTCTTACCATTATTCAACATCTTCACGAGACTACTCGTCATGATCAGTTTCTTATGAAACTCCGTCTCGAGTATGAATCTGTTCGCTCGCCTCTGCTGAATCGCTCTTATGTTCCTTCTCGTTATGTTTGTTTTGGTGAATTACTTCATGAAGAACAATGGCTTAGTACTCAAGTTACAATGGCACAATCTCATGGTAGTTCAGGGTTTGTCCCTGTGGCTTATGCTGCTTAATGACGAGGACCGCATGTGCATTCTAGCACCTTGCAGTGTTTTCTCTGCAAAGAATTTGGGCATATCGCTGCTAATTGTTCCAAGAAATTATGCTCTTATTGCAAGAAGGGTCACATTATCAAAGACTGTCATATCCGCCCGCAAAATAGTCATGCCCAAGCATTACAGACTTCTGTTATTGTACCCTTCATAGTGACTTTTGCAGCCCTTGGCTCTTCTTCAGGTGACTCCTCTGTTCTTGCACCTCCAACAGTGAATTACTGCACACCCAAAATGATGCAACAGATACTAATTTCGGCATTATCAGCAATGGGACTCCAAGGTAACAATTCTACTAAACTCTAGTATGTGGACTCGGGTGCCTCTAATCACATGACGAATAATACCACTACCCTGTGTCATGTTCGGCCCTATGTTGGTCAATCTGCTATTCAATCTGCCAATGGCAGTTCTTTGCCAATAGTTGCTATCGGAGATGCCTCTTCTAAGTTAACTTAAGTGTTTCTTGCTCCTCGGCTTTCCACAAATCTTAATTCTGTTGGTCAATTAGTTGATAGCAATTGTGTTGTTAATTTTTCTAGTAATGGTTGTGTTGTGCATGACCAGGTAACGGGGGAGCAGATCGCGAAGGGACCTAAAGTGGGGCACTTGTTTCCACTACTTTTGCCTGTTCCAGCACGTTCTCCAGTTTCTTCTATTAAGTTTTTTGCTTGTAATAATGTTTCAGATTTTAGTATGGCGTGACATGGTTGTTTAAGCCATCCCAATACTCATATCTTATCTTATGTATTGAACTCTAGGTTACTTGGTAATAAAGAACGTTATTTTTTATCTCTTTAGTGTGCCTCTTGCAAACTTGGTAAAACAAAACTCTTCCCTTCCCTTTGCATGCTAATAGAGCTTCTCAGTGCTTTGATCTTATCCATATTGATGTTTGGGACCTATCCTAGTTAGTACACATGAAAAATTTAAATACTATGTGACTTTCATTGATGATCATAGCAGATTTACTTGGGTCTACTTTCTTCGCTCTAAATCTGAGGTTTTCGTAATTTCACTGAGTTTTTTAGCATATGTTGACAATCAATTTTCTACTTCTATTAAGACATTACGCATAGATTATGGTGGTGAATATGTATCTACTAAGTTTCAAGCATTTTTGGCTTCTAAAGGCATTATTCATCAATGTTCATGTCCCGCTACTCCCTAACAAAATGGAAGAGCCGAACGGAAAAATCGTCATCTCCTAGATGTGGTACATACTCTCTCTTGCTGGCATCCTCTGTTCCATCCTTGTTCTGGATTGAGGCTCTGAAAACTGCTACTTACTTGATTAATTGATTACCCTCTCAAGTCCTACTCATGGAGTCTCCCTATTTCCGCTTATTTGCAAAGCAACCTAGTTATGATAACCTCCATACCTTTGGTTGTGAATGTTTTGTTCATTTACCTCCTCATGAACAACATAAATTATCCACTCAATTTGTTTGATGTACATTCTTCGAATATAATGTGTGTCAAAAGGAATTTGTTTGCTATGATCCTACATTACATCGTACACGCAGTTCTAAGAATGTTATTTTCTTTGAAAATCAACATTTCTTTCCTGTGTCCTCTGTACCCTCTTCTTCTACTGTGATTCTCCACTCCTTTGAGGAGGAGTTCTCGAATCCTCATCAAGTCAATTCTCGTTTTAAACCAAGTATTATGCATACGCAACATTCCTGCTCACAGTCTCTTCCGATAGCTCATTCGATATCTGATCCTACCATGCTTCAGTTTCAATTAGTTGCAACACCTCCAAAGCCTTTGGTACGTCGCTCTTCTCGAGTGTATGTACCCCCGGATAGGTATGAGTTTTGATTACGCGTCAAAGTTGTGTAATTAGGTGTTTAAAATCATGCATTAAAGATTATAATTTTAATTAAATGTCTAGTTATGTTCGGTATTTCAACATTGAGCGCGTTTGAGATAATTATCCAATTTTTGCCGTAAATTTACGGATATTTGTGTTTTATTATTGCAGCATAATTTTTGGAAATCAACACCAAGCCATGCGTGTAAGGAGAGGTCGTGTACGTGAGCCATGTGCGAGTGTGAAGGAACCAAGCCATGCATGCGTGAGTTTGAGCACGTGAAGAAGCCTTGCAAGTCTGTGAGCATCAAATGGGTTTACGCGCCAAAGGCTCTCTCGTACATTTAAAGAAAAATCAAAAAGGAAAAAAATGTGTATGTATATATATATATATATATATATATATGTATTGTGCAAAGTGGGCTTGCGTGCGTGCATTTGGAGGCCCAAGGCCATGGGTGAGCGGGCTTGAAGCAAGGAGAGTGAGCTAGAACGGAACAATGAAAAAAAAAAAAAAAGGAGTAAAGGCTGAATTAAAGAGAAGTGGGCTCGGCATTGCTGAGTGTGCGTGAGGTGCACAGCCAAATGAAAACAAAACAAACAAAAAAAAGTGTGGGCTGGGTCTTTGATGTGACCCGGCCATGCAAAGGCTAAAGATTTTGGGGCAGCCGTGTGTGTGTGTGCAAGGAGAGGCGCTGGCAGTGTGCAAGAGTGCATGTGTGTTTTGCTGGCTAGAAGAGTGGGCGCTGGCACATGAAGGAGGGTGTGTTGTTGCTTTTTGAAAAAGTTCTTGGGGCTAAGACTTGTAAAGAGGGTAAAAAGTAGAGTGTAGGGTTTTGCTGGGAAGCTAGGTTGTTTTTGGGGGTAGCTGGGGGCCCCTCCTTGGTCTCTATGCCGCAGCAAAGAGGAAAACACAGCAGCTATTGCTGCTGTGTGGAGCTCAACCCGACAGCTCCTCACTCCCTCTCTCTCACACTTTGCTTATTTATTTTAATGTTTGTTTTAAAAGATTGTTGGAGTAGGTTTATTTATTTTAATGTTTGTTGGAAATACATTGTTTGGATAATTTTATCGTTGCATTAAGTTAATGTTAACTTTATTGTTTGAGTACATTATTAGTCTAATTAATTTCTTATCCTTTAATTTGTTAATATGAATGCTTCCAGTTTTAATTAATTTGTTGTCTTAATTTAGTTCACATTTAGTTTATTGTTCTTTTAATTAGTTGTCTTATCTTATTGCCGCAATGAGTTCTTGTGTGATTAGTTTGATCTGAAAATTTTGGATTGTAAGCATGAGTGGCTAAGTTCTATAACTTGAGTTGTGGGTCAATGTCGGTTGCTTTCCATGGTTTATTGGTTTTCCTACGATATTATTATTAAACTTTTATTTGGCTAAAACAAAAAATTGAAGGCATCATTGATAAATCGTTGGCTCTTATTTCTTGTTTTGTCGTTGACGTTAGGCACATCAAAATCTTGATTTAGTCTAAGATTTTCATCAAGTAATCTTTACATGAAATTCGGTTGATGCTTAATGAGAGTTTTATTTTCTTTTGTTTGGATATGGCAAATTTACTCGAGCTTTAGTCTAAAAATTTCATCTTATTAATGCCTTGATTGGGTTAACAATAAGAGGAGTAAAGCCTAGGGAATCAGTAAACGGTGGAAGCAAAAAGACGTTGAACACGTAGCCCGAGTGTTTGGTAAATTGTTTCAGTTAATTTGTTTAATTTTGTTTGCATTATTAGATTTATTTTTTTGAAATTTGATAAAAGTTCAATCTCATTTTAGCATTTTTCTCAAGCACTTCCCACTTTGTTTACTGCTTTCAAAAACATATAAAAAAAAAGATTTTCACACCACATTTTAAAGCAACAGGTTTTCACTAAACTTTCACAAATACTTTGATACTCAGTGGACCCTATGGAATACGATCCTAGACTCGTCCTTGATACAACTTGACACTTCTGCACTTGGAAGCATAACTCAGAACGAGTCAGGTCTCCCTCTTCAAGTTTTGACAATTCTGTTTCAGCTTTTACTGCTGCATTGTCCAATTTAGATATTCCCAAATCCTACTCACACGCAGCCAAGCATAATTGTTGGCGAGAAGCAATGCAAGAAGAAATAGCCGCTCTAGAGGCCAATCACACCTGGTACATTGAGCCTTGTCCTCCCACCATTGTTCCTCTAGGTTGTAAATGGGTTTACTAAGTCAAGGTCCGATCTAATGGAAATTTGGACCATTACAAAGCTCGCCTTGTTGCGCTTGGGAATAATTAGGAATATGGTGTCAATTATGAAGAGACCTTTGCTCCTATGGCTAAGATGACTACTGTTCGTACGATTCTGGCTATTGCTACTTCCAGTGATTGGCCACTACATCAAATGGATGTCAAGAATGCTTTTCTTCACGGAGATCTTAAAGAGTGTATTTATATGAAGCCACACCTGGGCTTGTTTCCCTCTCTGACTTCAAATGTGTGTAAGCTTCGTCGCTCTCTTTATGGTCTCAAACAAGCTTCAAGGGCCCGGTTTGATAAATTCCGCACCACTTTATTACAATTTTCTTTCAAGCAGAGCAAGTATGACACTTCATTGTTTCTTCGAAAATCAGACATGGGTATTGTTGTTCTTTTGGTTTATGTTGATGATATTGTGATTACTGATTCCAGTTTTGCTTTACTTGCTCAACACATGACCCATCTCTCAGAGTCCTTTTATATGAAAGATCTTGGGTCTCTCACATATTTTCTTGGTCTTGAGGTGAATCGTAGTCCCTCTGGTATTTCACCCAATCAATACAAGTATGCTAGTGACTTGGTGGCCACAGCTGGCCTTCAGAAGGGTACTTCTGTTGATACTCCCATGGAATTAAATGTCAAGCTTCGCAAAGAGGAGGGTGACTTACTTTTACAGCAAATCAGTCAATTTATTCAAACTCCTCCTCATCTTCATTTGGTTGTTGTCCGCACGATCATACTTGTAGAAAATGAGAATAAATCTATCGTATATTCAATTGTGTATTCTTTACATACTCGGGTCCCTATTTAACACGTACACAGAGAATAAAATATGGAAATATAAAAGTCAACCTATACAATCAGCAATATCGAATCTAATTAGAGCCTTAATCTTCTACCACAATCTTCTCCAAATCACTTCCAAATCATTCGGGATTTCCACACTCCAAATCATTCAGGATTTCCACACTCCCCCTCAAGTTGGATCATAGATATTTATTATGTCCAACTTGCAAATAAACTCTTCAAAGCTAGATCTTTGTAATCCCTTAGTGAAAATATCAGCTAATTGTTCTCTTGTAGGGATATAGGTCATGCAAATTGTCCCCTTCTCAATTTTCACCTTTATAAAATGTGTCCACTTCTATATGTTTAGTCCTGTCGTGCTGAACAGGATAATGAGAAATACTAATGGCGGCTTTGTTGTCGCAATAGAGTTTGATGGGGAGCTCTACTATGATGTGTAGTTCTTCCAAAAGTTTTTGTAACCATAGCCCTTCACACATCCCTTGTGCAATAGCTCTGAATTCAGCCTCGGCACTGCTTCTGGCTACCACACTCTGCTTCTTACTCCTCCATGTTACTAGATTTCCCCAAACATAGGTACAATAGCCAATAGTAAACCTTCCGTCTTCTGCTGATCCTGCCTAATCCGCATCTGTGTAGATCTCTACCTTCTTACTATCACCTTTCTTGAAGAATAGTCCTCGCCTTGGAGAGCCTTTTCGATATCTGAGAATCTTATATACTGCTTCTAGGTGACTCTCCTTTGGTGAGTGCATGTGCTGACTGACCACACTTACAGCGAAAGCAATGTCAGGTCTAGTATGAGAGAGGTAAATCAATTTACCAACTAGCATCTGACCTCTCTCTCTATCCACAGGCTTTCCTACGTCATCCGTTCTTTTTCCTGCCTCAACAGGAGTATCGCTAGGTTTACAACCAAGCATGTCAGTCTTAGTCAAAGGGTCAAGTAGATACTTTCTTTGGGAGACACTAATTCCCTTTCTTGATCTGGCAACCTCCATTCCCAAGAAATATCGCATTTGACCCAGGTCTTTTGCCTCAAACTCTGTGGCTAAGACCTTCAATCTCTCCACCTCTCCTATGACATCTTCGATAAGAATGTTGTCATCAACGTACACAATCAGGATGGTCCTTCTTCCCTCATTGGACTGTTTGAAGAACATAGTGTGATCTGACTGCCCCTGTCAGTATCCTTGATTCTTTATTACCTTCGTAAATCTATCAAACCACGCCCTCGGTGATTGCTCGAGTCCATATAGGGAATTCTTCAATTTACACACTCTAGTTTCTTCTCCCTCCTTGCAAAATCCTAGTGGTAGCGTCATGAACACTTCTTCTAGCTCACCATTCAGAAAAGCATTCTTGATGTCAAACTAATGGAGTGGCCAATTCAGGTTTGCTGACAAGTACAAGAGAACCTATATAGTGTTCAACTTTGCTACTGGCACAAACGTCTCGGTGTAGTCAATACTGTATGTCTGAGTGAACCCTTTTGCCACAACGCGGGCTTTGTATTGTTCTACTGTGCCATTAACCTTGTACTTTACTGTGAACAACCACTTACAGCCCATTGGTTTCTTCCCCCTTGGCAAAGTCATCACCTCCCAAGTTCAATTCTTTTCTAGTGCCCTTATCTCTTCCATCATTGCCTCTTTCCACTCTGGAATCTCCAAGGCTTCTTGAATGTTTTTAGGAATCTGGATTCTGTCAAGGTTAGAAGTAAAAGCACGACACTTGGCAGAAAGAGCATTGTAAGATACAAATTTTGAGATAGGGTGGAGAGTACATAAATGAGGTTGTTTTCTAAGAGCAATGGGTAAGCCATCTTTTACCGTGTCGGGATTGGAGTCGGACTCATGAGGAGTTGGAACTATCACCGGTTTTGACTCTTTTGGTGCTTCGGAAGTGAGTGTCTCATTGGACTTTGATTTTGGCCTCCTTGAGTAGACAAGTGTTTATTTGTTTGTATTTCCGCATCTCCCCCGGAGTTCAAGTTTCCTTCTGTACTAGGCAAAGGAGCAGATATATAGGGTATGGAGTGGTCTCGAAAACAGCAATATCGAAGTAGTCTGAGTTTGAGGGTTGAGCTTTAAAAAAGACTCCTCCTAAAGCAAGTAGCAAAGGGTATATTCGAAGAAGGTGACATCCAGGCTAACATAGAGTTTCTAGGAGATCAGGTCATAACATTTGTAACCCTTCTGTGTGCGAGAGTGACCAACAAAGAATCATTTAAGTGCTCTGGGATCCAATTTGCTTCGCTTGGGTGCGTGAATGTGGACAAATACAATGGACCCAAAGACACGAAGCGGAAGTTGTGAATCGAGCCTAGAATTGAGATAAGTCTCTTGGAGTTTTTGGAGCGGAGTTGCAAAGGATAGGACTCTACTAGGCATTCGGTTAATGAGGCATGTGGCTGTCAAAATTGAGTCACCCCAAAATTTTGTTCGAATGTCAGAGGTGAACAACAGGGCATGAGCAACTTCAAGGATATGTCGATTTTTCCGTTTAGCAACCCGATTTTGGTAAGGGGTGTCAACGCAAGAGCTTTTATAGATGATACCATTCTCTTGAAGATACGTGCCCAAGGAGTGATTGAAATACTCAGTACCATTGTTAGTACCAATGATTTGGATTTTTGTGTGAAACTAGATTTGTATCATAGAGTGAAAATTCAGGAAAGACTGATCGAACCTCAAATTTACCAGTCAATAAATATGCCCAACACAGACGAGTATGATCATCAATAAAAGTAATAAACCAATTTGTATGGGTCCTATTAAGAGTACGAGAAGGACCCCATAGATTACTGTGAATCAGACTAAATGGCATGGATGGCCAGATGCACCAGTGTAAAGACCCGAAAAATTAAAATGATTAAAATAATTAGAGAAAAATAATAAATAAAATTAATTAATTAATTAAAATTATTAATCAATTAATTAGTTAAACATTACTAAATTGATGTATTAAATAAATACATAAAAAGAAATAGTATGAAAGAATTTAAAAAAAAAAAACTAATTGATATAAGATGTGTATATATATATATATATACACAAACATATATAGGTAAGTTATTATATAATATATATATATTTATGTATAAGTTAATGTTTAATAAATATATATATATAAAAAGTAAACTTCCTAAAGCAAAAGCTTCAAGAAGAAGTCTGTTTCTGCAGAGAGAAGGCACGCCAACCCCCCCCTCCTTGAGTTTATTCCTGTGCCAACTTCGCCTTCGCCTTCGCCTTCGTCTCCGTCTCTCTCTCTCTCTCAATTTCTCAACGAGTTTGTGGCGGATCGGAAAACAAAAGGTGCCGTTGGATTCCTACCTCCACCACTGAAATTTCTATTGGAGCAGATTTGTCGTGGGAACGACTTAGGCACTACTCTTGGGGAAAGGTAACTTTTCCCCATTTTTCCAATTTCTTTTTAAATCTGCCATTAAATTGACGATCGAACACCACCACGTGGTCCTAGTCGCGATTGGCGTCATTTTGACGTAGATAAACTTCCAATTGGAGTTTTCTAGGCCCCACTCCAATGCGAGAGTGGGATTTGAAAATTTTGGCAAATTGGTTATATTTGCAGGTATAACTATTAATTTCAAAATTATGGCCCTAGAAAATATTTAAATAGTATTTTATTTAGGAATAGTTTAATGGAACTAGGGTTTTTGAATCAGGGTCCCGGTGAGCACCGCGGGCATCTGTGTGGGATTCCTGTCGGTGTAGTTCGAGAATTTAGGTAAGGGGAAATTATATATTAAATCAGAATAAATGAAATTAAAGCTAATAATTTACGTTATATTATATGTATGTTTTGGTGTGAATTATTAAAATGTCAACCATGTAAAACTATGATTTCTGAGCCTAGGACCACTTATTTAGTTATGTATTTGTGGAAATGAACTGAAGAAAGTGGAAGGAATTTTCTGGATAATTATCTAAGAAATGGAAAATGTATTTTCAGTAATTAAATGCTAAATGTGAGTTGGCCTATTTTATAGGAATATGTATGAATTTTACTGTTAAATTGTGTGGCATGAGATTCTGTGCAAATATATGTTAAATGTATGAAATGCAGGCTAAGTAAAGTATTGAGAATAAGATATGATGTACACAATGTTGTCTGTGTATTTTAAATGCAACCATGTAAATGTAAGACAGCTGAAAGACAACCATGTTAGCAGATTCTAGCACATTTCTATGTGGACTAACTGTTAGCAGATTCTAGCGCATTTCTATGTGAACTAACTGAAGTACGAAGGAATGAAATGAAAACGTTATGCAATGGAATGACAATGTAATGAAGTAAAATTTGAAACGTGAACAATACGAATGAGAAAGAGTCACTTAAAGTGAAATGGAATGCAATGTTAAGCTATGAACATGAATGGATGTGTATGATTAAATAAAGACAGAAAGAATGATGTATTATGATATTAGAAGTACTTATGTACGCAGAATGTGCTATGATTTGAACGGGCCGTACTCTTCGCCTAAGGACTTGCTGAGAAAGGCGAGTGCACTAGTAACTTCAGATGTGATAGTAGCTACATAACGTACTAGGGCAGAGGGAATCTACTTGTATGGGCGGGTAGATTTCCCTATCCTTAGGGCCTTTGCCGGTAAGCTATTATTGAACGGTGCGAGTACGAGATCAATTTAACACTTGAGGGCTTGCTGAGTAAGGTGAGTGCAATATGCTTCAATAGTGACCTTAGGGTTACCTAAGTATCAGAGTAGAGGGGTGCTACTTGTATGGGCGGGTAATCACCCCAATCCTTGGATAATCTCGTGGGTTAAACCTTTGCATGTGATTGTTTAGATTCAGAGAATGGTTTCAATGTTTATGAAAATGCTTTACAAATGTTATTAAAATAATATTTATACACCTCATGCTAGCCACACGCTGTGTTTAATATATTATTTCTTCCCTTACAGAGATGTGTCTCACCCAAATATGAATGTTTCTTTTTCAGGACATCCTCGAGGTCGGGCTTAGGGGCTCGAGGGTATTTTAGCATTTTTGAGGACTATATAAGAAAAGGTATATGTTGACCATATTTTGGGGATGTATATGTTTATGTTTTATGTCTTTATGTCTTTATGTTTTATGGCTGTTGAGTAAGGATGGTTGTGAGAATACTAAAATGTTCTGTAGATGTATGTATTTATGGAAATGCAGGTGATGGTTGGTTTTTATAGATTTATAGATAGAAAATAGAAAACTCTGGTATTATGGTATTATGGAGATTATGTTAATGTTTTCCGCTGCGTATGTATATTATGGATTATGGATTATCATGATTTTATTAGGTATAACACGCCAAACCCGGGTTTAAGGGTTCGGGGTGTTACAACCAGAGTCAATAATCCAAGGGGTAAAATGAGAAGTGGAACTAAAGGCTGTCAAAAAAGTCTTGTGAGCTAAAGAACTAGATGACATATTATTAGAGGACTAACCCGAGGCTTAGAAATTGGAAAATAGCGAATATATTTTCGCAAGTTGCTCGGAATTAAATCCCCCACTAGACGCTTTCGGACCATGGGCTTCTATGGGTATGTTTTTTTCCTAGGTTTCGATGCAGGCCTGATGACCATGGGCTTTATTGGACTGTCTAACTTCCAATCCACGGGCTTGCCATGTAAGGTCCAGCAGGTGTCTTTAGTATAGCCCTTTTTTTGCAATGCTCAAAATAGGGCCTTTTGGACTGTTTTGGGCCGGATCCAGTATGAGGCCCACGGGTTACAAGAGCTGATGCCTCGGGCATAGACTGGTTTTGCTCCTTCAACATCACATTCCTCCTACTTTCCTCTTGCTGAACCTCAGAGAAGACTTCTCGGATGGAGGGCAGTGGCTGGCGACCTAGAATCCTGCTCCTCACGTCGTCAAGCTCTTGGTTCAGCCCCGCCAGTAACTCGAATACTCTCTCATTCTCCATCTTCTTCTTGAAACATACACTGTCACCCGTGCACTCCCATTCCTCTTTGCAGCTGAGATCGAGTTCTTGCCAAAGTCCAAGCATCTCAGTGTAATATTCCGTGACTTCCCGATCTCCTTGCTTCATCTGCCATAGCCGCGTCTTCAACTTGAAAATTTGGGAAGCATTTTTAGCATCAGAATATGTCCCACGCACCACATCCCACACATGCATTGCCGTCGGGAGAAACAGGTACGTTTTGCCAATGGCTGGCTTCATAGAGTTTATCAAGCATGACATTATCAAGAAGTTCTCAGACCGCCATTTCTAGGATGCCACTGCATCAGTAGGAGGTGGTCACCAAGTCTCACCGGTAAGAAAGTCGAGCTTTCCTTTACTGTCGATAAAGAGCTTGATTGACTATGCCCATTCTCTGTAATTCTTACCACTGAATTTTTAAGTAGTATGATGCGATGGGGAATTCTCAAATACGCCGGCCGAGCCCATGGAGGAGGTTTTCTCCGACTCTCCTTCCTGGGTTGCCTACTGGCTAGACTCATGGCTATCTCCTTTTTGGGCAGCCATGGATTGCTTAGGGTTTCAGAGTAACCCGTGCTCTAATACCATGTAGAAAATGAGAATAAATCTATTGTATATTCACTTGTGTATTCTTTACATACTGGGGTCCTATTTAACATGTACACAAAGAATAAAATATGGAAATATAAAAGTCAATTCATACAATCAACCTAAATATCCGATCTAATTAGAGCCTTAATCTTCTACCACAATCTTCTCCAAATCACTTCCAAATCATTTGGGATTTTCACAATACGCAATGTTGAGGGAAAATCTGCCCGTGGTTTATTCTTCCTTGCAGGAAATTCTACTCGCCTTGCTGCTTATAGCGATGCTGATTGGGCTTGTTGTGCGGATACACGTTGCTCCATTACTAGTTGGTGTGTGTTCTTAGGTAATGCATTGATCTCTTGGAAGAGTAAGAAGAAGCAAGACAAAGTTTCTAAGTCATCAACAAGAATCTGAATACCGAGCGATGTCTCTTGCTTGTTTTGAAATTATTTGGCTTCAAGGTTTGCTTGCTGAGCAAGATTTTTCTAAGACCGATCCTACAATCTACAAGCCGATAATACGAGCGCTATCCAAATCAAGGCCAATCTTGTGTATCATGGGCGCATAAAGCATATTGGAGTCGATTGTCACTCTATCCATGAAGCGTTTGAAGCTCGCGTTATCACTCTTCCACATATTTCCATTGAATTACAAATTGCAGATATCTTCACCAAGGCTCTCACTCGTCATCGACATTGCTTCCTAAGTAGCAAATTGATGCTTGTTGATAAACCTGCATCAATTTGAGGGGCGTTGTCAACGGAACAGAAAACAGTAAAGCAAAAGATTTCTTTCCTTACTGCAGCCCACAATTATTTCCTTAATTCTCAATTCATTATTTTGGATAGTTAGCATATATTTAGTTCACATGTATAGGGCTTGACAGATTATAGTTTAGATGTATATGGCTAGAATCATGCTAAAACTTATTTACTTTCCATGTATAGCATTCTTGTAAAGTCTATATATGATATACAAAACTCAAGGCCAAACCATTCGGCCATTCACACAATACTTTGACATAAATCTCCCAAACAAATATCCAAAGAAGGAACCAGATTACGGTTCAATAAACTAGCTTGAACAGGCTTAAATTCAGTTCGAAGTTTCATAAAAACCTTACCGCGTTGACTCTTAGCATGAACCGCTTGAAAAGCCGTGAGTGCCGTAGGGGGAACCTTAGCATGAACAATAGCAGAATACTCGCTCCAAATAAAACCATAATAAAATTGTTCAATAGGTAAATTACCTTGACTGTAATTATGAATTTCCAACTCCAATTGGAACTTCCAAGCACTGTGATCTTGGTGGTAAATACAACGGAGATAATCCCACATAGCCTAAGTCGTAGTAAAACAACGAAGATTGGTCACAAGGTGAGACCCAATCGTCCCCAACAGCCAAGAGATCACCTTAGCATCCTTGACCTCCCATTGTGCAAATTCCTTTTCATAAGTGGGAACTTGAGTAGAATTATCAATATGATTTGATAATTCATTCCCTTTCAAGAACATTTTAAATTGGAATTCCCACGTAGAGAAATTCTTTCCAATAAATAGTCTTTTCAATAGACATGATGAAAGGCACTCTAAAAAAAATAAAATAATAAGCCCAAGCAATCAACCAAATAAATGGCAAACCTAACTCAAATCAGGTCCAAATCCAAATAATAAGAAATCCACAAACACAACTGAAATAAAAAACCTAGATCAAACACGGAAGTAGAGGAAGAAACACAGCACCTTCGTCGATCGCACCAGAAGGAGTCAAAGCTGCTGACCACCACAGAAATTTCCGACAGCCACAAATATGCGCACCCACAGCGAGAAAAACACCAAGATAAGTAGCCCGCAATGAAGGACAGCATGCGCAAGTAAAAAAAAAAATATTCCGGCAGCCCCAAAAACTCAAAACCACCAAAGTGGACACCACAGAGAATGCTGACGCCCACGAAAAGCAAGAAAGAACTTGCTGAAACCGAGAGAAATATTAAAAAAAAAAAAACTGCGATAGGAATCGCACCCAATGATTAAGACCAAAACGACGGAATCAGAAGGGGGGCTCTGATTCCATGTTAGATTTCCACTTTAACTAAAAGCTTAAACTATTAGGTTGTGGGTCAACAATGCATATCAAGTTTTAACACTCCCTTGCACGAGCAGCCCGACAACACGTGGAGAGATAAACACACAATAAATTTTTAAATATCACAGAATAATGCGGGCGACGAGACTAGAACCCAAAACTTCATAGTCACCAGCTCTGATACCATGTTAAGTTTGGTTTGAATCCCCTTTCCATCAGGTTTGCTTTGATTATATAGAAGAGATTTCCATAGTTGTTACCTGATTTTCAACACATAAATGCTGCCAGATTTTCAGCATTATTGTTGGAATTGGTGTGATCCCAAGAGGAGGGTGAATTAGAGATTTAAAACTTTTTGACTAATTTAAATATTTTCCGATTCATCACAGTTCATATCTCATTCAATATTGAAAGCGAGTATGTAAAACGATTAAGCTATCAGTGCAGACATACACGTGTGCCGCAAATCTCATTTAAATTGAATATGTGCATGCAAATAAATGAACAGACATACACATGGAAATTAAAGTGCGGAAATTAAATGAGATAAGGAGAGAGAAACACGCGATATTTGTTATCGAGATTTGGCCAAACCAGCCTACGTCCTCGCCTTGGGCATATCCCCCAAGGATTCCACTATTCTTGCTCACTTAAACGGGCGGAGCAGAAGCCGTTATAGCCTTTCCTTACGGGGTAAGGTAAACCCCAGCACAATTACAAGACTGAACCCAACTTGTCTCCCTTATGGGACGAAGACTCCCCAATTCAATTTACCGGGCTGAATCCAACCGGTTTCACTTACGGGGCTGAGACTCCCCAATTCAATTAAGAGGTTGAACCCAACCGGTACATTTAAAACATTTTTGTACATGATAATGCTTCTAAAAATACAAGCAAAGATGTACAAGTTAAAGCTCAACAATGCACTCTCTAATATGACATGAAATATGCTCAGTAGAGTAAGGGTGCTTTTCAAAAACAAATAATCCAATCTTTGAAGAAAGATATATATAATAAAATGGTTCAAAGATTTGAACCCTAATAAAATACTTCTCCAAAAATATTTTCAGCACAAAGTAGGAGAACCTAGGGTTTTGTTTTCAAAGACTTTTTGCAAATAATAAAAATGATAATCTTTGAGTTAAAAGATATACATACGATAGGTACTCAAAGATTCAAATAAGATTGATTGTTTCTTCAAAAATATTTATCAAAAGAAATTATGTGAATAAACATAATCTTTACTCTCCAAAAAATGATTTTCAAGATGAATGCATAAATGAGAGTAAATTATCTAAGACAATCAAACAAATGCCCAAATAAAATGTTCTCTTCAAAAATATTTTCAAAAGAATGAATGAAGAGAATTGAGAGTATAAAATATAACCCCAAAAAAATTTTGATATAAAAATGTGAGTGTGGAACTTTGATTAGGAAAATAATTTCAGAGGTTTTTGCAACTAATCAAAGTTGCTAATTTTGGCAAATGAAGGGATATATATGGACTTCTTGAAAATATGACCGTTTGGGGACACGCTTGGTATTTTTCAAATTGTTTAATGAAAAAATTAAGCTTAATTAGCGCTAAAAAATAACCCAACCCAAGAGGTTCGATCGACCAAGGAAAAGGTTTGATCGACCACTTTTATAAGTTCAGTCGACCGTGACAATTTATAACTATGGATTTAGTCAACCGTCTCAGGGCGATTTTGAACCCTTCATGGGTTCGGTCAAACGTGGCCAAAATGAACTACAAATTTGGTCGACCGAACAATTGAGGCGTAAGACACTTTATGGTTCGGTCGACCGTGGACGATACGCTCAAAAGAAAACGGTCGATCAAGCAAAGTCAACGTGTTGACTTCTAACCTGTTCGGTCGACCAAGGCTTTTACACTGCCAGGGTTTCAGTCGACCAAGGCTTAGTCAACACTTTGATTTTTCAACCAATAGAGTGTTCAGTCGACCAAGCTAAATATAACTAGAAGGGTTCGATCAACCATGGAAGGTCAAAGGTTGACTACGTGTGTGAACAGTGTTTCAGTCGATTGTGGTAATTTTACACACAATCGGTCGGTCAACTGAGCATGCCAAAATTACAATTATGCCCTCAGGGCGAGTTCGGTCGACTGAAGTGATTTAACATATTAAAGGTCGGTCGATCAAGGCTTTTTAATTAAGCCTAAAAATTTGACGTAGGTCGACCGAAATTACCTAAAGTTGTTCCAAAACCTTTGTTTGATTTTAGTTTTATGAAAAGGGTTTTTGGTTAAACTCTAGGTAACCTAAGGTCAGTCTACGGCCAGTCTGAGCATTTAGACATATCATGCACATGCATGTACTATTACAAACTAGATAATAAAAATTTAAATGCAATTACAATAAATTACAAACGTCTTCTTCTTCTTTTTGCTCCTCTTCATGGAATACACCAAGTTGTTAAGTGGGCTTTAAGTTCTGTCTTGGCTTCCATTTCTCTTGAATCTTATATCCGTGCGACATGAAAACCTGTTCACACACTAAATGCACACATAAGATACATATGCTTTGTCAGCATCAAAGCAAGGATTGGACTCAAAAGGTCAACAATTATTTACAGCCTAATCAGCATTATTTAGAGCCTAATTGCCTGAATTATCTTCATTAACAATCCTCGGTGAGGCTTTAGTTATTCAAAGGTCATTACTTTCCCCTACAACCACCAGCAACAATTGGCTATGTAAGAATATCTTCCAAAGTAAATGTACAGATGGTGGAAAGCTTTGCAACTTGGTAATTGATAGTGGGAGCAGTGAGAATCTAGTTCTCTAGAGACAGTAGACAAGCTGGGGTTTAAAACTGAAAGGCATCCACAACCATACCAGATTCTGTGGTTCAACAATGCAAATGAGGTAATAGTCTCTTCAAAATGCCTAGTTAATTTCTCCATTGGTTTCTTTAAAGAATATGTTTATTGTGATGTGGCTCCCATGGATGCATGTCATATTCTTCTTGAGCGACCGTGGCAAAATGATAGAGGCACAAATCCATGATGGTATCAAGAATACTTATTCATTTTTTGTGGATGATGGTGACAGAAAGAATAAGCTTGTGCTGAAATCAATGAAGTATGATAATGTTGAGAAGCAAGAAAATAGTTTTTCACTAGTTCTTTTAAATAAAACAGATTTTTCTCAGGAAAGTAAGGAAAGTGGGTTGATTTACATCCTCTTTCAAAAGGAAGGGAAGCTCCAGTTGGAATTTCCAAATGAATGTCAAGGAGATTCTAAATGATTTCAAAGATGTGATGCCAAAAGAGTTATTTGATGGACTCCCTTCCATGAAGGATATACAATGTCAAATTTATCTTTTCCAAGTGCTACATTACATAATTTGCCCAACTATAAAATGAGCCCAAAGGAGCATGAAGAGCTTCAAAAGCAAGTTAGGGAACTTTTTAGAAAGGGATTTATTCAAGAAAGCTTAGGTCCTTGTGCATACTAGCTTTACTCACTCCTAACAAGGATGGTACTTGGAGAATGTGCATGGATAGCAAGGCTATGAATTGCAGTCATAGAGATGAATTTCAAACAAGGAAAATTTCAAAAATGGTTACCTGCAAAGGTGGAGATGTGGTGAAAAGGGCAATCAAAGTGCACAAAATTAAAAGAAAAAACAATATCACTTCGAATTTCTAGTCATGTGAAAAGGAAAGCCTGGCCATCAAAAGTCTTAGATCGTCAAATGGGAGCACATGCTAAATGATGTCAAGATGTGTGAACCAACTCGACAATGAAGCTGTTAATCAACATATTCAAGAAGTATCAAGTTGGTACTGGATGATGGTTTTCCTTCAGAAAGAGAGATTTTCGTGCTTACCAAAAGTTTAAAGGTTGAAAATTGGTGCACTAATTTGGTGAAAATGCCTATGAAGTTGAACTCCCTTATGGCTTGGAAACATCACTTATCATTGAGTGCAAGAACTCCACCAAAGTCACTTCTAGCAAGGTAAAAAAAAAAAATTAAGGCTGTCATACATGTGCGAGGGGTGAAGACTAGGACTCGAATTTATTTCAGATTCTTGGTAAAATGGGCTGGCAGACCTAATTGTGAGAATTCATGCATCAGCGAGGAGGAATTCATGAAGAATAACCCTAACACGTGCAGGGCAGCCAAGATGACAACTCACACGGACACGAGTCCTTTCAAAGAAGGGGGAATGGTACAATCAGCAGTTCTGAAATTTGGGGTTTATTTTGGTCAAATTAGCTTTGAGGGTCTCTTTTGTAATATCCAGGGGGTAAGTTTGTTGAGAGATTTATTTTTAGTGGGGCTGTGGAATATAAGTGGCTTTTAAAGGGGATTATGTGCAAAATAGGAGTTGGCTTCTCTTGGAAGCTTCAACCCTAGTATAAATAGGAGTCTTCAGCCACTTTTCCCTGAGGTTTTTGGCATTTCATCTTTGAGAAGATTTCTCTCCAGAGCTCAGCTCAACAGCAACTAGGGTTAGAAGATTTGGGGACTAAGGTTTTGAGGAGTGGATCTCACAGTGCCTACCAGTCCCTCCATAGCAGCTAAAGGCGCAAGAGGCTAGCAAAAATCCGCTGTTACCATCCTGAAACAGTGCCAAAACAGGTTCTGAATTGAGAAGTAAGCTGCTGTGGTTCCCAAAATTTGTCTTATTCACTGACTGAAATTCACAGCAGTCATCTTTTCATTATTTTACAAATTTATTAGTTTCTTGAATCAAAGAATGTTGCTGAAAGACTATTCTGTATTCTCGGTTTTTATTTCTGAATTTCTTGTTCTATTTCTACACCTACTTGCATCGCATGGAAAGAAAATGAAAAATTTATAAAAGGAAATCCATGACATAAATAATGAATATTAGTTGCTCTACATACTTTTATGTGGGTAGAAATTGGATTTATGGGCACATGCAAGATCATTCAGTTCAAATTATGAAGGAAAAATAAATCTGTTAGTTCAAGAAACATCTGAATTGCAAAGTAAATGTCTTTGAAGAAAAAATACAAATTTATACACGGAATCAACTTTAGAATTCCACAAAATTTCCCCAGAAATCAACTGCAAGGTGAGATGTTCATGTCCCCTTAGCAAGTTAGCTGAGCTGGTCCTACCAAACAAAAGTTTGCTCATTTCGGAGCATGGAATCTTTAAAATGGTGTTCAGTATTTAGTGCCTTCAGTTCATATTAGCAACAGAGCCTATATTCTTTAGGCCAGTACGGCTAAAACCATAGTTTTTGAAAACATCAGCATTGTTTACTCAATGCATAGTGTAAAGAGTTCAAAAGTATGTCAAGAAGAAGATAGTAACCCATACAGTAATCCAAGAATATCAAAACAATTACCTTTAAAAGTTCCATTAAGTTTGACTGTTTGTTTTCAATCTCCAAAAGCTGCTTTCGAATGGAAGCCATATCATTTGCTGTTTGCAAACAGCACCCATGCATGGCTCGACAACTTGACTCTGTCACAGCAGAATCAAGACATCTACCATCTCTTGTCTTTGCTGAGGATGTTTTTCCTTCACTACTAATCTCTTCATCTGCAAAGCATTGATTTGTTCCCGTAGGCTTCACTGTACTACCCTCTTCAAGACAATCATGAGAAACTGTCACAGACTTAGCCTCAAAGTTATCAGCAACTAGATTAGACACAGAAGAACATTCTTGTTTGTCATCCATAGGCAAGTATTCAAATCCAATATCTTGTGTGCTAGAAATGTCAACACTCGTTCTTTCTAAAGTTTTAGTAACAGAACTACCCACAGATTCTTCATTATGAACGTCAGCTAAAGAAACATTATGAATTTCTGGAACTGCTACTTCAATACGCCAATCATTTGCTCGACTCTGTTGATGGTTTTCCACATAATTCTGACGTACATTTCTAAGAGAAAGAGGAACCCTTTTCTCTTTCCTGTATGCAATATCCTTCCATTGAGAGTCACTAGTCACAGAGGTAATATCACTGCTATCACCTCCACAGAAATTTTCTGCAGAATATGCATTAGAATTAGACATAAAAACACACTTTTCTGTTTCCAATTTCTTAAAAACAATATTAAGGGAGCAGTGCAAGATATAAATCTATGACACACTGTTACTTCATCAGTCAAAGCCTTGCTTGATGGTAGGATGGGGTGAAGGCATAGTTCTTTGGTTTGAGACCTCCAATGTTTCCAAAGAATAGAAGGAGAGGAAAGGAACAAACAAAAACTGCTTGGTAGAGGCATTGTAATTACTCATAATCTAATGACTTCATTTGCTTACGCCAAACGTAGCACAACAAATCTATTGAATGCAAGAAATTAGCAGGAAGGAGGAGCAAAATAGGAAAATTACTAAACAATGTTTTTCGTGCAGTGCATTTATATAAGGACTAAAAATTTCAGACTCCTCACTCCTCAGAACGTGTCTTAATGATGATAACATGTTTTCTGAATGCCAAAGCACATAGAGATGTGAAAATGGATGTCTACTTTAAAAATACAAATTAGTTTTGAAGATAATTTATGTCAAAACACCATCCTCCTGCTATGCCGCCTTTTAATGTTACTTCACCTCATAAACCATGCATCTTTATGCATGTGTGTGTACGGTCTTCACTGCATGTTAATGCTAGTACTGTGCAGCTGTTTTAATTTGCTAAGCAACCACTTTACCTAAAAGCTTAAACTGTTAGGTCGTAGGGCAACAATGTATATCAAGCCTTCACACTCCCCCGCACATGCAACCCCTAGGAAACACTGATACTGACACAAAACATTGATACAACACAATACTGAAGGCAATACAACAATTTCGGAAAAAAATGAGGATATGACATGGCAAGGATATGTTGATAAATATAATTATATATAGGAATTTTTTTCCTTTTAGATGACAAATATTGTGGTAATTTTTATTTCAAATAAAATATAAGCACCATTCACGCAAAAAATTTTCAATTACGCATTTACAAACTACACTTACACAATCATAAACTACATTCATATAATACTGGTCCAACAAGGGAAAAAACAACTCAAAGGCAAGGGTGATGGTGGGCAATGGGCAAGGCTCATCAAGAAATTTAAATTAAAAATAAATAAATAAAAATTAACAGAGAATGGCAAACTGGAGGTGGCTTTAGAGAGAGGGGAGAATCATGAGGGCTGGGAGGTCCATCAGTGTCCTACAAGGCTGGCACAGTGGTGCTAGGGCTCCAAAATCCAACCACTTTGATGTCAAATAACCTCGACTCTCAATCTCACAGCTTCTATCCAATTCTTTTGCGGTTTTATTAACAGCATTAAAGGAGGCAGCAAACCAGTGTTTCAGTTCAAAGAGTGTCCTGAAGGTGTCTTTGCTGTGTCAGGAATTGTCACAGCCATGTCCAAAAATAAAAATTAATTAATTAATTTTTGACACATGTTGGATAGTCATCAAGGAATGTCAGGCAGGTGTTGGTCTCCAACACACTTTAGGCTTTCAAAAGTGTCATCGTTTCATAGCGCAGCCTGCTTAACAACACAATGTAACATGAGTACCACCTTAGTTGGCAAGTGTTCTGCTTCTTCTACTTAATGGCAGAACAGTATACTCCTAGAGTGAAGAATAATTTTGTGAAGGCATCATTAGACAAAAAATACTACTTTCTTCTATTTTTTAGCACAAAACTAACGAAGACAAGGAATGCAAGGTAATCGTGTAAAAATAAAAGCAATAAAAAAGAAAGAAATGTTGTTTTTGGGTTTTAAACTAGTAAGATTTGTCAGGATAAGATAGGTCCAGAATCATGTCGATCAATAGATTAGGATCGATTCATTAGATTCATGAGGTGAATTAATAGATTCAGCAACAATCATGTAATTTTCATATTCGCATGACAACCCTGACAATTTGAGTAGAAATCACAAACTCATAGGCTTTCAATGGTTGGAAAAAAAAACTAGTTTTAGAAACAAAAACAAAACAAAAAACACAAAAAAAAAAATATTAATTTCCTGAATAAAAATATCCAGGAATCTTAAAGACGTGATGAGTGATTCCAAAAACTGTACCCTAAAATAAAACAATAATAATAATAATAATAGCTAGAAAACTAGAATAGCTCTTGCTTGCATACTGCATCACTTATCAGCAAAACACTTGAAAAAAAAAAAATTGTTCAGCAAAAACACAGCAATAGGATTTACGCACATAAATCTAAACAGAATATGTCTATCCAGCCTTAAAATTTCAGCACACTTGGAAAACAAAACAAAATAAAAATGCCCAAAATATGAATTGATATCTTAAGCACTGCATCATTCCCCAGGGGTTGGAAAAAACTTGAAACCAGAAAGTTCAGAAGTAGAACTATAATGCTTTTGACTTATTTTTGGATGACAATGCACCCTATGTTCGTATTTGTATAATCGGGCTATCAGAGAGTGTTTGCTTTAGATATATACATTACCTTTGATAGCATGTAGACATCAACTCTATCAATCAAAGAAGTAGCCCTTGAATTCGTCTTTGATTATTTTATCACGGACAGATAATCTTTCAGCCTTAATGAAATTTTGCTCAAAATAACCAAATCAACCAATGATTTAATATATATTTATATATATAAATAATACTAAAAGGAACAATAAAGCACAATTGTAAAATAAAGGAGAAACCAAAAGCAACTTGTCAATTCATCCAAATTTCAGCTATGTGATGATTCAATGTTATCAAGACGGCTCCCGATTAACAATGGTTAGTGACTCATTCTTTGTGGCTTTCCAATATTCCAGTAGCACGTACTGAGTTGCTCACAGATTCTTTACTTGGTCACGGAATTCTGCATGTCTATTTGATATTCATTCTCAAAAACACAACAATTCATGACCATCATTTCAATTTGGGGTGCAAGTTATGCCAAATACTAACCAAGCACTAACTTTGATTTTGACAATTGAACTGATTGATTTTGCTTTTCTGAGAAGTAGTAGGATCAAATCATGCTGCAATTCCTAGCTTCCCTAGCACCATATATACAATCAACACACATGGAAAGAAGAATGAATCACTCTACCTCTATGAGACAAATCCAGATGGATCAATGAAATTGAAAACAAAATTAGGTGATCTCAAGATTATTACAAAATTCAAGTTAAATTTTCAAAGATCATACAAAATGCTACTTTTACTACAGGAATTTATTAAACAGCAATAACTATATACATAAATGCCTCAATTGAAGACTTTGATCTTTTGATTTGGCTACTCTTCTTTTGATTTTGATCTTTCTCAGTATTCTTCTTGTCTTTTCCTTCTTTCTTTCTTTCATTGGTGGATTCCTCATTCTCTTTCACTGCATTATCTTTCTTTACTTTATAAATCTTTTTGTTTTATCTAAACAAAAAACAACATGAATAAATGCCTCTAAAAATCATGGACCAAATGAACTACTTTCGAATTCCCAAAAACACATTAGCGAAAAATCATAACCTCAAGCACCCCATACACAACTGAAAAAGTTTAATCAGTCATTTAATGAATTTATATTCATAACATTCCACAAATTTTTTTTTCTCTTTCCAAACATATGCAGGGGCAAGAAGAAGCAGCATAGTAATTTAACAAGTCAAATCAAACAATGTACAGGAAACTTTTAACAGTTCTGCAAAGCACTTGTTAGCTGTATACAGACTCCCAAAGACAAATCAATGCCACTGCCCAGAAACTCAAATAAACTCTGAAATAGTTCTTAAAAAATAAGTAAACCAAACAGCTAACTTTTTTTAACTCAGTAAAGAACCAGACACCAAACCTTTGATAGAAGATCCAGCTTCTGATGGTTCAGAAGTATCACATCCTGGTAGACTTCTCCAGTATTGTAGGGCCCGCTGTACCGTGTCCCTGACTGGTTTGACCTATGCATAAACACGAGAAGCATCTAATAAATCCTGCTAAAAATCACTCAGAGATATATAGGAGAAATATTGATTCAAGATCATAAACTGACCTTGTCAAAACGACATGATTCAAGGGAATGAATGCAAGAAGCCTGATACGACCCCAGGAAGGTTCCACCATTTGAAGCAATTTCCCCCAATGCTACAGAAGCAGCTTTGCGTGTTGTCCAGTCACTGTTTTTCAGAGCTTCTTGGATGCTAGATATTGCAGCAGAGAGAACATTTTGTGTTCGAGCGCCACCTGCCTAGAAGAATAAGGAATAAGGGAAATTTTCAAATTGTGCCACTTGTATTGAAGTCTAGTACACACCAAAAGTGAAACAAAATTAAATCATATATTGCACCCATTAAACCCAAAGAAAACTTAAGCGATTCAAATTAAACATAAAGAAAAAAGAAATTGTTTCCTTTATTTGTAAAGGTCAAAATTTTAAATGACTAATACAATTACTTGGCAGCTCAAGTCACATCAAATTCAAACAAAATCCAGCATAATTTATGACGTGGACATTTATCGCTTTCAATTTTAATTCAAGTTTACAAGACTTTAGCTATGAAAAAAGTACTATGTAAAAAAATTTAAGTATGCAGCCGCCAATACCTGGATAACAAGACATTTTTTCTGAGACTAACCTTAAGTCCAAGTTCTATTTATGTGCAGGAATCAGGTTTCTAATAATATATAAAGCCTTCATCAAAGTAGTAAGACAAAACAACGTGTTCTGAAGCTTAGGGCAAAACTTTGAATGTTTTTTGAGTCACGGGAACAAACCAACCTGAATAATACTCCTATTCAACTCAATAACTGCAGGTTTTGCCTTAAAATGTGGATTCTTGAGCAACTTGAAGGTCCGTGTCAACATCCGCTGCAGTATTGAGACCGGAGGTTCACTCGTATTGTCAATGACCTTTGCTAAACACAAAGCAGAACCAAATTGCACCTGCTTATTCTGTTCACCCAAGGCTTCAAAAAGAGGCCTTACAAGCACGACAAAAGCCCCATCAATTCCAGCCCCACTGTTGCCCAACTTCAAGGCCAAAACACCAGCAGTTTCTACACAAGCATCCCTGACAACAGAATCAGGGTCCTTGAGACGCTTCACAATGCTAGCAGCCATTTTGCCAAGGTGCGGGCCAACAAGGCCTTCATGGAAAGTCGCCAATATGCCCATCAGTCTGATACATTCCCTTCGGACAGCACTCTTTTGCTCTGAATCCATATCAAGTATGCAAGAAAGAAATGGGGCAATTCCTTCTGGGGCCAAACATTCTACTGTTTTCTCAAGCTCCTCAACTCCAATCTGGTAAGTATCTCGGTCTGCAAGCTTATTCAGTGCGAGAACCACTCTCTGTTTAAGCTCAAAAATCACCTGTTGCGCATTAACCTTGGTGGGTCCTTTTGCTTTCATTTGTGGGTGCGTCCTCATCTTCAGCACTCTTGAGTAGCACCAAGTCTATCCTATCATCATATCATAATTCACAAAAAAGAGTGAAGACGGTTCGCCGCAAAGCACAGCACGTCCAACATAGTGTCCGGGCCAGGATTACAACCCTACAGAATCACAACCAAAGAACTTAGAGGAACTAAACGAGAGGCTGCCTATTTACTTACAGTGCCTAATATCCCCCTGTTAATGCAAATGGCTACAGAAAGATCTAACACTGTTCAGTTGCTAGTGACCACGAACAATGATTTTGAATTGTGCAAAATCACAAAAATTTGGCTACGCTGAAGTGAATTTCTTTTTCCTATTTTGCTCATCACTTTTTTTTTTCCAAAATATAAAACACAGTGGAGCATAAAGCACGAAATTTTCTTCTTTTCTCTACAGATGCGTTGATCTTCATCTAACGAATAATATCCTAAACAAAATTTTATGCAAACATCCTTGAAATGGTTGGAGTTAGATTAACAGAATCAGTTCTGAAGTCCAAACCTTGAACGTAATTCCTCAATTCGAGCTACCAATGTCGCGAAGAAACAAAGGAGATAACCCTAGACATTTGAGACACCACGGCGTCCTGTCACAAGAATTTCCAACGCATCGCAAACAGAAGTTCAGAAGATTGGTCTTTTTAAACGAAAAACTCTGAATTTGGCCACTGAGATAACGCAAGCAAAAACAGGAAAAAAAAAAAAAACAATGTTTTTCTTTTCCTCGTTCTGCATTTCTCTGTAACCAAACAAAGTGTGAGGGAAAATCTTCTTAAAAATTATATTAGAGAAAAAAAGATTCACCGACTCACGCTGAAGCAAATGGGCTGAAATCATCTGCTAAGTAAGACGACGATGAAACACCAGTGAGTAGCTGAAAGTGGTAAACATACCAAAGGAAAATGAAAGCATTGATTGATTTGAAAGCTGAAAATGCAATAAAATATGTAAAAGGGAACGAATCTCTGTACGACGAAACACTCAGACGAATTTCGAGAAAATCTTACCCGTAAAATTCAAGTTACAGGGAGACAACAAACAACAGAAGACTGAGGACAGGGTGAGAGACTGAGACTGAGAGCGAGAGCGAGAGAGAGAGAGAGAGAGAGAGAGAGAGAGAGAGGTTTGATTTTCGCGCTTACTGATCTATTTCGAATTGAGGAAGCATTTCCGGTGTGTACATATGCATGGCAGTCCTGGGATACTAGTCGCGCCAATTTCTGCCACGTGGCAATTGTAAGGGATATTCCGATCCAACGATCGAGATAGGTCCTCAGGCTCTCGCCCATCTAAGTGGGGCCTAGGAGATGAGACACTCCCAACCCAAATTCCAATGTTGAAAAACCAAACTAGGGCCCAAGACATCAACTCAGTTAAGGAACTGGCAACTGGGTCACTGTTCTTCGCTAGGCCACACGCGTGAGGTGAATAATATATTGGTAAAATTATATAATATTTGGAGGGTAAAATCGTAAAAATATTCACCATTTCAATGAGAATCTTTATAGATTTCAAAATTCCTAGCACACGACTTTCATGAGATTCACCAAAACAAAAAAATACAGATATATTTGAGAAAAATAAATAAATTTTTATCTTGTATTTGAAGAAATTTTAAATTTACATTTTATTGGATTCCGATAAATTGTAATATAAAATTGTGTTGAAAGTATCTAAACTCATTCCGAAAATTCATGTTTCTAAATATAATTTTAAGGCATAAATTTCTCAAAAAACAAATGTAGGAAAAGTTTGTGGAATTTTTAAAATTTTAAAAGAAGTTTATAAGATTTTAAAATCTAAGAAGAGTCTTTTTCTCTTAACCAAATATCAAAAATTTGGTATATTAAAATAGAACGGAACAACAAATTATATAACAAATTTGAAATTTTTATAAAGATTAATTCCGTGCTTCTATTCCATTCTTGTCCGTTGAACAAATCCCTTATCGCATATTTGTTTTACCAAATGGAATTAGGAAAGAAATGAAATGAAATTTTGAATGAAGAAAATGATGAAATTAAGTTTAAATTTGATTTTATTTCTCCTGACTCCATTTCATTCATATGTGCCAAGACATGCAATTAGTGTCTTTTGTTCTATTTCTTATTTAAAAGATAAATTTTATAATATTTTTTAAAATAAATTTATGTTTTATTATAAATTATATTCACTAGTCGGCGCACATGCGAAATCTCAATATCTAAGAAAAACATGGTCTAACTTCTAAATGTTATTTAGATTAAAAATTATATAGAAAATAAAATATACTAATTAGGGGTGTGCAAGTAGTCCCTATTTAGAAGCACTTAACAAATAAATATTTATAACACTTATCATTTAAAATAAATATTTAAAAAAAAATGATATTTTGTTGATATTTTAATTAGTGCTTTTGTAAAAATCGATACTATATAATCACTTTTTTTTAATACATTTAAGTGATTTTTTAAAAGCCAAGATTGCTTTTTGCACACACTTAAAAATGGACACTATAGAGAAGCGGTTGCAACTTTGTAATTATCTAAAAACTCTCCTCCCCTCTCTCTTTGCAGGCTACTACACAACTCCAGACTCCCTCTTGCTATCTCTCTTGATGACCCACTACCCCCCTCCATCGCCCAACCTTCCCCAAGCTCTCTCTTTCATCACTGAGGTTGATCAGTTCGATGGTCTGGTGGTACTCCGCAACTGGTCTGTATAGATCTATAGAAAATGGCTACCTCTCTTTCCCTCCAAAGCCTTTACTTTCCAGATCTTGTAGAGTGCCACCATGCCACATCGTCGCCTCCTCCATCTCCTCCTTTACAAGTCGTCAGTGTCGATTCCACCATTGCTTTTCCTCCATAAGCTATCAACGTTGCCGACGGTGTTGTTGTTGCTTCCACCGGCGCCATTGCACCTTTCTATAGGTAGGGGTGACAAACTCGATGGGTCACCCGTGACCCACCCATTTAAATCGGATTTGGGTTTAATACAAGGTGACCCATTTATACACGGGTCAACCTGAATTCGACCCG
Organism: Malania oleifera; assembly: GCF_029873635.1. Lineage (NCBI taxonomy): Eukaryota > Viridiplantae > Streptophyta > Magnoliopsida > Santalales > Ximeniaceae > Malania > Malania oleifera. Next base: position 91,083,256 of record NC_080426.1, on the reverse strand, counting down.
GGTGACCTGTTTATCTTTATATGTGTGTGTTTGTGTGTGTGTGTGTGTGTGTGTGTGCCCCACACCCCACGGTGCCCTACCCAAGTACCTTGAATCCCACCCCTATGGATTTCAGCCTTTTAGTCTCCAAAACCCTAAATCCATATTCCCTCATTCAGTCATTCCTCTAGCCCTCCTTTTAGTCTCAAAAACTTTAGATCCATATGTCCTCATTCAGTCATTCCTCCGATCCTCCCAAAGTTCCAAAAGGTAAAACCCTTACGGCCTTACCCCGTAACCCTGTTTGCCAACACTAATTGTTGCAAGTCGCAATGTTGTTTGGTTGTTCCAAAATCAAAAGAATCCAAAACTTCCAATGTTCGGACCTTCGCTGTTGTCATGCTGGTGCAGGGTGTAGGGTGGAATCAGCCTCGACAAATATGATTTCATGTTTCCTGAAGGCGAAAGCAAAGACGAAGACGAATGTTTTATCGTTGCATAGGTTTTCCCAATAGTCGTTACAGGGGTATCAAAGTAAATGATTATCAATCTATTTATATTTTATTCTTAAAAAAAATGGCATGAAATTTTGAGGTCGTGACATTTTGGTATCAGAGCCTAGGTTGTTAGGTTTTGTAGACTCTAGAGTACAGCGAAAAACAATACTAGAATATAGGAATGGAATTTTGAAGGATAGAACAGGATATCAGTGAGTTAATGTTGGGAAATTAAGATGAGAATTTAGGGTTCTGTTATGCAGTTTTGAAGCAATAACTTCAGGGTGGTTTCTATATTTTTTTTGGAGTGACGATTTCAGGAAAACCGTAGTAAACTATCATCAATTTTTATTTCCATATGATAGGACTAGACCTTAAATTAGCGAGATGAGGTATGGGGGATATTTTAGCTAGAATAGTATTAAGAGGTTTGGAATCTCAAAATAATTTGTTATTATTACAGGATGGACCCTAAAGGCACTAGTGCTCGCGATAGCGGCAATGACGGAGCAGGGCCCTCTAACATGGGCGGCAGAGACTCAGATGCTGTTTTACGCAGCGTACCTCAGCAGGTCATGGCTGAGATTGCACAGAGCTTTATGGAGCAAGGTGGCCCATCTGCAGCACAGGGGTGCACGATAAATAAGTTTACTAAGATGAACCCTCCAGCATTTTCAGGGGCAATTGATCATGCAGTTATTGAGAACTGGATGTAGGAAATAGATAAAGTATTGATGGTGCTTCACTGCACCGACAAGCAGAGGGTCCTCTATGCCACGTATAAGTTGACAGGAGAAGCCGAGAGATGGTTGACAGCCATGAAATTATTGAAGAAGCAAAGACCCATACCAGAGCTTATGACCTAGAGCCGGTTCAGAAAGGTATTCTTTGATAGATATTTTTCCTCTACTATTAGAAAGGCTAAAGTGCAAGAGTTTTTGGATTTGACTCAGGTGCTGTTGACAGTCCAGCAGTATGCGACAAAGTTTATAGAGCTGTCATGATTTGCTCCATACATAGTGCCAGATGAAGTTAAAAAGGCCGAGAAGTTTGAAAGAGGTATGAGGCGAGATATCTATAAGCAAGTGGCAATTTTAAAGATACATGACTTCGCTGAATTAGTCGACAAAGTGACAGTAGCACAGGAGAGCGAACGGACAAATATGGGAGTACCGAGCCAGAGGAAGAGGCCCTGCCTACGAATTTTCAAGCGGGTTCTAATTGGGGCCCATGGAGAGGAGATCGATATATAGGAGGCCAGAGGCGGATGACAGGACACCGAGAATTTCAGGGTGAGCATACTTATCCCATCTGCCTCAGATGTTGCTGGAGGCATCCAGGTGAGGGTAAGATGGGAGAGAATATCTGCTATTGGTGTGGGAGACCAGGACATAGGGCTTGGTCATGTTAGGGACCGCCGGCCCATGCACCTGTTCACAAACCGTTTTGGGGTGGTTATCAGGCGCCCTGTGGAGGCCAGCAGAGGAATGCAGCACCGGCAAGAGTCTATGCATTGACGTCGGGAGATGCTGAGGTTGTTAAAGATGTCATGATAGGTATTATTACTACTTTACTATATAAAGTTGTTGTTTTGTTTGACACAGGTGTCACTCATTCACTTGTGTCATCGAGATATGTTAAGTTATATGGGATTGAGGCACAACTGTTAGATGTTGAATTGTTAATAGCCACGCCGACTAGATCAGTAATGAGATGTAAGAGTACTTAAAAATTTTCCAGTGGGCATTCAGGAGAAAGTACTACCAGCCGATCTTGTGGTACTAGACATATAGGGGTTTGATGTGGTATTGGGTATAGACTGGCTGACAGTTATTCACGCCAACATAGATTGTCATTGAAAATAAGTGATTTTTAGACCCTTGGGTGAGTAAGAATTTAAATTTTGGGTTCACGTGTGTGCACCTCGCCAAAGCTGGTATCAGCTATTTAGGCAAGGAGACTGCTTCAGGGTGGTTGCCTGGGGTATATTGCTTACATAAAGGAGTTGCCCAAGGGAAGAACTGAAACAGTCTGATATTCCAGTAGTTAGAGAATTTTCATATGTCTTTCTAGAGGAATTGTTTGGTTTACCACCAGATCAAGAGATTGAATTTACTGTGGATCTACTACCAGGGTTTGCACTAATATCTAAAGCACAGTATGGAATGAATCCGCCTAAATAGAAAGAATTGAAAGACTAGTTGCAGGAGTTGATGGATAAAGGATTTATCAAGCCTAGCGTGTCGCCTTAGGGAGCACCAGTCCTGTTTGTGAAGAAGATCGATGGGACTATGAGGATGTGTATAGATAATAGAGAAATAAATAAACTGTCGGTCAAGAATAAATATCCTCTACCCAGAATCGACAATTTATTTGATCAGCTCCAGGGGACCCAAGTCTACTCCAAGATTGACCTACGGTCGAGATACTACCAGGTGAAAGTTAGAGGAAGAGACATTTCAAAGACATCTTTTCGAATCAGGTACAGGCACTACGAGTTCTTGGTAATGTCGTTCGAATTGACTAATGCATCGGCACTGTTTATGGACCTAATGAATCGAGTGTTCCATCAATACATATACCAGTTTGTTGTGGTATTTATTGATGATATACGGGTATACTCGAAAAGTTTTGAGGAACACAAGAATTATCTAAGGCTGGTATTACAGGTGTTAAAGGAAGAGAAATTATATGCAAAATTCAATAAATGTGAATTATGGTTTAGGCAGGTTACTTTCCTCAGGCATGCGATCTCCGGGGAGGGCATATAAGTTGATCCAAGTAAAATAGAAGCAGTAGTGAGTTGTGTTTCTTTTTGGAAATGTGTTAGACATCTATATATGGATGGTTTAGCATTTTGGTATATGTATTCGCTGTGATTTGTATAAATATAATGACTTTTGTTGTTAGATTTGTGTATATGGAAATGGTTGTGTACCCGGTACCCACTTCGGGTTAGGTTATGTATAAATGGCATCAGAGATGTTGATGTGGCCGATGTTGATTAATATGTTTCATTTTAAAAAAAAGTATGAAAAATCAGGGCGTCACACCCCCCCCCCCACTGAAGCTAAGTACAAAACCTCAACTGCGAGGTGTGTCATCTTTTGTTCTCTACTTATTGTCCTTTCACCACTAAAGCTCTTCTAGTGAACGCATGGTTGGACTGATTGTTGGAATAAAACTTTGTGTTATCTCTTCAAATGTTTCTTCTCATAGATCTTGGTGTTGTTTACATGGTATCAGAGCTAAGGGACATTAAGAAGAAACAACTATAATTGTTGAAACTTTGCAATGGAAGGAACTTCATCTTCAATTATTGCAACTCCTCCAGCACTTCGTATACGTCCACCAGCATTCACTGAAGGAAAGCTAGGCAGCATGAACTACACTTTGTGGAAGTTCAAGATGAGTGTTATTCTAGATTCATATGAACTACTTGATACAGTTCAAGGTATGGATCTAGAACCAGTTGGCATACCTTATCCCAACAATCCTATGGTAATCATCCCTCCAGATGCTGCCCTTGTCAAAGCATGGAAGAGGTAGAATGCAGATGCACTTTGTGCTATTGTCACAAGCGTATTTGATTATGTACTTAGTTTAATCCAACATACATCCAAGGTTGCAAATGCATGGAGTGGTATGAAGAATCAATATGAAATGAGGAACCAAACATGCATCTAGAACTTGGAGAATCAACATCCTACAGAAAAGCTACATAACGGAGAATTGACAGAAGTATTCATCACCAGAATAAAAAATATGTGTGATCAAATAGCGGTAGTTGGCATAGCAAATACCAATGAGGAATTAGCTCAAAGATGTATTTGAGTACTGCCATCAAAATATGATAGTCATGTAACTGCACTTAACATGCATATAAGAACTCTTGCACTAACTTTTGAAGAATTTTGTGTCTTACTTCTAGAGGAGGAGATAAGGCTGAGAATAATAGAACATAAAAGAAGTAGTGCTTTAACTGTGGGGATCAAAGCCAAGGACAACAATGATAAAAAGAAGAAGAGATTTTATGGTTCATGCTACTATTGCAACAAAAAGGGGTATGCGGCCAAGGATTGCAAAAATCGATTCCATGATGAAAAGAATGGCACTTTAAAGCCCACACGGAATGTCAGCAGTGAAGAAGGCTAGAAGAATGGCACTTTGAAACTCAAGATGGCTAAAGCTCATTAAAGATTATGATTGTATGATCAACTACCATCTAGAGAAAGCAAACGTAGTGGCTGATGCGCTGAGCCGAAAGTCAGTGAGTACAACATTGTCAGCAGTGGAGATTCAGCATCTGATTTGGATGGACCTAGAGAGGCTCAGTATAGAGTTAGCAGAGGGTGGTCACTAGGCATTTATTGCCAACCTGGTGATACAACCTACCTTGCAAGAAATAAATAAAGTTGCTCATAGAAATGACGCAAAATTAGAAGAGTTGATAGAAAAGGTGCAGAACAGACAGGGAGAGGAGTTCAGTATATCAGATAATGGAGCCCTACGGTTTTGTACCAGACTGTGTGTTCCTGTATATGTTAAGATTAGAAGAGCTATTTTAGAGGATGCACACAGATCCCTATACACAGTTCATCCTGGCAGTACTAAGATGTATCAGGATCTCTGAGAATCCTTCTGGTGGAGCTGCATGAAGAGAGAGATAACATAATTTGTGGAGCAGTGTTTGACGTGCCAACAGGTAAAGGCTGAGCACCAGAGGCTAGCAGGACAGCTGCAGCCACTCCATATCCCTAAGTAGAAAGGAGACCATATATCCATGGGCTTCGTTACAGGATTACCGCCGGCGCTACATGGTCAAAACACTATCTAGGTGATTGTAGATCCGCTGACGAAGATGGCCCACTTTCTCCCTATTGGAGTGCCAGTATCTATAGTTTCAAATCGAGACCCACGTTTCACATCACGGTTTTGGAGGAGTTTATAGGAGGCTTTGGGGTCTCAGTTATCATTCAGCACAACTTTCCATCCTTAGACTGATGGACAGATAGAGAGGACGATTCAGGTACTTGAGGATATGCTTCAAGCGTGTGTGCTGGATTTCGGGGGTAGTTGGACCCAGTATATGCTGCTGGTTGAGTTTACGTACAATAACAGTTATCAGGGCAGCATCGAGATGGCACCTTACGAGGTATTGTATGGTAGGAGGTGTCATTCTCTGCTATACTGGGATGAAATGGGTGAGAGGCAAGTTTTTGGACCAGAATTAGTGCAGCTCAGAGTCGGCAGAAAAGCTACGCAGATACTCGCCGCCGAAAAATGGAATTTGATGTGGAAGATCAGGTATTTTTGAAAGTAGGACAGCTGAGATGGGCTATGAGATTTGGAAGGAATGATAAGCTAAGCCCTAGATTTATTGGCCCATTCGAGATACTAGAAAGAGTGGGTCCAATTGCCTACATGCTGGCTTTACCACCAGCGTTATCTAGAATACATGACGTATTACATATTTCCATATTGAGAAAATACGTCCCGGATCCCTCCCATGTGATCAGCTACGAGGAGATAGAGCTCAAGGATACACTAGCATATGAAGAAACGTCGGTACAGATCTTAGATAGAAAAGAACAAGAGTTGCGTACTAAGAAAATTCCACTAGTAAAATTCTTGTGAAGAAATCATGCGGTGGAGGAGGCCTCATGGGAGTTAGAGGAGGAGATACGACAGAGATAGCCACATATGCTCAATGGGGACTAGTATTAGATAGAAAGAACAATAGCGATTTAGGTAAAGTAAATTCAGTTTATGCAGTTTGGTTTTATTTTATGCAGAGCAGAATGATGTATGTACAAGTTGTATATTAGGCTATGGGATAGGTAGTGTTTTGGGTTTTGGGAGAATTTTATTTTATGTATATATTTGTAATTTCCTAGAACCGTATATGTAACTACAGTATTCCTCCGCCATAAGTGAGGGAAATTAATAAAATATGTAGCCAATTTTTCCTTAAGGGATGGTGTATAGCACAGATAGTAAATTTCGAGGATGAAATTTTATAAGGAGGGGAGAATGTAATGACCTGAAAATTATAATAATATAAGGAAATGGAAAAATAGATTTTTGGCTAAGGTAGGAGAAAACCGGCAATGGTTTTCTGAAGGAGCCAGAAAATTGGCAATGGTTTTGGGTTTTAACTGTGGCCGAGTAAAGGTAAAACAATAATTTTGGAGCCGGTTAATAGAAAATCGGCCACGATTTTCTAAGAAGCATAGAAAACCAACGACTGTTTTCTAGCCAATGCTGAAAGTTATAAAAGAACCAAGAGTTTCATTTTTTTTTTTAAAAAAAAAAAAAAAAACCAAATTACTCTCTCTCTCTTCAAAAACCCATGACCCCTCTCCATTCTCTTTACAATTTATGCTCCAATAGGCCTCATTTCGACGATTAGAAGCCACCACGGGGTTCCTAGGAAGATTCTCTACAACGTAGGCAGAGTTGAATTTCAATTTGGGGTTTTGGGGCACCATCCCAAAACTGAGGTAAGGATGTTATTTGGGTGTTTTTGGGTTGATTATTTAATTATTGAAGATATAAACTTAGATGTGAATGTATTTCTGAGGTTAAATTGAGAAATTGGGATTTTGTAAAATTCAGGTGTATACAAGGTAGGCAGGCTAAGAATTTTTAGTGGATGTTTTCAGGAACCTAGGTAAGGTGATAAATAGTTTATGAATTCAAGAAATATGAGTATGAAAATTATTCTAGGAATTCAGTTAATTAACAGGAAAATATGTATGTGTATAATTTTAGGATTATGGAATTATGAATGTCATGGCCGTGAGTTAGAATCAGTAGGGGAGTTCAGTTAGTCAGGTAAAGGAAATATGTTATGTCAGTTAAATAAGGAATTTTTATCAGTAAAGTATATGTATTCTGGTATATGTATTTCAAATGGTTACAAATATTAAATTAAATAATTTTTAGTATTATTATTCAGATCATTATTATTTTTATTATTAGAAAATATAGATTTCAGGATATGGGGTATTTAATTATTTTAGTAGTGTGGCATGAGTTAATATCATACCAGTACAACAGTTATACAACTTTCAGAATATCATGATTTATAGTATACGTACAGAAATATATATTTTACAACATTTTTCAAAATGCCCTGATATACAAATTTTGTATTCATAACATTCAGATTATTCAGAATTTCAGTATTCAGATATTCAGATATTATAGATTATTCAGATTACACAATATATTCAAATCAATTATTCCAATGTTATGGTTATTTCAGCAGAAATAGAACCATGGAAAAATAGTAAGATGTATAAATAGAATATTATTATAAAGTATCAGATCCCTGATGAATTATTTCAATCAGATTCAGTCAGCAGAGCACGGTACCATAGCAATTTTAGATTAGAATGCAACCACATATCTCAGATAGTGTGTGGATTTTCGTCAACTGTGCCTTGGAGGGATTACAGGCTCCCTAGAATTTTGGGTAGAGGTGGCCAGTTTGACGAGAGAGATGTCAGTACCATGCCTTGGAGGGATTGCAGGAGGCCGGTCTAATGAATGATAGAGTTTTAGTTGACTTATCGCGGTAGGCCAACTAGAGTTAAGTCTCACCTACGGGCCGCACAACCCTATCATGAGGGGTTAAATCATGATATACAGATTTCCAGGGATGTTTCACAGTTATATATATATACAGACTTACAGAATAACGACAAATATATTATAATATTAGTAGTATGAATGAATAGAAAGATCCGATAATACAGATTTATTTTAAGCCACATAGGTGTGAGTTCCACAATATGATATTTTACGTAATATCTCAGTTCAGTTATTTATCAGTAAATTATTTATGTAAACTCAGTTGCCACACACTGGTAATAGCATATATTTTTTTACTAAGAGTTGTCTCATCCTAGTAATTTAACATTTTTCAAGTGATCCAATTAGATGAGCATATCATGCTCGGAGATAGAGAGGATATTTGCACTGCCCCATTTGTAGGGTAAATGTTTTCAAGAGGAAAGAATTTTTGGGTAGATCACAAAAGTCTTGATAGATGATACTGGAGAGTTATATTTTTGTGTATGTATATTTTGGGGAGATACTGAATTCTGGTATTGTGTATATGGTTGTACAGTATTATGTTTACCATTGCATATGTTTTCCTAGTAGTCGTTCGAGGAGTATCAGAGTAAATGATCATCAGTCTAATTATATTTTATTCTTAAAAAAAATGGTATGAAATTTTAAGGTCGTGACATGGTGGTTGTCAATTACCTACTCTCACCTACTCCCACATAATATATTTGAATAATAAAATGAAAAACTCTCACCACCTATTTTTCCCACATGACTATAGAAGGAGGAGCAGAGATTGTGAGGATAGAGAACAAGAAGAAAGAAATAAAGGAACGAATAGATAGAAAGAAAGAGAAGAAGAGTGAGATATTTTGTACTAGTTCCAAATCATCTTGTAATTCTTCCTAAGATAGTGAATTTTTTATCCCATCTGCCCGTGGAATAGGTATAACCAAACCACGTAAAATTTATGTCTAGTCTCTATTTATTTTTCTACCTCTTTTATAACACGTTATCAGCATGAGACTCCAACTATCTGAGATATTTCTCTAAATCCTATTTAATATATTTCTTATAATTTTTACTTCACAAGACAATAATATTCTCCAAAAGAGAATATGTCTTTTAAAGTTTAAAGAGTATCAATCTTCATAAGAGATGGTAAGATAGTCCTCTTGAAGAGGCTATATATTTAAATCTCCCGAAGAGATAGACCTCTTGAAGAGGCTATATATCTAATCTCCATAAGAGATGGTAAATATTTACCTCTTGAAGAGGGTATATTTTTAATCTCCCGAAGAGATGTTAAAATCAATCTCCATAAGAGATGGTAAATATTTATACTCTTTCAACTGTCGGGAGGCATAAACTACAACTCTACCATGCTGCATCAATACATAGCCGAGCCCTTTCAAAGATGCATCATTGTAAATAACATAACCATCGCCCCCTGACAGAATGATCAAAATTGGTACAGTGACAAGCCTCTGTTTCGGTTCCTGAAAACTCTGTTCACAACTGTCATCCTATTCGAACTTGACATTCTTCCTGGTTAGACGCATTAAAAACCCTGATAATGTTGAGAATCCCTCAACAAACCGATGGTAATAATCTGCCAACCCTAAGAAACTCTTAATTTCACGAACATTCTTTGCCTTGACCTAATTCATTACTGCTTCAATCTTACCAAGATCCACAGAAATTTCATCCCCTGATATAACATGCCCTAGAAAAGCCACTTTTTCTAACCAAAAGTCACACTTACTAAACTTGGCATACAATCTCTTTTCCCTAAGCATTTGAAGTACTAGTCGTAAGTGTGCCTCATGCTCCTCAAAACTCTTCGAATAGACCAGTATATCATCAATGAAAACCACAACAAACCGATCTAAATACTAATGAAGGATTCAATTCATAAAATCCATGAATACAACGGGAGCATTCATCAGACCAAAAGACAAAATGAGGAATTCATAATGCCCATATCTGGTCCTAAAGGCTGTCTTCGAGACGTCTTCTGCTTTTACTTTCACCTGATGGTAGCCTGATCTAAGGTCAATCTTGGAATAGACCTAAATACCCTGAAGCTGGTCAAATAAATCGTCTATACGAAGTAGAGGATACATGTTCTTGATTGTCACCTTATTAATTTCCATGTAATCTAAAGACATCCTCATAGACTCGTCCGTCTTCTTTACAAATAACACTGGAGCTCCCCATAGTGATACACTAGGCTAAATAAATCCTTTATTCAATAGATCTTGCATTTGGTTCTTTAATTCCCCCAATTCTACTAGAGCCAACTGGTAAGGAACTTTAGAGATCGGTACCGTCCTGGGAAATAAATCGATAGTGAAATCTACCTCGCGATCAGGAGGCAGTCCTGACAATTCTTCTGGGAAAACATCTGAAAACTCCTTAACCACTGGTGTATTGCCAAGCTTCAATTTATTTCCTGACACCTCCTTTACAAAAGCCATAAACCCCTGACAACCATTCAAGAGTAGCCTTCTCACTTGCACAAATGACACTAACTAAGGTGGGGAACACAACTGCGACCCCACAAACCTGAATTCTTGCTTGTCGAGTGGTTTGAAGATCACCTCTTTCAAATGACAGTCAATATTAGCATAGTTAGCTGCCAGTCAATCCATACCCAATATTATATTGAAGACATGCATGTCAAGTACAATTAGATCAGCAAGTAGTACTCTCCCATGAATTTTTACGGGACAACCTTTGAGCACCGTACGACACTTCACCACTGAACCAGTCGGTGAAGTTACTGACATTTCTACATCTAATAACTAGGTTTTGCCTCTAGACAATTTAATGAAATTTGCATACATAAAAGAATGAGTAGCACCTAAATCAAATAAAACAATAGCATGGCATGAAAAAATAGTAAGGGTACTTGTCACGACGTCTACAGCAATCTCAACGTCTCCTGGCATCAGAGCATAAACCCTCGTTGGGGGTGCCTTCATTTGCTGACTACCACAAGGAGCCTGGTAACCTCCCTCAAACGGCTTGGGAGCAGGAACAATACTTATAGGTGTAGGACAATCTCGTGCTAAATGCCCCAATCCTCTACAACGATAGCATACACCTCTCCCTGCTTGGCACTCCTCCAGATGCCTCTTCCACATTTCTGACATACAGGATATATCTGAGCACCCTGAACCTCACAGCCCCCAGTCTCCTGCCTCTGACCTCTACTGTAGTTTCCTCTCCTCCACTGACCCTGATCAAAGCCCTGGTGGAAACCTGAAGGAGTGGACCTCTTCTTCTGTTCCTGCTCCTCTACACCCATCGGCTCACCGGCCTTAACTAGAGCTGCTCTATCAACTAATTTAGCAAAGTCCTGTATTTTTAACACCCTAACTTGCTTGTAGATCTCATGCCTCAATCTCATTTCAAACTGTTTTGCTTTCTTTGCTTCGTCGGGTATGATAAAAGGGACGAAACGAGACAACTCGATAAACCTCGCCGCATACTTCTAGACCATCAACTGTCCCTACTTCAAATTTAGGAACTCTTCCACTTCAACCTCCCTGACAATAGCTGGGAAATATCTGTCAAAGAATATTTCTTTAAATTGGTTCCATGTCGTAATTATCAGCGTCCTCCTCTACTGCTTCAGAAGTTTCACCGTGGTCCATCACCTCTCGACCTCCCCTATTAGTTTATAGGTGGTGAAGAGTACCCTTTGCTCCTCTGTGCACTGCAATACTGCCAAAACTTTCTCGATCTCCTGTAACCAATTCTCGGCGGCTGCAGGATCAACTCCTCCTCAAAATATCGAAGGATTTTTGAGTAAATTTCTCTATTGTGCACCTATGGCCTACAGACGGCTCCCCTGATCTCAGGAGCTCCTAGCGATCTTAGCCATAACCTGTTGAGCTACACTGCGTAATACCGCATCAGAGTCAGTCTCGCCTACACTCGAGGGCCCTGCACTATCACTAACGCTCGCATGGGCGCTACCTCCTCTAAGGTCCATCTTGAAAAGACAATAAACATGACTTGGGGACCCTATCCTTATAACTTATGTATCTAACAAAATCCTCTATCTTGACATCCATATCTTATTTCAAGATTTAGTCTCACACTCTAGAAACACAACCCAGCAATAGTTTACTATGGCTTTCATGAAATCGTCACCGCAGGAAAGACACATAAACCACCACAGAAGTACTGCCTCTAAGCTGCAAAACAAAATTTAAAATCCTTTTCCTATACTCTGGTATTGTTTCCGCTGCACTCTAAAGTCTACAGAACCTAACAACGTAGGCTTTGATACCAAATTGTAATGACCTGCCTAATTTTTCAATTTATATTATTATTATTTTCCTAATAAAATTCAATATAATAATCGTGTACAACTGAATAACATAATCAACCTGGGCTCATGGGTACTAGGGATGTACCCAAAATACAACTCAGATACCTAAGCAGTAAGAAACGTAAATTACAACATACCATACAACCAACCAAAAAACAAGAGTCCTACTAAAATTGTTATATATATACAATCATCCACAAAAGACCAAAAGTAGCTTAGGGTCACTTCCCAAAAATAAATCTAACCCTAGCTCATCGACTCACCCTTCTAACAAGGTAGCATAGTTGAACAACTGTCGCGGAGCTCTATCTTCTCCTCTACCTGAATTTCCTAAAATGTTTATTTAGTTTGGGTGAGACACCTCTCAGTAAGGGAGATAAACTAATATCGGTGTGTGGCATTATGAACATTCTCGTGTTATACATATAAACACTATAATAATCATATTTGGTAAAATCCGTCTGTAGTAGAACCGAGTAAAACATGATTCGTCATATCATAATAAAGCATACTAGGTTTTTATACATAAAAATCATCTTATATAATTGTACAATACTGAAATAACACCTAGGATGGATAGTTAGTTGATGTCATGTCTTATCCTCACATAACTAGGTTGTGCAACCCAAAGGCGGGACATAGTAATGGCTGGCCAACCATGCTAGATCAATCATAAGTCTGTAAGTACGATGGGCTTGTCCCTCTTGGTCCCGGACTGCTAGGGGAACAACTCTGTTGTACACTGAAGCCACATCTACTGCCATCTCCCACACTATTGGTAGTGTGGTAGCACTATCATAATTCTGAACATATAGTTACAGTACCGTGCTCCTAAAATTGAACTAAATCATACCATCCGGGTTCTGATATTATATAATAAGTTTCATATACTGAACATAACTGTTTCATATTCCATAGCAATAACTGACATATTAGTGTTTCATAAATCCTGTCATGTCTTGCATAATTATGGCATCTGCGCCAACATGAATCACGACATCTGGCATAACATATCATGTAAATCATGGCATCTGCGCCGACATATCATAACATACTGAATCATGAAATCTCTGTACTATTTTAACATAATATTTTAGAACATAATTCCTGCACTGTTTTAGGGTTTTTCCTAAAAACTGATAATACATGATTATTTTGGGAAAACATAATATTCCATTAACATATTTTCCATGGTAAATGTTACTCATGCCACACAGAGAGGGTAATATTTAAAATATAAAATCTGTTCTTAAAATCATATTTATGATATTATACATGAAAATCATATTTCTGATCAACAACAATATTCCTAAATATAATTTTATAATATACATATTTATATGAAATTAAATGTTGTAAAATAATAAATATATTTTCATAAAAAGGCTGACTTAGATCCCCTTACCTAACTTACTGAGAAGCCCCCAAAAACCCCAATCCTACACCTGCAATATTCCCAGTACAACACCCTGAAATTAACATTTTTCCCAACAAAACTTCAGTATTATTTTCACTAACGTATTTTCCTCAGTCCAGAAACTCCAAAAACTCAATAAAACTGAAATTAACTAACTTACCCAAATTTTAGGATGGCGCCCAAGTTGGCCCAACCAATGATCCACTCATACAAAAATGAAGAGAAACTTACTAGGTGTAGCGTGGCGGCTTCGGACCGTCGATCCGGTGAAGAACCGGCCCAAAAACCTAGAGAGAATGGGTGGAAGACGGAATGTAGAGAGAGAAAAACCTTACATGCAAAATTTTCTCGCTACAAACCCGGTTTAGCATATTTATGAAGTGCAGACTCGTCAACAAGCCATGTTATCTCGTCGACGAGCGTAAGAAGGAGGTTCGTCGACGAGCATTTACTCTTCGTCAACGAATTTCAAACCCTAAAACACCTCTCTCGGTAATCCCTCGTCGACAAGACACATGTCTCTGTCGATGTGCCCCAGAAGACTCCTTGTCGAAGAACGACTAGGCCTTGTCAACGAGGCCTACTGAACACCCTTAGAAAACTTATTTTCTCCCCTCTCTTTTAATACTTAATTTGGTAAAATTCTTTGGGTCTCTACATTTGCAGTAGGTAGGGTACATTTTTTCTTGTCGGAGAAGACGACTAGTTTCTTCTCCCATTTATGCACCCAAGCCACATGCCTCGCATGGGCTTACTTAAAATGGTCTAGCCTCAAGCCGGTTGGTTGGCCCATGGAGACCGATCAATAGGTTCCCCATTATTATATATATTTATATATTTATTTAATTATCTTATTTTATTAATATGTTTTGAAGTTTTTTTTTTTTTTTTTTAAGTTTTCCCTTGTAAAATATTCCAAAAAAAATAGGAGGAGCTAATTTTTTTTTTTATTTTAGGACTTTTATCTACTATTTATTTTCTATTTTTGTTATTTAACTCTTTTTAATTTAAAAATATATTTTTTGACAAGTTTTTAGTGTGTATGTTGCAATATATTTTCAAAGGGTATATTCTTAGGGTTTAGGATTTATTTAAGTTTTTTTTTTCTTTTCATTAGATTATTTATTACATTTTCTTCCATTTTCAGTACTTACAAATTGTTAAAAGGTTACAAAAAATTGCTAAAGATTTCCATAAAATACCAAAAAAATTGTGAGCAATTTCCACTAAGGTTTTGAAGTTCTGGGTGCGTTTTGGACCTTTAATTGTATTCTAATTTGGGCTTAAAGAGTGAAAATATGAGAAAAGTGAATTTTAATGGGAATCTGGTGTTTATTGTGTATGTAACCCTTCGTTCATGAACATAAGATATTGAGATCAAGTCTAAATTTATTTGATTTGCATGAGATAACGTCCCAATTTGATTTGATTAGAAAATTACATCTTTTGACTAAATTATTTAATATGATTTGGTGAATGAAAATTGAATACACATTAATTAAAGAATCCGGCATGGATGCCATAGGAGGGTGCATTAGCACTCCTTATCAATTTTCTTAAGGTAAGAGAAGTCTTGGCTCAAAATCGAAATATTGTAGGAATATAAGGTGGAACAACATTTAATGATAAGGCAATCTTCCTAAAATGAAGGATAATAAATATGAAATAGTGATTATGTCTAACTTAGTAAGTACCGTTCATAAAATGGACATGCCTTTGGAACGGTTTGACAAAAATCTCGATTTGTGCCCTTGCTAAAATTAACAGTGTGAAATGTCAATAACATTAAAAAAGATTTTAGCTAATAACTAAGGCACAAATCATTTATTTTTATAATCATCAAATTCAATAATTAAATTAACTTAATTGTCCACATATTATATTTTTATTATTTTAAAGTGATGTCATTTTCTTCATGTTTTGGTTTTTAATTAAATTATCAGTTGACTTAAATATATGTGTGCATTACATAACTAACTTTATGCTCTATAATTTTTCTTGTACACATTTAATGTGAGACCGTAACACTTTGCATTACTTTTAGCTGACACCCAATTAAGTGGATGTACTCTTTAATTATATTAACTAAAACTATATAAAGAGTAATTAGGTCAGACTTATTTAAGTTGCGGGTTGCTACAATAGTATAGTCCTTCACTAATTATTTATTAATAAAAAGTTAAGGTAACTTTATGAAAAAAAAACTAATGGAAACATACATCAACCAAATAATCATAAATGAAGTAATAAATATGTTTATATAAGTTCTTTTTTCCTTTTTTTTTTTTTTTCTTTCATGAAATTCGTTAGAAGTTCTTTAGGTTTTTTTAGATTATGGTTTTTTTTTTTTTCAAAAAAGAAAAGAAACAAAAATTCAAAATTATTTTTTATTATATTTTATCTTTATATCAAATGCTATTAAGAAAAAAATAGTTCCAATATGATAGAATTAAAAATTCAAAGGTTCATGTGTTGGATTTATTCGTTAATTTACTATATATTATTTAAATTATTTCTTACTTCCCTCAATTACTAAATATATACAAGAAAATAGATTGTAAAAAATAATATCATTATTAGTTTAGTAATATTTTAACTTTTTCACTAATTCTTATTAATAAAATTACCGTCATGCCCTTAAGTTCCTTAACTTTAAAAATTTGCCACCACCTATAGACAGCAGCTACTTATAAGTAGTCAGACGTAATCTTTGGTTGCTTCTTAAAATATACTTATTTTTGTTTTAAAAAAGTAGTTCTGAGAAAGCATTTTTTTAATTAATACTTATTTGTGTTCAAAGCCAAATAATACATTTTTAATACAAGTCAATAAAAGTACTTTTTGTAATACGTACTTATTTTTTAAGTAATTAATTCCAAACAGATACTTAGTTTTGAAGTGCTTTATTTTTAGTTAGTTAAATGTTGATTATAAACTGAACCCACCCCCTCTTCCTTTTTTTTTGTTAGATACGCCGAGTTTTTTAGGCTTTTGCACTAGACTAATCCCATGCCTACGCCAGCCGTGCCCACGGATAACACGTATATTTGTTCAAGAGCTCATTATTGGAAAATGAAAACTCACCTACGAAATTCCAAGTTTATATCTCACCAAGTCTTAAAAACTTCAGAATTTTCCTAGCTTTTAGATTCCCCCCACCAACCAAAACTTCACATGCCACGGTTGCCACCTCTCACACTTGAGCTCTTTAGCTCTTTAATTTTTATTTTTAATTTTTTTAAAGAGTCTACACAAGTTAATTCATTTTCTAATTTAGGGTTTTTTTTTTTAGGGAAGAAGAAACTAATAAAATGTATATATAGTTTTTATATTCGGTCATCTAAGGAAACAATACTTGCTAGCCTATTTGGCATCATTGTCAAAATTATGAAAACGAAAAGTAAAAATGAAAACTAGAAATTAGAAATAGAAACTAAAAAATGAAAACGATAACCTGATTAATTATTTTTTTAAATTAAAAAAAAAAATTAAATCTTCATCAAACAAATGCTCATTTTTGTCCCTCAATCAAATAATAATTAAAAATATAACTAAAAAACACTATAATAAAAATAAAAGTTATTATGATTGCTTATTTTAAACACTAATTAGGTTTCTAAATCCACTTTACAAGAATAATCTTATTGTACAAGACAAATGAAAACTAGTAAAAATATTTTGATTTTTTTTTAAAAAATTAAAGGTCATTTTTATTTTAATTATATATTGATTCCATATGATCATTTTATTTTAAGTTTAATTAAAAAGTACATAATGGACTTTTAGATTACCAGTAAATATGTCATGTAAAATGCACATGATTGGATATGAATAATATTATATAATTTTTTTAAAAAAAATTTAGATATACATATTCTAATAAAATAACACATTCTCTTAATTTAGTATATGAATACTAAATTATGAATATTCAAATTTATTTATAAAAAATTATATTATTTAAAATATAAAATATAAAATATTGACATGAGATACTAGTATCAAACCAAGAAGATGTAGGGACAAGAAAATTTTTAAAAAAATATATGTAAAATATGATATGATATGACAGGAAATATTATGTTTATTATTATATATCTATCTACTTTTTATAATTTTGTTTTTTCTAAAAATGTTGTCTTATTTTTAAAAAGAAATATATATATTTTTTGCCTACAAATTGATTCACTATTTACATATACACTGCTAGTTTAATTTGTTTTTTAGCCAAATGAAAATTTTTTCTTGGAGGTTAAACATTTAACTTATTCAAAACATATTCTATAAATATAATTGTATCTAATTTTAGTTAGATTTACTTTCTTTTAGGAATATAATCTTATTTTAAAATATAAGATATTTTTTTTTGTAAAATTATTTATCATATTTGTACTTTTTAAAAATTTATTATATGTATAGTTAGTTTATTTTATTTTTAATCAAATAAAAAATTTATTTTTAAACAACAATTTCTAGATATTCTAAATGTAGTTTTATCTAATTTTGATTGAATTATTGTAGTATATAAATTACTTTTTTAAGAAAGGAATATTTAGTGTTAGAAAAAAAACAAGGATATTTTTTTTAAAAGATTAACTTCTAGATATTTTTAGTCTTACTTTGAAAAGATAAGGATATTTTTGTCCATAAAATGATCTACGTTATTTGAACTTTTATTGACAATATAAATATTAATTTTTTTTTTTGCAGATTGTAGTATAGTGCTAAGGTAGTGTTTGGTTCACAGTTGAAATTAGAATAGGAATCGGAATTCTTTAGAATTAGATTTGGAATGTCATACTCTTCTCTCATTATAGTATAAAAATTTATTTAATTAATTTAATATGGAATAATAACATTATAAATATGAAATTATTACATACTATTAGTTTATTAAGCTATATAATAAATATTTTTGTTTACAATAAAATCATTTTGATAATTATGCACTTGATTATATTTTTCATATTATATTTTGTTATATTTTTTATTATTTTGTTTAAACTATACTAGTAATATTATATTTTATCTTATATTTTATAAGTATTATTTTTTAATATGTAATTCATCAAATGTAAATAAAAATATCATATACTATAATAGTATAACAAAATTTCTTATTTAATATAAAATAATAATATAATAAAACAACCACCATAGCATTATATTTTATTATACAATAGTATTTTATTCTTTTTTTTATACATTATATCATTATTAAAATTTATTATTATATATTTTTATTAATGATATTAATAATTAATATTTTATATTATTTTAAGGTTATACATAATAATAACCACAATTATATCATAATATTCTATAGTTTAATACTATTCTATTAGTTTTTATTGGTTATAATATTATTATATATAACATAAATATTAATAATAATGATTAAAATATTTTTATAGTAAAAATATTATTATCTATTTATATTTAATGATGTTATAATATATTATTTATATTAGATATGGTGTTATATAAATATTATTTTTTATATTTATGTAGTATATTATAATATATGTGTCTGCGTATATGTACTATACAATAATATTATATATTTTTCTATACTGTATTATTATTAAATTTTGCTATCATATATTTTATAATCGATGATAATAAATATTTAATTTAATTTAATTTATTTTTAAGATAAAAATAATAACTTAATAAATCAATAATCATATCATAATATTTAACATTTAATATTGTTCTAATTTTTATATGTTATACCATTATCAAATATAATAAAAATTTAATAATGATGATTTAATATTTATATTAAAACATATTCTAATATTTTAAGTATTAATAACCTTATCATAATATTAATATTATTTTTTTAAATTTACCGTAAAACAAACGTCAGGAGTGGAAATCAACCATTCCAATTCCGATTCTAAGAGTTGATTTCCAATTACCAAAAGCCACCAAATGCATAAAATATTATATTATTTCGAGTGAAATTATAATCCCTTTTTGATACTACAGATGATTTATCTCTAATAACATTTATACATATTTCAATCAAAAAAAGAAGGCTTCCTCTAACTAATTTTGAATAACTCAAATTACTTGTACAAGGCAAAGAACTACTCTTTGAGAAGGCACAATAAAATACAAAATTATTTGACATCTCAGTTCATCTGGGGGGAGAAAAAAAGACACAAACGGGGAAAAAAAAAAAGAATATTAAAAAAAGGGGGGGAAATGGTAGGGTAGCTGACGGATCTTATACAGTTTCAACTCCACCCATATTTGTAATCTAAAAATTCAATTCAATTTCTGGTAGAAGCAGATGTATCAGGGTAGGTGAAATCAGGAGATGGGCTATACAGATCACACTCACTGGGAGGCTCACTCCTGCTCCTTCCATTTGTTGGCTCGCTCCTTCTCTGCAGCCCTCCAATGCCAACTTCTCTTTCCCCGTGGCTTTTAATCGCGGTTTTCTTCTTTTCTTGAGGATTGTCAGGGCTGCTCTTTGGGACTTCGTACAGGGTCACACAGCTACCTGCACTTTGAAGCATAGCCTCTTCCTGGTTCTCTGCTGGCGTCTGGAAAGTCTCAAGTATCTCAACCACCTGCCTCATAAGAGGCCTGCCTTTTGGGTTTTGGCTAAGGCATTGATATGCCAAATTCGCAACCTTAAAGGCAGTTCTCACTGAGTACTGTCCTTCCATTCTAGGGTCTAAGATTCTCAAAAGCTTCTTATTATGATTCAAAAGCGGGCGAGCCCACTCAACCAAGTTGTGCTCTCGGCTGGGCCTGCTCTTGTCCATTGCTCTCCTTCCGATGAGCATCTCAAGTAGAACAACCCCAAAACCATAAACATCGCTTCGAGCGGTCAAATGCCCTGGCCAAAGCAACATACATAGTTAATGAATGACTATGACTTCAATGCCGTCTATAGAGCAACTATAATGCTAATTAGCCATACACAATTAGGTACTTTGCTAGATAATGCCAATTTTTAACATTAAAAGAAACAGATATAGCCATTGTAAAGTATGCTCTGATGGTAATAACCTTACAAAGCAGGACTGCCATTTCATGAATAAATTTCTTTCACAACAAAATGAAGCTTTGGTTCAAGATAAGTGGAAGAATAGGTGAGAACATAAAAGATGACTCAATGAACTTTAGCATAGGGGAAGCACAAGAATAAAAGGGCATAACATTTTCATTGTTTGGCTGTAGAAAGAAGTTGGGAATAAAACTATTTCATACAAAAAAAAAAAAGACCTAGAATTTTTGTTCCTGCTCTTTTGAACGCCCAATATGGCAGGGGACCTTTCTGCATTGGGTGCCATATTTTTTCAGGGCAAACCTCAACTTAATAGAGCAGGTGGTACATACTGTAGACTGAGCACAACACTTACCATTGCTTAGCAGAGCAAAGGTGGGAATAAACATAATTTGTAAAAAAAGAAAAAAATAATTTAGAATTTTCATTCATGTTCCCTCTTACATGGCGAGGGAGACTTAAATCAAAACCAGTCAAGAGATCTCAGGAAGTTCTAATACGGGTTCTCAGCCCCCATCAACTTTCTCTTTTTTAAGGAAGGATAGGAGTTCCCTCCCCTTCCCCAAGGTTTAAACAACCTCTTATCTATAAGCAGTCTGAGATCACTCAGAAAAAGTATTTTTCTGGAAAAAGTACTTATCTATAAGAGTACTATGAGATTACTTGTTACAAGTACTTTTTTCAGATAAGTATTTTTTTCAAAAAAAAATAATTTTCCAAAAAGTATTTTTTTAAATAAGTACTTACTTAAGTGTGAACGAAACGCTAATTATTGACACGAGTACTTAAAATAAGTACTTTAATGAAAAAAAAAATCCTTATTTTTTAAGACATTGTAAATGGGGGCTTGAGTCTCATGTTTGAACTGTTGCTCTGTCTCTGAGAGATGTCTATTACCACTCTTGAGTCAAAAGGAATGTAAATTATTTTATAACAATAAAATGCAACAAAATGTGAACAAAGCCATATTATAACAGTTATTTATGTCAAATAAATAGCAGAGATGGCCACATGGTTATACCAGCAAAAAATATGTTGTTTCTATTGACTCATCATTTAAAACCTAAAATCATTGGTATAGATGTGCTCATTCAAGGAATTTCTATCTTTTTCAAGAACTCACCAGTCATTACATACTCTGGAGCTGCATATCCATAGGTTCCCATAACTCGTGTTGACACATGGGTCTGGTCTCCCATAGGTCCATCCTTTGCTAGTCCAAAGTCTGAAAGTTTTGCATTATAATCCTGCATATTAATTTAAACTTTTAGCAGGAGCCACTTGACATCCTCAGGACAAATCACTCATGCAGGATGCAAAATAATAGGTTGTGCAGAGCAAAAGTATTTTCAGTTCTCAGGAGCAGATCAAAGAACAAAAATTTGAATTCTAGGCTGTTTTAGTTAAGAAGAACCAAGTAAACAAAAAATAAAAATTTTGTCAACTGCCCTTTTCCAACTACAAACTGAATTTTTCATTAAGTTTGCATTTAGTTGGCTGAGGTTTCTAGTTTCTTACCATCCCTTCAAATAGGAAGTACATCAACTTCTTTCGTTTAGAGGGGAAAACAGTTTAAAAGGTCTAAACTATGACAAAGGGAAGACAACTAACCGCATCCAGCAAGATGTTTGATGTCTTAAAATCACGGTATATGACAGATTGTTCTGCACCATGAAGAAAAGCAAGCCCTTTTGCTGCATCTAAAGCAATCTTCATCCTTTTAGACCAAGTCAATGTAGCACCAACTCCTGCCATCAGAGAACAGATGGGAGCAATAGAAAGTGAAAAACACTTCATCTTAATGAACAATTAATATGAATAACTTTACTTTGAGGTGAGCATTTCTTTGGTATTTCCCACATAAAAACTCATACCCAACGTTAGGAGAGGCTTTGGATTTGGATTTGTATTGGATTTGAACAAGATGTAAGATAAAATTGTATTGATATTAGTCCAAACCCACCCAAATCCAAATCCAAGGTTCAAAATCTATGCTCCCAAACACAGCTTATAACAACTTTTAAACATCCTTGGTTGAGGATATCTTACTTTGTGTTAAGGATAACAAGGAAAAGATCCATTACTTGCACAAAAACATCATTTTATCCTGTTCTTACCCAAAAAAGTTAATCCCAATCACATCTATTAAATTAAATTTTCCAGTAGATTTCCAATTGAGTCCATATGGTAGAAAGCTTCAACTATTCTTAAGCAGCATCTAAAATGTGTTATGTTTTCTCATTATTGGAAAGGAAAATATTCTTAGAAGATCAGTTGAAAGTCATTCTTTACATATTTGGGCAACATATAAGGAAGCACAAGTACCAGCATGGTTTTTCTGGTTAAAACAAATAGGACCTTTAACATAAACAAATTTTACGATAGAACAACTAAGTAAAAACCACAAGTCAAATTCACAGCACACTGTTTTAATGAGTAATTATAAAGATCATTTTAAATCTTGCATCTCATGAACTTTAATCCATGTGGTGAATTCATACATTTTTTAGAATTTGGCATTTCTCTATGTATAAACGAGTCACACCTCTTATCAGGTCACATAGCTTTGTGTAGCATCAGCTACTTAGTACTTACTGCGAAAAAGTTGTTTTTCCAGGCTTCCACATGCCATGTATTCATAGATCAACAGCCTGTGCTCGTCCTCACAGCAGTACCCAATGAGCTTCACAAGGTTTGGGTGACTGAGCTGACCCAAATAATTAACTTCTGCCTGCAAAACAAACAACATCTATAAATTTAGTCCTGAAAGACAAACATCCCAAAAAAGGAAAGAAAGAAACGAATTTGTCCTCAACTTGAGACTATTAGATAAGAAAGATTACTCAATAGCAAGAAGTACAAATGTAAGTGCTTCCTTAAAAGGAAAGTAGATTCTACTACAACGGGGTAGGTAAACCAAGTATTCCACTACAACAGTTAACTACTCAGCTTCAGATGCATGGCTTAAGATTCTCTTAAACCAAGCTCATAAATAAAATTTAAAATTAAGAAAAAATGCTTCTGGCACCAAGCAAGGCCGTTTTCCTCCAACTTTTGAGAAAAAAGTGATGGAACTACAAAGCAAAAAACTGCAATTTGGGGCCTTCTTGCAAAGTAAGGGTATTACAAGGTTTGTTTCAATGGCAGTTCATAAAAACATGATTTACACTAAACTGACTGAGTGCTTATTAGACTCTGCTGAACAACCATTGTTTCAGCAATATCAGTGTACATATTACTCGTCCCATTCCCCACTAGAAACTGCCACTTCTTCTATTTGATTCAGCAGTGTCAGCAAATATAAGATTCATCTCACTAATCAAGAAGGAAAATAAAGTAAAACGCACATCAGTATTGCTTTTCGCATCCCTAGGCATTCAACTGAAAGAAAAAGTAATAATAATAAAGATCTGCGGGTTGAGCAAATGAAGAAGAAGCAAATACCTTCCATTCTCTGTGACCTTGGAACCCGTCTGGATTAAGCTCCTTAATGGCAACTTGTGTGTTCTTGAAACCAGGTCTCAAATGCTCATCTATAACTCCTTTATAGACAATCCCAAAACCGCCCTCGCCAAGAATTTGATCTGGCCGGAAGTTTTTTGTAGCTAATTTCATCTCAGCATAAGTAAAAATATCCACATTGCAATATCCAGGATTTTGGCGGAGCACTTTAACATTCTTGGAAACCAACGGGACGCTGCTTACATTTTGGATCCCAGGGGGTTCTCGTCTCTCTGCTTTAGTTGGGGATGGTTTCGTTAGAGATGTAGCAACTGCTCTGTTTGCTTTGGGTGGTGTAGCGATTCCGTGGCCAATTTCAACTGAATTTAGCAGAATTATAAGACTATCAGTAGCTTTACTGCACATTCTCTCTTCCCTCTCTCTCTCTCTCTCTCTCTCTCTCTCTCTCTCTCTCTCTCTCTCACTCATATGTAATTCAGCACATGCAGTTGATGAACTTCAACAAAATTTTCACTTGAATGATTAGGGCGAGGACCTAGTAGAAGATGCAACAACATAATGACAAAGAAAAATCTAGTTTAGGTCCAACGAAAAATTATATTTAAGGCCGCATTAGAAGGGTTATTACCAAAGAAATTTTGGCAGCAACCCAATTTTGTGTCGAATCATTTTTCATGCACTTCCTCTAATGCCGTAAATTTCTAAAAATACGTCGGCAAAACTAAAATTATAAAAATCATAGCAACCTTCAAAATACATTGTTATAATTCAAAACTCTAAAGTTCAATTATTTCATTAATTAATGCAGGGATTTTGGGCTTTAAAATCTCACGACTCTTTCGTCTTAAATACATAATATGTGAATGAAAACATGAATTTCGAACAAAATGGCTAATGCAAGATGGCAACCCCCTCTTCCCTCGTCAGGTTCATTCAAGCTTTGTGCGTGAACTGTAAATGATCATAAAGCATACTCAATAACTTGTACACACAAAGATACATACATAAAAGAGAAACTTAGAATACCATGGTTCCTCTTGAGAATTTGTTCTTCTTGTTGGTGCTTCTGCTGAGGACCTTGAGGAGGTGGGTATTGTCGTTCAGAACTGAAACAGATCCCCATCAACTTGAATCCGAAAACACACTTACATTCATCTTTCCATTTCTTTTCGAGTGTTGATTAATGCCGATACGAACTCAACGTACTCCACAAATTCAACAATCCTGAGTCCGGATCCAACCTCCGTCCGTCGAAATCTACGATAAGTAGCCGGCACCTAGCCGATTTCCCCGGATTCCGGTCGGGGGTCGCCGGCTTCGTTACACTTTGCAAGAGATGTTGACAAAATAAATGACGGAGAAAACGGGAGAGAGAGAGAGAGAGAGAGAGAGAGCTTTGGGTTTTTGGTTCACCAGTTTTGGTCCGTTGAGGCGTCATTGGCTTTGAACGAAGCGCCGCCGAAAACGCCAAACGACATATCGATTCCTTTTAACAAACCTACCTTCTACTTGAACCTTTATTACGTTTTTGCCACTCCCCCTTCCTTGTTTCCGGATTTTGGTTTCGTCGCCCGCCGTGCTCCCAATCGAGGCATATTCTGTGTAGGATGCCCGCGTGACAGGGTTCGGTAATTTTAAGCTGCCAAAAGGATACTTTGGGGAAAATGAATGATTGTCTTGTTTTTACCGCGTTCATGCCTCCGCCCCTTCCTGTAGCGCAGCAAATCAAACTTATCTTTCAAAAATTTTAGAATTACAAAAATATTAAGCAACTGTTTAGCTATATTATATATATAATTTTAGCTGTTTTAAAAAATTATAAAAATTACTAAATTAGTTTTAAATTTTCAAGAATTTTACTAGAAATTAATAAATAATTTTTCTTTTGCAATTTCTTTACATTTTTTGCTAGTAATTAAAATTTTAGTAGTAATTAAATACAAAAAAATAGAATTCTTCATTATTTTTCTTTACATTTTCATAACATTTTCAAGTTAATCTAAAAACAATAAAGAAAGATAAGAAGAAATCTAAATTTTTATTTTTAGTTACAAAAATTTAATAAAAAATTAAATGTACGTTAAATTGACGAACGCTATTCGATTTTATGCATCATTAATATTGAATTTTTTCTTACTTTGTTTATAACTAAATATGAAAAATAGATTTCTTTATATATTTTTTTTATTTCCTTTTCTTGAAGAAATTTAAATGTACGGTAAATTAATGAATAAAAATCAATTTTATACATTGTTAACATTTGATTTTTATTTTTATTTTTAGTCATATTAGAATATAAAAGTATTAAACATTAAAATAAAATAAAATAAAAATACATTTCCTTCTTATTTTCTTTTTTAAAACAAAATATTTAATCCAAATGGAACCTTAATAAAGTGAAAATTCATAATGAATAGCTCTGAATTGGTTTTGAAAATAGCTTATTTAATCTATTGAGTTAGTTAAAAAAAATTAGTCTTGATATAATTATTATTTTTTAGACTGATATAGTAAATAGTAAATCATATTTAAATATGTTAAATCTTGTCCCCATTGATTTTGTTTGCACACAATGCTTGCGATAATAAATTGTATAAAATTGAATCAAATTAGTGAGACTTATTTTTGTAAAATACTATATTACATTTAATTGTACTGCAATTTTATTTTAATTCAATTTAGATTCATGAATAGCTAGCATAAAGAAGTCTAATGATAATTATTAAGTTAAAAAGTTAGAAATAGTAAAAAGTTTTCTAATAATATGCAAGTGCTCCGTATATATTTTTGTACGGTAGTAAAAGTTGCCCACGTGAAATGTAAAGTGGACGGATCTTCGTTAAATCTTTTCTCACTTGAAAATCTCGCCAAATAATTATACTTTTAATATGATTTAATATTTACCATTATTAGTAATATTAAAAGTATTCTATTCATTTTTCTTTATTATTGAGCTTATTTATAGTAGTTGATTTCTTACTTTTTAGCATCTTTGATTGTGGCTTGCTTTCCTATACTAAATTCATTGTAATTATAGCATCTTAAATATTGTATTAATGTTTTTAATGTGCACACACATGATTAGTGTAATAATCATGTGTGTGCAGATATCAGGTGAATTGATATTTTAAAAGTTTCTCCCCTACGTCAATTATTCAGTAACAGTATTACACAACCCTATGGTCAATTTAGTACAGATATAAAATAAATCACTATATTTAGTTGAAATTAAATTTCTCAAGTAAACCAATTACGCATGCACAGTAAAGCATGTAAAGAGAGATAACGCCAGATATGTTATCGAGGTTCGGCAAATGTGTCTACGTCCCCGCCTTGACTCACAAACATAAGGATTCCACTCCGATTCACTTAACGGATGGAGCGACACCTAATACAATCTGGTCAAATTAAAGCAGGGTTGACCTCAACTTTTACAACCAATCTTTCCGGGTTGGATTAATGCCCCCTTAGGCCACGCCTAAAATACAACCAAATCACAATACAATTTGTATACAAAATATATGTTTCTCCAACAAACAGATTTGTACTAATATCAATCAATGCACAACATGCAAATGAGAACTATAAGCTTTGTGCAATATGTTTGCTAAACACTCAATCTTAGGTCAATATTCAATCAATTACAATAGTGTATTATCAAACTTATCTTTGAAACAATATGTAGATGTACATCTCAATCACAATTTAGGGTTTCAAAGATTTTTAACAATAGTAATCGAAATATCTCTAAAAATATTTTTTCAAGATTCTAGCACAAGAAATATTTGAAAAAATAACTTGTGAAAATAATTTTTGCACAAACAAAACACAAGCTTAGGTGTCTTGTAATTCAAATGCCAAGACCCACAAGCTACAAGGTTTTCCACACAATGGATTTGTTAAATTAAACCGGGGGAAAAACCTTAGCTAAACTCTCAATAGAAAAACAATCAAACAATCACTCCAATGAGAGTTTTTAGCAAATGGGAATAATGTGAATCACTCAAGGATACTCTCACAAGGCTTGATTTAGCAAAAGAATAGTAGTATGTGAGGGTATAGACTTTGTATTTGAATAATGAGTTTAGAAAATTTTAGAGGATTTTTCCCTTAATCAAAATGCTAATCACCCTTTAATTAAGCAAATGAAGCCCTATACATAGACATACCAACAACTTTGAATGTTGGGGACACCAGAATAATTATTAAAATTATTTTAAGTGAGTTTAAGCAAATTAACCCTGATTAACCCCAATTAACCCTCGGTAAATTTTGGCCAACCCAAGAGTTTCAGTCGAGTGAGCCATAGGTTCAATCGCCCGAATAGACACATGAGAAAAAGCAAGTTTTTCATGTTCGGGTGCACAAAAAGATGTCCGGTTTGCTGAATTAGGCGATTTTCAAAATTTTCGAGGTTCAACCGCCCGAACTTAAGTTTGGTCTACCAACCTTGCATGTTCGGTCGCTCGAGGTCAAAATGACCGTGGAGTTCGGGCGCCCGAGTCGTTGGAAAAGTTAGAATCAAAGATTCGGTTGACCGAGAACATTACGTTCATTTCGATTCGGTTGCCTAAAGTTTGATCAATGTTCTAACTTTTCAAATGTTCGGTCGACCGAGACGTTTTTTAACGCCAAGGTTCGGTCGACCGAGACTTTTTTTAATGCCAAGGTTCAGTCACTCGAAGCCTTATCATTTTAAGGACCTAAGTTTTGTTTTTACCCGAGATTGCACATATGAAAATGGGGACTTATTCTAGATGTCTGTGTAAGGTCTTAGGGTTTTTTTAAGGTCTTTGAACTTATAAGTTCCTACATGCATGGTATGCATCAATTATTACATATCATTTCTAATTAAATATTACAGACCCAAAATGAAATTAATATAAATTACAACAAATAAATATATTGGGTCTTCATTTTCTTCACGCCACCACATGTCATCATATGATCTTACCAATACATGTAAGATTGATCCTACATACGAAACTTGGCAAAAATTAAATATCAAAGTATTTGTCATAATTAAGACGGGATATGATCCATAGGGTCAACAGACTTGCTTTACTATACTAAATTCATTGTAATTATAGCATCTTAAATATTGTATTATTGTTTTTAATGTGCACACACATGATTAGTGTAATACTATGGATAATGGATAATGCTTCTTTTGGGTTCACATTGTATGATGGTTTGGCTAAGAAAGAAGAAAAGAAAGGGAAGGAGAAAGAGAAAAGGTGTTAACACCAAAAATAAAATTCATTTTTTGCATCTACAAATTGTGACAAATATTAATAATCAAGGAAAACAATAGAGTTTGGGACAATGATTTTTTTGCATCTAAAAAGGAACCACCAAATGCTTTGCAATCTAATAAATAAATTAGTGAAAGAATTCAAACTCATTTAAAGACTCAAAACACTCAAAAAGCTTATGAAATGATTACAGCAGATCAACTTGATTACACAAACCTTAACTACAAGATATTATGTTCTATGGATATTACTAGTTGTACACAACACACAAGTACTTTTAGTACATGAAAATTTTTATTCTCCTCACAAAACTTTTCGGTGGGCACCTCGCAAGCTAATTTGTATATTGGTATGTTCTCCTTAGACGTTTTGAAGCTTTTATCTATGTATACACATGGTTTTGGTGTTAAAGGTGCTCAAGTTAAATCAAATAATGGTGTACGTCCCTTTGGTGGATTGAAACTCAAAGGGAAGAGAACCCAAAAATCACTAAAGTCATAGCTTATCAAATGGTACGAACATATGATTTGGGCTCTTCACCGAGCATTAGGTATATTTATTTTTCCTCTCTTTCCTTTATATATATATATGTATGTAAATTCTAATGAGACAAATAGTCAAAAGAGGACAAAGAATTTAACAAATCAATGTGGTTGTGTCATCTTTGTGCACCTCCTAACAATATGATGGTGGTCATTCAAGATAGTTGTCTTAAAAAATACTTCACCTAGGCAAGGTGAATCCATGCCGCCTAGTTACCCTAGTGATTAAGTGGAGAATTACCTAGAAGAGGCGCAAGACAAACATAGCAAACAAGGCAAAAATTGCCTAACGAATAGAATCACTTGCTTATCGCTGAAGCAACACAAAAGTTGTAAGCAGCCACTTAGACAATAGAAGCCACACAATCATCAAGTGATGATGGTCACCTAAGTTATTAGATGAAGTTTGCCCATTATTAGGCTACAAGGTACATAAGCATTGGACAAACATGTCAATTAATAGTACATTGAACCTTTAATATTATAAAATAATCCCAATTTATAATTAGATTTTAAATATTTTAGAAACGTCTTATATTATTAGGATTTAATATTTTGAATTTATAATTGTAATTATAGAACTAATTTAACTCGAGTAGCATATAGATATGTGTAATGGTTATTGTAAGGGGATCTCTGACTCAATTCAACAAACATAGGCAATAGCCCAACACTAAACAACCTCCAATGCCTTTTATCCCTCTTATCATTTTATCTTTCTCTCTCTCTCTCTCTCTCTCTCTCTCTCTCTCTCTCTCTCTCTCTCTCTCTTTTTCTCTCACTTTCTTCTTTCTTTAATCTCTTCCCTCGCTATCTCTCATTACCTCTTATACTTTGAGTTATCTCATCTCCCTTTTTTCTCTCTCCTACAAATTCTATGATTTTTATGATTTTTTGTTATGAAAAACAAATGTACAGCGGAATAACACGATCTTACAACGCAATACTCAACAGTGAATAATACAGAAACAACACAATCACACAGATTATATGAAAGCAATAACAAAGACACAAATAGTTAAGTGATTCGGTAATGCCTATATCCATGGGAGCAATCAGCAATGATTTTAGGTGATGCTAGTAAATTTGTCTCTCTCAATCAGCAAGGACGAAGTGTGTAGAATGCTTGCCAATTTATGTAGAAAAATCCGAAACGAAAAGGTTATATCATTTTACACATGTGGAGCGATAGGGGTGGAGAGTTTAAAAATAAGGATGTTGAAAATTTTTGTGATGAAAATGGTATTTCACACAACTTTTCAGCTCCTTGAACACCTCAACAAATTGGAGTTGTCGAGAGAAAGAATCGATCATTTCAAGAAATGGTTAGGACTATACTTAATGAGCATAACCTACCTAAATACTTTGGGTCAGAGCAGTAAATATTGTATGTTATGTCATGAATAGAGTTTCAATTAGGCCTAATTTGGATAAAACCCCATACGAGCTTTGGAAAGGAAAGAAACCTAACATTTTAAGATTCTTTCTTTTTCAACAAATTTCAAGTCTCATCAAGCTTGTTGTCAAAATCATTCCCTTTTTAAAGAGTTACAAATCAAATCCTTCCATTATTTCCTTCTTTCCAAAACATGTCAGTTTTCAAATACGATTGTATTTGAATTCATTATTTCAAGTAAATCAAATCTCATCTCTTCATATTCCAACAAGAGTGTATTAGGGTTCCCAACCTTATTGTTTGAACTCTTTGTTGGAAGTTTTTCATTAAAGGATCAAAAAGGGATTTTTTTTTTTCAATCTCCTTCTTCTTTTTGTTTATGGACACACACATATATTCTGCAGTAACTGTTCTTAGAATGGGTGTCGATAGGGTGTTGGTTGATTGATCCTTAAAATGGTTAGTCAATCACCTTCTTCATGTATAAGTATACTCTCAAGTCCATTTCTCTTATCTGTAGATCTCTTAGGGTTTTTTCTTTGTTTTCCCTTATTTAAAAAAAAAAAAGTGGTGACTACACTTCCCAATCAGTTGTATCTTCTTATTTAGAGTTTTCATTTTCTTTAGGTTTCTTATATGGAGATTGTCAAACAGCTCTCATTTGTAGCACCCCTAGACTCTATCTAGTGTCAAAATTAAGCAAATGAAGAAATAACAAGAATATATTCTTATCTTAAGTTGTGTTTATATTATCAAGAAATGAAAATTTAGATCAAATAAACCAAATTTTTTAGTCATAGGTTAAATATTTCAATTCTCTTATTTTCCTATTTTAAAGTAAGAAGGAGAATTAATATTCATTAAATATATCAAAAAGAATATCAAAAAGAAAATTGTATGCCGCTAAAAATGTAATTCAACATAATTGTTACTGTAAAATTACAGAGCCATGTCAAATTCCACCTAATAACATTTGAGAATCTATTCTAGTAAAAGCAATTGGAAATAGATACATTGATATTCCCAAATTCATAAAGCAAGTTAACATAAAGTCCTCAGCTGAAACATAGATAACCTACAACTCTTGTATGAACACATAACAAAAGATCAATACTCAATCAACACATCTACATGGGTAATCGTGTATGTGATTAAAGTTGTGCAATTTTAGCAACACACCCAATTCAATTAACACGACCAAATTCAAATATACACTACTAACTTGCAAATTACAAAATCTTCTCAAAAACTGATGATTAAAATATATGTTACTAGATATCTCAATTTTAAATGTATTAAGAAAAATCATGATAGTGAGTAGTGCATCATCCATGAAAATCATAAAAAATAAATAAATAAATAATAGATCTTCCATAAGATTGTTGGAAAAATAAATCTAAAAAACAAGATGCAAAAAAATAAATTGAGGAAGCTTATTGGTTAACGCATGCATAACACTACCCTTGAGAAAAATTTCACCTCCCAATATAGTGCATAAAGCTCGATTGCATCTATCCCTAGGATACAACAACACCTTTGATTGATGTGCACTCACCAATCAAGAAACAGAAATGGCACAATTTGGTTAACCAAGACAAATAAACTTTTAGAGGAAAAAGAATTTGCAAGGAAGAAGAAGAAATCTTAGAAGTCACACTCTAAAAATATATTTAGCCTTGAGATACACACGCACATACAAACACACACACACACACATATACGCACAAATAATTATTATAAAATGGTCACAAAACAGTCAATAACAATGGCTAACGGTCTTAACCATTTTTATAATGGTTAATAAAATTGAATAAATTTTTGGAATAACCATTAGAGGAGAGAAGCATAAAAGGCTTTTGAAATATCTTTTACACAAAATAGCAATAATTGAATTTGAGTAGAGCTTAGTTGTTTATCTTGTAGAGCTCAATCATTCTTACTCTTCGAAGGCCAACCTTTTGTATAGACCATGAGGTTCCCCCTTTGTTCAAACCTGGAGTTTGACTCATTTTGTGCCCACTGGAAGTATGCTCTTTTGTGCCTACTCAAAGGTCACCCTTTTTAAACTAGTAAACTTTGGATAATATTTTATGGAAAACATAAATAAACTACTACTCTTTTCCAACTTATAAGAGAATATTCCGTATATAATGAACTAAGGTCATCATAATATCTAAAATTTCCTTCATATAGATTAATTTTATGTTGTTCATTTCTTATATCTTAGTTATACCTTTCATCACTTCCTCCTTGCATTTTTCTTTCTATGGTCCCTGTTGGGAGTCATAACCCGAAGTATATAGTCTAGGGGAGGGGGGGTGAATAGACTATTTTCACAGAATACGCATTTTTTTACAAAATAAAAACTCTTGGAAAGATAGAAGAAATTATATCGCAATATAAATATAAATCATGCACAAGATATAAAATAAAGAATGTAAGGGAGAGAAAGAACAACACCGGTATTTTTACGTGGTTCGGCACCAAGACCCGGAGTATATAGTCTAGAGGGGGGGCGAATAGACTATTTTCGCGAAATACGTATTTTTCTACAAAATAAAAACTCTTGGAAAGATAGAATAAATTATATCGCAATATAAATATAAATCATGAACAAGATATAAAATAAAGAGTGTAAGGGAGAGAAAGAACAACACCGGTATTTTTACGTGATTCGGCACCAAGCCTATGTCCACGCCTTAGCACCAAGTTAAGGATTCCACAATCCACTAAAGATACTCCTTCACCGGCGGAGAAGCCTTAAAACTCGAGAAAAAATCCCTACACTTGGGAACAAACCCCTACCGCGCTCACCAAGAGCCTTCGCTTCGGTTCACAAAGAACCTTACAACAATGGTTCACAAAGAACCTTACAAGAGATTGGAAATACAATTTAATGCTCCTTAAATGAGTCAATATGAAACATAACCAAATCCTCACTCTATTATCTTAAGGAATGAATCTTACAAGATAAGTGAGCAAGAGAGGATTGAGCGCTTGTGAAGAATAACTAAAATGCAAAGGGTAAAGTGGTTAGGTTTTGGATAAAATGATATTTTTCACAAATATGATCAACAATGCTCAAAACCCTATTAATACAAGTCTAAAATCTTGTATTTATAGCCCAAGAACCTTAGGAGCCGTTAACTAGCTGTTGGGGGGAAGAAAAAATACATTATTTGGCAAACTAGCCGTTTTCCGCCCGTTGGGGCGCTTCTGCCCAGAATTCATCGACGAAATCTGAATTTCATTGACGAGGTCCCTGAATTAGAAAAAGTCACCAAAATAAAAGTTGTGGAATTTTTCTTAGCTTTCCAGGGACACCAAGATCGTCCCATTTGGACTTTTCTAGATAAAGTTATGCCCAAAATACCGCAAGGTGTTCAGGACTCAAGATTGCACTACGATAGTTATGATTGCTTTGTTTTTCCTTGTCAAAAAGCATTTTAATGACTTAAAACATTCTTGGACAGAAGTATATGAAATATATTGAGTCTAATGAAGATTAAAACTTGTCCAAGTGAGTTTCCCCATAAATATAAGATATCTTGTTTTATGAAAATATATTTGAAAACTTGTTTCGATATCTTATATGCTTAGTATGTCCTTTATTGAATATACTTGACTTTCTTTGAACCTTTAGGACATTAAACTTGTTTTAACACAATCGGGACTAAGTATAAAAATGTTCTTAAAATTAGGATATTAAAAACTTGTCCCTTTGAAAACATATTTGAGTTTTAGGATTCATTTGACAAACTCTTGTTTTAACTTAGAAAGCCATGAAAGGTGAGTTTGTGTTTATGTCTTTAGTGCAATCCTATAAACTCATGTGTCCTAGTATGCATGTGCTTTACTCAACTCTTGCTCAAAAATCATGCAAGAAACACACTCACAAGAGTTACAAAACGTACTACCTCACACAACCCTTATTACAAACAATTCTCCAATTAAGCTTCCTTTGGTTGTGCTTGGGTCATTCCGAGTACGTGTCCATTTAATCTTTCCTTCTTAACGTCTACTCGGTCCGATCTTTGCCTTCAATCCAATAATTCATGTACGAGTACCTATAGTAAACATGATATGCAAAGATAGGAAAACACTAGGAACAACATATAGGTTAATGTCATCAAAACACATTAAACAATGATGGTGTAGCCACTAAGGCCAACAGTCCCTCTTGTGGTTCTAGCCCCCCCACCCCCCCTAAAAAAAATCACAACAGTTTCTTAAGCAATTGGACTGTCCACATGCACAGTTACTAAAGTCCTACTTTTGTTTTTGAAATCTCTTCGTTTATTCTTTATAAACTTGGAGAGATGACCTTGCCAATATCGGGGTCTCAATATCATTTGCAATGTTATACAATCTCTTTAGTTCAACCAAGTGACATAATTCTTCCCTTTTGCTTTTTAGAGGTTGTAATGTTGATATTTAGCTGGAGGAATTGCTCCCCTAGTTGTGCCAAGATGCTTCAAAATGTCCCTCCTCTTTTCCTCACTTTATAAAAGTTGAATAAAATCTTTTTCTCCAAGTCAATCCTATTTTCAAAGTATTCATTATTTCATAGAGATTAATATTGTTGGAATTGGTGTGATCCCAAAAGGGGGGGGGGTGAATTGGGTTTTGAAAATATTTCAACTAATTTAACATTTACGCTAATTCACTACATATCATATCCCATTCAATGTACACACATGTATGTGAAATAATTTTAACAGTAAAAGTAAACATACATGTGTGCAGTATATCTTATTTAAATCAAATGCGTGCATGCAAATAATTATGACATTAAACAAACATTCATACATATGATGAAATTTAAGTGCAGGAATTTAAATACGATAAAGAGAAAATGACACACAAATTTGTTGATGAGGTTTGGCCAACTGCCTACGTCCTTTCCTTGAGCATACCCCCAAGGATTCCACTAAACCTGCTCACTTAAATGGGCGAAACAGAAGCCATTTACATCCTCTCCTTACGGGGTAAGAAAAACTCTAGTTCAATTTCTGGGTTGAACCGAACCGGTCTCACTTACGAGGCTGAGACTCCTTAGTTCAATTACGGGCTAAACCCAACTGATACAATAAAAAATATCTTTGTACATGAAAATGCTTCTAAAAAATACAAGCAAAAATGTACACATTTAAGCTCAAATGCACTTTCATAAGATATGCAATAATGCTCAGTAGAGAAAGGGTGTAAAACAAATATTTCAATCTTTGATAAAAGACATATATGATAAAATGCATTAAAGATTTGAAACATAATAAAGTACTTCTCCAAAAAATAT
The DNA here is from genome assembly GCF_029873635.1 of Malania oleifera. NCBI lineage: Eukaryota > Viridiplantae > Streptophyta > Magnoliopsida > Santalales > Ximeniaceae > Malania > Malania oleifera. The sequence goes on along the minus strand of NC_080426.1, from coordinate 91,046,462 downwards.
TTTCAGTACTAATCGGGAGAACCTACGATTTGGTTTTTAAATAGTTTTTGCACAAATAAAATATATGGGAAAATGAGTATTATGTTCTCTAACAAAGATATATGCAAATGAAAAATATTTGGAGAATCTAGGAGTTAATGTAGTAACCCGGATAACTATGGGAATTAAATAATAAAGAAATGAGAGGAAATAGGAATTTTTAAAGGGGACGCAGCAGGGTCTCATCGACGAACAGTCTTCTTGGGCTCATCGACGTGGACGCGTGTCTCATCAACAAGAGTTTACCAAGGGGCTATTTTCGAGGCCTGAAACTCGTTGACAAGAGTTAGGTGTTCGTCGGCGAACTCCCTTCTTGGACTCGTCGACGAGGTGACGTGACTCATTGACGAGACCACGTGACAAGAGGACTATAAATAAACGAAAATGACATTTTAATGGAGAAACTCAAATTTTCTAGTTTTCTTCTCTCTCTAGCTCAGTTCCTCTCTCCTTCTCTCTAGATTTTCGGCTCCGATTCTCCTCGGTTCGATGATCAGAAGCTACCATGGTGATCCTAGAGAGATTCTCTATAACATAGCTAGAGCAGAAATTCGATTTGGGAAGTTTGGGAACCATCCCAAAATTAGGGTAAGTGGGTTTTTAGGTATTTTTAGTATTACCAATTTTATCTGAACTCGAATTTTGTGTTGTGAAGGTAAATACTGGTGTTTTTTGAAATAAAATTTGGGTGCTATATTTTCAGGATTAGGGTGTTTTTAGGGCCTTACAAGCATGGGTTAAGGACCTTAGCAAATATTTTTCCAAGTGCCAGGTATATTAAAGTTTAAGAAATTGTGAATAGGTAGGTTTAGGAAATATGAGTGAGATGATCTTCTGGGGAATTCAGTGATTTACTGAGAAATTTTTATAAATGTGTTATTTTAAGATTTTGAGGATAGTGCACCGTGAGCGGGAAAATAGAATTAGAAGCGAGCCTCCCAGACAGTTAGGTAAGGGAAATGTGCTATGCTAGGAAATTCAAGAATTTTATCAGTAAAATATGGTATTTGTTTAACAAGGTATAGAATATTGATTATATAGCTTCATGGATTTCAGAGCATGTGTTTTATTAGTTGTGTGACCTGAGTAGATATTTGTTTAGTATAACATTTATACAGTTTTTCGTAATACCATGACTTATCATAATTTATGCACAAAAATATGTATTATCAGATTTTACAGAATTATAAATTAGAGTGTATATATATATATATATATATATATATATATATATATATATATATATAAACAGATATTTTACAGCACTTACAGAATTCCATGATTTCCAAAACCATAACACACAGACATTACAGATTATTCAATTAGATATTACAGATTATTTAGTCAGATATTTCAGTATTTCAGATCAGATTTATAGTGTTATGGTTATTTTGAAATCATGATGAAATAGCAAGATAATACATATATACAGTATTAGACCCTGATGAATTAGATTAGCTATCAGCAGAGCACGATACCGTTGCTATTTCAGATCAGTTCACCAGCTACAGCGCCACGGAGTTTGTGTCAGGGCCAGACTAAGGATTGGTAGAGTGCAGTTTACCAGCTGTGCCACGGAGTTTGTGTCAGGGTCGGGCTGAGGATTGGTGGAGTGCAGTTTACCAGCTACCGTACCACAAAGTTTATGTTAGGGCCAGGCTGAGGAGTGGTAAAGGTTAATCATGATGTACAGTTTTCCAGGGTATTACCACAGTTACTTTTGTGTATATAGATTTACAAAGCAGCAGCAAATATTGTATAGTAATAGAATTATGAATAAATAGTACTCAGAGATGTCAGTGGTATTTTAAACTAAATGAGATGTTTTTCCAGCTAAATTTAATTTCAGTTATTTGTCAGTATAATATGTTTGTAAGCTCAGTTGCCACACACTAGTAATAGCATATTTCCTTTTACTGAGCGTTGTCTTATCCCAATGATTTAATATTTTTCAAGTGATCTAGTTAGGTGAGCGGATCAGATTCGAAGATAGAGAGGACGAATACACTATCCTATTTGTAGGGTAAGTTTTAATAGGTGGTTGTATTTTTGAGTAGTAACTAGGAGTTTTGGGGAATATGATATTGGGATGATGTGTATTTATGTAATAATGTGTTGGGAAAAACTGAATTATGATATTGTAAATATGGATGTATGCTTTTATGTTTCCACTGCTTAGGTATGTAATATGAGCAAGGTTTTCTCAGTGCTTACTTGGAGCCTGGGAGGTTATAGCAAATAATTCAGAGGTATCAGAGTAAATAGGTAAGAAAAAAATGGTATAATTTTTAGGTCATTATAGTTTGCCATCAGAGCCTAGGTTGCTAGGTATTGCAGACTCTAGAGTGCAGTGGAAACAATACCAGAATATAGGAAAAGGATTTGAGGTTTTGTTCTGTGCTTTAGGTACAGGATTTTCGTGGTGGTTTTTATGTCTTTCATAGGGTGACAATTTCAAGAAAGCCATATTAAACTATTGTCGGGTCATGTGCTTAGGTTGCAGGATTGAATTTTAAATTAAGATCAAGGAATATAGTTAATTGTGAAGATGAGTTTTCAGTTAAATAAAATAAATTAGATCTCTATAGGATATAGGGTCCTTAAATTATGTTCATTATCTTTTCAACATGGACCCGGGGATTAGTGGTATGAATGCTGGGGGTGATGGAGTAAGACCTTCCAGTATGGGGGGTAGAGATTCCGATGTAGTACTGCACATCATCACCCAATAGGTGATGAATGAGATGGCCAGAAGCTCGGGGGAGCATAGCTACACGATCGAGCAGTTTACGCGGATGAGACCTCCATCATTTTCTGGAGGAGCAAACTCTCTAACGGCTGAGAACTGGATTTAGGATATTTAGGATATGATGACGGTCCTTCCATGTACTGACGAGCAAAAAGTATTGTTGTGTGACATTTAAGTTAACCGAGGAGGCAAAACGCTGGTGGAGATTAGTGAGGTTGATTGAGGAACATAGACTTGATCCGGTAGCGGTGACGTGGAGCCATTTTCGGGAGTTTTTTTTCAATCGGTACTTCTCGGCCACCGTTAGGAGAGCAAAGGCAGCAAAATTTTTACACCTGACTCAAGAACAGTTGACAGTGCAACAATATGTAGCCCGTTTCATAGAGTTGTCTTAGTTTGCCCCACATTTGGCACCAGACGAGGAGAAGAAGGCAAGAAAGTTTGAGGAAAAAAATTGTTTGAGCAGGTTATCGATTTTTGGGCTCAGACATTTGCGGAGGTTGTGGACAAAGCTGCAGTAATCAATAGTGGCATACAGAGAGACACTGCAGCTCAGAGTCAGAGGAAGAGGCCCATGCCTCAAGGTTTCCGGGCGAGTTCTAGTTGGGGCCCATGGAGAGGAGACCGGTATTGAGGAGGTCATGGATAGATGATGAGGCACGACGGTGTTTTTGAGTGGGCAGACTTTTCCTACCTGTCCTGAATGTGGCCAGAGGCATTTAGGTGAAGGTAAAAGAGGAGAAAATGTTTGCTATCGTTGTGGGAAACCTGATCATATGGCACGAGCATGTCGGGGACCGCCAATCCATACGCCAGCTCATAGACCACTTCGAGGTGGTTATCAGGCACCCCGTAGAGACTAGCATAAGAATACAACACTAGCAAGGGTGTATGCTTTGATACCAGGAGATGATGAGGTTGCTGGAGACTTTGTTATAGGTATCTTTACAGCTTTTTTAATATAAAGTTGTTGTTTTATTTGATACATGTGCCACCCATTCTTTTGTATCGTCGAGGTATGTTAAAGTAGCTGGGATGGAAGCATAATTGTTAGATGTTGAGTTGTCTGTAACTACGCCGACTGGATCTATTGTGAGGTGTAGGAAGGTACTTAGGGATTTTTCAGTGGTCATTCAGGGAAAAGTGCTAATAGTTGATCTTGTGATATTAGATATGCAGGGGTTTGATGTAATATTGGGTATGGATTGGCTGGCGGTTAATTACTCTAGCATAGATTGTCCTCAGAAAGAAGTAATTTTTAGACCCTTAGGTGAGTAAGAATATAGACCTCGCCATAGTTGGTGTCAGCTATTCAGGAAAGGAGGTTGTTTCAGGGTGGTTGCCAGGCATATACATAAAAGAGTTGCCAAAGGAAGAACTAAAACAAGCTGATATTCCAGTGGTTAGAGAATTTCCATATGTGTTTCCAGAAAAATTACCTGGTTTACCACCAAACTAAGAGATAGAATTTGCAATTGATCTACTTCTAGGGATGACACCGATATCTAAAGCACCTTACAGACTCAAGTAGAATTAAAAGAGTTCAAATCGCCTTAGGGAGCACCATTTTTATTCGTGAAGAAGAAAGATGGGACCATGAGGATGTGCATTGATTACAGAGAAATAAACAAAGTGACGATAAAGAATAAATATCCTCTTTCGAGAATTGATGATCTATTTGATCAGCTCCAGGGGACTATTGTCTACTCCAAGATTGATCTTCGGTCAGGTTATCACTAGGTAAGAGTTAAAGCGGAGGACATTTTGAAGATGGCTTTTAGGACCCATTATGGGCATTGCGAGTTTCTCATTATGCTGTTTGGTTTGACGAATGCACCGGCAGCATTTATGGGCCTAATGAATCGAGTGTTCCATCGGTATCTAGACCAGTTCATTGTGATTTTTATAGATGATATACTGGTCTATTCGAAGAGTTTTGAGGAGCATGAACATCATTTGAGGTTGGTGTTGCAAGTATTGAGAGAAAGAAAGTTGTACGCGAAATTCAAGAATTGTGAATTCTTATTGAGGCGGGTTACTTTCCTCAGGCTTGTGATTTATAGGGACGGCATATCAGTTGAACCGAGTAAGATAGAGGTAGTGGTGAGTTGGGTGAGGTTAGGAAATGTCTAGGAGGTCAGGAGTTTTATGGGTTTTGCAGGCTATTACCGACGTTTTGTAGATGGGTTTTCCAGACTATCAGGTTCCTTGACATGACTCACGAGTAAAAATGTAAGGTTGGACCAATGACTGCGAGCAGAGCTTTTAGGAGCTGAAGCAGCGGTTGGTCATCGCTCTAGTGTTAGCTATTCCATCAAGGGAGGATGGATTTGTGATATATAGTGATGCATCTTTGAAAGGACTTGGATGTGTGTTAATGCAGCATGGAAGAGTCATCGCCTACGCATCTAGACATGTTAAAGAGTATGAAAAGAATTATCCTGTGCATGACCTAGAGTTAGCAGCAGTGGTGTATGCTCTAAAGATCTGGAGGCACTATCTTTATGGTGGGAAATGCAAAATTTTCACTGATCATAAAAGCTTAAAGTATTTATTCACCTAGAAAGATTTGAATATGTGGCAGAGAAGATGGTTAGAGCTTATCAAGGATTATGATTGTACTATCATCTACCACCCACGGAAAGCAAATGTGGTGACTGATGCACTGAGTAAGAAAACAGCAGTTGAGATTCAATGCCCTATCTAGATGGATCTGGAGAGACTTGGAGTAGAGATAGTAGAGGGTGATCACCAAGCATCCATTGTTATCCTGGTGTTATAGTCTACATTGCAAGAAAAGATTAAAGCTGCCAGAGAGCTGATCCAGAACTAGCAAAATTGATAAAGAAAGTGCAAAACGGGCTGGAGAAAAAATTCAGTATATCATATGATGGAGCCCTACGGTTTTGTACCAAATTATCCGTTTCTGCAGATTCTTAGATCATGAGAGTTATCTTGGAGGAGGCTCATAGATCCCTATACACCGAGCATCCAGGTAGTACTAAAATGTATTGGGATCTATGAGAATTCTTCTGATAGAGCGGCATGAAGAAGAAAATTGTTGAATTTGTAAAACAGTACTTGACATGCCAGCAGATGAAGGCTAAGCACCAGAGACCCGCGGGGTAGTTGTGGCCACGTGGTGTGCCAACCTCAATCGAGGTGCTAATTGCATGCATGTGATGCATCAACCTCAACCAAAATGCTTTGCATATGGTGTTCCAACCTCAATAGATCGAGGTGTTCAAGTACAAGCAATGCATGTACTCGAGTAGGGTAATGCACATTGTACGTTGACCTCAACCAAGGCATTCTGCCTTAAATCAAGGCACTCAAGTAAGTGCAATGCACATATGTGTTGACCTCAACCGAAGTTCTTGAGTATGTGTAACACATATGGTGCGATGACCTCAATCGAGGTGCTCCAAGCATGTACGTCTACCATCCAAGGTATACAAAACTTGATCGAGGTGTTCAAGCATGCGCAACACACAAAGTGTATCAACCTTGATCGAGGTGCCTAATCACGTGCAATGCACGTGGTGGGTCTGTCACGCCCCGAACTCAGTAATGGGACCCAGGGGTGAATTAGTAATCTAACCTATCCCTGTATCATACAAAATACTAATGATACACTATAATAAATAAGGGTCCGACCCCGTGGGGTTCCCGTACACCCTATACGCAATCACATATATAACAAATAAGCAGCGGAAACTATTCTTTTTATCCATACATTGCACCATACCAGAGTCTATACAAAAGGAGTCTAAGCTCCATAACACAAAACATAACCCAGGTGTTAACCAAAACCCAAAATGACAACCCGATAAAGTCCTAGTACTTACACAAGTACTTTCCGCAGTACACCGACCACTACACTCCCAACACAAGGACGCTAGTTCCGGTTACTCGAAGCACCTGAAAAACATGTACGTACGATAGGGGTAAGACACCTCTCAGTAAGGCAGATCCAGGTTATATCGGTGTGTGACATATGTGTGTTATCATGACATAAAAACATACACAGTTTAAAAGAGTTCCAGTATTTTCACAAAACTATTAATACAATCTTGTGTCGTCACACCCTTCGGCCTAAGCCGGACTGTCTTGTGGTATTTCACACCCTTCGGCAAAAGTCGGTGCCCCCAGTAACCTGGCATAGCATAAGCCCACAGCGTTGAACAGGTGCAGATCTGGTGTTTTCACACCCTTCGGTAAAAATCGACCGATCTAGTGGTATTGCGCACCCTTTGGCAAAAGTTGGATATCAAAACCTGGAACAATTCGGAACCCCGTTCCTATTTCATTTCATCAAAACACAACTCATGCATGTTCATATAACAATTCAATCCACATCCATTTAGTAATCTCAACAATCGTGATTTTCAATGTACAATTTTAAACAAGTTAAGACACAACCATCTCCATAACACAATATATATCACAATATATTCATGATTTTCCAATGAAACCAGAGATGCGACCCAATGCCCCCCTCTTTCCCAAAACTGTAATATGCAAAACCTATAATTTTACCCGTTAGATTTCCCCAAATGAGTAACCAAAACACACACAAGACCGTGAACCACAGTTTTACCGAGTCCGATTTTGAAAAGAACTGACATAAACAAAATTCCCTTACCTTTCCTCAAATAGCCAAACCCGAACTCTACGGCTCCTAAACAGTGAACCGAGTTCCCAAAACCTATAAATCATAGTTCCAAACAAACTCACAATTCCATTCCCTACAAAACTACCAAAATGTAAATGAAAACCGAGTTTTACCTTTATTTTGGGTCAAAACCTAAAATTGCTCAGAATGAAGATCTGTTCCATAAATCTTGAAGAGAATCCTTCCCTGATCCTCTTAGTAATGTTGGATCGATGATTCTAGCAACATACGGCGAAGAAATCTAGAGAGAGAAAGTGGATTTCAAGTTTTTAGAGAGAGAGAAGATTTTTTTTCCATTTCTTAGCTAAGAAGCAACCAAATGGATATTTATAACCCTTTGACTCACCCAACCTCGTCGACGAGATGGCATCTTCATCGACGAGTCAACGAAGGGAGTTCATCGACAAAGCGGTGGCCTCGTCGGCGAGCCTGAGATTTCCTGATTTACCGAAACCCCTCAGCTTCTCCTTGTTGACGAGCACCTGCATTTTGTCGCCAAACAACAGAAGAGACCTCGTCGACAAATTCTAGCTTCATCGACGAAGCTTGCTCAATTACCATTTTACCCTTCTCTTATTTATTTATATATTCCATATATCACAGTTTGGGTTCTTACATCCTCCCCTCCTTACAAAAATGTTCTCCTCGGAATTTGTAATCTCTCATTCACGAACTCACTCACATAACCAAACACACACTCGACTCTAGAAAGGACCGGCAGCTATTTACATCGAAGCCCTGTAATAATACATATACACCCTCACCTGTGGTGGAGGAATACTATGGTTACATATATAAGTCATCTCAAGAGTTCACAATAATACATACTCCCAACAACTAACCACCTATCCCAGTACAAAAGTAGGGTCATACATACATATACTTAGAACAACTGTGGATACTTTCAACGTATCTCCGCTTCCAATTCCCAAGAAGCTTCCTTAACCTTCTGTTTCCACTACAATACCTTCATTAATGGTATATCCTTGGTACGTAGCTTCTGAACTTTATGGTCCAAAATCCGAACAGGTATTTCCTCGTACGCTAAAATATCCCCAATTTCCAAGTTCTCGTAACTAATAACATGCGAAGGATCCGACACGTACCTCCTCAACATGGATACGTGAAACACATCATGGATCCTCGAGAGTACTGGGGGTAGTGCAATTTTGTAGGCTATCGAAACCACTCGCTTTAGAACCTAGAATGGTCCGATATACCTCAGGCTCAGCTTACCCTTCTTTCCGAATCTCATCACCCCTTTCATTAGAGCGATCCTCCGAAATACCTTACCCCCACCTCGAATCCCAACTCACGGCGGCAAACATCTGCGTAACTCTTCTGCCGACTCTGAGCCGATTTAATCCTATCCCGGATTAAACCCACCTTCTCAGATGTCTACTGCACAAGTTCAGGTTCTAACACCTGACGTTCACCAACCTCATCCCAATATAGAGGAGACCGACACCTTTGGCCATACAGAGCTTCAAACAATGCCATCCCAATACTAGCTTGGAAGCTATTGTTATAGGCAAACTCTACTAGTGGCAGAAACTGCATCCAACCACCTCCGAAGTCTAACACGCAAGCCCGTAACATATCCTCCAAGATCTGTATTGTTCTCTCTGACTGTCCATCAATTTGGGGGTGGAACGTTGTACTGAAAGTAAGCTTCGTCCCCAATGCTTCCTGCAAGCTCTTCCAAAAACGAGAGGTAAACCTCGGGTCTTGATCTGACACAATAGACATCGGTACCCCGTGCATTTTAACTATCTTATGCATGAACAAGTTTGCTAGCCTACTCAGAAGGTAGCTAACCTTCATCGAAAAAAGTGAGCAGATTTCGTGAACTTGTCCATGATTTCCCAAATGGCTTTATGCCCGTGAAGTGCTGGCAGCAATCTGGTCACAAAGTCTATGGAAATATGCTCCAATTTCCATTCCAAAATAACTAAGGGGTCCTGCTGGCCTTTAATGTTCAGCCTTCACCTGCTAACACATCAGACACTGCACCATGAACTGGACAATCTGCCCTTTTCATACCACTCCACCAGAAGGTCTCGCGCAAATCCCAATATATCCTCGTGCTACCTAGATGTACCGTATACAATGAACGATGCGCTTCTTCTAGAATCGTCATTCTAATCTCATTGTCATTTGGAACACACAGCCTGGTTCCAAACCTCAACACACCTCTGCAGACACCAACTCTATACCAAGGCTTTCCAGGTCCCATCTGATATGATGTTGAGCTATAACTGTAAATACTACCGCATGCTTTGACTTCCGATACAACGCATCAACCACCACATTGGCTTTCCCCGGGTGATAACTGATGGTGCAATCGTAGTCTTTGATAAGCTTAAGCCACCTCTGCTACCTCATGTTCAACTCCTTCTGCGTGAAAAAGTACCTGAGGCTTTTGTGATCAGTGAAAATCTCGCACTGAACACCATACAGGTAGTGTCGCCAGATCTTAAATGCATAAACTACGGCAGCCAATTCCAAATCATGAGTAGGGTAATTCTTCTCGTATTCCTTGAGTTTCTGAGAAGCATAAGCTATTACCTTACCCTGTTACATAAGCACACATCCCAAACACCTTAGAGACACATTGCTATAGATCACAAAACCGCCATCCCCCGAAGGAATGGTAAAAGCTGAAGCAGTAACCAATCGCTGTTTCAGCTCCTGGAAACACTGCTCGCAATCACTAGTCCACTCAAACTTTACCCCCTTCCTGGTCAATTGAGTCAGAGGCCCAAACAATTTAGAAAACCCCTCCATGAACCAACAAAAATAACCCTCCAGTCCTAGGAAACTCCGAACTTCCTACACACTCTTCGGTCTCACCCAGACGACCACAACTTCAATCTTGCTAGGATCAATTAAGATACCACCTTCAGACAACACATGGCCTAAAAACGAGACCTAATTCAACCAGATTTCACACTTCTTCAACTTGACATACAACTTCCTCTCCCGCAGAACCTGTAGCACCAACCTCAGATTATTTTCATGCTCTTCCGAACTTCTCGAACATGCCAGAATGTCATCGATAAACACCACTACAAACTGATCAAGGTACTCATGGAAAACCATGTTCATCAAATCCATGAACACTGCTGGAGCATTCGTCAACCCAAAAGACATGACTAAAAACTCGTAGTGGCCGTATCTAGTTCGGAAAGCAGTTTTCGCGATATCCTCATATTGAACCCTCACCTGATGATACCCTGACCGTAGGTCGATCTTTGAAAAGACTTGAGTCCCCTGCAGCTAGTCAAAGAGATCATCAATACGAGGTAACGGGTAACGATTCCTCATAGTCACCTTGTTGATCTCACGGTAATCAATGCATAGACATATCGACCCATCCTTTTTTTTCACAAACAAAACTGGAGCTCCCCAGGGCGAAACACTTGATCGGATAAAGCCCTTGTCCATTAATTCCTGCAACTGTTCCTTCAACTCCTAAAGTTCTGGTGAAGCCATCCGGTACGGAGCTTTAGAGATCGGTGCCTTACTAGGCAATAACTCTATCGCAAACTCCACCTCACGATCCGGAGGTAAATTGGGTAAGTCTTCGGGAAACACATCCGGGAACTCATTAACCACTCGAATATCCTCAAACTTCAACTCATCTCGCGGCGGTTCCCTCATGCAATCTAGGTACCCCTGACATCTATCCAAGAGTAACCTCCTCGCTTGTAATGCCGATAGAACCTTTGGCGTCGAACGCACATACTATCCTACAAACTCGTACTCCTACTCCCCAGGAGGTATAAACACTACCTCCTTTCCATGACAGTCGATTACAGCATAACTGGAGAATAACCAATCCATACCCAGTATGACTTCGAACCCAGACATGTCGTATACCACAAGATTCACCAGTAGCAGTCTTCCTTGAATTACCAGTGGACAGTCTGCTAACATCCTCCTACAGAATGATACACTCCCAAATGGTGTAGCTGTAGACAATTCTTCATTCATGACTCGTGTCTTAAACCCACACAATTTTACAAAATTGGTAGATATAAAAGAATGGGTCACACCCGAATCAAATAAAACCGCAACTCTATTTAAAAGCAACATCATATTACTTGTCAACACATTCCTCGCATGCTCAACCTCCGCTGGAGTGAGCGAGTAGACCCTTTGCCAGAGCTGCGTTCATCTAATAAGTTCCCTGGGTACCTGATTACTTCCTTGATTCTGACTCGAAGCGGACGTACCCCTTTTGGTGCGTGATAATCTCGAGCCATGTGACTTGTTAGCCTTAGAGGCGACGTAAACTTAATTGTATTGTTTTGATGATAACAACCCATTAATGGTTCTAAGTAAGCTTATCTTTGCACAATAAGCCTTAGTAAGAAAAAACACAATTGCAAAGATTAAGTAGATTCTTAATAGGTTAGACATCATCAAAAAAGGGGAGAATGTTAGCCCTAACAGCTACACTATCTTGGTTTATATGTTTTGATGATATTAACCTATTTGTTGTTCCTAGTATTTTCCATCCTTACAGATCTTATCTAGTATAGGTACAAAGTGTCAGATACATGGAGGTACCAAATCAAAAGCAAAGATTGGACCGAGTAGACATTAAATAGGAAAGATTGGAAGGACGCTGACTCAGAAGCACCAAAGCACATCCTGAAGTCTTTATTGTGTATAAAGTAATTGTAATAAGGGTTGTGTGAGCGAGTGCGTATTGTAACTCTTACGGTGTGTGTCTTACATGATTTCTGGGTAAGAGTTGAGCCATTGCATAAGCATAAAAGGACACATGAGCATATAGGATCTGCACAAAAGTAACAAACTCACAATTCATAGTTTTCTAAGTTAAAACAAGAGTTTGTCAAATGATCCCTAAAACTCAAATATGTTTTCAAAGGGACAAGTTTTTAAAATCCTAGTTTTAAGAACATTTTTATACTTAGTCCCGATTGTATTAAAACAAGTTTTATGTCCTAAAGATTCAAAGAAAGTCAAGTATATTTACAAAAGGACATACTAAGCATATAAGATATCAAAATGGGTTTTCAAACGTGTTTTATTAATTAAGATATCTTCTATTCAAGAGGAAACTCATTTGGACAAGTTTTAATCTTCATTAAACTTAATATATTTCATATACTTTTATCCAATAATGTTTTGAGTCATGAAAACACTTTTTGGTAAGGAAAAACAAAGTAATTGTCACTACCGTAGTATAGCATTGAGTCCTGAATACCTTTCGGTATTTTAGGCATAACTTTTGCTAGAAAAGTCCAAATGGTACGATCTTGGTGTCCCTAGAAATTTAAGACAAAATTCCACAACTTTCATGTTGATAACTTTTTCTAATTCAGGGACCTCACAGATAAACACAGGGGATTCGTCGACGAGTTATAGTATATGATTAGTCGACGAGTGTAGGGGCCTAGTCGACAAGCCCAATGGGCAGAATGACGCTAACGGGCTGAAAACGGATAGTTTACCAAATAAAATATCTTTTCTTCCCCCTAACGGCTAGTTAACGGCTCCTAAGGCTCTTGGGCTATAAATACAAGCTATTAGACTTGTATTAACATGGTTTTGAAGGCTTTTGATCATTCTTAGCGAAAAATATCTTTTTACACCAAAACCTAAGCACCTAGCACTTTGCATTGTTGTTTTTCATTCACAAGTGCTTATTCTTTCTTACTCTTTAATTGTGTTTAATTCATTACTTGAGAGATAGTGTGAGGTTTGCTCTGTATTTAATATTTGCTTATTTGAGGAGCATCATATTATATTTCCATCATCTTCTTGTAAGGTTCTTTGTGGACCATTTGGTGAAGGTTCTTTGTGAACCAAAGAGGCTCTTGGTGAGCGGGTAGGAATTTGTTCCCGATTTGTAAGGTTTCTCCGCCGGTGAAGGAGATCATATAGTGGAATCCTTGAGTTGGTCTCAAGGCGTGGATGTAGGCTTGGTGCCGAACCACGTAAAAATACCGGTGTTGATTTTCTCTCCCTATACTTTTTTATTATTTGTCTTGTGTATGATTTAAATTTCATATATTGTGATATAATTGCTTGCATCTTGCCAAGTGTTTTATTTTGTAGAGAAAATTTGTAATTCTGCAAAAGAGTCCATTCACCCCCCTTTGGACTATATACTCCCAGGCTGGGACGTCTAACATAACCTGACTGGCCACAGTTGTAGCAGTTACCCCCAAACGGCTGGCATTCACCATTATGCCATTTGTGGCATCTGATACAACGATCACGTGACTAATTCACCTGAGAAACCTGACATTTAGTACTATGACGGTAACTCGAACTCTTGTTCCTCTTCTTCCACGATCCTTGGCGAGATCCAAACTGAGAACCAGAAGGTACTAGTCTCTTCTTCAGTTCCTGATACACCTCATCCTCCTGAATGCTGGTCTCGATCACAATGGCCTTATCCACCAAAATTGAAAATTTACAGATCTGAAGCATACCCACTAACCTGCGGATGTCATTCCTCAGGCCCTTGTTGAACCTCCGAGTCTTCTCGTACTTGTTCGAGATCAAATATGGCGCGAAACAGGATAGCTCTATATATTGAGCATCATACCCCTGCACCGTCATATCTCCTTGTGTGAGAGTAGAGAACTCATCTGCCTTTGCATCACGTATGGAGATCGAGAAGTATCTCTCAAAGAATTCTTCCTTGAAACGACTCCATGTCATCTCTGTAGGACTGACTCTCTGCTTCTCCAGCAGACTCACTGTAGTCCACCAATGCCCCACCTCCCCAAATAGCTGGAAGGTAGCATAAAGGACTCTCTGCTTATCTGTGCAGTGTAGGACCTCCAAAATCTTCTCTGTCTTCTCGACCCAGTCCTCTGCTATCATCGGATCGAGTCCTCCTGAAAATGTCGAAGAGTGCATACGTGTGAACCTCTTAATGGTACACCCCACAACAGTAGAAGATTGTTCGCGTCTTCTAACACTCTGCCCAATCTCCTGCAAAACCTACCTCGTCAGTCCTCGAGGCACAGATGGAGACTCATCGCTCGCAGTCTCCTCAGAGCCACTTTCCAAGTTGTTATCCTTGGGCTCCATTATGAAAATACAATAGGAATTTATTAATGCTCCTACGTCACGTACAGTTAACACAATTATTTACAACTAACCATGTTAACTACCATCTCATGGGTCTAGGTCTGTCTTATCACACCGACACGAAAATCGTCAATGGTTTGCTGTTATTTTACTGAAATCGTCATTTTAGGAAAAACACAGAACGCCGCCAATGAGTCCCTATCTAGCAACAAAACAACCCTCGACCTATTCTACCCATTTCTTACCTCCTATACTTTGGTATGTACACATAGCTACACCTAACCAAGTCTACAATACCTAACAACTTGGTTAGCTCTTATACTAAGCTGTCACGCCCCAAACTCGGTAATGGGACCTAGGGGTGAATTAGTAATCTAACCTGTCCTTGTATCATACAAAATACTAATGATACACTATAATAAATGAGGGTCCGACCCCGTGGGGTTCCCATACACCCTATACGCAATCACATATATGACAAATAGGTAGCGGAAGCTATTCTTTTTATACATACATTGTACCATACCAGAGCCTATACAAAAGGAGTCTAAGCTCTATAACACAAAACATAACCTAGGTGTCAGCCAAAACCCAAAATGACAACCTGATAAAGTCCTAGTACTTACACAAGTACTTTCTGCAGTACACCGACCACTATGCTGCCAACACAAGGACGCTAGTTCCAGTTACTCGAAGCACTTGAAAAACATGTACGTACGATAGGGGTGAGACACCTCTCAGTAAGGCAGATCCAGGTTATATCGGTGTGTGGCATATATGTGTTATCATGACATAAAACATACATAGTTTAAAAGAGTTCCAGTATTTTCACAAAACAAGTAATACAATCTCATGTCGTCACACCCTTCGGCCTAAGTCGGATTGTTTGGTGGTATTTCACACCCTTCGGCAAAAGTCGGTGCCCCCAGTAACCTGGCATAGCATAAGCCTACAACGTTGAACTGGTGCAGATCTGGTGTTTTCACACCCTTTGGTAAAAACCGACCTATCTAGTGGTATTACGCACTCTTCGACAAAATTCGAATATCAAAACCTGGAACAATTCGGAACCCCGTTCCTATTTCATTTCATCAAAACACAACTCATGCATGTTCATTTAACAATTCAATCCACACCCATTTGGTAATCTCAACAATCATGATTTTCAAAATACAGTTTTAATCAAATCAAGGCACAACCATCTCCATAACACAATATATATCACAATATATTCACGATATTCCAACGAAACTAGAGATGCGACCCAAAGCCCCCTTTTTTCCCAAAACTGTAATATGCAAAACCCATAATTTTACCCGTTAGATTTCTCCAAATGAGTAACCAAAACACACACAAGATTGTGAACCACAATTCTACCAAGTCTGATTTCGAAAATAACTGACATAAACATAATCCCCTTACCTTTCCCCAATTAGGCAAACCCAAACTCTATGGCTCCTAAACAGTGAGCCGAGTTCTCAAAACTTATAAATCACAGTACCAAAAAAACTCACAATTCCATTCCCTACAAAACTACCGAAACGGAAATGAAAACCGAGTCTTACCTCAATTTTGGGTCAAAACCCAAAAATGCTCAGAATGAAGAATCGTTCAACAAATCTTGAAGAGAATCCTTCCCTGATCCTCGTAATCTTGTCGGATCGACGATTCTAGCAACGTATGATGAAAAAATCTAGAGAGAGAGAGAGTGGATCTCAAGTTCTTAGAGAGAGAATTTTTTTTTCTCCATTTCTTAGCTAAGAAGCAGCCAAATGAATATTTATAGCCCTTTGACTCGACCAACCTCGTCGACGAGATGGCGTCTTCGTCGACAACTCAACAAAGGGAGTTCGTTGACGAAGCGGTGGCCTCGTCGACGAGCCTAAGATTTTTGGATTTCTCGAAACCCCTCAGCTTCTTCTCGTCGACGAGCACTTGCATTTTGTCGCTTAACAAAATAAGAGACCTCGTCGATGAATTCCAGCTTTGTTGACGAAGTTTGCTCAATCACTGTTTTACCCTTCTCTTATTTA
Source organism: Malania oleifera (assembly GCF_029873635.1). Classification (NCBI taxonomy): domain Eukaryota; kingdom Viridiplantae; phylum Streptophyta; class Magnoliopsida; order Santalales; family Ximeniaceae; genus Malania; species Malania oleifera. Next base: position 91,029,886 of record NC_080426.1, on the reverse strand, counting down.
TTTATTCCATATATCACAGTTTGGATTCTTACAGGGTAGACCTCAACTGACTTGCCGTAAGCACGTATAATGGACATTGTGCGGCCAACCTCAATTGAGGTGCCTTGAGTACACGTGACGCACATAGTATGATCAACCTCGATCAAAATTTAGATTCATTTCAAAATTTATATTTGTATATAACAAACATTATCTTAAATTAGATAAAAAAAGATTTAATACAATATTAATTGTTGATATCATTAATTAGAAGTATGATAATATATTTAATAATAATACAAGACACAAAAAGGATTTAATTTTTTATATTTTTCTATTATGCTTTCCATTCTGATTACAACTTGGAATTTAAAATTTAGATTTAAATTAACCAACCTTGCCTAAACTCCTTGTTGGTACTAAACTAAGCTGAACTCAGCCAGCGAAAGGGGCACGAACGTAATTAAAAACAAAGCGGGGGCTGTTTTGGAAGATATTGAAACTTCTAACCTAGTAGCGGCGAGTTTTTTCCCAGTTTATCTTTTTTCAAAATATATTAAATAATAATTTTTTTGGGAAAATAATTCCCAGAATGACATTTTCCTATTTCGATCATTTGGTACTATTTTCAAAGCTGCCTCTAGTGACTGCATTGAAAATACTAAAAAACATATTTCAAACAACTACAACTAGAAAAGATTGGCTTATGGCTTTTTTAAAAAATATATATATATCTTAACCTTTGTTATTAGTATTCATAGCTAGGAACATGCTCAAATACAAAACTGAAAGGCTCAACACATCTTGGTGTTTCACGCCTAACAATGCACTTATGGGTTTTTTTTGTTATTACTGTACCTATTCTTATCAATTCAGTATTTAAGATAGCATAAAATCTCACTTTGGTTGCCTACAAGACAACCTGAGGACTTGTATGTTAATACAAAAGTTAAACAAAGAAAGCTTAGATATACGAAATTTTGTAAGGTTAAAATTTGCATGACAATGAGTAATGTGGTGCTAACCTTGTCGGTGTCTCTATGTGCTAAATAAGTAGCATACATAATTTGAGGGTTTATTGTTGTAAGATCACACCAAAGTACCCAAAAGCTTGAAGCAAGAAAAAACCTCTTTTTATCAACATCAGTAGAAAACAGATTACTGACCTTGTCCAGTTCAAACTTGTTAGATAATAGTCTCCAACATACCTTCAGACTATCGTACATATAAGCAAAAAAGTGCAATTCTACCCAATAAGGCTACGCTCGTCTTTCAGGACAGTGTTGAAACATTCCACAAGGTTAGTGGTCATGTTCTCATACCTTCTAGCACTGTCGTGGCACTAAGTCTACATATGAGGAAGGATATGATCAAAAAATGACTTCATTGGTTCCCCACCCTCATCGAATATCCTCTCCATCCACATGTCAACTTTTCTCACCTGATGCTGCCTTCTCACTCGCTCAGTCATACACTTAAGATTGAAACTCCGTACTTTCATATTAAAGTTACTGACCATGTGTTGAAGGCAAAATCAGTGGTGGGCACGTGGTGGTTGCCAATTAGGATTGTGTTGCACTGCAGCAAGAATTCCCCGATGCCGATATGATATAAGGCAAATATTGTCCATATCAGTAATGGAACGAAGACAACGCAAAAACCAATTCCATGTGTCCAGGCTTTCCTCTTGGACAATAGCGAATGCAAGGGAAAATATTAGCCTATTTGCATCCGGGCACGTCGCAATTAGGAGTTTGCCCTATATTTATCGTACAAGTGTGTCCCATCCACACATGTGACGGGAGGGTAGTGACAAAAACTCTTAATAGATGCTGCGAACGATCAAAATATAGATACAAAGGTTGCGGTGTTCTCGCTACCTGGAACAGGAGTCCATCTCCACCTGACTATAGTCCCAGGATTGTCTGTGCACATCGCTTCCATCCATTTCGGTAACATTTGATAAGACTTCTCCCAATCACCGAATACTTGGGCAATTGTCTTCTGTTTGTCTAACCAAACCTTCTGTTTGGCTATAAATACAAGTCCATAAACTGAAACATATTAACTCTGGCCAACTCACCTATCCTTGTGTGGGGCTTGAACAATAGTAACCATCATAAGGAAAATTAATGTGATTCTATGTAGATTTTTTATATGTTCTCGTTCACTAGTACATTGTAATATATTACTGTTCCCTGTGTAATAAAAACCTACAGCTAAACAAACTGTATCCTCACCAAATATAAATGGCCATAAACTTATTGATATTTGCTAAGGGAGTATGTTTTGTGTTCACTTGGTTTCAAGATTCAAAAGATTATAACACATTGCATTTGAAATTGATTGGCTACAAATAAAATAAACCACTCTCTCATCATGCACAAGCTCAACATAGGTCCATCAATTTCACAATAATTTCTTTACCCAGTGATTTCTTCACCACCATCCCCAGTTTAGTTCTCAAGAAAAAAACAGCAACCAAAAGCAAGAAAAGGATATTTTGAATAAAAAATAGGTGTTCTTGGAGCCCAAAAGTGAAATCTTAGTATTCAAATCATATTTGTTCTTTCCATATATTTTCTCAACAACCAAACAGAAAATAAATTAAGCATAAGGAAAATAGCAATGTTAGTTTTGGTGTATTCCCAAAAGGGGGGTGAATTGGAAATTTAAAAGGTTTTCTCCTAGGTTAAATAAGATATCGGTATTATTTTGCAACCTAGGTTCTTTCTAAGCAATCCCAAATGTGTAGATAAAAATAATATGCGGAAAATAAATACTACGCAACATTCATAATAAAACATACATGTGCGGTAAATAAATTGTGGAAATATAAAAAGACACACAATATATTATTGGGGTTCGGTCAATATTGCCTACTTCCCCGCCTTGGCTACACCGGCACAAGGATTTCACTAATGCTCACTTAACGGGTGGAACAACACCGTTTACAATTAGGTCAATTCACAGGGTTGACCTCAACCTACACCTTACCAAGATGGTGCACCTAACTTTCCTAACCAAGTTTAAGCCAATTCGGGACTATTCCACAGGGCAAGTCTCCTTTTTCAGGCCCACGCCTGGAATACAATAGATGTAAAATTTTACGTACAAACAAACGCTTCTTATATAAGTAGATATGTACTACTACGTACAATATAATCAATGCACCTCAATTATGTATAAACTAGAAGCTCGGTGTTCTACGTGTGCAATCAACACCCAAAGTTATGTCTATAAACAATCAAGCATAAGAGTGTTTTATATAACAAATCTTAATACTTGATTAGGGTTTCAAAGATGCTGATCAAATATTCAAACTAACTCAAAATATTTTTTTTCAATGAAATAAGCACAAGAGTAGTTTGAAGTATATAGCTTGTAAAAAATATTTTGCACACAAAAGATTATTGTTATAGGAATCTTTGCAATGACAATGCAAAGATCCTTAAGCTAATAAGTTTTTCCCAACACTAAATTTATCAAATAAAAATCTGTGGGAAAACTCTTGCTTGACTCCCCAAAAACAATAACAATCAATAAAGGAAAACAATGGGAGTATAAACAATTTATAACAAGCAATAGCACAATAAAAAACTCTCATAAAACTAGGATTAATCAAGGAAATTGATGTATGAAAGTATTTGAAGTAAAATAAGCAAGATAAGATTTTAGAAATTAAGAGGATTTTTGACTAATTATCTTGCTAATCTCTACTTAATTTGCACAAATGAGGCCCTATATATTGGCAAAGGCCAAATTATAACCATTGGGGATATAGGGGTCATTATTAGGAACGTTTTAAAACCAATTAGGAAAATTAACCCCATTTAATTAAATTTAACCCCGATAAAAAATAATTTATCCCGAGCCCGGTTTGAGGTTCGGGTGCCCGAATAGACTTAGTCAAAAAATATGTTTTTTAAAGGCTCAAGTGCCCGAAGTTAGGGTCGATTGGTTGAACAAAATACAGAAATTTTCTGTCCGTGGTTCGGGTGCTTGAAACTAAGTTCGATTAACCGAACTCACAAGTTCGGTTGCTCGGGTAGGTGAAAAGATTCTGACAAGGGTTTGGGTGATCGAGGAAGATACGTTCAAATTAGTTCGGTCGCCTAAACACAAGTCAACATGTTGACCTATCTAGGGTTCGGTCGCCCGAGGCGTTTTAAATGCCACATGTTTGGTTGCCCGACCTCTCTTAATATTTTCAATTAAGTCCATATTTTTGCTTCAATTAACTCCCCTAATATAATAAGTGATGATGGGGACTATGTACACTAAGTGTTGGGACCTAGGGTCTTTTTACCTTACTGGAAAAATTCGGCGTCGGTCGACTGAAGGGTGTTCCCTAAGGTCATTCGGTCTTGCTGAGCTTATAGATCCTACATGCATGCCATGTATTAATTATTACAGACCATTTCCTAAATTACTATTAAACTTATAAAATTACAACAATGAATTTTCTAGGTCTTCTTTTGCTTCAAGCCATTGTGTGCCACATGCCATCAATATGATCTAGTTTGGTATGATCTTGCACACAAACATGAAAGTCATCAAATACCTGAGTATTTGTCATTATTAAAATAGGAAATGACCCATAGGGTCAACAAGCAAGATTAAAATAGTAAACCAATTATGAAGAGAATCATGCAAAAAAAGGATATAATGTGTACAGAAAAATCTTAGAAATTTTTTGGGTTTTCTAATTGTCCTTCATTTTCACAACTTTTTGCTTCAAGTGGGAGCCCTATGGATCACATATTGTACTAGTGTATATATTCAAATAATCATGAAATTAAATAAAAATCTTAAGATACAAAATTTACAATTCCTTGCATATGACTTCAAAATTAAAACTAAATTCAATGATCCTAAAAATTTAAATAAATTTACACATTCATGATTCATATATTCAAATAAACATGAGAATAAGACAAACTATGAATCATTAATCACATGGCAAAACAAAACAAGACAAATAAAATTTATGGGAGCAGAATTGAAACATGCATTTAGAAATAAAAATGCAAATATATCAAACAAAAGAAAGATGATTCTACAAATATTCTGAAGAACATTGAAATACAAAATGATTATATAATCCAAACAAATAAATTCCATGCATCTTGTTTATGTTAGGGCATACATATTGCATCATAAAAAACAAATTTCAAACACAAAAAAACCCTAACCTTAAACTTGGGTGTTTCCAAATGAAGCCTTGAAACAGCAAATTGAAAGGCACACAAAACTCTTTTATCAATCAAACAAACTCTTCGATCAAAAAAATTAATTTAAAGTTTATCAACAAAGCAAATGGTGGAAATCCACTTACCCCATCTCTTCAAGTTTATATAGCTACTCCTCAATGGTTAAGCAGCCTCTCGACGAGCAACGGTCACCTGCAACCTGCAACACGTTCGGCCTCTACCTCAGCAACGGTCACCTGCTTTGCTCCTCCTCGTCTCTTTGCAAAGCCTACGTAGGAGGACCTTGCTCTCTGTTCGCACACAAAATGGAAGGAGGATGGGCTCTGTATGGGATGAAGCAAATCTCGGTGGATAAACTAGTGAGATTTGTCACATGTCCAATGCCGGATGGATGGGCAATTAGTATTTCGAAACAAATCTCGCTAGACGAACCAACAAGATTTGCCACGTGTCTAGCGCTGGATGGTTGAACGATTAGTGTTCAAAAGCAAATCTCACTGGATGAACTAGCAAAATTTGTCACGCGTTCATAGCAGCATCATTCATGCACAGTAAATATCGCTACTTGGTCCAGCGAGATTTAAAAAAATCTTGTTAAACCAAGTAACAAGATTTTGTCAGAGTCATTATGGGAAACATTTTCTAGAGTAGGGTATTATTTAATACATTTAAAAAAAAAAAAGTTAAACTGGGAAAAAACTCGATAAATATGGGTTGCATGTGAATGAATTTAAAAATTGGAATAAAACTTATAAAAGATTGTGTTTTATATCTATACGATTGTAAATATGAATTTGTATATTTTCTTAGATGGTATTATCACTGAAATGAGTATAATATAATGAAACTCATACTGTCACACACTGTAAATAATTTATTCCGTCTTACTGAAATGTGTCTCACCCAAATATCTAATATTTCAGGAAACCGTGATAGATCAGGTGATAAAGCTCTGAGATAGAGGGAGTTGGTACCTTGATAGACAAAGTGAGTGTTATGAGTTAGGGATATATGTTTTCCTTAGAGTATTTTGTGGATTTTTGAGAATGTATTTATGTAACGCCCCAACTTGGGTCTGCCAAGGAGCACTACGTTTTTCCTCCTCCACCTGAACCAAACAACAGGGGGCAGACCTTATCAGATTAATGACTGACCCCATAGACCAACACGTATCCTTTTTAGTGTATTTTGTCATCACTTACGCACTTATTGAGAAAATTTCCCAGAAGGTCATCCATCTCAAAATTACTCAAAGCCAAATACGCTTAACCGTGGAGCATTTATGGGAAGACTCCCAAAAAGAAAGGTAAATCTTGTTGATATGAGTATTAATATCTAATCCTTTTAAACCTTTCTTCCATGGGTATCACAGTTTAGATACGTACATATATATATATATATATATATATATATATATATATGTAGATGGTTAAAACTCTAGTTATTTGTATTTTGGATGGTTTATATATGTTGACTTCTGCTGTTAGGTTTGGGTATTTGAGTTTTACCATTTACCCGGTACCCATTTTGGGTCGGGTTTTGTTGAAGTGGTATCAGAGTGTCTGACGTAACCGATATTTGATTAATATCCTTTATTTATTGGAAAAAATGGCGCAAAAATCAGGGCATCACATTTATAGTTGATTTTTTAAATTATTACATCAAACCTTATCGTAACACAAAATATAATGAGCAAACCAAACAAGTCAACTTGAAATGTAATTATTTTTTCTTTATTCTATTTTTTTTACCAACAAGTTGAAATAGTAAAAGAAATAGATTTCAAGATGTAAACTTATGATTATAATTAAGAAATTTTTAAAATTAAAAATTTTGAGAACTTAAGAAGGAAGAGTTTAGAGACTACTCAATTATGGCATCTTATTTTAATATATCAACATTAAAAATATATACATTAAAATATTTACAGTAATTAGGAAAATAAAGGCATAAGATAATATTAAAATTTTTAGATATGGATATTGAAAATATTAATAAATCCATTTTATTTAATAAAGATTTAAGTAATGCAAATTGAATATGTGCCCCCGGGCATTCGGCCGGGTGGCAAGGGCAAACTCAAAGGAAGGGGCCAGTAGAAGGTATAATCCCGGTTTGATTTCGGTTGATGCACTTGAGGAGCCAGTGGTTGAATCGTCTTATCGTTTTCTTTGGATGGTGGCGCAAGATATGCCTTGGGCTAGAGGTTGGGAGGGCCGCTTGACGGTATAATCTAGGGTTCAATTTCTATCACTTGGGTTGAAGTTCTAAATTTACCTCCTACATGACCCCATTGAGTGACCGGATGTAATAAAAAAATATTGAATATGTTAAAAATTTTATTTTGAAGTGACCAAGATTCTAAGTTAATAAACAATAAAAGGAAAAGTATTTGCATAAAGAAGAAAGCGAAGTGGATTTCAATCACATGGGAAAAAAATTTCAATTTGGTACAATCTAGCGGGACCTTATCCATTGTTCGTTCACCTTGCCAGTCGGCCCCAATTCAGTAAAGCAGCGGGTTAGGGCTTGAAACTCTTCCATCATCGCATTGAGAATTCTTCAGAAATGGCCGATGAAGCGAACAGAACCGTGAGTTACTTTTCTTTTTAACCTAATGAAAGTGTAGAGAAATATTCGTCTGAAGACATATAGCTATGTTTGTTTGCTAAGAAAATTATAACGTTCGAAGCAAGAAGAAAATTATCTAACTAGCTTACAGATCAGGACCCAAATAATTTCGCCTCACCGTGCTGAGCATCGCTATATAGCTTAGTTGAGTCGAGTTGGGTGAAGATGCTCTCTCTCTCTCTCTCTCTAGGAGCTAGCAAAGCAATATGACCAAAAACGGAGGCTGTGAGTCGGAAGTCCACCGATTTTTTTTGATATTGAAGTTATTCATGCACACAGACGTGGAAAAATAATATTATTATTATTATTTTATTTTTTATTTTGTTTTGTTTTGTTTTGTTTTTTTGTTTTTTCACTTGCATTACAGTACTATTTTATCCGTTTGGGCTGTAGTTTTGAGTCTTTGATTATTGGCTCTTTGTCCAATTATAGGCATTTATGGAAATTCAAGGACAGATGGTTGAGATTACTGGAAAGCTGAAGCAGGTGAGTCTGTACATTGTAAATGTGTAAGTTGTTGTTTCGTTGCGTTGGAAACTACAAGAAAGTGTTGGAGAAATTAAATCATTGTATAATAAACAGTTAAACTCCCCTATCCAGGACCTGTGAAAACCAACAACTCATGTCAAACAACCTAGGTAGAGCTAGGTAGAGCTGAGATGTTCATTATTTTTTTGGTGACATAAGCAACTGATCCCATAAAACTCAAAATGCTGACCCCCTTACTTCCTACGCTTCCCAGGAAATCGATGCGAGGGATGGCATTTATGACTAATACGACACATTATTCAGTAACAAATATGTCAGTCTCTAATTTGCTGTTTTTCTGATAATCTTGTTGTGATCTCTCTTGGTTTTGGAGGAGTTTGGAGTGAATGGCCCATCATTTCCTATTGCTTGAGTTGATGAGAAACAGTTGCTTTCTATTATGGGTTCTGGAATATTATTATCTTGGTTAGTTTTGATATGACTCCATAGTGATCAAAATTCTAAAGGTCGATTGTTTCTAGTGTTTTGTGAGGTGTTTGTGATGAGTATTCGTCTTTTATCCATGAAGAGTGCATTTTGATGGAAGCCAACTGTTGGAAAATGCAAAAATGTTACTATTATGATTTATTAAGAATTTGAGATTGGTTATTAGTAAATCAAATTAAAATGTTATTGTCTGTGACATGGGATGATCTAGTGGTAATAGGTTCATCCCACTAAAGAGAAAACTGTGAAAAAAAAGTCAAGATGTTCTGGTACATTAGTCCACCCTCTTAAAGACTGGGATATTTTTTATTTTATGAGGATGAAGCAGATACTTCTAAAATTCCAACCGTCTAGAATGAGTTTTATTTTCCATCTTTAATAGTCTATAATGACTTATATTTTTCCATTTTGTTGTTTCATTTGGGCTTATTTAGTCCATTCTTATTGGTATGAGGGTCAAAAGTAGAGAATTCATGTGATGTTTGGTTGTAATGGACCCTTTTGATTTTTCTTTTTGTTACATATCTCTTCAACTATGTATTCAATTCCTTTTATTTAACACCTTGAGGTAATTGGTAGTAGTTTTTTTTTTTTTTTCATACGAAATGAAAAATATTATTTAGAGAGAGAAAGAATACAAAAGATGGAGGATAAGAAGTCCACTGCAACAAGCAAAAAATAAAATACAGACAACGAAGTACAATGTGGTTGATTAAAGCTCTTGAGTCATGTTGAATGTGAGTCTCCTATAAAACATCAACCAGTAACAGCCAAAGTTAGGCAAAAAAAAAAAAAAAAAAAAACCCATCTCAAAGCAAACGTAGATGAAGAGAATTAACCATAGAGATCCTCAAATTACTCTCCAACCAAATGCACCACAACCCATAAGCAACACACAGTTCCATAAAATCCTGCTGTTCTTTGCCTGAAACCTTGAGATATCAAGAGAAGCAACTACCATTGAAATTGGACTCACCCAGCACTCGTCAACAATGTTTTAAAAAGCGAAAGTGTTAGTTGAGGCATTTTAACCCTTGGGCAGCAAGGCTTAAGCCATAAGGCGCGAGGCACAAATCTTTTGAGAATATTTTTTTTTAGATAAAAATATGTAAATAAATTACATACATGTTTAAAAATAAAGAAAAATTAAAGAAACTACAAATGAAATGTGTATACATATACATATATATATATATATAATTTGCTAACTGCTCGTTGCCCATTCAAGAAATACCAATTTAAATTCATTAACTAAATCATGCCAAGAGAGAGCCATAACTTCACAAAGTTCAAGTTATTTTCAAACATTTGGGATGCAACTCTATTATTTTGGAAAGGTTAAGGTTCAATATTTTTTGATACGAACTCATATTACGACATTCCTTCCATATAAACATGCAGTTAAATTTTTCTAGCAAAGCTTAACTTGAAATTCAAGCACACAAAATGCGCGAGCCTCAACTAAGAACTTGTAAAAGGCATGCTTTTGTACAAATGTGTAAGCGTTGGTGTGTAATGTGTTGCCTTTTGGGGATTTGGTATTTTAGACTAAGCTTCAAGGCATTTTAGGCATGCCTTGCCTTGAGGGGAGCCTCGATTGAGCCTTTTTAAAGATTGCTCATCAATATTAAAAGGAAAATTCCACAGCCTCCACATGTAAGGGCAATTGAAAAAAAAGAAGAGCACTAATCTCACTTCCCTGCTTACATAGAACAAATTTATCACGTTATAACACCTTATCATGTCTTCTTATCTGCAAACAATCATTGGTATTTATTTGTTTGAGAATGCAAGAAGCAAAATCTTTAACTTTGAAAGTGTCAAAGGACCTTGACCTTCTACATCAAATTTTCCATAACGAAAGAACTATTAGTTGAGGGTGGGCAAGATATGAATAAAATGATTCACAAGATAAATTACAAGGTAATTGGATTTAGTTATTATTGTCATATGTTACCTAATGATGTAATGAGATGCATCATTGATCTGTATGACATTTTTATATGCTGTATGATGCACATTTTGATATTATAAGTTTTACACTTGATGTAATACACGTGATGCTTGCACACACTACAATTTTACTATTTTGGTATTTTTTAAATCAATAATTTACCTATAGAAAAGTTCAAATTTTGTTACACGTTTTTAGTTTTATAGAAAGCATTTAGGTGTTTGTTTTTTCATTTTGAAGTTTTTTGAGTTATGATATTTTCTTGCCTAATATTCTGCTCTCTCTTCTCTCTCTTCACCACAACTGAAAAAATAATGATGCTCATGATGCAATGGTACTTAATTCATCTTCTTTTAGGCCATATGGAGCCAATTCCTTCAAATTTTTTGTGAAAAATAATTAAGGTTATGCAGAGAACATGTGTTGGAAGCAAAATTCTGGGGTGTTTTGAGAACTTGGAATGCTGAAAACACATGGACGCATTGCTCTTGTTTTGTTTATGGCTGTAAAAGAAGAATAAGTAAATGGTTGTGCTTAGACTTAGAAAGTAATAGTAGTATTAAATTTCTTTATCCAGTTTAATCTTTTCTCCAATATTTCTCCAACCATCACTCAAATTATATTTCATATATTCTATATTATTTCTACTTAATCCTAAAATTTCTAGATTCAAAAGCTTCTCTCCATAATTCTAACTGAGATTCTACTCCACCCTTAGTTTCATCAATCAAGACAATATCTACAAAAAGCATACACTATGGAACCTTATTTGGACACTCCAATTTCTTCTGTGGGGCAAAAAGGTAAGGGCTCAAAGCTGTTCCTTGATGGACACCTGTTGTGCTTGGAAATTCCTAGACTCTGCTACTCTAATCCTAATGCTAGTCATTACTCTTTGTACTTATCCTTAATAACAAGAGTATATTGCATACTCTTTTTTAGCTAAGGTACGCTATCATAGGCTTTCTACAAGTCAATTAGAATAATGTGCAAGTCCCTCTTCTTTTCCCTGAATGTTTCCATTAATATTCATAAAAGATATATAGCTTCTGCAGTCAATCTCCTAGGGCATAAAGCCAAATTGATTTTCTGACTCTAGTATCTAACCTTAGTCTATAAGTTTAATTCCATGATAGTTATTTCAATTTTGAATATCTCCTTCGTTTTTGTATATAGGTATTAACGTGCTTTTCCTTCATTCATGTGGCATTTTCATAGTTTTTATTTTTTATTTTTTGATGATAAAAGAAGGTATATTAGATCGAGTGAGAGTACAAACTAAGGGGACAAGAAATCCACCCGAAAAAAAAAAAATGAAAACAGAAAAAAACAAAAAAAGAATAAAAAGTAAGATATAGAACAAAATACAGTAAACAAAAAGAACAATTAACCAAGGAAACCCCTTTTCAATCTCTTCCCATTGTAATTCATTGAGCACTTCAGATTTGCTAGCTCTCTTTGACCCTTCTTTGTTTTGAACTTACCCCCAACAAAACTCACTTCTGTTACTTTAGCATCACTCATTTTCAAATCTAATTTATCCGATATCTCTTGGGCTTTTGAATCCTTGCTAGAAATCACCTCCTCTTGTGTAGGTAAAATACCGTCATTGCACTGCATTTTGTTTTTCCACCCCTTATTATATAAGAAAGTAGAAACCCCATCCAATCCTCCCAATGGTGCTGGATGAACATATGAAAGGTCCCCAAGGTCATCACAGGATTGAGAAACATATCCATATTGTTTCCGAATCTCATCCAACAGCAAACCCCCATCATACTCAAACTCACCTATGTCATCACTGTTATTATTTGAAATTTCTTTTCCTCCTTTTTCTTTGCTAATTTCATTACTTCCTATACCCCTCATCTTAGCAAGCGCATCTTCCACGATACTCAATTCACTTGCAGAATCTCTCCTTAAAATCTCTTGGCGTTAGCTCACCAGAATGCTCTCTCTTCGCTTCATATTATTTCCACATTTCTGCACCCATATGAGCTGCCTTCTGATGAGCGTGCACCTTTGGGCCCTTAGTTTTTTTGGAGTTAAAAATTGAAACATTTGATTTTGTTCCCAAACTAGCTTCTTTTTTTCTTTTACTCCTGAATATACCAGCCTCTTAACCCTTCTGCAGAACCAAAATCAACGACCAATTTGACGCTATTGTTAATATCACCATTTTCTTCCCGAGCTATTTTTGAAACCAAGCTAAAGGCGTCTTGATTACACACTGAATGTTGATTTGCTCTAAGTTTGTCTTGTATAACTGATGAAAGGACTTGGACTTTGTTAACAACTATCTGAATACCCTCGTCCCTGTTTTCTAGCTTCTATGAATTTTGGCTAGGGGAATGGACTTGTTATCTAGTTGAAGTAGATATGGGAGGGGCTTGGTCACCCATACCCGTACAATGGGCCTTCTTAGAAACAAGACCCAATTGAGAATTCCCCCAGTTGAGGAGAGCCTTCTTTTGAACCCAAAGAAAGACCCAAAGCATTATTATTCAAACCTTGGGCCTGTTTTGTTAAATGGCCCTTATTTGTTAAGAAAGAAAACCCTCCTTTCTCACAAAGTTGGCACAAATCCAAGATGAGAACCAGCCGTCCTAGCCCAACTTTCATGCCTTTATCTTCTCCGATTGCAACCCTAGATGCCTTTGTGACACTTGTAGCAACCACTGGAGCCCTATGCACCTTCACGTTATGTATATTCTCCTTCGGATGAGTTGTGATGTTATCTGGAACCGTCACTTTGAATTTCTTCAGTTGCAAACCTCTCCCAATTTGAGGACATAAACTTTTTTAGATTTCATACGACTTACATCTCTGTTGCCTAATTTCCCTTCTAGCACCACCTAACTCCACGCCTTGGGATCTGAAGAGCTTGCTGCACCTGCTTCTTCAAGATCAAGACAAAACTCCTTTGCAAACTCATAGAACTCATTTGCGAATCTTCGCCATCCATTACCATTTACACCTCCAGGAATAAACACCGAAAAGTTCTTCCATTTCTCCCTTAACCCTAGCTCCAAACTTCCCTATCCTTGTTCACCTAGTCATCATCCAGCACAGAAGACTTCCCTTACAAGATTTTCTAGATCCCCTTTCCAGCCAAACAAATAAGCCATTGGCAACCTAAGAAGTTGCCTCCTTTGAGAGTTTAACTGACCTATTTCGAGAGATTTTGTTCTCGAACACGCACAATAAAAGGTTTTCCCCCTCCTCCAAACTCAGATCGAAGGATTTACCTTTGATTTGCACTGAATACCTAAACATCTACTGTTCGCACAGCCAGGATTGATTTCGAATGAGGTTGAGAGAGTCGATTCGTAAGAGATAGAGACCCATTGCCAATTATTTCATTGGTTTAGAAGTGTTCAGGTTTGTATTCTCCTTCTGATATGCAATGTTTGGCGATGAAGGCTTACGAAGAGTCAAAGTTTAATGATTAAAGTAAATTTTTCGATCATCAATTTGCCACATATATTTTTTTCCTACTTTTTTCGATAATTAAAAATGAATAAGTGGTTTTTTTTTTATATTTTCCGTTCCTTTCTTTAATGATTTCCAAGTTCCAAATAGCCCCTTAAAAGTCTTAGGAAATGGATTCCCCTTCAATTTTGTCAGAGGAAAGGGGTGCATTATGTAAGGTACTGACCCCAAAAAAAACGAGGGAAAAGGATAGAAAGAGAAGGTTCGGTTTGTGTCAGTTTCACTATGAAATCAAAATCAAACTAACCATTTATGGTTCAAAGAAATTATAAATTGAACTCATCCTTAAACCAATTCAACCATGAATAATTGTCAAAATTGACTTTAATTTACTTGGGCATGCAAAACAAGCGAATATAAAATATAAAGCACTCTAAACACAGTCTATGACAGAACACAAAAATAATGTAGCTTACAGTTTCTTATCAAAGATCAACTTAAGACATCACAACATAGAGTGTAACTCTATAATATACAAACATATATTTCCAAACATTAATGAACTATGAATGTATAAAGATTCTAGTGTGGATGGTGCAAAATGTTAATAGTACATTTCCAAACATTAATGAACTATAAAATGTGTAAAAATTCTAGTTTATGGTACCAAATGTTATATTATTCCTTCTCAATAGTAACAAGAGCAAGTGTCTTATCCATGGTTTTAAATTGTGGTCGCAGGTAACGTTGCTTAATGCTCATGGGTAGGGGTGTGCACGGTTCGGTTCGGTTTTTGCCAAAACTGTCAACCGAACTGAACTCCTCGGTTTTTAGAATTAATGAACTGAAACCGAACCGTATGCTGTCGGTTTATGAACAAACCAAACCATCAACTTTGCGGTTCGGTTCGGTTATTTTCAGTTTTGCCGAATGTTGAACTATCAAAAAACAAAAATATTACTTGAGTCCATGTTGGGCTGCATCCACAGGCCACAGCCTATTTTATAATTTTAACTGAGCCAGAGCCTTGAAATGCAAAGCCTAGCACATAATACATTTTGAAAGGAGGATCCAACTAGAATATATAAGGTGGGGATACTTGTTTTCTTTCCATTTCCAACCGATGTGGAACGGCTAGCAATAGCATCAAGCGGTCCCTGCATCTCAAATTCTTCTCTCTGGTCAAGCAGTTCCTGCACAAGAAGGCCGCCGGGAAGGGCTGCAGGCCAGATTGTGGAACAATACTATGATCTCCACTCAGATTCTCCAGATTTACATATATACCTGAGGGGCATTGTGAATACCAGATTGTGGAATAATATTAATCTCCACAGATTCTCCAATTTCTTGTCCATGTGAATTTGACATCACCCAAAAGCAATTTTTTTTTAAAAAAAATCATCTACCCAGAACTACATATAATATATAGACACACAAATTGAAGCTGTTGGATTTGAAGGCCCAAATTGCATCAAGCTTGGAAAGAAAAATCTGGCGCTGATTACCCAAATCCAAGGATGCAGACAGCTTCGGGACTGGTTAGAGTCCGTTCCAGTTGCACATCGAAGATGGAGATTGACGATTAAACCCAGACCGCACCACCATGCCTCCCCAAGGAATGGCCCTGCCTCCTGGTTCGCTCTATCCACCGCCTCACGCATTGGGTGCTTGTGCCTCAGCTCCTCCGACCCCTTCGCCATCACCATCATTAACAGCACCACCAACACCACTTCTAAGAAGCGTCGCCACTCCACGCACGACCGGCAGGTCATGATCATTAGGTGATCGGACTGGGAATTACTCTTCCGGAGAAGTTGGAGGCATGGTGGTGCGGTCGGTGGGGATAGTTAGTGGATTCAGAGGTGGTTTCTAGCCGGCGACTGGCGATCCGACAGGCAACAATTATATAAAATTATACTCTTATAATTTATTAATTTGATTTTCGGTTTTGATCCAAAACCGAAACCGTAACCGAAATTTTTTACATTTCAAAACCGAAACCGAAACTGCAAACCGAAAAACCAAACCGAAATGTGTTTTGGTTCGGTTTTGGTCCGGTTTTTAGTTTTTCGGTAATTTTTGTACACCCCTACTCGTGGGTGTCGCACACGCGGGAGAAGCGGACATTACATAATGGGAAGTAATGGTGGCAGATGTGAATTTTTTTCATGCATGCACAACCATGTTGAAATTGAAGAATAATGATGGAATCCTTTAAAGCATGATTTTTCTTAATGAATTTTGATTGCTTTTATTCAACCTACAAACAGTTTTTTAATAGACACATGATTTTTATGTTAATTTTACTGCCCCGTTTACATAAAAATTCATATTTTTTATACTATTTACTACTTTAATAACTAAACAATTTAGAAATGTTATTTAAATTGACAACCAATTAATTAGAGACATAAAATGAGTGCGCGCACACACACACACACAAAATTCATCAATATCAATATAATATTACAGTACAAGTAGGCAATATAGGCCCATTAAGCAAATTAATACTGAATAGATAGTAGTCTTCCTACATTATAATCATTGTATTTAATAGTTGCATATTATTTTGTCTTTTGTAGCCAATTTAAATTTTAATATTCAAAATAACAATAACTAAGCATAGCAATTTAGGCAATTAGGGATTACGAAATTTAGGCCGGTTACCTAAATTAATTAGTTAAGCTATAAGCAATTGTAATCATAGTAAATTAGCAATTCAGAATCAAGTATTAAGAATTTAAGATATTTAAAAAATAAAAATATAAGTAACTAAAGTAAGTAAATTATAAACTTAGTTAACTAGAATTAAAAAAGAAAAAGGAGGGGCAGGGGGTTGGTTTTGGGCTAAATAAATTATACATGTTGGCAGTCGACACTGGACAAACCCACGAACTGATGTAGAGCAGCTGCAGCACTCACAGCAGCCAAAAAAGGATGATTTCGGACACCTCTTTAAACCTACTTCGGATCCACCCAAATCCCAAGCTTCCAGCTTGATTTCCTACTCAGATCTACCTAAATCACCTCCAAACAACAACAAATTTCCTCTCAAATGGATAAAATCTCTGACAAAAGGAAGGGGAAGAATGCACTCGACTTTTGGACGGAAATTTCAAGTACAAAATCACTAGATGTAAGCTGGACTAGCTTGGGGAAAGGGAGAAATGCAGCAGAAGGAAGAACAATTGGGAAGAAATGAGGTATTTTCCTGTATAAAGGCTGTTGGAAGGTGCATCTAGTGTACTGAGGTGTAACGGCTGTTACGGCCCTTAATGGCAGCGTAACGCCTGTTACGGCCTGTTATGGAAGTGTAACGGCTGTTACAACCGTGAATTTTCTCCATATGGCTATATGGTTCAAAATGGTATCACTACCTTGATTTTCCTTTACGTAAAGGCTGTTATGCTACATAATGGTTTTTATTTAAAACCATGGTCTTATAAATGCCAAAGTTTCCAACAAGACCTCCGTTATGAAATTCAAAGATAATTACCTCTATTAGAAAAGCTTGTGGACTCTACAAATGTTTCTCCTTGGAAAGAAGACCATCAAGCACTAGAAATTGCTTAGAAGGTACCTTTGCTCATTCTTCACATATCTTGTTGCAATCATCATCTAGCTTGTACAGATCTTTTAACGCTTCAAGTGGTGAAATGCTTGGTGGTTAGCATCCTCGCTTGCAGCTCAAAGGATCAACAACAATATTTTGAACTCCATATTTATGCATAAAAGAAAAAGCTAGAAGTTTGAAGAAATTTAACCCCTAGGGCATAGCTATTAAGAAACTTCAATGCTTCATGATCAGAAAAGAGAAAGATGGAGGAAGAAGTGAAGGCAAAGAGGAAAGGTAAGGAGGTAATGCTTCTAGACAATCACATTGAGAGTCTGATGGTGTTTGAAGAAGAATCATTTTCTTCATATGATTTTGAGGAGGAGGAGTTACTTATTGAGAATTTTAGGAGAATGGGTGGGGGAGAAAATAACAAGGAAGTAGAGGCGGGGAGGCACAAAGATAGGGAGGGAATTGGTGGTGATATTACAGAGCCTCCAC
Source organism: Malania oleifera (assembly GCF_029873635.1). NCBI lineage: Eukaryota > Viridiplantae > Streptophyta > Magnoliopsida > Santalales > Ximeniaceae > Malania > Malania oleifera. The sequence goes on along the minus strand of NC_080426.1, from coordinate 91,011,648 downwards.
AATCTGAAAAGTCTTGGATGGATTCTGTTCAAGGAGCTTAGAGCTCAGATGTGGCTTCAATTCTAGAACGTAACAACTTATCCACACCAAAAAACATTTCTACCAGCTCAGAAGAGCTTTGTTCTAGCCATTTAGCTTTGGCCAAAAACCTTGAAAGGGATTTTTCAAGAGCAAGACAGGAATACAATGACACACCTGAAGGTAAACCTTCGTTATGGGGAAGCCTAGTACCATAAGTCTTTTGGGGATGGGAGAGACAACAAGGATGCCCAGGTTCTTGTAAACGATTTAGGTCTTAAGCTAGTGTGGCCAGGTGGGGAGGAGTTTAGTACTTGTTTGGAGGGGGCTGGGGAGAGAAGAAAAAGCAAAAAACTGATTAGGAAATTGGGTAGATTAGTGTCCTCAATTAATTATGATAAAGGAGGAAGGGCCTCAGGGGTCTTAGCTAGTGCTAAATGAAGATCCTTTCTTGGAATGTTAAGGGTTTAGGGGGGTTGGGTAAGAGGAGGATAGTTAGAGATTTGATTAGCAGAATTGGCCCTGATATTTTATTTTTCCAGGAAACCAAATTGGAGGACATTAGCCATAAATTTTTTTTAGAAGTATTTGGGATTTGAGGTCTAGGGAGTGGGTGGTTATTCTTCTTTTGGGGCCTTAGGCTGTCAATTAGCTGCCTAGGACACAAGTTTGTTTGTCAAAGGACTGTTTAGTAGGTTCTTTTTCCTTGTCTGTCTTATTAGATGGTAAGGGAGCTGGGGAGTGGTGGTTTACTTCTGTGTACGACCCTACTATTTTTCCTCATTGGAATAGTATTTCTGAAGAGGTGGCTAGTTTGTTTGGTCTTTGTAACCTACGGTGGGTGGTCGGAGGTGATTTTAATGTTGTCTATAATACGAGGGAGAGGTTGAGTGTTTGTAGGGTGAATAGTGGGATGTGAAGATTCGATAATTTTATTTGTGATTGTAGTCTCTGAGATGTTCCCTTAAATAATGGTAGTTTTACTTGGGTGGACTCGAGGGATAGAGCTTGCTCTTGCATTGGTATATTTCTCTTTACAGATGTTTGGGAAGAATTGTTTTCAAACATTGTAGAAGAGGTGCTGGTCAGACCTACCTCTGATCATAGCCCTATTTTCCTAGATTCTAATGCCATTCAATGGGACACATTCCCTTTAGATTTGAGAATGTGGTTGGCTCATTTGTCTTTCCGGGAAAGAATTTGGGAATTGTTGAAGGAGGGCCAAATTCTGGGGTGGGCTGGTTTTAGGGTGATGAAGAAGCTGAATTTTGTTAAAGATAGGCTTAAGGTGTGGAACCAGAGGTGTTTGGGAATATTGGGGATCAGAAGGATAACATTTTGAATGCTAGGGTTAGATTAGAGGAGTGTGGTTTATTAGGAGAGGGTTTGTGTAATGAGTTGGAATTGCTTTTGTTTAGAGAAGAAAGAAGTTGGCATCAGGAATCTAGTGTACTTTGGGCTAAAGATGGGCATTGTAATACTGGATTATAGAGTTGCTAATGGGAGGAGAAGGAAGTGTTTGATTTAAGAATTGGAATTGGATTCAGGAATGATGGTGAGGGATCAGTCACAGATTGAGGAAGGGATTGGTAATTTTTTAATATCCCTTTATTCTGAGGATTGCGGGAATAGGTTGGTGGTGGAGGGCTTGATTGGGAATCCAAAAGGGAAGAGTCTGCTAATTGGCTTGAAAGGCTGTTTGCATTTGAAGAGAGAAGAAAGGCAGTGATGGAGATTTATAGGGATAAAGCTCCAGTTCCAGATGGTGTTGGGGATAGGATTCGCTTTTGGGAAGATATTTGGGTGGGTGAGACTGTGTTGGAATACCTTGTGCCTCGACTGTATAGTCTGCAAGGGCATTGTGGAATAATTTGTTTTCCTGCAGTGGTGAGGATTGGGTGGCTCCAAAGACTAATGATTTCATATCGGTACAGTTTTGGGGTTTCAGAAGGAAGAGAAAAAGTAGGGTTTTGGTTTTGTTTTGTTTTTGCTATATTGTGGACTCTTTTGCTTGAAAGGAATGCTAGGATATTCAGAGATTAGAAGACTCCTGCACATTTGATTTGGGAGAAAGTTTCATTTTAGGCTTATTCTTTTGGGGTTTTTAAAGAATCTCGCTGTCTGACATCCAAAGGGATTGGAAGGCAGCATTGATGTAAATACTTTGTTTCTTTTTTCCTTTTGATTTTGCTGTGGAGGAGAATGGCTTGTCCTTTTTCCCGTAAATTTTTTTCTTTTCTTGCATCAATGAAGTTTTCGTTATCTAAAAAATAATCAGAAAAGAGAACAAATGGCTTAGGACACAGATACTGACTCTAATGATCCAAAGCATGAACAATGTCATAAATTTCTTTGTCATAAATAGAATATTTTATCCAAGAGTCACTAACCTTTTCAATATTAAAAGCAACAGGTTTCACTCCTTGGCTAAGGACTACACCAATTACCACGTTAGAAGTATTCCATTCAACCTTAAAGACTTGGTTAAATCAAGTAGACAAAGAACTAGGTGTATTTGTCACCTTCGCATAATGAGTTCTAAATTCTTCTTGAATTCACTGTCCACTTGAAATTGCCTCTTTTCAAGCATTCAGTGATCAGAGTGATAATGGTTGTGAAATCCTTAATGAAATGGTGATAAAAAGATGCAAGGCCTTCGAAACTCTAAATATCATGGAGTGATTGCAGGGTATGCCAGGTCGGAATTCCTTCAATCTTGTTAGGATCCATCTACACTTCTTCGTTGGAAATTATGTAGCCTAAGACAACTTGGCTATTAGTGTAGAAGTGGCACTTCTTCAAGTTAGCATACAACTTCTGATCTCTTAAGGTCTGAAACACTGCTCACAAATGGTCAAGATGCTCCTTCTCGCCTTTGCTGTACACAAGTGTGTCACCAAAATGGACAAAAATAGATATTCCAATAAATGGTTTAAATACATCATTCATCTATTGCATTAAAGTACTGGAGCATCAGAAAGGCCAAATGGTATAAACATCCATTCAAGAAAGACCATCCCTTGTTTTGAAGGCTATCTTCGTTCATCTCTGAGTCTTATTCTGATTTGATGATGAGTCTGATGACGACTTCTAAGATCAATTTTTGAAAAAGCTGTAGGGTCATGTAGCTGATCTAATAAATCATCTAAGGCGAGGAATAAGAAATCAGTAACCAATAAAAATCTAGTTCATTTCTAGCACACATGTGCCATAATCCATTCATTTTGGGCATAAGAAGTGCTTACTGCACATGGATTTGACTTTCTCTCACAAAGCCCTTTGCCATGTGCTCATCTACTCATTTATGCAATTTTTCATGCTCTTTTAAACTCATTCTATGGGCTGCCTTGCTGGGAAGCATAGAACTAGGAATAAAATCAATGCAATGCTGAATGTCTCACATCGGAGGGAGACTGGAGGTATATCTTCATGAGCTACGTCGTATAACTCATTGCGTAAAGGTTGCACTTCTGGCAGCTCACTTTTGCATTTTGTTCAAAAGAACAAGAGCATATGCCATCCCTAAAACTACCTAAAAACTTTTCTAAATTAGAACAAGTAATCAAACTAATTTCGCCCACTTTTAAATGGCAATGATCTCTGGTTTAGGATCCACGACAATCTTCACACCATCTTTCACAAAAGAAAATGTATTTTATAATTATTGTGATGAGCTCTCCTATCATATTGCCATGGATGGCCAACCAACAAATCACCTACTTCCATAGGCATAACATCACACAATCATCATTGCATTTCTTACCAAATTGAAAACAAAACAAGACACTTTTTGCTCACCTTTACTTTGTGTCCTTTATTCTGCCACCTCAATTTGTAAGGATGAGGATCTGCCTCTGTTTCGAGCTGCAATTTTCTATCATTTTTGTGGATACAACATTAGCACAAGCTTCACTATCAATAATAACCTCACAAACCTTCCCATTAAAACTGCATATCTGTGCAAAAAATGTTACAACTAACCCAATCTTCATCCCTTTCATGGGCAGCCCTCAAACTCCTTTGAATGACGAGAAAATATCCTTGGTCAGCATATGTTTCTGCAAGTTTCCTTTCATCATTAGAAGTCCAGTAAGGCTGAACCATTTCATTGATCTTCCCTTTCATCAAACCCAAATAGCGAGCTTTTGTTTGTTCTTCAAATTCAACCATGTCACACTTCAACTAAGCTACTCAAATTTCATTGTGTACTTCTCTATGGATAGATCTCTCTGCTTTAGATTATTGGAAAAGTTTCTTGCCTATAGTGTTTTGGCAAGATTCTCTTGTTTAGATCCCTTTTCATTTTTCTCTTTTGACTTGATCTTGCTTCTTCTTTTAGAAACTCTGTCCTTGAGATTTTCCCTCCATAAAGAAGCATAGTTTATGGGTTTTACGGCAATCAGCTTCTCTTTGTACTCATCCAATTAGTCCTTGAAATCAAAGGCCCTCTCAATAGTTTGAAGCCAATCAACAGAATCATCACTTTGTATTCTTCCTTCAATTTCTGGAATGTTTCTTTCGCATCAAAGTCTCTAGGAACTTTCGATTCCCTTGTGTACCATGATGAGGAGAAGAACCAACACTTGAATCATGATTTGGAATAGGATAGAAAGGATTAACATCACCATCATCATTGCTGGAACCACTTTCATAATTATTTTCATCACCAAAATGATTTTCATAGCGTTCAACGTGCCGCTGGAGTTCCTGGATTTTTTTTCTCATCTCCTACATCTCAAAATTGCAAATCTCTCTTATGCTGTTCTAGCACACAACGGCCAAAAACAGCCATTAGGACCTTGGCCCTGATACCAACTGATAATGGGTTGCTTGAAATTAGGAAACTCACCGTTTGACGGAGTTCACCAAAGAGATGCAGAGCAAGGATACACTCTGGTGATATAGATAGTTCACTGGAGATACATAGTTTAAAAGCAAAGGATAGAGAATTCAGAGAAATACAGAGCAAGGATACATACCACTCAAAGGAATAAAAAAAATTGGGGTGGGGGGAGGGGCATGTTGGGGTGTGCAGGGTATGATTTTGTGACTTTTTAATTGTTATAATATATCTTAGAATTTTTGAGTAATGATTCGGTACTACTTTTAGTTCTAGAGGTAATGTTAATGTTGATGAATTTATTTCTACCATTTGAAGGATTATGTGCTGAACATTTTATTGTATTTCAATTGAAATAAGTGAATCCCTTGGTTTTCAGGTACAAAATCAGATGCGAAACAAAGAAGGAGAAAGGAAGCGCGCATTCTTAACCTTGGAGGAACTGCGACAGTTGCCTGATGATACAAACACATACAAATCTATTGGTATGAAATTAAAGCCAAAACATGGTAGTGGCATATGGTGCCAGCACTTTAATCATCTTTCTTTATGTTTATAGTCAGCATCATTTGTTTAAGAAAACATATTCCCATCTTCATGGCATTTAAGTTTATTGTTGTCATATGTCTAACCATGTATCCATTTGACACTTTTTTTTTTTTTTTTGTTTTTTCCCATGCAGGGAGAACGTGAGTTCTGGCTAAATAATCTGTGCATGCAATTTAATGAATCATAGTTTATGAAGTGTGAGGAATGTGTGCATGTGCATGTGTGCATGAGTGTTACATAATCCGTTGAAATTTCTTACATCAAAGTTTCAATTCTTTCCCTCAAACTGTTGGGCAGGTTTGTTTTAGAACCCAGGTCTGTGTTAATGAATGAACAGGAACAAAAGTTCAAGGACAGTGAGGCAGCCATCACTGCATTACAGGTTTCTTTCTTTCTTTATTTTCTGTTTTCATCTTCTGCATGGTATCACACATCATCATGCAAATTGAAGTTATGATACACAATCATGCCTTAGAAGTTTTTTTTGAGTAAAAAAGCATTTTAGTCACTTAAAAGTTTGGATGTCGATTTGATTGCCTTAATTTCAATTGTGATGTCAATGCATCCAATTTGGGATGTTATTTTATGCAGTCAGCACCATAGTTATCAGAAAGGGCAAAAGACACTCATTGACTCACCTCCCTTGAGGTTTGGCAAAAAGACAGAGACCTCCCTTGAGGTTTCGAAAATCGCAGAGATCATCCTTGAGGTTTGCCAAAAATGATACAAACCTCCCCTGAGGTTTCAAAAATGCCACAGACCTCCTCTGAGGTTTGCCAAAAAGACATAGTCTTCCCCTAAAAAACCTTGTCTTTTTTATAAAATACAAGGAGAGGTTTGTGTCTTTTTGACAAACCTCAGGAGAGGTCCCTGGGATTTTTGAAACCTCAGGAGAGGTCCCTGGAATTTTTGAAACCTTAGGGGAGGTCATTGACTTTTTGTCAAACCTTAAGGGAGGTTAGTGTCTTTTACCCTACTAGAAAACACTAACACCCTAGTGGACCATGTATTAGTTTGAACATTCCGAAACATGGTACATTTTCATTTCGGAATGCTAAATCTAATGATCCAAAGTTTTAATTCAATATTTTTCACATAACTTTTTGTAAGTTAAAAGCCAGGATTATCATATTTTATTTCTGTTTTTGTCATTATTAATCTATTTCACAACAGAAAAATCTCTTCTATATTTAGAAACACCTCAACATCCTCTCTAAAATACACAAGTGCCATTACACTTTTTTTCACCAATATATCTATTTAAGTATACCCCCAACATTCCAAATTTTAGGGCATGTACGATCCCATCCCTGTTCCTCGAATCTGAATATTCCAAGTTCCAGGTAATATTGGTCAGTTCACACGTTGCAAAAATGCTATTAATTACTCTCATTTTTCATTTTAAATTGCCCCACTGCCCTCAATTTTATTCATTTATTATGTTTTCAAACAAAAAAGAAAAAAAAAGGGAACAAAGAAGAGAGGCAAACTCAGAGCCCTACCTGTAGGTCTTACCATCATACATCTTTTTTAAAGAGAGCTTTTGAGAAGGAAAATTGATCGAGGGAGACAATGTTTAGATGAGCCAGATCTGGCATTATGCTCCTCCTCATCATCATCTTCTGTTTCTTTGTTTTTTGTTTTTTTTCCTTTTGGAAGCAGCCCACATGATATGTCACAGAATACAGAGAGAGGTTGGGCAACAGAGAGAGAAGCAAACTTTTTTTGTTTTGTTTTGTTTTTGTTTTTGTTTTGTTTTTTGGGATGGGTTGGGGGGGGGGGGGGTGGCGAGGGAGGTGTTGAACCCTTGAACCCCATTGTTGCAAGCGGCAGCGCCCATCTCTGGCAATGGAGCTGAGTCCGTCCCATTTCTGGTAGACTCAACTTTTCTGCTTGCAATCACAAGCACAATTGCCATGGATGACATCCTCCATCATTGACAATGAACTCCCTTCTTTAATTGCTGCATGAGACCAACAGATTACTATTGATGCAACCATCTTGACTACCATCAACACCAACCCACCTACCGAGAGACTTGGAAACTAAAGGGTAGATCTTGGAGCTTTCCCCTTCCCTTTTTTAAATGCTAGAAGAAGGAATACAGATTTGAAAAAGAAAAAAAATGAAAAATAGAGGTAAAAAAAATTCCGTGCATGTGAGGGACAAATGATGTTACAGATAATTGGAGGTTAACGTTGCAAAAATTGAGAACAAGGGGACCGAACTGATAAATGGTATGAAACTTTTGAATGATCAAACACTTTGGTTTTTATGTGATACTTTTTGTTAATAATTTACGGAAAGCTGCTTATTATTTTGGTTTTTTTTTTTTTAAAATTAAATTTACATTAATGTACTCCTAGAATAAGATTCCTTGGAATTCTATATTCAGGCATTGAATGCACATCTCAAGGGAATATTTTTGTTTGATTTACTTTCTAGGATGCTGAGGAATCTACATAGGATGCCCTTCTTTGTTTGGTTCAGGGTAAAATGAGTATTTAACTTGATTACCAAAATACCTCCAAACTTGTCTTGATGATAATGCGAGATAAATATTCATATTTTCATAAGTAATATGTTGATAACGTATCTCCTAAATATTCTAACCATTATAAATAATCATCTTTTTTTTCTCTCTCTCTTAATAGCAAAAGAAATTCATTAATAGGAAGAGAATTTACGAGGAGGAGAAAAGACTTCTCCCAAAAAAATATGGAGCAAACCAGAGAAAAACTAAAACATCAAAACAAAAATCAAACTAATCAATTCCTATTTAAATCCTGGAAGCTAGCTTTTCTTAAAATTCCAAACCTGATACACCATAAAGAAGTCAAGAACTGAATCTTTTCCCACACCAAATATGAATACAACTTCATCCTGGAAAAAATCTGCACGTTACGTTCAAACCAAAGGCCCCATAAAACTGCATACTTACTGCACTTCCATAGAGCTGCCCTTTCGTTCCTTCTTCCAAAGCCCGCAAAATAAGTGATTAACAAATCTTCCATTGAATAAGGGCAGGCCCAACTCTCTTCCATAACACAATTTATTCCAAATCCTCCATACAAAATTACAAAGCAAAAAGAGGTGAGAGGCTGTTTTGGAACTCCTATAACAGAGCACGCAAACATCTGGAGAGAGAGCCTTCAAAGGTCTCCTAATCTGTAACAAGTTATTGTATTAATTTTGTTCAGCGCAACCAACCAAATAAACGCTTTAATTTTTGGGGGAATTTTAACCTTCCAAATAACTGAATAAAGAGTAAAAGAATAATTTGAATGGGTCAAAAATTCGAAGAATGATTTACAAGAAAACACCTCTGAATGATCCATACGCCAAGAACGAACATCCCTACCCGGGGATGATTTGCAATTGTTCAATACGAACAACAAAGAAGACATCGCCATCTCCCTATCATTCATAGGTCTCGTGAAATGAAGATTCCAAGAGACTAGAAAGCCCCTCCCATTATCCATGAAGAAAGAAATAACTCTATTCAGCTCATAGCACAATCTAAAAAGGCGCTGAAAAGAAATGGAAAAAGAATCGTTTTGAGCCATGAGTCTTTCCAAAAACAAATCCGGGATCCTCTTTCAATACAAATTTAGTGTGAGGGGTAAAAATAGAGTAAATTTGGGAAATAGACCTCCACGGACTTCCCAAAGAACATCTCAAGCTAGCGTTGGTATCCCACCCTTTCTCATCCAATCCAAACTTATTGCGAATAACTGTATGCATAGGGAATTATCTTCCTAGGCAAAGCACCACAACCATTTAGCTAAAAGAGCGGTGTTTTTAGACATGAAGTTGCCAAAACCCAACCCCTCCTCCTTTTTAGACTCACTAACCTCCACCCAGTTTACTAAACGGCCATCATAATTTTCTCAAGCTTTTTCATTACTCCCATTGGAATTCTAAAATTCAAAGGCATACTAGAGAGACAAGCTTGGATAAGCATAATTCTACCGCCAAAAGAGACAAGGGCACCCTTCCAATTGGCTAATCTCTTTGTAATGTTGTCCACTATTGGATTCCAAAAATCCGCCCCTCTAGGATTCTCACCTAGTGGAACCCCTAAATAAGTTAGGGGCCATTCCAATAAACCACACTTCGGTCTGCTGCCAAATCTCTAATCCTCTCATTGGGGACATTTAGGGTTGCTTAACCACTTTTCCCCATATTAATCTTGAGCCCAGAAAACTCTCTGAAAAACATTAAGAATACCCCAAATTCTTCTAAATGAAAGATTATGGTCTTCAAGAAAGAAAATGGTATCATCAGCAAATTGAAGATGAGAGACTAGCACCCCCCTCATTCCCCACACCTAACCCTTTAGCCAACCCTCTATCGACCGCCCTATCCACCATCCTACTTGAAACATCAGCTACAAGTACGAACAAAAAGGGTGATAACCGGTCACCTTGTCTAATGCCTCTTGAAGCAGTAAACCAAGATTTAGGTTCACCATTAACAATAATTGAAAACCACTCATTAGACTTGCAGCCCCTAATCCACCTGCGTCATTGCTCCCCAAAACCCTTCTTCACAAATACCTTATCCAGGAAACTCCAACTCACTCATTCTTAAACTTTCTCAAAATCTACTTTAAAAACAAACTCCTCTTATTCCTACATATGTCCTCCACCACCTCATTATCCATCAGGATAGCATCCATTATTTGGCCCCCCCCCCTCCCAAAAAAACAAAAGCACTCTGGGCTCTAGAAATAGAATAATTGAGCACTGCACTTAACTTATTAGCTAAGACTTTAGTGATAATCTTATACAAACTAGAGACAAGACTAATAGGTTCCCATAAAACTTGTTGAAAACTTTCATCAAATCAGCGGTAAATATCTCCCAACAATTTTGAAAAATGCCAGTTTGAACCCATCTGAACCCGGAGCCTTATCTCTATCCATCCTGAAAACCACCCCCCTCACTTCCTCCTCATCAAAAGGTCTCTCAAGCCAAAGAAATTTATCAACAGAGATAAGATCCCAATCTAAACCCTCAATCATAGGTCATAGGTCTTTTAAGGCTATCCTCTGAATCCAAATTGCAAAAGAAGTCAGTAATAATAGAAGATACCAAACGTTTTTCATTAGTACTCCTCCCATCCCCCAATTCAAGCTCCCTAATCAAATTCTTCCTTTTACTTCCATTGGCTAATCTATGGGAAAAATAGGAATTGCAATCACTGTCTTTCGCCCACTTAAATTTAGTTTTTTATCTCCAACTTCTCATTTCCTGAAAGATCACCCCTTCCAACTCGTTTTTAATAGAGACTCTCACCTCTTCCAACTCGTTTTTAATAGAGACTCTTCTAGCCTCTTCGCTGTCTTACTACATTATCCTCCTTACTATCTAGACCTGCCAAGTTGCTCAAAAGACTAGATTTTTTCTGAGCTTAACATCACCAAACTTCCCTTTATTCCAAACTTTCAGTCTTTCCTTCAGCCTTTTTAACTTCCTCATAAATCTAAACCCATCCCAATCCCTCTCCACATTCTCTCCCCACCAATCCCTAACCAAAGGCTTAAAAGTTGAATGGTTAAGCCACATGTTCTCAAATCTGAAAGGATTAGGACCCTCATGACACCTTACTAGACTCTAGAAAAATAGGGAAGTAATCGGAAGTTGTCCTATGAAGAGCTGTATGAGATAGATTAGGAAACTCATCCTCCCACTCACTGCTAAACAAAAAAATCTTTCCAATCTTCTAGCTATCGCTCTAGCGCTCCACCCCACCCACCCCCCCCCCCCGGTCCCCCCCCCCCCGGGGGAACTGACCAAGTGAAGGAAGCATTTACCAAAGGAAGAGACCTCAACCTGCAATCCCTAATAAAAGAATCAAACTTGAGCATACTCCAGGTAGTTTTACTCCCCCCTTTCTTCTCTCTAGGAAATCTAACTGCATTGAAGTCATCTCCCACGATCCACCTAGGGCAGAAAAAACCAAAAATAGAGCTGAGCTCATCTCAAAATGAAATCCTCAAGGTAGGCTTAGAAGGGCAATAAACTGAAAAACCCGCCATTGACCTCTCTCCCCCCCCCCCCCTCTTCCTGTGCGTGTAAAATCGATTAAAACCGACAAAGAGAAGAAAAAACACATCAAGTTATCCACTTTTGAAATAGAGCGCGAATCCCATAAGTCAAGAATGCCACCAAATGCACCTCTTGAAGGCAAAAATTTCCATTCCCTACAATGCCCAACCCAAATAGTCTTTCATCAATCCCCTATCTATCAATTCCAAATTAGTTTATTGGATAAGTACAATATCGAGGGAGCTTTTTTCCAATACCTCCTAATCAAATTCCTCTTCCTCAAACTTTTTAATCCTCTCACATATCAATTGACTATCTTCATAATCTAACGTGTTTACCACCCTTCCCGATTCCTTTCCCATCCCTATGATTGATCGACGACACCAAGTTATTTAACTCCATCTAGACTTTCTTCTTTCTTCTCTTATACATCCTAGGACTCAAACCCAACCTAACCACTTTACCAACTGGGTCAACCAACTCCAAACCCAAATCTTCGAGGATTTGTTGTGGGTCAAGGCAGTCTCTCTCACCTCCCTTAGACTTAAGGTCAAGACCCTGGTGGCAAAAAGTTATGGAAGAAGGCATAGGTTTAATAAGGATGGGCAGGATGCCTTTACTACTCTTAGATATACAAGGGTCCTCCGAAAGAAGATTTGTTTTCCTAAGTTTCCCATAACATTTACAGTATTCACATGGTCACAATTGCACATAGAAAAATTTGTACTTCCTTGTGCAAGATCTAGCTCAAGTGAAGACTAACACATTCCATTTGCAGCGAACTTGATTTTGGATTCTCCTCCTTTTTAGCCTCACCCTCATCTAGCTCTTCATTGAGATTTTTTAACAACTGAAAAATCCTTCATCCAGGAATTCAGCTCTCATGTGATCAACTAGAAGCTCCTTCTCAGACTCGCACATGCTGCCCATTTCCTCACTGAACACTGAACCCTCTTCCATATCCCCTTCAGCAATCAAGTTCGTCAACTCAGCATGATTTTTTTTTTTTGATAATAAAAGAAGAATTCATTAATAGAATAAGAATATACGATTAGGAGAATAAGACATCTTCTTAACAAAGTCTGGAAAGTCTAGATAAAAAACACAAAGGAACAACCTACAGACAAAAGAAAAAAAGAGAAAAAAACCATCACAAACTAATGCTCCAACACATAGCACCTATTGCGCTGAATATCAGAAAACTCACCCCTTAAAATACCTTTGTCCCACACACCAAAGAGAAGCCAAATAGTGTATCTATCCCAAACCAGCAACTGAGCCAACTTCTTCCCTGGAAAAATGTGCGCATTACTCTCCATCCACAACCCCCAAAAAACTGCAAAAAAATAGCACATCTCTAAAGTGCTGCCCAATCCTTTTTCCTGCCAAATCCAGCAAGTCACTGCTAAAAAATCCTCCACTGTGTTAGAACTCACCCAACATTCGCCTAAAATACCAAATAAATTATTCCAAACACTCCAAGCATAGTCACAATTAATGAACAAATGCGATGATGATTCTGAACTATTAAATCTGAAAGCACAATTCAATGTGATCAGCTGCTGCTATTTCAACTTGCTTGCCAAAATCTGTATCCTCTTTCTCAGCACACTCTTTCATAGGTTCCCCTGAAAGCGGACACTCCTCTGAACTCGGCCTATCCACCTCCTCTCAATTCTCTAGTAAACATTCCTTCCTTTCGTAACCAGGCCTAGTATGTTGCAGTTCTGAATTTAGGCACTCAGCATTTGGGAAATTTCCCTTAATGACTCAATGAAATTCATCTTTCTCTGCTTGGGACAGCCCCTGTGATTGTGCAAGGTAACCATTTTTGGATCCGTCTTTGGCTTAGGGCCTCTGACTACATTGGCAAAGGATGAATACGGCAAGAGTCTGTGGAACATGCTTCTCCTCTCAATGGTTGCCTCTGATATGATGTTCAATCAATCGCAGTCCAAATACCTCTAGCCAACTCTCGTAGTAGAAAGTGCATCATTGGTTGGCCAAAAAACAGCAAGGATTTGAGCAGGGCTCTCCACCCATTCTTTATGATCACCCTCCAGAATGCGGACAGCAGATAGAAACTTGCTGCTGCCTTTCTCCAGGCATATGTATCTACCCCTTGCATTTTTATGGAGCTTCAAATCCATACTAGTCCTAGCCCTGCCGAATCTTGTCCCTTGTTGGTTCTCTGCAGTCCCTACATTAGCCTCGCAAATCACTCCCAACATCTTCAGGATCCAAGCCAGTTCTTCCTTTGCTAGCATGAAGAATGAGACGAATTCGTAGCGTATTTTGTAAAACAGCCATAGAGTCTAGCTGAACCATTGAGAACACTTTCCTCTCTATTTTGAGGTAATCGAACTCACCCATCCTTGATTCGAGCACTTGTAGGGGCCTTAGGCAATCCAGGAAAGTCAAGAGGGAAGGATAAGAGAGGACCAAAGTGAACAGTAGAATGACGGAAGGAAGTAATGTGAGACTAGGGTTTGGCTTGCAACCTGTTAGATGACCGAGAATATCAAAGTCATTGCATGGGGTTGGGAAGGTGTAAACAATCATCAGGGAAGGGAAGCAATTGTCACGAGGTGTTAGGGAGGTAGTTTCAATGGAGACAAGTTGTCAAGGTAAGAAGTCAAAATCTCAGAGAGAGGGATGTGATTGTCACGACGGTCTTTGCCATCATTGGTGTTCAGTTCGAACTTAGCAAGTTTGTTGAAGGAAGCTGGATGCTGAAGGTAACTAGAGTCAAAGCTAGAGTTTGCGGATAGGATGGATGATTGACGACAAGAGAGGCTTACAATGGGGCTAGGAGGAGACATGAGGGTGAAGGCCGCCATGCTCGAGTGGTGGGTCTTTTGACCCCCATCTCCTTCTTACCGCAAAAGTATTACAAATTAACTAAATCCCCCGTCTCCACATCTTTCATAATTTTTTTTTATAAATAATCATCTTCTAAAATAGAATATATTAAAAAAAGGGCATCCTAGGCTACAAGGCTCCAGCTTTGTGAGGTAGGGGGGAGGTTGTCACGGTTTTTGCAGCCTTAACCCTGCTTTTATACAGAAGGATTGTTTCCTTAGACTCAAGCCCGTGACCAAGGGGCAACCTTACCGTTGGTCCAAGGCCCAACTTGAAAATATAGTATATTAATGTGTGAAAATATTATTTCAACCAATGTTTTAAAAGGCATAATTGAGGATCACTTCAAGACAAGGCATGCCTAAAAAGCCTTGAGGCATGGTTTAAAATGCCAAACTCCAAAACAGAAAATGCATAATATAGCATTGCTTTTGCATATTGCAGCTATTGCTTAATATGTGCAGCTTTTGTGTTTTTAGCTTGAGGCTTTCACATGTTAGGTTTGTGAATTTTAGTTAGATTTGGTTTGTTAAACTAGCAATGCTGCTTTTTCTTTCACCCTTGCTCGTCTTCTATCTTGAAACTCTTCCTATTCTCTTATTTTAGTCATGATAGTGATATGTCGCTGTGATGGAGTCCTCCATGTTGAATTGTCCAGATCAAAGGTTGAGGGTAGAGAAGGTTGGGGAAGAGGATTATGTGATTTTATGTGATAAGATTCAGTTAAGGAATGTTGGGTGAAAATGTCTTTGTCCACACTGATCAGTGGATTATTCATTGTTTGTCTTCAGTTTGGATTCGTTTCGATAGATTCGTATAGGATGGAGAAGATTTAGCTAGATTGAGTATTTGGTAGGGATTAGACTGATCCAGACAGAAAGTTTCTTGAAGTGGATCTGGATTCTGGTCTCAAGAGGCAAGGGTTATTCAATTTTTGTTTTAGGGGGCTTTGCAAGGTCATAGTTGGAACATTACAAGGGTTTTTGGGGTAGAAGGGCTTTTGAAGGAAAACCAAACAAGTGGTCATAAGGATGCATTGATTGGAATGGGCAGTTTAAAGAAGATAGTTCTTTGCTCTATTCTTTGTGTTGTGGAGGGTCCCTTGTTGGGTGACTTGGATTTGAAAGAAAATTAGACAAGTGGCTGGAAGGACCCTTAAATTCAAGCAAACAGTATAGGGAAGATAGTTTGCTGCTCTGAGAAAGCCTTGTTGTGTGATCGGATTCTTAGGACAGCGGTGAAGGATGACCTTAGGTGTTTTGATTTGAAAGGAAGGAAAGAGGAGTTGGTGGCCCTAGGTTGTGTTGGTTCAAAAGGAAGGGAGGAGAAAGGTAATGTGGGCTTGGGCATGGTTGACTGCTTTTGAGTAATCTTGGTCATATCAGCTGTGGAGATCTATGTTTGCAGTGGTTTTGGATCTGATCTGTATTTGGACCTCACCTTTGATATACAAAGGCCAAACATATGCTGGAGTGGCTTTAAGGGATTTGGGCTGCTTGGATGAGGAACCTTTAGTCACACCTTTCTTAATTATGAAGCTCAACAAATAAGGCTTTGAGCAGCAGGAAGGTTCGTTCCAGGGCATGGTGAGGCAATAGTCAAGTTAGCACCCATGTGAAAGTGGGTCTTCACCGAAATAGAGGTAGGAGGAAAGCTTCCCATCATATATATATATATATATATATATTTATATATATATGTATATATATATTTATATATATATGTATGTATAAGCTATATGTTCTGAGAGCTTTGGAGGAGCAAAACTGATTTGGGGACCAGGAATAGTCGACCATAGAGGAGCAGTGTTTTCCATTTCTGATTGGCTACAAAATCTTTCATTTTTTGCTAGCAATATATTTATTATGCTATATTATTACAATATTTTTAACAACATAATATCATGCTATTGTGTTATAATATTGTATGATATTGTTATTATGTTATCATATATATATATATTGAGAGAGAGTGAGAGAGAGAATGTTTTGGGGTTCAAATCTTATACATAGTTACCTAGAGGAGTGTAGGCATTAAGGGAAGGTCCCTTTGGGGAACTATGTATGAGATTTGAACCCCAAAACATTCCCTCTCTCTCTCTCTCTCTGTATATATATATATATATATATATATATATATAGAGAGAGAGAGAGAGAGAGAGAGAGAGAGAGAGAGAGAGAGAGAGAGAGAGTCTAGATATTGTTCTTCATATTTGCATGGGTGCTGCCACCATTCATTTTTTTCCCCAATAGGATGTGTGTCTATATAGCAAATAAATGCCTAGCATATTTAGTAGATATTTATGCTATCCACAGTCTCCCCAGAGAAGATGCCCTTAATATTACAGAACATTAAAAGAGTACTTAAGGTAGCTTTGACATGTCATTGTGCTATTGCTAGATATATTTGCCTTTTCTCATTTCTTATTTGTTTATGCTGTTAGTCTATGTGGCTTGTTATGGTTTTATTAATTTGTAGCCAGATGGTCATGTTCTTGTACGAGATTATGCCATTGGAGATTTTACTCAAGTATGCGTCCTAATTCCCCTTCCACCTGGAGGAGGGTGGGAATCAAGGAAAATCCTCTTTAGGGAACTATGTATGAGATTCGAACTCTAAAACATTCCCTCTCCCTCTCTCTCTCTCTCTATATATATATATATGTATGATGATAGCAGGGTTGTGTTAGGTAGCTGATAGCCAGCGTAAAACTTTGTTAGATATTATTATCATGAATTCTTACCAAATTTACTTAAGTCAAGGGTATAGACCAGGTTAGTATAGAAGGGAGAGGGTTAATAAGTAAGCACAAGAAACTAAGCTTAGATTAGCAACTTGGAATATAGGGACTCTTACGGGTAAAAGTATGGAAATAGTGGAAATAATGTTGAGAAGGAAAATTAACTTAATTTGCCTTCAAGAGACAAAATGGGTAGGTGAGAAAATCAGAGAAATTGAAAAATTAGGATTTTAACTTGCACATTGGAAAAGAGAAACATAAAAATGGGATGGGATTTATTGTAGACAAAGACCTAAAAGATAATGTAGTAGATGTTTAAAGAATGGGGAATAGGATCATTAAAATCTAGATAGCGCTAGGCTTGGAAATAGTGAACATCATTAGTGCATATGCTCCCAAAATTGGCTTTAGCATAAAATCTTAAAAGATAATTTTGGTTATATTGAGTACTTGCTTTATAAAAAGAGAAGAACACTTAATAACTTTCAAGAGAGAGCATAATAAAAGTCAAATAGATTTCTTCTTAATTGCAAATGAGGATCATCTATTTTGTAAGGATTGTAAAGTTATCTCAAGCAAAAGTTTGACTACACAACATAGAGTCCTAGTATTAGATATGTATTAAAAAATGGAAGAAAAAGAGTAACATAAATCAACACAAAAGGATTAGATGGTGGAGCTTGAAGGGAGGTAATATAGTAAAATTCAAAGATAAAATGATTCAAGATTGGATTGTAGGGGATAATGTAGATGCAAACACGGTTTGGAATAAAATGATTAATTCTATCTTAAGGGTAGCAAAAGAAGCTTTAGGTGAGTCCAAAGGAAGATAGTTGGACAGTAAAGAAAGTTAGTAGTGGGATCAAGAAGTCCAAAAAGTTGTTAAGACAAAAAAAATTAGGTATAAAATATGACAAAATTGTAGAAATATAGAAAATGTTGAAAAATATAAAGAGGCAAGAAAAAATACAAAAAAAAAAAACTAGTGAAGCTAAACACAGAGCTTATGATACTTTATATATTAGACTAGATGAAAAAGAAGGAGAAAAAGACATTTATAAACTTGCTAGAGTTAGAGAAAGAAAATGTTAAGATTTAAGTGATGTAAAATGTATAAAAGATGAGAATGATAATGTCTTAACTAGAGAAGAAGACATAAAAGAGAGGTGACGAAAATATTTTGATAAGTTGTTTAATAAAAATCAAAATGAAAGATTGAACTAAGAAGTGACAAATGAGGAGAAGACTAAAAATAGGAGAGTTATCTGCAAAATTAGAATTCTTAAAGTTAAGATGACATTTAAAAAGATGAAAAGCGGGAAATCTATAGGACCAGATAAAATACCAATTGAAGTTTGGAAATGTTTAGGAGATGAAGGAAATATTTGGTTAACTAATCTATTCAACATTGTTATAAAAACTAAAAAAATGTCAGAAGAATGGAGGGAAAGTGCGTTAATACCTTTATACAAAAACAAAGGCGATATTCAAAACTTAATAACTATCATGGAATTAAGATTATGAGCCATACAATGAAATTTTGAGAAAGGGTAATTGGACATTAAAATAAGACTAGAACGAGAATTTTAGAAAATCAATTTGGTTTTATGCCTGGGAGATCAGCAACATAAGCTATTTATCTTTTAAGAAGCTTAATTGAAAAGTTTAGGGAAAAGAAAAGTGACTTGCATATGATTTTTATTGACCTAGAGAAAGCTCATGATAGAGTACCTAGGGAAGTTCTTTGGTGGGTCTTAGAAAAGAAGCAGGTTTGTAGTATATATATTAAGGTCATTAAGGATATATATGATAGAGTAGTGACAAGTGTTATGACTGTAGGAGGAGAATCTAGAGATTTTCCAATCACAATAGGAGTACATCAATGTTTTACTTTGAGTCCTCATTTTTTTACTTTAGTGATTGATGAACTTACTAGGAATATTCAAATGAGATCCCTTTGTGTATGTTGTTTGCAGATGATATCGTGTTAATTGATGATAGTAGGAGCGAAGTGGAATCTAGCCTAGAACTTTGGACATCCACATTAGAGTCTAAAGGGTTTAGGATAAGTAGGAATAAGATATGAAATGTAATTTCAATAATGTAAGTAGTAGTGGAAAGAACATTAAACTTGATAATCAAGAGATTAATATTACTGATAGATTTTGATATCTTGGATCTATTATGCAAGCGGAAGGGGAAATTGAAGAAGACGTAGTACATAGAATTAAAATAGGTTGGGTAAAATGGAGGAGTGTGTCAGGTTCGTTGTGTGATCGTAGGATACCCTTAAAATTAAAAAGAAAGTTTTAAAAAACGGCTATAAGGTTGATTATGCTTTATGGTTAATAATGTTGGGCAACGAAGAAACATGCACAAAAGGTAAAAGTTGCTAAAATACGAATGTTAAGGTAGATGAGTGGTATAACATTAAAAGATAAAGTAAAATAATGAGCATATACTCAATAATTTAGGCATAACATTGATTGAAGACAAGATAAGGGAGGGATGACTTAGATGGTTTGGACATTTGAAACATGGTCCTAGTAGAGCACCCGTGAGGAGGAGTGAGTTAGCTATTGTTTTTAGGATGAAAAAGTGTTGAGGTAGACCTAAAATAACTTGAAATGAAGTAGTGAGGAATGATTTAATAGCCCTTAATCTAATAGAGGAAAACATTCTCGATCGGGTGAATTAGCAAAAAATGATTCATGTAGCTGACCCCTCCTAACGGGACTAAAGGCTTGTTGTTGTCATGGTCTTAAATTTCTACGAAATTGTTGAAATTTTCGATTTCCGTTACCCTCGAAATTGAAATGGTAGTTGATTTCCGTATTGCATAATTTTCGTCAAAATCTCAATGAATCATTCGAAATTTATTGAAATCTCGAAATTTTAGCGAACTTGGCGAAATTTTAACTATACAATGAAATTTCGTCAAAATTCAAATGAGACGTTTAGGAGTGAAGTGAAATTTCTCTCTTAATTTATTTTATTTATTTTATCGAAATAAAAGATTATTACAAGTGCATTTGAAATTATATGAAAAAATAAACTTACAGTAACATTTTATTTAACCATTCATGTCTAAATTATCATTATTTGTATAATAAATACTATTTAAATGATTTATGAATTTCATTTGTATTAACTGAATATGTTTAATGCACATTATCTTACAAATATGTTTGATACACATACTATTTTACAACTTTTCCACCTCATACAAAACATAGATGTATTTAATTTGTAATATATTAGTCCGAAAACTTATATTATTATGTTTGTTAACCATTTCTAAAGTTTCACAAAGAACTCCATGCTTTACTACTAATTTTTTTTTTTTTTCAAATCGAAATTTACGTCGAAATTGAAATTTCCGTACTTTTGGAGCTTTGAAATTTGAGTTGAAATCGAAATTTAAGACCTTGGTTGTTTTATGTTTTTTTTTTTGGAAAAAGTAAGGCTTCTTGTTGTTTATAATTAGCATCCTAACTGATACTCTTAAGATATTGAGAAATGCCATGGATTATGGTATATCATCTTTAGTGAATTTCTTGTTGTAATAGAGGGTTACAACGATAATCTTTGATTCAAATGAGACAAAATCCACTAGTGGTTATATTTTTACCCTAGGAGGGGGTGTTGGCTTTGGGAAATCATCTAGACAAATTGTTACATGGCTTAGTCTACCATAGAGTCCGAGTTGATTGCCTTAGAGATGGCAAGAACTGATGCTAAGTGGCTAAGAAATTTAGCATATGCGTTTTTATGGATGAAACTAGTTACATTTGTGTTTATGCATGTGATTTCCAAGCTGCAATAACTTGTGCAAAGAATAAAATTTATAATAAGAAAAACAGGCATATACGCCTATGACATGATGTTGTAAAGTAGCTGCTCAGTAAGGGGTAATTTCCCTACATTATGTGAGCTCAGAGATGAATTTAGTAGATCCTCACTAAATCACTAGGTATAAAGCTAGTGTGGGACTCATCAAGGGAAATGAGGCTTATGCCTATTACCAAAGGTTAAGGATGATGGTAACACGTCCTATGTGATTGGAGATCCCATGAAGTAGGTTCATTTGGGTAAATAACAATTCATCAGTTGTCTTTGTATGCTCTATCATTGAATTTATAAATGTCCATTCCTATGGTGAGGATAGCGCAAGTATGGTGAGGATAGTGTAAGATTGCCATGTGTGAGGTTGAGCACTTGCTCTTAATGAATTTCATAGCCCTTATGAGTGGTCTGTTTAATTGCAGTGCATATTTGATGATTTCAGCTATATTAGTGTGGAGTGGGGCCGCTCCTATGTAATCTTAGGCAGCTTTGCTAGAACAGTCGTGAAATCTAGGCTCTCGCATGCCTTATGTGTGCCAATTCACATTGAACAACTAAGCTTAAGATTGTAATGTGGATGGTAAGATTGTTTGACTTACAATAAGAATTATGGTTCATAGAACTTTATGTTTCACCATATTTTCGTGGGTCGCATCGTATCATCTTAGGTCTGGTTCATAGACAAAAAAAGGCACCAGATACGATACATTACATTCTAGTTGGTTAATCCAGATATTCTTTAGTCTTTTGAAATAGAGGGGGATTGTTAGTATTTTGTGTGTAGATATTTCAAAAGCCTGTTATACTTCTCTCCTCTAATAGTGGTTTAAATAATTTATTGAGTTTTATTAACTGTTATAAAATCGGTTATGACCATTGTTATTAACCATTTCTATTTTTTTTTTAATAATAATTGTTTATACATATATATGTATGAAGGTAGAGATATATAAGTATGTAACTGCGAGTGCTTTCTTCTTCCTCACAAAACTATTCTCTTTGAAAATCTTTTTGTTGCTGGTCCAATCTTGATTTATTTCTTGTGGCTATTGCTGAACTATATTTGTTTGGGTTAACCAAGCCATGTTGTTCTCGTCTCTCCATTGTTGAATGCATGCCAATTGGAAGGGTTGTTGTATCTTGGGAGTAGGCGCCAACGAGCCTCCTGCACTGTATTGGAGGGGTGAAACGTTCTCTAGGGATAGTGCTATGCAGGCCCCAACTAATAAGTTTCCTTGGTTTTATCTTTTGCATTCATTTTAAGATTCATTTTTCCAACAAAACTTGCCGTGATTATGTAAATTACATTGAAACAATGTTCACTTTGCCATGTATAATATGCTACAAGTTGAAATTCATTGACTAATTTGAAATTAATGTTGTTCAACCATTCATGAAATTCATACTTCTTTTTGATCTCTCTCTTTTTTTTTTTAAAATTTAAAACTATATTGGGTTATTTTTGTTCCAAATGATTAATATTGGGTACATTTTGGTGCCAAAAAGTTGGATGCTCGAGGATATCAAAGATTCTTGGTGATGTGAGTGGGTACTAGATTCCCATGTTCCGCGAGAATATCACATTCCAACGGCATTTTGGATTTGTCCCTACACTGGGTATCCTGTTTGTCGAACTCAAATTCACTTCATCGCAATTTGTCAAAAAAGCTAGTGAGGAGGATAGCACATATTAGATGGGCCCTGAAGGTTTTGAAATATTATAATATTATGATCACCTGGTGAGACTCAAATCAGTTTGTCTGCAGTTGAGGAGTTGCCATTCATATACAAGAAAATTGTAGTACTAAATTTCATTTTTTATTTTTTATAACAGAATTTACTGTATGTTTCTTGTGAATTTGGTAGGGGATTAGTTTCCATAAAAACAAATTAAAAATTTCACAATTTTTTTATTTTTATTTTTTTATTTTTTTTCCACTATATCATATTGGTTTTTGCAGGAAACTGCCGAGTTATTATTATCTTCTTAATTGATACCCAAAATCTTAGTTCCATATTCTTAAACTCAACCAAGCATTATGTTAGGCTGTCCAATGTTAGAAATGACCTAATGGTGTATTTGGGCAAATGTGCAGACGTCCAAGGAGTACTTGGAGAAGCAGTTGGGAGAGGTGGAGAACAACCTGAGGGAGCTGCTACACCAAGATCCAACTCTTGCTCGTCAGATTATGTCCATGACAGTTGTGTAAAATCTTGAAAATTTTCAGCATTAATCATTTACTCCTATTGCATGTGTTTGTTAAAAAAAAAAGAAAAAAGGAAAAAAAGGGATGGGATCTCCAAACATTGTGCGCTCAGCTTGCTTTCTTTGTTATTTTACATTTTTTTATGCCATGAGTTCCCTCTTTATCATTGATGCAAGCTTGTCATTGATTGGGACACTGGAAATTGAGCTCCATAATGTTAACAAAGGCTGCATTCATGCCAATTATCATAGAAAACTTAGATATATTTACTATTTCAGTTCCTGAACATTATATTAGAATATGCATAATCTCTGGATTTTAAAATCTTCCGTCTCCAGCCTATTTGGTATTGTTTTTATTTTTGGTTTCTTGTTTTTGATTCTATACAATGAAAAAAATAGATTATTACGTTGTCAATTTTCCGTTTCTATTTGTGGTTTTTAGCTATTTGTGGAAAAATTGAGAACTAGATTTTACGGTTTTGATTTGTTTCGATAATCAGTTATCAGATTGTAGTATTCAGAATTAATTATTTATTTTATTCATATTTTCAATAAAAACAAAATGCTCCATTCGTGTCTAAATCCCCTTTCTTTTTTCTACAGTAGGGGAGTGTGCATTGCATGTGGTACTGTGTTTTCCTGTTTCTATTGGTGGTTTTTAGCTATTTGGGGTCGAACTTGAGATTTCAGGGATGACTCACACTTGCCAAAAAGGGTGTGGGGAATATTATGCTTTTAAGGAGTTTGGCTATAGGGTTTTGTATGAGATGTATCTAGGTTTGACCTTGAGTAGTTTCCAAATTATAAATTATGAATTAATGTATGCTCACATTATAACATAAATTTTTTTTGATGAGGATGTATAATTGATATAAACCTAAATAGGAGTTACAAAAAAATTTAATTCAATTATAATTAGTAGATTTGTAGAAGTTTAATATAAATATCATTAATTGATAAAAAAATTAAATTACAAATTTACATTATAGTTTAAAAATAGTAACAATTTGATTTTTGTGCTAGTTTTAAAATAATAATCAACTTATTAATTACAAAGTTACATGATTGTTTCAAAATTTTAAAGTCGCATTATGAATTAAGTTTTTTGGTGGTAGATTATGCAAGTAATTAGTCTCCCACACTCAAATTATTTGAAAACGCTTACACAATTAATTTATTGTAAAACACATTTTAACTGTATATTAAAATCTGTAACTCTTTTCCTTATATTTGGAGTGAACTAGGATTTAGATAAGATATAATAAAAAAATGTATTGAAATTTATTTAAATCCACTTAAATCCAAATGGAAGGTTAGAAACTCCCAAACACAAAAAATTTGTATGATTCAATTTTAAATTTAATTGTGAATAATTATGAAAAAAATTTAACCAAATTCGTGGAAGCCTTAAAATTCATGCTTTTGAATTTGAAAGATTGGTTCAAATGACTTCTCACATATTTCTTTCCACCAGCTCCCATTTTATGTCTTGCACACATTTAGAGCTACACAAATTTTGGTATAGTGATACTTTACAAAAATTATCAGTGTCTTCTATGTGTGTAACATTTGCTCTTTTATAAAATTAATTAATTTATTTTTGAATTAATTTTTTTATATTGCTTGGTGATATTTAAGATGTTAATGTACTAAACACATCAACTAACTCCATTATTTCATGACTACTTGCAACTCTTTCTTAGTGTCTATTTTAGGGTGTTCTAAAATATACACACAAGAATTACTGTCATGGGCTGGACGGCATGTTACTCATGCTTGTTATTTTACATCATTTATTTTCTTCCAAAAACTTAAATCATCCTCCTTTTCTAGTTTATTTTTTTTTTCTTCTTTATAAGTTTCATTTTATACTAATTTTTTTTGGATAACTCAGGAACTCTGACCACCATCGCGCTACTTTGGACATTATGACGTGACACCAAACCCGAGGGGGTGAAGGCCGCCTGCCCATTGACGCACCCTTGGTAGTTTACCGGTGCAATGCTTCAAGGCAGAATCGAACCGATGACCTTCGGGTCACCAAAGTCACAAGTCGCCCTTACTACTTGAGTTGACCGACTGTACCCTTTTATGTTGTTGATTTATTATAATTGCCCCTTTGTCATTCAAAAAAGGAAAAAAACCAGTTAATTATAAAAATGAACTAGAATCCCTCCAAGGAGAGAATTCAAGAGTTGGTCCATTGAGCTACTTAATTATGTATTAGCGCATAAAATTTACATAAAAATTTGGAAAATATCTTTTATTATTTTCCTGGATTTCTAATCCTTACTTTGTGCAAGGAAGCATGAAGTTTGGATCTTAAACATTAATTTGTGTGGATTAAGCTTAATAAGTGTTTATATTGTGATATGTGGCTCATATTGTGAGTGAAAGACATGCACAAAGTGAAAACATAGTGAAAAACAGTATGCTGGTATTTGTTGAGGAAACCATCGATAGTTGCCCTGTATCCGTCAATAGTTTGACTCGGGAACCCAGCGTAGATTTTCAAATTTGAATTGGGACGTTAGGTTGGTTGGGGTTTGGAGGGAAAGCTTTTGAGAAACCTTTATATGTACGTTGTATATGTTGTATTTGTAATGATGTTCGTGTATTTGATACAAGATAGTAAGAAATCATTGCTGATTGCTCCCGTGGATGTAGGCATTGCCAAACCGCGTAATTCTTTGTGTCTTTGTTATTACTATCATATAATTTGCGTGATTGTGTTGTTTCTGTAGTACTCATCGTTGAGTGTTGCGTTGTAAGATCATTTATTCCGTTGTGCATTCGATTTTCACAACAAATTAGTATTAGAGCATTGTTGTAATGACTTCTCGAATTTCTTCTGCAAAGTCGATGTCGTTAAATTTGATGGAACGGGAAACTTCAGTTTATGGTAGAGAAGGGTGAAAGATTTGTTAGTGCAGTAAGGTATGGTGAAGGCCTTATACGAAGTTCAACCGGAAAGCATGGATGATACAAATTGGAAGGAATTGAAAGCAAAGACTTTAATGACTATCATATTATGTTTGGCCGATGATGTGCTGTATCACGTCATGGAAGAGGATTCTCTTGGCTGTTTAGTAGAAAATTGAAAGCCAGTATATGTCTAAGTCTCTTACAAGTAAATTATTTCTTAAGCAAAGGTTATATTGGCTTAAGATGGAGGAAGATTTGGATTTGAACCAACACATCAACACATTAATTCAATCGAATCATAAGTGATTTAATACAAGTTGATGTGAAATTCGAGGAAGATGACAAGGCACTGATGCTATTGAATTCCCTACCTACGTCTCACATGTATGAAAACTTGGTTATGACTCTAACATGGGGTAAAGAAACCCTGAATTTGGAAGGGGTAACAAGTGTATTGCTAGGCTTTC
Organism: Malania oleifera; assembly: GCF_029873635.1. NCBI lineage: Eukaryota > Viridiplantae > Streptophyta > Magnoliopsida > Santalales > Ximeniaceae > Malania > Malania oleifera. The sequence continues at coordinate 90,985,139 of NC_080426.1, read as the reverse complement.
ATCAAAGAAATAAGGTTAGTGATGAAATTTCATAATGTGAAGGGCTTGTGGTGAAGGGTAACCATGAACGTGGGAGAGGAAAAAATCAGGAATACAATAGACCCCTATATGAATTTTTAAACCTTTTCTAATATTATATTAGTTTTTGTTACATAGTGGGAGTGGTTTAGACTACTAGACACTTGGGATTATTTGGGTTCATGATAATTGTCCTGGAATGCTAGCCTTGGACAGGTCTGAACTCGGCTCCACAAATAGCTTCCGGCTAAATCATGTATATGATCTCAAGAACAGTGGACTCGAACCCTCGACCATGCGGCGGACCAAGCCCAAGCCTTACCACTTGAGCAACTCTAAGGGGACACTATTATTGTTGGTCCAAATGCATATATTTATAGTTCTCTTTTGACTATTCTAATGGTTATTAATTTTAAAAATTTAGGAAATGGATAGTTGTGGTTGATACCATAATTATTCAAAATTTTCAGAAGATGTCTTAAAAAAGGAGTCTTCTAGAAGTTTGTGTATGCCTTACATAAATTACTCTTCTTATATGCGGATGTGTTTGTGCGTGTATTACCTCCGTGATCAGAAAACGTCAGTAGGAGATGTGGAATTGTCATCTCTCCTACATGCCTGAGGAGAGGTTGCTTAGGCATCCTTTACACATAAAATTTTTTGTTTGTACTTTTTAAAATAATAATTAAATAATCCAATGACGAAACTTGAAAGTGGGTTAATGACACCTTTTCAGAACTCTAGAGGTGAGGATAGAACCCGTAGTACTGGTGACTTATCCAATATTTAAAGGATCGATAGGTAATAAACATGAAATTATGAGTCTAAATGAGTAATCATAGGGTAATTAGGTTCTGTCCGTTAGGGCGGGTGTACAAGGGGTGCTAATACCTTCCCCTCACATAACCATATTCTTGAGCCTTACTCTGGTTGCGCAGATCGAGACTATAGGTTTTCTTGACTTAAGTTGTAATGACCTGAAAAATTTTAATAATTAAATAATTAGAAAAATAATAGATGGAAAAGATAAATAAGGAATAAGGGAAAAAAGGAAAAATTTTGGAAGAAAGGGAACAACAGACCTCGTCGATGAGTTACATGTCCTCGTCGATGAGTGTTTTGAAAAGATCGTTGACGAAGTTTAGTTCCTCGTAGACGAGAAAATCTCGAATGAGCAAATTTCAAGTTTTAAGACTCGTCGACAAATGAATCTCCTCGTCGATGAATCCTTTCTACTTGTCGATGAGGCCACGTGGCAAAGTTGAGTCTAAAAGGTTTGGGAAAGCTTCTTGGGGAAGGAAATTATTTTTCCTCTATTTGTTTCTCTCTCTAGGCGTTTCCTCTCCTTTCTCTCTAGCTTTTTGGCCTGGATTCAGCCCGAATCGACGATCAGAGAATGCTACGGTGTTTTAGGGAAGATTCTCTACACATCTAGCGGAACAGTTTTCTAAATTGGGCTACTAGGGAAACGCTCCTAAGTTGAGGTAAGGGTTAAGATTCTCAGTTTTGGGGTTTTAAAAGTTTATTTAAGGTTTACAAGTTGATAAAATATAGAAACAGTAGCTTATTGGGGTTTTCTGAACCAGGGTCCGGGTGAGCGTCATAAGCATCTTTTGGGGATTCCTGTTGGCGTAGTTCAAGAAAGCAGGTAAGGGGGAATATATATTAAATCAGATTTTTATGAATTAATTCAAAAATGAAATATGTTATGAATATACGTGTATATGTTTTTGTATGTGTTTAAAATGCCAACCGTTTAAATTACGTATTCTGAGCCTAGGATTGTTTTATTAGTTATGTATATGCGAAAATAGATCGATAAAAGTGGAAGATTTTTCAGGATAATTATGTAAGAAATTATAGGTATAATTTCAGTATAAGAATAATAAATAAGGGTTGGCTTATTTTACAAAATATATTTGAAATATACTGCTAAATTGTGTGACACGAGTAAAATGGAAATTATGTGATGAATTATGATATTTATATTTATGAGATGTTGGGAATACTGAAATGTGATAAAAATATGTATTGCATGTGTATTGTTTGATATGACACGAGATCCACATGATGTGGACTTTACATGAGATCCACGCAATGTGGACTGTTGCAGATGATATATATGACACGAGACCCACGTGATGTGGACTTTATATGAGACCCATGTGATATGAACTTTACATGAAATCTACGTGATGTGGACTTTACATGAGACCAACGTAATGTGGACTTTACATGAGATCCACGTAGGTTGGACTTTACATGAGATCCACGTAGGTTGGACTTTATATGAGTTTTATGTAATGTGAACTATGAAAGTGCACTACGTAATATGAACTATGGAGAACATGAAAAGATGTATATAAAGAGATAACAAATACCGAGTAAAGTAAGAATGAATTGTATATTGCAGTATCAGTATTCACGCTATTATGATATATATTCATACAGGCGGGGCAAACTCTTCGTCCGAGGGCTTGCTGAGAAAGGCAAGTGCCTTAGTAGGTATCAGATGTAGCATTATGATGTATAACATACTAGAGTAGAAGGAAACTACTTGTATGGGTAGGTAGATTTCCTTATTCTTGGGAGTCTTTGCTGGTAAACCATTATATAAACTGTGTGAGTACGAGATTACTTCTTCACCTGAGAGCTTATTGAGTAAGGTGACTGCCCTGGTATGCTTTAGTTATGACCTTCGGGTTGCATAAAGTATCAGAGCAGAGGGATGCTACTTGTATAGGCGGGTAATCACCCCAATCCTTAGGAAATCTCGTGGGTAAAATACCTTGCATGTGTTTGATTAGACTCAGGAAAGGATTTTAGAAATTATGATTAAAGGTAAATGATGATCTTTATATGTTATATACAAATCTCATGTTGGCCACACGCTATTTTAATATATTGTTTCTTCCCTTATTGAAATGTGTCTCACTTGAATACAAATTTATTTTTTACAGGACCTCCATGTGATCGAGCTTAGAGAGCTCGGGATTATATAGCATTTTTGAGTTAGAGAAAGGAAGGAAAAGGGTATAAACTTGATGATATTTTGGGGATGTATAAATTTATGTTTTATGTTTTATGTCATCTGAGAAATGGATGAATGTGAATAATGAGAGTTGTGGTTTATGTTTTTGAAGTTATGTTTATATGTGGATACAAGTGGATTATATGAATTATGTTGGAATGTAGATAGATGTAGAAAACTTTGGTATTATACTGATAGAGGACTGTAGTTATGTTTTCCGCTGCGTAAATATTAAGGGAGTAATAGGTACAGGAAAAATGAATGACGAGGCACCCGGGTCCCACAAGGCAGGTTCGAGGCCCCACAAAACAGTATTAATCAGGTATAACGTACCGTACCGGGTTTTCGGGTTCGGGGCGTTACATAAGTCTAGTTTAAAGACCAAGAAATCTGTAATAATTAGGTGATCTAACCAAACTTAGGAAATAATAGGTTAGTGGCGACTCTGTTGTACTTTTAATACTCCTTAATCTTAAAAACCAACCGCACTCTCAGTTTGCCACCTGAGTCGAGACCCCCGGTCCAAGACGTATTGACAATTATTATTATTATTATTATTATTATTGGTGCTAGCTTAGGTTTGTTTATTTATTTCTTATTGCAAAAATTGCTAAAAAAAATTCATAAAATACAAATTAATATTTAAAAAATCTCATTAAAATGCTAAAAGAAAATTGAAATTTTAAAAAATATAAAATAAGACTAGATTAGAAACAAGAAATTTGCATTTGTTTAAAACCTTACTATTGAAGACATTGAAAAAGTTGTTGAAAAGGCAAAGATGGATAGTGATGACTTGGTTGATTTGGATCGTTCCTCTTTCTATGAGTTTAGAAACAGGAGATGATGCACATGATGATTAACGTGACTAGGTGATGTAGATTTGTCTACAACCAATGATGAGGTAATTGAGCTAGATGAGCATCCAATTACAGAACATAGAGTTGCACTAGTTTTATTTGATATATATACTATTGAGGAGGTCATCAAGGACCGCCAATCCTCAAATAGGAATTCTCCACATGAATATATATATATTGCTAATTGACGAAGGAGTACCAAAGTGCTATCAAGAGACCATCAAACTTGAGCAAAAAGAAGAGTGTTTAAAGGCTATGCAAGAATAAATGAGTATACGAATTGAAGATTAAAGAAAATACCTAAAGTACAAGGTATGTTTGGTTGTGAAATGCTTTTGCTAGAAACAAGGAATTGACTGGGATGATATTTTTTTTCCAGTTTTAAAGATGTCATATATTATAGTCGGGCTTGATTTAGTAGCCAATATGGATTTGGAGTTTGAGCAAATGGATGTGAAGGCTCCATGGTGACTTGAAAGAAGAGACCTACATAGAGTAGGTAGAGGGTTTTCAAGTGAAAGGAAAGAAAAAAATCTAGTTTGTAGGTTAAAGAAGAGTTTGTATGACTTGAAGTAGGCACAGTGGCAATGGTATAGGAAGTTTGAATTAGTCATGAAGCAACATGGTTATAGAAAAACCACTTCTAACCATTATGTTTTTATCAAAAGATTTTTTGATAGTGATTTTCTTATTTTATTACTATATGTTGATAATATACTAATTGGGTTGTGTTATGTTTAAGATTAATAAATTGAAGAAAGATCTGAGTAAGTCTTTTTCCATGAAAGGCCTGGGGCTAGCAAAGAAATTCCTTGGCAAGGCAATCACTGTGACACAAGAAAGCCGGGAAGTTGTGGTTATCACATAAAAATCACATCAAGTATTTGAAAGATCAAGCATGGACAAGGGTAAAATTGTTTGCTCTCATCTTGATAATCACATCAAGTTGAGTTCTAAGTACTATCCTTCCACCAAGTGATGGGGACCGGCATGCCTTACCCATCTCCTTTGCTGACATGGTGACATGTGGACGACCTCTAGATGTGTACTACCATTAAATTTGTTTTGTAGGTTCACGTGGGATTGGATGGAAGACTTTTGATAGAAGACTTTATTATTATGTTCATTTTATATTGTGTTTGGATATGTTATTTCAAGAATATTAGGTGCTTGAAGACCCCCAAGTGAAGTATGGAAGCAAAATCCAACTCAAGACTCATGTGGGCCTCATACGGTCTTATGGGTCCCACATAGCTCCAATGGGTCCCACACGGATTGGGTCTCCCTTTTGAGTTATTTTTTGTATTTAATTTGTAATACTGCGAGACACTTAAGCTTAGCTTGCATGTGAGAGTGTTTAATGTGTGAGTTTAGTAAGTTGTGTTAGTATTTAATTTGTTAGTAAGTTGTGTGTATTAATTAGCTATGTCTCCTATGCTTGTGTGGGAATTATTAGCTAAGTTAATGTCTTGTCTTCCTCCCCTCCCCATATTAGCTTATATATCTCCATTGTAAGACCTGAAAATTAAACTAAGATTTGATATTGAATTGAAAGGAATTTCCTTTGCTAAAGCTTGAAAGGTTTGTCCAATCATTTGATTGTGTAGTGTGAGGCTACGCGTTCTTTATGGAGATAAGGTGGTGAGAGACCACTATTCTATCGAGTGACTCCATCTCCACCTCCCCTCACTAACCCACACGACCTCCCCTCCAACACATCCACACGGCCACCACAAAATACACCCCACGACCACCTTCCCTTCATTGCATTGCTGCGTTTGTCTTGGTGCTTCAACACTTGTTCATGGGACCTATGACGTGGTCTAACTATGTGTGGAACAATGTCAAGTCATCCAAACAAATCTCTTGGTAACTTAAGTACTTGTATTCGAATCCTTACTATATTTTGTGAACTCTCTCTAGTAGATTAAATCACATCTTTGAATAACCTTGTTGAATCCATAGATTGCAACATTGGTACTTGCTAGCTTAAATCTATTGCATGAATATTAGATTGCTAACATAGAACTTATAATCTTGAATCTATGAAATAGCAACAATTCAGCATTTAACTTGATTCCTTTGTGAAAGAACTAATTGAGACTTATTTTAGAACAACATCATACACCTTCTTAAAATTCCAACAACATGTGAAATATAACATGATTTATGATGTTCATGTTCGGTTGATTTAATTCTTAAGTGAAAGTGTTTTGAGTGTATTTGCTCATGTGAGAGTTAAACTGTAGGACATAGGTCGATCAATCTCATCCTACATCATCTTGGTATCAAAGCCTAGGTCGAATTAGGCGAACCCTCTAAGTCCCAACATCTTCATTTTTATGCCGCTGAATTGATGTGCAATTTAATTTATCAAAACTTCCCATCTTCAAAAAGGTTAAACACAAAAGTTGTGAGAAATTTTTGTAGCTTTCTTTTGATACCAAGATTGCCTTATTTAGAGATCTCTAGCAAAAGTTATGCCCTAAATACTGAAGGGTGTTCGCAGGATGAAATTGGCCATCCAATAGTAGTGATTACGTGCCTAAATTACGTAATTAGGCATTTAAATTCATGCATTAAAAATTATATTTTTAATAAATGTCTAATTACTCTCAATATTTTAACATTGTTTTCTATTTATAATATTTGAGTTTTATTAAGTAATTTATGAATTTTTTGTATTTTTTATCGCAGGACAATTATTGGAAGTAAAAATTGATACTATTTCGTATTTTGGGCGTAACTTTCTCGTTTGAGCTCTGATCAAGGTGATTCAAAATTCTAGTGAAAGTTGAGAAAGTGTTATACAACTTTTATGTTTTGAGCTTTGAGAAATATTGACTATAGGAAGGTCAAAATCGGGTTTGAAAGTACAGAATCGACCATGTTTAACAAAAGAAAAAAAGAAAGAAAAAGATCTACTTTGATGTGACCACGTGAGTGGGCTTGAAGCCCATGCGAAAGCCATGCGTTGGAGCTCCTTGGGGCAGCCAAAATTTCAAGAAAAAAAGGGGCTTTTGATGACTTTTGAAAAGTTAATAAAGGGGGCTCTTTAGTTTATTATTTCTTTAGGAGAGTAGGCTAGGGTTTAGATATAATTTTTAGGTCATTCTTTTTGCTCCTTGGGAGGCCGTGCACAACAAGGGAGGCCTCTCCTCTTCTCCATTATCCACTCTTACACGACTCTCTCTCTCTCACTCTCTCTCCTTATTTTTTATTTGAATCTTAAACAATTGGTGAATCTATTTTTATTATTAAAAAGTTAGTTTGGTTTTCTTGTTATTTAAATATTATCAATTAGTTTTAGATTGAATATTTCTCTCTCTTCTACTCCCTTTCCTTAGTTTATTTGTTTAATAAAAAGTTGTAGTTGAAATTTTATTTTTGTTTAAATTATTCAGTTTAGATTGTTTTTCTTAAAGTCATGTGTTGAATCTTTAATATTTGTTTGGATCATTATTCAGTTTGTTTTTCTCATTTGGAGTCTTTGTTTGGGTTTATGTTTAAAGTTAGTAATTTTATTTAATAGAATGACTGTAGGGTTTGTTTTTTTTTTTTTTTTTTCATTATTCTGGCATTGAATCTGACATTTATTTACTTATTTTTATGCATGATAAATTTTCAATTAGGGTTTACGTTGTTTTAAGTTTCGTTGCAAAAATCCTAAAAATCTCAGGAACTAAATCTGAACTGTGTTCAGTAAAAATTTCTTTTCTTATTTTCTTTGGGATTACATGAAATTTGGAATTAAACTGCATTCCCTGAGGAGACGATCTAACCCTTTGGCTAATTATTACACGACTGAATTTCTATACTTGGGACAACTTCTGAGCTACTCATTTTTCGAGTGAATCAAGTTTTTGACGCCGTTGCCGGGGATTGTTAGTTTTAGTTTCAAACTAGTGTTTTTTCCGTTATTTTAATTTTTCTCATGAAAAAGAAAACGAAAAAAAAAAAAAGAAAAGAAAGAAAAATTGAGTTTTGAAGAAAATATGACTACACCTGCACCACGCACGCTTATGGATTTTTTTTCAGCCGACACGAACCACACAACCATCTTACATCATATTGCTTCAGAATACACAAAACTTTAACATTAAGCTTGAGATGATATCTGTGATATCTCAATTTTATGGGATGGAGTATGAAAATCCGTATTAACATTTAACTAATTTTGAGCTTGCATGTATTACATTCATAGATGAGGCTGCTACTAATCAGGAAATTAAATTGCGTCTATTTCCTTTCTCATTGAAAGACAAGGCTAAGGCGTGATTTAATTCTTTTAGGCCTAATTCTATCTCTATTTGGACTAATATGCAAAACGAATTTCTGTATAAATTTTTTCCCTATAGAAAACTCAATTTTTGCAGGAACAGATTAATCGATTCATGCAAGGAGTTGATGAGACATTTCATGAATGCTGGGAGAAATTTAGAGATCTGGTTAACATGTGTCCCCACCATGGATTTGAATCATGGTGCCTGGTCAACTATTTCTACACTGCGTTGACTCCTGAATCGAAATAATTTGTTCATACTACGTGTTCAGGATATTTTTTCGACAAGGAGCCTGATGAGGCATTGGATTTTCTGGATCATTTAACTGACTATGCTTAGTAGTGGAATACTAGGATTGATAGAAGACCAATTGAAGCTTAACCATTGAGAGCAGTAGATGGTGGAGAGTGGTATGAATTGAAAGATGATTTTTATGTTGAGGCACGTATGGCTAAACTCACTAGAAGAGTGGAGGCTATGAAGATGGAAAAGAAGAATAGTACAAAGCAATTTTGGAATCAACCTTCCCAGTCCTATGCACCCCCTTATTAGTCGTCATATCATTAGGCTGCCTTTCAGCATCAGTATCAGCCACAATAGATCTCTTAGAGCTATGAACCTTCAAGATTACAATCTAATGCAGCACCTGCTCCACCGGAGAAGTCTCTTTAGGATGCCTTTCAGCAATTTATACAGATTCAAGTCACAACTAACAATCAGTATACTTAGGCCATAAATGAATTGCGGGACACCATTAATGAGATGAGCACGCAGTTGAATATCTTAGAAAAAAAGGAATTTCATGTAGAACCTTAGCATAATCCTCAAGAATGCCAGCACCAACAACAATAAATACATAATGTTTCTTTTGAGACAGCAGAGACCGTTATTAATTCGAGAAGTGGAAAAGAAGTTCCCTAACTTGAGATACTCACTGACAGACCAACAGTTGTCCCAACACCTAAAGTTACAACTGAGGTAGATGAGATCAAAGAAAAATTAGAGGAAGCGAGCCCAGAATTGAAGAAGTCAGTTAACGTGGATACTGAGACCAGTAAGGAGTACCAACTTGTGGTACCTTACCCTCAGAGATTGACAGCCATGGAACCATCAATCCGTACTGGATTAAATGTCAAGGAGTGTAATGCTGAAACAAATCCCTGCAGTGGTAAGGTGATGGGTACACCTGATGAAGAAGGTGAGCAGACTGGTGAGAGTTTAATTTTCAAGGAACCAAGTAAAATTTTTAATGTTGATGCTTTTGAAGAACCAAAGGTAATTGCTCTGACAACTTTGCCTCAAAGAACGGTTCTTAAAGAAGTGAAATTCCTGGAAAATATATTGAATAAAGATAATTTCTTATTAAAACAAGGAAGACAGTCTGCACATATTTTGTCTGGTACCTTAGAACGTATTAATTTATTTGAGGCTAACTTTTGTGCAGGTAACAAGACTAATTCATTATGGTGACATAAATTTGGAGATTTTCCGGTTCAATTTATAGACCTGCACCCACCAGATGAAATTCCTCCATAGCCTCCTCCAGACAGACTGTGATGTTTTTCTTTTCCTTCTTTTCATTTTATTTTACTTTACTTTATTTTTAGTTTATTTTCAGGTACATTTTTCTGTAGTTTCAGTTTTTCTTTTCCATTACTTCTCCACCTAGGTACGCTCTACTTCTCCTGTGCACGTCTTTTCTATTTCCCCTATGCTTTTACATTGAGGACAATGTTCCACTTTAGTTAGGGGGGGGGGTGAGAATTTACATGTGACACTGTGCATGTCTACTTGCTGAGTTTTGTATTAATAAAAAAATAAAAAAATAAAAAAAAATAAAAAAAAATAAAAAAATAAAAAGAAAGAAAGAAAGAAAGAAAGAAAGAAAGAAAGAGTATTGAGGATAGATGATTATGCCCTGATTAACACTGACATGTACTCTTCACATACTTGCATATAACCTAAGAATTACACACTCGAGTCATTTATGGGTAGTTTCTTTTTATATGACTTTGTAACTCTATGAAGGTTGATTGGTAGTACACTCGAGTTAATTTGGCTATATAAACTCTGGTATTTATATGGCATCTTATGAGGCTGAATAGATGCATTCACGTGATTCATTGCACTTAGGGTTCCTTGTAAGCATTGAGAGAACACTCGTGGCAATTATGACACCTTGTAAGGTATCCTTGAGCTATTTATTGTCCTTTTGAGTGTTAACATCAAATTAGAGTTCATGAAACTTAGTTCTCTTTTCTTCTAGATGATTCCTCGTATACTAGTCTCTATTTTTGACTTGTTAGCCTAGATGTGACATCTAGTGGGGAGATAAAAACCTAGGTCTTGTAGCCTACTCAAGATGTGAAGGCTGAGCCCCCTAGAGATAAATTTAATTCATGGACTATTGTACGAACTTAATTCTCATTGGTGGTATGAAGACAATAAAAGAAGTGTAATGATTGTCCTAATTGACCAAGAAAAGACAGAAATTGAAGAATGAGTATAAGAAAGAAAAAACAAAAGAAATAGAAATGCACATGAAACGAAAGGTAAATACCTGCTCCACACAAATACCACAAAGAGTCAGGGACACGACACATGTTCTCCATATATGAAGACTCTTCAACCGCTTAATGCTTCAGATGTATTCACGGCTGGTTTGTGAATAAGTTGATCTAGGGTGGCTTTGGTTGGATATGGTGAGTAGGTGAGAAAATGCGAGGGTGAAGGACTCGATGTTAGCTTTGGTGCAATCCAAAGAGGGGAGGGGGGTCAATTAGGTATTTAAAAATTTTCTCCTAGGTTAATTGGTTTAGCAACAGTATTGAACAACCTAGGGTCAGTCTATGTAGTCAATAAATAAACATATATGTGCAGTAAAGTAAAGTGCGGAAAAAGTAAATGATATACGCGATATGTTATCAAGGTTCGGCCAAAGTGCCTACGTCCCCACCTTGACTAACAAGAACAAGGATTACCACTATAGGCTCACTTAACGGGTGGAGTGACACCTAAACAACTAGGTCAATTAGCACAGGGTTGACCTCAACCTTTACAACCAAGTCAATTAACATAAGACTGATCTCAACCTACACAATCCTTCCGGGCTGGATTACCGCCCCCTCAGGCCACACTTGGAAATACAACAGTAACTTCACAATAAAATGGTATAGTGATTATACTTTCATGTAAGGAAGATATGTACCCAATACGCACAGTACAATCAATACACTACCAAAAGATAGGATTTGATAAGCTCAGTGTAGTCTAAGTGTCTACTCTCAAATAATTATGCAAATATTGCAATCAGTGCGTGAGAGTGTAAACGATATGATCTTTGTATCACAAAATATATTCAATCACGATGCTCAGACAAAGATGTTAGTAAAACTTCAGATATCTCAACGAGTAGATTTTATCAACGTATAAAACTTGAGAAATATATATATATTTGGTTTGCAAAAAGGATTTAATCTTTGTGTTCAACAAATGATATTACTCAATGAATATTATATATATATATATTTGGTTTGCAAAAAAGATTTAATATTTGTGTTCAACAAATGATATTACTCAATGAATATTGCAACAAAGATTTTCACCACATAAACAAATATCTCTTCAAAGATTTCTCAAGATGAAACACACTAGATATTTGAAAATAATTTGAAAAGATTTTTGTAACCAAAATCAAATAAGAACTTCTCAAGATATTGCAATGACAATGCAATACTTAGAAGTTCAAGTGAAGTCTTCTTAGGATAGACTTATTAATGAAGTCCCCTAAGAACACTTGAGGTTTTGCTCTCAAATAAAATAATATCAAACAAGCACAATCTTGAGAGAGCAAACCTTATGGAACAATAACACTCAAATCACACTTACAAATATATTTGAGCAATAAAATCTGATAAGAATGAGTGTTGGTGGCTAAAAAATGAGTATTATAGATTTTGAAATTTCAAAGGATTTTTCCTAATTAAGATTGCTAATTCCATACTAATTATTCCAAATGAGGGGGTACAAATAGTGTAACGGCCCGACCCTTTATACGGACCTAGGTTGCCAACCTACATACATAATAACCTGTACTTGATAGACATACATGAACAACCCGCCCTAAATAGGTACATACGGGTGTAAATCATACAAAACTGGGATATAAATGTCGAGGAAAAACATAAATATCCATCGGGATTTATACTAGGTATATACCAGAGTCTACCAACTGTATTCTTAAATTCACAAACATTCAACTTAATACATAAATCAGTGTTTACAACCTCCAAAAAGATGCTTCTAACTAAGTTTATTACATAATCGAATACTTACACAACTAAACTTAAAACCACCCTCCCAGTCGCTCTAGCAACTAAGACCGACGTCCTGAAGAACTTGAAAATAGAGGTTTTATAATAGAGTGAGACACTTCTCAGTAAGGAAGAAAGTATTACAATCAGTGTGTGACCACATGTGAGTATTTCAATTTAAAACATATATCCATATATATAAAACAAAGGTTTTCAATACTGAAGCACAACATATATATCAATATAAACAATACTGTTTTTCCATATAAGCTTTTAAATCATGTATATGAATATAGAACGACCAACAACTTAGTATCACAAATAATGCCTATTTTACCCCAGGGCACGGGTTGTGCACTGATATCTCTAACAATGCCTTGTTAGTGCAGGAACTGTCATGTATCTCATATATAGTCCGACTGTCTCCCCTGGTCCATTATTCACTAGTGATTACAAACTCCTGCAAGCCGACCATCTCTGTACCCACACCGCTTAGCGTGTGTGATTGCACTGTACTCACTGGCAACGGAATCCGAGCCTCTTGGTATCGAGACTATAAACCCCTTTACCTTGAAGTATTTCAACTCCAGTTCAGTAGTATCTTTCAACTCCTTAGTCGGTAGTATCTTTCAACCCCTTAGGTGGTAGTATCTTTCAACTCCAATAGTCGCGAGCTGTGGTTCCACTTATCATATATACAATTTATAACAAAACGTGATAACCTGTGCAATTCTTGTATTTTCACAAACTCATATATCCATATCTAGTATAAACCGGCACACACCCTCTTGTTTTACCCTTTTTGCATAATTAGCACGGTATGTAACCGACACCTGTTTTTCAACATTTTCTAGTATAACAATTTGGAACTCCGTTCCCATAATCCATATTAATAATATCAAATGTTCACAAGTTCATTTTCATCCACATGTCACACTAATTTAAACAAAAATCCGCTGTATAATATATAATACAATAAACACCATTTAAATAAAAATAAGGGATTCACGCATCTCCTACATACATAACAATACAAATAAAGAAGTTTTGAAACATTTGGAAACCATACGCCAAAACTCGTATTTGTACCAAAACCGTAAAATCATGAAACTCGACATTTCAATCCGGTGAAATTTAGTAAAATAGTAGTCAAATCAATCATATGAATGTAAACTATCTTTTTAGCGGTTTAGTTTTACGAAATAACTATTGTAATCAATTTCCCCTTACCTTAAACCTGAAACCGAAACACGAACGAACCGATCGAAAACAATGACTCGGGGTCCCCAAAACCTAAAAACCGAAGAACAATACTCAATATAATTTCCTATACTACTGATTTGCCGAATCGAAATCGAATTCAGACCCTTACCTCGATTTTAGGGAAAATCCCAAAATTCCATAAACAAAGATCCGTTCCACAATAAACGTAGAGATTTTCCTCTTGACCCACGTGGTAACGACGGATCGTGGATTCCGGCAACGGATGATGCGGAATCCTAAAAAGAGAGAGAGAGAGAGAGAGAGAGAGAGAGAGAGAGAGAGAGAGAGAGAGAGAGAGAGAGAGAGAGAGAGAGGAATTTATATAATAAAACCTAACTTAACCTTTAAGTAATCTAAATAAACATCTCCTCCAAGATATTTATATACAAATATCTCAAAATATCTTCTCCAAAATATCTCCTCCAAAATATCTCTTTATTTATTTATTTATATTATTTATTTATTTATTTATTATTTATTTATTTATTTATTTATTATTATTTTTTGGGTCGGGTTACTACAATCTCCCCTCCTTATAAGAATTTCGTCCTCGAAATTCACCAACCGATACGAAGCATACTCTACCTTACATCGGAGACCTACAAAAAAGTCGGCAGCCACCTACAAAGCAGCTCCGGCCCGAATTTATTATCTACCCTCGCTTTTGGCGGAGGAATACCGTGGTTACAATGCGATGCTTTAGAAGATTACACACACACACACTAAAACTCTCCCAATGACCATACCACCTATACTACTATACATAATTACGTACCATCAGAAAATAACTGCGGGTACTTCTGACGTATCTCTGACTCTAACTCCCATGAAGCTTCCTCCACTGCATGGTTATTCCATAACACATTCACTAGCGGTATTTCCCTAGTCCGTAACTGCTGAACTTTCCGATCTAATATCAGTACTGGTACCTCCTTATATGATAAAGAATCATTGATCTTTAGACGTTCGTAACTTAGCACGTGTGAAGGATTCGACATGTACTTCCTCAGCACCAAGACATGAAACGCGTCATGGACTCTAGATAGTGTTGGAGGTAAAGCCACTCGATAAGCAACTGAACCTATCCTTTCCAGGATTTCAAAAGGCCTAATATATCGGGGGCTTAGCTTCCCCTTCTTTCTGAACCTCATCACCCCTTTTATTGGAGTGATCCTTAGAAACACCATATCTCCTACCTCAAATTCCAGATTCCGTCGACGAGTATCAGCATAACTCTTTTTCCGACTCTAAGCTGCCTTAATTCTCTCCCCGATCAACTCGACCTTTGCAGAGGCCTGCTAAACCAGTTCTGGGCCCAGTATCTGCCGCTCACTAACTTGATCCCAGAATAACGGAGATCGATACCGGCGACCATACAATGCCTTATAAGGTGCCATATCAATGCTAGCTTGGTAACTGTTGTTATATGCAAACTCGACAAGCGGTAGATACCGTATCCAACTATCACCAAAGTCCAGTACACAAGCCCGCAACATATCCTCTAACGTTTGAATAGTCCTCTCGGACTGTCCATCCGTCTGCGGGTGGAAAGACGTACTGAACGTCAGTTGTGATCCCAAGGCATCCTATAGACTCTTCCAGAATCTTGACGTAAAACGTGTCTCACGATCTGAAACTATAGAAACATGAACACCATGGAGTCATACAATCTCCTGCACGTATAACTCTGCCAGCCTATTCAGAGAATGGCTGACTTTGATTGGAATGAAATGTGTAGTCTTCGTTATCCTATCTACCATAACCCATATAGCATTCTGCCCATGCACCGTCGTAGGTAATCCTGTCACAAAATCCATCAAAATGTACTCCCACTTCCATTCAGGGATGGCAAGTGGCTGAAGTGGTCCTGTTGGCCTCTAGTGCTCTGCTTTGACCTGCTGACAAGTCAGGAACTGCTCTACAAAATGGGCGATCTCTCTTTTCATGTTGGACCACCATAAAGACTCCCTCAAATTTCAATACATCTTCATACTACCAGGACGTACGGTGTAGATCGAACGTTGTGCCTCTTCTAGAATGACCCATTTAATTATGGAATTATTTAGTATACAAAACCTATGGCAAAATCTCAATATCCCATCACTGGAGATATTGAAATTTGGCTTCAACCCACTTTGAATTCCTTCCATAAGCTCAACGAATTTCGGATCCTCCTTCGGCGCCGCACGGATCCTCTTCTGTAAGGTCGACTGCACCACCAAGCTGGCAAGAACAACCTGATGATTCCCTTCCACCACCGCCAAGC
The DNA here is from genome assembly GCF_029873635.1 of Malania oleifera. Taxonomy (NCBI): domain Eukaryota; kingdom Viridiplantae; phylum Streptophyta; class Magnoliopsida; order Santalales; family Ximeniaceae; genus Malania; species Malania oleifera. The sequence goes on along the minus strand of NC_080426.1, from coordinate 90,969,105 downwards.
ACAACCTTTCTAGGTCCATATAGATCTGATGTTGAACCCCCACTGCTGAGACCGACGCATCAACAGACTTCCGACTCAGAGCATCAGCTACCACGTTAGCCTTTCCTGGGTGATAGCTAATAGTGCAGTCGTAGTCTTTTATCAACTCAAACCACCTGCATTGTCTCATGTTCATTTCTTTCTGGGTGAAGAAGTACTTTAGACTTTTATGATCGGTAAAAATCTCGCACCTTTCACCATACAAGTAATGCCTCAGGATTTTTAATGCAAACACCACCACTGCTAATTCCATATCATGTGTCGGGTAGTTCTTCTTGTACTTTTTAAGTTGACGAGAAGCGTAAGCAATTACTCTGCCTTGCTGCATTAGAACACAACCAAGACCCTTTTTAGTGGCATCACTGTAGATAACAAATCTTCCATCCCCAGATGGAATGGTCAGGACTAGAGCAGTAACCAGTCGCCGTTTCAGCTCCTGGAAACTCAGCTCGCACTCGTCAGTCCAATCGTACCTCACGTTCTTCCTCGTGAATCGCGTCAACGGACTTGCTAAACTGGAGAACCCTTCTACAAAACGTCGGTAGTAACCTGCAAGACCTAGAAAACTTTTGACCTCCTAAACATTCTTCGGCCTTGCCTAGTCCACTAAACCTCAATCTTACTTGTGTCCACTAATACACGTTCTTTGGACACGATGTGCCCTAGACAATCTGTTCCAGCCAGAACTTGCCCTTCTTTAGTTTAGCATACAACCTCTTATCCCTAAGCATTTGCAATACAAACCTCAAATAAACTTCATGCTCTGCAGCGCTCTTAGAATACACTAGGATGTCATCAATAAATACCACGACAAACTGGTTTAAATATTCGTGAAAGGCCTTGTTCATCCATAAATGCTGCAGGTGCATTAGTCAAATCAAAAGGCATAACAATAAATTCGTAATGGCCATACCGGGTTCAAAATGCTGTCTTTAGAATGTTCACCGCTTTCACCTTCAACTGATGATACCCAGATCGTAGATCAATTTTAGAGAAAATCTGCGTACCCTAAAGCTGGTCAAACAGATCATCAATCCTAGGTAGTGGATATTTATTCTTTACCGTTACATTGTTAAGTTCTCTGTAATCGATGCACATTCTCATCGACCCATCCTTCTTCTTCACTAATAACACTAGTGCTCCCAAGGGAGAAACACTAGGTCGAATGTACCCCTTGTCTAGTAGCTCCTGCAATTGTTCTTTCAACTTTCTTAATTCAGCTAGAGCCATACGATACGAAGCTTTCGAAATTGGTGCCGTATCTGTAGCTAACTCTATAGCAAATTCCACTTCACGATGTGAAGGTGATCCTGGCAAGTCCTTTAGAAACACGTCAGGGAACTCACGCACTACAGCAATCGTCTCTAGCTTACGTTCTTCAGTCGGCATGTCTTTCACAAACACCAGATGCCCTTGGCAACCCACCAGGAGTAACCTCCTAGCTTGCAAAGCTGAAAGGATCCGTGGTGCAGAACTCACACACGATCCTAGGAACTTAAATTCCTGCTACCCTGGCGGTCTAAATATCATCTCCCTTCTATGGCAATCGATACTGGCCAATCAATCCCTAGGATGATATCAAAGCCATATATATCAAATGCCATAAAGTCAACTGGTAGTACCCTTCCCTGAATTTCAACTGGAAAGTCACAGACTGCCTTGCTACACCCGACTAGTGATCCTGATGGCGTAGCCACTACCAGTTCATTATCTAACAGTTGAACCTCCAATCCACACAATTTAACAAATTCTTGGGAACTAAAGGAATGCGTTGCCCCAGAATCAAATAATACGACAACTTTATGAGAAAACATGTCAATGATACCTGTGACTACGTCACCAGTATTCTTTGCATCGCTAGGTGTTAGAGAATACACCCTAGCCTGGGCTGTACCCCCTTGCTGACCACCACGTTGTGCCTGAGTATTTCCTCTATATGACTGTTGTGAGGTTCCACTGTTTCCTGGAAGGCGACAATCTCTCGCCTTATGTCCTTGCCTACCACATCGCATACAAGCCCCCGTAGTCAGCCAACACTAACTAGCGTGCTTCCTACCTCAAAGAGAGCAACCATGGGAAGCTGCGGTGTTCTGAAATGTACCACCACTATTCCTTTTCCAGTTACTCTGCCTCACCCCAGACGAAGAACTAGGAGGCGCTGGCCTCTTCTTCGAGACCTGAACCTCCACGTCCTCTAGTAGGCTCTCCTCTGCCACAGCGGCTTTGTTGACTAGTGTAGCAAAGTCTTGCAACTGCAAGATCGTTGTCTGTCTACAGATCTCCTTCCTCAGACCCCTCTGAAACTTTCAGGCCTTCCTCGCTTCATCCGGTATCATGAATGGAGCGAATCGGGATAGCTCTTGGAATTTGGCAGCATACTGCTGCACCGACAGCGACTCCTGAGATAGGTTCATAAATTCTTCCATTTTCGCATTTCTTATTGTGGCCGGAAAGTACCGTTCAAAGAATAGATCTCTAAAATGGGACCACATCATCTCTACTGGTATCGGTCGGTGTTCCTCCATCTTCTTAACTGACACCGACCATCTCTCTGCCTCCCTTGACAACTTGAACATTGCAAAGGTTATTTTCTGCTTCTCCGTGCAGTTCAAGACATCCAGGATTTTCTCGATCTCTTAGATCCAATTCTCAGTATGAACTGGATCTGCGCTTCCTACAAACACCGAAGGCTTCAACCTGGTGAACTGATCAATGAAGCATCCCATCTCAGATGTGAGACGGTCCTGCCCCCTATTCGTTTGCACCATCTCAGCTATAAGCTGCCATGCAAAATCCCATTATACACTCGTAAAGTCACTATCGGCCTCATGGCCAGCACCCTCACTACTACTGCCTCCTATGTTGGTAGTAATGTCCCTGGATTCCATCCTGAAAGGCGAAAATGAAAATCCATTAGAAGGGCAAAAAGCCTAAATATTGGCTAATACTATTTTACTATAGACTCAGTCCCCTAAAATCATATTTTCAATATTGACGTACTCCATTAATTTAACATCATCATTCTAACTCAAATCCTGTCCTTCTGCTTGGAAACAATACCATCAATAGATTGCTGTGATTTTCTGAACCCTTCGAATGATCCAGAAAAATATAGAAGTCTGCCAAGGGAATTCCGTCTCTAAGCATACAAAACAAAACCCGAGGTCTTATCCATGTCCTATACTCTGGTATATTCTAGACTACAGAACTAGAAAATTTTTAATTTTGAACATATCCCTAACTAGGCAGCATGATTTAAATCACACTTTCGACTGATTAAGGGCTCTAATATCAACTGTAACGGCCCGACCCTTTATACAGACCCAGGTTGCCAACCTACATACATAATAACTTGTACCTGATAGATATACATGAACAACCCGCCCTAAACAGGGACATACGGGTGTAAATCATACAAAACTGGGATATAAATGTCGCGGAAAAACATAAATATCCATCGGGATTTATATTAGGAATATACCAGAGTCTACCAACTATATTCTTAAATTCACAAACATCCAACTTAATACATAAATCAGTGTTTACAACCTCCAAAAAGGTGCTTCTAACTAAGTTTATTACATAACCGAATACTTACACAACTAAACCAAAAACCTCCCTCCCAGTCGCTCTAGCAACTAGGACCGACGTCCTGAAGGACATGAAAATAGAGGTTATATAATGGGGTGAGACACTTCTCAGTAAGGAAGAAAGTATTACAATCAGTGTGTGACCATATGTGAGTATTTCAATTTAAAACATATGTCCATATATATAAAATAAAGGTTTTCAATACTGAAGCACAACACATATATCAATATGAACAATACAGTTTTTCCATATCAGCTTTTAAATCATGTATATGAATATAGAACGACCAATAGTTTGGTATCACAAATAATGCCTATTTTACCCCATGGCACGGGTTGTGCACTGATATTTCTAACAATGCCCTGTTAGTGCAAGCACTGTCATGTATCTCATATATAGTCTGACTGCCTCCCCTGGTCAATTATTCACCAGTGATTACAAACTCCCGTAAGCCGACCATCTCTATACCCACACTGCTTAGCGTGTGTGGTTGTACTGTACTCACTGGCAACGGAATCCGAGCCTCTTGGTATCGGGACTATAAACCCCTTTACCCTGAAGTATTTCAACTCCAGTTTGGTAGTATCTTTCAACTCCTTAGTCGGTAGTATCTTTCAACCCCTTAGGTGGGAGTATCATTCAACTCCAATAGTCGCAAGCTGTGGTTTCACTTATCATATATACAATTTATAACAAAACATGATAATCTGTGCAATTCTTGTATTTTCACAAACTCATATATCCATATCTAGTATAAACCGGCACACACCCTCTTGTTTTACCCTTTTTGCATAATTAGCACGGTATGTAACCGACACCTGTTTTTCAACATTTTCTAGTATAACAATTTGGAACTTCGTTTCCATAATTCATATCAATAATATCAAATGTTCACAAGTTCATTTTCATCCACATGTCACACTAATTTAAACAAAAATCCTCTATATAGTATATAATACTATAAACACCATTTAAATAAAAATAAGGGATTCAGGCATCTCCTACATACATAATAATACAAATAAAGAAGTTTTGAAACATTTGGAGACCATACGCAAAAACTCGTATTTTTACCAAAATCGTAAAATCACGAAACCATGCATTTTAACCTGGTGAAATTCAGTAAAATAGCAGTCAAATCAATCATATGAATGTAAACTATCTTTTTAGCGGTTTAGTTTTATGAAATAACTGTTGTAATCAATTTCTCCTTACCTTAAAACCTGAAACCGAAACACGAATGAACCGATTGAAAACAATGACTTGGGGTCCCCAAAACCTAAAAATCGAAGAACAATACTTCAATATAATTTCCTATACTGCCGATCTACCGAACCGAAATCAAATTCAGACCCTTACCTCGATTTTAGGGAAAATCCTGAAATTCCACCAACGAAGATCCGTTCCACAATAAACGTCGAGATTTTCCTCCTGATCCACGTGCTAACAACAGATCGTGGATTTCGACAACAGATGGCGCATTCCTAGAGAGTGAGAGAGAGAGTGAGAGAGAGAGAGAGAGAATGAGAGAATTTATAGAATAAAACCTAACTTAACATTTAAGTAATTTAAATAAATATCTCCTCCAAGATATTTATATACAAATATCTCAAAATATCTCCTCCAAAATATTTCTTTATTTAGTTATTTGTTATTTATTTATTTATTATTCATTATTTATTTATTTATTATTATTTTTATTAATTTTTTAGGTTGGGTTACTACATATAGACATCCCCAAAAATATGGCCGTTCAAGACACATATGAAATTATTATGAAGTTTTAATTGTATTTAATTAAAGTAACCCCGTTTGAAAATGTTAACCACGGTAAAAATAATGGGGCAACCCGAGAGCCCCGGTCGACCGAAGGAAATTCAGTTGATTGAGCTGTTTGAAGTTCGGTCGACCGGGAACAATTTCAACTACAAGTTTGGTTGACCAGACTTGGAGGTTTAGAGCGATTTTTCCCTTTTAGCGCGGTTCTGTTGACCAGATGCTTTTGAAATTGTTAAGTTCCACATGTGGGAAATCGGTCGACTAGGACGTTGGTATGCAATCTTAGCACAGTCGACCAGATTGTGAAAGTGTTGAATTATAGGGACTTCGGTCGACCGGGTAAAATTGAACTGGGTAAGTTCGGTCGACCGGGCTGTGGTCAATCTATTGACCCAGTCCTGGTTCGATCGACTGGGTGATATTATACTTGGCAGTACGGTTGACCAAACATGCAACTTTAGTGCATTTTGGTCCTGTTTAAGCATGCAATCACCATATTCAAATGACCATACATATATATATATATATATATATATATATATATATATATATATATATGCATATGTGAGTGTCCTAGGGTCATTATAGGTCTTTTTGAGTGCACCAAAAAAATCCGGCGTCGGTAGACCGAAGGGTGTTCCGTAAGGCCCAACTACGATTTTGAGCTTATACATCTTACTATGTAGGTAAGACATTAATTATTATAGACCATGTTCCTATCTTACTATTATAGACCCAAAATGATAAATACATAAATTACAGTACAACATGAAATACTTTTCAGGGTCTTTAGGTTGTTCAACTTTTAGTCCTTGTGCCATTTGATTTTAACCTGCCAACTGCACATAACCTCAAGCATGCATCAAATACAACATGTATTTGTCATTATCACAACCGGGCGTGACCTATAAGATCAACACCCGACACCTCACAAATAGGCTGGATCCTTTTCAGACTAGTCCACTCCATACATTTAGAGTTTGTTCCTTGTAATATGTGAGATGTTTGATCGTGACACTCCTCCTCACATATGACGAGTGAACCCATCATTTTTGAGTGTTTTTGAGGGTATACCAGTTAGGCCAAGTGAAAACGATCGTTCTATAGTTGTCCACTAGTATCCTGGGTGTAACGAGTCATACACATTACACATACCTCGAGATTTTGCTTGTTTATACTTGAATTTATATGGCTACATTAGCTTTGAATTGTTATTACTGATTAACTTCATGTGAGTATATTGTTCTTAACGACTATATAATGATGAAACTTGTATGAATGACTTGCTTCGGAATTGTGTGAATTGTGTATGAGCTTGTGTGTAATCTGGTGATAATCATATATGTGAAATGGTATATTTGTGTTGCATGTACATTCATTTAATATTCATTGGAATTGGTGTTTGTGGGTGTCGCCTTGAAAACCCTCACGAGACTACAACTCGTCCACTAGGATCGACCTAGGGGTTTAAAGCTTTGTTGCATTTGGTAAATGCAACCTTGTTTCCCGTGAAAGAGGAGGTAGATAGGGTTTGGTAGTTTTCATAGCTTTTGGCTTGCTCGAGTTCTAGAAAAACGTTATGGCATGTGGTTTTCATGAGTACTGAAATTTTAGTTGCCACTCTCCTGGTCTGATTGCATTCACATTATTTTCTAGAGATTAGCAAAATGTTAGTTGGTGGGTGTGATTATGCGCCTAAATTGCATAATTAGACATTTAAATTCGTGCATTAAGAATTATATTTTTAGTTAAATGCCTAATTACTCTTAATATTTTAACATTGTGTTCTATTAATAATATTTGGATTTTATTGAATGATTTATAAATTTTTGGTATTTTTTTATCGCAAGACAATTATTGGAAGCAAAAATTGACACCACTTTGTATTTTGGACGTAACTTTCAAGTTTGAGCTCCGATCGAGACAATTCAAAATACTGGGGAAAGCTAAGAAAGTTTTACAAATTTTAGGTTTTGAGCTTTGAGAAATACGGGCTATGGGAAGGTCAAATTGGGCTTAAAAGTGCAGAATCGACCATGTTTAACAAAAGAAAAAAAAAATGAATAAAGGCTTACTTTGATGTGACCATGTGAGTGGGCTTGACGCCTATGTGAAAGCCATGTGCTGGAGCTCCTTGTGGCAGCTGAAATTTCAAGAAAAAAAGGGGCTTTTGATGGCTTTTGAAAAGTCAACAAAGGGAGCTCTTTAGTTCATTATTTCTTTAGGAGAGTAGGCCAGGGTTTAGATATAATTTTTAGGTCTTTATTTTTGCTCCTTGGGAGGCCGTGCACAACAAGGGAGGCCTCTCCTCTTCTCCATTCTCCACTCTTACATGGCTCTCTCTCTCTCTCTCTCTCCTTATTTTTTATTTGAATCTTAAACAATTGGTGGATCTATTTTTATTATTAAAAAGTTAGTTTGATTTTCTTGTTATTTAAATATTGTCAATTAGTTTTAGATTGAATCTTTCTCTCTCTTCTACTCCCTTTCCTTAGTTTATTTGTTTAATAAAAAGTTGTGGTTGGAATTTTATTTTGGTTTAAATTATTCAATTTAGATTGTTTTTCTTAAAGTCTTTCATTGAATCTTTAATATTTGTTTGAGTTATTATTCAATTTTTTTTTCTTATTTGGAGTCTTTGTTAGCATTTAAATATTTTCTTTGAGTATTTTTACTATTAAAGTTAGTGTTTTTATTTAGTTAGAGATTATTTTTGTTGGGTTTATATTTAAAGTTAGTATTTTTATTTAATAGAATAATTGCAGGGTTTGTTTCTTTCATTATTCTGGCATTGAATCTACATTTATTTACTTATTTTTATGCATGATAAATTTCTACTTAGGATTTATGTTGTTTTAAGTTTCTTTGTAAAAATCCCAAGAACTGAATCTAAACTGTGTTCAGTAAAAATTTCTTATTGCATTCCCCGAGGAGACGATCTAGCCCTTTGGCTAATTATTACACGACTGAACTCCTATACTTGGGATAACTTCCGAGCTGCTCATTTTTTGAGTGAGTCAAGTAGCTCGTAGGATTTTAGTACTGTCTGAAACCGTCGACGGATTGCCCCTATACAGCTTACCCAAATTTTGAATTTTAGGCTATTTGGAACTTAGTTTGGTTAGGTTTTAGGAAAAAACTTCCAAGTAGGAGAGTTGTGTTCTGACCCTACTTTGTGTGACCAAACACCATTGCAAAGGGCTGCCCTAGTGTTGTCCGAATCCTTCCCCAACCCCTAGGTGTCTACTCGTGTTGGGAATCCTTACTGAGGTTGTAGGATTGATGTTGAGAGAGATACCTCAATAGATGAGTTGTCAAGTGAGCCAAATGAGAGTGCCAGTTTGAGTTTGATGAGACCCATTATGAATAGTCCCAATGATCAGGAGGATTGACGACACACTTTTATTTTCCATACTTACATTAAGTGTGGGGGTAAAAGTTGTAAGATGATCATAGATGGTGGTAGTTGTATGAATGTTGTGTCTAAATTTGCAGTTGAAAAGTTGAGTTTGAAAGTTGAGCCACACCCATAGGCATATAAGGTAGCTTGGGTTGACACCATTGCCATGCTCGTAAACTATAAATGCCTAGTTCCCATTAAAATTATTGATTATGAGGACAAGAATTGGTGTGATGTCCTTCCCATGGACGTTGCCCATATTTTGTTAAGAAGACCTTTGTTATATGGATTTGGATGTCTCACATAAAGGACGTACCGACACTTATTCATTTAGATGTAATGACAAAAGAATTATTTTGAGTCCACTAGAGCGAAATATGAGAAAAAGAAGAAGGAAAAGATAAAAACTAGTGAAGAATCATTGAATGTCATAAGTAAAAATCAATTTGAGCAAGAAAATTGAGATGCACAGGTAGTGTTGGTGGTTGTTACTAGGGAAACTGAAATACCCCTTCCTGAGCATGAAACACCACTCGAAGTATCACCTATACTTTCCAAGTTTGAGGATGTCATCTCCGAGCCACCTAGTGAGTTATCTTCCATAATAGACATTCAACATGTCATTAACCTTGTTCCTAGTTCATCTCTACCTAATTTACCACATCATAGAGTGAACCCGATAGAATATGAGGAGTTAATGAAAAAAAGTGAATGAAATGAGGGAACATGATTCTATTAAAAAAAGCACAAGTCCATATGCTTGCCCTGCTATCCTTGTTGGCCTTACAAGGTTTAAAATCTTGTTATCTTGTTTTGATGCTAACAAACAAGTGAAATTTAATGTATTTGTGTGAGTAATGATATTTCAGGGTTCATATATGTGAAAGTAAGGTCAAAGTGCCCACAAAGATCAAATATGATGGAAGCAAGGTCAAAGTGCTCACAAGGATCAAATGAAGCTTAAATGAGCCAAGACATGAATTACTTGTTGAAGAACATGAGGACATGAATAAGTTGTTAAAAGTCAAGGCATATTAAAGTCAAAAGAGCCAAAGAAAAGCAAAGTAAGAAAACTTAAAGAATATGGAAGCTTGAAGAAAATATGGATTCAATCCAAGGACAAAGCATGAAGACTCAAGAACTTAGAATGTTAATATTTTAGAAGTCTCATGTAAGTGCTTTAATGTTTAAAATATCGTTTGAAATATTTTGAAACTCTTAGGTTAACTTCTTAGACCTAGATACTTTTTAAAATACCTGAATAATATTTTTATAAGGTCAAAAATTATTTTAAAAAGGTTAGAATCATTTTTGGAATAAAGAGCACCAAAAAGAGTTTTTTTTCCCAAATATTGTCAGTTTTTATACAGCCACATTGAGGTGAATTTTTCTCTATCAAAAACTCATTATTTTAAAGAGTGGTAAACATGAAAGTTGTAGGATTTTTTCTTAGCTTTCTTTTGACACCAAGAACACCTAATTTGGAGTTATACAAAAAAAGTTATGGCCAAAACACTGAAACGGGGTCACTGCTATCAGACATTTAAAAATTGTTCAACGGGCAAATTTTTAAAATTCCAATGTTTTAAATTATAGCCGTTTGAACCTTAAATATTCTAATAAATAGAGAAATTCTTTAAGGAAACTTTTGCAAGTTTGAAAGCCTATAAATACATAGTTTTGCAAAACAAATAAAAAAGCTAAGAATTGAAAAATCTGTTTTAAGAAGTTGAAAGTATTCTTGTTCTTCCTAAGTTCTCTTGCTCACTCATTGAAAAATTCTTTTGCTGAGAACTCTGAAGTGTTGATCCTTCTTCCTTTGAATTCCTACTACTAATCCTCTTCTAAGAAGGATATTGGTGAATTCTACACTTGAGCTTCATTCTATTTCCTATTGATATTTTACATTTAAGTATATAGTGTTGAAATTGTACTAACTTGCTCTTTGAGAGAGTATATTTGTACGCAGATTTTATCTTATGTTTCTTGTAGTTCATTGACGTTCCAAGGTGTTTGGATCGTTGGCTAAGCAAGGGGATATTGCTTAGAGAGGCGAACTCTAGCCTATGTAAGGAGTGACCGAACGAGGGAATATCGTTTGGAGAAGGCAGGCTCTAGCCTTAACGAAGGAATGTTGTAATCGGTTTTGTTCCACCCGTCAACGGAACAGGTTTAGTGAATCCTTTGGTGGTTTGCCAAAGGCGAGGACGTAGGCTGGGTATAAGCCGAACCTCGTAAAAATCTCCGTCTCACTCTCTCTTTCCCTATTCTTTATTTTCAGTTCATATACAACTGCGTGGATGATTTAAATATCTAAATTATACATACTATGCATATTTGGAAATCAAGTAAACTTAAAATTCAATTTTGATTTGGGTCGTGGAAACCGAAAGGGAGTACGTTGGTTACACCATATCTTGCGGAAACCATGCGGGAGTACATTACTTGGTTAACACCCCAAAGATAAATTTACCAAGAGTTTATTTGAATTCTAAATATTTGGAAAGAGTGATTGAATTTATTTATACAGGGCTTTACTTCAGTAAGCATAAATTATAATTCATAATTATAGGGCTTATATAAACAAACAAACTATCTCAAGATCTTATATTACCAAAGTGCTGAATACTTTATATCTTGGTTTGGTTGTTTGTTGTTTAACTTGTACTTGCCAAATAAATTGATTGTTTGGTTTGAAGATTATGTTTAATTGATTGGATAAAAGAACTAAGTTCTTGATTGATTAAAGAATTAAAAAACAAGTCAAGAATTGGTTAAGTGTTTAAAGAAGTTAAGGATTCTTAAAAGAAGTTAAAAGAAATTTTTAGAATCCAATTCACCCCCTCTCTTGGGAAGCTATTCCGAATTTCAATCCTTACCACCAAGAAAGAAGGCACATGGAGCATGTGCATCCATAGTAGTGCAATCAACAATATTATCGTCAAGTATAGGTTTCCCATAACTAGACTAGATGATATGCTTGATCAGATGGTAGGATCCAAAATTTGTTAAAAAATAGGCATTAAAAGAAAATACCATCAGATTAGGAGCCTTAGGGACCTATTGAGATGTTTGGTAGGTGAGAACATCATAACTTGGAATTTATGCCTTCCTATGGTCAAATTTGCATTCCATAGTTTAGTCAATAGGACCACAGGCCTTAGCCCATTTCACGACGTCACAGAATATATCTTAGGAAGCATATAGATCTTATTCTACTACCACCTAAGTCTAGAGTGAGTGAACAAGCTAATGCTTTTGCAAAGCACATACATGATCTACACTCTGAAATAAGAATGAAAATTAACTTGAACAATGAGCATTATAAATCTAGTACTGATATACATCACAAGTTGCAAGAATTTTCAGAGGGTGATATAGTTATGGTCCGTATTAATCCCGAGCGGATTCCATTAGGAAAGGTAAGAAAGTTGCATGCTAAAAAGATGAGACCTTTCAAAGTTTTAAAGAAAATTAGTTCTAATGCTTACATGCTTGATATTCCTGTTGATTTTGGCATAAGCAATGTTTTTAATCTTGAAGATCTAACACTTTTTCTTGAAGCATCATCTTTTGTGGAGCCTTCCAATAGTAATCTAGCAGGTGATTCTACTCCATTCCTGATCCTCATGAACTTGAAAACCCGAAATTACCTTTGACTCCACCTTTACCCATACCAAAGAACCTTGATGAGAATGAAGAGATCTTGGATGACAAGACAACATTCTCATGAGCAGGATCATAGCAAAAGTTCTTGATCAAGTGGAGAGGTAAGCCACTTTCCGAGAGGAGCTGGATTCTTAAAGAAGAGCTCCTTCGTCTTAACCTGGGGAATTGTACTTGCAGTACATCACTTCTTATTCTTCGAAGAAGAATTCTTTTGGGCCTGGGAGAGATGATGGAGGTTGGCACGCCTTACCCATCCCCTCTGCCGACATGGTGACACGCGGACGACATCCAGATGTTTACTATTCTTAAATCTGTTTTGTAGGTTCATGTGGGATGATTTGGAGACTTTTGATTTGGAGACCATCTACTATTTGGAAGGAAGACTTTATTATTATGTTCATTTTATATTGTGTTTGGATATGTTATTTCAAGAATATTAGGTGCTTGAAGACCCCCAAGTGAAGTATGGAAGCAAAATCAAACTCAAGACCCATGTGGGCCCCACACAAATTGGGCCTCCCTTTGACTTATGTTTTGTATTTAATTTGTAATATTGCAAGACACTTAAACTTAGGTTGCATGTGAGAGTGTTTAATGTGTGAGTTCAGTAAGTTAGTATTTAATTTGTTAGTAAGTTGTGTGTATTACTTAGCCATGTGTGGGAATTATTAGCTAAGTTAATGTCTTGTCTTCCCCCCCCCCCTCCCCCCCCCCCAAATGTTAGCTTATATATCTCCATTGTAAGACCTAAAAAGTAAGCTAAGATTTGATATTGAATTGAAAGGAATTTCCTTTGCTAAAGCTTGAAAGCTTTGTCCAATCATTTGATTGTGTAGTGTAAGGTTACGCATTCTCTCTGAGGTCAGGTTGTGAAAGACCACTATTCTATCCAGCGACTCCATCTCCACCTCCCCTCACTAACCCACACGACCTCCCCTCCAATACATCCACACGACTACCACAAAATACACCCCACGACCACCTTCCCTTCATTGTATTGCTGCATTTGTTTTGGTGCTTCAATGCTTGTTCAAAGGACCTACGATGCGATCTAACTACGTGTGGAACAACGTCAAGTCATCCAAACAAATCTCTTGGTAATTTAAGTACTTGTGTTCGAATCCTTGCTATATTTTGTGAACCCTCGCTAGTAGATTAAATCACATCTTTGAACAACCCTGTTGAATCCATAGATTGCAACATTGGTACTTGTTAGCTTAAATCTATTGCATGAATATTAGATTGCTAACATAAAACTTATATTCTTGAATCTTTGAAATGAAAACTTTTTAGTATTTAACTTGATTCCTTTGTGAAATAACCAATTGAGACTTATCTCAAAACAACATCATACACCTTCTCAAAATTTCAACAACATGTGAAATATAGCATGATTTATGATGTTTATGTTCAGTTGATTTAATTCTTAAGTTAAAGTGTTTTGAGTGTATGTGCTTGTGTGAGGGTTGAACTGTAGGACATAGGTCGATCAATCCCATCCTACATCACCAAGAAAGAGAAAGAAGATATGATAACAGTTTCATATGCTCAAGAAGTTAGAAGTTTGATGTACGCAATGGTTTGTATAAGGCTAGATAATGAAATATTGCTTGTGTTTTTTATGTTTTTAGCAAGTTTCTTTCCACTTTTAATAAAGAGCATTGAAATGCTGTGTAATGGATTCTTAGGTACCTCTTCCTTATATGTTAGCTTTGGAATGGGAAATCTATATTGGTTGGTTATACAATTGTAGACATAACTGGAGATGTTGATACTAGATAGTATACATCAGATACTTGATTACTTTCCTTTCTACTACTAAAGGAGAGTTTATCAAAGCTATTGAAGCTTGCAAGGAGGTGTTATGGATGAAAGATTTTTACCAGAGCTTGGGTGTAAGAGAGGTATATGTTGCATTGTGATAGACTATGATTCATCATTATAAGAATCAAAATTTTCATTCTTGATTGGAACACATTGATGTGAATTACCATTGGATTAGAGATACATTGGGTTCTAATTTATTAGACATTAAAAAGATTCATATTGGTGACAATGACTTAGACATGATGAGAAAATCCTTATTGAGGGAGAAACATAGAACATGTTTGCGAAACATTGAATTCCTCCATATAGTCAGGAAGGGGAGATTTATTGGTTTCCCTCCTATGTGGAGGTTGACCCATATGCATAGAATGGTCCACTTGGTTGTCTTGGTCAATGTCCAAGTGGCTTATATGATTGCCTTTGTTTTTGGGCGAGAACTCCCATTTTTCATTCAAGTTTGATTCTAACTTATTGGTAAATCTTGGTGTTCTCTTTATGATTTTATGGTTCATTTGTGTTGTTGGTTGCTAATTACTTTTTTTTTTTTTTAATAATTAATCATTCTACTTACTGTTGATTGGACTAAGAGAAGATTTATCTTGGGTTATTGTGTTTTGGCCATCACCTTCATTCATTCCTTCTCCAACAGTGCATCATAATTAAGGTGAGCATGAACTCAACTTGGCTCACCAGCATTTTGATTTTCTTAACTGTTTTCTTGATTGGGCGATCGATAGATCCTTTTTCTCCTCTAGTGACAGTTTGCCAATGGTTTGTGTCATTTTGCCATTTGGTCTTCCAGAGAACTTGAACCAATGTACCACCAACTGAAATGAAGAAGTGAACAAGAAAACCATTAAGTGCCAGAAATTAATAAAGATAACGTGGTACAAATGTCTAACGAATTTTATATTCCTCAAATAAAAATGAATGCCTCTTTTGCACCATCTCCTTTCCATTTCTTTAATTTGAGGACTAGAAATTTACTCTCCAATGAAGTTGTTAAGCAAGGTGTGTAATCCTTGCAAGTGAATGCTTTATCACAAAGGATGATTACAAGAAGGGCGAACAAATCATAGAAAAAACACCAATGATTTGGTGTTCTTGTGCTTGATTGGATTTGGGTTTGAATAGATACTATCGAGCTCAGTAGGACTGTTATTTTCTTTGTGAAGGTTCCCAAGAATGAAGCTTCAATAGCCTAATAGCCTAATTATATAAGTGAAATAATGTGTTTTTCTAATAGAATAGGATCCCCTTTCATGAAAATGAGATGCTGCAATTTGTCTCATTTGATTTGAAGAGGCTTAAATGGTGAGGCCAATTTAATTTGTTTGATTTAGGCTTATAAGAAATACTCAGGCCTATTTTGATCTCGGCGAGTTAAACTAAACACACAAGCCCGCATTTATCCACCACTGTAAAATTCAGACATTGATGTTGAAGGTAATTTTGAATTTTTACCCTTATTTTTTATGTCCACATACAATCAATGAACAAACTCTTTAAGAATATAGCTATATCTAAATATTGTTTGAACTCATTTGTTACTTTTCACTTTTCATTCTTTCCACTTTTCATACATTTTTAGGAGATTGAAGTTTGGATTTGAAATAGTTAGTGTAAATTTGGATATATTGCAATACAAATTTGTGTTGAATTTTATCCAAAATTACACAATTCAAATCTGAAAACAGAAATTCATGCTTTAAAACGCAACAAAAACTTTGTTGCCTGCAAAATGTGAGATAAAATCTCCAAAGCCTTATTAACACTTACAAATTGTCAAGAACAATGGGTTCATGAATCACTGCTTTCACAACACTGGTCAACTCATGTGAAGTGAAACCATCATCTTTGGTGTAGAAGTAGTGCACTACTTTGCACATTTTCCAAAACAAATCCTTGCAAGCATGGGGAACTACACTGCCCTTGTTCTGCAGAACTAGTCTCAGCAATTCTCTCCTGGTACTGTCAATGATGGCCCTAATCTCTTTAACAGTCTCCTCTTCAGTAATATCACCAGCACGATGAGTCAACCACAATAGAACAGCATTGAGTTGTTTGCCTTCCTCGACTTCCCTCTGCAGCATAACCATATATATAAAAACATCTTTAAAATAAACATGACAGATGGAGTATCATTTTCCCTGCTTTTATTGTACAGATTAAAAAATTACCTTAGCAGTCTGAATATCATTGAGAAGACGGCCACAAGTGCTCATAAGCTTAAACAGGTTATGGTACTCAAGGCTTCTCACAGCGTCCTCTGAAAGCATAGGCCCAACGAAATAGAGAGCTGGGAGGACAATAGGTCCCAAAGCAAATGACACATAAGCATTGGTCATATATTCATCTACTGATGGTGTCCAATTGTTTCTCGCCCATTCTGCTTCCTGGAACATAGACCTGAGTAGGTCGAGCCACTGCCACCGCAAACATATAAGGATAGGCCTCATCATCAGTAGTCACAGACAAAATGGAAGGTGACATTTGAAGAGAAGTTCTGGGATATGTCCACAAAAGTGAACTTTAAATAAATTATTCATTTATTCTTCAGGCTTTCCCACAATATCTAGGGACAAATTAAAGCTTGGTTAGATAATTTCAAATTCATGAAGAGACTGGAGATTCAAGGAAAGAAGATAGTCCCAGCAGAAATTGAGGGAATACATAAACCTCAGTGAAAGTTTTGATCTCTAATTGATAAAAGAACAGTAACAAGATGAACAAAGATGATCTCACAATCTCAATTACGTGATGTGTCACATTACGCGCTTGCCATGCAAATGCTTTGTCTCCAATATCACAAATAGTGTTGTGAAGTGCAGAAAATATGATCTCAACTTGCTCCGAACAACAATCAGCGTCAAGATTTACATCCCACCTGTGATTTTTCATGACACCATTACTGATCTCAACTTGCTCAGAACAACAATCTCAACTTGCAGAAACCATGGAACAACAGGAGATCCAACTAAAAAAAATAGAAAAGGGTGAAAGGAACACATACTTCTCCACCAGTTGAATAAGGTTTGCTAATTCCTCTTTAGAACCCCCAACATCAAAAAAATCGTCAACCACAGTTGTCAGCACACCATTCTTTGCCCATGACATGCGAGCACCAGACAGTTCAGGAGGGAACAGAGTGGCTGCAGCAGAAAAGTAACAGTATGCAAGCTTCTTCCGCGCAAATGTTAGCTGATCCAATCTACTATCTACAATCCACCTGCTTACATGAAGACGTCACCTTCGATTCAGAAATGCATTTTTCCTAAACAACTAAACGGACGATATAAATTCAGCCTGAACAACCAAGATTCGAATTCTGGAAAATACTTGAAATATGAGATTTTCTCGAAATTTATTGTAACTTTAACATCTTAGAAATGCTGGGAAATATTTTGTTGGGGAAACTAATTCTAGTATAAGTCATGTAAATATATGGTTGTAAGGGAGATTTCAAGATGGATTTGAATAATAAGAATTGAATTTAAAGTTTTTTTTAAAGTTACCCCTTGTTTCTTAGGATGTAAGGTCCTGTATCATTAAAGCAGGAAAGCACCAGCATCAGTGATGATGTCAATTTTACATGAAATAAATGTCAGGCTACTATAGGAGTATGAGGATCAAGCATCCCAATTGCAGTTGCTTATGTATAGAGGGAATGAAAACAAAATTTAAAATCTGCCTGTTTATACTACCAAATCTGCCACTCTTTGACCTTTTTTCTCATTGGATAATCCCTTAAATACCGGCCACCACATCATGGACCTTGAGATTACATATTTACCTCTCTAATTTTTTTATTTCTTGAAGGTGTATTGATTGACAGTTGTTGAAGTCTTCCACTGCCAGTTTCAGTAAATCTTCATTGCCAAAGGTTAAAGAACTGGCATAAGAGTTCCAAGAATGAGTAGTAGCCAAAATTGACAACAATGACCACCAAAAAAAGTATAATCAATTTTCACTACGAAAATATAAAAAGATGAAACAATCAGAGGTGTACCAACAGGAAGATTTTAGAATCCTAGTGCTGACAACATTGTAATGCTCTATGCTTCTCCTGTTTGCTACCCGTTCCAAAATTGCATGGTAGGGAAACTTAAGAGCATCATTCACCTAAAATAGGAAAGGAAACTCTTGGCATCATTCAAAAAGTCCTGAGGCTTGATTATCAATATATGACCTACCTCATAGCAAATTTGTTTATCGAGTCTATCTGCATGAAATAAACCGCTGGATATTTCCCGTTTCAGAAAGATAGATGCCCACAAGTTTTGTTTCTGTAGACCTGATTCATCTGGATATGTTAACTCCGATGCCCTAAATAATTCCAAGGCAGACCCCATGTCTTTTAAATGGCCACATAGCAAACTGAAGTAGTGATCTTCTTCAGCAAACTGACTTAATGGATCTACATCACATGCTGAACTAATTAAAATTTTGATGGAAAAAACAAATCCTAACTTATCTTAAAACAAATCTCCTGAATCAACAGAATAACCTGAGGAGATGTCATATCCATTAGCACGTAAAATCCGAAATGCCTTCGCACAAGTGGCAATGTCTAGAAATATCTCTTCCTCCCCTTGCAGCCAGCATCTGTTTGTCAACAAATGTCATGTTTTTAAAAAATTGAGAACTAAACAAAATCTAGAAACTTACACCCAAAAAAATTTTTTGAATAAAAAAAGTATATATATGAAGTGGGTTTTAGGCAAATGAAAATTGGAGAATATATCTGCAATTACCGATATGTTTCATCCAATACACTTCTAATTTCCTCCTTAAAATGCCGATCAATTCCCAACCTTTCAAGATCGTCAACCATACAAAGGCGTGCATATATATCCAAAGGATAAACTGTTGGAACTGAAAGGGATCCAAAAAAAGTGACCAATTAAATTCTAGAAGTACATAAATTGGCTAAATATAGTGGAATGTGGATGCTAGTGGCAAATACCTGCATTCCCAAACTTCTCTATGATTGAGCCCAGATAATTAAGACAGTTAACATTTTGAAGATGAATAACAGCGGCAGCTGTGGTAGATGGTGAATTGAACAGAGACCCATTCTTCCTCTGATATTTCATGATCTTTTTCCAGTCCTGCAACTTTCCCAAACCTTCTGAAATATATGCCATGTAGGCTTTCCTACCCTCAGAGTCTATCCCATCGACACTAAAAAATAAACATTAATAAGTTGGGGAGGTCTAGCCTTTCACGGAAATAAAATAATTCAATTTTGTTTCACTCTGCTTAAGAAAAGAATTAATATTTTTTTTATAGTATTTAAATGATAATTTTGTAAATGCACATTACCCTTCATGATTCTAAAAGAAAGTTGTATCAACTGTCAACCCTAACATTCAGTATCACTTAACTCTTTTGCAAACCCAAGCCAATCCAAGGAAACTTGCTTTGCGCACAGTTGGCCAAGCTTTGGCTCAGGCCGCCTAGTTTTATTTCAGTTTGAGATTGTGTATTCTATCAGAAGCATATCATCATCAAGAAATAATGTTAAAAGACACAAGATTAAATGAAGAAATATACCTATTGAGTTCCACCTCTCTTTTGGAAAGCATAGCATTTATGTCTTTCTGTTCTAAGGGGAGGTTCAAAGCCAAATCTTTAGCATGCTCTATCATACCAGGAAATATGATATCAAATCCAATCGGTGAATGTTGCTTCTCATCAATAGCTGAAGCAAAATTCAACTCTATAAACTGAAGGCCTGAAACATAAGATTATAAAAATCAGTGAAGATCAATGGAGGACAGTGAGCAAGAAACAAAAAACGAACAGCAGTGTGCAGAGATACCCCTCTTTATATGCTCTTCACCAACACCCCATTGCTGGAGTGCAAGGACGCATGCTAATGTGGATGAGATAGAATCTCTAAGAAACAAGGGATGTTGGTTAGGAAGACCCCATGAGCCATCATGGAGCTGATTATCCAATAACCAATTTACACACTGAGGGAAATGAGGGACCTTTGGAGAATTCAAAGAAGGGATCATTGCCACCCAAGCAGTGTCATATGAAGAAACAGAAAGTTCAACCTTATTGAGCATCTTCTTTATTCTTTCCTTAGTCCCCTCAAAGCCCTGCAAGCAGATCGATATGTTGTTTACCATATTTTTCTTCAATGTAAAAGAATATGAAGGAATCAAGAACATTTGTGCAAGGACCGTCATACCAGCATAGAAGGGTTAGCATCTGTCACCATTTTCAATCCATGGTCCAGAGAAGCTGCTTGAAAAAAAAGGCAGGGTTGAACAAAGATTAATGCCATACAACCAAATTTACACTACCCCGAAATCTCAACTGTTAATTTACATAGAGGAGAATGGACAGAAACAGAATTAACATGACAACAAAAAGTAGAGCAAAATTTGTGTGTATATTTTGTATGATCAAAACTCAAGACAATATACTGGTATGTCGTTGGAAAAAGAGCATGTAGTTTGTTACAATCTGTGCCAAAAAAATATTTAAAAATAAGATTAAAAAAAAGTAGTGTATGCAGTAGAGCCTACATTTTTTACTTATAAGCAAGGTGTTAAATTTCTATTCCCACAAAAAATTTGAGGCTTCAAAAGTATGGAAATTTTCATGCCGATGTCAATATAATTTCAATTTTTCAAAAATAATGGAAATTAGTAGTAAAGAATGAAGTTCTTTAATGAAACTTCAGAAACTAATAAGGCATAAATGCAGGATTTAGAAATAAAATATTATAAATAAAATACATCAAAAACAGTTACCTGGGTTATAAGATGCAATAGCTGTAAAATAATAATCATATTACACATATTCAATTAATATAAATGAAATTCATAAATCAGTTAAATATTATTTATTATACAAATACAAATAATTTGAACTAAAAGATCAATAAAAAGTTGTAGTTAATATCTAATTTTAATTTTTCATATAATTACAAAAGTCTGAAAGCTATAGTTCACATCCTTCTGGTAGTAATCTTAGTTCAACTGAAAATATAAAAGATAAATAAACAGAGAAACTTCAATTTAAGTTTTGAGTCTCAAATTGAATTTAAAGGAAATTTCATTCCACAGTTGAAATTTCGACAAATTTCACTGAAATTTCGAGATTTCAATGAATTTCAGATGATTTGTAGAAACTTTGACCTAAATTATGTAAAACAGAAATTGTTTGGCATTTCATTATGACAGTAATGACAAGTGGAAATTTTGTCGATTTCATGGATATCATCCATATGGTGCTAAGAAGCAAACCTGTCAACATGCAAGGAAACCAAAGAAATTATCTAGAAAGACCTGTATCTCCTGAAAAAAAATGTTCCAACCAAATCAATGAAAGGAACACTGGACTGAGAACTCCAAAAGAATGAAACATACAAAAATAAGCACCCCAGCCATACAATATCATGTGAACACCCTCAAACGTATCCAGTTCATCTCTCTCTCCAGAAGCACCAATATCAACCTAATTGAAGCCACCTCGACATGGGCTGAGCATAGCCCATTAAGCCATCAAAAGGTCAGCACACCAAAAGTCCCAAACTGAACAAGGCATAGTCCAGGAACCCTCCAAAACTCACTTGCAGTGAAGAACATTGCAACAGTGATGCTGGATAGTAGGGACAATGGAATGGAAGTACAGAGGGGGAGAGAGAGAGAGAGAGAGAGTAAGAAAGAAGAAAGAGAAAGGGAAGGAAAGAGGATGACAGGGAAAAGGAGTTGTCATGCAGAGAGGAGAGAGGAGAGCAAATTCTGATTCGAAGTTCAAACTGTACTCTAACTGTCCCCCAACATACATACAAGCAGTTAAACACCCTGAATTTAACTAAAACATATAATTACACAAAGAACCCCTCAAGAACTAAAACATATGAAAAAAACAGTGTTTTTGAATTTAACAGATGAATCAACTCAGCTGAAAAGAACTTAACTCCAGACAGTGACTGCAAACACCACTCTAACAGTTCCAGAGCAGTCCTAGGAACTTCATCCTAACCCCTGTAGCATCAGAAGCAGGAGATCCTCTCCACTGAACAAGAATCACTGAAAACCACCTGGAGGAGAATCAACAAATTTGCCATCCAAAATAGCTTCATTGTATACTTTGGCTAAGAAATGGCATTAGATTGAGGTATTATAAAACCTGCACCAACTCTAGATGACAAGGTAGGAGGTTTGTGCCTTGGTAAGTTGTCAAGTCCTCCACAACGAAAACATAACTAATGTTCATATGATCAGGAAAAATGAAACATTTTATCTCATGTAGTAAGACCTCCGATGCAAATGTATCTAAGTTGTTCTTTAGGGAAGCTGTCAAACCACATGACTTTCTAAGTCCCATAGTATTTAATAGTAGCATCAAGTTTGTTATCTACTCTAGGAAGACAGTTTGGCAGATGTATGGCACTAATTTGATGCTTTCTTCTACTTCTTATCTTCAAATTGATGACAAGACTAAGGTTGTTAATCATAGTTTGGGTGGGCTACTTAGACGTGTGGTGGAAGAAAAATAAGGCAATTCAGACTTAGTATTTCTCAACATATGTCGGAGAACAAAGGCATGTTCATTAAGGAACTCTATCCAGCTAGCATGCTTCGCTCTCAACTCAAATATTGCAAAGAGACAAAGTCAGAATAGAGTCCAAAATCCTGGAATAAAATACAATATATCCAATGATACAGGGATCTCACAACAACATAAAATTCTTTATCATGTGGGTCATATTTTTGTTTAGCCTCTGTGAGTTTCTCACTGAAAATGCAATAGGGTTCCCCCCTATTAGTCAAAACTTCACCTATACTTACATCGAAGGCATAAAACCAACCTCAAAGTCTTTACCTAAGTCAATGCCTTAGTGCATATAGTCTGTCAGTTTCTTCCAAATCTATCCAAAAGCTTTAGTAACTGAACTGCCCAATCAAACTCCCCTTTCTAAAGACAATTTGTGATGACAGCCATAATAGTGCCAAAACCCCTAATGAAACACCTAAATAAAATACATAAGCCATGAAAGCTACAAAACTCTAGAAAGTTGCACTTCTCAAGGTTAGCAGCTTCCCTCAAAATGACAAAATCCTATAAAAAATAAGCCATGTACTCCTCCTATGTCTTACTGCAGACCAATATATCATTAAATCAGATCACTACGAATTTTCCAATGGATGTGTACAAGACATAAGTCAAACCCTCGTAAAGGTTCTATAGGCATAAAAGTTCAAAGGGCACCTACCACTCATATAAACCATCTTGGATCTTGAATGCAAATTTCCACTCATCTCTTGGTCTAACTCAAATTTGGTGGTATCATGGCACAAATCAATGTTAAGTACCAACTAGAGCCAGGTAACATATCAAGCATCAATTAACCTTATCCTTGTAGTCCTACAACTGGATGGGCACGGGCACTAGAAACCTCTTGGCACTAATGAAGTGGTCCAAACCCATTCTACCTTAAAGCGCTGGGGTGTGGCTTTTCCTTAAGGTTCAGCCTAACCTCAGTATCTAAACACAAGATACATAATATTACCCCCATTCATGATTAACTTACAAGCCCTATCACCACATGTAATGCAGTAGTTGTCCTCTACCAATCATTGTTATTCATAATAGTGGACTAAAAACATCTCACATATACAGCATGAGTTCAATTAACCTTAGAGTCATCAACTATCACACCCTTAATTCCAGAGTACACAATAACATTTATAACTTGATCCTAACTTTTCTCTTGAGAGTCAACTAGTTGACAATCTAAAGCTAAGGACTTTTGGGGACGCCAGGCACCTATGTGACCTCTAGCATGACAATGATGACAGTGAAGAGAAGAACTACTAGCCTAAGAATTACTAAAGATGCACTAGGATGAGTGATGGACTACTGCTGCTTTACAGTCCTAGAGTATTCTTCTTAGAACCAAACTTGGGAATAGCCCTAGACTATAAAATAGGACTAGACTGTTTAAAAGTCCTAATTTACCACGACTAACTCACCTAAATGGTTTGAGAAGTAACCTCTAGTTCTTTCAACAGAAAATGCCTTTAGGTAGGCATACTCATTAGTTTCAACAAATTACACAATCTCTCCCCCCCTATCCTCTTCAAGATCGTTGACAAAAATAGTGACTGTCTAACATGGTATCACTATGGAGCATACAACAACAACAAGAGCCATCAAGCCTCAAAGTCCCATTTGGGGGTTGGCTACATGAATATCTTCTGACAAATGGAGGTCTGTAAAATCCTCACTTACTATCTCATTCCAAGTTATTTTAGATTTGCCCCTACCCCTCCTACTACTGCTAAGAAGCATAAGCTCCTCAAAACAGTCCATTTAAATAGTCAGAATTGAGGTTTGATTATGGTTAAGGAGTTACCCAAGTAGCTTATTCCTACAGGAAGAAAGAAGGCACTTCTCCTTTAATCTCCGACCTTTCATTGAGTGGAACTCCCCTAAGCAGATTATTTTTAGTTCGTACAACAACTTTGAAAAATCAAACTTTCTCCTCATTCTCATGCAGTAGTCCTCCATCTCCTTGATCTAACTTGCTCATTCTCATGCAGTACCACTCAAAATAGTCCTCCATCTCCTTGATCTAACTTGACGAAGAATTTGGATCTAATTTTCCACGATGTCTGCACATATCAACCTCAATCCTCTAAGTGATCTCTGTCAAATCCTCATTGTCGTCTAGGATTATGTAGGTAGTCTACATGTCAATGTCATCAAATCACCCTCTTTAAACCTAGACTCTAGACCAATTTGAAGCTGGAGAGGCTAAACATATATACCACGTGGTCTATGGAGTTGGATTGTTCTATTGGGAGCTATAGGAACTCCAAGACTGGGAATGTGGGAAGAATACCCTAGGAATACATTGACTGATTAAGTTGCCTAATTGAATAATCTAGGTGTTTCCACTATAGGACACTTAGCCAACAACTTTAGGACTTGCGCAATTTTTCATCAAGCTACTCAAACTTTTGGTCTACGGTGTCCTAAAAGAGTCTAAATGAAAGCTAAAGTGGACTGTCAATCTGTGCATTCAACACGGGTTGGTTCACTGGTTTTGTTAGTGGTCACAAAAAATGCAATGAGAAAATGATGCCCAAGAAGTAATATGAATCTTAATATTACTACAATCCTGACACACTAGAGTTAATGAACTTAATGTACATGATTAGGCATACTCCAATTGTAGAGAATTCCACTTGTGAGTTTGGGCTTAAGACCCAATAAGCTTAAGCTTTTGGATAAAGTTGGTACTCATCCATGTGCATCAAGCTCACCCATGGACTCCCCTAATCCTAACAAGTGGTATCAAAGACGACGGTTGGTAACTTTGGACGAGCAACATCGAAAAGTTGAGATATGAAACTAATTCTCTTGACATGTTAACAGTTGGAAGATAAAGTGTGCGACTAAAGCCAACAAGAATTATCTAAGCCTAGTAGATGGATTTGAATAAAATGAGGACAAGGGAGGTAGGATTGGTTTGGAGGCACGTGAAACGCAATCCAAGGCGTGGGGTAAAGCCCACTTTAACAACTATTGGAGAATTGAGCTACTCCCACAAGGAATATGGTATCTGCTCAAGGGGGAGAGGTCGAACCAGGCACATAGAATGATAAAAAATGCTTCTGTTTGAGGGGGGAGTAGTTGGAACTCACAAGTGAAGGGAAAATTGAAGAGAATTTCACGTGTAAGTTTGTCCCACATTTGAAAAATAGAGTGGAAGGTGAGTACTTGTATACATGGTTGGACCTAAGACCCAAAAACCTTAAGCTTTTTGGTCAAGTTGGTGCTCACCTACATGTATCAAGCCCATTCATGGACTCCCCTAGT
This sequence comes from Malania oleifera, assembly GCF_029873635.1. Classification (NCBI taxonomy): domain Eukaryota; kingdom Viridiplantae; phylum Streptophyta; class Magnoliopsida; order Santalales; family Ximeniaceae; genus Malania; species Malania oleifera. The sequence goes on along the minus strand of NC_080426.1, from coordinate 90,942,947 downwards.
GCTAACACCTACATTATGCAACAAACAAGCAGCTAATGGCATAAACACAGACGGAAGAAAACACTAGTCAAAAGTTTTCATGTAAAAAGGGGCAGCAGAAATATTTTTTCATTTTTGTTCTCTTGTTTTGTTTTTGTCCTTGTTATTTTAAAGGAAGCAAGAAACTTGGAACTATGCAATTTTACTAATTTTCCAGATCATCTAAACATTAATCAAACTTAGTGGAAGAATTTCAAGCCATACTACATACCCTAAACACAGCCTTGAGATCATCCCCAGATGTTCCTGTGATTTTTCAAGGTTTGTTCCCAATTTCCCACAAAATCTTTGAATTTCTCAAGAAGTATATTCAATTTAGTACAGTATTTTTTGCTATCTTGTTCCTAATTTCCCACAAAATCTTTGAATTTCTCAAGAAGTATATTCAATTTAGTACAGTATTTTTTGCTGTCTTGATCTCACAAAATTCCAACAGTTTCTTCCACATAACCCATAAAAATACAGCAATTAAACTTGATGCTTGATGTTACAGACTTATTTGGCCTTCCAAACCGGACATTGGCAGTCAAAATGGAATGTGCAAAGAGATTTCAGGTCATCAGTTTTTTTTTTTTGGTAAAAGAGGGCGGCACCTCCTAAACTTTATTAGAAGGTCATCAGTTTTACATCCAATTTTTTTTTTTCAATAATAATGATAATAATAATAACAACACTAATAAATCCTTTTTTCTTTAATCACTGACAGGGTCCACTTCCCTCTGCTGCATACCAACTGCTTTGAACCCTATGCTAATTCTGAAGAGAACCTAGAATCTAAATGTTCATTAATTTGACTAGCACAAAAGAAAAGTGTCAAGAACTTTCACCACACGAATAACTCATATAGTACATTCATTTTTTTTTTTGCTAGGTCATGTGACACATCCATAAGTAAAAAAATGTATGAATGAAATCTGTGAATGGGAAAAGCTTTGTTTTGTGCCACATGGAAGCAGGTACTCGATAATGAACCCATTTTGATGGGGCTGGCGGATTCCAACTTTGTATCAACCCTTAGAAACTACACTTCCCCACCAGAATTTAAAGCTCTAAGACATTTTCAAATTAGACAGCCAATGCAAAGGGATTAATAGGGCTGGCTAAATTTTCTCACCAATTTTCATTTTGCAATTGCAATCCCCCAAAACAAGCAATATATTTCAAAATTTTAGCGATACACATAAATGAAAAATAATATAAAATAAAATAAAAAAACTCTCAAATATTTAATTTGTGATTCAGCCAAGGAGTCCCTTGATGATGAAAAATGAGAGGATCAGAATAGAGAGACACCTCACTGAGGTTCATTCAGGAAACAAAAATCCAAAATACCACAAAGGAAATGCAGAGTAGAATAATTTAAGGGAAAGCAAAAAAAGACCCAACACTAATTACAAAGTCATACAAAGTAACAGAAGAATGTTTTTCCTTTCCCCTTTTGAGATTGAGAATTCTCAAACAGGGTACAAATTTATAAAACACTGACCCTGTCTTTGAGAGCAATTTATCCAAATCCAAGAAGAGGAAGTTTTGAGAGACTCCTAAGTTTGCCCCAAGGCCGAATGATTGGTGGTAAAATGTATGCAAGGCAACGGAATGGAATTGGCTTAGCACCAACATCTCCAAAAAAAAAACAAACAAAAAAAAAAATCATGATCACACAGCATGCTTGTTGATATAGGAAACCCAATTCAAGTCCATGATCATAGCTATTGATTTCAGATTTGATAAATAGAAGGATCAATTAAATTATAAATTTTAAACTTTTTTTCTGAATTGTACTAAATGGATTTTAAATTCAAAAAAAATTGTTCATTAATTTTTAATTCTTAAATTTAGAAAATAATTGTAGTTCGCTAGATTTTATAAACTTGTAATGTAACTTGCTCGTCCTAAAAAAAAAAAAAAAGGGGTAAAATTTTAGCATAGAAATCAAGTACATGTTTAGTCATAGAAAATAACTACTATTTTTTTAAAAAAGAAATCCCATAAATATTATTTTATTTTTAAATTACGAACATTTAGGCAAAAAGCTTGAAAAGCAATAAAATATTTTCCCATAATGATTTTTTCTATAATTATTTTCTATAAAATAAAATAAACAGTGAGATTGACAAAACACAAACCTTCAGTAAAAAGACGGAAATCACCTCTAAAATTTTTAAAATTCTACAAACTTTCCCTATCATTCATTTCCCTCCGTCTTAATTTTCGTCAAAATATAAAAGGATGTTTTTTTTTTTTTTTTTGTTGATAAATTTCAGGAAAATATATAAAAATTTTGAAGCTCTGTTTTTTCTCAAATCCTGAGGTGAGGTCATTTTTGAGAACTCAGGAGGTCTTCATTTTGACAGTAGACAGGTTTGTCTTTTACCCAAAATAAAAAATAAAAAATAGTTTTGACAACTGAACAGTAGAGAGAGAGAGAGAGAGAGAGAGAGGAGTGAAACCTGAGATGGAGAGGGCTGTTGGCCGAACAGTGTTAGGGAGGGAGAGAGCCATGGTGGCGATGGCAGCAGATCAGCGACGGCAGCAGTATCAGTAGTACTGAGTTCAGGAATTATTGTCAAAAAAATAAAATTGAGAATGTACAAATTATAAGGACTAAGCAAGAAGAAGCACCGCCATCTCCATCATTCCGACACACCACTCAGGGATCTCTTCGTCTACCCTTCGATTGATTATGCAATCCACGAATTCGTAGAAGATCTGCGTGAAGAGACTAGAGAGCACGATTTGTTATGTGAATATATGTGTATGTATATATAAATATATAGGCACCTTCTTAAATGAGGTTGGCTCTCCTTCCCTCCTGTAGAGTTTTCCCCACCTTGGGGCCACAGCGCTGTCACTCCCATGTCGTCTCCAAATGTCAAATGATTATTCGTTTCTGTGTTAAATCAATGCTACGCATTAACTCGCCGCCGGACTTACAAAGAAATATTAAATTCGAAATCTGAAAAGATAAAACATTTATTCTCCGTATGAAGCAATATATTTAACTTCCAAAAAAGTATTAAATTATTACTTAATATTATAAATTAGAATTATATTTTTAAAGAGCACAAATTGAGAAAAGTAAATTAATGTTCTTGAAAAAATATATTTAAGTATCTTTATGAAAATATTATTATATTATTATCTCAATTTTATTTTAGTTTTTACATTTTATTTTCTAAATTATTTTATTATTATTAATTCATTCAGATGCCGAATTTAAGTAAAGTTGCATTTGTTCCTCTTGATATCAAAGATAACAATTATTTATCATGAATTTTTGATGTTGATATTCATCTAAATGTAATGAATTTAGGAGATGCTATTTTAAATGGAAATGTTGCATTCCTCCAAGATCGTATAAAAGTTATGATCTTCTTCCGTTATCATTTAGATGAATAATTAAAGACTGAATATCTCATTGTTAAATACCCACTTGTCCTATGAAAAAATTTAAAGGATATATTTGATCATCACATAACTGTGATTTTACCAAAAGTTCGATATGAATGGTTGTACCTGAGGTTGTAAGATTTTAAAATAATCGATGAATATAACTTAGTCTTACATAAGATTAGTTTGAAACTAAAATTATATGGTGAAAATATTACTAATGAAAACATGCTAGAAAAAACTTTTTCTACTTTACATCTCACTAATGTGCTCCTACATCAGCAATATAGGGAGAAGAAATTTACAAAATTTTCTGAACTTATATCATGTTTTCTTGTCGCTGAGTAAAATAATGAGTTTTTGAAAAAAAAATCACCAAACTCGTCCAACTGGTTCGACCTCATTTCCTGAAGTGAATATGAATACATCTCGTGCTCGAGGATGATGTCACAGGCATCGTCGTGGCCGTGGTCGAAATAATCATTGGCATCAACGTGAGACTACAATCCCTCAGAAGAGAGATAAACCCCAAAAGAGGGATGACACCCAGAAGCGGGTAAATGATCAAAATTAGCGACTTAGGCAGCATGTAACTAAATGTTACAGATGCGGAGGAAAAGGTCATTAGTCACGTACCTATCATACGCTCAATCACTTGGTAGATCTATACCAAGCATCTATAAAAAGAAAAAAGAAAAGACTAAAGAGGTTGAAACAAAATTTTCTAATAATGTTGTTCCAATAGATGTTGGACCATCCAATTTTGTTTATCTTGACATTACTGATTTTCTTGTAAATCCAGATGAAAATAATGAAGTAATATTTTAGGATATATAGTAAGTAATATTGTATTTTGATAAATTGCTACTATTATCAATTATAGTCATGATTTTTTTATAATATTTGTTGTAGTGTGAATAGTTTTAAAGTTTTGATTGATTCTAAAATGTCTTTGGAAGAAGTTTGTTTAGCTGACAGTATTACAACACACTATTCTTCGAGATAGGAAATATTTCCATTACTTGAATATATATTCAACAAATGTTAATACAATATCTGGTTTTACAAATTTGATTGAAGGCTGCGAAAGAGCTAATATAAGGTTACTCAATGGTACTTTATTACAAATTGATAAAACTTTATATTCTAACAGATCTAGAATAAATCTGCTAAGTTTTAAAGATTTAAGAATTAATGGATATCATATTGAAACTACAAATGAAGACAGTAAATAATTCCTTTATATTACTTCTATTGTTTTTGAGAAGAAACAAATTTTAGAAAAACTGTCAACTTTATCTTCTAGATTGTATTATATAAAGATTAAAACAGTTGAATCATATAATGTCTTGCACCAGAAGTGCAATGACTCAAAGTTATTTACACTTTGGCATGATCATCTTGGACATCCTAAAGATGTAATGATGCGAAGAATTATTGAGAATTCACATGGTCATCCACTAAATAACCAGAAGATTCTTTTATCAAATGATTTCATGTACACTGCTTGTTCTCAAGGGAAATTAATTGTCAAACCATTTGTTTCAAAAGTAAGTCTTGAATCACTTAGTTTCTTATAAAGAATTCATAGTGATATATGTGGACCAATACATCTACCATCTAGACCATTTAGACATTTTATGGTCTTAATTGATGAATCTACTAGATGGTCACATGTTTCTCTACTTTCTACTCGTAATATTGCATTTGTTAGACTTTTTTTTCAACTGATTAGATTACGAGCTCATTTTCCCGATTATCTAATTAAATCAATTCGATTGGATAATACTGGTGAATTTACATCCCAATTTTTGAATAACTATTGCACGTCATTTGGAATAGATGTTGAACATCCCATTGCTCATACCCATACACAAAATGATTAAGCTAAATCTTTTATTAAGAGACTTTGACTCATTGCTAGGCCTATGATTATGAGAACTAAATTGCCTTTATCTATTTGAGGACACACTATTCTTTATGCTACATGTTTAGTCCGTATAAGGCCAACTTCTTACAATAATCTTTCACCCACGCAATTAGTTTTGGGCAACAACCTGATATTTCTTATTTAAGAACTTTTGGTTGTGTAGTATATGTTCCTATTGACCCTCCTCAAAGAACTAAAATGGGTCCTCAACGTAAGCTTGAAATTTATGTTGGTTTTGATTCCTCTTCTATTATTAGATATCTTGAACCTTTAACATGTGATTTTTTTAAAGCACAGTTTTAAGATTGTCATTTTGATGAAACAGCATTCCCTACATTGGGGGGAGCTAAATCAGTGCCTGAAGCACAACATGAAATCACATGGAATGTCATGAGTTTATCTCATTTAGATTCTTGCACAAATCAAAGTGAACTTAAAGTTTATAAGATTATCCATTTGCAAGGGATTGCAAATCAATTGCCAGATTCTTTTATAGATACCAAGGTCATACTAAAATCTCATATACCTGCTGCAAATATTCCACTATGTGTTGATGTCCCTGAAGAACAACAGTCGGCTAATGAATCTAAACCACAAGTTAAGCGTGGAAGGCCTGTTGGTGCAAAAGATAAAACTCCCACAAGGAGAAGATTGAAATCTGTAAGAGGTTACAGAGGTGGATAATCCATTCGACATTCATAAACCCATTTCTCCTGAAAATGAAATCCCTATTATAAAACCTCTTAAAGAGGAATCTCCTGAAGAAGAATCTCTTAAAGGGAAAACTCCTGAAGAGAAAACTCCTGAAGAGAAAACTCCTGAAGAGACATCCCTTGAAAAGGGATATGTACCTGGAAATAATAATGAGATCTCAATTCATTACACATGAGAAATGTAGGATAGAAATAAAGTTGTTGTCAACAACACATTTGCATATGCTGTAGCTACTGACATTACCAGAAGTAATGAGGATCCTAAACCTAAATCTATCAATAAATGTCAGTATAGAAGTGATTGCTCAAAATGGAAAGAAGCTATCACATCAGAATTAAACTCTCTATCAAAAAGAAGTTTTTGGAACTATAATCCAGACACTAGAAGATGTCCCACCCAGTGGATATAAATGGGCATTTGTGCGCAAAGGAAATGAAAACAATGAAATTACTTAGTATTAAGTAAGGCTTGTGGCACAAGGTTTCTCGTAGAACCCCGAAATTAATTATGAGCAGATATATTCTCCTATAATGGATGAAATCACATTCAGATTCTTAATTGGGCTAGCAATCACTGAATGACCGAGCATGAGTCTTATGGACATAGTAACAACATACCTATATGGATCGTTGGATAATGAAATTTATATGAAAATCCCTGAAAGATTTAAATTATTTGCAGCAAAACCCAGAAATTTATATTCAATTAAATTCCAACGTTCTTTATATGAACTAAAGCAATCTGGACGCATATGGTACAATTGATTAAGTGAGTACCTTGTGAAAGAAGGTTTTATAAATGATCCAATTTGTTCATGCATTTTTATTAAAACATCAGAATATATATTTCGTATAATTGCTGTTTATGTTGATGATTTGAATTTAGTTGGGAATCCTGAAGAGTTCACTATAGTTGCTAATTATATAATGGCTGAATTTGAAATGAAAGATTTTAGGAAAGACAAAATATTATCTTGGCCTACAGATTGAATGTGTAAATGCAGAATTTTTGTTCATCAATCTAAATATATTGAGAAGGTATTAAGGCAATTTTATATGGACAAAGTTCATCCTTTGGGATCTCCAATGATGGTGGGATCACTTGATGTTAAGAAGGATCCATTTCGACCTCATGATGGGGGGAGGGGGGGGGGGGAGGAATTATTTGGTCCTGAAGTACCATGTTCAAGTGGTATCAGCTCTCAAATGTATCTAACCAATTGTACAAGACCTGACACTGCATTTTCTATAAATCTACAAGCACGATACAACTTTGCTCCTACTCGGCGGCAATGAAATGGAATTAAGCACATTCTATGCTATTTGAGAGGTATATCTGATTTGGGTCCATTCTACTTATTTGATTTCAAATCTCAATTAGTAGGATATGCAGATGCTAGATATCTATCTGATCCTCACAATGCTAAATCTCAAACTAGATATGTATTTCTTTACGAAAAAATTGTTATATCCTGGAGATTAGTAAAGCTGATGATTACTGTAGAGACCCGAAAATAATAATAATTAAATAATAGAGAGAAAGGAAAATTTTAAAAAGGACAAAAATAGGGCTTGTCAATGAACGTCTTGACTTTGTCGATGAACTACCGCATAGTGTTTGCGGACAAGTTTCAGTGTTCGTTGATGAAGAGATACCGAGAGGGGGGTAAATCAGACCCATTGGTTCGTCGACAAGCTTTTCACCTTTGTCAATGAACTCCCTTCTTTGGTTCGTCAATGAGTACGCGTGGCTCGTCGAAGAAGCCACGTGGTAGCAGTTTATATATATATATATATATATATATATATATATATACAAAAATCATGTTTCAGCGAGAATTCTTTTCCATTTTTCGTTTTCTATCACTAGATTTCGGTCCCTCTACCTTCTCTCTAGGTTTCCAGCTCCATCTCTCCCCGGTTCGATGATCAAAAGTTATCATGTTGATCCTGGGGAGATTCTCTACAACTTAGCCGGAGCAAAACTTTGGTTTGAGAAGGTTGAACACCATCCCAAAATCGGGGTAAGTAGGTTATTTAAGATTTATTTGGTTAGTAGGCTTCTCTAAACCTAGATTTTGTATTTGATGTTGATATACTGCTGTTTGGGGTGATAAACTAGGGTATTGTGAATTTAGAGTTTGATGCTTATACTGCAAGCAGGCTAGCGAACCTATGGGTGTTCTCAGGAACCTAGGTAAGATGATAAATAGTTTATAATTTAGGAAATGTGGGTATGGAAATTATTCTGAAAATTCAGTTGATTGACAAGGAAATATATATGTGTATAATTTCAAGATTTTGAAATTATGAACGCCGTGAGCATGAGTTAGGAATTAGCAGAGGAGCTTAGTTTGCCAGGTAAGGGAAATATGCTATGCTAGTAATTTTAAAAACTTTATCAGTAAAATATATGTGTTTTAGGGAAAATTCTACAGGCTATAAATTATTTTTATTATCAGAAAATACAGATTTCAGAATATGGGTTTATTATTTATTTAATTGTGTAGCATGAGTAATTATCAGGTTCAACATGGAATTTACCCAATTTTCAGACATCATGTTTTATAGTATGTATATGCAGAAAATATTATTATCATGTTTTATAGTATATACATGTAGAAAATTATTATACAGAATCTACAAAGTTTTGATTTATAGCATTTTTCCAGAAAAATCATGATAATCATATTATAGAGCCATAACAAATAAATATCTCAGTTTATTCAGATTAGTTATTACAGTTATTTAGATACTCCAAATTATTCAGACAAGTTATTTCAGAGTTATGGTTATCTTAGTGTTATATATATATATTATATACAGTATCAGACCTTGATGGATCGTTTCAATTTTTAGAGCACTGTACCGTAACTATTTCAGATAAGAGTGCAACCATATATCTCGGATAGTATGTGGATTTATGCGTAGTCGACCGTGCCATGGGAGAGATTGCAGGTTCCCAGTATTCAGGGTTGAGGCGGCCGGTTCGATGATAGTGGTTTTCAGTACCGTGCCTTGGAGAGGTTGTAGGCTCCCCAATATTCTTGGTTGAGGCGGCCGGTTAGTTTTAGTTGACTTATCTTGGTAGGGCAACTAGTGTTAAGTCCCGCCTATGGGCCGCACAACCCTATCATGAGGGGTTTAAATCATGACATTTAGCCATCCAGGGATGTTTTCTCAGTTATATATATATATATATATATATGAATACAGATTTACAGTTTATCAGCAAATATAAATTATAGTACAAGAAGTATGTTTAAATAGAAAGTCAGATATTACAGTTATATTTTAAGCCACATAGGTTAGAGTTATGTTGTATGATATTTTGCATGTTATCTCAGCTTTAGTTATTTATCAGTATATAATTCATGTGAACTCAGTTGCCACACACTAGTAATAACATATTTCGTCTTACTGAGAGTTGTCTCATCCCAGTGATTTAAATATTTCAGGTGATCCAGCTAGACGAGCAGATCAGGCTTGAAGGTAAAGAGCTCATTGGCACTGCCCTGTTTGTAGGGTAAGTGTTTTCAGAGAGATGTATTTGTAGGTAAATTTCAGGAGTTTTTGGTAGATGTTGTTGGGGAGACATGTGTTTAAGTATGTATATTTTGGGGGAAAATACTAAACTCTAGTATTGTAAATATGGTTATATAGTTTTATGTTTTCCGCTGCATAGGTGTTTTCCAGTAGTTAGTATCAGGGGTATTCGAGTAGTATATCTCACAGTATATATATGAAAAAAAAATGGTAAGAATTTTTGGGTCGTTACAATTATAGCAACATTCTCCAATCATTTTGAAATACTAGCTATCCATGAAGGTAGTAAAGAATGCGCGTGGCTTAGATCGATGATTTCTCATATCCAAGAAAATTATGGTCTTCAAACAATAAAGAATATTTCGGTAGTTTTATATGAAGACAACGCTGCATGTATAGCTCAACTAAGAGGAGGATATATAAAGGGTGACATAACAAAGCACATCTCTCCAAAATTCTTCTATACGCATGAACTCCAAAAGAATGGTGATATAGATGTTCAGCAGATCCGATCAAGTGATAATATTGCAGATTTGTTCACCAAAGCTTTGCCTGTGACAACCTGATTTTTATACCATTTTTTTTCAACAATAAACAATAATAATCAATCATCATCTGTTAACTAACTCTGATACCATATATGACATATAACCCGACCATAAGGGGGGTACCGGGTATTCAGTCCATCCAAACATACTATCCACGCAGTGGAATACATACTGTGCCTGGCTCTAAAATACAATACCATCCAAAATATAATACAATACCAGAGTGCTAAGACCTCTACACACATATCCACACCACCACAAATCCATAAAATAGTCTAGGGGTTACACAAAACACATCCTATACTCAACCACGTACCCTAAATACTAGGGTACTATGGTCTCCTCTACCTCGGGGTTCTCTCTGCTCGTCTATCCTTATTTCCTGAAATGTTTAGATTCTGGATGAGACACCTCTCAGTAAGATGGAATAAATTGTTGACAGTGTGTGGCACATGAGTTTAAATATATTAACACATCCTTTTAAATAATTATAACAACTGAGAAAATATACTGATATGTACTCATATTCATATATAAAACATAGTGTCATAAACTTTCATATCATTTTCATAATCAAATACATACTCATTCATGTCTTATATCATATACATACTCTGTCATTTCTCATATTCATTAACATACTCTAGCCCATGGGTGTCCATCAGCATACACAATGCGTCTATAACCCATGACTGTTCATTTCTCGTATCATTTTTTTATTTATCATTTTCATAGTCTAGCTCATGAGTATCCACCAGTATAGAATACACTACGCGTCTGTAACTCATGACTGTTCATTTCACTTTTCACTTTTCATAAACATTTTCTAGCTCATGAGCTCCATCAGTATAAAATACACTACGCATTTGTAGCTTATGGCTGTTCATTATCGCGTCTGTAATGAGAAACCATCCTGAGAATAATCATTTCATCATGTATTCACCCCACATGACCAGGTTGTGCAATTCGAAGGTTGGACCTAACCACGGTTGGCTTACCTAGTTAGATCAAAATAGGGAACACGTTTGTAGTACGATTGACCTACCCAATCCTGGTCCGGACCCCAGGGGGTAACACAACCCTTCACAGGCCTAATCGACTATCTTGCTACACTCTGTACCAGACGTGTGGTTGCACTAAAACAATGCTAGTAACGGTACCATGCTCTCAGAATAACTCTGGTCCATGTGGGTTCTCATTTCTACATTTCAATATTCATATTTCATTATTTCTATATAATTCTTATCACATACATATACATATACATATACATACATATGTATATATATATGTATATATCTCATCATTTTTGTATAATTCTCTGTTCAACATTTCTGTACAAAACATCTTTAAGTATTTCACATATCATCATTTCAGTATAAAACACACCTGTGTATTTCTTATTTAATCATTTCTGCAATTCTCATTATTTATGTATAATTCTCATCTCATTTCATCATTTCTGTGTAAAACATATTTGTATATTTCATATATCATCAATTCGCAGCAAAAACATATCTGTATATTGTATTTCATCATTTCTATATAAATATAACTGAGTTTCTCATATCATCATTTCTGTATAAAAATATTTTTGGGTTTCTCATATTTTCATATTTGCATAAAATATAACAGTATATCAACATTTTTCAGTACAAATCATATATTTCAGTATCATTCACATTCCCAATATAAAGCTATTATTTAATATTCCTCATGCCACACAATTTTAAATGGTTATTCACATTATAATAATCATAAGGAAAATATTCATATCATAATTTTCTAATACTATATGCCATATTCTCATTTTCACATACTTTAATTAATCAATTAATTTCCCAAAAATATCTGTTATAATTTATTTCCCTTGCCTGCTTACTGAGAAAATTCCTACAAAGATCCTAAAATCCAAGCCCGTAGCATTTTGGAGCTCAAAACCCTAAAATCACATTTTTCCAGTTTAATCAACTCAACCCCAGAATTACAATTATTTTAATATTTCCTTAACCTGCACACTCCCAATAACTAATTAAACTTAAAAAAAATAAGTAACAGATATAATTTCATTATCTTTACCTTAACTTTGGAGTGGTGCCTTTAGGAAACCCAAATAAAAAATTTGATCTGATTAAAATGACAAGAATCGAAGCTAGGACCTCATGATGGGGTCCGATCGTCGATTTGGCTAAAGATTTGAGGAAAATTGAGGAGAGAGAGAGAGTTTATCTTATCTAGGAGTGCTGCTTACGACGCCCTAATCATGAATCCATTCTGGTTAAAATGTTAGCGGTTGAGAATGGAGCCCAGTGGTATTTTCTGTTCTTCAATCGGCCGAAAATCGAGGAAGAAGTTGAGGAGAGAGAGAGAGAGAGACGCCTTCCTAAAGCCAAAGACTTCAAGAAGGTTTATATATATATATATATATATATATATTATAATATTATATTATATTAATATATTAATATACTATATTATATTATATTAATATTATTATATTATATTATTTAATTAATAATTAATAATAATAATTATTATTTTATTTTTTACCTTTTTGGGTCTTCACATCCTCCACTCCTTATAAAAATTTTGTCCTCGAAATTTACTAACTTTCACTTATCATACCATCCTCTCGCAATCACTGAAATATTTATCAAACTCTAAGAAGAGCCAGTGACCACCCACATAGCGGCCTCGTCCCAATTTATTAATAATCCTCGCTTATGGCGGAAGAATACCGTGGTTACAAGGGAGAGTTCTAGGAGATTACAATCATTCAGATAAAAAGAAAACTCTCCTAAAACCATTCATAACCAAAACCAAAAACATTAATTATTTTTACACTATACAAGTCAGTAATCATACACTGTCATTTACTTTTACTATTACTAGCTCAACTCTGAGCTCTACTGAACAAGTGTGGATACCTCTAGTGCATCTTATCTTCCAATTCTCATGAAACTTCTTCATTTGCGTGGTTGCACCATAACACTTTTACCAATGGAATCCTTTTTTTGCATAACTCCTGATCATTTCAATCTAAAATTTGCACTAACGCTTCTTCATATGACAAAATATCCTTAAGCTCTAGTGCCTTATAACTAATCACATGGGAGGGATCTGAGACATATTTCCCGAATATGGATACATGAAATACGTCATGAATTCTAGACAACACCGGTGGTAATGCCAACCTATAGGAAATTGGACCCACTCTTTTCAATATCTTAAATGGTCCAATAAACCTAGGGCTCAACTTACCATTTTTTTTTCAAATCTCATAATTCCCTTTATCGGTGCAACTTTCAAAAACACATGGTCCCCTGTATCAAACTCTAACTCTCGCCAGCGAGCATCTACATAACTTTTCTACCGACTCTGAACTGCCCTAATTTTATCTCTAATAAGTTTGATTTTATCATAAGTTTGCTGGACTAACTCTGAGCCCAAAATATGTCTTTCACTAATTTCATCCCAATATAATGGAGATTAGCACCTTTTACCATATAACGCCTCATATGGTGCCATCCCAATGCTGGTCTGGTAGCTGTTATTATATGCAAATTCAACTAATGGCAAAAACTTTATCCAGCTAGCTCTAAAGTCTAGAACACAAATTTGCAGCATATCCTCCAGTATTTGAACGGTCTTCTCTGTATGTTCATCAGTCTGAGGATATAATTTTGTGCTGAACGTCAACTGAGAACCAATGGCTCCTTGCAAACTCCTCCGAAAACGAGATGTGAACCATGGGTCTCGGTTCGATACTATGGACACTGGCATGCCATGTAGTCTAACTATCTCCTAAATGTATAACTCGGTCAGTCTACTCATGGAGTAGTTAACTCTGATGGGAATAAAGTGGGTAGTCTTCGTCAATTGGTTAACAACTACCCAGATGGTGTCCTGTTTATGAAACGTCGACGATAATCTTGTAACGAATATGCTCCCACTTCCATTCAGGGATGTGAAGTGGCTACAATGATCCCGCCGCTTTCCAATGCTCAATTTTTACCTGCTAGCATGTCAAACACTGCACTACAAATTCAGAAATTTCTTTCTTCATATTGCTCCACTAAAAAGACTCCTGAAGATTCCTGTACATCTTAGTACTACCACGGTGCACTGTATAAAGAGATCGATGCGCTTCCTCCAGGATAATTCTCTTAATGTCAGCATCAGTAGGCACACACAACTTGGTACGGAACCTTAAAGCTCCATTATCTTAGACCTGGTGATAGAACCCAAGGATAGAGAGGAGCTGATACCCTGTGTAGACAGGGTGAGTATTCTGAGCTAGGGATGGAGGATTCCCCTAGAGTTTTTTTGTATTACTTTATGAGATTGTGTTAGACATGTATTTATGGATGAATTGGTACTCTATGTGTATTCACTGTGGTATGTATAAATATAAAATGACTTCCGCTGTTAGGTTTGTGTATTTAGGAATGATTGTGTACTCGGTACCCACTTCGGGTCGGGTTATGTATAGATGATATCAGGGGTGTTGACGTGGCTAATGTTGACTAATATGTTTTGTATTGGAAAAAAAATTGGTATGAAAAATCGGGGCGTCACAATCTTTCCCTTCTCATTTGGGACACATTTGATGCTTCCATGTAAGTAGACATATAGTGAGAATAAGAGAAGAGGAGAGACAAAGTGAAGAAGGGATAAAGAGGAGATAAAGATGTCTTGTACAAGGATGATTTCATATCCTATTATAATTCCTCCCGTGATAGTGAAGTTTTGATCCCATCTGCCCGTGGAGTAGGCATAGCCGAACCACGTAAAATTTCTATCTCGTCTTTATTTATTTTTTACATTTTTATAATAATATTTCTATTTAGAGATAAAAATAAAAATATTAAATTATTTTGAGAATGTTGATTTTATTTTTTAAAAATAATTTTTAAATTAAAAATAAAAATTGAATGACTCAATATATCATATACTTTTCACTCAATCAATTTGTATAAATAAGTAAATTTTAAATACATAAAATTAGAAAGTATGAATGTCTACTAAAATATTATTATCTAGAAAGAAATCTTAGAAACGTGCATTGCCTTTGTTAGATTAACAATATGTTTTATGTTCAAGGGATGCTAGCCTCGCCGAGATGATTCATTCTTCTTTCTTTCTTTCTTTCTTTGTTGGAAATGAATTTTTTTTTTTAAAAAAAATGTCACATAGACACACAACTAAAGTCCATGTGGCAATCACGTGGATACCTTGAAGAAGCTCTAAAATTTTCCATTAGAAGTTATTATAATTGATATAGACATTTAACTTTTGAATTTTATAGGGACCAAAAATCTTATATATATATATAAGATGAAAAATAAAAATTTTCAAACATATTAGTAGTTTATGATAACCGCTATAGTTGTTTATAAGAATAGTAAATTTGATAATTTAAATGTATATTTTGAAATTTATTTTTTATGATTGGAGCACAATAAAAAAAAGACTCATATATACAAACATAGATAATAGGAAATAATAATGATTAGGAAATAATAATGATGCTTTTGACTAAATTTTTTATTATTACTTTATAATATATTTTATTTTATTTTTTATTTTTCTTGTTAATTAAACTTGAAAATAATAGGTAAATATAATGAATTCAAAAACTTATTGTCTTGAAATAATTATTTTATTCTTTTACTGAGTTTATCACTAATCATTTATCTCACCTTTTATTATAATCATTTTATTTTTTTATTATCTTGTTTCCAATTGGCACCACAACAATTGTTGTTACTTACATAATACCACATCATGTTTCCTTCTTGAGATCTTAAGACCATATTTGGTGATCGTTGAATCAAGTATATAACATATGTTCGTCCCAAGGTTTTTCATTAACTTGATTTTGATGATAAGAAATTATTCTATACTAATGACTTTGTGCTTAAATTATTTTCTACAAGATTTAAGTCATTAAAGTTGTAGAAAAATTGGATTATTGAGAGAAGATATTTGAAGACTTTTATTGATTTGTTCGTATTGTTTTTCTCTCAATCATAATGCATTTTAAATTGTAAAACTCTAAGAAAATGTAAGGTATAACATTTAAGGGGTTTAACCCGACAAATTGGGAACAAAAAGTAGACCAAGCCTTGACTTTGTGCAAGGAGAAGTGGACCAACCCTAGGGGCGGTTGATCGACCCAGGCAAGGCTAGAGGTAGTCAAATGGCCCCTAGAAGGCAATTGAGCGGTCAGACAACTTTTGCCTACAATGGTCACTTTTTCCTCTCTACTAGCTAGTAAGTGGTCAAACGGTCTAACAAGCCAAAAGGCTCCAACGAGCAGAAAATAACTAGTTTTCATCCAGTCTTTATATATTTGCCCTCCTAAGCCTTGAGAATGTTAGAGAACTAATATACACTGAACTATGAAGTGCTCTAGCCTTAATTTCTCTCTCAATCTATCTTTGAGTTTTATTTTCTTACTTTTGAGAGAGCACCAAAACTCTTGAGCCTAATATTTAATTATCTCTTGAGAATTTGTCTTGAACTTTTAGTTGTAAATCTTTCATTATGAAGATATTTGATTTGTAATCTCTTTTGTAAATTCGTGTCCTTGGTTCCGTATAAGTAAGGTGTTTTGGTTTCCTTGTCTCCGTGAAAAACAAGGGGCATAATTGATGTCCTTGTCACCGTTAAAGTAAGGGAAATTAGTAGAACCTCAAGATGGTTGGTCTTAAAAGAGTAAACATAGGTGGGGATAACCAAACCACTATAAAAGAGTTTGCATTTTGTTGTCCCTTCTATCTTTGATTTTGTTATTTCATATTTGTGTGATTTGTTTGTGTTGATTTTTTGAGTCCGATTCCTGTTTTGATGCGGACAAAGTACAAGTGTCTTATGTGTGTATTTAGCGTGTGAACAAGTTTTTAATTTGGCATGCACATAAGATAAAGGCAAATGAAAGCCAGAAGCACTTAAAGAGCACATACTCCTGGCGCACTCCATGAAGATGGAGGAGCAAAAAGACAAGAAGACCTTTATTCTTATTGTAAATGTATTTTGTTTTATATTTTGGTCTGTCATAATGCATTGCATGCATGATGGGAATGTAAGCTCAAAATAACCATAGACTAATCGTAGGAAACCAAACCTGACCTTGGTCGACTGACGTTGGATTTTTTAGGTCAAATTAAGGGCAAAATAGTAAACATTAATGCCCTCGGTTAACCTACCATTCTTGTGTTATAATCCAACGGTTGACTGAAGCACTGTTTTCTCGGAGTCAATTTGTTGACCAAGGCTCAGTCGACCAACCCAGTTTGAACGTGGCTTCCACGGTTGACCGGCCCTTTAAAATTGACCTTTCCATTGCTCTCGACCAACCGGTCTTTTAGTTCAAAATCCTAATGGTCGACCGAACCATATGAATGGCCGACTGGCTAAGTGCCTTGTTCGACCGAACCCACAAAGTGTTCGTGATCGCCTTGCGTTGGTCAATTGCACATTTCCTCGGTCAACCGAACCAATTTGAAATTCAAATTCGTTGTGAGAGCTCAGTCGACTGCCGGTTCTCCTTGGTCAACTGAATTCCTATGTTCGGTCAACTAGCCCGTGCCTTGGTCAATCGAACCTCTTGGGTCAGGCTATTTTTTAATGCTTAAACACGCTTTAAAATTAATTAAATAATTTTAAGAATGACCAACGTATCCCCAATGGTCATATTTTGGCCAAAGTCTATATATATCCCCTCATTACTCATAATTAGTGAGTTGATTAGCCCAAAAATTCTCTCAAATTTTATACTTAATTTTTTACTCTCTTTTATTATTCTTTTGATAAATATTACAAGAAAGCATTGTTTTTGAACATTCATTTGGACATTTATTTTTACAAATCATATATCTTTTACTCCCATATCTTATTCATTTTTCAAATCATATTTTGAGAGTAAATCCAAAGGTTCTCCTATAATTTTTACTAAAAATATTTTTGGAGAAATTTATTTGGGTTCAAATCTTTGAAGTGCATTATCATATAAATCATTTTTCAAAGGGTATAAAATAATTTTGAGAAATACCACACAAACTCACATTGAGCTTTTATTTCATATCATACGTGAGTGTATTTGAGCTTTAGTGTGTACACATCTACTTGTTGAAGAAGCATTTCTTTGTACAAAATTTCATATTTGTTGTATTCTCAACGTGTGGTCGGAAGAGGGAGACTTGCTATGTGAAAAGTCCCAGATTGCTTAGACCTGATTAAGAAAGCACCAGATGGTTTAGACCCGGTTAAGAAAACCAAGTGTGCCTTTCTAAGGTATTGTTATAAAGGTTGGGGTCAGCTTTGTAAATTTGACTTGGGGTATTCCTCACCCAGTAAGGAGAGACTTTGTAATGGGTGCTGCTCCACCCGCAAGTGAGCAAAGGTTTAGTGGAAATCCTCCTGCTTGTTAGCTCGAGACGGGGATGTAGGCAGTAATGGCCGAATCCCAATAACATATTGTGTGTCATTCTCTCTTTCCTTACACTGTTTTATTTTCTGCACTTAAATTCTTGCATATGTATGCATCTATTAAATTTATTATTAATGTGTGCATGTGTTAAATATTTTGAATGATTGAGAAATACTGAGTCTGTTGTATCTGATTTCAATATCTACTCAGATATATTGTATTGGGTTTAGGAATTGCATAGAAGTACCTTAGGTTGTGTAATACCGATTGTTGATTTGAATTGAACCTAAGCAGAAAATTTTAAATACCTAATTCACCGACCTCTTGGGAATACACCAATTCCAACAGTTTGATTGTTTTAATTGCTTTAAATTTTGTATCAAACATTTTAATTTTCATTAAACCCAATTCACTTTCCTTTTGGGTTGCCTTTGGGCCAACAATTGGTATTGGAGTCGGTGCTTTTTTTTTTTTGGACTTAACCATTTTAGAGAGGATCTATGGCAATAACATTTTAAGTCCTACCTTTGAGAGATATTCCACTATTAGACAACCATATTCAATTAAAAATATTAATTTTTAATTTTTTATAAAAATAAAATAAACAATAAAACTTATTTTCCATAAATGAATATGCCCTCCCCCAATTTATTTAAGAAATATTAAAAAAATGAGAATAAATGTTAGGTAAATTTTGATTCATAAATTTGCATCAATTTGTTTCTAAAGCTAAAATAATTAAAAATTGCCCCTATGGCATGATACGGCGGAAAGACATCAACAAGTAAGAAGGAGTATCAGAGGTTCAATTCTAGGTAGATAAACTCATGGAGCCAGCGGTACCTGTAGATGGTGAGAGTTTACTTTATGAGCCAACAGGGATTGTGGATGGTGAGAGTTCGCTTTGTGAGCCAGTGGGGACTATGGATGGTGAGAGTTTTTTGTCAGCCAGTAGAGTTTGTGGATGGTAATGGAGATGTGCTATAGGAGTTGGGTTGGCCGAATGCCCAATTGATGCACAGAACCCGTATCCGCATCCGGACTTTACCCTAATCAGTGAAACCCGAGGGCAGAGGACACTGATCCGTAAGTTTGGTGTGGCACCAAGGGGTCCGAAGGTTTTGTTGGTGGCTGGAGTTCCTATGTAATAAAAAAAATTTTTCAAAACTTTTTAAAGGTAACAACTTTAAGGTTAGAAATATGTGTGCCTTCTTATCTTATATATTGTGTCCTATAACTTCAATTAAATTATAGCCTTGTCCTCTTGAATGTATATGCCTTATCAAGAGAGAGTTATAACTCAATTTATTCTCAAGTATGAAAATTGGAAAATAAACTTATCTTAACTGACAAGTAGAAAATTTGGGGTTTGTTAAAATTATTTATGTCATTCTTTTCTTTGTTGAAAGATCCTACCTCATTAAATATGAGTGTGCACATGTATATTGCATGACAGTTCATAACTTATTATTTATCCTAGTCCAATGTATCTAATAAATGTAACAATGCACATAATAAAGTAGTATTTGGTAGTATTGATTTGGACATAATTTTTGAATTTATATGTATTTATAAAAAAAAAAATATAATTTTGTTCTATGTTTTATCTAAATTAACATAAATTAAAATTAAAATTTTAAAATTTATGCTACAAAATGCAAGAAAGTACTATATAAAAGGTCCTTCAAAAATGTTCCTATAGATATATTTGTTAGCTTTATTAAAGAAATATCATCGTAATCATCACATTTGATATCATATATGTTCCCATTTAGATTAAGGATTTTGATTGAGAAAAATAAAGAAAAAAATGAAAACAAATATTTTCTATTTACATCATATAGTACTAAAAAAGAAAAAAATTTGGTCAAATATGACCAAAATTTTAGAAAAGTAAAATGACATGTATGAAATCAAATTTTTTTCATTGATTTTCTATGCATCTTTTTTACCTTTTTTACTTTCTTTGATAACTAAATATAAAAATTTGATATATATATATATATATATATATATATGTATGTATATTTTATTTTCTTTCTCTTATATTTTTGAACTTTGTAATATGCCATAAATATTCTAGTTTGACTCATTATCTTTTTATTTTAGTGACTGATGAACTTACTAGCAATATTCAAAATGAGATATTTTGGTATATGCTGTTTGTAGATGATATTGTGTTAATTAATGATAGTAGAAGTAGTGTGGAATCTAAAATTATAAACCTTTGAGGAGCCACATTAGAGTTTAAAGAGTTTAGGATAAGTAAGAATAAAATAAAATATATGAAATGTAATGTCAGTTATATAAGGAGTAGCAGTGGGGAAAAGATTAAACTTGAAAATTAAGATATTCATAACACTAATTGATTTAAATATATTGAATCTATTATGCAAGTCCAAGGGGAATTGAAGAAGATGTAGTACATAAAAATAAAGCAGGTTGGGTAAAATGAAAGAATGCAACATGTGTGTTGTCTGATTGTAGAATACCCTTACAATTTAAAAGAAAAATTTAAGAAGACGGCTATAAGATCGACTATGCTTTATGGTTCACAATGTTGGACAACTAAGAAACAACATGTAAAAAAAGTAAAAGTTGTTGAAATGCAAATGTTAAGGTGGATGAGTGGTATAATATTAAACATTAAAGTAAGAAATAAACATATACACAATAATTTAGGCTTAACACGAGTTGAAGATATGATAAGGGAGGAGTGACTTATATGATTTAAGTACTTGAAACGTAGACCTAGTAGAAGTGAATTAGTTATTGTTTTTGGCATGACAAAAGGATAAGGATAAACCTAAAATAACTTGGTATGAGATAGTGAGGACGGGTTTAATAACACTTAACCTAATAGAAGAAAATGCTCTTGATCTCATGAATTGGCAGAAAGGGATTCATGTAGCCAACTCCTTACTCAGACTTAAGACTTGTTGTTGTTGTTTATCCTATTTTTTTAATGATATATTTAATCATTAATAATATATGTTTAAGAGATATTTATAGTTAAATTTTTAGACTTTTTGTTTCAAGTTTTGAGATCAAATTTTAAGAGGGGCAACAAGAAATCTGAGATGGAAATGGATTCCTCTAATTGGGCCATCGACAAAATAACAAGAAAAAAAAAAGAAAAAAAAAAGAAACAAAAGAAACACATCATATATATGAAAGTGCATGCACTATAGATAGATGTAATCAATATTTGCACGGGGGTCTGTAATAAATGGTGTATAATAATTCAAATGTATCTAATAAAATGGTAGAATGCAGGGTTGATTCTTCATTAAGGCCATTGAGGTGCTAGCCAAGGGATTTTTGGGGCTCCCAGATTTTTTTTTAATATAATAATGTTAACATTATTTATAGTTACTAGCTACTGTGTCAATACTCAGTACCCCTACTAGCATTCACCATTCTCCATTTGTATTAGTTTCATGGAATTCACGTGTTTGGTGGGTGGAGTGCACATGTAGTGTAGCTAAAATTACTTAATGTAGTGCACATGTAGTGTAGCTAAAATTACTTAATGTACCTAGAAAAATTAATTTTAAATAAAAATAAAAATTAAACAAAATATTAAGGACCCTTAATTAAATCATTCGCCTAGAATCCCATATTGGGAAAAGCCGCTCCTGGTGGAATGCATGCAATGAATGTAATAAATACAAATAATAAGCATGCGTAATGATTATAATGTTATTTTTCTAATAAATGTGAGTATCAAATGATTTAAAATTTTAAAAAATATTAAGGACTCTTAATTAAATCATTCGCCTAGGGTCCCATATTGAGAAAAGCCGCTCCTGGTGGAATGCATGCAATGAATGTAATAAATACAAATAATAAGCATGCGTAATGATTATAATGTTATTTGTCTAATAAATGTGAGTATCAAATGAACAACTATACAAACTTTACCAATACAAATATATGTATGCATATATTAAAGGTTTTATGAACAAGCGAAGAAACTTCACTAATGCAAATATTTTTTTAGTAAAATATAAGCAAGGGTTGTATAGACACTCCTTAATAGGATCCATACAATAAATATTAGTCTTAAATAAGAGTGTCTATTTATTTCTTAATTTTTATTTTATTATTCCATTAACTAAATATTTATGGGGCATTTGATATACTAATTTATATAATTAATTAAGTTGATTTAATGAGCTCGATATAATAACTACATTGACAATTAATTTGTTTAGAACTCCAGTTGTGAGTTTGTTCTACATTAAAAAAAAAATTAAGTGGAAAATATGTGCTTTATACATATATGGTAAGGTCCAAGACCAATTAGTTTAAACTTTTAGGTCATATTAGTGATTAGTCATGCATATAAAGTCTACCCAAGAAGACTCTTTTGGTCCTTACAAGTAGTATAAGAGCTTATGGTTTGCATTAACCCTTTGGGTTATATTGGTACTCATCCATCTATATCAAATCTACTTATGAGGATTCTCGGTCTTAATATAACTTGCTTGAAAATACAAAATAATGCTAATATGTATTTAGTTTATATATATTGTAGGCACTCCGTGTAATGACCCAAAAATTCATACCATTTTTTTAATACTAAAAAATCATATTACTTTGATACTCCTGATAAAAATCTATTATAATATCTTAGTCCCAAAGTGGGCATCGAGAAATACCTGTTCATAAGATAACACACTTATGTTGCGAAAACTTAAGATCATAATACCATAAATACAATACCAGAATTTCAGTATTTTTCCCAAAATATACATATACCACTCTAGAAACATCGACTAAACCTCCTACGATCTACTAAAAAATACATCTCCCCAAAACACTTACCTTATAGATAGGGTAGTACAAACGTCCCCTTTACCTCCAAGCCTGATTTGCTCGTTTAGTTGGGTCACCTAAAATGTGTTAAATTACTGGAATAAGATAACTCTCAGTAAGACAAAATATGTTATTACCAGTGTGTGGCAGCTAAGTTTACATGAATAATATACTTTTAAATCTACTTATGAGGATTCTCTTCTCATGAAATTTACCTTAAGATTGCTTACCTCTAACAATCCGTGGGCAGGTTTTTTCAAGGCTAAATATTGCAGAAATGATAATTTATTAATAAGGAAGGGGAGACCAAATGACTCTCGGTTCTAAAAATCAATTATGGCCACCATTCTAGAAGTTATGGATAATATTAAAATTTTGGTGAGAGGTGGGAACTTTTCTTTTTGATTCGAAAGGTGGCTGTCATCAGGCCCGTTAGCTATGAGCACTAAGGATATTTTGAATACAAAACTGTGTATTAAGGATTGCTGATTGAATAATAATTGGAACTCTGATTTAGTACTGAAATTGGTTGATGCCGATAAAACAATGGAAATTTTGCACTAAGTGCCGACTGGTAAAAGTGGGCAGGATATTTTTGTCTGGAAGCCTGTCCCCGACGGTAATTTTTCTACAAAAACAACTTGGGAGGCAGTGAGGAGCAGAAGTGATAATTTTGTGTGGAATGACTGGTTTTGACATTCTTTATTGCCTAGAAGAATCTTAATGTGTTTATGGAAAGCCTGGTTTAGATGTTTGGTTGTAGATGATAGAATTCAGGCTAAAGAAATATCGATGGCTTCGACTTATGATTGCTGCGTTCAGAGAAGCCAGGAAAACATTGATCATATTCTTTTTTTAGGTGAGGTGACTCAGAGGTTTGGCGTCGTGCTAGTGTGGCGTTGGGGATTCCTTTCCAATGACCCCTTTTCTGGAACAACAAAATGGCAAATTGGTTCCATTATGCTCAAAAATCGTCTATTAAAGGTATTTTAATCGGGTTGATTCCGTGTTTGATTACGTGGTGCCTCTGTAATCGAAGATGTAAAATGAGAATTAAAGGAGTTTATCAAAGTGTAGATTAGATGTGGAGAAGTGTTCGATTCTGGGTTAGTTTTATTGCTGAGAGCATCAATTCTTTTCATAAATTGAAGAAGTCAGGCATTAAGGTTTTAAATGAGTTTCAAATTAAGCATTAGGGAGTTGGCGACACGCCTAAAAAAATTATTTCGTGGGTTATGTCGCGACGTCCCGGACCCAGCCCAGAGAACCAATCTCTGATTTAAAAATGGGTTCGGCTTGCGAACTGAGAAAAATGAATGTGTATTTTGAAAATGTGAATTTTTGTGGAAAACGATGTGTGGTGGAGTCCTTTTGAAGTGTGGTTAGAACACTTGATTGCTATCTCGTTAGGGGTAGAATCGGTCTGCATCACCAAAGTCGGGCTCGGGAGTATGGTTACGCAAGGGGAAGGTATCAGCACCCCCTACACGCCCGTTCTTATGAACGGTACCAGATTAATAAAGAGTTTTCCCTAAATAAATGTAATAAGCCTTTAAAGATTACTCCCTTTCAAAAGTCAAAAAAGGAAGAAGAAGAAAATACTATATAGGTATTTCCTCAGAACCGGGGCAATCTAGTACTCCGAAGAGTCAATGTTCTCGTTTGCAATCATCGGGAAGGAAAATCGAAGATAGGATACAAAATACGCTCCCAGGGGTTTTGAAATCTATAGGTTTTTTTTTTTAGTATCAAAAGTAATATTCCGAGAGGTTTTTGAAATTTGTTCGGGATTGGAATAATTTTTGTGCCTAAAAAGATATTTTTGTGATTTTTCCTAAGTGTGAAAATGATTTTTGTGATTTTTCCCGAACTTTCCAAATAACACAAATAAAATCAGTTGAAATCAAAATGTGAAAATATTTTTGGAATTTCTGAAAATTTTGTGATTTTTGTAAATTTTTTTGGATATAATAATAGTATATAAGCGAAATGGAGAAAACCAGGGTGAACTGGTACAGGAACGGTGAACCGGTCAAACGTTGACCAGTTTGGGGGAAAAACCTGTTTAAGGTCTTGGTCGAGACCAATGATTTTCCGGGATTTTCCAATGTCCTTCCGAATACAACAGAATTTTAGACAACAATCACGAAAGTCATGGTTTTAAAGATATGCCTTTAGAATGTATTTTTGAAAATCTTGAATGTAGGGAAACAAATCTAACATTTGCCAAACATGTTGGAAACTTTCTTGGATTTTCTTCAAAAATTTTCAAATGTAAATAAGTTTCAAAGCTTTAAAAATTTTTGAATTTTCTTTGAAAATTTTTCTGAATTTTTGTGTCTTTTATGAAATTTTTTTGTTTGTTTTTGTTTTTATGGGTTAAAAGGAAGCTATTTAAAGTAAAAAAAAAGTGAAATAAAGTCAAATAAACCAATAGAGGCCGATTAGGGAAAGGGGGACAGAAATGTAACATAAGAGGAGAAAGTTCATTGGTTTTACCTATCGTCTTTTTCTCCTTCGGTCTTCCTCTCCTGTCTGTGAATTCGCAAGGGTTAGTCTACAGCGCCTTCCCGAGGGTTGTTCTTGAGCTCCGACTCGAGGCACTAAGGAGTATCTTCTTCGAATGGAGTGACCTGGCACCGGCAGGAAATGAGATCAATCGATCGCTTGATCTTCTTTCGCTTTCCTCTGCTCCAGTCTTCTTTTCCTGTTGGTGAATCTACTAGGACCGCTCTATAACGTCTTCCCGAGAGTTGTTCTTGAGCTCTGATTCGAGACACTAAGGGGTGCCTTCTTCAAATGGTGTGACTCAGCTTCGATAGGAAACGGGATCAGTCGACCTCTTGATCTTCACTAAAAAAAACTAACTTCACAAACTTATAATAGAAAACTTCAATATTTGAAATCTTCTCCTTACCACCACTAGGAGCTCTCCTCCATTTGTGCTTGGAATGAGAGGGCTATTTATAGGCTTAGATTGGGGCAAGCATAGGAAAGAAGACATAGGGGAGTTATGATGGGGGGAACCAAGTATGGGGGGAAGAATGATGAAGGGAAATTAGCATAGGAAGAATGATAAAAGGAAGAAACATGACATGTGGTGAGTGATGATGGAGGGAACAAAGTATGGGATGAAGAATTATGAAGGGAATATAGTATGGGAAGAATGATAAAGGGAAGAAACATGACATATGGTGAGTGATGATGGAGGGAACAAAGTATGGGATGAAGAATTATGAATGGAATATAGTATGGGAAGAATGATAAAGGGAAGAAACATGACATATGGTGAGTGATGATGGGGGGAACAAAGTATGGGATGAAGAATTATGAATGGAATATAGTATGGGAAGAATAATAAAGGGAAGAAACATGACATATGGTGAGTGATGATGAAGGGAACAAAGTATGGGATGAAGAATTATGAAGGGAATATAGTATGGGAAGAATGATAAAGGGAAGAAACATGACATATGGTGAGTGATGATGGGGGGACAAAGTATGCTTGCATTTGACTAATTAAAATAAATAATAATAATAATAATAATAATAATAATAATAATAATAATAATAATAATAATAATAATAGGGTTCTAGAAGCTGTGCGGAGCCCATCGGAGATGTGTGGGGCCCACGCGCCATGTGGGGTCCACAAGCCGTTTGAGGGTTACAGGAACCCGAGCTAGCAAGGCACCGGATATGTGGATCCGAGCTAGCATACCAGAGGGGGTAACGTGCACCGGATGTAGGAATCCGAGCTAGCGTACCAGGAGAAGTGGGGCCCACAAACTGTGTGGGGCCCAATTGAGATATGTGGGGCCCACAAGCAATGTGGGGTCCACGAGCCATTTAAGGGTTATAGGAACCCAAGCCAACAGGCGCAAGCATGCCAAAGGAGGTAACGTGCATCGGATGTAGGAATCCGAGCTAGCGTACCAGGGGGGTAACGTGCATCGGATGTAAGAATCCGGGCTAGCGTACCAGATGAGGTAGCATGCATCGGATGTAGGAATCCGAGTTAGCGTACCAAGAGATGTGGGGCCCACAAGCAATGTGGGGTCCACCAGCCATTTAAGGGTTATAGGAACCCGAGCCAGCAGGCACAAGCATGTAGGAATCCGAGCTAGCGCACCAGAGGGGGTAACATGCATCAGATGTAGGAATCCGAGCTAGCGTACCAGAGGGGGTAACGTGCATCGGATGTAGGAATCTGAGCTAGCGTACCAGAGGGGGTAACGTGCACCGGATGTAGGAATCCGAACTAGCGTACCAGAGGGGGTAACGTGCATCGGATGTAGGAATCCGAGCTAGCGTACCAGAGGGGGTAACGTGTACAGGATGTAGGAATCCGAACTAGCGTACCAGGAGAAGTGGGGCCCACAAACCATATGGGGCCCAATTGACATATGTAGGGGCCGTAAGCAATGTGGGTTCCATAAGCCATTTAAGGGTTATAGGAACCCGAGCCAGCAGGCACAAGCATGCCAAAGGAGGTAACGTGCATCGGATGTAGGAATTCGAGCTAGCGTACCAGAGGGGCTAACGTGCACCGGATGTAGGAATCCAAGCTAGCGTACCAGAGGGTAACGTGCATCGGATGTAGGAATCCGAGCTAGCGTACCAGGATATGTGGGGTCCATAAGTAGTGTGGGACGTACAAGAATGTGTGGGGTCTACCAACAGTGTGGGACCTACAAGGATGTGTAGGGTCCTCCAACAACGTGGGACCTACAAGAATGTGTGGGGTCCACAACTAGTGTGGGACCTACAAAGATGTGTAGGGTCCTCCAACAACGTGGGACCTACAAGAATGTGTGGGGTCCACAACCAGTGTGGGACCTACAAAGAATGTGTGGGGTCCACAACCAGTGTGGGACCTACAAGAATGTGGGGGGTCCACAACCAGTGTGGGACCTACAAGAATGTGTGGGGTCCACAACCAGTGTGGGACCTACAAGAATGTGTGGGGTTCACAACTAGTGTGGGACCTACAAAGAATGTGTGGGGTCCACAACCAGTGTGGGACCTACAAAGAATGTGTGGGGTCCACAACCAGTGTGGGACCTACAAGAATGTGTGGGGTCCACAACCAGTGTGGGACCTACAAAGATGTGTGGGGTCCGCAACTGTGTGGGAAGGTTTTGACATGAGGTCTCCCCGGAAAGGCCTGGTTTAAATTGGGGTGTCTACAGCTGCCCCTCTTTATAGGTCTTGTTGCTTTGAGGTAATAGTAGGAACTCTCTTATGTTATCTATAGCAACAAGCCTATAAAGATAAAAGACACCTATTTTAGCCGGGCCATACAACTAATCACGTGTCGTCTTTTGAGTAAGGTTATGTGCTGATCAGAACAAAGGAAGATGGAGGGTGACCCAGATTGAAAACGTGGCATGATCTGGTCCATTCAAGGAAAACATAGATCGTGCGGTTAAGGAGAGGTGCCACGTGTCAGAGATTGGGTGGCTGGTGTATGTGAGTGTGGATTGATGACGTGGCTCAATCAAAGTGGTCCACAGATCGTGCGGTTGAGGAGGGGTGTCACGTGTCAGTGACTGAGTGGCTGGGGTATGTGGATGTGGATCAATGACGTGGCTCAATCCAAGCCGTCCTTGGAAAACACAGATCGTGTGGTTGAGGAGGGGTGTCACGTGTCAGTGATTGAGTGGCTGGTGTATGTGGACGTGGATCGATGACGTGGCTCGATCCAAGCCATCCTTGGAAAACACAAATCGTACGGTTGAGGATAGGTGCCACATGTCAGTGACTGAGTGGCTGGGGTATGCGGGTGTGGATCGATGATGTGGCTCAAGGATATCTCACAAGGTGTCATAGTCTCCACGGGTGCTCTCTCAGTGCTCACAGGAAACCCTAAGTGCAATAAGTCACGTGAATGTGTTTATTCAGCCTCGTGAGATGCCATATCAATACAGGAAATTATATAGTCAAATTAACATAAATGTACTACCAATCGATTCTTCATGGAGTCATAAGATCATATAAAGAGAAAACTATGCATAATTGACTTAAGTGTGTCATTCATAAGTTATATGCAAGTATGCGAAAGGTATGAGTCAGTGTTAAGCATGGCATAATGCAATGTAATCCTTCAGTACTCCTCCTTTCCTTCTCTCTTTCTTTTTGATTTTTTTTTATTTTTTTATTTTTTTAAAAAAAACCCGGTACGTGTACGTGCACAGTGTCACATGCGAATGCTCATCCCCCCCAACTAAAGTGGAACATTGTCCTCAATGTGAAAGCATAGGGGAAATAGAAAATACTGTGCACGGGAAAAGTAAGGCGTACCTGAGTGGCGAAATAATGGAAAACAAAGATCGAACTACGAGAAAATAGACCTGAAAACTAACTAAAAATAAAATAAGATAAAATAAAAGGAAAATAAGGGAAAGAAAAACATCACAATTGTCTGGCGGAGGCTCAGGAGGAATTTCGTCTGGTGGCAGCAGGTCTATAAACTGTATCGGCGGGTCTCCAAATTTGAGTCGCCAAAATCGATCAGTCTTCAAACCTGCACGAAAATCAACCTCAGATAAATTAATGTGTGTCAAAATACCAAACAATTTGTGTGCAAGTCGACCCTCTTGTGTTGACAAGAAAGGGTCTTTATTCAACATCGTTTCTATGAAATTTGCTTCTTTATGAACTAACGTGTGATGGGAAGTTATTGGAGCAATTACCTGTAGTTCTTCAGAAGCATTAACATTAAAGATTTTACCTGGTTCTTTAAAAATTATAAGCTCACCAGACTGGTCACCCTCTTTATTGGGTGTACATATCATCATACCACTGCAAGAGTCTGCGTCCATATTAGGCTCTTTAACATCTGATTCAAGTGGGGGTGACGATTTCATGGTTTCTGAGCTTGGAGTTTTAGGTACCACAGGTTGGTACTCCGTATGGGTATCAGTCTCCTCATCAACTAACTGCTACCGCTTCTAGCCCCGTTTCCTCTGATTTTTCTTTGAATTCATCTATTTCAGCCGTAACTTCCGGTACTGGGACAACTGTTTTCCCGGAGATGAGCATTTCAAATTGGGGATCGTCTTTCTCGCTATTGAAGGTGATGGTGGCCTCTTCTGTCTCAAGAGAAACATCATGTATTTGTTGTTGCGATTGCTGGTACTCTTGAGAACTAGGCTGAGGTTCCGCGAGCGATTCCTCATTTTCTAAGATGTCCAACTGTGTGCTTATCGCATTAATGGTATCCCGCAATTCATTATTATGATCGACTTGAGTTTGCATGAACTGCTGGAGCATGTTCGCCATCTGAGTTATGTTATCCTCTAGAAATTTCGACGGCGTATAGCTCTGAGGGATCTGTGGTGGCTGGTAATGAGGCAGAGGAATATCTGGGTATTTTGGTGGTTCATATGCATCACCACCATTAATTGTGCTGGTAGGGTGTGCAGCCATGGGTGTCTGAGTGTATCGTGTGTTGCACTGTGGGACATTGTCAGCTAAGTAATCAAAGAATGATAATTCCTGATCTGGATCCTTGCTGACGAGCTCTCCATTAGACATAGTCTGGACAAAACACTTGCAATCAGGGGTAAGAGCAGTATAAAAACAGTCAACTAACCTCCATGAGTCGAACCCATGATGTGGACAAGTGCGTAGTAGATCCTTGAATCGCTCCCAACAAGCTCGAAATGTCTCGTCATCCTGCTGCACAAAATTAAGAATCTGTTCCTGCAAAAATTGAGTTTTCTACGAGGGACAAAATGCATGCAGGAATTCACGCTCCATATCAACCCAATTAATGATAGAGTGAGGTCTCAAGGAATGAAACCAGATCAGTGCCCTATCCTGCAAAGTAGCAAGAAATAAATTTAGTTGAATAGATTCATTAGTTTTAGTATGAGAGAAAAATATGTTGCAGGTTAACTCAAACTCTGCTAGGTGCTGATAAGGGCACTCAGATTCCGTCCCGTAAAATTTGGGTAGCAGTGACGTCCTCCCGCGCTGCATCATGAAATTAAGCTCATCATAAGGCAAAATAGTAGAAGAGGATGCAGTGGCATATTCAAGCTGCATAAAATCCATTATCGTGCGCGGTGTAGGTGCAGCCATTTTTCAAAACTCAAAATTTTTTCTTTTTTTGTTTTTTGTTTTTTTTTCTTTTTTTTTATAAAGCTAATAAAAATGACGGGAAAAACATAAATTTGAGACTAAAAACGACATTCCCCGGCAACGGCGCCAAAAACTTGACTCACTCGAAAAATGAGAAGCTTGAAAGCTATCCCAAGTATAGGAGTTCTGTCGTGTAATATTAAGCCCAAGGGCTAGATCGTCTCCTCAGGGAATGCGTTTAATCTCAAATTTTACGTTCTCCCAATCGAAAATAAAAATGCACTGAACATAGTTCAGATTCGGGATTTCAAGATTGTTTGATTTCATTCTTACGAATTAAATGGCACGTAATTTAAAAACCCTAAAACTAACATTCACTAAATTAAAAGAACAAGTATGGAAATTCTAGTCTACTTAAGGAAATACCTTAACATGCATTATAAAATATGGCACCTACGAATAAGGAATTAAAATATGCAATGGAAACTCAATCGGACACAAATGCATACAATAAAAATTGAACCTTTAATAGGAAGGACCTCGAATTAAAACTAATTTATTAATGAATTAAATGAAAACAAAACAAGATAAAAACACAAACTTTAATAAACACCGACCCTAAACTAAGCTGAATCTCAAAAGAAAATTAAACTTGGAATACTTCAAAACAAAAACAATATATTTTTCTTTTTATATTTTATTCATTCTTTTTTTAAGAAATCAAACTTGACATATTCGAACATAAAAGCAAAACCAACAAAACACAAAAGGAAGAAAACAACTTTAACAGAAACTTAACTCATAAAATTAAATTCTCTAAATAATAACAATTCAACTTGAACTTTATTTGAAATAAAAACAATTAAAAAAACATTGAAAGAGAATGGAAAGAAGGGAACAACAAGACAAGTAATGAAATAAAATAAAATAAAATAAAGAGAGAGAGAGAGAGAGAAGAAAACAAAAGCCTAGAAGGATGCTTGGGTCTATGGCTGCAGTGCATAGGATCTGTTGGATGGAACTGCTGCCATGGCTTGCTTCTGCTGTTTGGTGAAGATGCTGTGGCTGTAACTGGAGCAGAGGGCAGAGGAGGCTTGACTAGAGGTTGCTCTGTTGCCTGCTGGAGTTGCAGAGGGGCTGGGCAGGGGGCTGTGCTGTTGCTGTGTTGCTGGCCTTGTGCAGCAGGCTGCTGCAAGAGTTGCTGCAGGCTGCGGGTATTGCTGCTGTGCCGGAGAAGTTGGCTGCGGTTGTCCTACTGTGGTGGCTGCTGTGCAGAGGGCTGGTAGGTAAATAGAGAACCAGAGGGAGAGGAAGAGCAGGGGAAGAGAGGAGAGTTTGGGGGAGAGAAAGTAAAGGGAAGAGAAGAGAGCAAGATAAAAAAAACAAAGCAAACTTAAGAAGAAGAAGAAGAAGAAGAAGAGGAAGAGGAGAGGAGAGTGGTGCACAGGGCACAGCTGGGAAAGAGGAGAAGAGAAGAATAAATAGAGATTGGGCAAGAAAGCCCTAGACCCGGATAGGAGACCCGACCCATTTAGAGGACCCGAATTATTATATTTTTTTGTTCTCTGTTCATTACAAATTCTGCTCTTCTGGAGCCCGTATCTCACAAAACTCAAAACATGAAAGTTGTAGATGATCCTTGCCTCTTTCTCTAGAAATTTGAATCGTCTCAATCGGAGTTTGGATAGAAAAGTTATGTACGAAATACGAACAGGTGTTGGTTTTGATTCTCGGGAATTTTCCTGCGACAAAAAATTACCAAAATCTCATAAATAGTGCAATAAAGTTCAAGAATGATGATTTTGGCATTTTATTAAAATATTGAATAAATTTGGATATTTAATTAAAAATATAAATGGTAAAGCCCGGGTTAAACGTCCAATTACGCAGTTTCGACGCGTAATCACACCCAGCAACTAACGTTTTGCTAGTCTCTAGCAAATGACGTGAATGAATCTCAGGGTGGTGTCTACAAGTACATACTCCGGTGATCATGAAATCAATGCACATGCGATATAACTATACCACTTCACATACAAGAATATAACTGAATTTCACACAAGCTCGTTCATATTCAATGCACACGACTCCAAAGCACGTCACTCATGCAAGTTTCATCGTTTATATATGATTTGAGAGTAGGACACTCACATGAAGTTAATCAGTGGCACATTTAGAGTTAATGCAATCATATAAGTTCGAGTATAAACAGGTAAACTCTCGAGGTGTGTGTGATGTGTGTGACTCAGTACACCTAGGACGCCAGTGGATACCTACAGAACGGTCGTTTTGACTCGGCCTTACTGGTATACCCTCAAGAACACTCGAAGAAAATGGGTTCACTCGTCATATGTGAGGAGGAGTGTCGCGATCAAACATCCCACATATTAAAAGGAACAACGCTAAGTATATGGAGTGGACTAGTCTGGAAAGGATCTAGCCTATCTATGAGGTGTCGGGTCCTTCACCCTAGCATCTTCTCACCTACTCGCCATATCCAATTGAAACCACCCTAGATCAACTCATTCACAAACTTGTCGCGAATACATCTGAGGCATTAACCGGTTGAAGCATCTTCATACGTGGAAAATATGTGTCGTCCTTGACTTTTTTTATGATATGTATTTGAGCTGGCATTAACTTTTCATTTCATGCGCATGTGTATTGCTTATTCATTCTTCTACTCATTCTTCATTTTTCTGTCTTTTCTTGAGCAATAAGGACAATCATAACACTTCTTTTGCAATCTTCATACCATCAATGGGAATTGAGCTCGAATAGGAGTTCATGAACTAAGTCTATCTCTAGGGGTGGCTCAGCCTTCATATCTTGAGTAGGCTACAAGACCTAGGTTTCTATCTCCCCACTAGGTGTCACCTCTAGGCTAGCAAATCAAAAATAAAGACTAGTGTACAAGAAATCATCCAGAAAAAGAGAATTGAGTTCTATGAACTCTGATTTGATATTAACGCTCAAAAGGACGATAAATAGCTCAAGGATATCTCACAAGGTGTCATAGTCTCCACGGGTGCTCTCTCAGTGCTCACAGGAAACCCTAAGTGCAATGAATCACGTGAATGTGTTTATTCAGCCTCGTGAGATGCCATATAAATACAGGAAATTATATAGTCAAATTAACATAAATGTACTACCAATCGATTCTTCATGGAGTCATAAGATCATATAAAGAGAAAACTATGCATGATTGACTTAAGTGTGTCATTCATAAGTTATATGCAAGTATGCGAAAGGTATGAGTCAGTGTTAAGCATGGCTTAATGCAATGTAATCCTTCAGTACTCCTCCTTTCCTTCTCTCTTTCTTTTTGATTTTTTTTTTATTTTTTTATTTAAAAAAAAAAACCCGGTACGTGTACGTGCACAGTGTCACATGCGAATGCTCATCCCCCCCAACTAAAGTGGAACATTGTCCTCAATGTGAAAGCATAGGGGAAATAGAAAATACTGTGCACGGGAAAAGTAAGGCGTACCTGAGTGGCGAAATAATGGAAAACAAAGATCGAACTACGAGAAAATAGACCTGAAAACTAACTAAAAATAAAATAAGATAAAATAAAAGGAAAATAAGGGAAAGAAAAACATCACAA
This sequence comes from Malania oleifera, assembly GCF_029873635.1. Lineage (NCBI taxonomy): Eukaryota > Viridiplantae > Streptophyta > Magnoliopsida > Santalales > Ximeniaceae > Malania > Malania oleifera. Next base: position 90,907,831 of record NC_080426.1, on the reverse strand, counting down.
TTGTCTGGCGGAGGCTCAGGAGGAATTTCGTCTGGTGGCTGCAGGTCTATAAACTGTATCGGCGGGTCTCCAAATTTGAGTCGCCAAAATCGATCAGTCTTCAAACCTGCACGAAAATCAACCTCAGATAAATTAATGTGTGTCAAAATACCAAACAATTTGTGTGCAAGTCGACCCTCTTGTGTTGACAAGAAAGGGTCTTTATTCAACATCGTTTCTATGAAATTTGCTTCTTTATGAACTAACGTGTGATGGGAAGTTATTGGAGCAATTACCTGTAGTTCTTCAGAAGCATTAACATTAAAGATTTTACCTGGTTCTTTAAAAATTATAAGCTCACCAGACTGGTCACCCTCTTTATTGGGTGTACATATCATCATACCACTGCAAGAGTCTGCGTCCATATTAGGCTCTTTAACATCTGATTCAAGTGGGGGTGACGGTTTCATGGTTTCTGAGCTTGGAGTTTTAGGTACCACAGGTTGGTACTCCGTATGGGTATCAGTCTCCTCATCAACTAACTGCACCGCTTCTAGCCCCGTTTCCTCTGATTTTTCTTTGAATTCATCTATTTCAGCCGTAACTTCCGGTACTGGGACAACTGTTTTCCCGGAGATGAGCATTTCAAATTGGGGATCGTCTTTCTCGCTATTGAAGGTGATGGTGGCCTCTTCTGTCTCAAGAGAAACATCATGTATTTGTTGTTGCGATTGCTGGTACTCTTGAGAACTAGGCTGAGGTTCCGCGAGCGATTCCTCATTTTCTAAGATGTCCAACTGTGTGCTTATCGCATTAATGGTATCCCGCAATTCATTATTATGATCGACTTGAGTTTGCATGAACTGCTGGAGCATGTTCGCCATCTGAGTTATGTTATCCTCTAGAAATTCCGACGGCGTATAGCTCTGAGGGATCTGTGGTGGCTGGTAATGAGGCGGAGGAATATCTGGGTATTTTGGTGGTTCATATGCATCACCACCATTAATTGTGCTGGTAGGGTGTGCAGCCATGGGTGTCTGAGTGTATCGTGTGTTGCACTGTGGGACATTGTCAGCTAAGTAATCAAAGAATGATAATTCCTGATCTGGATCCTTGCTGACGAGCTCTCCATTAGACATAGTCTGGACAAAACACTTGCAATCAGGGGTAAGAGCAGTATAAAAACAGTCAACTAACCTCCATGAGTCGAACCCATGATGTGGACAAGTGCGTAGTAGATCCTTGAATCGCTCCCAACAAGCTCGAAATGTCTCGTCATCCTGCTGCACAAAATTAAGAATCTGTTCCTGCAAAAATTGAGTTTTCTACGAGGGACAAAATGCATGCAGGAATTCACGCTCCATATCAACCCAATTAATGATAGAGTGAGGTCTCAAGGAATGAAACCAGATCAGTGCCCTATCCTGCAAAGTAGCAAGAAATAAATTTAGTCGAATAGATTCATTAGTTTTAGTATGAAAGAAAAATATGTTGCAGGTTAACTCAAACTCTGCTAGGTGCTGATAAGGGCACTCAGATTCCGTCCCGTAAAATTTGGGTAGCAGTGACGTCCTCCCGCGCTGCATCATGAAATCAAGCTCATCATAAGGCAAAATAGTAGAAGAGGATGCAGTGGCATATTCAAGCTGCATAAAATCCATTATCGTGCGCGGTGTAGGTGCAGCCATTTTTCAAAACTCAAAATTTTTTCTTTTTTTGTTTTTTGTTTTTTTTTTCTTTTTTTTATAAAGCTAATAAAAATGACGGGAAAAACATAAATTTGAGACTAAAAACGACATTCCCCGGCAACGGCGCCAAAAACTTGACTCACTCGAAAAATGAGAAGCTTGAAAGCTATCCCAAGTATAGGAGTTCTATCGTGTAATATTAAGCCCAAGGGCTAGATCGTCTCCTCAGGGAATGCGTTTTAATCTCAGATTTTACGTTCGTTCAATCGAAAACAAAAATGCACTGAACTTAGTTCAGATTCGGGATTTCAAGATTGTTTGATTTCATTCTTATGAATTAAATGACACGTAATTTAAAAACCCTAAAACTAACATTCACTAAATTAAAAGAACAAGTATGGAAATTCTAGTCTACTTAAGGATATACCTAAACATGCATTATAAAATATGGCAATTACGAATAAGGAATTAAAATATGCAATGGAAACTCAATCGGACACAAATGCATACAATAAAAATTGAACCTTTAACAAGAAGGACCTCGAATTAAAACTAATTTATTAGTGAATTAAACGAAAACAAAACAAGATAAAAACACAAACTTTAATAAACACCGACCCTAAACTAAGCTGAATCTCAAAAGAAAATTAAACTTGGAATACTTCAAAACAAAAACAATATATTTTTCTTTTTATATTTTATTCATTCTTTTTTTAAGAAATCAAACTTGACATATTCGAACATAAAAGCAAAACCAACAAAACACAAAAGGAAGAAAACAACTTTAACAGAAACTTAACTCATAAAATTAAATTCTCTAAATAATAACAATTCAACTTGAACTTTATTTGAAATAAAAACAATTAAAAAAACATTGAAAGAGAATGGAAAGAAGGGAACAACAAGACAAGTAATGAAATAAAATAAAATAAAATAAAGAGAGAGAGAGAGAGAAGAAAACAAAAGCCTAGAAGGATGCTTGGGTCTATGGCTGCAGTGCATAGGATCTGTTGGATGGAACTGCTGCCATGGCTTGCTTCTGCTGTTTGGTGAAGATGCTGTGGCTGTAACTGGAGCAGAGGGCAGAGGAGGTTTGACTAGAGGTTGCTCTGTTGCCTGCTGGAGTTGCAGAGGGGCTGGGCAGGGGGCTGTGCTGTTGCTGTGTTGCTGGCCTTGTGCAGCAGGCTGCTGCAAGAGTTGCTGCAGGCTGCGGGTATTGCTGCTGTGCCGGAGAAGTTGGCTGCGGTTGTCCTACTGTGGTGGCTGCTGTGCAGAGGGCTGGTAGGTAAATAGAGAACCAGAGGGAGAGGAAGAGCAGGGGAAGAGAGGAGAGTTTGGGGGAGAGAAAGTAAAGGGAAGAGAAGAGAGCAAGATAAAAAAAACAAAGCAAACTTAAGAAGAAGAAGAAGAAGAAGAGGAAGAGGAGAGGAGAGTGGTGCACAGGGCACAGCTGGGAAAGAGGAGAAGAGAAGAATAAATAGAGATTGGGCAAGAAAGCCCTAGACCCGGATAGGAGACCCGACCCATTTAGAGGACCCGAATTATTATATTTTTTTGTTCTCTGTTCATTACAAATTCTGCTCTTCTGGAGCCCGTATCTCACAAAACTCAAAACATGAAAGTTGTAGATGATCCTTGCCTCTTTCTCTAGAAATTTGAATCGTCTCAATCGGAGTTTGGACAGAAAAGTTATGTACGAAATACGAACAGGTGTTGGTTTTGATTATCGGGAATTTTCCTGCGACAAAAAATTACCAAAATCTCATAAATAGTGCAATAAAGTTCAAGAATGATGATTTTGGCATTTTATTAAAATATTGAATAAATTTGGACATTTAATTAAAAATATAAATGGTAAAGCCCGGGTTAAACGTCCAATTACACAGTTTCGACGCGTAATCAGGGTCCATAAGTAGTGTGGGACGTACAAGAATGTGTGGGGTCTACCAACAGTGTGGGACCTACAAGGATGTGTAGGGTCCTCCAACAACGTGGGACCTACAAGAATGTGTGGGGTCCACAACTAGTGTGGGACCTACAAAGATGTGTAGGGTCCTCCAACAACGTGGGACCTACAAGAATGTGTGGGGTCCACAACCAGTGTGGGACCTACAAAGATGTGTAGGGTCCTCCAACAACGTGGGACCTACAAGAATGTGTGGGGTTCACAACCAGTGTGGGACCTGCAAGAATGTGTGGGGTCCACAACCAGTGTGGGACCTACAAGAATGTGTGGGGTCCACAACCAGTGTGGGACCTGCAAAGAATGTGTGAGGTCCACAACCAGTGTGGGACCTACAAGAATGTGTGGGGTCCACAACCAGTGTGGGACCTACAAAGATGTGTGGGGTCCGCAACTGTGTGGGAAGGTTTTGACATGAGGTCTCCCCGGAAAGGCCTGGTTAAAATTGGGGTGTCTACAGGTTAAACCTCCAGTAGGGTGGATAAAACTTAATTGTGATGGGAGTTACAGCAGCAATTCAGACACGTCAAGAGGTGGAGGAATTATTCGGGATTGCCATGACATGGTAAAAGCGATTTTTTCAAGTTATTTTGGCAATGATACGAATAATAGTGTGGAATCAAAAGCAATTAGGGAAGAAATTTGTTTGTACAAACATTGCATTATTTTAATGTGATTATTGAAAGTGACTCGCGAATTGTAGTTGATTGGTTTCGGAAAGGTATATGTACTTTGTGGTATCTTTGGGATTTTTGGGAGGAGCTCGTGGTGGAGCTAGAAGGAGTGAACGTCATGGTGATGTCAATATAGAGAAGACAATGGTGCGGTTGATTTTCTTACTAAAGAAAGAGAAATGAGAAACAATGTAATCTACAAAAAAACAACACCTTCTACCACGTTATCTGAAAGGTATTCTTCGAATGGATAGGTGGGGTCTCGTTTCCGTTCATCGTTAGTTCAACTCTAGAGATTCGTTTGGTGTATTTTGATTTGATTTTGGTTGTATTTATGTTTTTATTTTCTAGTTTGGTTATATTTAGTTTTGTTATCCTAATTTAGTTGGTTGCTGGTGTTGTTTTTTTTTGGGAGGGTTTATCTGTAATCTCTCTTTTGCTTATCTTGTAACCACGGTATTTCTCCGCCAAAAGTGAGGGTATATTAATAAATAAATGGAGGTGCCGCAAAAAAAAAAAAACATAAATTAAAATTTATGCTACAAAATGCAGGAAAGTACTATAAAAAGGTCTTTGAAAATGTTCCTTTAGATATATTTGTTAGCTTTATTAAAGAAATATCATCGTAATCATCACATTTGATATCATATATGTTCCCATTTAGATTAAGGATTTTGATTGAGAAAAATAAAGAAAAAAATGAAAACAAATATTTTCTATTTACATCATATAGTACTAAAAAAAAAATTTTGGTCAAGTATGACCAAAATTTTAGAAAAGTAAAATGACAATCATGTATGAAATCAAATTTTTTTCATTGATTTTCTATGTATCTTTTTTTACCTTTTTTACTTTCTTTGATAACTAAATATAAAAATTTGATATATATATATATATATATATATGTATGTATGTATATTTTCTTTTCTTTCTCTTATATTTTTGAACTTTTTAATATGCCATAAATAATCTAGTTTGACTCATTATCTTTTTACTTTAGTGACTGATGAACTTACTAGCAATATTCAAAATGAGATATCTTGGTATATGCTGTTTGTAGATGATATTGTGTTAATTAATGATAGTAGAAGTAGTGTGGAATCTAAAATTGTAAACCTTTGAGGAGCCACATTAGAGTTTAAAGAGTTTAGGATAAGTAGGAATAAGATAAAATATATGAAATGTAATTTTAGTTATATAAGGAGTAGCAGTGGGGAAAATATTAAACTTGAAAAATAAGATATTCATAACACTAATTGATTTAAATATATTGAATCTATTATGCAAGTCCAAGGGGAATTGATGAAAATGTAGTACATAAAAATAAAGCAGGTTGGGTAAGAAAGAACGCAACATGTGTGTTGTCTGATTGTAGAATACCCTTACAATTTAAAAGGAAAATTTAAGAAGACAGCTCTAAGGTCGACTATGCTTTATGGTTCATAATGTTGGACAACTAAGAAACAACATGTAAAAAAAATAAAAGTTGTTGAAATGCAAATGTTAAGGTAGATGAGTGGTATAATATTAAACATTAAAGTAAGAAATAAACATATACACAATAATTTAGGCTTAACACGAGTTGAATATATGATAAGGGAGGAGTGACTTATATGATTTAAGTACTTGAAACGCAGATCTAGTAGAAGTGAATTAGTTATTGTTTCTGACACGACAAAAGGATAGGGATAAATCTAAAATAACTTGGTATGAGATAGTGAGGACGTGTTTAATAGCACTTAACCTAATAGAAGAAAATGCTCTTGATCTTATGAATTGGTGGAAAAGGATTCATGTAGCCAACACCTTACTCAAATTTAAGACTTGTTGTTGTTCTTTATCCTATTTTTTTAATGATAGATTTAATCATTAATAATACATGGTTAAGAGATATTTTATAGTTAAATTTTTAGACTTTTTGTTTCAAGTTTCGAGATCGAATTTTAAGAGGGGCAAAAACAAATATGAGATGGAAATGGATTCCTCTAATTGGGCCATTGACAAAATAACAAGAAAAAAAAGGGGAAAAAAAAAAGAAACAAAAAAAAACACATCATATATACGAAAGTGTATGCGTTGTAGATAGATGTAATCAATATTTGCGCGGGGGTCTATAATAAATGATGTATAATAATTCAAATCTATGTAATAAAATGGTGGAATCATTGGAATGCATGCAATGAATGTAATAAATACAAATAGTAAGCATGCCTTGTGATTATAATGTTATTTGTATAATAAATGTGATTATCAAATGAACACTGTACAAACTTTACCAATACAAATATAGGTATGCATATATTAAAGGTTTTATGAACAAGCGAAGAAACTTCACTAAAGCAAATATTTTTTTAGTAAAATATAAGCAGGGTTGTATAGGCACTCCTTAATAGGATCCATACAATAAATATTAGTCTTAAATAAGAGTGTCTATTTATTTCTTAATTTTTATTTTATTATTCCATTAACTAAATATTTATGGGGCATTTGATATGCTAATTTATATAATTAATTAAGTTGATTTAATGAGCTTGATATAATAACTACGTTGACAATTAATTTGTTTAGAATTTCAGCTGTGAACTTGTTCCACATTAAAAAAAATTAAGTGGAAAATATGTGTTTTATATATATATATAGATATGGTAAGGTCCAAGACCAATTAGTTTAAACTTTTAGGTCATGTTAGTGATTAGTCATGTATATAAAGTCTGCCCAGGAGGACTCCTTTGGTCCTTACAAGTAGTATAAGAGCTTATGGTTTGCATTAACCTTTTAAGTTATATTGGTACTCATCGATGTATATCAAATCTACTTATAAGGATTCTCGATCTTAATATAACTTGCTTGAAAACACAAAATAATGCTAATATGTATTTAGTTTATATATATTGTAGGCACTCGGTGTAACGACCTAAAAATTCATACCATTTTTTTTTTATGCTGTACAATAATATTACTCTAATACTCCTGATAAAAATCTACTATAACATCTCAGTCCCAAAATGGGCACTGAGAAATACCTGTTCATAAGATAACACACCTATGCAGCGAAAAGCATAAGATCATAATACCATAAATACAATACCAGAATTTCAGTATTTTTCCAAAAATATACATACACATCACTCCAGAAACATCGACCAAACCTTTTAAGATCTACTAAAAAATACATCTCCCTGAAACACTTACCTTATAGACAAGGTAGTACAAACGTCCCCTCTGCCTCCGAGCCTGATCTGCTCGTCTAGTGGGTCACCTGAAATGTGTTAAATTACTGGGATAAGACAATTCTCAATAAGACGAAATATACTATTACCAGTGTGTGGAAGCTGAGTTTACATGAATAATATACTGTTAAACAATTGAAACTAAAATGACATGTAAAATAATATACAGTATAAGTCACACCTATGTGGCTTAAAGTACAACTGTTTCTGGACTTTCTATTTAATCATACTTCTAGTAATTATAAATATATTTGCTATTTTTATAAATATATATATATATATATATATACATAACTGTGAAAACTTCCCTGAATGGCTGCATGTCATGATTTAGCCCCTCATGATAGGGTTGTGTGGCCCGTAGGAGAGGCTTAACACCGGTTGGCCTACCAGGATAAGTCAACTAAAATCTCCCTAGTCAAATCGGCCACCTCAACCTGGACTACCTGGGAGTTTGCAATACCTCCAAAGGCATGATCGACTACCCAAAAAATCCAAACACTATCTGAGATATGTGGTTACACTCTAATCTGAAATAGTTACGGTAGCATGCTCTAAGAACTGATTTGATCCGTCAGATCAATCCGAACTCAGATAATAACTATATTCGGCTTTTCCCCAAGCTCACATATTTCTTTATCCATAAAGTTATAAACTACTATTTATTTATCAATATTACTCGAGTTTCTGAGAAAACTGTCGTTGGGATCTTCAACCCATAGTTGTGGTGTTTGGAAATTCAAACCCTGTAATTACAACACTCTAGTTTAATCAACTCAAACACCAATATATTCCCATCTTATACAAAATCTGAGTTAAAAAAAGTCTGATAACTACAAAAACCCTAAAATAACCTACTTACCATGATTTTGGGATAGTGCCTAAACTTCTCAAACCAAAATTCTACTCTGATTAAGTTGTAGAGAATCTCCCCAGGATCATCGTGGTAACTTATGATCATTGAACCAGGGAAAAAAAGGGCCGAAATCTTAGAGATAAGTGAGAGAAACCGTAGGTAGAGAGAGAAAATAAAGAGAGAAGTATTTTCCTTGCTGAAAATGTGATTTTTGCACTTATATAGACGGATGGCCACGTGGCTTCGTTGACAAGACACGTCGACTCATCAACGAACCAAAGAAGGTAGTTCATCAACGAAGGTGATGAGCTCGTTGACAAACCAAAGGGTCTGAATTTCCCTTCTTAGCATCTCTTCGTCGACGAGACACTGAGACTCGTCCACTAACCATACAAGGGAGTTCGTCGAAGAAACTAGGGTGTTCATCGATGAACCCTGCTTTGTTCGTTTCGAATCTTCCTTTCTCTCTATTATTTAATTATTATTATTTTTCGGGTCTCTACATTCTCTCCTCCTTATAAAATTTCGTCCTCAAAATTTGCTAACTGTACTATGCACCATCATCTGAGAAAAATTTACTACTTATTTTATTAATTACCCCCACTTATGACAGAGGAATACCGTGGTTACATTTATGATTCTGGGAGATTATAAGTATAAAAGAAAATTCTCCCAAAACCAAAACACTACCTATCCTTTGATCTAAAATACAACTTATACATTACTTACCCTATACTGTATAAACAATATCAAAACAAAATTTACTTTATCTGAACTATTGCTGTTTATTTTCCTGATTTACACTGATCCCCACTAAACAGACGTGGGTACTTCTGTAGATACCCAGAAAATAATAGCCATTAAATAATAAAGAGAGAGGAAATATGTAGAAGGAAAAAGAAATCAAAAAGGGAATTAAGCAGGATTCGTCGACAAACCCTCTGGTCTCGTTGAAGAACTTCCTTTTGGGTTCAATGTCCACATGTCTTGTCGATGAAAAAAAATACCGAGAGGGGTTGTATTAGAGCTTGAAGTTCATCGACGAAGGTTACGAGTTTGTCGACAAACTTGTTTCTTGGACTCATCGACGAGGTGACATGTCTCGTCGACGACGCCACACATTCAAAGGTGTATAAATAAGCTCAAAACGGGTTTTCAACGAGAAACTCACGTGCAAAACCCTCTCTCTCTCTCTCTCTCTCTCTCTCTCTCTCTCTCTCTCTCACACACACACACACACACACACAAATTCATCTCTTTCTCCTTCTCTCAAGGATTCTAGCTTCGATTTTCGCCAGTTTGACGATCGAAAGCCGTCACGTTACTCTTCGAAAGATTCTCTACAATACTGCCGGATCAGAATTTTGATTTGGAGTATTTGGGCGTCATCCCAAAATTTGGGCAAGTTAACTATTTTACATTTTATAAGTTATTGGGTATTTCTAAACTAAGGGGAATGTGTTGGAAGGTGTTATACTGGTATATGTTGATTTGTTGGAAAATGTGAATTTCAGGGTGTTGAGCCGGGAACATACATGAGTAGGTTTGTTTAGATTTGTGGGCTTCTCAGTAAGTCAGGTAAGGAGATAAATTAAGTCAGCACTTTTCATGAAATTATTTATTAATATACAACATTTTTTTTTAAAAATTAAATATGTATAGTACAATGTTTGAAAATACTACTGTTGAATAAGAAAATAAATTTAGTACATTTTACTAGGATATATGATTTTCAGATCAGATTTTTATATTTAGAATATTATTCATATTTTTGTGGCATGAGTATAAATTTCCATGAAAATTATGTTATATCATAATAATATGATTTTTTTTCTGAAATAAGCATGTTACGACAGTTTTCAGAAAAACCATGAAAGCAGTATAGAAACTATGGTTTAAAATATTACGTTAAACAGTGTAGAAAATTCATGTTTAGTACGTTATGATATGGTCGGCGTAGATGCCGTGATTTATATGCTATGACGTGGCCGGCGTAGATGCCGTGATTTACGATCAGCGCAGATGCCGTAATTTTGTATGATATGTTAAAATCCATGAAAATATGATCATGTCTGATATTACCTAGAAATACGAAACAGTTATGTATCAGAAATATGAAATGTACTATATGTTATTAGAACTAGGATGGCTTAGTTTAGTATTTTAGAGCACAATACCGTAGCTATATGTATAAGTTCAAGTTTATGTTAGTGCTACCACACATCTCAGATAAAGTGTGGGAGATGGTGGTCGATGTGGCTTCAGTGTAGTGCTGGTGTTCCCTTGGCAGTTCGGACCAGGTGGGATAAGCCCATCGTACTTACATACTTATGTTTGATTTAGTGTGGTCGGCCAGCCATTGCTAGGTCTCTTCTTCGGGCCGCACAACCCTGTCATGTGGGGGGTAAGACATGACATCAGCTAGCTATCCATCCTAGGTATTATTTCAGTATCCTACAGTTATAGAAGATGTTTTACATGATTGTAGAAATTAGTACGATATTTATTATGATATGATGAATCATGTTTTGCTTAGAGTTTATACAACCAATTATTATTAGATATACATATTATGTACAGTTCATGTTTAAACACGATAATACTCATGTTGCCACAAACTGATATTATTTTATCTCTCTCACTGAGAGGTGTCTCACCCCAGCATTACAAACATTTTACTAAGTCCTGATAGGAGGGAGGATAAAGCTCCATAGTAGTAGAGGTTGACCAAACTACCCTGTCAGAAGGGTAAGTAGTTAAGGTAGGGTCAGATTGGTTTTTGGGTTATGACCCTAGGGTATTTTTTGGTCCTTATGTGGATGTTGTATATATATGACAGATTCAGTAGAGTTTTGGTATTATGCCCATTGTTGTACGACATGTATATAATTTATGTTTTTCGCAGCTTAGGCATCAGAGTTATTATGCATGTTGTTATATAGGGAAAAAAATATATATGGAAAAATAGGCAAGTCATTACAGTTTGGTATTAGAGCCTAGGTTACTAGGTTCTGTAGACTTTAGAGTGCAATGGAAACAATACCAGAGTATAGGAAAAATGATTCGAGGTTTTGTTCTATAGTGTGGAGGCAGGACTTCTGTGGTGGTTTCTATGTCTTTCCTGGGGTGACGATTTCAGGAAAGTCATAGTAAACTATTGCCGGGTTGTGTTTCTATAGTGTAGGACTGAATCTTGATTTAAGATAAGGATGCCAAGATAGTGGTTAAATACATAAAATTTAAAGATAGGGTCCCTAAGCCATGTTTATTGTCTTGTTCAGGATGGAGCCTGGGGGTGGTAGTGTTCATGCGAGCGGTAGCGAGGGTGCAGGGCCCTCGGGTGCAGGTGGAGATGATTCACACGTAGTATTACATTGTGTAGCTCAGTAGGTTATGACTGAGATTGCATGGAGCTCCAGGGAATAGGGAGGTCCGTCTGTAGGTCACAGGTGTATGATAGAGAAATTTACCAAGATGAATCCTTCGGCATTTTTAGGAGGAACTGATCCTGTAGTCACCGAAAATAGGATGCAAGAAATTGAGAAAGTATTGGTAGTGCTGTAGTGCACGAAGGAGCAAGGGGTTTTATTTGCCACCTATAAGCTGACAAAAGAGGCTAAGAGATGGTGGACTACGGTAAAACTATTGGAGGAACAGAGGGCAATACCTATAGCTATGACTTGGTGCCATTTTAGAGAGTTTTTCTTCGACAGATACTTCCCGGCCACTACCAGAGAGGCCAAAGTAGAGAAATTCCTAAATTTGAAGCAGAGACAACAAACAGTCTAGCAGTACGTCGCGCGGTTCATAGAGTTGTCCCGCTTCGCCCCGTATATCATTCTTGATGAGGCAAAGAAGGCGAGACAGTCTGAAAGAGGTTTGAGGTGAGAAATATATAAACAGGTAGCGGTGCTGAAAGTGCAGGACTTTGCTAAGTTGGTAGACAGAGCAGCTGTGGCAGAGGCCAGTGAGCAGATGGGTGCAGAGGAGCAAGGACAGAAGAAGAGGTCCACGCCTTCAGGTTTTCAAGAGGGATTTAGTCGAGGCCCATGGAGGAGAGGTAATTATGGTATAGGGCAGAGGCAGGAGACGGGGGGCCATGATGTTCAGGTATGCAAATCTACCCTGTCTGTTAGACGTGTGGAAAGAAATATATAGGAGAGTGTCGAGCGGGGAGAGGCGTATGCTATCGTTGTGGTGGATTGGGACATTTAGCACGAGATTGCCCTACACCATCTAGTACTACTCCTGCTCCCAGACCTTATAGGAGAGGTTTCAAGCGCCCCATGGAGGTCAGCAAAGGAATGTAGCCCCGGCGAGGGTTTACGCATTGACGTCAGGAGATGCTGAGATTGTAGAGGACGTCGTGATAGGTACCCTTACTATTTTATTATGTCAAACTATTGTTTTATTTGATTCAAGTGCGACCCACTCTTTTGTGTCTGTGGGATATGTTAAATTATCTAGAGTCGAGACACAATTATTAGATGTTGAATTTTCAGTAGTTACAGCAACAGGGTTAGTGGTGAGGTGTCGTAGGGTGCTCCGAGGCTATCTAGTAGGTATTCAGGGGAAAGTATTACTAGATGACCTAATTGTGCTAGACATGCATGGATTTGATGTAATACTGGGTATGGATTGGCTGACAGCTAACTATGCTAGTATCGATTGTCATATGAAAAAGGTGATATTCAGACCACCGAGAAAGCAAGAATTCAGATTTGTGGGTCGTGGGTGAATTTCCCGCCTTAGTTAGTGTTAGCCGTACAGGCGAGAAGACTACTCTTGGACGGATGTTAGGGGTTTATGGCCTATGTAAAGGAGGTGACAGAAAATGAATTAAAGCTTGTCAGTATACCAGTGGTAAAGGAGTTTCCAGATGTTCTTCCAGAAGAGTTACCTGGGATGTCTCCCGACCGCGAGGTAGATTTTGCTATCTATTTACTTTTATGGATGACACTGATCTCTAAAACTCCTTATCGAATGGCTCCAATAGAATTGGGAGAATTAAAGGATTAGCTGTAGGATTTATTGAATAAAGGGTTTATTAGACCTAGTGTATCACCGTGGGGAGCTCCAGTTTTATTTGTGAAAAAGAAAGATAGGACCGTGAGAATGTGCATAGATTATAGGAAAATAAACAAAGTAACAGTTAAGAACATGTATCCTCTACCCTGTATAGATTATTTATTTGATCAGCCTCAGGATACATGAGTTTATTCAAAGATTAATCTACGCTTTGGGTACCATTAGGTAAAAGTCAGGGCAGAGGACATCTTTAAGACAACGTTCCGAACTTGGTATGGCCGTTATGAATTTTTGCTCATGCCATTCAGACTAATGAATGCTCTTACTGTATTTATGAATTTGATGAACAAAGTCTTTCATCAGTATTTAGATCAATTCGTTGTGGTTTTCTGTCACGCCTCGAACCCGAAAATGGGCCCCGGGGTGTGATTTAGTAACTTAACCTGTATCTATATCATTCAACCATTCATGATACTACACAAACACATACTTAATATACGTAGTGGAATAATTCAACCTATTACATCATAATACCATACCAGAGTTTATATAAAAACAGGATCTAATTCCCAAAATACATAACATACTCCGAGTGTCTATATAATCCAAAATGACAACCTGACCAAAGAACAGTACTTACACAAGTACTCTTACAAAGCTAATCAACAACTACGCTCCTAAAATGCTAGGACTCTAGTGTCGGCTACTCGAAGGACCTGAAAAACATTTGTATGATAGGGGTGAGACACCTCTCAGTAAGGGAGAAACAAGTTATATCAATATGTGGACACATGAGTGTTAATTCAACAGTAAAGCATAAACAATTCACAATTCCTGTATTTTCACAATATAGTTCCAATATACATACGATACAAAGCAATATGATCTAGTGTCATCACACTCTTTGGCCTAAGCTGGCCTGTTTGGTGGTATTTCACACCCTTCGGTAAAAGTCGGTGCCTTCGGTAACGTGGCATAGCATAAGCCCCCACAACTTTGAACCGATGCAGATCTGGCGTTCTCACACCCTTTGGTATAAAATGACCTTCCTAGTGGTATTGCACACTCTTTGGAAAAAGCCAAACATCTGAGCCAACGGTAGTTAACCAACTTGGCCACCTATAGTGTTATTTCGGCACACCTCATATCTCTACCTTCGATAGTTAACCGGCATGCTTCGATTGTCCTAGGCCTTCAGTTTTATTCCGACTCGACATTTTCACAAAACCTGGAACAATTTTGGAACTCCTGTTCTTGTATCTCGTTTCAACAACTCACAGCCTACGGTAGTTAACTGGCACACTTTTCCACAAAACACATCATTCAATTCATCATCTCATTCCACACTTATTTGGGTAAAAAAATAATCTCACAACAGATTATTCGAAAATACAGTTTAACATAATCAAAGGTATGATCATCTCTATATTACTATTTAACCAAATATACGATTTTCCAACAGAAACGAAGATGGTACTCGAAACTCCCAATTTTTCCCAAAACCTGTAACCCGAAAATCCTGTAATTTCACCTAATAGATTTTTCCAAATAAGTAGCCAAAATATTTGTATAATTGTAAACCACAATTTTACCGATTCAGATTACAAAAATATCTGATATAAACAGAAACCCCTTACCTTTCTCTAAAAACCAAAACACGAACTAAACGGCTCTAAAACAGCGAATCAAGTTCCCTAAACCTAAAAATCGAAGAACACAACTTCAATATAACCCTATCTAATACATATCTACCGAACCAAAAAATGAAATCGAACCCTTACCTCAATTTTAGGACAAAACTCAAAAATCTTCAAAACGAAGATCCGATTCGTTATAACAGTAGAGATTCCTCCTTTGATCCACGTAGTAACGTCGAATCGTCGACTCGGGTAACTGATAGCCTGAAATCTTAGAGAGAGAGAGAGAGAGAGAGAGAGAGAGAGAGAGGATTTTGGTTTCTTCTCCATTAAGTAATGAAATAGATATTTATAACTTAGTTTACTTAGCCAACCACTTTCACGAGACTACGTCCTTGTTGAAGAGTATAAGAAGGGAGTTCGTCGATGGTGTGTGGCCTTGTTGATGAGTTGGAGATTTTAGAATTTCAAAAATCTCTCGGTATGCACTCATCAACGAACCTCTGAATTTCATTGCTGAGCTGCAGAAGGGACTTCATCGATGAGAGAAGGAGCCTCGTTGACGAGCCTTTCTGATTTTCCCTTTTAAAATTCCTTTCCCTTTTCTTATTTATTTAATTAAAAATTCTAGGGTCGGATTCTTACAACCTCCCCTCCTTACAAAAATTTCGTCCTTAAAATTTGCAATCTCTCACTTGATAACTCAACAATATAACCAAAACGCATACTCAACTCTAGGAAGAGTCGGCGGCCACCCACATAGTAGCCCCATCCCAAATTTATTACATACCCTCACTTATGGTGGAGGAATACCGTGGTTACATACACAATGTCTCGAGAGCTCACAATATCACAAAAATCTTCCAGAGACTAACCACATCATCACTATAAATAACAAAACATCACATACTTACATAAACCAATCTTGCAAACAAAACTATTACTTACCTGAGCAGTCGTATAGTCTTGACGATCCCTTATCCTCAGAACAGTTATGGATATTTTTGACTTATTTTCTTCTTTAATTCCCATGAAACCTCCTCAACTGGGTGATTCCACCACAACACTTTCAGTAACGGTATCTCCTTGGTATGCAACTTCTGAACTTTCTAGTCCAGAATCTGAACGGGTATCTCCTCTTATGCCAAAGCATCCCCAATCTCTAAAGAATCGTAACTAATCACATGCGATGGATTCGGAACGTACCTCCTCAACATAGACACGTGGAACACATCGTGGATCCTAGAGAGCGCTAGAGGCAATCCTATAGGCTACCAAACCCACTTGTTCCAGTACCTCGAATGGTCTGATATATCACGAGATTAGCTCGCCTTTCTTCCAGAACCTCATCAACCCTTTAATCGGAGCAATTCTCAGGAATATCTTACCCCCCAACTTGAATTCTAACTCTCGTCGGCGAACATCCACAACTTTTCTGCCGACTCTGAGCTAATTTAATTCTATCCCTAATCAATATAACCTTCTGAGAAGCCTGCTATACGAGTTTGGGATCCAATATTTGCTGTTCACCGATCTTATCCCAATATAGAGGAGACCGACACCTCCGACCGTACAATGCCTCGAATGGTGCCATCCCGATATGAGCTTGGAAGCTATTGTTATAAGCGAACTCCACTAATGGTAGAAACTAAATCCAACTACCATCGAAATCTAGCATGCAAGCCCATAACATATCTTCCAAGATTTGTATCATCCTCTCTGACTGTCCATCAATCTGGGGGTGGAACGCTGTACTAAAAGTAAGCTTCATCCCCAGTGCTTCCTGTAAGCTATTCCAGAACCAAGAAGTGAATCTTGGGTCTCAATCTGAAACAATGGACACCAGTACTCTGTGCATTCTAATTATCTCCTCCACGTATAAATCTGCTAGCCTACTCAAGGAGTAGCTAACCTTCATTGGTACAAAGTGAGCTGATTTAGGCAACCTGTCTATGATCACCTAGATTACATTCTGCCTGTGAACTGTTGGTGGTAACTCGGTGACAAAGTCCATGGAGATATGCTCCCATTTCCACTTTGAGATACTTAATGGCTGCAACGGCCCTTCCAGCCTCTGATGCTTAGTCTTTACCTAATGACACGTCAGACATTGCTCCACAAATCGAGCAATCTCCCTTTTCATGCCACTTCACCAGAATGATTTGCACAAATTCTGATACATCTTCATGCTACCTGGATGTACCGTATACAAAGAATGATGTGCCTTCTATAGAGTCGTCCTCCTTATCCCATTGTCATTTGGAACACACAGTCTGTTTCCAAACCTCAATACACCTCCCTCGGAGATGTTAAAATCTGCCGCTAGCCCCTGCTGTACCTTCTCTACAATCTCGACTAACTCCTCATCATTAGCTTGCGTGACTTTAATCCTCTCTAATAATGTCGGTTGGATCACCAAGCTAACAATGAAAGCATGATGATTACCATCCACCAACTCCACGCCAAGGCTTTCAAGATCCCGTCTGATATGATGCTGAGCTATCACTGTAGATACTGTTGCATGCTCTGACTTTTGACTCAACGCATCAGCTACCGCGTTAGCCTTCCTCGGATGATATCTGATGGTGCAATCGTAGTCCTTGATTAGTTCCAGCCACCTTCTCTAACTCATGTTCAACTCCTTTTGCATGAAAAAGTAGTGTGTCCAGATCTTTAATGCATACACCACTGCCGCCAGATCCAGATCATGCGTGGGGTAATTCTTCTCGTACTCCTTGAGTTTTCGAGAAGCATAAGCAATTACTTTCCCCTATTGCATCAACACACATCCCAAACCCTTCAGAGATGCATCGCTGTAAATCATAAAACCACCGTCCCTAGATGGGATGGTTAAAACTAGAGCAGTGACCAGTTGGCGATTCAACTCCTTAAAACTTTGCTCGCACTCGTCAGTCCAATCAAATCTCACATCCTTCCTTGTCAATCATGTCAAAAGGTCAGATAGTCTAGAGAATCCCTCCACGAATCGCTAGTAGTACCCATCCAGTCCTAGGAAACTCCGAACTTCTTGCACGTTATTTGATTTCACCCAGCCAACCACTGATTCAATCTTACCTGGATCAACTGAGATACCACCTCCCAATACGACATGGCCTAGAAATGCGATCTGCTTCAACCATAACTCACATTTATTCAACTTGGCATACAACTTCTTTTCCCATCGTACCTAGAGTACCAACCTTAGATGGTTTTCGTGCTCTTCCGGACTCCAAGAATATACCAAAATATTGTCAATGAATACCACTATGAATTGGTCCAGGTATTCATGGAAAACCCTGTTCATGAGGTCTATAAATACCATCGAGGCATTAGTCAACCCAAATGGCATGACTAGGAACTCGTAGTGACCATATCTGGTTTGGAAAGCAATCTTCGCAACATCCTCAGTCCTAACTTTCACCTGATGATACCCTAACCGTTAATCGATCTTCAAAAAGACCTGTGTTCCTTGCAGCTATTCAAATAGATCATCTATATGAGGCAACGGGTATTGGTTCTTCATTGTTACCTTGTTGATCTCACGGTAATCAATACACATTCTCATTGACCCGTCCTTCTCCTTCATGAACAATACTGGAGCTTCCCAAGGCGAAACACTAGATCTGATAAAGCCCTTATCCAGTAGTTCCTGTAGTTGCTCCTTCAACTCTTTAAGTTCAACTAGAGCCATCCGGTATGGAGCCTTAGAAATCGATGTCTTTCCTGGAAGCAATTCAATAGCGAACTCCACCTCATGATCAGGAGGTAAACCAGGCAAGTCTTCTAGGAATACAACCAAAAATTCATTAACCATTCGGATATCTTCGAGCTTCAGATCATCCTGAGGTGGTCCTCCACACAAGCTAGGTACCCCTGACAATCGTTCAAGAGTAACCTTCTCGCTTGCATAGCCGACATAATCTGTGGCATCAAACGCACACATGATTCTATGAACTCATATTCCTGCTCCCTAGGAGGTCTGAACATCACCACTTTCCTACGATAGTCAATCATAGCAAAGTTGGAAGATAACCAATCCATCCCCAGTATAACATCGAACCCGTACATGTCGTATAATACTAGATTCACCAGTAGAGACCTTCCCTAAATTACCACTAGGAATTCTTCTAACATTTTCCTACAGATCACCACACTCCTAGATGGTGTAGCCACAGAAAACCCCTCATCTATCACTTGGGTTTCAACCCCACACAGTTTCACAAAGTTGGCAAATATAAAGGAGTGCGTTGCTCTTGAATTGAATAAGACAACAACTCTATTTGAAAGCAGTAACATGGTACCTGTCACCACATTGCCAGTGTGTTCTGCATCTGCTGGAGTAAGCGAGTACACCCTCGCTTGAGCTGTGTTTCCCGAGGCACTTGGTTCTTTCCTCGGTTCTGACTCGGTGCAGGCGTGTCATTCATCAGTGTACGACAGTTTTAGAATACATGGCCCGATTTGCCACATCGGTAATAGTTACCCACAAACGGCCGACATTCACCATCATGCCATTTTTTGCACTTGGTACAACGCTCGCGAGATTGGTCCCCCTATGGACTCCGCGTGTAACGACCTGATTTTTCATGCCATTTTTTTCCACATATATTAACTGTAAAATTTTACTGCTCTGATACCTTCTAAATAAATGAAACTATCATTACGGAGCAGATAGAGACCATGAAATCTGGAACTCAATAAACTACCTATACAGTGGAAAGCAGAATACATATAATCATGTCAATATATATAATACCAGAGTGTCAGAATTTTCCAGATTATGCATACATAGCCATTCCCTAAAAATCCTTCACCTGGACCTAGGGACTAATAAAAAGAATGAATTCCCAAAAATACTCACCCTACAGATAGGGCAGTACCGTAGTCCCATCTATTTGCGAGCCTAATCTGCTCGCCTAGCTGGATCACCTAAAAAATGTTACATCACTGGGATGAGAAACGCTCAGTAAGACAAAATATACTATTGCTAGTGTGTGACATATGAGTTTACCTAATTGTAAAATCTAATTCAGAAGTACTGCAAATAACTGAGTCTGAGAAAACATGTATAAATAATACACATTATAGCTTATACCTGCGCATCACGAACTAATCTAGTGTCTCCTTCCAAGAAGATGTTGTGAGTACAAATTGAAGGGTCGATACCCTTGATGTCTACAATGGTCCATCCTATCGCTCCTCGATGCTTCCTTAGTACCTGCAATAACTTAGTTTCTTGTTTAAAAGTAAGGCGAGAAGAGATTAACACTGGGAATGTGCCCTCTTCTGGACCCAGGAAAACATACTTCAGCTCTTCAGGTAATGGCTTCAGCTCAAGTGTCATAACTTCTTCTTCTGATGAATTCATAACTTCTGGAAGATCAATTGCTTCAAAATTTGGTTTACACCAACTACTTATGTAACTCGCATCCAACAAGTGAGAGGAACCATCTATCTCCAGGAACTGCCCTTCTGATTCTGGCAATTCTCTAATCAAGGGAGCTTTTTCATCAAATACCTCAAGTTGTTTAGAAGAATCATTTTCAAATGCACCATCAAAATCAAGTACTAACAACAACTTTGAAATATTCAAATCATCTATTACATCAACAGCATGTGCTTCTGCATTATCACACCTACTCGACATCTTGTGAGCATTGAACACGTTCGTCTCCAATGTCATATTTCCGAATGTGAGCTTAAGTACTCCACTTTAGCAATTAATCAAGGCATTAGAAGTAGCAAGGAATGGTAACCCAAGAATAACAAGGGCCTAATATATGATGGAAGCAGGCTGCTGCATGTCCAAAACAACAAAGTCTATTGGGTAGTAAACTTTGGCAACTTGAACCAATACATCCTTAATAACACCTCAAGGAACTTTTACTAATTTGTCTGCCAACTATAGCGTCATGGATGTTTTCTTTAGCTCACCTAAACCCAACTACTCATATATTGAATATGGGAGCAAGTTCACACTACTCCCCAAATCAAGTAAAACTCTTTTGATACAAGATTTATCAATCATGATAGAAATAGTGAGAAAACCAGGATCTCTAAGTTTTTGAGGAGTCTGACTCGATATCAACGCACTGACTTACTCAGTCAAGAAAGCCTTCTTCTTTACGTTCAGTTTTCTTTTCATTGTGCATAGATCCTTCATAAATTTTGCATATGTAGGAACTTGCTGTATGACAATTAAAAGTGGGATATTGATATTCACTTTCTTGAAGATTTCTTGAATCTCAGTGTGATACTTATTCTTCTGACCAGATGTCAACCTCTAAGGATAGGGTACCACATGTTGATACTCCTTAATAGTCTCATCATCCTTATTATCCGACTTCTTTGAATCTGAGCTTGCTTCATCTGGTTTTTATTTTGCTTCATCTATCTCAGTTGCGACTTCAGGTGTTGGAGCAACTGTTTATTGATCAATGGGTATTTCAGGATAGGAAACTTCTTTTCCACTCCTCAAGGTAATGACAGCCTTTTCTGACTCAAAGGAATCCCTTGAAACATTATGCACTGGTTGCTATTGTTGTCGATATAGCTAGGGATTAGGCTAAGGTTATGCTAGAAATTTCGCTTTTTCTAAGGTATTCAATTGTGTATTTATCTTATTAATATTTTATCTCATTTCATTGATGGCTTGAGTATTCTGACTGTTGGTCGTGACGTGAATTTGCATGAATTGATGAAACATATTTGCCATTTGCATCATGCTATCATTAGAAGATTTCTTTGATTGAATAGGAGCTAAATTAGGTTGAAATCTTGGAGGTGCGTAGCTCTGAAAGATCTGTTGTGGTTGACACTACTATTGAGGAGCTGCAACTAGATGATATAGCAGCTGCGGAGGTGGTACATAAGACTGAGAAAGCCTGATCCAGTTACTTGCTGAAGAACTCCCCGTTGCACATAGTATGGACAAATTGTTTACATTTAGGGGTAAAAGTAGGATAGAAATAATTGACTAACCTCCAAGATTTGAACCCATGATATGGACAGATATTCATCAGATCCTTGAACCTCTCCTAACAAGCCTGGAAGGTCTCATCACCTTTTTGCATGAACTAACTGATATGCTCCTACAGGTACTGGGTTCTTTGAAAAGGAAAGAATTTGTGTAAGAACTCACACTACATTTCAGCCCAACTAGTAATAGACTTAGGTCTCAATGAGTTAAACCAGCTTTTTGCCTTATCTTTTAAAGAAAAAGGAAATAATCGAAGCTTGACATACTCATAAGTTCTAGCCTTATTAATGAAAGTGGTACAAACCAACTCAAAATCTGTCAAATGCTGATATGGACTCTTAGAATCCACCTTGTGAAACTGGGGTATCACAGACAACATACCATGCTTAATTGTGAAGTTCGGTGCATCTTGTGGTAAAGCAATGCAAGAAGGCGTAAAAGTATGTGTAGGCTACAAAAAATCTTGAAGTGTACGTGGAGCAGGTGCAGCCATAACTTCCTAAAAAAATTCTTTAAAAAGATCACTCAAATCAATTTCAGAATCACTCGTAAAAGTAACACTAGAACAATCAGATTCTGTGTTCTGTGTGTCACTATTGGTGCTAAATGAAATTTTAGACAGTCTATTCGAAAGATCTCTGACCCAAGGCATCAAACATTAATTCAAACAGCAGAAATTCACCAACACAACAGCAAACAAGCGTGATCAAAATTTTAAATTTTGAAATTTTTATTTTTTTAGTTTTATTTATTTTTATTTTTTATGTTATTTTTGTTGTTTTTTTAATTAAAAATAAAAAAATTGGAAAAAAAAAATTTTGAAATTTAATTTAACAATCCTCGGCAATGACGCCAAAGACTTGACTCACTCTGAAAATGAGCAGCTTGGAAGTTATCCCAAGTATAAGAGTTCAGTCGTGTAATAATTAGCCCAATGGTCAGATTGTCTCCTCAAGGAATGCAGTTTAGTTCCAAAATTTGGTTAATTATGAAAGAAATTAAGAAAAGAAAAGTCTATTGAACATAGTTCGTATTTGGTTTCCTGAGATTTTTGAGATTTTGTGACGAAATTAAAACAACGTGAAATTTAATTTATGAACCTAGCACGCACGGAATTAATATTAAGAAACGAGAAACAGGCACAATGAGATAGACGATGACAAAATTAAATGCCAAACACAATCCTACGTTTAATCATTTAGGCAAGAAATAAATCCGATGTTTGAAACTTTAGACAAAAAAACCTAAAGACGATAACTTTACTACGTAACTGAAGCATGCAACCCTAAAAACCTCAATCAAACACAAAAAAAAAAAAACTAAGCTTTAACACAATCAAGAACTTAAGTGATGATTAAACCAAATCCAACAAAGGATGATAACTTGACTCTTTAACAACATAAACAATAAACTAAAACACAATAAAAACTCATACTCTAAATAAATTGAACTTAAGATAAATAAAACCCAATGCTACTGACCAGCCACTCAGCTACTGACATGTGGCACGCCTTCCTACACAATGTCATATGCTACGTAGTCTCTTGTGAGCCGTTCAATCTATGTTTCTTCACGACAGACAAGATCATGCCACGTCTCCGATCTGGGTCACCCTCTATCTCCCTTTTTACTGGTCGACACATAACCTTACTCAGAAGACGACACGTGGTCAGTTGTATAACCTGACTAAAATAGGTGTCTTTTATCTTTATAAGCCTGTTGCTATAGATAACATAGGAGAGTTCCTACTGTTACCCCAAAGCAACAAGGCCTATAAAGAGGGGCAGCTGTAGACATCCCAATTTTGACCAGGCTTTTCTGAGGAGACCTCATGTCAAACCCTCCCACACTGCTTATGGACCCCACACATCTTTATAGGCCCCACACTGCTTGTGGACCCCACATATCTTTGTAGGTCCCACACTACTTGTGGACCCCACACATCTTTGAAGGTCCCACGTTACTTGTGGACCCCACACATTTTTGTAGGTCCCACGATGCTTATGAACCCCAAACATTTTTGTAGGTCCCACAATGCTTGTAGACCCCATATATCTCCATTAGGCCCCCACATGATTTGTAGGCCCCACATCTCCTGGTACGCTAGTTCGGATTCCTACATCCGGTGCACTTTACCCCCTTTGCTATGCTAGCTCAGATTCCTACATCCATTGCATGTTACCCCATTTGGTACACTAGCTCAGATTCCTATATCCGGTACACGCTAGCTCGGGTTCCTATAACCCTCACACAGTTTGTGGGCCCTACATGGCTTGTGGGCCCCACATATTTGGTACGCTAGCTCGGATTCCTATATTCGGTGCACGTTACCTCCTTTAGTACGCTATCTCGGATTCCTATATCCGGTGCATACTAGCTCGGGTTCTTATAGCCCCCACATGGCTTGTGGGCCTCACATCTTTGGTACGCTAGCTCCGATTCCTACGTCTAGTGTACGTTACCTCCTTTAGTACGCGAGCTAGGATTCCTATATCCAGTGCATACTAGCTCAGGTTATTATAACCCTCCGTGAGCCCCATATATCTCCATTAGGCCCCATATGGAGTGTGGGCCCCACACATCTCCATTGGGCTTTGCACGACTTCTTAGACCCCCGTATATTTATTATTATTATTATTATTATTATTATTATTATTATTATTATTATTATTATTATTATTATTTATCTAATCTATCAAATGGAAGCATGCTTTGTTCCCCTCATCATCACGCACCCCATGCCTTATTCCCCTCTTTATCATTTATTTCATGCACTATTTCCTTCATCATCACTCTCCCCATGCCTTGTTCCCCTCTTTATCATTCATCCCATGATATATTCCCTTCATCATTCTTCATCCCATGCTTTGTTCCCCCCATCATCACTCACCCCATGCCTTGTTCCCCTCTTTATCATTCATCCCATGCTATATTCCCTTCATTATTCTTCACCCCATGCTTTGTTCCCCCCATCATCACTCATCCCATGCTTTGTTCCCTTCTTCATCATTCATCCCGTGCTATATCCCCTCTATCATTTTTCATCCCATGCTTTGTTCCCCTCTTCATCATTCATCCCGTGCTATATCCCCTCTATCATTTTTCATCCCATGCTTTGTCCCCCCCCCCCCCCAATAATTACTGTAACACCCTCAAAATTCATACCATTATATATATATATATATATATATATATATATATATCCATATCCATACCTAAGCAGCCAAAACACATATCATGCAACCATTTACATATTTACTATGCAATACCAGAATTCTGTATATACAGACCATAGTAATACAAAAATACCCCTCTAGCATCATCTACTCAAAAATACTCAGCTCTGACAAAAACTCATCCTATAACCAGGGTGATCAAACTACTTTCTATTCACGAGCCTGATCTACTCGCCTAACTGGCTTACCTAAAAAATGGTAAAGTAATGGGATGAGTCAATGCTCAGTAAGTGAAAATATGCTATTACTAGTATGTGGCAACTAAGTTAAAGATATTTTTAAAATAGTAACTGAACTGTAATGCATTAAATCATCTGTATAGCATATCTTTCATTCATAATTTAAAATATACTGTATCGTTTGTTTTTCTACTTTTCATACTGATAATATCATACTCTCATTATATACTGTAAAACTGTATACATATACATAACTGTGCTTTATCCCTGGAACTCTGTAGGTTATGATTTGACCCCTCATGACAGGGTTGTGAGGCCTATAGGCGGGACTTTACCTGGCCGAGCCTCCAAATAAGTCAATATACTCTACACTACCTCAGCCCGGCCAAACTGCATGCACTCCTAAGCTCGGGATTGGCTATTACCTCGTCAAACCGGCCCCTCCACCCAGTGAATTGGGGAGCTGCATACTCTCCGAGCACGGTTGACAGTACCCACATACTATCTGAGATATGTGGTTGCACTCTATCTATATCTAGCAATGGTACCGTGCTCTGTAAACTGTATCTATCTGTAATTTTTACACAAGGATCTGATACTGTATATACATATATACATATATACTCTTTTACTCTTTTCATCATGTTTTCCAAAATTACCATAATGTTATCTTTATATACTATAAATACTGTAACCTCTGTATACTATATCTGTAGCATCTTGATGCTACCTCTGTATCTCTGTCTATATACTCTGTCTATATACTCTGTATTTTATGGTAATAGGAAACATGGCATGCTATAACTTGGCATATACTGTTCTGTATAAATCTGTGATATAATACTGATCTGAATAAAATTGTATACATGTATATGCATATATATATATATATATATATATATATATATATATATATATATATACGTCTGTTTCATGAACTACTCATATAAAAACTGTATATGCATGTAAATTTTTCTGTATAATCTTTGTGAATATATATCTCTATCTGTATATTTAGTATAGTATGATACATTATAAAAATTGTATACATTCTCCATCACATAAAAATCTACTCAAGCCACACAAGCATTTAAACTCATAATCTATAAAAACTGTATAATAAACTGGTATAAATATGTGTCTATGAAATCTCTATTAACATCATTAAAATCCCTAGCATAGCATATTTCCCTTACCTTAACTTTGAAAAGCTCCTGTATAATTCTGGTTTTATACCCACAGGGTTCCTTGCTCAACATCCTAAAAACACAATCCCCAAGAACAAAACATCAGTATTTTCTTACCTACAACATTTCTCATGACTAAGGGAAAGACAAATATTGAATAAAATGCCTTACCTTGAGATTGGGACGAAATCCAACCCAATTTTTCCAGCGATCAGCTCCGGCAGACTTGTAGAGAATCTCTTCAGGAGCGTCGTGGTAGCCTCAGATCTTTGATCCGACGAGAAATAGGCTCAGAAACGAAGAGAGAAGTGAGAGAGAGTCGTAGAGAGAGAGAGAGAGGAGAGAGAGAGAGGGGCGTGGATAAGTGATAAAAAATTTGAGTTTTCCCTTTATATACTACGACCTACGTCATCTTGTTGATGAATCTTTCAATAAATTCATCGACGAATCCCTATATTCGTCGACGAATTTCAGGCTGCCCCAAAACCCCTCTCGGTATTTTCTCGTCGATGAGGCCCTGTATTAGTCGACAAATTTCCTTATGTACTCATTGACGAAGCCCTGTATTCGTCGATGAAACCTACTGCCTCTTTCTATTTCCATTTCCTCTTGAATATCGATATTTTCTAGGTCATTACATTCTCCCCTCCTTATAAAATTTCATCCTCGAAATTTACTAGCTGTATTCCCATCTATACACTCCATCACTCTGAAAAAGAAAAAAGGGACTACTTATTTATTACCTACCCTCACTTGTAGCGGAGGAATACTGTGGTTACATACTATGTTCTGGGAAATTATACATATAAAACTAAAAAAAAAAACTAACTACTAACTAAAATCTATACATGTACCTGCACAAGAAACCTATCTAACTTTTATGCTTTACCTGAGTACCTCTATACCTCTTTGAACAACTGCGGATATTTCTATTTGATCTGCTCCTCGAGCTCCCAAAAAGCTTCCCCTATAGCATGATTCTTCCACAAAACTTTAACTAACTGTATTTTTTTAGTGCGTAAAGTCTGAACCTTTCTATTCAAAATTTGTACTGGTACTTCTTCATATGGTAGTGAATCCTTAAGCTCTATCTCTGCATAGCTGATGATATGGGATGGGTCTAGGATGTATTTCCTTAACATGGCAACATGAAACACGTCATGAATATGAGCCAAAGCTGGCGGCAAAACTAGCCTATAGGCAACTGACTCTACTTTCTCAAGTATCTCAAAAGGACCAATAAACCTAGGGCTCAACTTGCCATTCTTTCCAAACCTCATAACTCCTTTCAGAGGAGCTATCTTAAAAAATACTCGAACTCCCACATCAAATTCTAACTTTCGATGGAGAGTGTCTGCATAGCTTTTCTGCCGACTCTGTGTTGTACTAATTCTTTCCCTAATTAATCGGACTTTGTCGGATGCCTACTGTATTATCTCAGGACCCAAAACTGGCCTTTCACCTACTTCATCCCAGAAAAGAGGACAACGACATCTTCTTCCATATAATGCCTCGTAAGGTGCCATGCCGATGCTGGCCTGATAGCTATTATTGTAAGCAAACTTAACTAACGACATAAATTGAATCCAACTACCTCCAAAATCAAGTACACAAGCATGAAGCATATCTTCTAGTATCTAAATGGTCCTCTTAGTCTGAACATCAGTCTAGGGATGAAAAGCGGTGCTAAAAGCTAGCTGCGTACCCATTGCCTCCTGAAAACTTTTCCAGAATCGTGAAGTAAACTGAGGATCTTAATCTGAGACTATAGATACTAGTACTCTATGAACACGAATTATCTCCTGAACATATATCTCTGCCAATTTGTCCATGGAATAACCAATTTCCATAGGGATGAAATGAGCAGTCTTCATCAAACGATCAACAACTACCCAAATTGCATTCAATCCCTGCCGCACCAGTGGTAACCCTGTAACAAAATCCATCGAAACGTGGTCCCACTTCCATTGTGGAATAAACAACGAATGCAACTGTCCTGCTGGTCTCTGGTGCTGAACAAACTCGGCTATCTCCTTTTTCATTCCACTCCACCAGAAATACTCTCGCAGATCCCTGTACATTTTAATACTGACGGGATGGACCGTGTATAGGGATCTATGAGCCTCCTCCAGTATAGTCCTCCTGATCTTAGCATCTGCAGGAACACATAGCCTAGTACAGAATTGCAGAGCTCCGTCATCTGATTTGCTGAACTCCTCACCCTGACCATCATGTACTTTAGCCATCACCGCTGCTAACTCTACATCATCACCCTGAGCTGCTTTAATCTTCTCGTAAAGCGTGGGCTGCACTACTAGACTGGCAATAACTGGCTGAGGACTCTTCTCCACCAATTCTATACTGAGCCTTTCCAAATCCACCAGAATGGAGTGTTGAATCTTCATGGCTGCTAGTATGGATTCCTCTGATTTTCTACTCAGAGCATCTGCCACTACGTTCGCTTTTCTTGGGTGGTAACTAATCATGCAATCATAATCTTTAATAAGTTCTAGCCACCTTCTTTGCCTTATATTAAACTCTTTTTGAGTGAAGAAATATTTCAGGCTCTTGTGATCCGTGAAAATCTCGCACTTTCCACCATATAAATAATGCCTCCAGATTTTAAGAGCATACACCACTGCAGCAAGCTCTAAATCATGGACAAGATAATTTTTCTCATATTCTTTAAACTGTCTGGACGCATAAGCAATGACCCTGCCGTGCTGCATCAACATGCATCCAAGACCCTTCAAAGATGCATCACTGTATATCACAAAACCGTTCTCCCCTGATGGAATAGCTAGTACTGGTGCTGAAACTAACTGCTGCTTTAACTCTTGAAAACTCTGCTCACATTCATTAGTCCATTCAAATTTTATATTTTTCCTTGTAAGTCTTGTTAATGGACCTGGTAGCCTGGAGAAACCATCCACAAAGCGTCAGTAGTAACCTGCTAACCCTAGAAAACTCCTGACTTCCTGAACATTTCTCGGCTTCTCCGAATTCACCACTGCCTCTATTTTGCTCGGATCAACTAATACTCATGCTTCTGAGATCACATGGCTGAGGAAAGTAATCTGCCTTAACCATAACTCACATTTCTTGAATTTTTCATATAATTTCTTTTCTCTCAATATTTGCAATACCAGCCTCAAATGATGCTCGTGCTCCTCAATAGTCCTCGAGTAGACTAGTATATCATTAATGAACACAACCACAAAATGGTCCAAATACTGGTGGAATACTCGATTCATCAAATCCATGAAAACCGCTAGGGCATTAGTCAACCCAAATGGCATCACTAAGAACTCGTAATGCCCATACTTGGTACGAAATGCGGTCTTCGAGATGTCATCTACTTTAACTTTCACCTTTTGGTAACCTAACCGCAGATCATTCTTAGAGTAAACCTGGGTCCCCTGGAGCTGATCAAATAAATCATCGATCCTAGGGAGAGGATATTTATTTTTGACTGTCAATTTATTTATCTCCCTATAATCGATGCACAATCTCATGGTTCCATCTTTATTTTTCATAAACAAAATTGGCGCTCCCTAGGGCGACACACTAGGCCTGATGAAACCTTTATCCAGTAACTTCTGTAGCTGATCTTTCAATTCTTTTAACTCAACTGGGGCCATACGGTATGGTGCTTTAGATACTGGTGCAGATCCCGACAACAAGTCTATAGTGAACTCAATCTCATGATCTGGTGGCAAACAAGACAATTCCTCTGGGAATACATCTGAAAATTCCCGCACTACTGGTATGTCAGCTTGTCCCAATTCTTCTTTTGGAAATTCTTTTATGTATGTGGCATACCCCTGACAACCACCTTATAACAATCTCCTCACCTGAATAGCCAACACTAGCTGTGGTGAGGCACGTACACGTGAACCTGCAAATCTAAACTCTAACTCGCCCGGGG
Source organism: Malania oleifera (assembly GCF_029873635.1). Classification (NCBI taxonomy): domain Eukaryota; kingdom Viridiplantae; phylum Streptophyta; class Magnoliopsida; order Santalales; family Ximeniaceae; genus Malania; species Malania oleifera. The sequence continues at coordinate 90,877,267 of NC_080426.1, read as the reverse complement.
GTCTAAAAATCATTTCCTTCAGATGACAATCAATACTTGCGTGATAAGTTGCTAACCAATCCATGCCCAGTATCACATCAAACCCCTACATATCTAGGACCACAAGATCGGCTAGCAGCACTCTCTCCTAAATATTTACTGGAAAATTTTGAAGTACCCTTCTGCATCTAATCACAGATCCCATCGGTGTACCCACAGACAATTCTATATCTAATGGTTGTGTCTCTATTCTAGCTATTCTCACATACCCTGTCAATATGAAAGAGCGGGTGGCACCTGTATCAAACAAGACAATCATTCTATATGGTAAAGCAGTAAGAGTACCTGTGACGACGTCTTCAGCTGTCTCAACGTCTCTTGGTGTCAACGCATAGATTCTCGCCGGTGCAGTGTTCCTCTACTAACCACCGCGGGGCGCCTGATATCCACCTCGAAATGGTCTGGGAGCCTATGCATAATTTTGACGGTATCTAACATGATCGAGCCATATGACCGGGTCTCCCATAGTGGTAGCAAACATTCTCCCCAAATCGACATTCACCTGGGTGTCTCCGTCCATATCTGGAACAAGTGGCGGGAGGTTGACTACCCTAAGATCCACCCTGCTCTACTATCTGTCTCTAACTCCCGCCAGACCTACCTCCCCTCCAAGGGCCTTGGCTGAGACCCGGCTGAAAGCTAGAGGGTGTGGTCCTCTTCTTCTGACTTTGTGCCTCAATCTCTTTCGGTAGAATCTCCTCTGCTATTATGGCACTGACAACCAACTCTGAGAAGTCCTGGATCCTCAGTACCGCCACCTGCCTGTAAATATCACGCCTCAAATTTCTCTCAAACATTCTAACCTTCTTTACTTCATCTGGGACAATATAGGGGCAGAAACGCAACAGCTCAATAAATCTCCCAGTGTACTGCTGAACAGTCAACGACCTCTACAGACTCAGAAACTCCTGCACTCAAGCATCTCTAACCAAAATAGGATAATATCTATCAAAGAATATGTCCCTAAATCAGGTCTAGGTCATCTGCACTGGTATCTCCCTCTGCTCCTCCAACAATTTGGTGGCTGACCACCATCTCTCGGCCTCCCTTGCTAGCCTATATGTAGCATAAAAGACCCTCTGCTCATCGGTGCAGTGAAGCATTGTTATAATCATTTCTATCTCCTACATCCAATTCTCAATAATTGCAGGATCAGTCGCTCCAGAAAAAGTTGGCAGATTCATCTTCATAAATTTCTCTATGGTACATCCCTAAGTTGAGGATGGACCTCGCTGCTTTCTAGAGCTCTGCGCTATCTCAACCATGACTTGCTGAGCCACACCGCGTAGCACAGCATCTGAATCCCCACCTGCTACGCCAGAAGACCCGCTCCATCATCCCTACTGGCGTGAGTGCTATTGTCTCCTGGGTCCCCATCCTGCAAACACATAGAACACCGTTTCAAAATTCCATCCTCCTATAGACCCAACTTATTTAACTAAAACTCCAAATCCTTATTAACTATCCCTCCTGCTTCTAGCCCCAAAATCCACTCCTGCAATCCAAACACATGACTTGTCGACAGTTTACTATGGTTTTCCTGAAATTGTCACCCTAGGAAAAACACAGAAACAATCACGAAATCCCATATCCAGATCACAGAACAAAACCTCAAATCTCTTTCCTATATTCTGGTATTGCTTTCTGCTGCACTCTAGAGTTTACAGAACCTAGCAACCTAGGCTCTGATACCAAAAATGTAACGCCCTCAAAATTTATACCATTTATATATATATATATATCCATATCCATACCTAAGCAACGGAAACACATATCATGTAACCATTTACATATTTACTATGCAATACCAGAATTCTGTATATATAGACCATAGTCATAAAAAAATACCCCTCCAACATCATCTACTGAAAAATACTCAGCTCTGACAAAAACTCACCCTATAACCAGGGTGATCAAACTACTTTCTATCCGCGAGCCTGATCTGCTCGCCTAGCTGGCTCACCTGAAAAATGGTAAAGTAATGGGGTGAGTCAACGCTCAGTAAGTGAAAATATGCTATTACTAGTATGTGTCAACTAAATTAAAGATACTTTTAAAATAGTAACTGAACTGTAATGCATTAAATCATCTGTATAGCATATCTTTCATTCATAATTTAAAATATATTGTATTGTCTGTTTTTCCTCTTTTCATACTGATAATATCATACTATACTCATCATATACTGTAAAACTGTATACATATACATAATTGTACTTTATCCCTGGGACTTTGTAGGTCATGATTTGACCCCACATGATAGGGTTGTGAGGCCCGTAGGCGGGACTTTACCTGGTCGGACCTCCAGATAAGTCAATATACTCTACACTACCTCAGCTTGGCCAAACTGCATACACTCCTAAGCTCGGGACTGGTTGCTACCTCGTCAAATCGGCCCCCTCCACCTAGTGAACTGGGGAGCTGCATACTCTCCGAGCATGGTCGACGGTACCCACATACTATCTGAGATATGTGGTTGCACTCTATCTGTATCTAGCAATGGTACCGTGCTCTGTAAACTATATCTATCTGTAATTTTTACACAGGGATCTGATACTATATATACATATATACATATATACTCTTTTACTCTTTTCATCATGTTTTCCAAAATTACCATAACATTATCTTTATGTACTGTAAATACTGTAATCTCTGTATACTGTATCTATAGCATCTTGATGCTACCTCTGCATCTCTGTCTATATACTCTGTCTATATACTTTGTATGTTATGGTGATAGGAAACATGACATGCTATAACTTGGCATATACTGTTCTGTATAAAACTGTGATATAATACTGATCTAAATAAAATTGCATACATGCATATGCATATATATATACACGTCTGTTTCATGAACTACTCATATAAAAACTGTATATGCATGTAAATTTCTCTGTATAATCTTTGTGAATATATATATCTCTATCTGTATAATGAGTATAGTATGATACATTATAAAAAATGTATACATTCTCCATCACATGAAAATCTACTCAGGCCACACAAGCATTTAAACTCATAATCTATAAAAACTGTATAATAAACTGGTATAAATATGTGTCTATGAAATCTCTATTAACATTATTAAAATTCCTGGCATAACATATTTCCCTTACCTCAACATCCTGAAAACACAATCCCTCAAAACAAAACATCAGTATTTTCTTACCTACAACATTTCTCATAACTGAGGGGAAGGCAAATACTGAATAAAATGTCTTACCCTGAGATTGTGACGAAATCCAACCCAACTTTTCCTGCGATCAGTTCTGGAAAACTTGCAAAGAATCTCACCAAGAGCGTCGTGGTAGCCTCAGATCTTTGATCTGGCAAGAAACAGGTCGAAAACGAAGAAAGAAGTGAGAGAGAATCGTCGAGAGAGAGAGAGAGAGAGAGAGAGAGAGAGAGAGAGAGAGAGAGAGAGAGAGAGAGAGAGGAGAGAGAGAGAGGAGAGAGGGGGGCGCGGATAAATGATAAAAAATCCGAGTTTTCCCCTTATATATTGTGGCCTTCATCGACGAGACACATCATCTCGTTCACGAATCTTTTAATAAATTCATTGATGAATCCCTGTATTCGTCGATGAATTTCAGGCTGCCCCAAAACCCCTCGTGATATTTTCTCGTCGATGAGGACCTGTATTAATCGAGGAATTTCCTTATGTACTCGTCGATGAAGCCTTGTGTTCGTCGACGAGTTTCCTTATGTACTTATCGACAAAGCCCTGTATTCGTTGACGAGTTCTGGAAATTCCTTGAAATTATTATTATTATCAATTATTCTCTTTTATGAAATGTTAGGCGCAAGGCCGTATTTATGAAATGTTCGACACGAGACTGTATTTGTGAAATTATAGAAAATGCTATGAATCCATTTATGTTAAACGCTATATTATCATGTATTATATGTTATCAGAACTCGGATGTTAGTTTAGTTTAGTTTTAGGAGCACGGTATCGTAGCTATATAGATCAAATATCTATGTTCAGATTGGTGCTAACCACCCCACGAGGGGGTGGGAGATGGATAGTTGATCTCGCTTTCAGTGTAGAGTTGTAGACGTCCACTTGGCAGTCCGAATCAGGGTGTGGCAAACCCATCGTACTTACAGACATTTTTGACTTGCAGTGGTCGGCTAGCCATTGTCGTGTCCCACCTTCAGGCTACCTATCAGGGGGGTAATATATGACATAAGCTAGCTATTCATCCTGGGTATGTTTTCAGTATTATTAGTTATACCAGATAGTTATGATTAGTATGCTTTATTAAAATATGAAGGTATACATTTATGTAGTTATTAAATGATTAATGTTTTCTGGTATGAAGAATATACTGTATATCTATATTATCATTAAATATTCATATTGCCACATAACTGTATTTAGTTTATTTGCCCTTACTGAGAAGTGTCTCACCCCCGAACATTAAATGATTTTTAGGAAACTCAGAAAAACTGGCGGGGCGGGGCCGCCGTTAAGTTAGTAGTACTACCCTGCTAGGAGGGTAAGTTTTGATCTAGGGACAGTAGATGTGTGTTGTGGGTTCCTAGATAAGAATATATGTTTTGTATTTTGGGAGATGTATATAAACACCATATTTATGGATTATAGTTAACTATGGTATTATATCTTTTGTGGTTATGATGATGATGTTTTTCGTTTACTGTTGCCTACGTTCCGCTGTGAATGACAGATGTCCCCGTTACCCAGGGGTTCGAGTTGACTTATTTATTAAATTCATATTATTATATGATAAATTAAGCATGTCATTGCAGTTTGGTATCAGAGCCTAGGATATTAGGTTCTGTAGATTCTAGAATGCAGCAGTAATAATACCAGAGTATAGGATAAGGGAATTTGAGGTCTGATTTTGTGGTCTAAATGCAGAACTTCCATGGTGGTTTGTGTGATTTTCCTAGGGTGACAATTTTAGGAAAGTCATGGTAAACTATCGACGGGTTGGGTATCTAGGTTGCATGATTGAACCTTGAATTAAGATCAGGAGAGATGGATTAATTAGGAGTTTATATTATATTGGTTGGGTGATATGTATAGTGAAGGGGTTCTGAATTAAGTTATTTATTTTTTTTGGATGGACCCTGGTGGCAGTAGTGCCCATGCCAGCGGGAATGAGGGTGCTGGACCCTTAGGCACTGCGGGTGGAGATTCAGATGCAGTTTTATGTAGCGTAGCACAGAAAGTCATGGCCGAAATTGCCAAAAGCTCTAGGGAACAAAATGGTCCATCAACAGGCCATGGTAGCTCGATAGAGAAATTTATAAAGATGAATCCTCCAGCTTTTTTGGGGGGAACAGATCCTGCAGTCGCTAAAAACTGGGTGTAGGAGATCGAGAAAATATTTGCAGTGCTGCAGTGTTTAGAGGAGTAGAGGGTGCTATTTGCTATCTACAGATTGACTAGAGAGGCCAAGAGGTGGTGGATGGCGGTGAAACTTTTAAAGTAGCAGAGGATAGTACCTGTGGAGATGACATGAGAGCGGTTTAAGGAGACATTCTTCGATATGTATTTTTCGGCTTCGTCTAGGGAAGCTAAGATAGAGGAGTTCCTGAATTTGAAGCAGGGACAACAAATCATACAATAGTACTTGGCGAGGTTCATCGAATTATCTCACTTTGCCCTGTACATTATACCAGATGATACAAAGAAGGTACGACAATTTGAGAGAGGTCTGAGGAGAGAAATTTAAAGCATGTGTCAATTATGAAGTTGCAGGTGTAACGCTCAGACCCCCTAAGTGGGTCCAGAGTGCTACTAATTAATTCATTTACCTAATAATCCACATTATAATATCATTTATGTAGCTGAAAATATAACTAAAATCTTTCAACAAATACAACACCAGAGTTTTCTATATCCATCTATCATTCAGAAGACTTAAACATAATACATAAAATATTTACATTCCCAAAAACATCAAAATTATACCCTTTTCCTCAAAGGTGCTATAACAGCTCGAGCTCTCTAAGCTCGATCTCATGGAGGTCTTAAAAAAGATTAGTTCATATTTGGGTGAGACACATCTCAGTAAGAGAAGAAACAATATATTAAAATAGTGTGTGGCCATAATCAACATAATATTTAACATTTGCAAATCTTTAACATAATTTTTGAAATCATTTTCTGATCCTATTCAAACACATGCAAGATATTTTATCCACGAGATTACCCAAGGATAGGGGTGATTACCTGCCTATACAAGTAGCACCCCTCTGCTCTGATACATTTAGCAACCCGAAGGTCACAATTTAAGCATACCAGGGCACTTACCTTACTTACTAAGCCCTCAAGTGTTAAATTGATCTCGTACTCACTCATTCAATAATAGTTTACCGAAAAAGATCCTAAGGATAGGGAATTCTACCCGCCCATACAAGTAGGTTCACTCTGCCCTAGTGCGTTATGCAGCTACTGCCACATCTGAAACTACTAGTGTACTCGCCTTACTCAGTAAGCCCTCAGGCGAAGAGTATGTCTTGCCCAATCGTAAAATATTTTACATACATAGATACTTCTAATATCATAATACATCATTATTTCCATCATTATTCAATCATTCACATTCTTTCATGTTCTTAACTTCACATTTCCTTGCGTTTCACTTTAAGTTACTCTTTCCCATTTGTATCATTCACATTTCACATTTCATTTTATTGCATTGTCATTCCTTGTCATTTTATTGCATAATGTTTTCATTTCATTCCTTTGTACTACAGCCGCTCTTTAGCCGTCATCAGTTAGTCCACATAGAAATGCGCTAGAATCTGCTATAATTAGTCAATACAGAAATGCGCTAGAATCTACTAATCCGACTTTCAATTGTCGTACCTTTACATGGTTGCATTTAACATACACATGCAACATTGTTCATATCATATTTTATTCTCATTACTTTACTTACTTAGCTTGCATCTCATACATTTAACATATAATTTGCAAAAATTCTTAAGCCACATATTTTAGTAGTAAAATTCATACATATTTCTCATAAAATAAGCCAACCCACATTTAACATTTATATGCTCAAAATACATTTCATTTCTTATTTAATTCATCATAATATTCTTTTCACTTTCATTCGTTCACTTTCACATATACATAACTATATCAACAATCCTAGGCTCAGAAAACATAAATTTCATGGCTGGCATTTTAAACCCACATAAAAACATATATACATAAATAACACATAGTCATTTTTAATTCATGAAAAACCTAATTTAATATATATATTTCCCCCTTACCTGATTTCTTGCACTACACCAACAGGGACCCCGAAAAGATGCCTGCGGCGCTCACCCGGACCTTGAAATTAAATTCGTAGTTCCATTATATTAATTCTAAATAAAATAATATTTTAATATTTCCTAGGGTCATAAATTCTAAATTAATAGTTATACTTGCAAATATAATCAATTTGCAAAATTTCCCAAATCCCACTCTCACTTTGGAGTGGGACCTAGAAAACTCCAATTGGAAGTTTACTTACGTCAAAATGACGACAATCGCGACTAGGACCACGTGGTGGTACCTAATCGTCAATTTAATCGCATATTTACAAAGAAATTAGGAATATAGGGAAAAATTATCTTTCCCTAGGAGCAGTGCCTAAACCGTTCCCACGATAAATCTGCTCTAGTAGAAATGTTGATAGCGGAACCAGGAATCCAAAGACACCTTCCGTTTCCCGATTCGCTGCAAATCTGCCGAGAAATTGAGAGAGAGAGAGAGAGAAAGACGGAAGGAGCTGCGTAGAAGAATTTCCCTTGGGGGGGGGGGGGCGTGAGTCTTTGTAGGAAAAAAAAAACAACTTCATCTCTCCTGAAGCTTAGAAGCTTCACAAGAGTTATCCCATTTATATATAAATTATATATTATAATCATATATTATATTATATTAATATATATTAATATGTTATGTTATATAATTTAATTAATGATTATCATTATTTTAATTAATTACTTAATTTAGTTAATTATTTAATTCAATTTAATTTAATTTAATTTTAAATTTTATTTATTTATTATTTTATTTTATTTTATTTATTTTTATTTATTATTTTATTTTTTTTCTAATTATTTTAATCATTTTAATTTTTCGGGTCTTTACATTCTCCCCTCCTTAAAAAATTTCGTCCTCAAAATTTGTTACCTGATCTTTCATTTTCATAATTCTATGATTTACCATATCCCACATCATAATCCCAATCACAATTATATACTTTAAATCCAATACACATCCAAATTCTCCATATAAGAACCAATCTCACGACTAGAAAACATCACCGTCGATGGATTTACCGTGGTTTTTTGAAATCGTCAATTGAATTAGAAAATCACAGAAGTTCGCCAAGGGATTTCTGCCTTCAAGTTATAAGACAAAATCCTATACTTCCCTACTCCATACCTACTTCTCAACACCTAACCTGACCTATCCATCTGGCATCCTAATCCTAGCTGTTTCTTATACTCTGGTATAAATATTTTCAGGATAATTATATAAGAAATGAAAGGTATATTTTCAGAATATAAATGTTAAATGTAGGTTGACTTATTTTATAAGAAATATATGTGTATGAATTTTATTGCTAAATTGTGTGGCATGAGAATAATGTGATACCCTATGGATGAAAGAATTAAAAGATTAGATGTTACTACCTATATCAACAAGGTGCACCTTTCTTTTCGAGAGCTTTCCCATAAGAACTCCACAGTTAAGCGTGCTTGCCTTGGAGCAATATTGGGATGGGTGACCTCTGGGAAGTTTTCTCAGGAAGTGTGTAAGTGAGGACAAAACACACTGAAAAGGACACATGTTGATCTGTGGGGCCATTCATTAGTCCGATAAGGCCCGCCCCTTGTTGTCTGGTCTAAGTGGAGGAGGAGAGACGCAGTGCTCCCTGGCAGACCCAAGTTTGGGCATTACAGTAGGATTTTGCTGAGCTAGTGGATGGAGCCACTATAGCAGATATTGGTGAGCGGTTAGAGGCTGAGGAGCAAAGATAGAAGAAGAGATCCACACCTTTTAGTTCCCAGCAGGGAGTCGGTCGTGGTTCATGGAAGAGAGGTGGCTACTACAGAGATTGGAGGTAGGAGACCGAGAATCGCGGTTTCCAGGGTGTGTAGCCATCTCCAGCTTGCCCATCTTACGAGAAGAAACACTTGGGGGAGTGTCGTGCCGGGCGAGGTGTTTGCTATTGGTGTGGGGAGCCAGGGCATGTGATGATGGATTGTCAGGCTCATATTGGTGTTGCTCTTGCTCCTAGACCTGCTCGAGGAGGCTGCCAGGCACCTCGTGGTGGCCAGCAGAGGAATATGGCCCCAGCCAGGGTTTTTACTTTGACGTCGGGTGATGTTGAGGTGGCTGGTGACGTGGTGATAGGTATGGTTAATATGTTTTTATTTTAAGTTGTTGCACTATTTGATTCAGGGGCCACACACTCGTTCGTATCTTTGGGGTGTGTTAAATTGTGTAGGGCTGAAACACAGACATTAGATGTTGAATTATTAGTAGCCACACCAACCGGGTTAGCGGTGAGATGTAGTAGGGTATTCCGTGGTTGTCCAGTTAATGTTCAGGGGAGGATTCTATCTGCTAATTTGGTAGTGTTGGATATGCATGAGTTTGATATTATTTTCGGTATGGATTGGCTAGCCGCTAATTTTGCCAATATAGACTGCCGTGTGAGAGAAGTGATATTCAGACCTCTATGAAGACCAGAATTCAGATTTACAGGGTCACGAGTGCACTCTCTACCTCTGATGGTCTCAACTGTTCATGCGAGGAGACTACTCTTGAGTGGTTGTCAGGGATTTGTGGCTTTTGTGAAGAAAATGTTAGAGAATGAATTGAAGCTCATTAACACGCTAGTAGTGAAAGAATTTATAGATGTGTTTCTAGATGAATTTTTGGATTTGCCACCTGATCGTGAGGTAGATTTTCTTATTGATCTACCTCTAGGAACAGCGCCGATCTCTAAAGCACTGTACCGAATGGCGCCAGCAGAGTTGGCAGAACTAAAAGATCAGTTACAGGATTTACTTAATAAGGGTTTCATACGATCTAGTGTATCCCCGTGGAGAGCTCCAGTATTATTTGTAAAAAAGAAGGATGGGTCTATGAGGATGTGCATAGATTACAGGGAGATTAATAAAGTGACCATCAAGAATAAGTATCCTCTACCCCATATAGATGATTTATTTAACTAGCTCCAGGGTACACGGGTGTATTCTAGGATCGATCTGCAGTCAGGCTACCATCAAGTAAAGGTAAGGGTAGAAGATGTATCGAAGACGATTTTCAGGACTAGGGATGGGCATTACGAGTTCCTTGTTATGCCATTTAGTCTGACGAATGCTCTTGTGATATTTATGGATTTGATGAATAGGATCTTCCATTTTTAGACCAGTTTGTTATTATTTTTATTGATGATATACTGGTCTATTCAAGGAGCTATGAGGAGCACGAGATGCATTTGAGGCAGGTCTTGCAGATGCACAAGGAAAAGAAGTTGTATGCAAAGTTCAGCAAATGTGACTTCTAGCTCGAGAAAGTTGTGTTTTTGGGGCATGTGATCTCGGGAGACGGAATTTCTGTGGATTTCAGTAAGATTGATGCGGTAGTGAATTGGGTTAGACTGAGGAACGTCAAGAAGATCAGGAGTTTCTTAGGGTTAACTAGATATTACCGTCATTTTGTCGAGGGGTTCTCAGCTTTATGAAGGCCTCTGACATGACTGACTAGGAAGAATGCCAGATTTGAATGGGATGACAACTGTGAGCAGAGTTTTAAGGAATTGAAGCAGAGGCTAGTCACAGTGCCAGTACTGATTGTACTGATCATCCCGACTAGGGGTGAGGGTTATACTATCTACAGTGATGCGTCCTTAAAGGGACTTGACTGTGTATTGATGTAGCATGGCAGGGTGGTGGCGTATGCGTCGAAAGAGTTGAAAGAGTTGAAAGAGTATGAGAAAAACTACCCTACCCATGATCTTGAATTGGCTACAGTGGTACACACATTGAAAATTTGGAGGCATTATTTGTACGACGAGCAGAGTGAGATTTTCCCTAACCACAAGAGTTTAAAGTATTTCTTCGCTCAGAAGGAATTGAATATGTGACAGAAAAGGTGGTTAGAATTGATTAAGGATTTTGACTGTACTATCAGTTACTACCCAGGGAAAGCAAATGTGGTTGCTGATGCACTGAGCAGGAAGTCTGGGGAATCAGTGTTGGCAGCTATGGAGATCCAGCGTCCGATCATGATGGATTTGGAAAGACTCGACATTGAATTGATTGAGAGTACTTCTTCAGTATGTATCGCCAGCCTAGTGGTACAGCCTACTCTACAGGAAAGAATTAAAGCCGCTCAGAAGGAAGACCCAAAATTAGCAGAGGTGATATATAAAGTGCAGATTAGTCAGGGTGAGGAATTCTACATTTTAGATGATGGAACTTTATAGTTCCATTCCAGATTATGTGTTCCTGCTGATGCTGACATCAGGAAGACTATTTTGGAGGAGGCTCACAGATCTTTGTATACAGTTCATCCTGGAAGTACAAAAATGTATAGGGATCTGTGAGAGTTTTACTAGTGGAGTGGTATGAAGAGAGAGATTGCCGAGTATGTAGCCCAGGGTTTGACATGCCAGAAGGTAAAAGCTAAGCACTAGAGGCCGGCGCGTCAGTTGTAGCCATTATTTATCCTAGAGTGGAAGTGGGATCATATATCCATAGACTTCGTTTCAGGGCTTCCAACGACATCACAGAGCCAGAATGCGATTTGGGTGATAGTAGAGTGGCTAACTAAGACCACTTATTTCCTCCCTATCAAGATCAACTAGTCCCTCAGCCGTTTGGCGGAGATTTACGTCTAGGAGATAGTTCATTCTCACTGAGTGCCTGTGTCTATAGTGTCAAATCGAGACCCGCGTTTCACGTCATTGTTCTAGAGAAGTTTATAGGAAGCTTTAGGGTTTCAGCTATCGTTTAGCATGACATTCCATCCTTAGTTAGACAAGCAGACTGAGAGATTAATACAAATACTAGAAGATATGCTCTGAGCATATGTATTAGATTTTGGGGATATGTGGACTCAGTTAATGCCGCTGGTGGAATTCGCATATAATAACAGTTTCCAAGCCAACATTGGTATGTCACCGTTTGAGGTACTGTAGGGTAGGAGATGTTGATCTCTTTTATATTGGGACAAGATGGGTGAGTAGCGAGTTGTGAGACCAGAGCTTGTACAACAGGCGTACGATAAGGTTTGGCTCATCTGGGATAGAATTAGTGCAGCTCAGAGCCGACAGAAGGGTTATGCCGATAATCGCCGTAGGAATTTGGAGTTCGATGCGGGTGATCTTGTATTTTTAAAAATAGCTCCGTTAAAAGGAGTTATGAGGTTTGGAAGGAAAGGTAAACTTAGCTCTAGGTTCATCGGTCCGTTTGAGATTTTAGAGAAAGTGGGACCGGTTGCCTACAAGCTAGTTTTGCCACCTACACTATCCAGGATGCACGATGTATTCCACGTATCTATGTTTAGGAAATACGTCCCCTAGAACCTTCTCATATTATCAGTTATGGTGAGTTAGAGCTCAGTGATTCACTAGAATATGAGGAGGTACTAATGCAGATTCTGGACAGAAAGGAACAGGAACTACGTAATAAGAAGATTCCTCTGGTAAAAGTTCTATGGAGGAATCATGCATTAGAAGAGGCTTCTTGGGAGCTCAAGGAGCAGATCAGACAGAAGTACCTGCAATTATTCCAAGAAGTTCAGATGTAATTAGGAAATTTAACTAAATATATAGTATTTCTTTTGCACGCACATGTAATACTTTAGTTAGTAAGTGGTATTTTAGTTTTGGGGGAATTTTCTTTTGATATATGTAATCTCCCGGAACTCGGAATGTGACCACAGTATTCCTCCGCCATAAGTGAGGGTAAGTAATAAAATAAGTAGACCGTTTTACATTTAAGGGATGATGAATTATATGAATAGTAAATTTTGGGGACGAAATTTTATAAGGAGGGAAGAATGTAATGATCCAAAGTATACTGGTATTTAAATAATAATTAAGAGAGTAGAAAATGGAAACAGGGAAAATGGGGCCCGAAGGCTTCGTCGACGAACGCTTTGCATTCGTCCGCGACGTTGCATTACGAGCTCGTTGACAAAGGTGAATTTCGTCAACGAGAAGATACCGAGAGGATTTTTGGGTGACTCTAAATTTCGTCGATGAAGGGGAGAGTTCGTCGATGAATTGCCTATTGACCTCGTTGATGAGGTGACATGTCTCGTCGACGAATTCAACTCTATCAATAGTGCAAAAACTCAGTTTTAAGTAGAAGAAAATCAGAAAATCACTCTCTCTCTCTCTCTCTCTCTCTCCTTACGGTTTCTCTATCCTCTCTCTTTGATTTCGGCTCCTTCGTTCGCCGAATCAACGATCTGAGGCCACCACGACGCTCCTAGGGAAGTTCTCTCCAAATCTTCCAGAGCAGATCGTTGGTGGGAGCGAGTTGAAATTCATCCATGAGTTGAGGTAAGGTATTTTATTTAGAAATTGGTCTACCCATAGTTATAGGAAAGGTTATTCACGGAGAAATACTGAAATTTAGTTCTGTGAGTTGTTGTTTTCAGGGTGTTGCTCAGGGAATCTTGAGGGTGCAGAATGAGTAGGTTTTAAGGGGGTTTCTTCTCAGTGTCAGGTAAGGGATTAAACTAAAGCAGTTATTTTTCCATGCAAATTAGTATTATTTATTAGTAAATTAATTTTCAGGGAAGCATGTATTATATTTGAATATTATTGAGAAAATACATATGTGGGAAATACTGTTGTTATACAGGAAATGTAATTTTAGAATGAAATGTACGAATTTACTCAACTACGAATTTACAGGAAATGTAATTTCATGAAAAGTATCATGATATGGCAATTTTACGAATAAACATGTTTTCAGGAATTATGAGATAGTGTACATAATGATTTTGAAAATACATGATAATTGATTTATTATTCAAAATGATATGTTTGAGATATTTGGTGCAAGACCGTGATTGATAGTTGGCTCGAGGCCATATTTTACGTATGATTTCAGCGCAAGGCCGTATTTATGAAATGTTCGGAGCGAGGCTATATTTATGAAATGTTCGGTGTCGCGACGTCCCGGGAGCGCGTGTGCCCCGGGCGGCGAAATTAAAATCATTTTAATATTTTCAGGAAAAATATGGTGTAGGAGTCGCTACTAACCTTTAGTGCGGTTAGAACACATGATTACTACCCCGTTATGGGTAGAATCGGTCTACATTACCAGAGTTGGGGTCGGGAGTTCGGTTACGTGAGGGGAAGGTACGAGCACCCCCTACGCGCCCGTTCTTACGAACGGTACCTAATTAATTTGAAATTATCCCTAAGTTAATCTAATAATTCTTTAAATTACTCTTTTTTATGAATTTATAAATACATGTAAAATAAAAATAAATAAGTAAATAAAATAATAAATAATAAAGATAATATATACATATATATTCCCTCAGAGCTTAGGGTACGTGATGCCCGAAGGCTCATACCCTCGCAATAAAATCATAGGGATAATAATTAAGAAAATACACTCCCAAAATTTTGAAATTATATATAAAATTTTTATAGGAAAACACTAGTATGGGAGGTTTTAATATATATCAATAAGATAATAAACTAAGAAGTTAAATTACCATAATACATGTAATAATAATAGGGACACATATATGCTATATATACTATATAATAATAAATTGCTTATAACACCTAATAACTTACCCTAATAATAAACCAACCTAATAGATAGTAATAATACACGCAAAATAATAATAATAATAATAATAATAATAATAATAATAATAATGTAACTCATATCATAATAATACTAAACTTAGAATAATAATAATAATGATACTATATCATACGTAATAATAATAACAATAATACTAATAATGACAATAATACACTACCATATAATAAGATATTAACATCCTATAAATACAATAATAACAACCCGGAAATAATCAAAACCTTATAGTTAATATTCAATATATACACATATGGAAACAATTAATACCTATGGAAACAATTTGGACCCTAAAATAAATATACAAAATGTAATAATAAATATGGAAGCAACTAATGTAATTATGGAAACAAATCTGCCCTAAAACTAATATGCAAAAGGCAAAATAATAAATATGGAAATAACTAAAATTATGGAAACAAATCGACCTAAAAATTAACATGTTAATAAACAATAATATATATTTAAAACAAATAATGAAATTAAGGCAACAAATCAAACCTAAATAATATATAATAATAATCGAAAACCCTATAACAATATAACTGCCCTAATATACCATATCAATATGACAATAATGATAACCCAAAATATACAATATCAATATGATAATGATGAAAACCATAAAATAACTATATAATAAGATCAACTAAATATTAACATGATAATTATATCAATAATAAACAATAATATCACATGAATACACTGTTGAAGATTAAACTTGAAGACCGGCAGCCCACCTCCATTGAAGACCGGCAGCCCACCGTTGTGGACATTGGAGATTTACAGGCAACCTACTCCACCTACCAGCCCACCTCTATTGAAGATTTGCACCCACCATTGTTGATTATTTGATTTCTATAATTACTATAAATAGCTGAGTTGTGTGTGAGTAAATGTGAGCAAAGTGTGGTGTGTTGAGAGTTGAAAGCCAGTGAGTGAGCGAGAGATTCTGTTTGTTTGAATTCCTCTGTATTATTTTTAGATTGAAATATACTTGTTTGGTATTTATCCTCACTGAGTTTCAGTCACAGCCAGTGACTGAGTGTTCCTCTCCACCCATCAGTGGTATCAGAGCGTCTAGGTACGTCGGAATTCGCCAAACAGAGGCGAACAGAGGAGAAATCCGATTTTCTCCCAGTTTTGAAGTTGCTCCAAATCCCAAATTGAGCCTGCCATTGTGCAATTAGACTCAAGACGATTCCAACGGTGGAAACTACGTCTCAAAAGCCCATACGGAGAGTCTACACGCGCTCCCACGCGCCTCCCACGAAGACAGCGCTCTTCCCACGCGCTACACGCGCCGACGAAGACACCGGCAGCCGGTGACACGCGCCTCACGCTCCCGACGCGTCTTCTTCGCCCGATTGGCGAGATCCGACCCGGCCAGTGACCCGCAACCCGGCCCATTGACCCGCAAACCGGATCCACGACCAGCAACCCGGATCCGTACCCGAGCGTTGACCCGCATCCGACCCGCCTCCAGCAGCGACACGCGGCACGAGCAGAGAACGCCACGTGGCGTAACGGAAAAATTAACGCCGTTAAGCGGCCGTTAAGTTAAACCGGTTAGTTTAAAAATTCACCAGAATTTTCCTATAGCCGGTTCGGTGATTTTTAGACCGGTTCTTTGCAAACCAAAACCGGTTCCTAAGGTTTTTCAATCTTCTGAATTTATTGGTGACATTATATTTACCAAAATCAGCCCCCATTTCTCCGTTTTTTATATATTAAATTCGATGGCTAACGGTACTATCCAATCGGTCATTCCAAAATTGACCCGAGAGAATTATGACAACTGGTCGATTCAAATGAGAGCCCTTTTAGGTTCTCAGGATGTCATGGACATCGTTGAAGATGGGTACAGAGAAAGCCCATCAAAAGAAGTCGAAGCAGCTATGCCCGAAGCTCAAAGAACAACCTTGCGAGCCGATCGAAAGAAAGATTGCAAGGCAAAATCCATAATCTACCAAGGCCTTGATGAGGCCACGTTCGAAATCATCGCCTCCGTAAAGACATCTAAAGAAGTCTGGGACTCTCTCCATCGAACACACAAAGGTGCAGATAAAGTAAAAAAGATTCGTCTTCAGACATTGCGAGGTGAGTTCGAATCTCTCAAAATGAAGTCTACTGAATCCATTGCAGACTACTATACACGAGTAATGGTAGTATCAAATCAAATAAGAAGAAATGGAGAGATTCTCAATGACGAGAGAATTTGTGAAAAAATTTTGCGATCTTTAGATCCAAAATATGATTATATAGCTGTGACCCTAGAAGAAACAAAAGACTTGGAAACAATGTCTGTAGAAGAACTTGTGGGCTCACTCCAAGCCCATGAGCAAAAAGTCAATAGAAGAAGTGATGATAAAGCACTGGAGCAAGCTCTCCAAACGAAGTTGTCCCTCACTACAGATAGATACGACAAAGAAGGGACGTCACAACAAGGAAGAGGACGAGACCGAGGATCTCGTGGAAGAAATTCTGGAAATTTTAACTCCAGAGAAGGTGGCAGAGGCAGAAGAGGTCCCACTAGAGGAGGACGAAATCAACAAAGCTATGTCCCACAAGGCAGAGGACAAGGAAGAAGAGGAGGATATAATAATCGCTCGAATGTAGACAAAAGAAACATTCAATGCTACAATTGTCACAAGTATGGACACTATAGCAATGAATGTTGGGGGCGACAACAAGAAAAGGTTAGCGAGGAGGCCAACCTTGCCGAAACTGATCATGGAGATGGAGAGTCATTGATGCTGATGGCACACAATGCAACTCCTCAGGACCAGAGTGTTTGGTACCTTGATTCTGGAGCCAGCAACCATATGACTGGCAGAAAGAACCTATTCTTTGAACTTGATGAGAAAGTTCAGGGGGAGATATCTTTCGGCGATAATTCTAAAATCCCAGTCCAAGGGAGAGGAGATGTTTTGATCAAACAAAAGTCTGGAGATCATGCTTACATCTCCAACGTCTACTATGTGCCAGCCATGAAGACTAATATACTTAGTCTCGGACAGCTCGTGGAGAGAGGCTATCGAATTAGCCTCAGTGATAAGCAGATGGTGATAATAGATGCTCAAGGAAAGCTTGTTACTCGAGTTCAAATGGCAAAGAATCGAATGTTTCCGCTCGCCATCCAACATGATACGCCAAGGTGTTTGAGCGCTATCATTAAAGAAAAAGACTGGCTATGGCATCTAAGGTATGGGCATCTAAACTTTGAAAGTTTGAAGCAATTAGGAAGCAAGAAGATGGTGAAGGGCTTACCCAATATTCATCATCCAAATGTAATATGTGAAAGCTGTATTTTAAGCAAGCAACATAGAAACAGCTTTGGAAAGCAAGCCGACTGGAGATCAACCATGCCGCTCCAGCTAATACACACAGATGTGTGTGGTCCATTAAGACCATTTTCGAATGGACAGAATCGATACTTCCTCACCTTCATCGACGACTACAGCAGGAAGACCTGGGTCTACTTCTTGAAAAGGAAGTCAGAGGTATTCGATAAGTTCAAAGAGTTCAAAACTCTTGTGGAGAAACAGAGTGGCTTCCGTATCAAGTCACTCCGGTCAGATCAAGGAGGAGAGTACAAAGACGAAGCTTTCCTGGAATTCCTTAGACAACAAGGAATTCAGAAACAGTTCACACCATCATACACTCCCCAGTTGAATGGTGTAGCCGAAAGGAAGAACCGCACAATCCTTAACATGGCTAGAAGCATGTTAAAGGATAAGAATGTGCCCAAGAGTTTTTGGGCAGAAGCAGTGTTATGTGCAGTCTATCTGCTAAATAGGTGTCCGACGAAGAGTCTTGATACAAAGACACCATATGAAGCCTGGAGTACTCACAAGCCCAGTGTGAGTCATCTTAGGGTGTTTGGCTCCATAGCCTACGCCAAGATCCCAGAAGCAAGAAGGACAAAGCTGGATGATAAAGGAGAGAAGTGTATCCTTGTAGGATACGGCGATAGCACCATGGGATATCGACTCTACAATCCCATCAACAAGAAAGTCTTTCATAGCCGAAATGTCATCTTTGAAGAAAATGAATCCTGGAAATGGGACCAGGCTAAATGTTCCAAAGATGCGGAATTGACACTTGAAGGAGAAGAACCTACACAGACAAGAGAAGTGGCTATCGAGCCACAAATTCCTGAGCTGCAGACACCTCCACATGGTTCACCACAGACAAATGAAGCTCCATCACCAATAGAGCGTGAAATCTCAGACATGAGACCTAGAGGAGCTCGAAATCTAGCCGATCTGTATGAAAATACAGAACCAATGGAAGAATATATTGCTCTAAACTGCCTGTTGCTAACTAGCGACCCAAATAGCTTTGAGAAAGCTAACGAAGAAAACAAATGGAGAAAAATGATGGATAAGAAGATTCAATCCATCAAGAAGAACAAGACTTGGGAGTTGACAAATCTCCCGAAGAGCCACAAAACTATTGGTGTAAAATGGGTCTACAAGACCAAGAAGAACACTCAAAGAGAAGTCCAGAGATACAAAGCAAAACATGTCGTCAAGGGTTACAGGAAAAAAGAAGTGGAATTGATATCTTGCAAAACGTATGATCAGATTGCTGACATTTTCACAAAGCCACTCAGGCATGATATTTTTGCAAGACTGAAGACAATGCTCGAAATGACAAAATTAGGAGAGTCAAGTTTAAGGGGGGATGTTGAAGATTAAACTTGAAGACCGGCAGCCCACCTCCATTGAAGACCGGCAGCCCACCGTTGTGGACATTGGAGATTTACAGGCAACCTACTCCACCTACCAGCCCACCTCTATTGAAGATTTGCACCCACCATTGTTGATTATTTGATTTCTATAATTACTATAAATAGCTGAGTTGTGTGTGAGTAAATGTGAGCAATGTGGTGTGTTGAGAGTTGAAAGCCAGTGAGTGAGCGAGAGATTTTGTTGTTTGAATTCCTCTGTATTATTTTTCAGATTGAAATATACTTGTTTGGTATTTATCCTCACTGAGTTTCAGTCATATCCAGTGACTGAGTGTTCCTCTCCACCCATCATACACAATGCAATAATAATATTACATAAATATATATACTTGAACGTAACGTTGACATAACCATAATGATAATCTAAAACATACTATTTTAATAAGACAATTATGAAAACCATATAACGGCTATATTACAAGGTCACCTAAATATTAACATGATGACTATAACAATAATAAACACTTATATCACATGAATACATAATACAACAATAATATTACGTAAATATATATATACATGCGAATTAGATATACAATTACAATATGCAACCAATAATAACATAAATATAAATATATAAGGTCATAATAATAACAATCACATAAGTATGTAAAAATATATATAAAACAAATATGCAACATAATAATAATAATAATAGGCAAAATAAATACACATAAATCATATATATAACAATATTACTAATAAAATACAGATAACAATAATAATATAATCAATATAAAATATATATGTACATACTTGCATATATATATATATATATATATATATATATATATATTAACACTAATCAATAAAACAATTGTGTATATCTGTGAGTGAGGGTTGTCTGTGTGTGCACAGTGTGCGTGAGTGTGTGCAGAGAGCAGGGAAACTCACAGGGGCGGCTCACGGCTGGGCGGTCATGAGGGGTGACCGGAAAGAGGGTGACCGGAGCTATTGCTTGTGCTCACGGCTGCTGCTGGGGACTGGCAAGGAGCCAGGTTGCCGGAGTCTTGGGTTGCCGGAAGGAGTTGCCAGAGATATGCTGGCCTCGGGTAGCTGCTGCTAGATTTGGAAGGAACGGCTACCGGAGTTGAGGTCTTCCTGGTGTGCTACCGCTGCTGCCTTGTGGCCAGAGCAAGCAGACTGGTGAAGCTGGGAGAGACGATGGAGGACGGCGGTGCAGGGTATGCTTATGGGTGGCCGGCTTTGTACGCAAGCTGGAGCAGGGGTAGGTGGTCGGGTGTGGAGGCTGCTGGAGAGAGATCGTGAGGCTCTGCCGGAGCGTGGCTGAGGTCGGTTGGTGTGGTGGTTGCTCACGGCCGTGGAGTGTTGCAGAGAGTGGCCGAGAGGCCCGCTGGGGACTGCTGTGCTGGTGGGGTTCTGGCCGTGTGGGTTCCCTGCGGCTACTTGTGCGTGAAAGAGATGGGGAGAATTGAGGGAATCAGGCTGTGTGTCTCCCTCCCGGAGTGTGTGCAGCGCCCCCTTCTTATAAAAATAATTTTGAAAAAACCCTAAAAACATTTCCTTTTTTGGTTTATGGTATTTTTCTTTTTTTTTGGAAATAATATATACTACTATTATGGTAATAAGGAAATAATAATAATAATAATAATAAGGTAAAAATAATAATAATAATAAAATAATAATAATAATAGTAATAACAAAGATAAATAAATAAATAAAATAATAATAATAATAGTAATAATAAAGGTAAAAATACTAATAAAAATAATAATTAAAAATAATGTCAATAATAATGAAAATAATAAATAATAATAATAATAATAAACAATATAAATAGAAATAAAAATAAAAGTAATAATAATAATACTAATGAAAAATAATAATAATAATAATAAAATAATAGTAATAATAGTAATAAAAATACTAATAATAATGATAATAAAAATTAAAAATAATAATGAAAATAATAAATAATAATAATAATAAAATAGACGTAAAAAATAAAAATAAAAGTAATATCAATAATACTAATGAAAAATAATAATAATAATAAAGAAAATAATAATAATAATAATAATAAGATTAGTGAAAATTAATAATAATAATAATAATAATAAGAATAAATAAAATAATAATAATAATAATAATAATAATAATAATAAAATAACAATAATAATAATAATAATAATACATATATTGGGTCTGGGTAAAAATGGGGTGTCTACAGCTGCCCCTCTTTATAGGCTTTGTCGCTTCAAAGTGAAAGTAGGAATTCTTCTACGTTATTTGTAGCAACAAGCCTGTAAAGATAAAAGACGCTGATTTTGGACCGGGCCCAATGTAACAAAAGAGATCAAAATGATTTGTGTAAACTGATTTGCATGTATGATTGAGAGCACATGAGAATGACTTGCGTCGAATGTAGGAACCTAAGCTATAGTTCACGGAAGGGTGACTTGCACCGGGTGTAGGAACCTGAGCTATAGTGCACGGAAGGTGACTTGCACCGGGTGTAAGAACCCGAGCTATAGTTCACGGAGGATGACTTGCACCGGGTGTAAGAACCCGAGCTATAGTTCACGAAGGGTGACTTGCACCGGGTGTAGGAACCCGAGCCATAGTTCACGGAAGGGTGACTTGCGCCGGGTGTAGGAACCCAAGCTATAGTTCACGAAAGGGTGACTTGCACCGGGTGTAGGAACCCGAGCTATAGTGCACGGAAGGTGACTTGCACCGGGTGTAGGAACCCGAGCTATAGTTCACGGAGGATGACTTGCACCGAGTGTAGGAACCCGAGCTATAGTTCATGAGGGGTGACTTGCATCGGGTGTAAGAACCCGAGCTATAGTTCCCGGAAGGGTGACTTGCACCGGGTGTAGGAACCCGGGCTATAGTTCACTAAGGGTGACTTGCATCTGGTGTAGGAACCCGAGCTATAGTTTATGGAAAGAGACTCGCATCGGGTGTAGGAACCCGTGCTATAGTATGAGGATGATGTGCATCAAGCGTAGGATCTTGAGAACTTCTCAGATGTAGGATTCCGAGAGTATAATGATTGCTCAAATGTAGGATCTCGAGGCCTTCTTAGATGTAGGACTCTAAGAGTCTATTGATTGCTCGAGTGTAGGATCTCGAGGACTTCTTAGATGTAGGATTCTAGGAGTCTGTTGATTGCTCGAGTGTAAGATCTCGAGGACTTCTCAGATGTAGGATTATGAGGGTTTTCTGATTGCTCAAGTGTAGGATCTCGAGGACTTCTCAGATGTAGGATTCTGAGAGTTTTCTAATTCCTCGAGTGTAGGATCTTGAGGACTTCTCAGATGTAGGATTCGGAGAGTTCGTTGATCGCTCGAGTGTAGGATCTCGAGGACTTCTCAGATGTAGGATTCTGAGATTTTTTTGGTTGCTCGAGTGTAGGATCTCGAGGACTTCTTAGATGTAAGATTCTGAGAGTTTGCTGATTGCTCGAGTGTAGGATCTCAAGGACTTCTCAGATGTAGGATTCTGAGAGTTTTCTGGTTGCTCGAGTATAGGATCTCGAGGACTTCTCAGATGTAGGATTCTAAGAGTTTTCTGATTGCTCGAGTGTAGGATCTCGAGGACTTCTCAGATGTAGGATTCTGAGAGTTTTGCTGATTGCTCGAGTGTAGGATCTCGAGGACTTCTCAGATGTAGGATTCCGAGAGTCTCCTGATTGCTCCAGTGTAGGATCTCGAGGACTTCTCAGATGTAGGATTCTGAGAGTTTGTTGATTGCTCGAGTGTAGGATCTCGAGGACTTCTCAGATGTAGGATTCTGAGAGTTTTCTGATTGCTCGAGTGTAGGATCTCGAGGACTTCTCAGATGTAGGATTCTGAGAGTTTTGCTGATTGCTCGAGTGTAGGATCTCGAGGACTTCTCAGATGTAGGATTCTGAGAGTTTTCTGATTGCTCGAGTGTAGGATCTCGAGGACTTCTCAGATGTAGGATTCTGAGAGTCTCCTGATTGCTCGAGTGTAGGATCTCGAGGACTTCTTAGATGTAGGATTCTGAGAGTTTGTTGATTGCTCGAGTGTAGGATCTCGAGGACTTCTTAGATGTAGGATTCTGAGAGTTTGTTGATTGCTCGAGTGTAGGATCTCGAGGACTTCTCAGATGTAGGATTCTGAGAGTTTTCTGATTGCTCGAGTGTAGGATCTCGAGGACTTCTCAGATGTAGGATTCCGAGAGTTTGATGACTATTCAATGGGAATTTTGGACCGATGGTTAATGATGACTCAGGTATAGAATCCCGACTCGCAAGATGAATTTTCGAATTGATGATGAATACTTGGGTATAGGATACCGAGAGCTAGGTGAATTGTCAATTTGATGATGAATGCTCAGGTATAGGATCCCGAGAGCTAGATGAATTGTCAATTTGATGATGAGTGCTCAGGTATAGGATCCCGAGAGCAAGACGAAGTTTCGAATTGATGATGAATGCTCAGGTATAGGATCCCAAGAGTTATGCGACCTAATTTGGTCCTAAAGGCAGATGCCCCAGCTTCAAAATGAATGCTAAAATTTGGACTAGGGTCGATTGCCCCAGTTTGGAAGCGAAAGACTCGAATAAGACCTGAGCCAGTTGCCCCAATCTCGGGATAGATGGATCGATTGGTACCTGGGCCAGTTGCCCCAACCCCTTTTCTTCTTCTTCCTTTTTTTTTTTTTTTTGTAGATGAAACATGGATTGCTTAGACCAGGATGACAAGATAGGTGTGAATGAATGATGCTATATGGGGATACATGCATGCAAGGTATTTGATATGACACTGGAACATGGGGATATGCAAGCATGTTGCATGATATAATATGTATGCGCTTTTATGTGTAATGCATGAAATGCATGACGATGCATGAACTTTCTTTTTCCAATGTGCCTATAATCAACCGATCAATCTTCAATCTTCACTATGTTGCCTCTAACCTGGTTCCCTCGAAACTTGCCCCTGATGAATGGATTCATAACTGATCTTAGCCCAATTTTCTTAATAGAGGTGGTTAACTTGGCTCAAATGAAACTCCATCACAGAATCTACCTAGTTGAATGGATTTATAACTGTTCTTGGCCCTATTTTCCTATTCATCCAGTCTAATAAGAAGGTGCTTGAATAAGTCCCACTGAAACTCAAATCGAAACTTGCCCCAGATGAGCTTATCTGCCACTGATCTTGGCCTGGTTGTTAGACTCTTCTTGAATAAGCAAATCTCTAAAGCTTGGCGTGACATTGGCCTCAGTTAAATTGACTGATTCTATGTGCATCGTATTTCCTGAACGGGGACCTTCTCTATAAGAAGAACACTAGTGGTTCCGAAACTCTTTGACATTGAGGAATGATTATGCAATTATGACATCAACTTCTGAAACCGAGGTCAACCACCCAAAAAGATGTTTTACCATGTCCCAATGCTATTACAAGAAAAATTCATACCAGTATTCAGAAGCCATATGATTTTGATGTTAATTTACCAAACTGAATGACTGGTCTTTTCTTTGACCGTCCCAGCTTTATCGATGACCATCTCTCTTCTTTTGTTTCATCCTACTGTGAAACCTTTAGAAATTTCACGTATTTAAATGTTGCCTTTAGTTTAGTCAAGTTCAACTCATGTTTTGATCTCAAGATGGTCTTTAAGACTCGGGACGAAACGTAGGCTGAGGGATACAGGTTTTTAGAATGAAATGGAAACTAAAGCTCAAAAATACCACCCCAAATAATGTTTTACACCCCCAGTTCAAGTTGGGACGTTTTGCAAGATGTTGACCAAACTTTTTTTTTAAACAAGCTGCCTACGTACCTTTTCAGGATTAGGTCATTATGTAGTTCAGACTTGTCATTGAGTCTGACAAATCATTTGAGACAACAATGTATACCAATCTGGTCAGGACTTTCATTTGGACTGTAATATAGGCTAGGAGCATGGGTTAAAGAAAGAAAGAGTTAAATAGGGCTCAAAATCATCATTTTCATCAAGGGTAATTAGGTTAAGGATCATATGCGTAGTATGTCCCTTATTTTCTTTCTCTTTTCTTCTTTCTCTTTCCATTGGCTTTTACTGCTCCCTTTTGTTTTTCTCTTTCATGAAGGGATTTTGTCATTTTTGTTTGGACTTCATTTGGGACTAATCCATTAAAATTGCCCCAGTGTGGGGTGTAATCCTTTGACGGGTTAATCAATAAATAAATTTTTTGGGCTCAAAAGGGCTTGCAAGAGATTTCATCTTTGAATTTCTTTTGGGTAGCAGAAAAATGGCCTGCCATCATTTTGATAGCCCATTGTTATCTCATATGACTTGCCAAACGTTAGGAGACCCAACCCAGGTTAACTTTTTGGTGAACTGGCTTTTAAGAAAAGACTAGTTTAACATTCAGGCTCAAATTGGTTAACAATTGGTAAATCAATATTTGGTTCTTTTTAGGGATAACTGGCCGGCCAAAGATGGCCATCTATCATTTGATCAAAACATGAATAGTGAATTGACTTGAAATTCTTGGGACAACACATATATTTTGCTGAATTCCTTCGAGATTCTTTATTTCTTCACAACATCTGTCTTTATAGGGTGAGGAAAATTATTTTATCTTCTTCTGATTCCACCTCCCGTGTTTGGTTTTCAAAATTAACATCACTTTCTGGCTTATGAATATTGGTATTATTATTTTCCTTATCTTTACATGAAACATCAGTAAACAAATTTTTGGTCAACTTGAACTCAGGACACAAGTGATATGAGAAAATGCATAACTCAATATATTGATGAAAGGGAAATTGTCCGAGATAATAGTGTCGACAGACTGTCGGAAATTAAAATGACATCATCACATGAAACAAACTGGATAATCAAAAACTTGCCCCTTGTGTACTTTTTCTCCCTTTGGGCTCCTTACAAGAACTCTAGGATCCATAACTTGACATATTCTTTTGCCTGACCTCGACTCCCAGTCCTTCGTACAACATATTAACCATTTCTTTCCCCGTGATTGGGTAAGGGATCACTTTAGACTCCTGACTGCTTATCATCAAAGGCTATCCATCCAACATCTCTCAATGATTGCACTTTATACTTAAAGGTCCAACATTTTTCAATCGAATGGCCTATTGTCCCAGCGTGATATTCACATCGAGCATTTGAGTTGTACCACCTTGGGTAAGGGGGTTGTATCAACATTCCTGGTGTAGGGGCAACTAAATGCCTTTCGACCAACTGTGGGAATAACTCTGCATAGGTCATCGGGATAGGCTGAATTTCCTTTCTTTTCTTTTCCTTCGGAGGCATCCCTGGTATCTGTAAGTTACGTTGCTCCAAAGTTTGTGAAGGACTGAAAGAATCCATGTGTTGTCTTGCACCCCTAGGTACTACGTTACTTGCCCACCTTTCTTTCCTTTTTTCAACCCCTTTCGAAGAACTTTGTCTTGGCCTTGTATATTGCACTCCTTTTATTTTGAATGCTTCCTTAACCTGCTTTCTGGTGATCCTCAAGCAAGCCAAATTCTGATAAATGCTTCTGATTTGGTTGTCAACACCTTGATCTTTGACAAAGTCATCACATGAACAAATTGTTTTTCCTTTTTCCACCCGAGGATAACTCTGTGTTGTCATTTCTTCTTGATCATGAGAGTACCTACTTGCCTTCTTCTCCACATTTCGCAAAGTCTGCTTTTCTGAAGCTATATCATTGTTGTACTGGGCGATAAAGGCGCGAGTTAAATCCTCCCATGTGTGGATCTTTACTCGGTTATACCATCTTAGGGCTTCCCCAGTCAAGCTATCTTGGAAACACTAGATAAGCATATCATCATCACCACAATGCACAACCATCTTCTGTAAGTACATCCCCAAGTGAGCTAGTGGACATTCGGACCCACTAAACATCGTAAAATTTGGGACTTTGAGCTTTGGGGGTAAGGTCAAATTCGGCATCTGACAAGAATTGAAAGCATCCGACGAACCAGACATGTTTGCTTTTTGCATAGTTTGCAGCTGTTCTTCCCAAACTTCATTCTTGTGATTCATTTCTTGATGAGGTATCTGCTCTTTGCCTCTTTCTTCAGCTATTCTCTCTTCTTGAATATCAGGATAGATAAAGGGCGGAACTTGGACATTGCTCACCAGTTGGGGTCTCAAGTCCTGAGTTGCTAGGATAAATGTGTGCAGGCTTAAACCTAGACAAGACAACGACTCCATCGATCGTGGTTTGAATGAAGGCTTGTTTTCAACTACCCGCTTTGGATGCTGTGCAGTTTTGTTCCACGAGGGGGCTACCTTCTCCATCTGATCCTTAATCTTTTGCACATCTTGACGGACATCTTTATGATTCGGTGTGGGAGAGCTTATCTGACCTTCTAGATCCTTCCACATGATTCTAACCCTTTTCCAGGAACTTAAAAAAAAAAATGTATAGGGACCGTTCTGTTTCGCCTGCTTTTGAAATACTGGATCTTGATTTCACCACCTTGGTACACTAGTTTTCCAGAAAAATGGGGATATGATTACCGACTCATTAGATATGACTATGCATGCGTGGTTATGAAATTAAACATGGAATGATTATGTTATGCAATGGGTGTTTATTCATGGGTGTACCTAGTGCACAAATACACAACATTAGGGATATTAACATGTATGCAACCTATCATGCATGGCTATGTGTGAAATTATGCATGAATGCATGGATGCAACGTATGTTTGTGCATGGATGTAACTAGTGTAATTACACATACAAATAGAGATATAAACATGCATGTGACCTATCGTGCATGATTACGTGTGAAATTATGCATGAATGCATGGATGCAACGTATGTTTGTGTATGGATGTAACTAGTGTAATTACACATACAAATAGAGATATGACCATGCATGTGACCTATCGTGCATGATTATGTGTGAAATTATGCATGAATGCATGGATGCCATGAATGTTTGTGCATGGATGTAACTAGTGCAATTACTCATACAAATAGAGATATAACATGCATGTGACCTATCGTGCATGATTATGTGTGAAATTATGCATGAATGCATGGATGCAATGAATGTTTGTGTATGGATGTAACTAGTGCAATTACACATGCAAATAGAATATGACCATGCATGTGACCTATCGTGCATGATTATGTGTGAAATTATGCATGAATGCAATGAATGTTTGTGCATGGATGTAACTAGTGCAATTACACCCACCAATAGAGATATGACCATGCATGTGACCTATCATGCATGATTATGTGTGAAATTATGTATGAATGCATGGATGCAATGTAACCTAACTAACTACTTTGTCAGCATTCTAGGAAAAGTTCCACTAATGAGAGATTTCAAGATCAAGACAATCATTGATGGGTCACAATTTCAATTCAATTCTTCCCTCAATCATTCTTTTCCTTGATGACGGTCCATGTACCTCAGATTCTATGAAGGGTCAAATTATGATCTGAGGTTGGGGTTGACCCAGGTTAGTCAACCCACTGGATTTGTTCAATACGGGCTTTTGGACTTTAGTGTGCACTTGGGCCTCAAGTATATTAAAATATGGGCTTCAATGTATTTCATGATGAGATCAGGCCCTAGTTTTAAAAGGGATTGGGCTTGGATTGTTTTAGAAAATATTGGCCCGGATTTTTAGGGTAATAGGGCCAAAGCCCATTTTCGAAGACTGGGTTTGACCCCTTTTGGAAAATCAGGTCTGGGCCGAATTTTTACTTAGGAAAAGGTTGGGCCTATACTTGTTATTTCTCAAAAAATTGGGCCCGAGTTATTTGAAAAGGGTTGGGCTGACCCATATTTTAAAATACTTGGGCCAAGTGCTTCATTTTTGAAAAGATGGGCCTTTGTCTTATTATTGGGTTTTTTCATAATACTAACTAAGTAGTATGTATGTCTAAATGTATGTCAAATGCATGATATAATACAAAGTATTTCACAACATATATACAATAGATAGCATGGGGATAAGGATGTCCCAACCCAAGGTAGGTATGTATATACAGGGTTCGTCATAACACTATCCTAGTTAGGGAAGACTATAGACAAGTATGTGCGGGTAGGTTCTAACCCTATTGACAAAAGGTTCCCAGTTTGGAATTTCATCCTCCCCCATAGGGGTCCGGATAAAACCCGCACTGAGTGGAGTGGTTCGCGGGTCCCATCAAGCTCTGCCACGAAGGGACTGACGTTATTACACTCCTATCTAGTCATAGTAAGGAAAGCTCGGGTATAGAGCGTGAAAGTGTGTGCATTTAAATTTAACCTAATCCCGCTATCTCCACATTTATTCACATGCTATAAAGAATATGGAAACAAGATATCTACCATTATTTATTCACAAGATATGGAAACATATTATCTGTCATTAACATGTTGATTCTAAAAAATTTGGAAACAAAAAATAAGGAAACAAAATATTTACGATTAGTATACAAAATATCTATAATTAATATGCTTATTCACAATATCTACAATTAATATGCTTATTCAGAATATTTAGAAACAAAATAACTACAATTAATGCTCAACAAATTAGGAAACAAAATATTTTTAATTAATTGAGGTTATTTACAAATTATGGAAGTAAAATATTTACAATTAAGTAAAGTTATTTACAAATTACAATATTTACAAAATACGGAGTAATTAAAAGATTTATCAAATTAGACCTTGGGATAATTTCTAATTAAATAATGGCTCGACTCTCTAAGTCCCCAGCGGAGTCGCCAAGCTGTCGCAATGTCCCCGGGAGCGCGTGTGCCCCGGACGGCGAAATTAAAATCAATTTAATATCTTTATGGAAAAACATGGATATCGGAGTCGCCACTAACCTTTAGTGCGGTTAGAACATATGATTACTACCCCGTCAGGGGTAGAATCGGTCTACATTAGCAGAGTTGGGGCCGGGAGTTCGGTTACGCGAGGGGAAGGTACGAGCACCCCCTACGCGCCCGTTCTTACGAACGGTACCTAATTAATTTGAAATTATCCCTAAGTTAATCTAATAATTCTTTTAAATTACTCCTTTTTATGAATTTATAAATACATGCAAAAAATAAATAAATAAATAAATAAAATAATAAATAAATAAAGATAATATATATATATATATTCCCTCAGAGCTTAGGGTATGTGAAGCCCGAAGGCTCATTCCCCCTGCAATAAAATCGTAGGGATTATGAGTAAGAAAATATACTCCCAAAATTTTGAAATTGTATATAGAATTTTTATAGGAAAATACTTAGTATGGGAGGTTTTAATATATATTAATAAGATAATAAATTAAGAAATTAAATTACCATAATACATGTAATAATAATAGGGATACATATATGCTATATATACTATATATTAATAAATTGCTATAATACCTAAGGACATATCCTAATAATAAACCCACCTAATAGATAGTAATGATATACGCACAATAATAAGAATGATAATGTAATACTAAACTTATAACAATAATGATGATAATAATAATAATATAATGTAATACTAAACTTATAACAATAATAATAATAATAACAATAATAGTAATACTAATAATGATATATCACACGTAATAATAATAATAATAATACACAAGCATATAGTAAGATATTAACATCCTATAAATATAATGATACTCACTTATGAATAATCAAAACCCTCAATATATGCACATATGGAAACAATTAATTCCTAAGATAAATAATGACATATACAATAGTCATTATGGAAACCCTAGAATAAATGTAGGATATATACAATAATAGTTATGGAAACAATTGAAGTCTTACCATTAATATACAATAACAATGTGGAAGCAAATTAAACCCTAGAAATTATGTACTTTTATAAACAAGTAAGGAAAATGAATGTGATCATGGACAATAATTCACATCATTAACGCCCAGAGAACGCCACGTGGCGTAACGGGGTCATTAACGCCGTTAAACGGCCGTTAAGTTAAACCGGTTAGTTAAAAAATTCACCAGAATTTCCTATAGCCGGTTCAGTGATTTTTAGACCGGTTCTTTGCAAGACAAAATCGGTTCCTAAGGTTTTTCGACCTTTGGAACATATTCGTGGCATCAGATTTTCAAAAATCAGTCCTCATTTCTCGGTTTTTTATATATTAAATTCGATGGCTAATGGACTACCCAATCGGTCATTCCAAAATTGACCCGGGAGAATTATAACAACTGGTCAATTCAAATGAGAGCCCTTATAGTTGCTCAGGATGTCATGGACATCGTTGAATATGGGTACAGAGAAAGCCCATCAAAAGAAGCCGAAGCAGATATGTCGAATGCTCAAAGAACGACCTTACGAGCCGATCGAAAGAAAGATTGCAAGGCAAAATCCATAATCTACCAAGGCCTTGATGAGGCCACGTTCGAAATCATTGCCTCCGCGAATACATCCAAAGAAGTCTGGGACTCTCTCCATCGAACACACAAAGGTGCAGATAAAGTAAAAAAGATTCATTTTCAGACATTGCGAAGTGAGTTCAAATCTCTCAAAATGAAGTCTACTGAATCCATTGCAGACTACTATACACGAGTAATGGTAGTATCAAATCAAATGAGAATAAATGGAGAGACTCTCAATGGCGAGAGAATTTGTGAGAAATTTTTGCGATCTTTAGATCCAAAATATGATTATATAGCTGTGACCCTAGAAGAAACAAAAGACTTGGAAACAATGTCTGTAGAAGAACTTATGAGCTTACTCCAAGCCCATGAGTATAAAGTTAATAGAAGAAGTGATGATAAAGTACTGGAGCAAGCCCTCCAAATGAAGTTGTCCCTCACTGCAGAAAGATATGACAAAGGGGGGACGTCACAGCAAGGAAGAGGACGAGACCGCGGATCTCGTAGAAGAAATTCTGAAAATTTTAACTCCAGAGAAGATGGCAAAGGCAGAAGAGGTCCCACTAGAGGAGGACAAAATCAACAGAACTATGTCCCATGAGGCAGAGGACAAGGAAGAAAAAGGAGGATACGATAACCGCTCGAATGTAGACAAAAGAAACATTCAATGCTACAATTGTCATAAGTATGGACACTATAGCAATGAGTGTTGGGGGCGACAATAAGAAAAGGTTAGTGAGGAGGCCAACCTTGCCGAAACTGATCATATAGATGGAGAGTCGTTGATGCTAATGACACACAATGCAACTCCTCAGGACCAGAGTGTTTGGTACCTTGATTCTGGAGCCAGCAACCATATGATTGGCAGAAAGAACCTATTCTTTGAACTTGATGAGAAAGTTCAGGGGGAGATCTCTTTCGGTGATAATTCTAAAGTCGCAGTCCGAGGGAGAGGAGATGTTTTGATCAAACAAAAGTCCAGAGATCATGCTTACATCTCTAATGTCTACTATGTGTCAGCCATGAAGACTAATATACTTAGTCTCGGACAGCTCGTGGAGAGAGGCTATCGAATTAGCCTCAGTGATAAGCAAATGGTGATAATAGATGCTCGAGGAAAGCTTGTTACTCGAGTTCAAATGGCAAAGAATTGAATGTTTCCGCTTACCATTCAACATGATAAGCCAAGGTGTTTGAGCGCTATCATCAAAGACAAAGACTGGCTATGGCATCTAAGGTATGGGCATCTAAACTTTGAAAGTTTGAAACAATTGGGAAGCAAGAAGATGGTGAAGGGCTTACCCAATATCCATCATCCAAATGTGATATGTGAAAGCTGTATTTTGAGCAAGTAACACAGAAACAACTTTGGAAAGCAAACCGACTGGAGATCAACCATGCCGCTTCAGCTAATACACACAGATGTGTATGGTCCACTAAGACCATTTTCGAATGGACATAATCGATACTTCCTCATGTTCATCGACGACTACAGCAGGAAGACCTGGGTCTACTTCCTAAAAAGGAAGTCAGAGGTATTCAATAAGTTGAAAGAGTTCAAAGCTCTTGTGGAGAGACAGAGTGGCTTCTGCATCAAGTCACTCCGGTCAGATCAAGGAGGAGAGTACAAAGACGAAGCTTTCCTGGAATTCCTTAGACAACAAGGGATTCAGAAACAGTTCACACCATCATACACTCCCCAGATGAATGGTGTAGCTGAAAGGAAGAACTGCATAATCCTTAACATGGCTAGAAGCATGTTTAAGAATAAGAATGTGCCCAAGAATTTTTTGGGCAGAAGCAGTGTTATGTGCGTCTATCTGCTCAATAGGTGTCTGATGAAGAGTCTTGATACAAAGACACCATATGAAGCCTGGAGTACTCACAAGCCCAGTGTGAGTCATCTTAGGTTGTTTGGATCCATAGCCTACGCCAAGATCCCAGAAGCAAGAAGGACAAAGTTAGAAAATAAAGGAGAGAAGTGTATCCTTGTTGGATACGGTGACAGCACCATGGGATATCGACTCTACAATCCCATCAACAAGAAAGTCTTTCACAGCAGGGATGTCATCTTTGAAGAAAATGAATCCTGGAAATGGGACCAGGTTGAATGTTCCAAAGATGTGGAATTGACACTTGAAGGAGAAGAACCTACATAGACAATAGAAGTGGCTATCGAGCCACAAATTCCTGAACTGCAGACACCTCCACATGGTTCATCACAGAGGAATGAAGCTCCATCACCAATAGAGCGTGAAATCTCAGACATGAGACCTAAAGGAGCTCGAAATCTAGCCGATCTGTATGAAAATACAGAACCAATGGAAGAATATGTTGCTCTAAACTGCCTGTTGCTAACTAGCGACCCAATTAACTTTGAGAAAGCTAACGAAGAAAACAAATGGAGAAAAATGATGGATGAGAAGATTCAATCCATCAAGAATAACAAGACTTGGGAGTTGACAAATCTCCCAAAGAGCCGCAAAACTATTGGTGTGAAATGGGTCTACAAAACCAAGAAGAACACTCAAAGAGAAGTCCAGAGATACAAAGAAAAACATGTCGCCAAGGGTTACAGGAAGAAAGAAGTGGAATTGATATCTTGCAGAACGTATGATCAGATTGCTGACATTTTCACAAAGCCACTCAGACATGATATTTTTGCAAGACTGAAGACAATACTCGGAATAACAAAGTTAGGAGAGTCAAGTTTAATGGGGGATGTTGAAGATTAAACTTGAGAACAGTGGGACGGTGGCGGAAAAATTTGACTGCAAAGCTTCATCAACCGGCAGCCCACCTCCATTGAAGTTAAGCAAAATTTGGCCACCAACCTTACCAAACTAGCCACCATTGTTGATTATTTGATTTCTATAATTGCTATAAATAGGTGAGTATGTGTGCATTGTAAATGTGTGGTGTGTTGAGAGTTGAAAGCCAGTGAGTGAGCGAGAGATTTTATTTTTGAATTCCTCTGTATTATTTTCCAGATTGAAATATATTGGTTTGGTATTTATCCTTACTGAGTTTCAGTCACATCCAGTGATTGAGTGTTCCTCTCCATCCATCAGTGTCCTACAACCTCAATTAAGTAAAAGCCTTATCCTCTTGAGTGTATTTTTGAATTTATATGTATTTGGGAAAAAAAATTAATATAATTTTGTTCTATGTTTTATCTAATTAACATAAATTTAAATTAAAATTTTAAAATTTATGCTACTAAATACAGGATAAGTATTATAAAATGGTCATTGAAAGTATTCCTTTAGAAATATTTGTTAGCTTTATTATAGAAATATCATCTTAATCATCATATTTGACATCATATATGTTCCCATTTAGATTAAGAATTTTCATTGAGAAAAAAAAATAAAAAAATATTTTCTATTTACATAATATAATACTAAAAAAAGGTGGTCTAATATGACCAAAATTTAATAAAAGTAAAATGATAGTCATGTATGAAATCAAAATATTTTCATTGATTTTCTAGGTATCTTTTTTACCTTTTTAGTTTCTTTGATAACTAAATATAAAAATTTGATATATATATTCCTTTCCTTTCTCTTATATTTTTAACTTTTAAATATGTTGACTTTTTGAGTTCGATCCCGTTTTGATAATGACAAATCACGAGTATCTCATGTGTGCGTTTTGTGTTTGAATAGGTTCATATTTCAATACGCACATATGGTAAGGGTAAAATGGAAGCCATGTAGCACGTATACGAATATATTTATCAGCGTATTCCATGGATAATTTGAAGAGCAAAAGAGTGAAGACATTTGATATTTCAATTGTATTGTATTTAGTTTTAATTGTAAATGCATGTCTCGCATGATTTCATTTAAAGCTCTATATGAACCTTAGATTGACCTTAGGGAATCAATCTTTTCATGGAAAACCTTTTACTTAAAAAGCTAAACACATACAAAGGTTTTAAAATGTTTTTGAAGTTAAATCAGGGCCAAAATTGCATTTTATAAAGGGCTTAGTTGACCGGACATACCATATGACCAGAAATGCGTATAAGTAAAGGGCCTAGTCGACTGACCATTAAAGCCCAATTGACACAAGAAAAATGGCCAAACTTGCATTTTTGCAAAGCCCCAGTCGACCGGCCTTTTAAAAGTCCAGTGAAGCCCAGTCGATCGGCCTTCATACGCATGATGATCCGGTAGACCGGATGATATGCCTGGTTGACCGAACCTCGCAAAAAAAAGTAAAATCAACTCGGGCCAGTCGACCAGACTAAGTGTTAGTCGACCAAACTTCTCGAGTTGAGCTGATTTTGAGCTCCCAACGGCCATAAAATTTAAATTTAATATTATTTTAAAGGTCCAATGGTCACATAACGACTTGAATTTGAAAAAACCTATAAATAACTTGCCCAAAGCAATTAAAATCACTTTTGCACATATATTTTTATACTTTTACATTTGTGGGCATTTATTTACAAATCAAAGCTTTCTTGTTTTCATTTATTGCAAAAATATTTTGAGAGCAAATCTATAACTTCTCCTACTCTTTTCTTTGAAAACATTTTTGGAGAAATCATTTATTGCAAGTAAATCTTTGAGCTTTATTTTCACTCATCCTTTCAAAAACAAAGAGACATTTTACTCTCTTCTACTTATTTTTTGAATATCTTCTCTTGAGAGCAAAATTAAATTTCTCCAAGCATCTTTCATTGCAAAAAAATCTTTGTTTGGGAAAACATTTATTTGCATCCTAGATCTTTGAAGCATTTATTGCATACATATTTTTGAAATCAAAGGTCACCTACTCTCATCTACTCTCATTTATTTTAAAATATTTTTTGAGAGAGTAAACATACAAACTCTATTAGGCTTTAAATCATATCTTGTGAGAGTATTTAGAATTTCATTGTACAACTTGGCTTTTGAGAAGCATTCATTTGTACGAAAAATTTTATTCTCTTTGTATCCCTGCGGTCCGGGTAATGAACTATGTTGGGCATGGGGTGTCGCCTAGAGAGGAGTACTCCATCCTTTTGAAGGAGTGTTGTAAAGGGGCGTTCCACCCTATTGAAGGAGTGTGTAATGGGAGGCTCTGCTCGAGTAAAGGAGTGGTGTAAAAGGTGGCTAGTATAGTGAAATCCTCAAGAGGGTTGACTTGAGGTGAAGACGTAAGCGGGGATAGCCAAACCTCGTAAAAATTCCTATGTTTGCATTCTCTTTCCCTATACTCTTTATTTTCAGCACTTGTATATTTATATTTGATTTTTTGTGTTTATTGTATATGTGTTGAATATTTGCACACTTAAATATTCGTGGGATTGTGATTGTTTAGGAAAACCCTAAGTTTGCAAAATGTTGATTGTGGTTTTCAAAAATAGGATAAACTTGACCTAAAGGTTTTAAAATATCCAATTTACCCCCCTCTTGGAAATACACCAAAAATCACATATGTCATAAATAATCTAGTTTGACTCCTTATCTTTTTTTACTTTAGTGATTGATGAACTTAATTACTAGCAATATTCAAAATGAAATCTCATGGTGTATGTTATTCATAGATGATATTGTGTTGATTAATGATAGTAGGAGTAGAGTGGAATTTAAACTAAGACTTTGAGCAGTCACATTACAATCTAAAGAATTTAGGATAAATAGGAATGAAACAAAATATATGAAATATAATTTCGATAATATAAGGATTAACAGTAGAGAGAAGATTAAACTTGATAATCAAGATATTCATAACACTAATTGATTTAGATATATTGAATCTATTATGCAAGTCGAAGGGGAAATTGAGGAAGATTTAGTACATAGAAATAAAACAAGCTCGGTAAAATGAAAGAGTGCAACATGTGTGTTGCATGATCGTAGAATACCCTTTTAAATTAAAAGGAAAATTTAATAAGATGGCTATAAGGTTGACTATGCTTTATGGTTCAGAATGTTGGGCAAGTAAGAAATGACATATACAAAAAATAAAAGTTACTAAAGTGCAAATGTTAAGGTGGATGAGTGATATAATATTAAACAATAAAGTAAGAAATAAGCATATATACAATAATCTAGGCATAGCACCAGTTGAAGATACGATAAGGGAGGGGTGACTTAAATTATTTAAGTACTTGAAACACAGACCAAGTAAAAGTGAATTAATTATTTTTTATGGCATGACAAAAGGATAGAGATAGACCTAAAATAACTTGATATGAGATAGTGAGGAAGGGTTCAACAGCTCTTAATCTAATAGAAAAAAAATGCTCTTGATCGATCTTATGAATTGGCGAAAAGGGATTCATGTAGCCAACTCCTTACTCAGACTTAAGACTTGTCATTGTTCTTTATCCTACTCTTTTTTAAATGATATATTTAATCATTAATAATATATGTTTAAGAGATATTTTATAGTTAAAGTTTTAGACCTTTTTGTTCGAATTGCAAGAAGAGCAAAAAGAAATATGAGATGGAAATTGATTCCTCTATTTGGGCAATCGACAAAATAATAAAAAAAGAAAATAAAAAATAAAGAGCAAAAGAAACACATCATATATATATATATATATATATATTCAATATTTGCGTGGGGGTCTGCAATAAATGGTGTACAATAATTCCATGTATCTAATAAAATGGTGGAATGCATGCAATGAATGTAATAAATACATATACTAAGTATGCATAATGATTATAATGTTATTTGTATAATAAAAGTGAGTATAAAATGAACAACTTTACAAACTTTACCAATACAAATATGCGTATGCATCAATTTACAAGTACTATATAATCAAAAACATCAAAAGAAAATAATAATAATAAAACAAAACATAACATAACATAACATAAAAGAGGTCTTGAAAAATTCTTCATTGGGCTACTCGGATCGAACCTTCTTTTGCTGCATCCACTTGCAAATATGGCATAATTAAAAGTTAGTTCTACATTGAGGCATTTCAATTAGAAATTGTAGCTTAATTTGGGCTAAGTTGTGAATAAGGCCCACTATTGACCAGTTGCTTTAATTGTGGTCCAATTTGGGTCAATTTAGTGCCCAATATGGGCTAGTTTCTTTTTAAGGCCCACTATGGGCCTTTTGGTGTTTGCAGTCTAATTTGAGCTAGCAATCACTTAAGGCTCATTGTGGGCCTATGATCAAGCTTAGTTCTTGAGTGAACCTATTCCATGTTTTGTAGCATTAGTGTTTTATCTTTCTCTTCGAATTTCACATCCGCCCGCATTAAATCACTTATGATTTGATTAAATGCGTTGATGTGTTAGTTCAATCTGAACCATTCACTATCTTAAGCCAATAAAGACACTGCTTAAGAAAAAGTTTATTCGTAAGAGATTTGGATATGTACCGACTTTCAAGCTTTCACCATATAGCCACAAGAGAATCCTCTTCCATGACATGATACAACACTTCATTTGTTAGACATAACATAATAGTAGATGCCATCTTTGCCTCCAATTCTTTCTAATTTGCA
This sequence comes from Malania oleifera, assembly GCF_029873635.1. Lineage (NCBI taxonomy): Eukaryota > Viridiplantae > Streptophyta > Magnoliopsida > Santalales > Ximeniaceae > Malania > Malania oleifera. The sequence goes on along the minus strand of NC_080426.1, from coordinate 90,837,817 downwards.
TCATCCATGCCTTTCGGTTGAACACCATACAAGGCTTTCACCATCCCTTGTTGCACAAGTAGATCTTTCACCCTTCTCTGCTATAGACCAAAGTTTCTAGTTTCATCAAATTTAACAACATCAAATTTTGCAAATGAAGTACCCAATGCCATAACAACAATTGCTCTGATACCAATTTGTTGTGTATAGTATCATATTGCACAGTAGAATAACAACACAACAAATCAATGAAGAACCAAATATGGAGTACACCACACAGTTTATATATGACAGCAAATAGAAATCAACACAAGAACATGAGAATTTACGTGGTTCGGCAATGCCTATTCCCACGGGAGCAATCAGCAAAGTTTCACTATCTTGGTGTCAAAAGACACAATATAATGATCTTTTTTTTTTTTTTGTTTTTAAAGAATACACCTAGAATGATGTATTTATAAACACTACGGAGGTTTCTTTCCAAACACCCAATCACACTAACGTTCATATTCAAAATTTGAAATCAACACTAGTCTTTTGAGTAAAACAGTTGACGGTTAATAATCGTCGACAGAACCTTCAACGGATAAAAGTCGAGAGCGTGTCTTCTGAAATTCAGCCAAAACTTTCAATGGCTTAGGCCGTCAACGGTTTCCCCCTAGTACTGATTCTTCTATGCTTTTCTTCCTTGTGTAAATCATCCACTCAAAAATATAAGCCACAAAATACAACGTATACATGTTGAGATTTTTGGCTATGGGTTACCTGGGGGTTTGTATCTAATGTAAATTGAGACTTTGATACCATTTGGGTTTGTATCCAATGTTACTAGTTACAAGCTCAATTGAAAATTTATATGTGTGAACATCTTCATATATACATGTGCGGATTTTGGGTTGTGGGCTGCCTTTGGTTTTTAGCTTGATGGCCAATTGATTTTGATGTCATTGCTGTGTACTAAAGGAGCAAACCCCAACCTTGGTTAGAAATTTCTTATGCATAGACCCCCAGCATTGGTTAATTCTAATTCCATTTTCTCCGTTCATCTTCTATATGGTGATTGGCTAAAAAAAGGGATTTGTATTTGGGTGACTATGCTCAAGTTTTTGTTCAAAACTATGTTGAGTTTTTAGCAAGGGTCGTGGAAGGTATCAATGTTATTGTTTGTTATTTCTTGTCTAATATGTCATAACCCTAGTTGTGTAAGTTCGTATTCATATATATATATATATATATATATATATATATATATATATATATATATAATATTTTCAAAGTTCTTGCATTGGTTTGTGAGGTAATGATCCTTGCTAATAAATATCTATTTTCTACCTAAAAGTTAATGATCATCTCTCATGATCCTTTGCCAACAACTCTCTATTTCTACCAACAATTTATCTTTTTCTTTACTTGGGAGGGTTGGGATTCACCTTTTCTCTTCTATGAATTAATTAACGTAAATAAAATAGACATAGTGTGGGATGTACTTGCATAGCTTGGCGGTTAATATATATATCTCTGTGTGTGTGTGTGTATTTCCATTATTAAAATGAATGAATTGTATGAGCTGAATGACCTATGTTTTTATGTATGTTGCAATGAATGGATGGATATGCGAGTAGTTCATGGTTAGGCTTGGAGTTTCACTTGGACAACAATCTTGTGGCATTTTGGGATTTTAGATTAGCAAATCTATTTTGGGCTTCGTGCCTTTTGATTTTTTTTCCCCACTTGAACATGTTTTCCACGTACTTGATTGTAGCAAACTGAAAGTTGATATGTTTAATATAGTTCATATTTTCTTTTGTTGCAAATAGATTTATCTTTTCTTTATTTATGAGAAACATGTGAATTAAACACAATAATTGTTATAGCAAATAAAATGTAGACAATAGAAGACAGGTGTAGGAAATAGGTACAATGTGGGCAGCATGCAACGTTATGATGTACTAGGTTTTAGCGATGACAATGTTTGTTGTTAAACCTACGTACATACCTCTAGTTGCACAAAGGTCTATTTTAGGTTTTAGCAACAACAAAGGTTGTCACTAAAAGTATATCTTCATTCTAACAAAAGAGTACTACATGTTTTACCAACAATAGAAGTTGTTGCTAAATATAGATCTATGTTGTGAAAGGGCTATAGTGTGTACGAGGAAAAGGGTTTTAGTGACAATAGAATCATTGCTAAAGATCACATAGCAATAACTCTCATGTGATATTTAGCAACAACCCTATGCCATTGCTAAAAGAACCTACATTGATGACAATGCTTCTTTCCCTACAAATATCAACAATAGAGACAACTTTTTTGAGTAGTCGCTAAGGACTTTATTAACGGTACTTAAAAGTGGTGATTCATTTTTGTCATTATAACGTTTAGCGATGACTTTTTTATTTTTAGCAACAACATGGAGTCATAGGTCTTTTTTGTTGATGTATATAGAACAATTCATAATTTTATGAAGGTTATTATATAAGCTTACTAAAATAATTAGCATGTACATTACAAACAATAATCATTTTATCATCCCATTTTGTTTGAATGTTAAGAAGTTAAAAGCAATAATGTTTATTATATGGTTATTAGCAAATGACGATGTCCCTGGCACGAACACATACACATACACAGGTGAACACTATCCACAATTGGCATATTCATTGAGAAATGATATATATGTGTGTATATATATATATATATATATATGATACAACATGGGTGTTGATGGAGGCGAATGAGAAGTCCTTTAGCGGTCATTGGAAATGGATCCACAAGCCGAGCATGCTCCTTCCCCGGGCACGTTCCATGTATAATACCCAACCACCACCCTTCTCTGCCGCATTAACCCTTATTCTTCGCTCTGCATATATCATTCACAAATCAATCGTCTCTCTTTCTCTCTCTCTACATATATATATATATATATATTAGGTACGTACCTTTGAGGATCTCATCCTAGTCGACGTGGGGGAGTTCAGCCTGCAGATAGTTGATGATGAAAGTAGTGGCAGCGCTGGCAGTACTGTGATGCCTCCCAATTAGCAGCCCTAGTGTTGAATCTGCAGTGTCCCATTTCTCCTTCACAATCTCATCGTTTTCATCCTTTGTGGTGAGCATGTGTGATAATATATCCTCCTGCTTCCCCACCAATTCCATTATTTTTCTCTCCTTCATTATGGCCTTCAGCTCCTTTCTTATCATTTCCGCCACCTTTATCGCCCTGTTATATGCCGTCCTGGGAAAGTTCACCGGAATCAAAATCACTCCAGCGCCCAACACATGAATTGGGCCCCAAATTTTAGCTATGTGATCATTTGGGTCTTCAATGCTCAACAACACTTTACAAGCCATGGTCAAAGTGAATCTGTTGCCTAGTGGATAAACCCTGACATGTTCTTTAATGGATTCACCTTTGGTCCAAGTTTGGAGAGAGGATGGGTTGGCCTTCCCGACGGAGCGCGGCCACCACAACGATTTGTTGCCAGTGGCGCTACAAGGGACGGCGGTGGGTTCTCCGAGCTGAAGGGAAGTCTTGAAGACTTTTTTGGGAGGGTGGTTTTTCATCATCATTCTATGGGTGATGAGCTTTTCGCCGACGACGGGCCAACCCATGTTCCCCGGCGGAAGGTTGTCGTTGTTGTGGTTGCCGCCGGGAAGTTGTTGGAGTTTGGTGGCGAAGATTCGGAGGGAGAGGGAGAGGAAGAGGGCTAGGAGGAGGAGAAGGGAGAGAAACAAGAGTTCCATGTCACTGACTTGCATGAGGTTGGTAGTCATGATCACGTACGTACGTTGGTATGGGAGGAAAGTTTAATTTCCTCGTAAGCAAATTAATGAAGGAGCGTCATGGGCAGTTTGTATTGCTAGCTCATCATGCGTGAGGGATTGGGTTGTAGCTTGTAATATATATATATACAGAGAGAGAGAGAGAGAGAGAGAGAGAGTTGTGGTGGATGGCAACCTTTTTGCATGCCAGCTGCTGAATCACGGACCTACCTCCTACCTAATAAGGTTGCCCTCCACCATAGCTCTTTCAGAAGAAGTAAAAGAAGTCCAACAAAATCAGATGACTGGGAATGAGGAGGAAAGATTTTTGGAGTTTTCTCTATCACTCTCTGCCCCATATCTGTACACATCAACGCCATTGCGTCTCAATTTTGTGTTAAATGGGTATTGAAGAATGTTCACATTCCACCTGATCGATTAAGACACATCGATCTGACGCCTTTTTTTTCAATTTTTGTAATCGTAGGCTCATCATATTACTTAATTTGTTCAAAGGCCTCGCACATGGGCCACTGCAGTGTGCCTGCAGTTGTAGGAAAGAAAAAAAAATTATTGAAAGTCACGTCGTGATGTGGTAGGAGGAATGTAATTGGCTCCCTTCCTTCCTCTCTTCTGTCTTCCAGACTTATTTCCTAAACTCGTGATTATCTTACTTCCTAAAGATTAAATAAATCTCTCAGCTCAATTTATTTATATATTATCCTTTTTTCTTTTTCTTCTTGCGACCATAAGTATATATATATATCTAAGATATTTTAAAAACTTGTGTTTTGTTGCGTGAGGTTTGTTTTGTAGGTTTTATTTTTGTTTTGTTTTGTTTTGTTTAGACTTGTAACCCAATTTTTGACTGAATGTGGGTGTTGTTCTTTGAGAGACTTTTAACGTGTTATCTTTCATTATCTCCCATTGATTGTCTTGTAACCATGGTATTTCTCTGTAAAAAGTGAGGGATTATCAATAAATAGACGAAGGTGTCGCCCTTCTTATTAAAAAAAAAAAAAAATCTAAGATCTTTTAAGAAATCCGACCAATTCAATAAACAAAAAAGTGATTCTTTAATTTTTACTATATACCCTTTAAAGATGTAAATATGAGTTTTGAAATTTATATCAAAAATAAACATTAGCTGTAATTTTGCCACTAAGGCATCTCTCCAGATTTAGAATGTGTTAAAATTTTATTTATGTTCTAAAATGCTTTGAATTTATCATCATATTCAATAATAAAAAAAGAAATGAAATGAGATTTTTGATGCTCCATTAAAATTTAGAGAGCATTAAAGCAAATGAAATGAATATTATGAAAGAATTCACTTTTCATATTCTGTGATTGAGAACGAGTGAAAAATAAAATAAAATAATAAATAAACAAAATTTTGTTTTCTTCTTTCTAGTTGGTTTACAACACTTTTCATTTTTAGTTGTAGTTGATATAGATAGAATATAATGAAAAATGAATTTTTCTTCCAAACAAAATGTTTAACCAAACAGAGCCTAAATAATTGTGTTTATTTTTCTATTATGTTTTTTTTTCCTTAAATCGACATAGAATATAAAATAATTAATAGATACACTTATTTTCGTGGGGGCAATTTTCATGTCAATTTTAATTTTTTAATCTTATCTTTTAGAATAATGATAAAAAAAAATTGTTGTTTAGAATAAAAATTTACATATTAATTTAGCAAAGATTTTATCAAATTCAAATTCAACCTAGAAAGGAATTATATATACTATACAAAATTAATTTTAAATAAGATTCCCAACCACTCTAAAACGCGCAAACTATAGTTCTTAGTATTTTTAAATAGAAAATCAGTTATGGGTTTACATTGAATATTATTAAAAAATTGATATTTTTACAAGATGCGCACAATTAAGGCCTATTTGGTATCGTTACTATTTCTTGTTTCCTATTTCTGTTCCTTCACAATGAAAAAACATATTATAAAGACTCTTTTGTTTATATTGTTAGTTTTCAGTTTCTGTTTGCAATTTTTAACTGTTTGCTAAAAAATTGAAAACCATATTTTAAGATTTTTAGTTGTTTTGACAATTTATTGCCAATAATTTTAATATTCAAAAATAGTTTTTCTACATTAAATTATTCATTTTATACACTTTTAAATTAAAATAAAAAATAATTGATCATATAAATTTAAATATAATTAAAATTAAAATATACATATTTTTTTTTAAAAAATAATAAAGCCAATTATAAAAATACTTTTACTATTTTTTAATTATCATGTCCTATCAATTTTTTATTATAATACTTTTTTAATTTGTATTATTTGTAATTTTATTATTTTAATCATATTTTTATAATATTTTGATTTAAAGATGAAAATAATTATTTTTTAAAATATTTTTTTAATTAGTATTAGCTTTGTGATACCAAACATTTCTTTAAATTTCCTTTCAAAGATTACAAAAAATAAAATCAGAATAGTCATAAAAGAATACAAAAAGGCTTATGTGAAGCACAAATTCCAGTTATCTCAAATTATAAATTATAAAGAGTTTAACAGAATTTCCATTGAATTTAAGAATGGTGTATAGGTTTTAATTTTTTTTTTTTAAAAGTCCAAAACATATGAAGTCTTTGATTTTATGATAAATAATATAATTTATATGTGTGTGTGTGTGTGTGTGTGTAAACTTGCAGCATCCAAATTTAAATTTAAAATATATCAATTTAAATATTAATTATTTTTGTATTGAAAGCCTCTTCCTTTAATCCTAGACCTTTATCGTAAAAATCTAGGAGCCCATTAGAGTCATGAGCGGCCCATTATTGAAAATTAAACTTGACTGGAGATGGCCGGCAGCCCAACTCTATTGAATTTGGGCTGGAGTCGGCAACAACCTCACCAAAATCTCACCAACTTCAGCCACTATTGTTGATTATATTGTTCTAACCTTGCTATATATAAATAGAGTGAAAAATTGTAATTTTGAGAATTCCTCTGTATTTTGTTTCAGATTATTTATTGAAATCAATTGAGTATATTTGTGTGCAATCCTTACTAAATTTTAATCACAACCAGTGATTGAGTGAGTCACCTCCACCCATTAGTGATATCAGAGTTTCAGGTTTCTTGGAATTCGCCAAACTGAGATGAACAGAGGAAAAATTTAATTTTTTTTTCCATATTTGAAGTTACTCTAAATCCAAAATTGAGCTTACTATTGTAAAATTTACGTCGAGACAAGTTCAGCGGTGAAAATCGTGCTACAAACGAAGTTCGGGAGCCCCCATACGCGCTCTCACGCTCCGACAGAAGAAACAACGTCCTCCACATGCGCCGTACGCACCGGCGAGGATACTGACCACTGGCGCCACGCCCCTCACGTGCCCGCATGCGTCTTCTTCGCCTAACTGGTGAGATCCGACCCAGATACACGGAAACCCGATCCGCAACCCGGCCGAGTGACACGGCTCCAGGCCGGCATGGACGACTCAACCCGGCTGATGGATCCGCGTCCAATTGCTAAAACGCGGAAGGCCCAGAAGCAGCCACGTGGCCTTAACGGTAATCACTCACGCCATTTATATCCATTAAGTTAAACCGGTCCAGTCAAACCGGTTCAGAGTTGTTTTTTGACTGATTCAATGACTTTTAAACCGATTCTTTGCAATCCAAAATCGGTTCCTAAAGTTTTTCGACCTTCTGAATACAATGGTAGCATCAGATTTTCTAAAATCTATCCCCACCACTCTATTTTTGATATATTAAATCTAATGGCTAACGGTACTACTCAAGTTGTTATTCCAAAGCTAACACAGGAGAACTATGACAATTGGTTTATTCAAATGAGAGTCTTACTAGATGCTCAGGACGTCATGGATATCATTGAAGATGCGTATAGAGAAGTCCCATCAAAAGAAGATGAAACAACTATGTCTGATGCTCAAAGAACAGTCTTGCGAGCCGATCGAAAGAAGGATTGTAAGGCGAAGTCCCTAATCTACCAAAGCCTTGATGAGGCCACGTTTGAAATCATCGCCTCCGCCAAGACGTCTAAAGAAGTTTGGGACTCTCTCCATCAAACACACAAAGGTGTAGACAAAGTGAAGAAGATTCGTCTTCAAACATTACGAGGTGATTTGGAATCTTTAAGAATGAAATCTACTGAATCTATTACTGACTACTATACACAAGTTAAGAGTTATGGTGTATTCCCAAGAGGGGGATGAATTGGGTATTTAAAAAATTCTTCTTAGGTCAATTTATCCCTATTTTAATTTCACAATTTGTATAACACAACTTAAGGTCTTTTTAAACAAGCATGAATCCCACAAATAATAATGTATGCAAATATTTAAAATAATTATAACATTCAGCACAAAGTAAACATAAGCATACAAGTGCGGAAAATAAAGTACAGAAATTAAATAGAGTAGAGAAGAGGGAGCACAAACACAAAGTTTTTAACGAGGTTCAGCAACTCCCACCTACGTACTTTCTCGTCTTTGACAAACCATCCAAGGATTTCACTATCCACTCCTTAAAACTGGGACAGAGCTACCCGTTACAATCCGCTTCTTATCAGAGTGAAGCTTCCCTTTACAATCCACTTCTTACACGAGGTGTAGCTACCTTTTTACAATCTGCTACTTATACGAGGTGTAGCTACCTCTTTACAATCCGCTGCTTACACAAGGTGTAGCTACCTCTTCCCAGTTCACAACCCGAACTGTAAATACAAATGATATGAAATTTTGCATACAAGTAACATGCTTCTCAAATAAGTTGATTTGTATAAATAAAATTCTTAATGCACTCTCAAATGATTTTCAAATGAAACTCAGTAGAGTATGATAAAACCTCTCAAAATATTTTGCAATTAATTGAGTGAGAGAATGGAAAATGATTTTCTTTTCAAATGACCTTTCATAAATCAAGAAACCTCTCAAGCAATTAATATATGAGTTAAAATATTCTCAAGGCTCTTTGTAATATTCAACAAGAATTTCCTCCAAAAATGATATTTCAAAGAAAGAGTAAGAGAGTGAATTTATTCAAGTTTAACCTTTGAAAAGTATCAATTGGCAAGAAGGCTTTCAAGCAATATATATTGGTATAAATATATGCTCAAGTTCAAACCTTGCTTGTAGACCCCAAAAATAATTCCCCTAAAAAGATTTTCAAGAAGAAAAGTAGGAGAAATAAGCTTTGATCTTCAAAAATGGAATATAAAATATGTTTGGGAAAGAGAGAATATGCAAGAATGCTCCCAAATGGTTTTTATAATATTTTTCAAGTGATTTAGGCTTGAATTTATAGGGAAACCCTATTACTAGTCGTTTTATGGTCATTGGGGGTATTAAAATATAATTTAATTTGAAAACTAGTCGTTTTTCGATCATTGGGGCACTTTCTTTGCAGATACCGTTTGGTTTTTCAAACATAAAGTTTTTTAATACAACTCCAAATTGAACGTTCTTGGTATCAACAAAAAGCTAAGAGAAAATCTCACAAATTTCACGTTGAACACTTTTTAGGATAAGGAGTTTTCGATAGAGAAAATTGCTCATCAATGAGACAAAAAAAACATAAAGGGAATTTTTCTACAGCAGACACCCTTCAGTATTTTGAATATAACGTTTTCTATACAACCGCAAATTGAATGTGCTTGGTATTAACGGAAATTTAAGAGAAAATTCCACAACTTTTATGTTACCTTTTAAGATAAGGAGTTATTGACGGACAAAAGTATTCATCAATGTGACAAAAAAACATGGAGTCTTTGAAAAGCTTGCTTTGGAGTTTTTCATTTCAACAAAGATTTTTGTACTTGAAATATTTTTTTGCACATTTGTAAAATGATTTTCCATGAAATATAGAGAGCCTAAGGTTAGTCTAAGGTCAAGTATGAGCTTCAAATTAAATCATGAGATGCATGCACAATTAAACCTAATTAATTATTATAACCCAAAAATAAATAAAGTCTTCAAGCTTGCTCTTCTGATCCCCATGGAATACGCCAATTGGTGCGAGCTTGAAGTGCATTTACGGCTTCCATTTTGCATTCTTCACTTGTGTTTCTAGAATTATAAACATGTGTATTCACTAAGTACACAAGTGAGATATTGTTGTTTGTCATAATCAAAATAGGGATTTGATTCAAAAAGTTAACAATCTCCCATTTTTTTATGATGACAAACACATAAGAAAAATTTGGCATGTCTGACAAGGCTCCCCCTCACAATATGCATGATTTAAAAGATATTCAATAAAGTTCATTTTCACACAAAAAGACTTTATAAATTTCCAAGTTATACATTTAAGCTTAGTGGTTCAATGTGCAATATATGTTTGAAACTTACATAAAAAAATATTCAATTAAACATATTTATCATTTTTCATTTTTGTAAAACAAAAGTAGGAGAATAAAGGAATTTTAACTTTTTTTCATAGATCTTCTCCTCCCTTTGTCATTAGCAAAAGGGTAAAAAGAAATTTTCTTTGAAAAATAGAACCTGTAAACTTTCTCCCCTTTGTCCTTGAATTTTAGAAATATCATAACAAAACAAATTGAAGGAAATTACAAAACATATGTCATGAATGCTTCTAAGCGTAAGGCAAGAGATAAGATATATCTTTTATAAAACCGGTTCTTGCCATTAAAAAAAAACTAAAAAAAATCTCCCTTAATATTAACAATAAGTTCTGGGGACAATGCTTGCAATATAATAATTTAATCACTAAAGATCAAGCACGCAGAATTTTTCTGGTAGTTGTTTAAGTACAAACATTTCATAAATTAACCAGCAAACTAAATCATATAGATCTTAAAAATATCATAAATTTAAATACAAGATCATATGCCAAATTTTAAAAAGATTGTGGCAAGCAACAAGTTATCACTTAAGATTTTCAATAAAATCATCATGCTTTAAGTATATGCCACATAAAGCTTAATATAGATCTAAGCCAAAAAATGTGGGAGAGCACAACAAGATATGAAAATTTAATTTCAAGGGCTCCCCCTTTGAATTTGAGTGTAAGCTTAGATGCAGTAAATTACATATACTTTAAAAATATTTCTACTAGATATTGACTAAAATAATTTTTATACAACTTGTAGAATCATCCTTATAGAGCACATATGCATGAGAAAACAATATTAAACCATTTTGTGATCATAAACACCAAGAACAATCTATATCATCTTATACATTCGTAAAAATAGGATATGATGTTCACGGTTTTCACACGAGCTTAGGACTCAAAAACAAGAACAATGATGATCTCATGCATATGATATCCACAAGAATGTTACATTAAAACTCTTATTTTCTCTAATGATGGGGCTTAGCTCCCCAGTATATTCTCAAGCACACATAAGTGCATTTACGATCAAGGATGAGTTTCATTTAAGAACACTCCTCATATGTTCATCCTTCATGATAAGACTTGGCATACAAGAGATTATAGGCATTTGGCACGAGAGGTATTCCAAAATACCATCAGGACTCAAAAGTAAAACCAATAGAATAACAATGCATATGAGTCCATTGGGCAGGTGAATTTAATCCTTTTTCTTAAGGATGGGGTTTAAGCTCCCTTGTATATTTGTATGCATGCATACTTGTAATTAGTTCAAGGATGATGTTCATTTACACACACTCATCATATATTCATCCTTCAAGATATTTTTAGCATGTAGCAAATATTAGACTTTTAGCATATAGGCATGACATATTGCATTTCAATTAACGCTTAATAGCCAGTCAAGGTCATACTAAAAAATTATGCAATAGGGGTTCAATATAAAGATGACACAACTCAAAATACACAAGGAGTGTGTTACAAATAAAAACTCCCCCTATGTCATGCATTTGATATAGTTTATGGACCATCATCAAAACATGTATCGTTTAAATACAAGGATAATGTTTTACCATTTAGGTCCTAAGTGAAAGTACATAAACCAAGGATTTGGACCAAATTGTGTCCATAAACTAGTCCTTCCTAAGATTATAGAATGTGTACATATCTTTCAATTTATATAGCATTTTGGATTCAATCATGTACTAATCTTTTAAAATTATCTTGCATGCATTTTCTACAAAGGTATTCCTAAAGTCCAACCAGCAGGCAATAATCTAAGTGACCACTTAAGATTAAATCACTAAGTTTGAATAAGGTCACTTACTTTGAAACTACATAAGACTTGTAAAAGAATTTGGAATTTAGAAATAGTTTTATGGAGTCATGATTTCAGTCAACTAGCTAGCATGTATGACTGTATATGATCAATCAAAACAACATGCAAGATCCTAATTAACTAACAGCATGCAATTCACAAGGATCTACATTAGCCATGCAGATGGCTCTTAGCTCAAGCATGCAGATTAGTATAGTTCAAAATAAATATAAATTATCCATCAAATAGTATAACGTTTACCAAGCAATAGATAGTGGCATTTAGTTCTTGCAAAACATCCAATATAAATGAAGCTATAAAATATTTCTAAATTAAGCACAATACAATTTAACATTTATTAGATGAATTTTAACTTTGCTGCTTTCCCTCAATTATGCAACCCAAGCATTAAAATTTTTAGCCAAAAAATTTCTAATTTTCAATAAGCAATCAATTGGAATTTTTAGCTTAGACTTAACCTATAATTTCTAACAGGGGATGAGCTTCAAATGCATTTGAAAATGTTTAAACATTTAATTTTCATTTTGAGTTTAGGTTTATATGATACAAAGTTTAAGATTAATTCCTAAAGCCCAAATATGTGTGATGGACAAAAATATGCTTAACTTAAAATATTCATTTAAGCATGAGTTAAGCATTAAGGATTATGTACCAAGCAAAGGTGCTTGTGTCCATTTGAAAGTGGATTTAACTCAAACATGCTATAGCCAATGCTTTCATATTTTAACCAATCATTATGATGTAAATGCATTAAATTCATATTGGATATATTACCAGAAATTTCATATTGACTTGCTTCTTTATGGTTCTTAGTATATTAAAAGTGTATAGTCAAAGCATATACTAAGATTTGACATTTTAAGCACTTGCCACTTCCCAAGCCCTTGGTCATCACTACAGTCGCGACGTCCCGGACCCGCCAAGAACCACTTGGCAAATGTGCGGCTGCGAACTGGAGAAAAAACGTAAGTGAATTTTGAAAAAATAATTTTTTGTGGAAAAATAATGTGTGATAGAGTCGCCACTAACCTTTTGGAGTGTGGTTAGAACACTTGATTACTACCCGTTAGGGGTAGAATTGGTCTACGTCACCAGAGTCGGGCTCGAGAGTACGATTACGCGAGGGGAAGGTATTAACACCCCCTACACGCCCGTTCTTACGAATGGTACCGAATTAATAAAAAAACTATCCCAAAATAAATTTAATAGGCCTTTGAAAATTACTCCCTATCAAAAGTGTAAAGAAAATGCACAAAATAGATACCATATAGATATTCCCTTAGAACCGGGGCATATCGTACTCCGAAGAACTCAATGTCTCCCATTGCAATCATCGGGATGGAAAATCAAGAAAATATTTAGGAAAATACGCTCCTGGGATTTTTGAAATTTTTATAGAATTTTCTAAGTGAAAAGTAATATTCTGGGAGGTTTTTGGAATTTGTTCAGGATGAAAGCAATTTTTTGGGCCTAAAAAATATTTTTGTGATTTTTTTCTAAATGTGAAAACATTTTTTATGATTTTTTTGTGATTTTTCAATATTTTTCCCAAACCTCAAAATAGCACAAGTAAACTTAAGAAAAAAAATCATGAAAGTCAAAGTTTGAAAAATATTTTTGGGATTTTCTAAAAATTTTGTAATTTTTGTGATATTTTTTGTGGATTTTTGTGAACTTTTCAAACATTGAAATGATACTAAATAAATAAAATGAAGCAAACTGGTGTCAATCGGTTCGGGAGGGGTGAACCGGTCAAACATTGACCAGCTTAGGAGAAAACCAGTTTAAGGTCTTGGTAGAGACCATAAAATATTTTTAGATTTTTTTTTTGAATTTTCTGTGATTTTCTAAGTGCAAAAATTTTTTCCTTAGCTTTAGAATATGTTTTTATGCCTTTTTTTTGTATTTTAATGTGATTGTTAACATGAGAATTATTTCAAACAATGAAAACTGACTTAAAGCATTTTTTAGAAATTTTCTCCAATTTTCCAGATTTTTTGGTGATTTTCCTAAGTTTTTATGAATTTTTTTTTGTGAATTTTAAATGTATTATTTGAAACATATATATTAAAAACAAAAGAAGATAAGAAAAACCAGTATAATTCGGTTTAGGGGGGACCGATCAAACTTTGACTGGTCTGAGGGAGACTGGTTTAAGGTCCAGGTCAGGATCGTGATGCGTGGCAGCATCCGAGTGGTTGATGTGTGCGGGTTAGGATCAATCATGTGGAGACATTCCGGCCGCTGATGAAAGGGAGATTTGACGATCCTCAGAAGGTCGCGTAAGGTTGTGCGAGTGGGGAGATATGGTCGCTAGGTGTCGCATGGAGGAGTGGTCCATCATTAATGCTTTTGAAGCATGTGATCCTCACCATTGGTGCAGAGCGATGATCCAATGGCCACGGGGTGGCCACGTGAGGCGCTGGAATGGGAGGAAGGTACGGTGCCATGTGCTGGCCTAAGGTTGGAAGGGCGGAATACTGAGTTTGGTTCCTGAACAAAGTGATCCAGACCATTGATGGGGAAGCGTGATCCAACGACAAAAGGGGCCTAAGACTGCCATGCATCGTTCTGAGCGAAGGGAAGAACTGGCGCGTGCGCGAAGACGTGTTTGCCTCGGGAAGCCATGGCTGTGAGCATTAAATGCTCCAAGGCAGCTTTGCCATGTGTCGGAATCTAGGGGAGGCGCTCGAGGAAGCCGTTGGCTAGGGGTGATCTTGCTCTCTTGATTCCCATGGAATACGCCGATTGGTGCGAGCTTGAAGTGCATTTACAGCTTCCATTTTGCATCCTTCACTTGTGCTTCTAGAATTATAAACCTATGTATTCACTAAGTATACAAGTGAGATGCTATTGTTTGACATAATCAAAATAGGAATTGGACTCAGAAAGTCAACACGAGGTATGGTAGTATCAAATCAATTGAGAAGAAATGGAGAGACTCTCGACGACGAGAGAATTTTTGAGAAAATTTTGCAATCTTTGGATCCAAAATTTGATTATATAGTTGTGACCATGGAAGAAACAAACGATATTAAAACCATGTCCATAGAAGAACTTGTGGGCTCACTCCAAGCCCATGAGCAAAAAGTCAACAGAAGGAGTGATGATAAAGCACTGGAGCAAGCCCTCCAAATGAAGTTGTCCCTCACTATAGATAGATACGACAAACGGGGGACATCACAGTAAGGAAGAGGACGAGGTCGAGGATCTCGTGGAAGAAATTTTGGACATTTTGAATCTAGACAAGGCAGTAGAGGCAAAAGAGGTCCCACTAGAGAAGGACGCAATCAATAGAACTATGTCCCATAAGGTAGAGGACAAGGAAGAAGAGGGGGATACAATAATCGTCCGAACATAGAAAAGAGAAACTTTAGGTGCTACAACTACCACAAGTACAAACACTACAGTAATGAGTGCAGAGGTAATCCCCAAAATCATGAAGTAAATGAAAATGCTAACTTTGCAGAAAAGCAGAAAGTCGAATAAGAATCGTTGATGCTGATGACACACAATTCAACCCACCAGCACCAAAATGTTTGGTACCTTGACTCTGGAACCAGCAATCACATGAGTGGAAGAAAGAACCTATTTACTGAACTTGATGAGAAAGTTCTATGAGAGATATCATCTGGTAATCTCTCTAAAGTCCCAGTTCAAGGAAGGGGAAATGACCTAATCAAGAGGAAGGATGGAAACCGTGCTTTTATCTCCAATGTGTACTATGTGTCAGCCATGAAGACTAATATATTGAGTCTCGGATAGCTTGTGGAGAAAGGCTACCAAATTAGCCTTAAAGATAAGCAAATGGTGATAACATACGCTTAAGGTAAGCTCATTACTCGAGTACAAATGGTAAAATGTTTTCGCTCACTATTCAATATGATACGCTAAGGTGTTTGAGCACTATCATCAAAGATTGACTATGGTATCTTAGGTTTGGACATTTGAACTTTGAAAGTTTGAAATAGTTGGGAAGCGAGAAGATGGTGAAAGGCTTTCTCAACATCTACCACCCAAATTTGATATGTGAAAGCTATGTTCTGAGCAAGAAACATACAAATAGCTTTGGAAAGCAAGCCGACTGGAGATCTACTGTAACGACTTGAATAAAATGGAATTTAAATAATAAAGAGGAAGGGAAATGGAAAACAGTAACAGATGGAGGAAGTCGACTTCGTCGACGACATTGCACTTTAGAAGGAATAACCAAGGAGAATCATCAGGCCTTCGTCGATGAATACAGGGGTTTCGTCAACGAAGGTATAATAAAATTTGTCGACGAATACAGGGGACTCATCAACGAAGGTATACGAGAATTCGTCGATGAATACAGGGGATTCGTCGACAAAGAAATACCGAGAGAGGTTTGAGCCAACTGAATTTCGTCGACGAGGACTGAATTTCGTCAATGAAATTATTGAAGGATTCGTCGACGAATGACGTGGCTCGTCGACGAATTCCCTACTCTATAAATATCAAAATCCAAGTTTTAACTTTATAATTAAGCAAAACCTCTCCTCACTCTCTCCCCTTCGGTTCTCTCTCTTTCTTTCGTCAATTTCGGGCTAAATTTACGCCGGATCGACAATCCGAAGCCACCACAACGCTTCTGGGGAAGTTCTCTCCAAATCTGTCGGAGCGGACCGTTGGTGAAAGCAAGTTGGAAATCATCCCTGAGTTAAGGTAAGGCTTTTTAAGCCAAATTTGGTCTTGCGATAGTTATAGGAAATTATGTACGCATGAAAATTTTGAAGTTTAATACTGGGAGTTTTCATTTTTTAGGGTATTGGTCAGGAAATCCTACGGGTGTTAGACTAGATTATTTTGGGAGCTTTCTCAGTAGCCAAGCAAGGGGATAAACTAAACTAGTATTTTATGAAAAATGTATGTATATTATTATAGAATTTGATTTCAGGGAAATGACTGTATTTATATATGATTTATATTTGGGAAAATATGGTTAAAATGATGGTATGTTAAATATGCGGAAAATATGTTCGGTGTGGCATGAGTATAAAATGTTATGAAATACTGTTTTCTGGAATGGGATTATGATACGAATTTTTATAATGGGAAAAGTGGCGTACGGGCCGATATTTTTATATATGTTTGCCGACGTACGGGCCAAGCTATAATGTGATTTGCCAGCGTATGGGCTGTGCTATGATATGTTTTCCGGCGTACGGGCCATGCTATGATGTGAATTATCATCGTACAAGCTATGCTATGATTTGCCAGCGTACGGGCCGAGCTATGATAAAATGTGTAATACCGGCGTACGGCCGATGATTTTCATGATATACGTATATATGCAAAATGACATGATTGATGTGAAAATTAGTGATATGAAATATCTATGTATCACAGTTTCAATATATGTTATATGGTATCAGAACCTGGTTGGCTTGGTCTCGGCCAGCACTTGCACGGTACCTTTGCTATGTGTCCATGGTCTTCATGATTATGATATTTGTGTTAACGCTGTTGTACGAAGTGGTGTGAGATTGGATGTTCAATGTGGTTTTTAAGAAGTTTGTGATAGCCCTTGGTGTACGGACTAGGTCAGGCAAACCCATCAGACTTACAGACTATACTTTTGACTTGGCAGTGGTCGGCCAACCATTGTCAGGTCCTGCTTTCGGGCCACACAACTTAGTCATGTGGAGGTAATATATGACAACAGCTAGCTAACCTACTAGGAATGTTTTTATGTTATTATTATTATATGAGATGAGATATGTTTATGAAAATGCAGTATGTTCTGCCATTATTTATATATATATATGTTTTCCCAGATTTGATAAAATAGTTAGAGCATATGTTATGTATGGTATATGTAGAGCACGAAATACTCATGTTGCCACACACTAGTATTAGTTTATTTCCCTTACTGAGAGGTGTCTCACCCCTAAATTTATAAACTTTTCAGGAGCCTCTGATAGGAGAGCGGGAAAAGCCCCGCTGATCTAAAGCTGTTGTCTGCCCTTTTTGAAGGGTAAGTTTTAGTAGGGACAGTTGGATTTTTGTGGGAAGTGTCCCTAGATTTTGGTTCTTTTGGGATGTATATACTGAAATACAGTGGATATAGTGACTTTAGTATTTGTAGTAATGAGATGGATGTTTTTGTATTTATAATATTGTGATTATATGTTTCCTGCTGCTTAGGCTTCCGTGTCGTGTTCTGATGTATCTCTGGTACCCACGGGTCCAGGTAGATTATGATCTTCTAATCTGGGATTTATGATATTGAATGTATAAAAAAAAAATATGGAAATTGAGCAGGTCGTCACATCTACCATGCCGCTCCAGCTAATACACACAGATGTGTGTGGTCCATTATGGCAATTTTCAAATGGACATAACCGATACTTCCTCACCTTCATTGACGATTACAGTAGGAAGATTTGGGTCTACTTCCTGAAAAGGAAATTAAAGGTGTTCGACGGGTTCAAAGAGTTCAAAGCTCTTGTGGAGAAACAAAATGGCTATCACATCAAGATACTTCTATCAAACCAAAAAGGGGAGTACAAGGATGAAACTTTCCTGGAATTCCTTAGGCAACAAGGGATTCAAAAACAATTTACATCGACCTAAACTCCCCAATTGAACGGTATAGTTGAGAGGAAGAACCGCATTATCCTTAACATGGCTAGGAGCATGTTAAAGGATAAGAATATGCCAAAAAAAATTTGGGCAGAAGCAGTGTCATGTGCTGTCTATCTACTCAACAAGTGCCCTGTCGCGACGTCTCGGGAGCGCGTGTGCCCCGGGCGGCGAAATTAAGATCAATTTTAATTTTCAAGGAAAATATGGAATGTCGGAGTTGCCACTAACCTTTTAGTGTCATTAGAACACATGATTACTACCCCGTTAGGGGTAGAATGGGTCTACGTTACCAAAGTTAGGTTCGGGAGTTCGGTTACGGGAGGGGAAGGTACTAGCACCCCCTATGCGCCCGTTCTTACGAACGATACCTAATTAATTTGAAATTATCCCTAAGTTAACCTAATAAATCTTTAAATTACTCCTTATGAATTTATAAATACATATGAAAAATAAATAAATAAAGATAATATATACATATATATTCCCTCAAAGCTTAAGGTACGTAATGCCTGAAAGCTCATACCCCCGCAATAAAATCATAGGGATTAAAAATCAATAAAACATCTAAGAAAATACGCTCCCAAATTTTGAAATTGTATATAAAATTTTTATAGGAAAATACTAGTATGGGAGGTTTTACAATATATTGATAAGATAATAAGTTAAAATATTAAATTATCACAATGCATATAAAAATAGTAATGATAATAAGCATATCTGTTAAAATATTACAACTTTCAAAATATGCAATAAAATATCATATGTATATATATATTAAAACACTCAAGATACTATACAAGGTAATACCATCTATATATATAAAAAAATGCCTTAATAAGTGAAGCTAAATAATAATTATACCATAATATTATATACAATATCATACTAAATATAATAGCAAAATATCTACCAAAATACTAAACTTACCATAATGATTGATACCTTTATATGTAAACATGATAAAATATTAAAATATGAATACTAAATATCAGAAAATATTAATATGAGTATAGATAACGCATACAATAAAGAAAACCCTAAGTAATTAAAATTGAACATACCTCTACGATGAAAACCCTAAATAGCCCTAAACATATGGATTAAGTAAATAATTACAATAACTATTCTAGCTACATATTAAACATGCAATAATAATACTAACAATCCAACGAATAAAATGAAATTAAAATTTACATATCTAGACAAATTCCAACTATAAAAATTCCGCAATAAAGACAATTAACTTATATAAATAATACAACGAAAATTTAACATGAATACGAAATATTAAACTAACTATTAAAATAAAAACCTACATACCTGCATATACAAGGAAAAAAACCAAGTATTAGATGTTAGAACAAATAAAAAAAATCAACAAAGAAATAGAAGAAAAAAAAAAAAAGGCACGTGAATATGTGTGCGTGCGTGCGTGTGTGTGTTTCTGTGTTTGGGTGTTACAGTGTGTGCTGTGTGTGTGTGTTTTTGTGTGTGCTGTGTGTGTGTGTGTGTTTTTGTGTGTGCTGTGTGTGTGTATTTTGTGTGTGCAGTGTGTGCTGTGTGTGTGTGTTTTTGTATGTGCTTTGTGTGTGTATTTTGTGTGTGCAGTGTGTGTTGTGCGTGCTGTGTGTGTGTGTTTTTGTGTGTGCTGTGTGTGTGTATTTTGTGTGTGCAGTGTGTGCTCTGTGTGCTGTGTGTGTGTGTGTTTTTATGTGTGCAGGGAGGCTAGGAATTACATGGTGTGATGGCCGAAAGCTTCAGCAGCCGAGGTGGGTCTGCTGGTTTGAATGGTGGCAGTGAGCAGGGAGCGGCAGCGAGAACTCCTCTCCTGCTGGTGCGGCTGTGGAGGATGGTCGGTGCAGGGGATCTGCTGCAAGGGGGGGCGTTCGGAGATCGAATGTTTGCAGACAGCAGCCGTGGAGCAGAGGTGGTGCCGGTTGTTATGGCGGAGGGCGTCGTCGAAGTGTTGCAGCAATCTGGAAGCTGCTGGAGGGTGGTGCTCGGGTCTAGGGGCTGCTGGGAGTGTGGCTCGGTTGTGGGTGTGAGAGGGGAGCTGCTGGTGTTTGGGACATGAGGGTGAGTGACGGATGATGGCCTGGGCTATTTGTGAGGCTACTACGAAGAGGATGGATGGTCGGGGCTGGGTGCGCGAGAGAGAGGGAGAGAAGAAAGGTTAGTTCTTTTTTTTTTGTTTTTGTTCCTCTGGTTGTTGTGCGCTCTCCCCCTACCTTTATAAAAATTTTTGAAAACCCTAATAGAAAAACTTCCTTTTATTTTATTTTATTTTTCTTTTCCTTTTTTTTATGCTTTTATTCTTATGGTAATAATGGAAAAGGAAATAATAATAATAATAATTATCATAATAATATTAGTATCAATAAGGTAATAATAATAATAATAATAATAATACTACTACTAATAGTAAATAATAATAAATAATTATAGTAAAAATAAAAATTAAGACACTATTGGTAAAATAATAATAATAATAATATTAATAAAGTAATAATACTAATATTAAAATTAATAAATAATAATAATAATAATAATGATAACATTACTAAAAATAATAAAAATAATAATAGCCCAAATAAGATACTAATGCTAATAATAATAATAATAATAGTAATAATAATAAGGTAAAAAATAAAAATAATAGTAATAATAATCCAGAATAATTATAATAAATTAATAATAATAATAATAATAATAAATAATAAATAATTATAAGAAAGTAATAATAACGATAATAAAAATAATAATAAAAATAATAATAAAATAATAAAATGAAACCCCTTGTTCTATTTGATTATGGCAAAAATAGGGTATCTACATGCCCTACGAAGAGTCTTGATACAAAGACACCACATGAAGTCTGGAGTACTCACAAACCCAGTGTGAGTCATCTTAAGTATTTGGCTTCATGGCCTACGCCAAGATCCCAGAGGCAAGAAGGACAAAGTTGGAAGATAAAGGTGGGAAATATATCCTTGTTGGATACGGCGACAACACCATGCGATATCGACTCTACAATCTCATCAACAAGAAAGTCATTCACAGTCGGGATGTCATTTTTGAAGAAAATGAATCTTGGAAGTGGGACCAAGCTGAATCTTCCAAAGATGCGGAATTGATGCTTGAAGGAGAAGAACCCACACAGGCAAGAGAAGTGGCTATCGAGTCACAAGTTCCTGAGCTGCAGACACCTCCACACTATTCACCACAGAGGAATGAAGTTCCGTCACCAATTGAGCATGAAATCTCATATATGAGGCCTAAAGGAGCTCGTAATCTAGCTGACCTGTATGAAACTACAGAACCTATAGAAGAGTATGTTACAATATACTGTCTATTGTTAACCAGCGATCCAGTTAGCTTTGATGATGCTAACGAAAAAGAAAAATGGAGAAAAGTAATGGATGAGGAGATTCAATCCATCAAGAAGAACAAGACTCGGAAGTTGACAAATTTCCCAAAGGGCCACAAAACTATTGGTGTGAAATGGGTCTACAAGACCAAAAAGAACGCCCAAGGAGAAGTTCAAAGATACAAAGTAAGACTTTTCGCCAAGGGTTACAGGCAGAAAGAAGGGATTGATTATGGAGAAGTCTTTGCCTTAGTTGCTAGGCTTGAAACTATCAGATTACTAATTTCACTATCAGCACAAAATGGATGGAAGATTTACCATATGGATGTGAAATTAGCATTTTTGAACGGTTTTCTGGAAGAAGAGATCTATATTGAGCAGTCACCTGGATATGTGAAGAAGGGAAAAGAAGATAAAGTGTACAAACTAAACAAAGCACTCTATGGCTTAAAGCAGACACCTCATGCGTGGAACATGAGGATTGATGACTATTTCTAGAAGAATGGATTTCAGAAGTGTCCCTATGAGCATGAGCTATACATGAAAATGGAGACAAATGGAAGCATGTTGATAGCCTGCCTATATGTTGATGATCTGATCTTCACCAACAACAATCCTGAGATGTTTACTGCTTTCAAGAGGAGAATGGTCAGAGAATTCGAAATGATGGATATTGGTCAGATGACTCATTTTCTTGGCATAGAAGTCGTGCAAAGCAAGAAGGGAATCTTCATCTCCCAGAGCCACTATGCAAAAGAAGTACTGAAGAAGTTTGGGATGGACAAATGCAACCCTATGACAACTCTGGTTGAAACCGAATTGGAGTTGAGGAAAAATGAGCAAGGAAATGTTGACCCCACATATTTTTAGAGTTTGGTTGGAAGCTTGAGATATTTAAAGTGCACCAGACCACTATGGAGTTGGACTTGTCAGTAGGTACATGGAGAGTCCTGATTAGTCCCATCTAAATGTAGTGAAGAGGATACTTCGCTATGTTAAGGGTACCATAACTGATGGTATTTTTTATTCATCAAGAGATGATTGCAAACTTATTGGCTATTCATATAGTGATTGGGGAAGAGATCTTGATGAAATAAAAAGCACAACTGGATTCAAATTCTTCATAGGAGATACAACGTTTACATGGTCATCGAAGAAGCAACTCATCGTAATGCTATCATCATATGAAGTTGAGTATGTTGCTGCCAACTCAACTGTTTGTCATGGTATATGGATCAGGAATGTACTGAAGTATCTAGGATTTCTTCAAAATGACCCCACAGAAGTCTACATTGACAATTGATCAGTGATTGCACTTGTGAAGAATCCAGTATTCCATGAAAGAAGCAAACATATTGATACTTGGTATCATTTTATCAGGGAGCATGTCAAGAAGAAAGAAGTGGAGTTGATATCTTGCAGAACGTATGATTAGATTGCTAACATTCTCGCGAAGCCACTCAGACATGATATTTTGTAAGACTAAAGACAATGTTCGGAATGATAAAACCAGGAGAGTCAAACTTAAGGGGGGATGTTGAAAATTAAACTTGACTGGAGATGGTAGGCAGCTCACCTCTGTTGAATTTGGGCTGGAGTTAGCTGCAACCTCACCAAAATCTCACCAACTTCAGCCACCATTGTTGATTATATTATTCTAACCTTGCTATAAATAGATGTTCGTATGTGTAATGTAAAGTGTGGTGTAGAGAGGGTGAATAACTAGTGAGTGAAAGATTGTATTTTTGAGAATTCCTCTCTATTTTTGTTTCAGATTATTTATTAAAATCAATTGAGTGTACTTGTGTGCAATCCTCACTGAGTTTCAATCACAACTAGTGATTGAGTGAGTCACCTCCACCCATCACCCACTAGAGGTTTGGGCCAGAAGTATTTAACATTTTTAAATGTTGCTTATGAGATTCTCATAACCTAATATGAACTGGAAGAATACATTTTAAAAGGAAAAAACTTTTTGCTAAGCTTAGAGATATTATGAATTTGTGTGGTGGTAAGTGAATGAAGGTGGGTTTGTATATTCATCACTCTTCAGTCACGTAGATTCATGATAATTTAGATGTTTTAAAATCAAGTTGTTAGCTTGTTCAAGAGTGTGATATAACTCAAAAAATTACAACTTATGATATTTTGGATTTATCCTGCCTCCAAATTTTTCAATGTAGTTATTTTTTTTTTTGTTCACTTAAAATTTTAGGCTTCCCACATTTAGTAGGAGCAATGTGCTTAAGCTTATTTATTAGACGTCTATCCCTTTTGTGTACACTTTTTCATGATGGTTTCTATATGTCTTTAGTGTAATCAGCCACTCTCACATCAAGGGGGAGTGTGTGCTCGAGTTAGGCAGTATTCCACATTCCTAAGACCCTTTTGTAGTTCAAAAAACATTGAGAAAATGAAATGTAAATATAAAAAGTTTCCTTCTCATGTTTGGGTTTTAAAGAAGATGAGAGAAAATAAAAAATATAAAAAATTAATATATTTTTTACAATTTTACGTGTTATTAATATTTATTTTTTAATTTTAATCACATTATAAAAATATTTTATTTTTAATAATATTTTATGTAGTGAGAAAGGATATGAAAAAAATTAATTTCTTTCTTATTTTGCTTTTCTTTCCTTTTCTCAACAAAATTCTTAATCCAAAGTTGTGTACATTTTTAAGTAATGACATGCTTGCAAGTCTTTTTATAATATATATTTTGAGTGTCATTTATGTTGAAATTGTTGATTCGAATGTGCAACGAAAACACTCAACTCAAATCCAAACAAGCAATACAGGCAACCAACAATGAATATACGGAACAAACAATCACAATGAGAAAAACAAAAAGCAATAAAATTAAAGACACCAGAATTTACGTAGTTCGGCAATGTGCTTACATCCATGGGAGCAAGAGGCTGATTTTCAATATCAATTTGTCAAGCTTACATAAAGGGTTACAAAAAATTGTATATATTCAAACCCTATACGTAAAGAAGGCATAGAGACTATCTAAATACTCCAATAGTAAATCCCAAAGGAAAATCCTCCAAATCTCCTAATCTACTGATCTTCCAATTCATATTCCGTGACCTGCACCAAACAAAACTGTCGATGATTTCAGGCAAACTGTCGACGAAAAGATACCGAGAGCTGAATCCTATAGATAACTAAAATCGTCGACGATTTCAAGGAAACCGTCCATGGTTGATACTAAGAGCAAATCATCAATGCAACCATCAACGGTTTTCCTCCTATAGCCTCCTTCCTTGTTTTTTGCATCACTATATTTCTCTAGCACATGCGTTCCACTCAAATATAACGACATCTCCAACAATCTCCACCTTAATTAGAGAATATTCACCACTTAGGAGAAATCCGAAAGCATAACCCCACTGCTCCACCCAGGACAGTAAATTGGGACCACCTTCCGTCTAGCACCTGGAGACGATAATCAAGTCCAAGTAATGCTTGAACTTGTCTGTTGTGACAGACTTTGTCAACATATCAACTACATTCTTAGATGTGTGAACCTTCTCAAGTAGAAGTTCACCTAAAGCAACTAGTTCCCTGATCTTATGAAACCGCACATCAATGTGTTTTGTCCTCGTATGATACACTTGGTTCTTTGCCAAATACATGACACTTTGACTATCACACTGCAACCGAACTCCACCTTGCTGGACACCCAGCTCCTTAACCAATCCTGTCAACACTTCCTTGGAAGCCCCAGCCAGTACTATGTACTCTGATTCAGTAGTAGATAAGGCAACGTGTGACTGCACCATAGACCTCCAATAAATAGGTGTTTGGTAGGCTCGCCAAGGCTTGGGTCCATAACTACAAAAGATAAAATTTATAACCTAACTAATCCCAAGTTTAGTAGAATAATTAGTAAGTCAGGTGTCTATCCTCAAGGACTCCAATGCAGTTGTTTGCCACTTCTAGCCTAATTTACTATGCTTTATGAAAAATGGAAAATTGTGAGATTTTGAAAGTATTTTTCTATCAATTATGAATTGAAAGCAAGTAAAATTATATTAATACTACTCCAACAAAGCAATTCTCAAATCATGAATCAAGCTTAGGCTATCGTGTGCGATAGCTATGTCCGGTCAGTTATCCATAATAGATTAGATAGTAAAGTGAACCATTCGAGTGGCATAGGGTACCGAAGGTGCACTAATCATCCGGAGCATGATCAAGAACTAGGGTATACCCTATCCAGCGATCACAAGAACACCCATACATGAACTGTAGCCTATTATATATAAGTGATTGAATCCCTAGTTATGCTATCCTTCACACTACGGTCTCATCACAATTAGAGAAGTAAAAGTGCATGGAAATTAAAGACATAACATTTAAAGTGTAAATATTCAAATGAAAGCAGAGTAAAAGAACATGTATTGAAAAATGGCTTCAATTGCAGCTGGAAGGCCTATCACTAGCAATCAAGAATACAACCAAGAACTAGTTATTCTATGTGGCAACACCTAGAACTCGAAAGTTGTCACAGGCCTTCAAAGAATCCAAGCACGAACCAGCACAAGGAATTGAAAGGAAAGCAGTAAATCTACTATAAGTGGCACCCAAAGATACTGTAGTTCTGTCACGAACCAAAGGGGGGCCCAAAGAGGAACCCTAAGCACATAGACAAAGTTAGGTTTTATACCCAAATGGGTTTACAATCATTTAAATTCAAATCAAGAAACTTTTGCAGGAAATCTCGCAAAGAAAATTGCTAGGCTTGCGTCTGTCAACCAAGTTGCACCTTTGTCTTCCCCTGGTCGCGTCTTGGTCGAGACTCTTGGGAATTCTAAGGAAGCTACCTTTAAGTTTTCTCAACATGGTCGTGCCTATAGGTCCTCTTGGTCGAGACTGTTATGATCTCTAGCTCAGTCAGTCTTAGTTCAGCCGACCTGATCTTACCTCAGGGTCTCCTGGTTGAGCTATTCGTTAAACCTTGCAGCATCTCACTTTCAAACTAAACCTTAGAGTCTTCTTTGTGTGGCCTGGTCACCCCTTGTGTTAGCTGGTCACACCACATGGCCGAACCAAGTCTTGTTTGCTTTTGATGATATAAGGCCTTGAGGGCTTGGTTGAGCATATGATTGAGCCTTGTGCTTTCCAATTACTCCCTTTGTTTCTTGTATTACCTAACTCCTCAGTTTTAACTTGATTTTCTTGAAATATGAACAAATCATGCATAACTCCAAACTATGATAAGAAAGGATAAATACATGCAGGATAAATGAGGAACACATCACAACCCCCAACTTACACTTTGCTAGTCCTCGATCAAAGCAAAACTAAGAAAACTATAAAAGATAACCAAAAATCCTATCTACCTCCTCTTTCGCGGGAAACACGATTGCATTTATTATAAACAATAAGGCTTTAAACCCCTAGGTGACCTTAGTGGACGAGTTACAGTCTTATGAAGGTTTCTAGGGAGATACCCATAAACACCAATCTCAGTGGATATTAAATAAGATCAACAAGTAACACAATCATGCCATTTCACATACAAGAATATAACCTAATTATAAACAGACTCTTCCATACGTAACTTCATTATACAAAAAACTCTAAAGCAAATCACTCATATAAGTACCAATAGTGTATAATCATCAAGAAAATCATAACTCATAAAGAATCAACTAGAAATTACAATTCAGAGTTAATATCATCATATAAATTTAAGTATAAATAGGCATATTCACAAGGCATGTGTAAAGTGAATGATTCATCACTCAGGTCACCCTCAGACACCTACAAAGTGGTCGTATTGACTTAGCCTCACCGGTATACTCTCAAAAACACTAAAGAAGATGGGTTAGCTCTTGTATGTTAGGAAAAGCATACATAATCAAACATCTCACATATTTCTAAGAACTAACGCTAAAAATGGAGTGAACGAGCCTCATAAGAATGGGATCCAGCCTATTATTGAGGTGTCGTGTAACGACTCGACTCTTTACGTGGGCCCAGAGTGCTATTAATCCATTCATTTACCTGATAATCCACATTTTAATATCATGTGCGCAGTGGAAAACATAAATATAATCTCCTAAAAAAAAATATAATACCAGAGTTTTCTAAATCTATCTATCAACCATAATAAATTAATCATCCACCTGTATTCATATATATACATGTCTCCAAAACATAATCCACAAAAACCAATATTCACAACTATTCACCTATCTAAAGACTTCAACACATAAAACCTAAATTTATACATCTTAAAATTAACATAAAAATATACCATTTTCTCTTTCAATTTCCCAAAAATGTTATAAAACCTCGAGCTCTCTAAGCTCAATCTCGAGGAAATCCTGAAAAAGATACATTTATATTCAGGTGAGACACATCTCAGTAAAGGAAGAAATAATATATTAAAACAGTGTGTGACTAACATGAGTTTATAAATATCATTTTAATAACATTTTCAAAACGTTATCATAAACACCGAAATCATTCTCCGAGCCTAATCAAACACATACAAAATATTTAACCCCACGAGATTACCCAAGGATAAGGGTGATTACCCACCCATACAAGTAGCACCCCTCTGTTATGATACATTTGACAACCCAAGGGTCGCTACTAAAGCATATCAAGGCACTTACCTTACTCAGTAAGCTCTCAAGTATTAGATTGATCTCATACTCACACAGTTCAAACAAAGGTTTACCAGCAAAAACTCCCAAGAATAGGGAAATCTACCCGCCCATATAAGTAATTTTCTTCTACCCTAGCACGTTATGCAACCTACTGCTACACCTAATACAATTAGGGCACTCGCCTTTCTCAGTAAGCCCTCAGGCAAAGAGTTTGCCTCGCCCAAACGTAACATGTTCTACTAGCATAAATTCTGATAATACCATAATACATTATTTTGTTTGTCATTATTCTGCATTTCTTAACTATTCACGTTTTCATTTTTTACTTTTCATTTCATTTCACTTTGCATGAATCTTTCCCATTTTACATTGTTCACATTTCACATTTCATTTCCGTTTCATTCGTTTCCATTTCCATTGCATTTGATTTCATACCCAGCATCTTTTAACTATTTTACCTAGCACCTTTCAACTATTTTACCTAATATTTTTCAACTGTCATATATTTACCCAACATCTTTCAGCTGTTTTACCTAACATCTTTCAACTGTTTACATGGTTGCATTAACACACACAAGCAGCATAGTTCATATCATATTTCATTCTTAACACTTTACTTACTTAACCTGCATCTCATACATTTAACATATATTTGCACAGAATTTATATTTACTCATGCCACACAATTTAGAAATAAAATTCATACATTACCTGTAAAATAAGTCAACCAATATTTAATGTTTATATACTAAAAATACCTTTCATTTCTTACATAATCATCCTGAAAATATTTTTCACTTTCATCAGTTCATTTTCGCATATACGTATCTAATAAACAACCCTAATGTAATAACCCAAAAAAAAAAAAAATTAATTAATTAATTGATTAAACACTATTAAATTAATTTATTAAATAAACAAATAAAAAGAAATAGTATGAAAAAAAAGTAATTATTAATTAATTAAACCTTATTAAATTAAATAAACAAATAAAAATAAATAGTAAAAAAAATGGAATAAAGATATATATATATATATATATATATATATATAAAAGCTAATGTATATATATGTGTATAAAAGTTAAAGCACAAGTTAATGTATAAATATAAATATATATATATATATATATATATATATAAAAGTAAGTTAAAGTAAGTAAGTAAAAAAAAAAAAAGATAAAAGAAGAAGAAAGAAACCTGAAGTCCAGAGACCTGCGTCTCTTTCTCTCTCTCTGAACTTACTTCTTCTTTCAGTTCATCTCTCTCCACTTCTCCATCTCCGTCTCTCTCTCTCCCCTCATTTCTTGATAAATATTCGACCGATCGGGAAACGGAAGGTGCCGTTGGGTTCCTAGCTCCACCACCGATATTTCTATTGGAGCGGATTTGTCGTGGGAACGGCTTAGGTACTGCTCCTGGGGAAAGGTAATTTTTCCCCAATTTCTCAATTTCTGGTAAAATCTGCTGTTGAATCGACGATCAGGCACCACCACGGGATCTTAATCGTTGTTGTCGTCATTTTGACGTAGGTCATTTTTCAATTGGGGTTTTTTAGGCCCTATTCTAAAGCGAAAGTGGGATTTGGGAAATTTGGCAATTTGACTAAATTTAAGAGTATATTTATTTATTTAGGAATTATGACTATAGGAAATATTTAAATAATATTTTATTTAAGAATAATTTATTGGAACTAGGAATTTAATTTCAGGGTTCAGGTGAGCGCTGCAGGTATTTTTCGGAATCCCTGTTGGCGTAGTTCAAGAAACCAGGTAAGGGAAAAAATATATATTAAATCAGAATTTTTATAAATTTAATGAAAAAATAAATTATGTTGACCTTATTGGTCACGCCCAGTTTTGATTATGACAAATACTCATTGTATCTAATGAGTGTTTGAGTTTTTGTGCAGAAATCAAGAATGATAAGATCAAGATGTGCACAAAGCAAGAAAAGCTTGAAGGCCAAATCATACTCTTTGTAATATATCTATATTGGTCTGTAATAGTAATTAGGGCATTTGGTTTGTAATAAGCTCACACACATCACACGTATGATTTATTATGTAAGCTCAAACCGAACCATGAATGAGAAAGGACCGTAGAAAAACCTTAGGGTGCACCTTCGGTTGACCGACACCGAACTTTTTCGGTGTCTTCAAATTGGACCCCAAGTGACCTTAAGACACACACATATTTCACATATGTTTATTAGGCATTTGAATAGGACTTGTTTGGGTCAATACGGGACCGAAATGCACACTTGGTGCACTTTCGATCGACCGGCCAAATCAGTTCATTTTTGGCCTGGTCGACCGAACCCTACCTGGGTCAATCGTTGACCTAGTTCCCGGTCGACCGAGACCATGTAGTTCATTTGACCCCGGTCGACCGAACCACCTGGGAGTCAACATGTTGACCTCCCAGTTGACCGAGCACTTTTTGTACTCCAACAACCTGGTCGACCAAAGGGTCTCGGGAGAATTCCCAGCGGTCTGGTCGACCGAACCACACAGTTCAAAAGGGCCCGGTCAACCGAACCTCGGAATTTTAGAAAATTTCCCTTTCTCGGTCGACCGACCACTCAGTTCAAAACACCCCTGGTCGACTGAGCCATTTGAGTCCTGGTCGACCGAACCATTTCTGGTCGACCGGACCTCTCGGGTTGCTCCTATTTTTACCGCGGTTAATAATTTTTTAAATAGGGTTAAAATGTCTTAAACGTCATTAAACTTTTCTAATAATACCCAATAGGTCCCCAACGGTCATATTTCTCCCTTGCCTATATATATGAGTTCATTTGGGATAATTAGCTATGGGATTAAAAATATTGATTAAGAGAAATTCTCTGAAAATCCCAAATCCTATAATACTCATATCCAATCCCCATTCACTCATGCTTACCTTCTTCGATCTCTTAAATCCTCTGTAAGTCGATTGAGTGTTTATAGTTAATAGGTTTGCTCTCCCATTCATTTTTGATTGATTTATTTTCATTGAGAGCTAAACCTAAGTATTCTTAGGAGACTTTGTGAATAAGTCTATCCTAAGAAAACTTTGATAGATCTTTTAAGATTTGCACCTTCATTGCAACATCTTAAGAAGATTGTATTTGTTTTTGGTTTCAAAAACATTTTCAAATATCTACTGTGTTTTTATCTTGAAAATATTTGATGAGATATTTGCTAGTGTGATAAAATCTTTGTTGCAATATTCGCTAACTCATATATCCCTTGCTGAATACAAAGATTGAATATCCTTTTGCAAACCAAACTTATACGTGGCTAGAGCTTCATATACATGTATGTATTGAGAAAACTTGTTGATTGAAATATATGAAGTTTGGATAATATCTTTGTTTAAGCACTTAGATTGAATATCTTGTGATACAAAGATCACTTAGGTTTGCACTCTCACGCACTCATTACAACGATAGTAAATCTATTTGAGAGTTGACATCTTAGACCACATTGAGCTTACAAATTATTTCATATTTGTGGTGTATATTATTGCACGAATTTGGATACATATCTGCTTTACTTGAAAGCACAATCACTGTACCATTTGATTGTATTTCAAATCTATTGTATTTCCAAGCACGGGCCTGAAGAGGGAGACTAGCCCTGGAATAGTCTCGGATTGGCTTAGACCCGGTTAGGAAAGCTAGGTGCGTCGTCCTGTTAAGGCGTGTAGGTTGAGGTCAGCCCCGCTAATTGACCTGGTTAAGGTTGAGGTCAGCCCTATGTTAATTTGACCTGATTGTAAACGGTGTCACTCCACCCTTAAGTGAGCTACTAGTGGAATCCTCAAGCTTACGAGCTTGAGGCGGGGACGTAGGCACAGTTGGCCAAACCCCGATAACATATCGTGTGTTTGCTTACATTTCCGCACTTTACATTTACCGCACATGTATGTTATGGGTGAATGATGCATATGACTTAATTTTCATATTATATTTATCTACGCATTTGGAAATTGCATAGACAGGCCCTAGGTTGTGCATATACTGTTGTTGAATACATTAACCTAGGAGAAAAAAGTTTAAAATTCCAATTCCCCCCCCCCCCCTCTTGGGAATACACAAATTCTAACAAATTGTGTTATATGTACATATATATGTTTCAGTATGGGTAAAATATCAACTGTTTAAATTATATTTTTTTTCGAGTTTAGGTCTGTATATTAGATATGTATATATGAAAATGAATTGATGAAAGTGAGAAATATTTTTAGGATAATTAAGTAAGAAATGAAAGGTATTTTCAGTATATAAACATTAAATATTTGTTGGCTTATTTTACAGGCAGTGTATGAATTTTACTATTAAATTGTGTGGCATGAGAATTTGTGCAAATATATGTTAAATGTATGAGATGTAGGCTAAGTAAGTAAAACCATGAAAATAAAATATGATATGGACAATGTTGTCTATGTGTGTTAATGCAACCATGTAAACAGCTGAAAGGTGCTGGGTAAACAGCTGAAAGATGCTGGGTAAAACAGCTAAAAGTGGCTGGGTAAATGTGTCACAACTAAAAGTGGCTGGATAAATATGTCACAGCTGAAAGTGGCTGGGTAAATGTGAAACAGCTGAAAGTGGCTGGGTAAATGTATAACAGCTGAAAGATGCTGGGTAAAACAGCTGAAAGATGTTGGGTATGAAATGAAATGAAATGAAAAGGGAAATGAATGAAATGGAAATGAAATGTGCAATGTGAACAATGTAAAATGGGAAAGAGTCACTTAAAGTGAAATGTAATGCAATGTTAAGCCATGAATATAAACAGATGTGTATGATTAAATAATGATAGAAAGAATGATATATTATGATATTAGAAGTATGCATGTACGTAAAACATGATACGATTGGGCAAGGCGTACCTTTCGCCTGAGGGCTTGCTGAGTAAGGCGAGTGCACTAGTAGCTTCAGATGTGACAGTAGCTGCATAATAAGCTAGGGTAGAAGGAACCTACTTGTATGGGCGGGTAGAATTCCCTATCTTTAGGGCCTTTGCTGGTAAAGTATTGTTGAATGCGTGAGTACGAGATCAATCTAACACTTGAGGGCTTACTGAGCAAGGTGAGTGCTCTGGTATGCTTAAATTGTGACCTTCGGGTTGCAAAATGTATCAAAGTAGAAGGGTGCTACTTGTATGCGCGGGTAATCATCCCTATCCTCAAGTAATCTCGTGAGTTAAACATTTGCATGTGTTTGTTTAGGACTAGAAAATGACTTTCAGTATTATGTTAATGATTTGCAAATATTATAAACTGATATGTATAATCTCATGATGGTCATACGCTGAGTTTAATATATTGTTTCTTCCCTTACTGAGATGTGTATCACCCGAATATGAATTCATTTTTTTCAGGATTTCTCAGGATCGAGCTTGAGAGCTCGAGATTTTATAACATTTTTGGAAGATATAAGAAAAATGGTATATCTTTATGTTAATTTTGATATGTATATTTTATGTTTTATAATTTATGTTTTAAGTTTTATAAGATATGGATGGTTGTGAAACCTACTGGTATTAGTGAATAATGGTTTGGAGACATGCATATATTTGAATACTGGTGGATGATTAATTTATTATGGTTGATAGTTAGAGTTAGTAAACTCTGGTAGTACGTTATATGGAGATTATGGTTATATTTCCGCTACATATATTATGGATTATGGATTATCAGAGATTTTATCAGGTATAACGTACCGGACCCGAGTTTAAGGGTCGGGGCGTTACACCTAAACTCGGAAAAACATAATTTACATGGGTGGCATTTTAAACCCATACCGAAACATATACACGTATATATAACATAATTTATTTTCCATTAAACTCATAAAAATTCTAGTTAAATATTTTTTTTTTCCTTACCTGGTTTCTTGAACTACGCCAATAGGGACCTCGAAAAATACCTGCGGCGCTCACCCGAGCCCTAAAATAAAATTCCTAATTCTATTAAATTAACCCTAAATAAAATATTATTTTAATATTTTCTAGGGCCATAAATTCTAAATAAATGGTTATACCCTCAAATATAACCAATTTACCAAATTTTCCAAATCTCACTCTCGCTTTGGAGTGGGACCTAGAAACCCCTAATTGAAAATTTATTCATGCAAAAATGATGAAGATCACAACTAGAATTCCATGGTAGTGTCTGATCGTCGATTTAACGGCAGGTTTAAAAAGAAATTGAGAAATTAGGTAAAAGTTGCCTTATCCCAGGAATGGTGCCTACACCGCTCCTACGATAAATCCACTCTAATAAAAATGTCGGTGGCGGAGTTAGGAATCTAACGGTACCTTCTGTTTCCCGATCGACGTTCATTAGGCCAACAAAATTGAGGAGAGAAAGAGAGCAGGAGATGGAGAGGCGACAGAGAGATGAGAGAGAGAGGGCGTCTTTCCTAGGAAGAAATCTTCCTCAGAAAGATTCAATATAAACATAATATATATATATATATATATATTATTATATTATTATTAAATCTTATATATATCTATATATATATCATATTATTTATTTAATAAATCAAATTTAATAATACTTAATTAATTAATTAATTCATAATAATTTTTAAATTTTTATTTATTTATTTAATAATGTTTAATTAATTAATTAATTAATTAATAATTACTCTTAACTTTTTTTTCATACTATTTCTTTTTACTTGTTTATTTAATACATTAATTTAATAATGTTTAATTAATTAATTGATTGATAATTTTAATTAATTAATTTTTTTTTGGGTTATTACATGTCAGGTCCTTCACCTAAGCGCCTTCTCACCTACTCGCCATATCCAACCAAGACCACCCTAGATTGACTATTCATAAACCAGGCATGAATACATCATATGAACTAGACATTCGAAGAAGCTTCATACGTGTAGGGATATGATTTGTTGTGTCCCTAGCTTGACCCTTTTTGTATTTGGAGCAGGCATTCCATGTATTTTTCTCATTTCCTTTTCTTCTGCTCATTCTTTTCTTTATACATTTTTCTTTTATGGTCAGCTAGGAAAGTCATCACAACTCTTGTCATCTTCATGCTACGGATAGGAAACTAAGCTTAAAAGGAAGTGCATGAATTATGTTCATTTCTAAGGGTGACTTACTTCTCACGTCTTGAGTTGGCTACAAGACCTAAGTTTATATCTCCTTACTAGAAATCACCTCCAGGCTAGCAAATGCAAATATAAAGACTAGCATGCAAAGAATATCCAG
Source organism: Malania oleifera (assembly GCF_029873635.1). Taxonomy (NCBI): domain Eukaryota; kingdom Viridiplantae; phylum Streptophyta; class Magnoliopsida; order Santalales; family Ximeniaceae; genus Malania; species Malania oleifera. Next base: position 90,802,036 of record NC_080426.1, on the reverse strand, counting down.
AGAAATAAATTGAATTCTGTGAACTCAGGGTTCATGTAAAATGAATCTCATAAAAAATGAAAAGCTCAACAAAACCTCACAAGGTGTCAAAGTCACCATGGTTGTTCTCTCAGTGCTCTCAAGGAACCCTAAGTTATACAAATCATGTGGAAGTGCGTCCTAACCTTGTAAAATACCATGTGAATACAAGAACTTATACTATAGTATTAAAATGAATGAACTACTACTCAACCCTCATGGAGTAGCAAAATAGGTAAATTGGCTATATCATGTGAAACTACACACAAGCAACTCACTACATTATTAGTGAGCATAATAAAGTCATTTAAATGATACAACCTAAGCATGTAACATACAAGCTATATAGAAGTGTGTAAAAGGCATCAAAAGTGTTATCATAGCATAAAATAAGCAATATTCATTGAAAATTTTAAAAATTGTGTCATTGTTTTGCTCAAAATGTGTCATGTAGTGCTTTCCTAACCCCACTACCCTAACTTAAAACTTCAGTATCCTTACTGAAGTATGGAAAGAAAGAACCTGGAAAGAATAGGAAGGAAACATTGCACGGTGCTCAAAGATTAACTAATGTACATGCGTAAGTAAGCATCCACATAAAAACCAGATGCCTATGCTCCCCGTTTCCCCCTAATTTCTGCAGAGTATCTCTATGCTCTCGGCTCGGTTTTCCTTCTTTTTCCCTAGCATTTCTCTATGCCCCCTATTTCTCTCCTAATTTCTGCAGGGTATCTATGCTCTCCGAGGAGTGTCCTTGTAGTGTGCGAGCCCCTCCCTATTTATAGGGAGCTAGGTGGCTTCTTGGCGCCAATTTTTCTAACAAACTTCCCCTCTAACGAACTATGTCAGGGAATGATTTCTTTCAGTGATTTCCTTTATTATTATTTTCCTTCTTCTACTAACTAACGGTGCCAATTTTCCCATTCTGTGTGCAGGTGAATTGGAAAACCCAGATGGCAGCACCGGAATGGAGGGCATGGCAACTACTTTTATATTATTTTTATTTCTTGTATTTTGATTTTTATTTTGTATGATTTCAACCTGGGTGCACCCGCGAGTTCTCTTTCTTGCAACAATTCTTTGTATAGATATACTGATGTATCCCTCACCCCCTTAGTACTATGACATGTATGTTTTTGATCTGGATGTGCTTGCACAGGAGGCATGAGCCTTACTCCCCCAATAAAATGTGTTGTGATTTTTTTCAACTTTTGACCAATTTTGACTCTTTGCTTAAGGGCCCTTGACTAATTTTGACTTAAAGAAACTGGCTATTATGAACTAACCTTAATATCAAACAAAAACCCTGGTTTGATTCAATTAAAAATCAGATTAAAAGATTGAAAGAACCGATTTCACAAATCAAACGTTAATGTTTGGCTTTCAATTAGCACATTTTTCAAAATTTAACTCAAGGCTTAAATTAAAAAGGACTTTAATTGAAAATTTTAGAAGAACTAAAAGAACGAAAATTTTTCTAGAACACTAAGACTCAACCTAACATGTTGGGATCCTTTTATTTATTTATGGAAGGGTGATAAATTTGAAATCCGGGTCCTTAATCAAGGCCATAAATCTTATGAAAAACCCTCTCAAAATTATAGCAAAAAGGATTTAAAAAAAAGCACCTGGATACGAGTTGAAATTGCAACATTATTTTGGGAAAATTGGTGATGATTTTTTTTTTCTTTTATATATATTTTTTTATTTTTATTTTTTATTTTTTATTTTTTATTTTTTATTTTTTATTTTTTATTTTATTTTAAATGGGACTCTAATTTTGACAAGGACTCAAAACTTGAAACAATCGGGACTTTAATTTGACTTAAAGTCAACTATACCATACTAGGTCTTTTCAGGAAGGCCTGGTAAAAATTAAGGCGTCTACACTAGAAATATGAAAAAAGAGCAATGGTACACTAAGCACAAAAAGACAGGTAGAAACAAAGCACCATGTATTCATGAAGCACGGAGGCAGTACATTTAAAAATAGATACATGATATGTCACGCCTCGAACCCCGAAATTGGACCCAAGGGTGAAAATGTAACCTAACCTGTCCCTATATTCGATAAAATATCCAAAGATACAGTACAATGGATGAGGGGCCGAACCCGTGGGGTTCCCAGGCACCTTAAACACATCCAAATACAATCATATATGTAGTTGAAAAAGGTCATTTTATAACAACATATCCAGTACCATACCAGAGTCTGTACAAGAGTAGAAACAAACTCTATCAAAACGTGCAATGGGTGCCCAAATACATCTCAAAATGGCAACCCACCAAAATACAGTCCTAGCACTTACCCAAGCGCTAAACGTAGTACATCGGCTACTACGATCTCTACACCAGGACGCTAGTTCTGGTTACTCGAAGGACCTGTAAAAATGTACGTACAGTAGGGGTGAGACACCTCTCAGTAAGGAAGAACACAGGTTATATCGGTGTGTGGCATTTGAGTGTTATCATGATACAACATACACGTAGTTAAATGCATTCCAGTACTAATTTTCACAGTGCATACACGCACACATACACATGATCAGCAATCCTGGTGTCGTCACACCCTTTGGCCCGAAGCCGGTCCACGACAATCCGACGTTGGCCTGTAGCCAACCCGCGAAGCACGGCGCCACTGGCACATGACTAGTCCCTGACTCCCATGACATCGTACCTACGCTAGCTGGTGGATCCACACCCTTCGGCCTAATCTGCTTGTATAGGCTCACGCCCTCAGATATAGAGCAGAACACTCTTGCCTATGTGGCAGGCGATAAACACACACCCTCGGATATAAAGTCATACAGTCTCAGTACCTGGACAATTCGGAACCCGGTTCCTACTAGCCATTTAACATATCACACACACATGCATGCTCATATAACCAAACAAACCACACCCATTTGGTAATCTAATTCATGGTTTTCCAAACAAATACAGTTTAAACAAGTCAAGGCACGACCATCCCAATATCATAGTATAAATCAACATATACCCTCGGTTTTCAACAAAATCAGGGATGCAGCCCGTCGCCCCCTTTTCCCAAAACTGTAATAATGAAAAACCCATTGTTTTTCCCATTAGATCCTCCCAAATGAGTAGCCAAAACATACACACGACCATGAACCACAGTTTCATTGAGTCCGATTTCAAAAATAACCAATATAAACATAGTTCCCCTTACCTTTTCCTCGAATAACAAATCCCAAACTCCAAGGCCCCTAAACAGCGAACTGAGAGCCAAAACCTACAAATCACAATACAAAATATGCTCACAAGATAGTTACCTATAAAACTACCGGATTAGAAATGAAAACTGAGCCTTACCTCGATTTTTCGCCAAAACTCAAAAATCTCTAAAACGGGATTCTAATCCGTAGAACTTGTAGAGAATCCTTCCACGATCCTCGTGGTAACTTCCGATTCGTGATTCCAATAACGATCCATGAAGAAATCGAGAGAGAGAGAGGGAGAGAGAGAGAGAGAGAGAGAGAGAGAGAGAGAGAGAGAGAGAGAGAGAGTAGGAAGAGGTTTAGAGAGAGATATATATATTTGAAGTTTTTTAATGAGGAAGTAAAGAATATTCTATTTATAGGCCCTTGAACTGGCCCAATTCGTCGACGAAATGGTGCCTTCATCGACGAATCTTCAATTGACTTTGTCGACGAATCGGTGGCCTCGTCAACAAATATGAGATCACCGGTTTTTCTAGGACTCCTCGGCTTCTCCTCGTCGACGAGTCTCTAAATTGCGTCAACGAGAAGAACAAAGGCTTCGTCGACAAAATCTGGCTTCATTGACAAAATATGCCAAATTCCTAATTTTACCCCTCTCTTATTTATTTCAACCCATTTATCACGGTTCGGGTTCTTACAATCTCCCCTCCTTACAAAAATTTCATCCTCGAAATTTGTCATCTCTCATTCACAAACTCATACCTGGAATACACATATACGAACTACCAACAAGAAACTGGTGACTACTACAGTGCAGTCCCATCATACACATATACATACATACCTCACTTATGTAGGAGGAATACCGTGGTTACATATACAACGATCTCTGGAGTTCACAATATACACGCACTCCCGATGACTAACCACCTATCCCAACCAATAGTAGGATCATGTACAAGTGCTCAAAATAACTGTGGATACTTCCGGCGTATTTCCGTTTCCAATTCTCAAGAAGCTTCCTCAACCTCGTGGTTGCGCCACAATACCTTCACTAACGGTATCTCTTTGGTACGAGACTTCTGAAATTTACAGTCCATAACCTGCACAGGTATCTCCTCATACGCTAAAGTATCCCCAATTTCCAACTCATCATAACTAATAACATGTGAAGGATCCAACACGTACCTCCTCAACATGGATACATGAAACACATCGTGGACCCTCGAAAGTGCTAGAGGTAATGCAATCCTGTAGGCTATCGGACCTACTCGCTCAAGTACCTCGAATGGTCCGATATACCTCAGGCTCAGCTTGCCCTTCCTGCCGAATCTCATCACCCCTTTCATCAGAGCAATACACAGAAATACCTTACCTCCCACTTAGAACTCTAAATCACGGCGGCGAACATCTGCATAACTCTTCTACCGACTCTGAGCTGATCTAACCCTCTCCCGAATCAAACCCACCTTCTTAGACGCTTGCTGCATAAGTTCAGGTCCTAACACCTGACATTCACCAACCTCATCCCAACACAAAGGAGATCGACACCTCCGTCCATACAAAGCCTCGAATGGTGCCATACCGATACTAGACTGGAAGCTGTTATTATAAGCAAACTCTACAAGTGGCATAAATTATATCCAGCTACCACCGAAGTCTAACACACAAGCTCGTAGCATATCTTCTAAAATCTGTATCGTCCTCTCCGACTGTCCATCAGTCTAGGGGTGGAACGCTGTACTGAAAGTAAGCTTCATCCCCAGTGCCTCCTGCAAGCTCATCCAGAATCGAGAAGTAAACCTCGGGTCCCGATCCGATACTATGGACACCAGTACTCCGTGCATTCTCACAATCTCATACACATATAAATCTGCTAGTTTCCTTAAAGGATAGCCAACTTTCATCGATATGAAATGAGCAGATTTTGTTAATCTATCCATGATCACCCAAATAGCATTCTGCCCGTGAAGCGTTGGCAGCAATCCAATCACAAAATCCATGGAAATATGTTCTCATTTCCATACCGAAATAAGCAAAGGCTGCAACGGCCATTCCAGCCTCTGATGTTCAGCTTTCACCTGCTAACATGTCAGACACTGCTCCATGAATTGAGCAATCTGCCTCTTCATACCATACCAGCAGAAGGTCTCGGGCAAGTCCGGATACATCTTTGTACTACCAGGATGTACTGTATACATAGAACGATGCGCCTCCTCTAGAATCGTCCCTCTGATCTCACCATTTTTTGGAACACATAACTTGGTCTCAAACCTCAGCACACCTCCCTCGGAGATGTTAAACTCCATAGTCAGTCCCTACTGTACCTTTTCCATAACCTTTGCCAACTTTTCATCACTAGCCTGCGCGACTTTTATATGCTCAACTAGGGTCGGTTGGACCACCAAACCAGCAAGATAAGCCTGATGATCACCAACCACCAACTCCATGCCAAGGCTTTCCAGATCCCACCTGACATGATACTGAGTCACAACCGCATATACAGCTATAGGTTCTGACTTTCGATTCAACACATTAGCCACCACATTAGCCTTCCCCAGGTGATAACTGATTGTGCAATCGTAATCTTTAATCAACTCAAGCCACCGTCTCTGCCTCATATTCAACTCCTTCTGCGTAAAGAAATACCTGCGGCTCTTATGGTCAGTGAAGATCTCACACTGCACCCCGTACAGATAGTGTCGCTAGATCTTCAGTGCATACACCACAGCAGCTAATTCCAGATCATGCGTAGAGTAATTTTTCTCATACTCTTTCAGTTGCCAAGAAGCATAAGCTACTACCTTACCCTGCTGCATAAGCACACATCCTAGGCCTTGCAAAGATGCGTCACTATAAATCACAAATCCACCATCCCCTGAAGGAATGGCCAACACTGGAGCAGTAACCAACTAGTGCTTCAACTCCTGAAAGCACTGCTCGCAATCACTGGCCCACTTAAACTGCACCCCCTTCCTGGTCAGTTGTGTCAGAGGTCTAGACAGTTTAGATAAACCCTCTACGAACCGACGATAGTATCCCGCCAGTCCCAAATAACTCTGAACCTCCTGCACATTCTTCGGCCTTACCCAGTCGACCACAGTCTCAATCTTGCTAAGATCAACTGATATACCATCCCCAGTAACCACATGGCCTAAGAACGCAATCTGACTCAACCAGAATTCACACTTCTTCAATTTAGCATATAGCTTCTTCTCCCGCAAAATCCGTAACACTAACCTCAAATGTTCCACGTGCACTTCCGTACTCCTTGAGTATACCAGAATGTCATCAATAAATACCACTACGAATCGATCTAGGTACTCATGGAAAACCCTATTCATCAGATCCATGAACACCGCCGGAGCATTCGTCAACCCAAAAGGCATGACTAAGAACTCGTAATGTCTATATCTAGTTCGGAAAGCTGTTTTCGCTACATCCTCCGCTCTAACCCTCACCTGACGATATCCTGACCGCAAGTCGATCTTCGAAAAGACCCGCATTCCCTGCAATTGGTCAAAGAGATCATCTATACGCGGTAAAGGATAGCGATTTTTCACAATCACCTTATTAATCTCACAGTAATCAATGCACATCCGTATCGACCCATCCTTCTTCTTTACAAACAGTACTGAAGCTCCCCAAGGCGAAACACTAGGTCGAATGAATCCCCTGTCCACTAATTCTTGTAACTACGCCTTCAAATCCCAATGTTCTGCTAGAGCCATTCGGTACGGAGCTTTAGAGATCGGTGCTTTACCGGACAGCAACTCTATCGCAAACTCCACCTCACGATCTAGAGGTAGACCGAGTAAATCATCTGGAAACACATCCGAAAATTCACTAACTACCCGAATATCTTAAAGCCTCAACTCATCCCGCGGCGGTTCCTTCATACAAGCTAGGTACCCCTGACATCCGTCCAAGAGTAGCCTCCTCGACTGTAGTGCCGAAAGAATCTGTGGCGCTGAACGCATACACAATCCCACGAATTCGTACTCTTGCTCTCCAGGAGGTCTGAAAACTACCACCTTCCTATGACAGTCGATCACAGCATAACTGGAGAACAACCAATAAATCCCCAGGATGACATCAAACCCCGACATGTCATATACAACAAGATTTATCGGTAGCAGCTTTCCTTGAATCACCACTGGGTAGTTTTTAACATCTTCCTACAGAAAGATACACTCCCAGATGGCGTAGTAATAGATAACACCCCATTCATGTCTCGGGTCTCAACCCCACACCGTCCCACAAAATTCGCAGACACAAAGGAATGGGTTGCACTTGAATCAAACAAAACAGAAGCTTTATTCAAAAGCAATAATAAGGTACTTGTCACCACGTTACCTGCATGCTCAGCATCCGCTGGAGTAAGAGAATATACTCTGGCCGGAGCTGTATTCATCTGAATAGTTCCCCAAGGTATCTGATTGCTCCCTCGGTCCTTACTGAATGCAGGCACATCTCGCCTCGGTGCATGACAATCATGAGCTATGTGACCGGGTCGACCACAGTTATAGCAGTTACCTTCAAAAGATTGACACTCACCCTCGTGCTGTCTGAAGCACCTAGTACAACGACCACCAGTCTGGCTCATCTGAAAATCCTGGCGCTCAGTATTCTGACGATAACCCGAGCCCTTGCTCCTCTTCTTCCGCGATCCCTGACGAGATCCTATCTGAGAACCAGAAGGTACTATCCTCTCCCTCGATTCCTGATCCACGTCATCCTCTCGGATACTGGTCTCAATCACCATGGCCTTATCCACCAACACCAAGAACTCATGGATCTAAAGCATACCCACTAGTATATAGATATCCTTCCTCAAACCCTTCTCGAACCTCCGAGTCTTCTCATACTCGCCCGAGATCAAACATGGTGCAAAGTGAGACAACTTTATGTACCAAGCCACATACCCCTACATTGTTAAACTCCCCTGAGTCAGAGTACAAAACTCATTTACCTTCGCATCACGTACAGAAGTCGAAAAGTATCTGTCGAAGAACACTTCCTTGAAATGGCTCCACGTTATCTCCTCTGGACCGGCTCTCTACTTGTCCAGCAGACACACTGCAGTCCACCATCGACCCGCCTCCCCAGACAGTTATAAAGTAGCATAGAGGACTCGCTGCCTATCTGTGCAGTGCGGGACCTCCAGAATCCTTCCAGTCTTCTCCATCCAATCCTCTGCTGTCATTGGGTCAGGTCCTCCAGAGAGTGTCAGAGGATGCATACGTGTGAACCTCTCAATGGTGCACCTTGCAATAGTAGGAGAGCGCTCGCATCTCCTCACACTTCGCTCGATCTCCCGTAACACCTATCTCGTCAAACCTCAAGGCACAGAAGGAGACTTATCACTCGCAGTCTCCTTGGAGCCACTTCCGAAGTCATTATCCTTGGGCTCCATTCTGTAGCATAATAGGAATCTATCAGTATCCCTACGACACATATAGTTAACATAAAGATCTACACGAATCATGTTAACTACTCCCTGTTAGGTCTAGGTCTGTTCTATCACACTGACATGAAAGTCATCAATGATATGCCCTGCTTTTACTGGAATCGTCATCCTAGGAAAAACACGGAATACCATCGACAAATCCCTGTTTAGCAACCAAACAACCCTCAACCAACTCTACCCACATCCACATCCTATACTCTGGTATATACTCACAACTAAGCCTAACCAAGTCTATAAGATCTAGTAACCTGGTTAGCTCTGATACCAAGCTGTCACGCCCCAAATCCCGAAATGGGACCCCAAGGGTGAAAATGTAACCTAACCTTTCCCTGTATTCGATAAAACATCCAAAGATATAGTACAATGGATGAGGGTCCGACCCCGTGCGGTTCCTAGACACCCTAAACACATCCAAACACAATCATACACGCAGCGGAAAAAAGGTCATTTTATAACAACATATCCAGTACCATACCAAAGTTTATACAAGAGCAGAAACAAGCTCTATCAAAATGTACAATGGGTGCCCAAATACATCTCAAAATGGCAACCCATCAAAGTACATTCCTAGCACTTACCTAAGCGCTAAACGCAGTACACCGGCCACTACACTCCCTACACTAGAACGCTAGTTTCGATTACTCGAATGACCTGTAAAAATGTACGTACAGCAGGGGTGAGACACCTCTCAATAAAGAAGAACATAGGTTATATCAGTGTGTGGCATTTGAGTGTTATCATGATACAACATACATGCAGTTAAATGCATTTTAGTACTAATTTCCACAGTGCATACACACACACACATACACATGATCAACAATCCTGGTGTCGTCACACCCATCGGCCAGAAGCCGGTCTGTGACAATCCGGCATTGGCGTGTAGCCAACCCGCTAAGCACGGCGCCACCAACACATGGCTAGTCCCCGACTCCCATGGCATCGTACCGACGCTAATTGGTGGATCCACACCCTTCGGCCTGATCTGCCGGTATAGGCTCACGCCCTTAAATATAGAGCCGGACACTCTTGCTTACGTGGCAGACGATAAACACACGCCCTCGAATATAGAGCTGGATACTCTCAGTACCTGGACAATTCAGAACCCCGTTCCTACTAGCCATTTAACATATCACACACACATACATGCTCATATAACCAAACAAACCACACCCATTTGGTAATCTAAATCATGGTTTTCCAAACAAATTTAGTTTAAACAAGTCAAGGCACGACCATCCCAATATCATAGTATAAATCAACATATACCCTTGGTTTTCAACAAGACCAGGGATGCAGCCCGTTGCCCCCTTTTCCCAAAACTGTACTAATGAAAAACCCATAGTTTTCCCCATTAGATCCCCCCAAATGAGTAGCCAAAACATGCACAGGACCATGAACCACAGTTTCACCGAGTCCGATTTCAAAAATAACCAATATAAACATAGTTCCCCTTATCTTTTCCCCAAATAAAAAATCCTAAACTCCAAGCCCCCTAAACAGCGAACCGAGTTCCAAAACCTACAAATAACAGTACAGAATATGCTCACAAGACAGTTACCTACAAAACTACTGGATCATAAAAGAAAATCGAGCCTTATCTCAATTTTTTGCCAAAACTCAAAAATCTCCGAAATGGGATTCTGATCTGTAGAACTTGTAGAGAATCCTTCCATGATCCTTGTGGTAACTTCCGATTCGCGATTCCAGCAACGATCGGCGAAGAAATCTATAGAGAGAGAGAGAGAGTAGGGAGAGGTTTAGAGAGAGAGAGATATATATTTGAAGTTTCTTAATGAGGAAGTAAAGAATATTCTATTTATAGGCCCTTTAACCCAGCCCAATTCATCGACGAAATGGTGCCTTCGTCGATGAATCTTCAACTGACTTCGTCGACAAATCAGTGGCCTTATCAACAAATATGAGACCACCAGTTTTTTCGAGACTCCTCGGCTTCTCCTCGTCGACTAGTCTCTGAATTTCATCGATGAGAAGAACAAAGGCTTCGTCGACGAAATCTCGCTTCATCGACGATATATGCCAAATTCCCAATTTTGCCCCTCTCTTATTTATTTTAACCCATTTATCACGGTTCGGGTTCTTACATGATAAGCACAAGTACAACCACTCATCAACATGGTGATGCAAAAATAAAAAATAAAATACAAATAAAAAAAGAAAAGAAAAGAAAATAGTGTGTTTGAGCACAATACATATGTAAGAGAGCGCAGACAAAGGATCCTAATAGCTAGCCCTAATCCTCCTCAGTAGAATCGCCAACGTCATAGGTAGAATCACTACCCATTAAATCGTTGGATGCATTGGAAAAAATTCCCTCATACGATCAGCGAGTCGTGTTGGATTGTGGTCTCGAAGAAGACTCCACCTCATAAAAACTACCAGACATCACCAGTGACTCGGGCGAAGCTGGAGTAGGAGGTGGCACACGAGCAGCCAGGCCTGTGTCGGCACGAGTGCATGAGGTGGTGGGCATGAGACAAGAGCCGCTGGTGGAGCAGATATGCATGGGAAAACAGCTGGCGGTGGGGCATATGAGGTGGCTGCTTCGCTGGCAGCCAGAGAACTAGTCAATTTTGCCACCATGTGGCGAAGGACTGGAAGGATAGGGGTGGGTGGTGTAATCATCTGGAGCAGCGTTAAGGACCACGAGACATCCACTGGCATAACGAGAGCCATCGTCTTGGAGGGATCGAGCTGGGCATGCTCCACCGTCGGAGGCTCTATGGCAGCAACTGGCGATGTTGTAGCATCGGCTGGCTCTGCAATGGAGGGTACCTCAGTAGATCATGTGGGGGACAGGGCCTCACCTGCGGTAGCAGCGGTTGGAGGTGGTATCTCCTCAGTACGAGGCTTCATCTCACTCTCACCGAAGGACTCAACATCGATTATGACCACTAGGCTTGCTGGTGGGGTAGCCTGAGGAGGGGGAGGCGGATGGGATGACTGTGGTAAAGGAGCGGGTGACCGCATAGCTGGTGAAGGAGGTAGAGCCGGCGATGACTAGGCATATAAGGAAGATATCTCCTATGTATCTGCAATAGATGTGAGAGTTGGAGGTACTTAGGGCTCAGGGGTCATGGCAGGAGCTGCGAATCCTAAAAATGTGAACATATCCAATGAGCGCAAGAAGAAAAATCGAAGTGCCTCTACTATTGCTCCAAATCCCTAAGTGATCCTCTCCCTAGTCACCGCCATCTTGTGGCCCACCTTGACTCTAAATGTCTCAAACTCCTAGCATAGACGGCCCAGGTCATCCCCTGCGTGAGGTAGAGTGGGGGATGCTGGTGGAGGAGGTTCCGTCGATGGAGAAGCTACCTCCGAAGGTGCAACTGAGGTGGTAGACTCAATAGTCATACTCCTTTTCTTCTTCAGCACTTGACGAGGGGGGGGGGGGGGCATCGATGGGCATGCAGGCTCCTTCTCGAGGTCATGGTAGTACTGAGGAACGAGAAACTCCAACCCCGATTCACCCTCAAAGGGTGCCCACTGGTGAACCTTCAATCATGTGGTGGCCACCAAATTAATAGGTAGATGCGTATCCAGATCACCCAAATTGACCTTCATGCACATCAGAATCACCATGACGAGCTTGGTGTACGGAGTGAGGGGCATCTTCGGCTTCGTAATAGTCTTGTCGCGCACAGGCCTCGGCGCAGGCTTCCTTAACTGTGGGTGCCTCACGTTTCACTTGTAGAAAGTGATTATCTCATCCATGATGAGCTGAGGATGTCTACCTTCATGGTGTGATGCACGACGTAAAGTACCAACACGATGGATGTTGCGCCTCTCTGAGTAATGGCCAGATGCGCAAATGTTGCGCTGAAGGATAACGTCCAATATGAGCAAGTAATCCAATACCTTGCTTCGTGTCGTGCATGTACCATGCTGCATGTTCCCACCATATCATAGTAAAGGCCGTTAAACATCTGGCTGATGATATGGTGGAAATCTGAAGAATTGAGGGCCTCCCACGATGTATCACCGTCCTCCTTGTGGGACCATGTCCTATCGATCAAAGTTGGAGTGAGCTCGAACCCTGTGCTTTGAACTACAGTGGACTAGGCGCTTGTCTGAGGATCATGCCACAAGTTCCAACAGAACTCCCGAACCAAGGTCGAATGATATGTGGTGGTGGATGGGGTCATGTAATGGTCCATTTTCCACCACTCAAGAAGCTCTATGCAACATTTTCATCAGGAGTGGGTGCAAGTCTCGTCTAACTAGAACCGATGCATGGGCCGGAAGTCAAACTCCTCAAGGTTCATCCTCGATGCCCTTGGTCCCCTGGAAAACTGTATCTGTGCACTCTAGGCCACTCAAACCCTCGTCATCATCAATTCAGGTGAAGTGTGTTTGAACCTGGACGACAAATCGTCCCTCAACTTACCATGAACGCTCTTCCACTTGGTGGCGGATTGTGAGGATAAAAGTGTATATAACTTTTAATTTTTTCCAAAAATTACATAAAAAATTAAAAAATCTAAAAAATAATAAAAGGGTGTTTTCCAACTTTTCGTATGCAAATTTAAAAAATTTTAAAAATAATTATAGCATCTTGTAATTACTTAAAAAAAATTAAAATAAAGACAACTATTTTCCACCATGATTTCTTATTATTTTCTAGTTATTTAACATAACTATTGCAAAACCTAATAATAGGTTACATTTTTTTATTTGTAATTATTTATAAAATTTGGCTATTTGGTATTTTGATTTACTTTAGCTGTTTGGTAAAAGGATGAGTGTTGACTGCCATGTTTTATAGAGTGAGAGGGCTATAGAGAAAGGCAAATCCAACCAGTAAATAAATGAAAAACAGACCAAAGCAAAGGAAAAAAAAAAGGTATTTCTCATCAAAATGATGCTTTGAAAGTCTCCCACTCGTCTCGGTCCCTCAACTGACCAAGAACCTGCACATGCGTCTTGGTCCTGACCCGGACCTTAAATCGGTCTCCTTCGGACCGGTCAAAGTTTGACCGGTTTGCCTCCCCCTGAGCCGTATGAACTCGGTTCCCTTTTCTTTCTAAATTTCTTATTTTAAATTCTGAATTACGAGTAGACTCCAAAATTCATTAAAAAAAATTAAAAAAAAAAAACTCATAAAAATTCAAAAAAAACACTAAAAAAAATCTAGAAAAGTGAGAGAAAATTTCTAAAAATATTTTAAGTCAGCTTAAAAATAATTCCATCACACATACATATTCATTCTTATTCATACACATACACCCATACACTCACACATGTACGCATTCATGCATACACCCGTACATTTAATGCACACTCTAAAACACACGCTAACTCGCATGCCCCATAGGCACCGTGTGCTGATTTGGCCTTGATTGGGCCTAAAACTAGTTGACCCCCTTCAACCAGTTCATTCCCGAGCTGGTTTGGGTCCTCTGAATCGTTATGAAACCGGTTTAGCATTCCATTTTATTTTATTTTATTTTTTTTTCAATTTTCACGAATTTTGCCTTAATTCCCCTTTTTGCTATTTAATTACTTCGGGAAAAATGTTGGAAAATCACAACAAAATAAAAAATTCCAAAAAATGTCTTTGCACTTGAAAAAATCATAAAAAAATCTAGAAAAGCCTTGGGACAACCATAAAAAATATTTTTTTGGTCCCAAGATTTGTGTCGTCCCGAAAAAGTTTGAAAACCTCTCGGAATATTATTTTCATACTTCGACAAATCTTACAATTTCAAAAACCCCAGGAGTGTACTTTGTATCCTACTTTCTCGATTTTCCAATCCCGATAATTTCAAAGGGAGACATGAACTCTTCGGAGTGTGATATGCCCCAGTTCTGAAGGAATACCTATATAGTATTTTCATTATTTTTATTTTTGGAAGGGAGTAATTTCGAAGGCTTATCAAGTTTAGTTTAAGGGATAATTTTCGATTAATCTGGTACCATTCGTTAATACCTTCCCCTCGCACAACCGTACTCCAAATCCCGACTTTAGCAAGATAAATCGATTCTACGCTTAATTAGGTAGTAATCAAGTGTTCTAACCATACTTCAAAAGGTTAGTGATGACTCCATCACACCTTATTTTTCCATGAAAATACTTTTTCAAAATTCACCTCATTTTTTCCAGTTCACAGCCGCATCTATGCCTATGTTTGGCGCGTCCGGGAACATCGCAACACATAGCATATATAATAAATAAATAAATAAATAATGGAATTTTGTTAGTAATCATTTTAGCTCATGTTACTTCTTTATTAGGATTGAACGATAATATTGATGCTTCAAAAAATACCACGTGATTATTATTTTTCTTATACAGTGAAATGACAAATTTGTCCATTTTATCTTTTTTTTTCCCCCCATTCACTTGTCAATTGAAAGTTGAGAAATAAAAGTAAAAGCAATAAGTAAAATTATCATTTATTAGAATACAAAATAAATATAGAATACTAAAAAGGAAAATTTTTGAAGAGCACCGCCAAAGCATTAAAAAGGTCAAATGAGAGATAAAAAGATTAAGCTTTAATGGTGGAAGACGTACGTAATCGAGTGAATGAAAGATTAGGTGCACCCAAATATTATATATATAATTAGATATTAATTTATTATTTTTTAGTTAACATAATCATTTTCTGCTTTAGTTTCAATATTATTTATTAGTCAAATATCCCACCAGCAGCATGCCAGCATGAATTTATATATATTTATATATATACACATACCCTTTGCCTTCCGCACCCGCAAAATCTTTTGTGACGTTGCAATTAACTTGATACCCATTTGCAGCTAAGCTAAGTTGAATGAATCACGAGTGGATCTACGCCTTTGAATTCCCCATTTGAATTTGTTAATTGCGGATCACACAAATATATATTCTACTTAACTTGTTGCATATATCAATATATGTGTTGACGGTGAGGCTTTTAGTTTGTCATTACATGCTGAATTAGTTTATGAACTCTACGTTTAATAATTTTGCTCAATTATCTTGTCATCCTTATTCACATCAATGAACCTGATTGAGAGAGAGCAAGCGCCGTGTAAGATAATCTAACGTCGATGTTTGTTTTTTAACTTATTTTGGATGGTTAGGCAGCATTCAACCATTTCGAAAAGTAATTGCTGAGATGAGAAAAAGAAAATATAAATGTTCGTCCAGTCCCACATTATCTTTATGCACAGTTTTAAAGTCAGTATAAGATCATCTTAACTATTTCTTCTTAACACCTAGATTTTGAGGATGAATTCTCTAACATGGTATCAGAGCTGGGCCTTGGGCTGCTTGGCTCTTTCGTGGGTTGGACTTCTCCTCGTCTCGTTTCCTCCATGGGCTCAAGGGGGAGTATTAATGTACGCCCAATCCCACATCGTCCCTGTGAACAGTTCCAAAGCCAGTATAAGATCCTCTTAACTATCTCTCCTTAATACCTAGGTTTTGAGGATGAGTTTTCTAACAGAAAATAATGTTTTTGATCCATTGAATTTTACTTGATTTATATATGAGAAAAAAATAAAAAAGATAAGTGGATGGTATAAAGGAAAAATGTCGCTTTTGTCTTCCCTAAGTAAATTATATATAAAATTTAGTCAACCAATCCCTAAATTAATTTGAAGTCCTAACACATCTCATGAGAGGGGTTAAGAAGACTCGTCCAAGCCAATCCTAAATAAGAATACTTGGCCAATAGCTTAGACCATCAAATAAATATCCCCCTAAAATTCAACTACAAATAATTTGCTCGTTTCGAGAATTAAAATAGCACCTATGCATCAATCCTATTTTATCCAATGACTTACAAAGTATATATAAAAAAAATTCACCCCTGCCAAAAAATAATAACGAAATGTTTCCTTTCTACCACTAAGTCTTTCACCATATTTATAGATAGATACTTAAAATAGAATTGATTAAACCTTATTTTGGTAGTTGTCTCAATGGAATTAGTCTTTGTGGTGAAGAAACAATATTCTAATGATTGAAATTCAAACGAATCTTTTACTACTAGTGATCTGACAATAAAAAAAAAAAAAAAAAAATTGAAGCTTAATTAGCTCTTCTCGAAGTATCTACCTAGCTACCTAGAAAGTTTGATAAAAAAATGGAAACACAAAGTCCCGTAGAAAGTTCCACACTTTGTTAAGTCTTTTGGTAATGCTGAACATTGTTACATAGGTAGTAATAAAAGATAAGACTAATTAGTTGTGCTTATAAATTAATGACCAACAACAAATGAGGATGTATCAAGGGTAGGTTAAAATTTTAGAAAAAGAGCTAAGAACACTAAGATCTACATGTGACAAGGGCACGCCATGTTGCGATACGATACATGAATAGAATAATTTTCGGGGGAAAAAAAAAAAAACTAGGGTAGAACATAGCATGGACACTAAATAATTTTTAAAAAACAAAACATATACGAGCTTCCCTTTTAGACGAATTTGATCATCATTCGTGGACTATATTCATATTTTATACAAGAAAACAAACTTCACACGGTACCTCTCGAACATAGATTGAATGAAACAATACGAATGCCAGTAGTAAGAACATAGAAGCTCGATCTAATATTTAAAGTTACAAAATACTAAGGATGTTTAAATATAAGCAAAAAGCCAGCAACATCCTCCTTTTGTATTATATGGATGCATGAACATTATTGGTTGACAAAATGCAAATGCAAATTCAACTTCCATCATTGATTACGTTTGAGCATCAAATTCACATATCCAATTTGATTTTCTATTCAATGTTTATCAACATATATTTTTCCCTAGAAAAATGCTATCATGCATTATTTCTAGTTTATCTTCCCATTAACTCTGCACAAGTTACAATAGTATTAAACAACCTAGAGTTTTACCAATAAATTTACGTCCTTGAAACTTGAATAATTTGAAGAATCTGGTTTCATATTGATTTTTACTTCCTTTTGGAACTTGAAAAATATAAGGAAAAGAAATAAAAATTATTAAAAAATTCATATTTTCATATTTAGTTATCAAGGACTCAAAAATATGAATTTTAAAAACATTTATATTTGGTTTTTCTTAATTTTTAACCACCATGAAATAAATTTTTGTTTATAGAAAGAGAAAAAATATAGTGTAAAATGAGTTCTCTTCTTATTTTTCTTCCTTTTTCTTTCTCTAATCAAAATCCTTCCTTCAAACAAATTCCTAAACATATCTACCACACAATTAACCAAGTTCTTTATATCATAACTTTTATATATATATATATATATATATATATATATATATATATATATATATATGTTGATAACTCGCGGACTTCAGCCATCATCGCTCTACTTTAGATAATATAGTGCGGCACCAAATCCGAAGGGTGGAAAATCGTTCTTTTATTGGCGCGTCCTAGGAAATCAATTTTGGAGTCAGTAAAGTCACATATCTGTGTTAATCTTATAAAATTTATCAAAATCCTTTCCAACAAGAATTAAACTCATCTTCAAAAATGTCACAAAAGGGGAAGGTACGTGCGTGGGTTAGATTTTTGCTGTTTATTCCCAAAAAAATAAAAACAAAAGAAAAATGAAAAGCAAAACCCCAAGCACACGTCAGACGAGAAGAAGAAGAAGAAGAAGAAGAAGATAAAAACAAGGTTGGGGGTAATGTTCCTGCACGGGCCACATAGGACAAAGGCTCTGCGTACGGTGCTCCACTGACCTCACCCCTCCGTCGCCTCTATAAACCCCACCTCTCTCCTCCTCTCTCATGCGCCCATCTCCAACTCTTTTCTTCTCCTCTCCCTCTCTCTCTCTCTCTCTCTCTCCCCACTGCACCCCTAACCGTTAGCTGCCTTCCTTCAACCTCAGTCCGCACCTGCCAGGGCCATCCTCCTCCCCTCTCCGTCGTCTGCCGCCGTGCCACCGCCTGCCTCCCCACTACTACTCCATCATCAGGTCCTCCCTCTCTCTCTCTCTCTCCCCCCCACGCCCCCTCATCTGGAAATATTTGAAATAACATAAAAAATAAGACTACAGAATGTTTCTAAGATTATTTATTTTATTTTTTGTCCGTTGAAGAACCATGAACCCATTCTTTAGTTTTAATTTTATTTTTTTATTCACACGCTGCTTTTATCTACATTTTCTCTTATTCACAAAATTTTAAATTCATTGATTGGATTATTTGATATTTCTAAAAGGTCTTTCCAATTGCTAGTTGGAGTCATACGAATTAAGAATTTAATTTCATAAAAATTTATAAGTATTATTTGAAATATAATACAAGAAAGAAGATCAAAATTTTAGAGTACTAAAATATTATTAACACTCCATATTTACTTTTCATGTATTGAAAAAAATAATTTCACATTTTTCCCTTATAAATGAAAAGGTTAGAAAGATGAGAAATAAATTCATTTCATTGTCAAAATCGTTTGTGATTTACCATTTAATATATATGTATAATTAATTATATCTCATGTGTGTGTGTGTGGCAACAGAAGAACGTACGAATACTGAGTCAATGATTTACATGATGGATGTTGTACCATGCCATGCATCATCATCACGTGTGTGTCTATATATATATATACTCCAAAACAGTATATCGTGTGCGACACCTCATCTAAGAATGAATGTCACTTTGAATATTCTAGTGCGACACCAAATCCAAAAATGAAAGCTCATTCATAATAATTCTTCAGGCTAAATTTTTAAAGAAATATTGAACTCATATTATTATAAAGAAAAATTTTCTTGTGATGTTTTTCTTAAAAATATTAAAATAATTCTTATAACTATTTATAATTATTTATAAATATCCTTATAACTACCTATCATTATCTTAAAATATCTTTATAATCGTATAAAAGTTATCCCTCTAAGCTCTAACTATACAAATTATTTCAAAGCATCATTATAATTATTCATAACTAATTTAAAATATTCTTATAGATTTTTTAAAAAAAAATCCTATAAATACAAAATTGAAAAATAAGATATTTTAACTAGTTTTAAAAATAATTAAAAAAAATCAAAACTAAAAGGTCGTTGAGTTTGTGCTCCACAACTAGCTTGAAAATAAAATATATTGTAAGTGTTTATAATTTATTTTTACTATTTCTTATTCTATTTCCTAATTCAATTTGATTAATCAATATGTTATCTTTATTGAAAGCCTCATAAATGTAGTATCACATATCCAATGAGCTACTTTTTTTTTTTGGGTTCTACACAATAAAAATAAAATTATACATATCATGCCCAACTGAGTTAGTTCAAGTAGTAAGGGCGAATTGTGACTTTGATAATCTCAAGATCACCGGTTTAATTTTTCTTTGAGAGTTTACTTCGGTGAATTACCAGAGGTACGTCAATGGGTGAACGACTTTTACCACCCAAGGGTTTGGTGCTGAATCATAGTGTCCAAAGTGGTGATAATTTTTATATGATAATTTTTATTCTTTTAACTTTTCAATTTCCATGCAAAAAAATAATATATATATATATATATATATATCATTTCATTGAGAAAATTAAAGGTAAAATTTATTTGATAAAAATAAAAATAAGTATGGAGTGTGGATGGTATTTTTTTTGGAATGGTAATAGCTCTTTCCTTAAAAAGATTCCAATAAATAAATATGTGAATTCTTATAATTAAATAACTCAAAGGCATGAAAAATAAGTATAATAAATGTATGCTTTGAATTGGATACATTATGATAAAAAATATTATTTATTTAATTATTTAAAAAATTGATTGATTTTTTAATTTAATATAATTTTTTTATTTAACTTATTTTTTGATTCGTCTAACATTAAAGAATCAACACATGAAGACGGGACGTCCCACTATGATTTTTGCTTGTTTTGCATTTTTTTTTTTTTTTTTTTGTTTTGCTTATTTTTGTACATATAGTTAGCGGCCATGATTGTAGTGGAGCCATGTTATTTTGCTGGTACGTAATCGGTAGGTAGGCAGACCAGTCATCAGCTGATGTGGACCAATTAGATGGCTTCAATCTTATTGGGACGATTTATATATATATGAGATTACCTTTGACCGGTCAAAATGTCAAACCGTTTGAACTTTTTGACTTTTGTTCAACTATAATTTAGATTTTAGAACTGCCCAGGCCAGCCATCTAAGTTATTATTTTGATTTTTGACATTCCAAAAATCTCAATCTCTCTCTCTCTATCTCTCTCTCTATAATATATATATATATATATATATATGTTTCAGTGGACAATGTTACGTCCTACTCCTTCTTCTTCTTCCCTGTTCTCTGTGGCTATTTGTGTAATTAATTGAGTAATTAATTAAGCTGTGGAATTTGGATTTCTACTGCTGTGCTGCCCGTGAAGCAGCTAGCTAACGGATTGATTGGGCTTCAATCTCTTTCATTCATTCATTCTTCTTCTTTCAAGTACTTACGTGTATATATATATATATATATATATATATATATATACTCACACATACATACATATATTTCTTCCTGTTTCCAGCAAACTTCATTTCTTCACATTACAGAGAGAGAGAGAGAGAGAGAGAGAGAGAGGGGGAGAGGAGAGAGAGAGAGAGAGAGAGCTGTCAAGTAGTTTTTTCTTTTTAATTATCATTATAAAAATGAATGATGTAGTTGTAAATTAAGGATGAATCAAAGTAAGGGTTTAAAATATATTAAAAAAAAAAAGGAAATGGTATAGCACTACGTACGTGCTAATGAGTTTTTGGGTATAATGGAAAATTCATCAGGTGCTCTGCGAGGAACAATAATTATTATTAATTTACAGGAACTGTTGAAGATCGACATCCCACCATATATATATATATATATATATATATATATATATATATAAGAAAAGAAGAAAATTAAAAGCATGTGGAAGCTGAAGATAGCGGAGGGAGGAGGAGGAGGATGGGTGAGAAGCGTGAATAATCACACAGGGAGACAGCACTGGGAATATGACGCGGAGGGTGGAACTCCTGAAGAGCGAGCCCTCGTTGAATCCCTCCGCCATCACTTCTACCTCAACCGCTTCCGTTCCAAACAGAGTTCTGATCTTCTCATGCGCATGCAGGTACTCTCTTTTTCTTAATTATGGCTTTAAAATTCCATTATAACTTATTCCGTCGCAGTTCAATTTCATAGTTCATACACACACACAATTGTATATACGCAGCAAGTAAATAATTAATAAAGTAAGCTTCATATGTTGAAGCTTTACATATAGACAAACGTATATGAATAAATGCACAAGTGAAATTGCTTTGATTAAAATGGCAGCAGCGCAGGGACTTTGTTTTTGTTTTTTGTTTTCTTTTTTGTGGGGGTCAACATAGAATGCATGGGAGGGGTCAGATGGACATCCTTTTCACGTTTATAG
This sequence comes from Malania oleifera, assembly GCF_029873635.1. Taxonomy (NCBI): domain Eukaryota; kingdom Viridiplantae; phylum Streptophyta; class Magnoliopsida; order Santalales; family Ximeniaceae; genus Malania; species Malania oleifera. The sequence goes on along the minus strand of NC_080426.1, from coordinate 90,780,009 downwards.
GTTTGATGGCATTGTGGGGTGCACGTTAATTGTGTGACATGTGTGCTATTTTTGTTTCTATTCTATTCCGAGCTCTCTCTCTCTCTCTCTCTCTCTCTCTCTCTCTCATCTTTCTTCGCGCTAAATGTCTTTTTCTCAACAAAAATAGTGTTTCCAAAATTAATTCTACCTGCCACAAGCTCACACTTGGATTTGAGTTACTAATTCATAACTACTAATTACAAAAATAATCCTTAAAAGTCAGGAATATTTGTCGGTACTTACTTATAAAATATTATATTTTATTGTCGGCCTGCGTACTTTTTGTAGGAATTATGTTAATGAAAAATATTATGTCTAATAATTATTAAATAATTAATAAAAAAAATATTAATCTCTCACAATTGGTAAAAGAGCCCACTTTGAGAACGTCTTTTGAAACTTTAAAAATTTTAGAAAATTTCATAATATTTTCTAATACATGATCTGAAAAAGTCTTGAATTTAGAGTTGTATTAATTTTAAAATAATATGTAATACAAAATTGTATTAAAATTTATCACAATTTAAAACTAAGATTGGAAAATTCATGCTCCTAAACATTACCTAACGGTTTCCAAAATTAAATGTTCACAAAGGTTTTAGGAATTTTCAAAACGGGAGAGACTTACATTTTTGTGTCAAATGAATGATTGTTGTTGTCCTCGATTTATTTAAATAAATAAATTATAATTTGATGTTTAGATAATTTATTATTATTATTATTATTGCTATGGCTGCTACTCCACCAAACTTGAAACCAGCTGATTTTTTTCTGGTTTTATCTTCTTTTTTTTTAAAAAATATATTAAATAATATCTTTATTAGGAAAATATTTTCTAAAATAATCCTGACGTAATCTCGTTACTTAGAGTAGCGAGATTTGCCACGTGTCATTCCAAAAAAAATATATTATTTAATATATTTTTTTTAAAAAATGATAAATCGAGAAATAAATTCTTTTAATATATTTTTTAAAATCATTTATTATTAGTTTTGAATAATTAGCATTTATAAATCGGAAACGTTTTGGGAAACTTTCTATACCCGTTCTACAATTGAAAAATTTATATATATAATAATTATTTGAAACTAGCCGTTGACAGCGGGCAAGACAATATTTATGACGATCCAAAATAAATTTTATTTTAAGAAAACACTTGTGTCTCTCCCCTTTTTATATTTATTATTTTAAGAAATAATAATAAAAAGTTATGAAGATTTATTCAAATTTTAAAATACAAAATCATTTATAAAATTATTATAATATATATATATATTACACTATTTTAAATTTTTTTAAAATATCCATATAATTACTGTAATTCTTACCTTATATGCATTGCTTTGGTTCTTTAATTATTTCCAAAAATTGATAATTTAATTGAATTAAAATATCCCCTAATTTTTTTATTTTTTATTACTCATAATTTTAATATGTATGGGTCTTTTGAAATATCTCAAGTGACGCCAAACCACCTAATTAATCTCAATAATTATAATTTAAATTATGGTATCATTTTTATTTATTTATATTCATTTTTGTACAGTAAATAAGCAGTTTATCACAAAAAAATCAGGTATTGAATAAATATTGAAATTACTGCTCATAACTTTGCAGTATTAATAATAAGTATTTTTCTTAATTGATATTGATATTGATAAAAAATCTTATATTGAATAAATATTAAAGCAATTTTTTTTGTTGTGTCAATAAATATATATATATATAAATTTCAGATACAATTAAAATTAGTAATTTAAATAAAATTTAAATTTTAATTTATTATACAATAAATTCTTTCAATATATTTTTTAAAAAATTTGATAAATTAGGAAATAAATTTATCATTTATTATTATAATAATGATAAATCGATTTATTACGTATAAGAATTTATTTTCTCGATTTATCATTTTTTTTAAAAATATATTAAAAAATTTTATTTCCTGATTTATTACGCCAATTCCAATTCCTATTTCAACGACAGTGCCGAACTTCGGCGTTGATATTAATTATGTGGAATTAATTGCAGCTTAGAAAGGAGAATCCATGCGGCCCAATTCCGCCGGCGGTGAGGTTGGGAGATACAGACACTGTAACGGAGGAAGCAGCGAGAACCACACTGAGAAGAGGCATCAGTTTCTACTCCTCCATTCAAGCCCACGATGGGCACTGGCCGGCGGAGTCTGCAGGCCCCCTGTTCTTTCTTCCTCCTCTGGTATTAATTTTACTAATTGCACTACACTGGATCGAAGTTGTATTGTAAAATTTTAAACATGGGTTAAGGGTTTTTAGTTAGTAAATCCTTCCAATCCATAAACAATGCAGGTTATGGCGTTGTACATAACAGGAGCAGTCAATGCAATTCTCACCCCACAGCACCAGAAGGAAATCATCCGCTACATCTACAACCATCAGGTATTCTTCTTCTTCTTCTTCTTCTTCTTCATCACTAAAACCAGTGTGTGTTTTGATTAATATGTGTTGGTGGTGGCACAGAATGAGGATGGAGGGTGGGGGTTACACATAGAGGGTCACAGCACCATGTTTGGTTCGGTACTGAGCTACATTGCCCTGAGGTTGCTGGGGGAGGGACCTGATGATGGAGAGCAGATGGCCGCCGCCAGGGGCCGCAAATGGATCCTTGACCATGGCGGTGCTGTCGGCATCCCGTCCTGGGGAAAGTTCTGGTTAACGGTATACACTTTTTTTTTTTTTTTGTCAACACCATTCTCTGTGCTAGCTTGTGTGTGTATTTTGTCATGTTTGAACTGCATTTATTCATACTAAACTTGCTTGAAATTCTTTCATTACATATGGTAATTGGGAGGAGGGGAAGAGAGCAGAATGGAAGGGAATGGAATGCAGGGTTTTAAATAATTTTTTTGTTAGTGAATTAATTTTTAGGAGGGAAAGGGATCCGAGGATTTGTCATTCCATTAAACTCCCTTCATAACCCAATTTGTTTGGTACGCCAGGCTGGAATGGAATGGACTTGGTCCTCAGGATTTTACGTATTCTAGATGAATCCTTTTCCACCATTTGACACAATGGCATACATTTTCTTCGTTAGCTAGTTTAAGAATTATTAAATCCTTTTTCATTATCTCATTTCATGTTATTTTAGGTCTATCCTGACCCTTTTTTACTGCAAATCAATAAGGAGAGAACATCCACCCATTGTACCCTCTCCCCCCCTTCCCTTCCATTCCATTCCTCTAAAAGAATTAGTAATTGCTAAATGCTTTCTTTTTGCTTCTGGCTTAGGTACTTGGAGTTTATGAGTGGGAAGGCTGCAACCCAATGCCCCCGGAGTTTTGGCTTCTTCCTAAGATCTCTCCAATTCATCCAGGTTTGATTCGGCCAAACACATACATGTTCTATTTTTGGGGGGGGTGGGGGGGAACCACATAACTTGCCTATTGATTATTGAACAACTTTGTATGCATTGTGCAATGCAGGGAAAATGTTGTGCTATTGTCGCTTGGTTTACATGCCCATGTCATATTTATATGGGAAGAGGTTTGTCGGTCCAATTACTGGGCTGGTTCAGTCACTAAGACAAGAGCTCTACACTGAGCCTTATAGCAAGATAAATTGGAATAAAGCCAGGAACACATGTGCAAAGGTTCAAATTGTTTTTTTCTCCATTTCTTAACAGTTGATGCAATTTTATACCCAAATGCATATTAACAAAGCCATCTCTTGTGTACAGATAATGGAAGATCTATTTTCATACACATTTTAGACAATTTTATGCATGTGAAATTATGAATCTCAGTTAAATATGGGTATTTCAGGAGGATCTGTACTACCCACATCCCCTTATACAAGATATGCTCTGGGGATTCCTTCACAATGTGGCTGAGCCTATTCTGATGTCATGGCCCTTCTCCATGCTGCGAGATAAAGCCCTGAAAGTTGCAATGGAACACATACACTATGAGGATGAGAACAGCAGATACCTTTGCATTGGATGCGTGGAAAAGGTCGATCAAAGTTGTGAAAAAAATGTTTGATGATGTGTGCCCACAATGGAGTAAATTATTTTTGGGTAACAAATTAATGCTATGCATTTTTACTGTTGCTGCTTGTGTTGCAGGTCTTGTGTCTGATTGCCTGCTGGGTGGAAGATCCAAATTCTGATGCATACAAGTTACATCTTGCCAGAATTCCAGATTATTTTTGGCTTGCTGAAGATGGCTTGAAATTCCAGGTAATGGAATTTAACATGGTGTTTGCTCTTGCCTAGTCAAATGCAATTTGAGGATATTAATACTTAACTGCTATAAATCTGCTTCAACCAGATAAATTCAATGTTCAATTTCTTAAATATTTCGCAGACTAAAGTTAGACCTTACTATATTGATGTACTGCAGAGTTTCGGGTGTCAGACGTGGGATGCAGCTTTTTCTATTCAAGCAATTATCTCAAGTAATCTTAGTCATGAGTATGGGCCAACACTACAGAAAGCACATGACTTTGTAAAAGCTTCACAAGTATACTTCTATTGCTTAACATCTTTTATAACACCGTTTGATACACCCTACCATCTCTATGAATTTGACCAAATAACACTGTCTTAAGGTACGGGACAACCCCTCTGGTAACTTCAGTGAAATGTACCGACACATTAATAAAGGTTCATGGACATTCTCCATGCAAGATCACGGCTGGCAGGTCTCAGATTGCACAGCTGAAGGACTGAAAGTAATTACATACTGATTAAGTAATGCATTTTGAAGTTTATAATACTGAAGTTAGAACTTTAATTTCTAGCTGTTTTTATCTCCTGTACAGGCTGCGCTATTGCTCTCACAAATGCCTCCTGAGCTTGTTGGGGAGAAAATTGAAGCAGAACGTTTATATGATGCTGTGAATATCATTCTTTCCCTACAAGTATGGATACAGTTGAAGGAATCTCCTTCTTGCATGAGTAACACAAACAATATATAGTTAATGTCTCTCCTTTAATTTCCAACACAGAGCAGCAGAGGTGGTCTTCCAGCCTGGGAACCGCAGAGAGCATTTCGTTGGATAGAGGTAGCAGTTTTTATGCATGTTTATATGCATGTGTATAAGAAGGTATGATGCCATTTATGTTAAACTCTGCACTTAACAAACATTTTTTTATGTTTTCTTTCACAGTATTTCAATCCTACAGAATTTTTTGAAGATGTTCTTATCGAACGGGAGTAAGATTTCTTGAACCACAATTGATTTTTAATAATAGTATTACTATTAGTCATACTTTATGCTGCTTTTGCACTAATATCTTGCTACTTTAGCTATGTGGAGTGCACTTCGTCAGCAATTCAAGCTCTAGCACTCTTTAAAAAGTTACATCCTGGATATCGAAGAAAGGAAATAGAAGCCTGCATTTCAAGGGCACTAGAGTACATTGAAGATACACAAAATCCTGATGGTTCATGGTATATTTTTACATGCTAAAACTCCATCTCTTGTCGTCCTCCACAACCAGTTATTGCTCCTGAATTCCCTCTCCCTTATGCATGAAGGTGCTCCTTTGTGATCAGATAAAACCAGCTGCATTATGTGCATATAATTGGCCATGTCTTTTTAGTACATACTGATAATTAGTATGCATAGAACAATATTCACCTAGAGGAAGCATTTAAACAGGTATGGCTGTTGGGGAATTTGCTTCACCTACGGCACATGGTTTGCCGTTAAGGGACTGGCAGCTTGTGGGAAGAACTATCACAACAGCCCTGTCCTACGTAAGGCTTGTAACTTCTTGTTGTCAAAGCAACTACCAGATGGTGGATGGGGAGAGAGTTATCTTTCAAGTGCAAATAAGGTGACACCTTTTGCTACAATATTCACATGTTTTGTGAAAGAGCATTTAAATGAAAGTTTTGAAGGCAGAGAGGCCTTTTTATTTGATTAAGAACATAGGCAACATGACAGCTAAAAATGAATATTTTTTCTTTCCATAAGATTTTTCATTTTTTATCATACAGGTGTATACAAATCTAGAAGGCCATCGGTCGAATTTGGTACAGAGCTCATGGGCTTTGCTATCCCTCATTGATGCTGGACAGGTCAGTTCACTGATTAATTTGTAAAACCACAAAAAGTTTGAATGATCAGATCATAACAGTAAAGGTTACCAACACACAAAAGAAGGCGTGGTTGATAAATTTGAAGATTGTTGTAGATAAATGTTTCTTTTTGATGATCATTTTAAAAGGACTTTCTAATCTTGTGAATTTTTTTTATTGTCTTTAACCACTAGTTAATCTAGAATTACACAAGTGTTCCTGTGTCATTTGTGAAACCTGAAATGTTGGCTGCAAGACTGCATGCATAAATTTTCAACACATTATCAACCATTATGGCAAGCACAGAAGTACTATGTTTTTTTGTTGAACAATCAAATCCATGTGATTGCCAAACAGTAATTAAAGAATGTTTTTAGTAAGTTGAGAAATCGCGTTAGATTTGATAGAATAAAACAGTTGACAGTCTCACAATGGGTATGTCTCATAGAGGATTGTCAAATATACAGGGAAACTAATGGGTGCCCTTGTGTTCTTTTGGGTTATTATTTTTTAAGTACAAAAACAATATGATAAACCGATTTCTTGACTTTGAGCTCATGGATTATTGCAAGTAGGCTGAGATAGACCCAGAACCCATACATCGTGGAATGAGGTTATTGATTAATTCACAGATGGAGGATGGTGACTTCCCGCAGCAGGTAACTGGTTGGACGCATGAACAACCCCCTTTTTTTTCCCCTGAATTTTATGTTGTTTCATTCATCTTCTCAATGAGAAACTACTATAATGCAATGCATCGAGACTGCTGTAGGAGCAGCATCAGCATGTAACTAGTGGTTTTTTGACTGTAGGAAATCACGGGAGCATTCATGAAGAATTGTACTCTGAACTATTCTTCATATCGAAACATATTCCCGTTATGGGCTCTTGGAGAATATCGTAGGCAGCTTCTTTTTCTGTAACTTCCCAACATGAGTGGGCACTACAAAAGAAGGAAGTCCTTTGCCCTCACTCTCTCCATCTGTTATATATGGATGTGTATCACGAAAATATTGACGCTGTCTATTCCAAATAGTAAATGCTCATCATCAAGTTGTTTCAACTAATCTTGTTACATGTATTATGCAGTAGCTTTCTTTTCAATGGGAATATATAAAATAGCCTTTCAGTTTTCAAATGTACGCTAGCTCATAAAAGCACTCATTAGCTTGAAGAGAGAAAAAAGTACAAACTCAACCGTCATGCCTTGGGCTTAAAATTTAACTTTAATGAGTGCAATGGGCATGATTAAGTTCAAATTTTAGAGCTAATTCCTTTTCAGCCTTAGAAATGTAATTTAAAAACAAGAGCCCATACGCAGTCAGCTAATTGAAGATGCATTTAAAAATACAAATTTAGGTGCATGGTGTCACGTACCCCCAATTTAGACTCGTCTAAGGGGCCGTGCGGCAGTCATTGAGGCTCTCCCTCAATAGAGTCGGCTAATAATCACTCATTAAAACTTGCAAACGTGAGCATCACATAAGTCTCAGCAACCACTCATAATCATGAAATATCAATATAGACAGCGATGGAATAGGCAAGCAAGAGACATTCATGCTCAATGATAAAATAAAGACTACTTATTTTATTCAAGTAAGAGAACACTATGCAAGCCATGACACAAGTAATTTTATATTGATTTACAAATCCCTGGAGAATGCAAGTAAAGTCATCTCTCTTCCCCATTAAATCCCCATTACATTGTCACCCCCTAACATTCTGCCCCACTCATTCTATCGACGACCTCGTCGAGTTGTTGTAAAGAGTCTTCAATCTCTAGGTTTTGCTGTTGTTGTCTTGAAGTTTGTAAATTCTCGGATTTTTTCTTTGAGATGCTGGAAGTCTTCTGTCTTGTCACCATCGGTCCTCTCCTAACTAAGTATTGTTGTTGTTGACTTTCATCAAGACTCCATCTGCAAGGGTCTTCTACTATCTTCATTTATGGAAGGGTTGGGGCTCCTGCACTTCTATCTATACTGATCTTCTTCATTGACATGGGGCTCTCCAAGAACTAGGTCTCTAGCTTCAAACTGTCATGGTCATGTAGGCTTTGTGAGTTTGTAGGCTTTCAAGCAAATGTTCATCCTTACAAATTTGACGGTTCATCTATCACCATCTCAACAAGATATGATTAGTTGCAAATTATTGCAAAAGTAATACATCTTAAAAGGAAACATAATTTCACAAAAAGTTTCTAGTATTTTTCCCCCATTTGACTCGCTACTTGGGCTTCTGAGGACTCCCCAAAAGCCTTAGGGCACCCTTTATACAATTCCTTTCTCCCAAATCAGTGTTCAAGACTTTTGTTTCCTCTTGAATTGTTTTCAAGATATTCAAGGCCTTCCGCTCACGGCATTCTACTGCAGAATGGGGCCCCATGCATGGAAAACAAGCAAGTGGCGGTCACTGCACCCCATTCATTGCATCTTTGTCATTCCACTCTCTCATTATTTAGGGTCCCTTCTCACTCAAGAAGCTATTAGATCCCTTGTCACTATCCTTGCCCGAAGATCTATACACCTGAGAATATCTCTATTCGTGATTGTCAGATGTTGGGTATTTCCTTTTCTCAGAACCATTTGAGTAGTCACCACCTACTGCTAGGGTTCGGCTTGAGAAATCCTCCAACCGTTCAGCTGTTGCGAGAGTCGAGGGAAGGTCATGAATCCTTTGCCTTCACAGCTCATTCTTTGGCCATGTTTTGAGTCCTCGAATGAAGTGGAAGAGTCTGTTAGAATCTGCGATATCCTTAATGTCGAGCATTAGGGTTTGGAACTCTCGTACATAACTCCCTATCGAGCATGTCTGTTGTAATTCATATACCTTGCAACATGCCATGTACTCTATATTTCTTGGATAAAATTATTCTTTTAAGGCATGTTTAAACTCTTCCCAAGTATTGATGGTATACTAGTTGTTTTGCATGTCTTCACATTTGGTTGTCCACCATAACTTAGTATCCTCAGTAAGATATACCATTCCAATGTTAACTTAGTCCTCCTCTAGATCAATCCCTGAGCACCTAAGTTAGTGTTTCAGATCGAAGACAAAGTTGTCTAACTCCTTTACATCTTGAGCGCCCCCAAAACATTTAGGTTTTGGCACCTTAATGCGAGTCCCCCCACAAGAATTGATTATTGGCCTTCGAGACATCTGGGACACTGCATTTAGCTTAGTACTCACCTCTCGCAAGCCATTCTGAAATTGATCTCTTAGATTCCAAAGCTTACACACCTCCTTCACATCTTCTTTCATAGTGCTAATAAATTCTTTGACATTATTTGCAAGCACATGAAAATCATCAATTAATTCTTGTAGGGAGGCCTCAAGCTCTATTGGCTCTCTCCCTTGGGATGTCAAGAATGGCATTATGCCCTCAATGTGTTTCAACCTATTCTCGAAGGCTTCCAATTGTTCAATGTTCCTTTGGAAGACCTCAAGCCTAATCACTTGGTTTGGTATTGTAAGCCAATAGTGACAACCATGAAAAGAAGGAAGTGGATGTTGTATATAGGGCACAAGGCTCTCGTGTATATTTATGTACCTTCGCAAGCATTAGGATGTAGATGTATCCTTAAGTGGGCTAAGTGGCTCTGTCCATTTTTCAAAAGATAATGATCAAGATCTTCCAGCCCATACTTATGAAGGATCTGTCTGATCACATTGCTGGAAAGTAAGGATATAATTCTCATTCTATTGATCATCCATGGAGAACATAGACTTGATGTGATTGACATATATTTTATACATAAAGGATGTTGACCTGTAGGATACGATAAACATTATGCTCAGATTGATTTAGGAGGACATACATGCATTAATGTTGAATGCAGTTAGTGTGATGATGTAGAAAGGATGCAGTTAATGAAAAGCTATGATCCGAGGATCTGTGGATTCTGTGAGAGATAGGATGATTTACAGAGAGAACATCTAAAGTGAAGTGATGATCAAAACTTGTGAAATGGGCCAAAATGAGGCTAGTCAATGATAGAAGAGAGCTTACATATATAGCATTGTATAGCCAAGGCGAATAAGGAAAACTTCAGTGTGTCACAAACAACACGTCGCAGATATTTGAAATTAGCTAAAGAATTACTAAAATAGCTAAGCATCCCTAAACAATCTCATTCAAGTCCACCTACTACTCAATTCTCTCCAAGCCATCCATGAACCTCGGATTAGTTTGAGATCCTATCATTGAGAATAATTTGCAATTAGCAGCAAAATCATAAAACAGCTATCTACAACTATAAAGCTTTTATTTTAACAATTTCTTATCAAACAATGATCCATTTATACAATTCTTACACTGCATAACACACGTAAGATGAAAAAAATTACATTATTCTGAATTCATCTTGAAAAAATGTTTCACACCCCTATAGTGAGACTTCCTACTAATGGCTTTACGACACATTTTTCAATTTGAATATGGTTTAATAATATTTACAAATTTTTCAAGGAACATTCAAGTAGGCGAGGGCTGATGGTGAAGCCGTTCTTTCAGCGCACTACCTGATTTTGACTCATTACACCATAGAATGTGCCTGTGATATTCTCCAAGAGCCCATATTGGGAATATGTTTCGATACGAAGAATAGTTCAGAGCACAATTCCTCATGAATACTCCTGTCATTTCCTGCATCAACAACCCCTAATCAAACGATGCTCAAAAAAGAAGCAAGAACCAAAAATGGATGATATCTGTGAAAAGCAATGTGCAATTTTTTATTTTTATTTTTAACTTTGTAATTGTAGGAATTAAATCAAATTTGATCCAAACCAAGATCAAATCTTGTATGTTTAGTGATTTCTTAGAGAAAGTTTACAAATTACTATATTTAGCAGCCCGATCACATCTCCTATGAGATTCAGACAATGAACAAAGTTACCATGATGGTACAAACTAAAGGTGCTGTCTTTCATAATTCACTCAGTCCTCTCTTTCTTTTTAGGGTAAGAGAGAAACAAGTGTCGAAAACTTGTATTTTGCTTTGTGTGTATGGGTCCTATAGTGGCTCCAACTGCTATAGTTGGATTAGGAATTTTAATCCTTTTAGTTTCCACCTATGAAAAATAATTTCTCTTAATTACACATGTCTAAATCCACCTATATAATTACAAAGCAATGCTACAAGTAGGAATATTTACGAGTGAAAAACGTTCTTAGCACCTCTTTTCTAACAAGTCATCCTATACATTTTTATCACTTCTAGCTGGGTTTAAATATGTTAATGCAGTGCAAAATTATGGAATAACATTTAGTTCAATAGAACTGCTGGGATCCCTTCTCAAATTGCATCCATGCAATTTAATATGCGCGTATTTAGCCCTCATTTGGATATCAAGGTTACCAATGTGAGTGTTATACACAATTATAAACTGAACATAAAATCCTCTTCTACTCAAGGAATAATAATTCAATTATGAAGTGGTAATGGATACTAAATGTGGTATCTGTTCATTACATTAGACAACTTTGTTATGAACTTATAAAATCTAATGCTTTGACTCCAAAAGTTTACATATTAAAGTCTTCAAATGATTTTTACCATATTCTACATCAGATTATATATCCCAAACATGTTTCATCATTTTATTGACAATAAATCTGATCTAAATTCTGAACAATGAAATCTTAAAATAGTGGATCATAAATTATGGATGGTACACATCTATATTTCATAATTTACAACACAATCTGATAAATAAGTAAATATCATAAGTAAATATTTAGTCCAAGGATAAACAGTACAAAGCAAAGACTAAGCTACTTGCCTTTAAATTTAATTTTTTATTTGAATCATTTAGCAATGGAAGGATTTCCATAGGATAAAAAATTTCGACAATAGATTTTTACTCACCCTCATAACAGTCAATTTGATTTCTTTAAATTAATTTAAACTTAATTTTATGTTTAATTCTTGACTATTTGATGGTAAATATGATGGATATAGTTTATAACTGTTGTTTCAAGTATTAAAAGCTTGAAATGCTTTAAAAGTATGAAAATGATGTTGAAAAACTGTTTTACGCAATTCTTAGCTAACGGGGCCATAATCGCAACTACTATGGAATGCAGCAAACAATAGCAGACCATACATATGTAAAAATTGCAACAACGGATTTGAAGGCACAGATACGTTTTTAAAACAATGTTTCCTTGATAGTGTATATAATAGATAATTGATCTTGAACTTATTGTACATATACATTTACTGATATGTACTACTGTTCTTGATTAGAAAAAAACTACTCTACATTGTAGGAGCTTAGCAAGTGTTAACCTCCAATTGAAATATTCATTTCTTTGCTTTGGACTAGGAACATGATAAGGTTAATGAGAAAGTTGAGAACTTTTATCTTGGACTTCATCATACTAAACTAGAAGGTGGATTTTTCCCCCTACAACTAAGGCTTATAAGCATTGCTCATGTAATGCAACCATAAAAAATATCTATATTTGAATTCCAAAACTCATATTAAAATAAATAAATAAATGAATTAATATGGACTTTTAAGGGTATGCATATCTAATAGTCTAGAGTATGGCTTTCCTGGCCTCTTTAAGAAAATATAATTATTCCAAATATTCTTCACGATTCTTGATTTTTTGTTGCAATAATTATCAATTTAGGGATATAAGAAATATTGACAAACCGGATTAAATGTTCAACTGTTACATAGCTTTCTTATGATTTTACAGACTAATATTCCCTTAAAACAGGCTACACATCCTCATAGATTACCTGTTGGGGGAAGTCGCCATCTTCCATCTGTGAATTTATCAACAAGCGCAGTCCTTGATGTAAGGGTCCTGGATCTATTTCAGCCTAGTTGCAATTAAACATTCAGAATCAAGACATTAGAAATCAAAGTATTTGTGTTTCAAAAATAATAATTTGGAAAAAATAAACACATAGGAACTCAATTTTTTTTCCTTGTATCTCAGAAACCGCAGGATACGCTAGTTAATTTTGAGAACTTTTATTTATTTATCTAGCTATTTTAACGATAAAGGAACATGTATCTTGATTTCAATTAGTACTTTAACATCTTACTATTTGAATTTTAAGAAAGCCAGTGCACAACTGATCAAATAATGAGTAAAGAATCAATTCCCTAGCTTGATCCTTCATATGATTGTTTTTAGTGTTTGTATCATTTGAAATTTTGAATTACTAGTCCTTTACTCCTATCCATTGAATTTGCAGTGCCGGCTCTATTTAAGGACCCTCTTTCTAAGATGCAATGAGCCAGCACATGGGGTGATTTTATGAGAAGAAAACAGGGTGGGAGAGAGAGAGAGGTGTCTGGGGGATAGGAAGAGGTAAGGGAGACAAGATGTAACAAAATTGCAATGTCAACAGTAGAATATGAAGATAAATCAAAGGAAACATGCACGTTGTGTTGTAACATCATCTCTCCACTCCACATAGTAGTAGCTTTGTAGTGTGTAGATTCAACTCTTAAAATCTTTGCAGAGGATAGATTCAATATTATTCCTATGATCTACTTAAGTTGATTTATATCACTTAGACTAATTAGTTTTCAGTTATCATTTAATTTTATAATCAATATTAATCCTATGGTCTACTAATGTGACGGCAGGCCTTCTGGCGTTTGAAGGCCTGCCGTTTGAGGCCAAGAAAACAGCCTCTCTGCATGAAAGCAGGGGTAATGCTGCTTACACTGTGATGCGCCCCCCCCCCCCCCCCCCCCCCTCTAATACTTCCATTTTTTTAGCCCTATGGTCTACCTAATGTGGTTTATACTTTATATAACTTAGATTAACTATATTTTAGTTATCTTTTAATTTCATGACCATGGTGAAATAAATATAATACCAAATATTTAAGCATGATAACTTATCAAATATGTTTCCTGCTACTCGCAACCATGCATGATTCCTCCCAATTATAAAAAATTCACAAGATTTTTGCCAAGTACACTAGCTTTCTCACACTTATATCGTATTGCACACCACCAACGCAGTTCCCAAATTAGAAGTATCCATGGGAAATCATTAATTTTCATGTTTGAATTTGTTAGCATGCAGGAATGGAAATTGGAATAACTAGCGTAGAAAAGTAATCTGATAAACTAACCTGCCCAGCATCAATGAGGGCTAGTAAAGCCCATGAGGTCTGTACCAAATTCGATTGGTTGCCTTCAAGATTTGTATACATCTGATTTTCATAAATGATGATAAGTATTATTGAAAGAAAATTTTCAGATAAGGCTTCTATTTTACAAATTCGCTCCTTTTTATATGTATTAGAATAAGGATTGAGGTTTTTTGCCTTCTTGATTAGTATACATGCATTTTATTTTCAACCAATCCTTCAGAATCTTTCAAACACAAATATGTCAAAGTTACGATGCTCACACCTTATTTGAACTTGAAAGATAACTCTCTCCCCACCCACCATCCGGTAGCTGTTTTGATAGCAGAAACTCACAAGCTTTACGCAGTGTGGGGCTGTTATGGTAGTTCTTCCCACAGGCTACTAGCCCCTCGACTGCAAACCAAGTGGCATAGGTGAAGCAAATTCCCCAGCAACCATACCTGGTTAAATGTTATTCTTTTGTGAATATTAATTGTTCTTTCAGCATGGACATTAATATTAACACCAACAATATATTTGAATCTTCATATTCTCAATATTGATATGCATAAATATCATCTAGAACATTATTTGGCTGACTTGCTGACAAGTGGCACATTCAAGATTGGAAAGAGAGTAAAATAACCATGGAAGACAGTAGGCGATTTGAATAACGCCAGTTTGTGCAGAAGCAGAACATTGGGCACATAAAACATCAACAAAATGACAGTCTGAGCTTTTAGCACACAATAACCTACCATGAACCGTCAGATTTTTGTGTTTCTTCAAGATACCGAATCCCTCTTGAAATGCAATTACCTATTTCTTTTCTTCGGTGTCCAGGATGCAATTTTACAAAGAGTGCCAAACTTTGAATTGCTGATGAAGTACACTCTACATACCTAGCGACACAGTTGTTAACTGTAAGAGGTAAGCAGCATTAAATATAACTGTATCAGCAAAAGAGTTGTGGTCAAGAAAGCTTACTCCCGTTCAATTATAATATCTTCAAAGAACTCTGTAGGATTGAAATACTGCAAGAGAAATACAAAAATACTTATTAAAAAGTGACCAGTTTAACATAATTGTTTCTTACCCTCTCATATATCTAGCCCTACACATACATAGAGACATAAAGCGCACATACACAGACAATTATACATTGAATAATGCTTGAATCAGGATGTGGTAAAAAATTCAAAAACATTACCTCCAGCCAACTAAATGCTCTTTGTGGCTCCCAAGCTGGGAAGCCGCCATTGCTACTCTGTATTGGAAATTAGACAGAAATTTAATATATTGAACAGTTGAAAAGAACCACATGAAAGATCGGAAAAGTGAATATAAGTAAATGGTTACAATTCACAACTAACAATAAATGTTTTGTGATGGAAGAATTAATGGTTTAATCCTTACTTGTAGGGACAGAATGATATTCACAGCATCATATAAACGTTCCGTTTCAATTTTCTCCCCAACAAGATCTGGTGACATTTGTGAGAGCAAGAGGGCAGCCTGTAAAAGAGAGACAATTGCTAGAAATTAGATATCTTGTATGAAGCTTGGAAATGTGCAACTTAGTATACATGTGTTTAATATACATGCTGTGTGGAATTACCTTCAGTCCTTCTGCTGTGCAATCTGAGACTTGCCAACCATGATCTTGCGTTGAAAATGTCCATGCACCTTTAGAAATATGTCGGAACATTTTTCTAAAGTTTCCAGAAGGGTTTTCTAGAACCTTAAGAATAATTTCATTATAAACAAATTGTCATGCTAGATCACTAGAAGGCTATCATTAAAAGACAGTTGGGCAAAAAAACTATACTTGTGAGGCTTTTACAAAATCATGTGCTTTCCAAAGTGTTTGCCCATACTCTTGACTAAGATTACTTGAGATGATTGCTTGAACAGCCAGAGCTGCATCCCACATTTGACTGCCTAAACCCTGCATAACCAACTTAGCATTCTATAGAATTTTGTTGAATTCTAAGAAAACTGACCTATGTAAACATCCCCAGCTAATGGAATATGGAAGAATGAAAATAATATTAGTTTCAGTGATAAGCTTAATTCCCTTTTTATTTCTGTAATCACATTCACACCTGAAGTTTCATGCCATCTTCTGCCAGCCAAAAGTAATCTGGGATTCTGGCTAAATGTAACTTGAATGCTTCTGAGTTTGGATCTTCCACCCAGCATGCAATGAGACACAAGACCTACAATAATAGAAGGAGCCGCAATAAATTCATAACATTTTATGCGTGACAAAATATAATTGATGTATCTCGTCTTCTTATTTTAATTTGAGGCAGCGATTAACTTTGTCTCTAAATAAGATACCTTTTCCACACAACCAATGCTAAGATATTTACTGTTCTCGTCTTCATAATGAATAAGTTCCATTGCAAATTTTAGAGCTCTCTCTCTCAGCAGGGAGAAGGGCCAATGCTTCAGAATAGGCTCAGCAACATTTTGAAGGAATCCCCAGAGCATATCTTGTACTAGATGTATCGGGTGGTACAGATCCTCCTGAAACAGTACATTTGGCTAGGTTCATAAGTTCACAGGTCCATTAAATTGTTTAGAAATGAGTGTTATTGCTTGTTCACTTATGAAATTTTATCATCTTTTCTCGAACTCAGTTCATGGAGCTTTCTTTGAAAAAAAAAAAAGGGAAAATTTAAAGCAGCACTTTGATTAGGGTAATCCATTATAAAATAACAAAACTGTGCATTAAGAATCCAGAGGAAAAAAAGTTTGGGGGAGGTATCCAAACCTTAGCACACATGTTCCTGGCTTTGTTCCAGTTAATCTTGTGATAAGGCTGAGTGTAGAGTTCCTGTCTTAGTGATTGAACCAATGCGGTAGTGGGGCCAACAAACCTCTTGCCATATAAATATGACATGGGCACGTAAACCAGCCGACAATAACACAACATTTTTCCTGCATTGTGTACAATTTAGATGCATGCATTCAGCTAATAATGACAGAAATCAATTTATATACCTTGAAACAAGTTAAGCGCACTCCGAAAACTGATAGAGAGAGAGAGAGAGAGAGAGAGAGAGAGAGAGAGAGAGAGAGAAAGAGAGAGAGAGGGGGGGAGTGGGCGCGGGCGCGCGTGCGCATCGCTCTTATTTATTTATTTGGCGAAGTACCTGGATGAAAGGGAGATAACTCAGGAAGAAGCCAGAACTCCGGGGGCATTGGGTTACAGCCTTCCCACTCGTACACTCCAAGTACCTGCAGTAGATCAAGAAGGTAGATGAGAGACAATTTTAAGAACTATCAAACCAGAGTGGATTACTGTGGATTATGGAATATCACACCGCACATTCAAGTATGGTTTTTTAAAAGACCTACAGTTTTAAATGAAGATGAACCCATAAGGCCCGATGGCAATTTAGATCATTCAAATATCTTTTCACAGTTATAAAGCTTCCATGGCTGACAATTACACTTCTGTTGGATTTTTTATGTCATTAAATGTACTCCGCTTGATCAATTGGGTCATCATCATATTGCATGTCAACATCTCGTTCAGGCATTTTCTCAAACAACTCCTAAGCATCGCTCATGCCCCGTCCACGAACCTCGCGAGCCAAGAACCGTGTTCTGTAAAAGCGAACTCCATAGAAATCCCAGTTTCTCGACAATCCCATGAGCGATTTTGCAGTCAGAAAAAGACCCAGAAAATGGCTAACAAACTAGCTTTGAGAATAAAAAGTGCCCCCGGGGGGGAACAGAAAAAGAGAGATCGGGCGTATGAGCATACGAGCCCATTGAGTGGCTTTGACATAAAATCAAAAATCAAAAAAGAGGAAGTACTCATGAGACTTCTACGATTTTATGTCTTAACAATTGAAAATTGGGAAACATGTTTGAATGGTCGCTCTTGTAAATAAGAAATTAATACACACTCGTCCCTGTTTTTTTTTTTTTTTCTTCTTAAATTAATATGAAGTTTTTTTTTTTTTTCTCAAACTCGAATAAGTTTGATGCCCATCAATGCTTCGTCCACTTTAATTTAATTTAATTTTCGATGTCTAGCAAAGAAAACACCTAATGTCAAACACAAAAAGTTTTAAATTTACACTCCTGAAAGCCTATGAAATATAATTATTATAATATTGAAATTTCATTGAGACCTAAATTGTGCGGCACATTTCGGGAGTTGACTAGGGGCTCCAAATTGAAGCCTAAATCTATAAGATCTCAATCTAAAAATGTTTAAGAGGTCACAAAACGGGCTAGCAAGTCGAGTTTGAATGGATCATAAATGAGTATGGTTAAACGGGTTCGAGTTCGGATTGACCTGTTTACTAATGAATGACTAACATATAAATCTAAAGACGTCCTTTTAATAAACAGGTCATAAATGGGTGACGAGTCACTCGTCGGATCATCTTCTATTAAATACAAAATCATTTATAAACGGATTACCTTCTACTAAATCCAAACCTGATTTAAATAGACAGATGATGAGTCACTCGTCGGTTTCGACCTATTTTGTCACCCCTAAAAATGTCCAACTAACCCTAATCCAAATGTTAACTAATTAAGTTATGAGATGGCTCATTAATATCATACTTTGATGTAGAAAGTCTCTAAATTTATAAGTGGTAACGAGGGCTAGTCACTAGCCCTCGAGACATCTCAAAAATCTCTCAAATGGGTACAGATGGACTGTGTACAAGCTGTACATAAGTATTTATAATAGTTAAAATTGCGGAAAGTTATAAAATTATAAATCCCTAAAAACATTTAAATGATAATTTCATGTTGAAAGAGCTTTAGAAAAAGTTGAAAAAAAAAAAAAAAAAAAAACAAGAATTCAGATGAAAGATTTGAGTATTTTTAATTGTGTACCCTAATCTCATATCAGATTTTAATACATTCAATATCCAATATATATATATATATATATATATATATATATTATAACAAAACATTATTGGCTGAAAATAAAATAGAGAGAGAGAGAGAAGGGGTCGCACCGTGAGCCAGAACTTTCCCCAAGATGGAATCCACACAACGCCACCGCGATCAAGGATCCACGTTCGAGCCTTAGCCATGTCCACCTGGCAGCCATCATCGTCATCGTCACTAATAGGACGACGTCGTTTCTCCTGCAGCAACCTAACTGC